>NC_141696.1:1095584504-1096810161 GCF_964263255.1 Lissotriton vulgaris | reverse complement strand
AGTGGCCTGAGCAAATGGCAAGGGGCGACCAATCGGTCCCCCCGAACGTATGGCAGAGTACCACGATCCCCCCGGGAAGCCATCTTGGGCGGGAGGCGAGTCTCGGCTGGTATGCCCGAAGCGGCGTAGCCGGGGCGCGCTTTTTCCCGCCCTCGAGTGGGTTGGCCTAGACACTAACGCGGCTGGCCACGCCCTTAGGGCAGGCAGGGGCGGGTTTACGCCCGCCCTGAAGACGGATAAAAGGAGAAACAAGACCAGAAGGCATCCTCTTGTTCCTGTGCTCTGAAGCTGCACCTCCTCGCTGCACGTGAGCTCGAGACGGAACGAAGAGCCAATTTTGAGCGTTGTAATCCTCTTGTTTGTTTTCTAGATAATCTGCTGGAGAATGCCGAAGAAGGCGGGAAAGCAAATGACTACCGACCAGATGCTGCGTGTTCTCATGAAAGAGGTGACTGACCTGAAGAGGCGAATGGATAAAAATGAGGAAGGGGGCCCGAAACATCCTTTGGAGGGAACGGCCCCGGGAGGAAAAGGCAAGAGGCCCAGGAGGGGAGCAGCTGGGGGAGATATCCCGGGTCCCAGTGTCCCGCTCGAAGCACCCACTCCTGTGCCGGAGGAAGGGAATCCGATTCCCGTGGTGGTTACCCCCGTGTCCGGGGAAGATATGCCGCCCGAGCTGGCAGCACAATTAGCAGCGTGGTTGGGTAAAGGTAGCGAGGGCGCCACGGCTGTCGACGCGCAGGTGTTGATGAAGCAACTGCGGGAAACTCGAGAAGCAGCGAGGGTATCCACGCCGGCCACGGCTGTAGAGAAGTCACAGGGGACGGTTTTAGTCGCAGAGACAGCGTCCGGTTCAGGTAAGCGGCCATTGCCGATTGCGAGGGAAGAGTCGGCACCCTCTCGAAGGGAGAGGTTGGGTCAGCATGTCCCTTTAGCTATTAAAGAAAAGATATGGGCAGGGGAATATGTAAACATCTTCTCGTTGCTTACTGATCATTATGAGATGGAGCATGTTAAAAGTCAAAAGGACCTCATGCATCCGAGTGTTTGGCGCGCAAAGATGGCCGCCTTTAAGGTAAATGAAAACATTGGCAATTGGGGCAAGGCGTGGGGGATTTTCACATCGATTTTGGGAGAACGGAGGCCTGAATTGCTACCCGAATTGCCGAGTTATCAGTCACGGATCATGGGGTACTCGGTATCACACGAGGGTAATCATTGGTTTTGCTATGATAATCTTTTCAGAAAAGCGAAAGAACATGATAAAAACTTAACTTGGGATTGTTATGATTCTGTGTCCTGGTCCAAAATGAAGGATACTGGTATGTTGAAAGTGCCATTAGTAGGGAGTACCATGGGCGAATCCTCCCGTCAGTATGCGGGGACGCCCTTTCGATCAGGCACGGGTACCGACAATCACTCGAGGCCTACCGGTAATGCAGGTAAAAAGGGGGTTTGTTGGAACTTTAACAGGGGTAAATGTACTAGGCCCCAGGGATCGTGCAAATTTAGACACGAATGTAGTGGGTGTGGGCAATCATCCCATCCTGAGTCCACGTGCAGAGCCAAAACGGGTGATAACGGGGGTAGAGGAGGTGCCAAACAGGTCTAACATAGTCCGAGGGGCGCCTTTACCTACCCCGATCGATACCGTGGCAATGATTCCCTGGCTCAGTGAATACCCGGATCGTGCTTCTGCTGGGGTGTTGCGGAATCAGATGTCGGTCTTGCAGCATACGACCGTGGTACAGGAAAAGATCCGGAAGGAGGTTACTCGAGGTCGAGTCGCCGGTCCGTTTAGTGTACCCCCGGTGGTTAACTTTGTTTGTTCGCCTTTAGGAGTGGTCCCCAAGAAGGACCCGGGTGAGTTTCGGCTGATACATAATTTGTCAGCACCACGTGGTCTTTCCGTTAACGAAGCGATAGACCCGGAAATGTGTTCGGTACGGTACGCATCTTTCGATGAGGCCGTAGCCATTTTGAATCGCCTGGGGCCCGGGGCGCTGATGGCAAAATCTGATATCGAGTCAGCGTTCCGGTTGCTCCCGGTACATCCAGACGATCAGCGTCTACTGGGTTTCATGTTTTAGGGGCAGTATTATATGGATAGATGTATGCCGATGGGATGCTCAATTTCTTGTGCCTATTTCGAGAAATTCAGTAGTTTCCTACAATGGGTCTTCACAAAGAAGACGGGTTTTCAACATGTGATGCATTATCTCGATGATTTTTTGTTCCTGGGGGCAGCCGGTGATCCGGAATGTGGGCAAGCTTTGGCTGCATTTTGTGTTTTAATGAATCAGTTTGGCGTGCCATTGGCACCAGGTAAGGCGGTGGGTCCTTCGACTTGCCTCGAGTTTCTGGGGATCGAGTTGGACTCCGTAGAAGGTTGTTTCCGTTTACCAGGTGATAAAGTGTTAAAGTTCAGGGCATCCCTGCAAATGTGTTTGAGCGAAGCTAAGGTTAAGTTGCATCAGTTACAGCAGTTAGTGGGCCAGTTGAATTTTGCCCTGAGAGTTATACCAATGGCCCGCCCCTTTTCCCGTTCGATCGCTCAAGCCATGGTCGGACTGAAGGAGGGCCATCATCGCACGAGGCTCTCGGCCGAGGTCCGCCAGGACATGCGCATTTGGTTGGCATTTCTGGCGGATTTCAATGGTCGAGTCGTCTGGAATAAACCAGCCGTGTCCTCTGAGGAGCTGGGGCTGTGGACAGATTCGGCAGGGAGTATAGGTTTTGGTGCCATTTTCGGTGCTCGATGGTCTGCACAAAAATGGCCGGCATGGTGGCGCGACAGTGGACTGACAAGTAACATTGCCTTCCTGGAACTCTTCCCCATTTTGGTGGCCCTGAGAACGTGGCCTGAAGGGTTCAGAGATCACTCTGTGGTATTCTGGTCTGACAATATGACCGTGGTTGAGTGTATCAATAGCCAGGCAGCACGATGCAAATGGATTTTGAGACAGCTCAAAGAAATCGTGTTATTGTGTATGCAATTGAATGTGCTATTCAAAGCAAGACATGTCCCGGGGATAATGAATCAGGCGGCTGATGCCCTTTCTCGTTTTCGTATGCAGGCCTTCTGGGGTTTTCTTCCCACAGCGGACCCAGAGCCAGCACCCTTTCCCGAAGCTCTCTGGTCTCTCGGTGCCCCGAACTTCGTAACCTCGTGGGAGAGAGTTTAGCACCCAGGACGAGGAAGGCATATGAAGGGGCGTTCCAATCCTATTTAGCCTTTTTGGGGACTACTAGAGAGGAGCTTTGGGGTCAGGAGGAATGGGTAGTGAACTTTCTGATGTCTTTACACCTGGCGGGGAAATCGGTGGCCACGGCCCAGAGGCATCGGGCTGCCATTTCCTTTGTTGCTAGGGCTCATGGGATACAGGACCCGACAGCGTCTTTCGTCGTGCAAAAAGCGCTACGAGGGTGGCAACGCCTTGAGGGTCGCAGAGTAGACGAGAGGCGCCCGATAGGTTTGGATAGGTTGGCCCAGTTATTATCCAGACTCCCTACAACATGTTCATCTCACTTTGAGACAGTGTTATTCCGAGCCGCTTTTACGCTGGCATTTCATGGAGCTATGCGGGTAAGCGAATTAGTCGCAAGGAACAAGCAGGATGTTACGGGAGGGCTGTGCACAGAGCACGTTCAAATCAGAGGGGAGACGATGACTGTCTCGTTTGTAAGGTCCAAGACCGATCAAAGCGGGATGGGCGACTGCATAATTATACGCAGGATTCCCGGGTCGTCCATGTGCCCAGTGAAGTGTTTAGAGGATTATTTGACACGAAGGGTGGCATCATGGGGGGGGCCTTGTTGAGACACGCGGACGCCACCCCACTGACAAGGTTTCAGTTTCAGCGGGTGCTTGCGATGTCAATTACAGCTGCGGGCTTGAACCCGGGCGAGTTTGGGACCCATTCCTTTCGGATAGGGGCTGCTACAGAGGCTACAGCCAGGGGTCTGAATGTAGAACAAGTTAAACGTGTGGGGCGTTGGTCCTCCAATTGTTATAAAAGGTATGTGCGTTTGCACATGTTGTGAAGCTGTAATGATGTACTCACGCTTCTGTTTTGTTTGGTTTTCAGTTACGCAAGCCTACGAGGCGGGGCGGACTATGCAGTCGACCCAACACCGGGACAGCGGTCAGACATCACCGGCTGTGAAAACGGAGGTGTGGGTCGTGGGCCACTCATACGTGAGGCGTGCCGCGGACGTATTCAAGGCAGGTGACATGGTGCACATGGCTGGGGAGTACGGGTACAGTGTGTCCTTCTACGGAAAGGGCGGTCTCTGTATTGACCAGTTTCATTCATTTTTCGAGGGTTTGCTAGGGCGGACGAGGTCACCGCCGTCTGTAGTCATAGTACATCTTGGGGGCAATGATTTGGTCACCACTGGTAGACGACTTCTCCTGGAGGCGATGCTTTCCACTGTAAGTTGGTTAGCGAGGAGAGTTCCAGGGTGCACAATTGCGTGGTCCCATATGATCCCACGAAAAGTGTGGCGGGGGGCTATTTCTGTTTCTGCTTTAAATCACTCGGTGAGAAAAATTAATAACAAAGTGAGTAGGTTGTTCCGGTCCAATGCACTGCATTCTATTTCGCATGGGTGTATTAATGATGACAGTATGTATTTGGGGGACGGTGTTCATTTGTCTCGGGTGGGGAATGAGTTACTCATAGGAGACTTCATAGCGTGGCTAAAGATGTTGAAGCATGACCTTTAGATAGGAGTTTGGTGGGGGGGTCCGGATAGCCGGTCAACTATCCGGACCTGTGGCGGTAAGGTCATGATCGGTGAGCACTAATTGGAAGATCCCTATGAGTGGGCGTTACCCATTACGGATGGGGGCGCTCGGGGGAGGTGGCCATTGGCCCCTCAACGGGGAGGCGGTCCCTTCTAAGGATGGGTCGCCGAAAGGAAAGGGAAGGCGGTCAAGGCCCCTTCATGGGTAGGAGGGGTTACAGCCCCCTCCTGGGGAATTTCCCGGGGCCAGGACGTCTGCGACGGCAGATGTGGTAAGTTGTGTGGGGTGTGGGGGGGGGTCTATGCTACCTTCTAGATACCTCACACGAGCCTCGTACGACCTTTAAGTGGCGTCGAGTTTTACTGGGGCCCCCGTCAAGGCAAGGGAAATTGGTATTTGCACTTGAGGTATGCCTCCGTGCCGCCCCTCACAAGGGAGGGGGATATGTCTGGGTTAGGGATCTTGACACCGGTTACGACCTTGCCGTTGGCCCTTAAACGTTAGGATGTACAATTTCAAAATTTTCAAGTCAATGTTTTGTAGGATGTTAGTTCGGCTAGGAGAACCTTTGTATTAGAGGATATGTTAAGGTTAGCCAAACATCGCAATGTGGTAATGAAATTGTACATATTATGAAACTGTTATTTTAATGTTTTAATTTTGTTTCATATTTTAATAAATACGGCCGGGAAGGGTAACTCCCTTCCCGACTTCCAAAAGTTCAAGAACGGTTTCCAGTTTCCCATCCTTGGGGAGTGTGTTGAGAGGGGGTGGCGGGTATCTCAGCCATATGGCAAGGGGCGACCAATCGGTCCCCCCGAACGTATGGCAGAGTACCACGATCCCCCCGGGAAGCCATCTTGGGCGGGAGGCGAGTCTCGGCTGGTATGCCCGAAGCGGCGTAGCCGGGGCGCGCTTTTTCCCGCCCTCGAGTGGGTTGGCCTAGACACTAACGCGGCTGGCCACGCCCTTAGGGCAGGCAGGGGCGGGTTTACGCCCGCCCTGAAGATGGATAAAAGGAGAAACAAGACCAGAAGGCATCCTCTTGTTCCTGTGCTCTGAAGCTGCACCTCCTCGCTGCACGTGAGCTCGAGACGGAACGAAGAGCCAATTTTGACCCACCCACCAGCCCCTGAAGACAGCGAGTAGTTTTGATAAAGTTTGAGGGATAACTGTGATTTTCGTTTACAGGTTGTGGTATTATCGTGAAGATTTTGAGTATGCAATAAAGAATGGTCGATTTGTGTTATGTTTTGCAAATAAAGTAATTCTGCGTTAGTGTTCATCAGTACGCATGTGTTTGAATAAAGTTGTTGCTGCTACTGTTGGTTAGATATAGTCATTTAGTATTTAGTTAGCATTGTCGTATTTATTTTGGTCGGGCGGTAAGGTCATGATCGGTGAGCACTAATTGGAAGATCCCTATGAGTGGGCGTTACCCATTACGGATGGGGGCGCTCGGGGGAGGTGGCCATTGGCCCCTCAACGGGGAGGCGGTCCCTTCTAAGGATGGGTCGCCGAAAGGAAAGGGAAGGCGGTCAAGGCCCCTTCATGGGTAGGAGGGGTTACAGCCCCCTCCTGGGGAATTTCCCGGGGCCAGGACGTCTGCGACGGCAGATGTGGTAAGTTGTGTGGGGTGTGGGGGGGGTCTACGCTACCTTCTAGATACCTCACACGAGCCTCGTACGACCTTTAAGTGGCGTCGAGTTTTACTGGGGCCCCCGTCAAGGCAAGGGAAATTGGTATTTGCACTTGAGGTATGCCTCCGTGCCGCCCCTCACAAGGGAGGGGGATATGGCTGGGTTAGGGATCTTGACACCGGTTACGACCTTGCCGTTGGCCCTTAAACGTTAGGATGTACAATTTCTAAATTTTCAAGTCAATGTTTTGTAGGATGTTAGTTCGGCTAGGAGAACCTTTGTATTAGAGGATATGTTAAGGTTAGCCAAACATCGCAATGTGGTAATGAAATTGTACATATTATGAAACTGTTATTTTAATGTTTTAATTTTGTTTCATATTTTAATAAATACGGCCGGGAAGGGTAACTCCCTTCCCGACTTCCAAAAGTTCAAGAACGGTTTCCAGTTTCCCATCCTTGGGGAGTGTGTTGAGAGGGGGTGGCGGGTATCTCAGCCATATGACTTCAGAGCATAAGACATACACTTTGGACTCAGGCTTTAATACCCAAGTCCCGCATGAGCTCACCTTACCAGCATCAGACTCTAGGCAATACCTCACTTAATTTACGTAGCCTAGCACTTTCACACCAGTAGGGGTGAATACTTTGCTTCACACCCCCTCTATAGCACACCCTAAACACCCCACAGAGCTTACAGTGCTCCTACCCTTCTCTTTCCCACTTTTTTTACCTTTTTTTCTCCTTACTCGCTTCAACAGAATGACAAAATGACGGCCAACTCTTCCTAGTTCCAACCGCTCGCTCCGCTCGCAGCCAATCAGCAGCAAGCTCGTGCTCGTATTAGCCTCAGCCAATCAGATAGCAGAATTCCAAAATATTGATATCTGTAAATTACAATATTTTTCAAAAACTAGTGAACAAATTTACACGAAATAAACAAAAGTGTGCTTTCTAGACCAAGACCCTTCTCCCTGCCAAATTTGGGGTAATTCCATTCACCCAATCGACCTGTAGCCTTGTCTAGATTCTCCTATGGAAATTAACATGGAGAAAACATGTTTTGGGACTCCCCTTTTTTCTCGGCCCCCCTTGAAGAATCACCCCCAAACTTTTAACATAGGAGCTGATCTCAACAAAGAATTAATTTTTAAAAGTTAGCGAAGATTCGTCAATCGGCGCTAAAGTTATTGGGAATAGAATGTTGCCATTTGGGTAAATAGGTCCTAACTATAACGACCTACTGGCGATATGTATATATATATATATATATATATACTCACACACACACACACATATTTATAGTACCCACTGGTGGTTGCCAGTAGGTAGCTATAGTTAGGACCTAGTTTCCTACGAAGATCCTTATTTCGCTTGCCAATATCTTTGGATCCGTATGATGAATCGTCCCGAAATTTTCAAAACTGATATGATGCTCACTTCAGCTGCTGACTTGAAAGTTTTGGGGTATCCGTTAAGCAGGGAAGTGAACTAGGGGGTGCTTAAAAGCTCAGTTTTCCCCATTTTAATTCCCATAGGACCTTTAGACAGGGCCACAGCCCAAACTAATCAATTGAATTACACCAAGTTTGGTAGGAAGGTATATGTTGGCCCAAGGAAGTCCGTTTTTTTGTGATTTGGTGTAAATACGTTGAGTAGTTGCAGAGGAGTGTCAAAAACATTCCAGTTTATACAGAGACGTTGTTGATTCCAGGCCCCTGCTGACCTGGTGCTGAGATCTCATTGGTTGCCAGCATTTCAAATCTGAAAGTGTTGGCACCCATCTTGTGACTCGGTTGAACCGAGTTACAGAAAAGAGATGAAAAAAACAAAAAGGGGAAGGGAAGAAACACCCTGACACCCTATGGGTACTTCAGGGACACCCAAGGGTCAAAAAAGCATTTTTTGTTATAGAAAATGTGACTGGAGTCGAGCTGGATGTATGACTCCTTCCAAAATGTAAAATAAAACAAAGGAAGCGCGGACTCCCATGCTTCGTTAAATATAGGCCCCCGGGTGAGCCGGGTGTAGGTGGAATTTTTTATAGTAATGCCCGGGGTATCCAAGCAGCAATCACCAATGCCACAGGGACCGTCACCTAATTGGGGCAAACATAAGTAATGTGATGCTGGGAGCCCGCATGACCCCCAAAGCCAGGGGCCCCCAAGCTCCCTGAGGCAATTGAATAAAATTAATGTGGCCACCCCCGCAGCCCCAGGGACTACCACCTCCCGGGGCTTATGCCCCCCGCAGCCCCAGGGACCGCCACAATACTGGGGCAATAAATACGAAATGCAAATGCAGGGGCCTGCACGGCCCCCCTGTAGCCCTGAGGACCGCCACCTTCCCGGGGCAGTGACTAACAAAATGGGAAGGGCTGCTAGGACCCTTGCAAGCTCGGGACCACCACGTCTCTTGGGTTCAAATTATATGCGCCATCAAGTAGGAGGACAATCGGAATGGAAATGGTGGTTTCTGCTAATAAATCTACAGCTGAAGTTCGTCCTTGCTTCAGGGCAATTTTGTGATGGGATTTAACACGCCAGCGCCGCCGTGGAGGACGAACCAAAGTGAAATTAAAGCATGGGGCCTAAGAGGCTTAAAATTCTCTTAACCTCAAGGCGCAGCAGAGAAGAAAATAAACCGGGAACTTGCATTCTGAGGACCACTGCCGGGTTGGAGAAAAGTAATCCAGGCGTGATAACACAAGTGCCTGTATGATCACTCTTCATACTGTAAATGGAAGTAGGTTAAGAACCTTCTTCAGTAGTCTCAGGATACCATAGCAGCTGGCAGAGAGTGTTTTGTGTTAATGGTCCAGCGTAAGGTTAGGATCCACCCTGAGGGTCTTTTTTTAGTCTTTAGGGATAAGTAGCCCACTCAACCAGTTTGGTAAGGGGCTTGTGATATTACTAGAAAATACAACAATGTACCTGTGGGTCTCATTGTTGAGCCCCGTGAAACACAGGCATTACTACACAATATCTGCAATATATATGGGAGGCAGCCATGGATGGACTTACGGCTGATTGAGCACCTTGCTGTAAAGGACAGAGCAAGCCAGCACATGATATTGTGACACAACCCCGGACGATCCCAATAAACATCATCGCAAAAGATAAGCCTCTGGGTCCTGGCCTAAACAAAGTACGATAGACCGCTTCACAGGGGCAGGAACACAAACAACAGACACCCTGATGGCACCATCACTCTACCAGACAATGCAGCTCTACTCGCCGCAATAACTCAGTCACAGGAGGCTTTTGAAGCTCAAATCAGCATGGTAGGCTCAGAAGTGACACTTTTGCGCAAAGCATTAGACCATCTAACAGAAGCAGAGCCCAGGGTTTCTGGTATAGAAGACACTGTCTCAACACTTCAAAGTAAGGTCTCCACTCTCAAACAATTCACTATGGGCTGGCACTGCAAGTCAAAGATGCGGAGGGAAGGGCACACAGGAACAACCTCCATTTTGTGTGTTTCCCTGAAAACTGTGAGGGGGATGACACTGGGAAATCCATTACTTACTGGCTCACCTCATGGATTCCGGCAGACATGCTGTCCCCTACCTCGTTATAGAGCGTGCAAACAGGACCCTACAGCAACGGCCTCCATCAGGCGCTAGACCATGACCTATAATTGCAAGGATTCTGAATTTTCACAATCACAATGTCATTCTCAAAGAGGCATGGCTACAATCCGAACTGTTCTATGAATCTCATCACATTATGATCTGTCGGGACTATAGAAAAATGGTGTCGCAACAGCACTAGTCCTTCACTGCCGCAAAAGCCATCCTTTGAGATCTCAAGATCTCCCACATCCTCCTATATCCAGTCCGCTTCCGAGTGGTATACAATGTCCACACCCTAGTTTTTGAGACACCAGAAGAAGTATTCACGTGGACGGACGAACAGAGACGTTTAAAACAACACACACCACCACAAAGAGACTCAGACTCCTCTGTGGGAGAACCTAGCCATCCATATAACATAACAAACCATCAGACAAATGTAGGCATCGATCCAGATCGACGTGGCACTCAAAAATTAGTAGCAAATACCTTGAGAAGACACCTGCCAAAAAGATGCCAAACACCAACAAATAGACTGTGACCCCCTGCCTGGTAGACCATATTTTTCCTGGAAACATAAGGCAGCATCCAGGTTAATCACAGGCCATTCGATGTGGTGCACTGCGAACATCCATCAGTTCCTAAGGCACCATTGGGACTTTGGATGATCCATTGGGGGCACACCACGTTGAAGGCAGAGTGGAGTACTTCCTGTGATAGATACTTTAGCAGTTTTGAGGTATTTTTGTGGGTGGGGATATTGTATATTGTATATTTTAATACTGTTATTGTTCACGTTCACAATAGTTTTAAAGTCTGGATGCCCTCATGGTTGAGACCCTTAGTGTAGTCTCATGGCGATTTACCCCCCTGACAGCTGAATTGAGGAACAAGACACAGCTAAGTATTAGTTGGAATGTCAGAGGAATGCTCGATAAGATCAAGCGTGGCTTTGTCCTCTGACAAGCCAAACACATCTTAGCAGACATCCTATTGTTACAGGAGACACATTTGCTGTGTGTTCTAAGACCCCCTGTCTGGCTTGTTATTGGTACACACACACGTTTCATGATGGCCCAATCCGAGGCTCCAGAGGGGTTGCCATTTTGATACACCGCAAGATCCCATTTACATTTGTACAGAAGTGGACAGATACATGTGGCAGATAGATATTCATCCACTGGATCATATTTGGGGGACATATAGTGCTAGGCAGCATCTACACCCCCCGCCTCTGGGTCAAAGTTTCTTGGATCACCTGGTTGAATTATGGTGCTCTCTGCCCTACGGGCTCACTGTGGTAGTTCGAGACTGGAATGACGTGATGTGCTCGGATAAAGATAGATGGCAACCCTCCGGCATGGTAACAAGACCCCGTGAGACTCGACTGAAGTTTTGATTGATCTCCAGAATAGACTACATATTCATCCCCAGAAGCTTTACACACAGGGTGCTGAAGGCAATGATCCTACCCTGAGACTTGTCAGACCACTCTCCGGTTGAAATTAAACTTTTGATCGGCCCTTGTAGGTCCTACATTCCACTGGCGGCTCTCAGTATGGCATCTACAGAACTAGTCATTTATTTATTTAAAACATTTGCATAGCGCATCTGTCAACTGGCAGGTATCCTGGCGCTGAGAGATTACTCCTAAGATGGAAAGAGACGGGAGACTGGGGAGGGGTTAGAGGTGAGGGAATTAGGGGAAGAGCCAAGTTTTAATCCGCTTTCTGAATGGAAGGAGTTGTGAAATTTGGCGGATGTCGACCGGCAGACTATTCCAGAGTTTAGCGGCAGCCACTCTGAAGGATCTTCCCCCAGTCCTTACCTTGTTGAATCTGGGTACCATCACAAGGCAGGCTGAGGCGGATCGGAGAGTTCTGGTGGGGGTGTACCAGGAAAACATTTTTTGTAGGGATCTGGGGCCGGTTCCGTGTAGTGCTTTGAAGACAAGGCAGAGTGCTTTAAAAGCTATTCGCTGCTTCAAAGGGAGCCAGTGTAGCTCGGCTAAGGCTGCTGGGGCCGAGGATCTCCTGGTCCATCCGAGGGCTAGTTTGGCTGCGGCCGACTGGACTCTTTGGAGTCTGTCCAGTAGAACAGCTGGGGACTCGAGCAGAAGTGCATTGCAATAGTCAAGGCGACTAGGATAGTGCACCTGACTATTAGTGCTCGAGCCTGTGTGGGGAGTAGTGGCATGATTTTACTTAGGGAACGCAGTAGGGCCGAGCAGGTGGAGACTGTTTTGGTTACCTGCGTTTCCATGCTGAGGTTGTTGTTTAGCATAACACCCAGATTGCAGACACTAGTGACCGGCTGTGGTTTTTCTGGGGTTTCCGGGGGCCAGAATTCCATGGGGAATAGGCGAGGAATCCGGCTTCCAGAGCAGAACAGTACCTCGGTCTTGGAGGAATTGAATTGCAGGGAATTATTGTGCAGCCAGCCGGCTGTGTCTCTTAAGCAGTCATGGAACGATTCCATGGGAATTGAGTCTTCCCCCTCCCAGGAGAGGATAAGCTGGGTGTCGTCCGCATAGTTTATAGTTTTCAGTCTGTGGGATTTAATTAGAGTGACTAGTGGTTTCAGATAAACGTTAAAAAGGATCGGGCTGATGGACGAGCCCTGGGGCACCCCGTGAGGTACTGGGGAAAAGGCGGATTGAAAAGGGGGGAGGGACACAGCCTGTTTCCTATCTCGCAGGTATGAGTGGAACCAGAGGAAGGCGGTGCCGTCGACCCCTGCCTCTCTGAGCCTCTTTAGCAGAATCACATGGTTGACCGTATCGAATGCGGCAGACAGGTCCAATAAGATCAAGGCCACTGCGTGGCCCCTGTCTGCACGCATACAAAGTTCTTCCATGGCTGTAAGCACAGCCGTTTCGGTACCATGGGCTGGGCGAAATCTGAATTGGAAGTCGTCCAGAATGTGATTCTTCTCTAGATGTGTCGATAGACAGGAGCTAACCCAGCGTTCCACAACTTTCGCCGGAAAGGGTAGGAGCGATATAGGCCGAAAGTTAGATAGACACTCGGGGTTCAATGAGGGTTTCTTCAGCAGCGGGGTGATGAGTGCTTGCTTCCAGGGGGTAGGGACAAATCCACAACACAAGGATTGGTTGCAGATCCTACGGAGGGTGCGGAAGAGTTCAGTTCCACACGCTTTCCATGTTTTTGGTGGCAACGGGTCGAGGGGGGACCCAGAGGTGATTCCGTGTGCCATTCTCTCGAAATCTGCTTCCGAGATAGGGGGGAGAGCCTGCAGACATTCCCTGGGTAGGTGTCCTGGGCTCAACGGATCAAGGTTAGTAGTGGCGGCCCCGGGGGAGTTGAGATTATCTTGCGAAGGGGGAATGGCAAGATTGTGGATGATGGTCTCAATTTTGTCCTTAAAGAACTGTGCGAGATTATCGCAGAGGGTCTGTGTGGGGGGGATACTGCATGCATATCCATAGAGTTTTGAGAGAGTATGTCTCTCACAATGAGAAGACGATGTCCTCCGCATGCATACTATGGAAGGCCATGAAGCCCACAATACAAGGCGGTTGACATTAGCAACTGTGTGGCCGAGCGTAAATGTCATAAACAGTCTCTTATACAATTAGAAGCCTGCATCATTGAATTAGAAAGACGGGTCCAAGACAAAGATGGTGCACTTATGCCTGATGCTGCAACAATACCCAGGAGAGCTGAAGGAGGAGGCATGCTATGCATGGTTATCTACACAGAGTAAAATGTATCAATGGGGAGATAAGTCAGGGAGACTCCTTTACAGGCTGTGCCAGCAGGCACAAACACACACCCAACTACCGGGGTTTCAAGATACTGACAACACACTACTGACCGATCCAGAAACGCTGGCTAGAAGCTTCACTGCCTACTATCAATCCCTTTATACTCAACAGGATGTGCTAGATACCTCCCTGATTGAACACTTTTTTGACAGGATCACCTCAAAAGCCCTCTCGAAGGAGGCTTGCAAGTCTCTGGAGTGGCAGAATTGCACACTGGGAAAGCATCCAGCACAACGGTTTTACACATGGATATTATAAAACATACTTGTCTCTCCTTGGCCCACATTATCTTGCAGCCATACAGGAAGCAGTACAGGCTACAAATATGCCCTCAGATTGTAGTCATGAGGAGATCATAGTCTTTTTAAAACTAGGACGACCCCCAGAACTTCACGTTTCATATCACCAAATCTCTCTCCTGAATGTGGAGGTGAACCTCTTGGCGAAAGCACTCGCCAATAGACTGCAGCCTCGACTAGCTGACTTGATCCACCCGGATCAAGCGGGATGGAGGCCCTGATGTGCAACATAACATACGCCTTGTTCATAATGCGATAGCCGCAGTGGACTGATTAAATCGTCCAGCTGTTCTACTTATCGCCGACATTGATAGAACACTCTTCTCGGTCAGCGGGACGTATCTGTTTATACTTTTGAAAGATCTAAATGTTGGCTCTCACTCTTTATCATACACTATAATGCTATACAACAGATTTACAGCATTTGTACGCATCACAGGCTGTGTATCCCCATCCTTTCGACTCGGCCGCGCTACCCAACATGGCTGCCCTATATCTCCACTATTGTTCACACTCGCCATTGAGCCACTATCGCATAGGTTTGCATAGATACCCAGATCAGGGGCTTCAAATGGTCAGACGAAATAGCGGATCGAATAGCTCTGTATGCGGACGATGCCCTTTTCTTTATGACTGATCCATATAGATCATGCCATTAGCTCCCTTCAAATCATGAGGATATTTAGTGAGACATCAGGCCTCTTAATGAACGTACATAAATACATTATATGGCCACTGAGGGGGACACTAGGAGACAGTAATTGGGCAAAGGACAACTCATTGACCAGGGGGGCATGGGATACCTTGGAGTCTTCATATCAGATAAACAGGAGATTCCCTGAGAACACAATATAGACACAACACTCATCAGGATTAAAACGGAGCTCAAGTCTTGGTCAGGCATGTAATTATCTCTTTATGGCTGCTTGGCAATTTTCGAAATGATATCCCTTCCCTGTCTACCTTATCTCCTTCAGAACCACTCATATCCCATTCCACAGACATGGTTCAGTCAGATCAACTCCATGTTGAACTGGTTCCTATGGCATGGAAGAACAGCCAGAGTGGCACTTTGCTCCTGCTTTCTCTGCTACTGCGGGGGCATGGCTGCAGCAGAGGTTCAGTCCTACAATGCGGCATCACATTTTCATGTATTGAACACCAGGTGGTGCAGCTCCAGTAACAAACCCGCATATGCCATTGAACGATGGCTACTGGGTGACTCCTCTCTATATACACACCTAAATGATAACTCAAATATTCAGGTCCTACTCCCAGTCAATAAGGTTGTAATAACGGCATGGTACCAGTCCCTCTGCCGTATGGGCTGGTTGGGCCGCCTCATGCGGGATGCCCCGATATGGCACAACAGACTTCTCCCTCAACTGAAACATTACCAGGTCTTCCAGGGTTGGGACCAGATTGGGATACCCTCCCTAGGAGATGTAAATGTGGGATACTTGTAAAGCACACTGTTACTCTACCCGAGTGTCCTGGCGCTATAGACTGCTGGGGAACCCGTCCTGGTTTTCCCTGTGAGATGGTCCCTTTCTGGGTATCTCCAGGGTGAAACCAGGCATCCCTGGTGTCTGTGGGGGGCCGTTGTGGAGATGAGGTAAGCTTAATGCCCAGAGTTGCCGAGTGTGTTCCCTGGTTAGAGTGGGCACTGAGGCGATAATTATCGAGTCCGTTGACCCTGGTCCAAGACCCTGCCGCGTCGGGAATTGAACCCTGGTCCTGGGCCATTCTCTGCTTACAGGTCTGCCGCCTCTAACCAGTGAGCCACACCACACCACAGATGTCCTACAGGGCTGTACTATTGAATCATTCCAAGAACTGCAGGCAGACTTTTCCAGACCCGTACCAAATTTCATGAATACCTGCAATTCCGCCTCGCACTAATGCCTTACCTTAAACATTTAATGGCCCTTACTGAATTTAGCCCACTTGAGGCAAACTTCTAATGGGAGAGCTAGAAGATCACAAAACTTTCAAAATCTACCAAACACTAGTCAACAACTGCATCCACACTAGAGACACTTAGAGAGACGTGGCAGATGGATCCAGGTCCCATCGACAAACAATGATTAGATGGAAGCCCTAGAATCCCCCAGGGAGCAGAAATCTCAACACACATGTCCTAAATTCAGTTCAAATATTTACATTGAGCATACTACACACGCCACAGGCTCTGGAGGGCGGGACTAATAGTATACCCTGATTGTTAGAGATGTGGAGGTGCGGAGGGGACCTTCCTACATACAGTCTGGACCTGCCCTACCCTAGACAGATTTTGGAGGGGGGTATTTACATGTCTGACAGAGGTGTTGGGGTGGAGTCTCCCCAGATCGCTACGGCTGGCACTGCTGCATAACTCAGAGGACTCAGGTTGGAGGAGGTACAAAAGGTATCTTTTATTTCCAGGCCTCACCCTTGCTAACCAGGATATCACTTGATTATGGAGGGTAGACACCCCACCCCTCATAGATGTTTTGAAAGTGGGTATGGATTTTTGTATGGGGCTGGGGAAGACAGTGTTTCAGGCTAGGGGATGTGCCCAAAAATACTTATGTATCTAGAAGTATTGGGCTGATTATAATGGAATTACTCTAGCCTAACCCCCATCAATGACTCTACTGTTAGATTCAGAGATTCGATCCTATGTTCAGAATGGATAAAATGATGAAATACTGACGGTTTGGTAGGAGAAAGTATTGCACGGGCTGCAACCGTGGGGGCATAACAATCTTCTTTCACAGCTTGTTATACTGTAGAGTTTATACAATATAATGTTGTGATAAGAAGCCAATTTTGCAAGCATACCTGTACATGTATCTAAAAGCCCATTGGGCAAGATTATGGTAAAAATCAATAAAATATGTTATAAAAAATAAAAAAAATAAAAAATGTAAAGGTCAACAACCACCCAAAATTATCATATAAATAAAAACTGGTTAAACCAATTAAAAATACATACATTAGAATATAATACACAATAATTGGATGAAATACGAATTCATAAATTAATACAGACTTTCACAGCCAACAAAAAATAATTTATATATAACTTACAGTTTAGTAATTGCAGATCTTCCTCCGTAACAATAAAGTCAAATATATAATCCACTACTAAGGGAAAAAGTATTTCCAAGAAACCCTCCAGAAATGCAAAAATAACACAGGTCGACAAGAAATCCATCAAAGCAATCCAGATTCGGAAAGAACCATAAAAAACCTGAAAAAGTATGAAAACCAAATGCTCTGGGAAAACTGAAAAATCTAAAGAAATCAAAAAAATATATATTGGTTTGCTAGAAACCAAAATGATTTCCTTTAAAACTAAGAAACAAAAAACCCAAATGTCCATACGAGACCTTTGAATCCATTAACATGTTAAAAAGCCTATACTCACCCACAAAAAACTGTAGATTCAAACATAGAAGTAACATAATAACAATAATTAATTTACACAGCCCACATATTATTATAACAAAATAAAATATATAACAATGATTTGAGTGAGGTTATGTCAGCAGTAGCTAGCTGCCCGCCATGATAGCCCCATGCTCTGACAGGATTCCATATGATCTCTTTAAGGCCAATACACCGTTGTAGTTTTCACTTCTGACCAGAGTCCTTAACCCCATTTTAGCCACAGGTCCTCCAAAGGCTTGGTCCCATGCTGCGATTAGTCTTATTTTTAAAAAAGACTCAAAAGGAGATCCGCAATGGTTTTGCCCCATCTCACTGATTAATTTGATTGCTAAGATAAAGGGGAGAATACTGCTGGAGCATCTGCAAACTTGGATTTGTGAGCACAATGTGCTCTCAGAGCTACAATTCAGTTTCCATCCCGGCATAGGGACAATGGAGAAGTCAGTCCCTCAGCCTTTCTCTCTTAATAAGCAAATACACTGTGGCTAAGACAGGCAAGTTGTACATGGCAGTTATGGACCTGAGCTCTGCTTTTTACTGGGTAAATAGAACAAAGCTATGAAGCATTATGTGAGGCATGGGGGTAGATCAGAACATCATTAAGTTCCTAAGAGAACTCCACAATGAAGTAACTGCCTGTGTGAAGTGCAGTCATGGGTCGGAGACAACTGCAGCTTTCTACTTGACCAGAGGTATTTGCCCCAGCATTATGTCCTGGCCTCTTTCTGTGACCTAACCCCTTTCCTCTTCTCACTAAATGTAAATGGTCTGGAAGAACAACACTTGGAGCTCGGTGTGGACTGTCCACGTATAAGTGATTGTTGAGCCCCTGCTTTGATTTATGCTGACAATACAGTCCTTATGGCCAGGAAGGAAATCAGCTTGCTGGACTGTTTTTGGAGCTTCATGATGAGTTTGGATCTGAGTGTTTTTGAGGTTAACACCCTTGCTATGGTTTTTTGTGCCAGAATGAACGAAGGTACTGTTTTGATAGTCAATAACAATAACGTTACAACCGTTCCTACATTTTCTTATCTTGGAATCCCATTGGACAAGAACCTTGCCTAGGATCCGCTGTAAAGAAGTAGAGCCACAGCCTTTTCAAAAACCATTGAGGCTGTCCTCAATTTAGCCACTAGGTTAGGCAATAATTCATTATGGAGCTCATGGCCATTATAAGGCCAAATGTTGCACAATTGCTAGCTAAGGGGCAGGGGTTTGGGTTCAAAGTGATAAGGTGGGGCTGGAAAGGATTGAGAATGGCTTTATCAAGAGGTTATTGGCTGAACCCAAATCAACTACCTTTTCTATCTGCCATTCTGAGGTTGGGCTAGGGTTTATTAGCAAGGTTATTAGGATGCAACTCCTCCTTCTGTGGTTCCCGATGTAGACGAGAATTCAGACCTCCTTCAACCAGGCACTTCCCACAGACTGCCTAAAGCTGGATCAATGCTTAAAAATCCCCTGGCTCAGGTACATTTGTAGCACCTGCTTTAGCCTGAGCCTGGAAGATCTTTTGGCTCTCCTGGTAGCATGAATGCTAGTTTTTTAAATACTTTAAAAAACATCTTTATCTAAATCCACAGAGATGAGAGCACGTCGGGAAGCTGAGAAGCCAACTTTCCAGGTATTTTCTAAGAATTGCAAAAAACAACGGTATAGAACTGCACTTAACATGGATTGGCAAACTGGACCATAGGATATTGTTAGTGCACAGTGCACTTTTCCCTCAGCAAGGCTCTTATTTGGCCAACTTACCTTCATGTCCCTGTGGTGGCTGTTTTGCACAAAGCAAGTTGCACTTTATGTTTTTTGCAAATATTAAGCATCACTGAGAAAATGGTGTATTTTAACTTTTTTTAAACAGGCTAATATTCCATACAATAGAGCCACTTTTACTTTTCTGCATTCATTGTCAACTGTGAGGATTTCTTTCACAGCTGCTGTTTAAACTCAACATGCAATGAGACAGAGGTCATCTTTTGTTTTGTAATGAGTTTTAATTTTTTAACTTGTATTTTATTCTGAATGTTTTATGTCTTTTTAATGGTTTTATGATTCTTGTATGATCATATATTGATCGAATAAAGATTGTTGAATTGAATTGAATCAACAAAGATTCTCACAAACAAATACAACCTATATGTAACAGAAATCACTAATCAAGAAAAACTCAAAAAGTACTATTAAACTTACAAAAAACCACAAAGAAACACTCTGACGACCATTTACCACTTCTCCCTACATTCCCCTTCCCTGAAAAAACCCTGTAAAAAATCTTTAGAAATGTCTTACTTGCTCTGACAAACAGTAGCACCTTTTCAAGATTTTCTTTCTGGAAAATGAACCAAAAACAAGAGACTACAAAAGATAAGTTAACAGAAACAAATGGTTGCAAAATAAAAAAAAAATTTTTTTTTCCTATAGAACACAAAACAGAAGTTATGTTGCTGGGCAACAGCTTATGTAGTAATATCCCGAGTCCCTTACCAAACTGTTTGAGTGCGCTGCCTATCCCTAAAGACTGGATAAAGATCCTTAGCCTGGATCCTAACCTTACGATGGACCATTAAGAAAAAACACTCTCTGCCAGCTGCTATGGTATCCTGAGACTACTGAGGAAGGTTCTTAATCTATTTATAGTATGAAGAGTGATCATACAGGTACTTGTGTTACCACGCCTGGATTACATTCATTTCTCCAACCCGGTAGTGGGCCTCAGAATGTAAGTTCCCGGTTTATTTTCTTCTCTGCTGCGCCTTGAGGTTTAGAGAATTCCAAGCCTCTTGGGCCCCATGCCTTAATTTCACTGTGGTTCGTCCTCCACGGCCAGGCTGGCGTGTTAAATCCCATCACAAAATTGCCTGAAGCAAGGACAAACGTCAGCTGTAGATTTATTAGCAGTAACCGGCATTTCCATTCCGATTGTCCTCAAACTTCCTAACACGTATAATTTGATCCCAAGGGACGTTGTAGTCCCAAGCCTGCAATGGTCCTATCAGGCCTCATCATTTCGATTAGTGATTGCCCCGGGGATTTGGCGGTCCTCAGGGCTGCAGGTGGGCCATGCAGGCCCCTCCATGTGCATTTCCTATTTATTGCCCCAGGGATGTGCAGTCCCAGAAGCTGCGAGGGGCATAGTGGCCCCTCTGCATTAATACATTGTAATCCCCAGGAGATGGCAGTCCCTGGGGCTGCGGGGGTAGGCAGATTAATTTTATTCAATTGCCCTGGGGAGGATGGGGGCCCAAGGCTTTGGGGGGCCATGCGGGCTACCTACTGGCAACCGCCAGTGGGTCATATAAATATATGTATATATATATATTCACTGAAAAAAACCATAGGTTTCAGGAAAGTTATAGTTAGTTGAACATTTGACTCATATAAAACCAGAGAAATTTGCCAGTTATAGTTAGTTGAGCTAACTATAACTTGTGCTCCCACAATGCACTGCTGATGACGTCACATATTACATATTCATGACATGGTCAGTGACATCACTGATGACATCTCAAATGACATCACTGATGACATCACTCAGTGACTGTGTGTTTCTGTAAAGTATAAATATGTTTTATATATATGCCATGGTGTATTGAAGAATGAGTGGGTGGATAAGTGTCTGGATGTAGGATTTAATAGGTGCGTGACTGACTGTATAAGTGAGTGATTAAATGTGTCTTATTGAATGCATAGGTTTGTGACTAAACTGTCTGAATGTGTCAATCAGTATGTCTGTTATTGTGTAAGCTGCTGCATGTGTTGGTTAGTAGCTATATGAGTGTCTATATGCGTTATTGATTGGTTGCCTGAGTATTTGTATGGGGGACTGAGTATGTGTGTGGGCGTCTGGGAGGTGTGTGACTCTGTGCATAGATGTGTGAGTGGTTCACTCACTGGGTATATGGGTTCAAGAGTGCATGTGTAAACAGCTGTGTGGGCGGGTGAGTGTGTGTATGGGTATGTTGGTGAGAGATTGGATGGCTCAGTGTCATTGTCCAAGTAACTACATATATAAAAGGCAATAAATGTCAGAGTTGGAGTATATAAATGAATATACGAGAGAGTCAGTGATTGTGAGAGTGGCTGTATGGATGAGTGTGTACTTGTATCAGTGATTGTATAAGGGACTAAGTATATGTTAGTATATGTTTGAATACGTCAGGTGGTGTGTGTATAACTGTATAGGTAAGGAAATGGGAGTGTGATTGATACTTTACATGATTGACTAGGTGTGTGAGTAACTCCATGGATGATTGGCAGTGAATGAGTGTCTGTATAGGTGTAAGAGTGCATATGATAGTGTTGTATTAATGAGTGATTGTATGTATGAGTGATTGTATGGGTGAATGAGTGGATGTGTGTGTAGATGTGGTAACTGGTATTGGTGTGTCGAAGGTTTAGAGAATGGTAGTCTGTATTTTACAGTGGGTGTATCAAACATTATATTAGAGTGTGAGGAGGTGCATCGGATTTTGGTGTGGATGATGTCATCTGTGATGTCATCAGTGATGTAATTTGAGATGTCATCAGTGATGTCATCAATGATGTCACTGACCCTGTCATGAATCATGTAATATGTGACGTCATCTGCAGTGCGGTCGTGCGAGTTATAGTTAGCTCAACCAATGGGTTTTTCAATTAATTTCTAAGGTTTTTTCAAATGCCAATTCTTAACTATAATGTCTGTAAAACCTATGGTTTTTTCAGTGAATTTCAAAGGTTTTTTAAATGTTAATTTCATATTTTAATGTTTATGAAACCTATATTTTTTCTATTATATTTTTAAATATTTTGGAAATCTATTATAACTCTTTCTTTAACTTAAAAAATTATGTAATGTTTTATATCTCCCCGAAAAAATATGTATCTCTTTTTTTTCTCTTTTTTTTAGAAAACTACAAATCTGTACCGGTAGTCTACCAAGCTCGATCAGCACGTAAATCCTTTCCACCACATTACAATGATGCGCTTTTCGTATCTGGTGGGTTTGTGGCACCGCGTCCCACATAACAACATATACATATGAGGTCGGGCCAGCTGCTACTTTGATATGCGACGGGTACACACTACCGTATAGGGTCGCGCCCACTGCACATTGCCTATGCGTCAAGTGCACGCTGCCACGCCCTATGTTACGTCATAGACGTACGATGTCCTGCCGCGTATGCCATTTCCTCATTTTATTTTGTCTCAAAACTATATCTAAATAACTTTAAAGTGTATATGAGAACAAGCAATAATCAAAAATATTTTAAACATTTATATATTTCTAACTGTAATAAACTAATATTATAGTAAATATATTTTCTCTAAATCGACGTCGGGTGCCATGTGACCATAAAAAGAAGCATTTCATTAGTTCATAACATTTCTCATTGTAACAGTTGGAAAACAGCACCCATTTTAATCAATCTCTGTACTGCATTTGATGAGACACACCTCTTCTGCTTAGAGAGCTTTTATCTGAACATTTTGCTACGTACACATATCTACACACAACATGCAACCATCATCTTCATAAATATTCATACTTTGTAAAGTAGCCTTCCACCTGTGATAGCCATACACCTAAAAGTTACTTAACCGAAGTTTTCTCCACTACCAAAGGTAACATGGTTGCATATGCTGCCCAATGTAATGTGGTATGGCCTAGGGGCAGTATCATGCATAGATAATGAACACAGTGACACAGATAGATAGTGTGTTTGTGTGCTCAACACCTTTTTATTACCAAGGTCACATATCCAGTGACGTCTGTGCAGGATGCGTGTGGAGTGAGTGTAAAGCAGCCCTCAGGGAATGATTGCTGCTAGCATCAACTACAACAGTAATCACTGGATCACACACAGAGATTCAATATTAAAAGAATTGATAATCGGGGAGGAGGCAAGCTCGCGACCGTGATGGCCGCACTGTAGCTCGGCTCCGTCAACCTTCCTGCCTGAAACGCATATCCTGTACCTCATCCTGCCCCGAGAGGACACATTCGGCAACATATGGAAAGGTGACGCATTGCTCGCACTTACCGTCTGTCCCAGGGGCTCCTGGGTGCCGCGGATCTGGAGTTCTGCCCTTGCTTGTTCCGGGGCCTCCGCGGCGTGCAGGCCGGGGACTCGCCTGTGATGGTCGGCCGGAATGAGGTGTCAACGCCAGCCCCCGTTAGAGGAGAGGGGTCGGCTGAAAAGGCCGTTGTGCGGTTGTGCCGGTGACGACTGACCGGGCCCGGTCTGGTGGCCCGGGGGCTCTGTGGAGGAGCGCGGCCCGCCTCGGACGGGGTAGACCGTACAGGAGGCTTGTCTCTCCTTTGTTGCCTGGTCCGGCCATCTTGAAGTCCTTCGCCCGTATTCGGCGGGGGGCACCCGTGGGACGGTTGCGCCGGCGACCCCTGTATTTTGGTGGCCCATCTTTCTGCACCAAGATTGCCATTGCTGGGGCTCGAGGAGACTCCGGTGGACCCTACCCGAAAGCCTGGTCCAGAAGTTGAGGAGCGGTGAGTCCCTGCTGCACTGGCAAAATGGCGGCCGGCGCCCCGGGTCCCGGACCTGCTTGGGGCGACGAACCTGGTTTGTCGAAATACATGATGGCTGAGGATTGTGGGTGTGAGCCCACGGTTGGTGATGTCTTTGCCGCCCTATGTTCTTTGTGTGCGGCCATCGCCTTCGACGCTGCTATGCAAGACAGCGGTTCAGCCGCCGTGCCTGTTGGCCCGTCCCCCATGAATGCGGCTCGACTGATGGTGTATGCTGCTTTGCCCCCCTCGGCTGCTGTGAAGAGTGCTGCCGCCGTGCATTCACGAGACTGTAAGTTTGCGGCCCTGAATCCCCAAGAAGCTTCGACTGCGGCTAACATGAGCGAGGGCCCCACGTCGGGGCCCGCCCAGGTCGGTCTGCCTGGGGAGCTCGGCGGATGTTCATCTCGAACTGCTTTGGTGAGGTCCCGCGGCTGCCCCGCGGGGGTCACCTCGCTTTTTTGGGCGGCGGGTTTGCACCTAGTCTGCTTGCTGCTCCTGATGTTGCCATTCGACAGTTTGATCTGATGCAACCATTGCTTGCTTTGCCGTTTGAGACTGGGGTCCTCTGGATTGTGCCTCTGGCCTGCCCTGTTTCGTTTCTGTGTGCACTCCATGCCGATCTGCTTGTTGCCTACTACTTTATTGCGCACGGAGGCTACGATCAAGAGAGGACAGGGGTGAGACAGTATTGCCTTGGCGGACTACTGGTTAATGTATGGAGATGGGGACTACTCGCAGCTGTGACAAAATGGCCGATCCCTTTTCCTGTTCCTGATATTTGAGGTTGTGTCTTTCTCGCTTTATGTGGGTTTCAGTTGTGTCAAGGCGAGGGGTGGGAGCTGAATGTTCGCTTGCGGATCTCCTCTCCCACTGGATCCCTTTCCCTCCTCTTTTTTTTTCTCCTTTGTCTGTCGTGTTCTTTTCTTACTTTCTGATTCTTCTATAATTCGAGTTCCACTTAGGGCGACAGGCACGCTGCTGGGGGGGTAGGCCGTAGCCTTCTGCAGGGGTGCAGAGTGGTGTGGGTGGAACGGGGTCTTTATATTGTTCGTTTTTTTCTTTAGTTCTATGGCTCTTTTGTATCCCTTTATCGGGACGCTGTGTCTGCGCGCGTCTTCCACGGAGTGTTGCTGATGGTGTAGGGGAAGACTTTCCCGCTTCCACAATCTGGACTGCACATATATCATGTTTTCCATGTCTGGCCCGATAGCGGGTTCTCCAGTCCTGCGTGTGTTGTTCGCCGTGGGGCGCGTGCAGTGGCGCTGCGTTCTTTCTTTCCCTCTTTCTGATATTATCTTCTCTACCCCTCCCCTCTTTTTCTCTTTATTTGGTTTAGTATAGTAGATGGTTACTTCTTCGTTGCTGTTCTGATTCCTCTGATTTGTGTCAGCACGCATTCAGGCGGTTACGGGTGTGTGGCGGGTTGTGGTGGGAACTGATCTGCTACGGGGCGACTATAAGTTGAATCCTGTAAATTGCTGCTATTACTTTCGTTTATCAATGCCCCACTGTATTGATGCTTACAATTAGCCCGCCATAGGACTTCAGATGTCGAAAGTTGCAACTGATCCTGCTATACTTCCCATTATATTATAAAATTAACCTTATTTACTCCTGCCTCTAGCGGTCACATTCGGCTTTTATGTTTGATTGCTTGCCTGTACAATACTGGGAGACTGCTGGGGAACTTCAATGTTGACTCATGTGCGTTCATAATGTGTCGTGGCCGGCCTGATTGGTTGTAGGCCTGTATTTGTATGCCTCTATTTGCACAATAAAGGTTTTCAAAAAAAAAAAAAAGAATTGATAATCTGTGCTGCAGTAAGGTAGGGACAATAGATGTGAAATATTACAGAAAAAATTCTATTGTAAAAGAACCACAACTTGTGGTATACTGTCACACAACAAATAGGTCTGAAATAATACACTAAAAGATTATATCATAAACGCTCCATCGGTTCTAGTGCACTCATATAGCCACATCAAAAGCATTCAGCATGTGCACAGCCAGCCATGATGTGTGCTGCCCGTGGGCCATACTTGGAGCAATATCTGTTGCCATCAACACTGCATCATCTGCAATAGCGACTATATCTAAATTGTGAACACTGCTGTCTGCAGTGTAGGCCAGACAGAGCAGTCAGCAAAGGCCCACAGCCATGTGGCATTGACTTGAGCTCCAGAGTTTGCAATACGCAAAGCAACAAAAAAGCGTGTGTGGAGCCTGCAATGATGCGTATGAGTGGTGCAGACAGAGCGCACTGGAGCAATGTCTTTTCCTACAGGACTGCATCATCTACAATACTGACTCGATCTCAAATGTGAACACTGCTGTCTGCAGTGTTGACCAGAGACAGCGTTCAGCAAGGGCCCACAGCCACGTGTCATTGACTTGAGCTCCACAGTTTTCAATCCGCAAAGCCACAAAGACCATGTGCAGAGCATGCAATGCTGCGTATGAGTGATGCAGACAGAGTGCACTAGAGTAATGTATTTTCCTACAGAAGTGTGTCATCACAAAATACAACATAAATTACAGAAAACTCTGCAATGAATAAATCAACACAATTCGAATTGCGATTTTTATCTGTCCATAGTCTACACTATTCACTGTTACTTTTGACTTGCAAGATGAATTTGTTCACTTTACTAAACCTATAACTCATCTAAAAAAAATTCTTCAAGCAAATATACTAATACAATATTGTGGATATTTCAATAGTCGTTGTAGTTACTTGACTACTGGATTCTGTAATTAATTGTGAACCCTGCTAACCGCAGTATAGCCCAGAGGCAGTGGTCATTAACGCCTCACAGCCACGTACCACTGGATTCAAAAGCACAGACTTGGTTGCACCTGATTGGAGGGGGTACATAGAAAACAACACAGACTTTAACTTATAACATCCTGAATCATACAATCAAAACCCTGTTTCACTGTTCGCACCTGCTGGACGACAGTATACTCCACCTACTGGTGTCAACCAAGCACAATAATCATGTGCAACAGTTAGCTACGCAAACACAGAGTCTGTTGCACCTCAACAAAGGGAGTTCTATGAAAACCAAGCAGCAGGTTGTATCGGATATCTTCCATTGTGGAATCAAGACACCGTTCCACTGTTGGGACCTAGGGTTGGTTGCACCTGATCGGAGGTGGTAAACAGAAATGATCACAGACTTTAACTTCTAACATCCTCAATCTTAGTATCAAGACCCCGTTTCACTGTTCGGACCTGCTGTACCGCGTTTTACTCCACCGACTGGTGTCAAGTAAGCACAATAATCATATGCAACAGTCAGCTATGCAAGCATAGAGTCTGTTGAACCTCAACGGAGGGAATTCTATAAAAAACAAGCAGAATGTAATATCAGACATCATCCGTTGTGGGATCAAGACACCGTTCCACTGTTGGGACCTACAGTTGGTGGCACCTGGCCGAACGGAGTACCTTCATCTCCACTCTCAGATGCAGTACTAACATCGTCGATTGTGGGATCAAGACACTGTTCCACTGTTTGGACCTAGAGTTGGTTGCACCTGGTCGAAGAGAGTACCTTCATCTCCTCTCTCAGATGCAGTTACAACATCATCCATTGTGGGATCAAGACACTGTTCCACTGTTGGGACCTAGAGTTGGTTGCACCTGATCGAAGAGAGTACCTTCATCTCCACTCTCAGGAGCAGTTCTAACATCGTTCATTGTGGGATCAAGACGCCATTCCTCTGTTGGGACCTAGAGTTGGTCGCACCTGGTCGGAGGGAGAACCTTCACCTCCACTCTCAGATGCAGTTCTAACATGGTCCATTGTGGGATCAAGACACCGTTCCACTGTTGGGACCTAGAGTTGGTTGCACCTGATCGGAAGGTATACACAGACTTTAACTTCTGACATCCTCAATCATAGAATCAAGACCCCGTTTCACTGTTCGGACCTGCTGCACCACGGTGTCCTACACTGACTGGTGTCAACCAAGTACAATAATTATGTGCAGCAGTTAGCTACAGAAGCACAGAGTCTGATGCACCTCAACGGAGAGAGTTCTATAAAAACCAAGCAACAAGTGATATCGGACATCTTCCATTGTGGGCTCAAGTCACCATTCCACTGTTGGGACCTAGAGTTGGTAGCACCTGGTCGAAGGGAGTACCTTCATCTCCACTCTCAGATACAGTTCTAACATCATCTACTATGGTATCAAAACAATGTTCCACTATTGATACCTGTTAAACTACTGGGTTAGTAGTATACAGAGCACTCCACGCTGCTGGGCCTCAAGCTGGGCGCTGTATGCCTGTGTCGCGGTAGCCAGCGTTAATCTCAGGAGACTTCCGAGCTCGCAGAGCTCGGGCTAGGAGCTTCCGCCGGCACATGGTAGGCCCTTTTTCACATACGGCGGTGTCGAAAGGTGAACTGTGGGGCATATATGCGTCATAGAGGCCATGACGGCTTCTAGATACCAGTATGCTGAGAACATCATTCACGCAGCCACCTTCGCTCACGGTGTCAACTGCGTAGCGGTGTAAACAGCGCAGCCATTCTGGAACACAACCACACTCAGAGAAATGTGCCTCTTCTTCATACCCCTATGCTACCCTTGTGTACGCTGAGCCAGCCCTCTACGCTAAACATTTGGGGGGAGGATGCACGTACGCGCTACCTTTCTGTAATCTTCCCTACTGAGTGTACTATCATGGTTGCGTCCACTGTCTACTTCACTCAATAGACCATCAGTGTATGTTGACATCTCTGTGCTCTGCATACTCAAGTCTGTCCGGCACATCCCCTCAACATTTTGCATTGTATACTTTTATAATCGAGAATCACTTGCCTCCTTCGCACATACTTTGCTCCCATCTCTCCCCGCATTCCGCATTGTGTTGCAGAGGTGCCATGCCATGTTTGCATTGTGTACAAGCTAGCCGCGGTTCCCACAGTACATAGTGTCGTTGTGTACATGTTGTTTGTCATGTTGTATGTGATTATATAAGGTACCGTGTTTATTCACGAGCAGTGGTTTCTCCCATTTACATATCGCTGTCTTAAGGAGCATACAGAAGTTTTTCTCACATGTGAAAAGTGCAACCACAATGGCAGTCATTCATTACTATCCAAGAATGTCCAACTACACGGCGCTTCTAAGCTTACAGCCCCCAATCTTGCATAATTTTTTAAAAGCACGCCAACTCCCACAATCAGCCCAACATTCACACAGCTTTCTAACAGGCGGTAGGGAAGACAGTGGCAGTGTCTTTCCTGATCCGCCTGTGCGCCACAGGTAACAATTTGCTGCTCCTCACATTGACGCTGTGACTTTTAAAAAATCGAACTCTGCATTTTTAATTTGAAAATTGTATTGTGCTGAATATAGCTTTTTAATGTTATTTTATGTTATGTTAATATCATTTATTATGCGCACAGATGCTCCAGCAAAGGAGCGTCCTGGCACCCGATAAGGTAACAACACAACACAACTGAAACAAAGTGAAAGGAAGGAGCTAAGGAAACAAAAAAGTTTTAACGGCTCGACGAAAGGAGAGCAAATCCCTGAGGGCACGGAAGAGAGTTCCACAGAACCGCAGCGCGTACTTGAAAAGAGCGGCCGCCAGCCCGGCATCGCTTAAAACGGGGAACCACCGCGAGTTCTAGGTCCGAGGATCTTAAGGCACGGATCGGAACATAGCGGGACAGGAGGTTAGAAAGAATCAAGGACAGGGAGCCCTTAAGAATCTTAAAGGCTACACAAAGAACCTTGAACTGGATACTTCGTGCAATCGGTAGCCAATGCAGGGCGCGCAGAGTATTGGAAGTGGGACAAAATGTATTCGGTACACGCTGCAGGCGGGTGATTTCGGCCTGATTTAGCCCCACTAAGAGGGAGCTGGCATAATCGAGCCGAGAAATCACCGTTGCCTGGTGGTAGCATCGAAAAATTTTATTACGGGACGTAGTCCACGCAGGATGCCAAAACAGCAGGCCGCCGTGCGCTTAGTATGGCAGACAAAGGTGAGAGTTGGGTCAAGCCACACCCCAAGGTTTTTTAACTCAGCGACCGGAGATGGCGTAGGACCCAACTCCGAAGGCCACCACCTGTCTCCGCAGAGTTCCGTACGCTTGCCAAAGATCATAATTTCCGTCTTATTTGCATTCAGCTGGAGACAGTTGGAGGTCATCCAGCTGGCGACCGCCCGGAGTCCATTCTGGAATCTAGGGGCATCCACATCCGCATCCCCACTGATCGTAACCGCTAACTGAGTGTCGTCAGCATATGACACCATGGTCATACCCCAGTTCTTGACAACCTCAGCCAGCGGTCTCACGTAAAGGTTGAATAACGTGGGACTCAGCGAGGATCCCTGAGGGACCCCAAGATCCAGAGGATGGAATTTGGACTGATGGGGCGGGACGGCCACGCAAAAAGATCGGTTGGCAAGGAAAGAACGGAACCACTGGAGCGCACGGCCGGTGACACCTGCTTCCTCCAAGCGTTGCAGAAGGATCGGGTGGGAGACGGTGTCAAAGGCGGCGCTCAGATCTAATAGCACCAGCGCCGCCATTTGACCCGCGTCAAGCAAGGAGCGTAGGTGCTCCACCATATAGAGGAGGGCTGTCTCCGTGCTGTGTCCCGCCCGGAATCCATTCTGCGTGATGTCTAAGATGTAAGCCCGTAGCAGATGGTCCGAGAGGGCAGAGTTAACATGCGCCTCGGCAACTTTGGCTGGCCACGGGAGAAGTGAAATTGGGCGGTAGTTCTCGGGTTTACCAGCATCCAGGGTTGGTTTCTTTAGGATGGGCATACCTACCGCCTGTTTCCACCTCACGGGGACCAGGCCGGATGCTAATGAGGTGTTAATCAAAGAGCAAACCGGCAAAAGACCATGAGATGTGAGATCTCTGAACATAGCTGGCCGTAGAGGGTCAGCCGGAGATCCAGACTTGACCTGCTGAGCCAATTTCCCAAAGTTTTCCTGTGTTAAACTCGGAAAAGAATGTAAAAAATCCAGAACTGGGAGCTTAGGAGGTCTGCCAACAGAGGGTACGACCGTGGGAAAAGCTCTACAGATGGCGTGGACCTATTCCAAAAAGAAGGCCGCCAAGGTTTTACAATGAGAAGTGGAACCCTGATTGTTCGCTACCACCTTTTTAGCTATAAGATCTTTCAAGGCCTTGAAGATAGATTTAGAGGGGTTGGTACTGGTGCGAAATTGCAGAGAGTAAAAAGCCGCACGGGTTCTGCAGACCGCACGATGATATAATTTTACGGCGTCCAAATACAAAACTTTTTTATTGCAGTCATAAGTTTTGCGCCATTCCCGCTCAGCACGCCTACAGGTGCTTTTGAGCGCCCGCAGTGAATCGTCGTACCAAGGGCTCGGGTCCCTTGACCCACATCTACGCGAAACTAGCGGAATAAGGAAGTCAAGGGCCCGAGTAACCCACTCATAAAAGCGGTCGTAGCCCGCATCCACGGTATCAACTGGATCCAGCGGGTCAGTGGGCAAAAGGTGGTAGAAATCATCAAGTTTTAATTTGTTCCAACACCGTCTGGGAATAGAGCGAACCGTGGGTTTGCGGGGAGGCTCGTGCAGTGGACACTGGATACGGACCAGATAATGGTCAGTCCAGGCCAAAGGCGATGGAATGGAGATACTCACTTCTGCCGAATTTGTAAAAAAAGGGTCTAAAATATGACCGCCTACATGGGTTAATGCTCACAAGCTGACTGTTTTAAAAACAATACCTGTGCCATTTGGGGAAACATAAAGGGGGGCTTGGCACTTACCAGTTACTGTTGGAAGCCTGGGCTCAGTCATCACTCCTGCCCGCCCCGGTCCGACGCGGTAGCCAGTACCGTTGCGCGGAGGGCGGGTCAGGGAGAGCCAGGCACTTCCGCCCTTCCACTGGAGCGGTTAGCACTCTAGTTGTCGGATTATCAGGGCTATTTAGGCTGAGGCTGACTGTGGGTGCGCTGCGGTAGGGAAGACAGTGGCAGTGTCTTTCCCGATCCGCTTGTGCGCCACATTTAACAATTTGCTGCTCCTCACATTGACGCTGTGACTTTTTTAAAATCGAACTCTGCATGTTTAATATGAAAATCGTATCGTGCTAAATATAGCTTTTAATGCTCACAAGCTGACTGTTTAAAAAACGATACCTGTGCCATTTGGGGAAACATAAAGGGGGGCTTGGCACTCACCAGTTACTGTTGGAAGCCTGGGCTCAGTCGTCACTCCTGCCTGCCCCGGTCTGACGCGGTAGCCAGTACCGTTGCGCGGAGGGCGGGTCAGGGAGAGCCAGGCACTTCCGCCCTTCCACTGAAGTGGTTAGCGCTCTAGTTGTTGGATTATCAGGGCTATTTAGCCCTCGGCTGTCCCCAAGCGTGCAGCGATTGCGTGCAGGGAAGCGCCGAAGAGTAGCCAAAGAGTAGCCAGTCTGAGCCCGTCCACGACAGGACAGGGCCAGGGGCCATGGACTCTGCCCAGGTCAGCATAGATCCCGTTGGTGTTAACCGCATTACTTACTCAGCCCACGAATTAACGACTCTTCAGACAATACCCTTACCTGGCTGTGCACGAGACTCCTGGCCAAGTCTAGAGGGTCCCATCTCATGTAGACATTGCCGGTTTCAGGCCTTCCACCTGTCCACTGTGGCGGGGTGTAATGGGGGGGAATACAGCAGGCGACCGGCTGGAAGAGCTTCTTATGTAATACGTACTCCCTACCGAAACATAATACGGAATTTTGGGATCTTATCTCTACTGCCCACCCCGAGATATGCTTTCTAACTGAGACCTGGCTAAAACCCCACACAGTACCTGCCATTATGCTGGATATTCCGGTGGGGTATAAAAGTGTAAGGTTGGACCGTCCTATTAAAATTGGGGGTGGCATTGCCATCATTCATAAGGAGGGCATCAATGTCTCAATAGTCGAACAAAGAAGTACTCCCCTGATGGAAATTATGATCTTTCGGATCAATACCGGACCCAACAACCTTTGGAAGGGAGCTCTGCTCTACCGTCCACTGGGACCAAGTGCTAATTTTGCACTTTCCCTAGTGGAGGTAATGGCACCGCACTTTAAAACTGGAACTGATTTCCTTCTCTTAGGGGACTTTAATGTGCATGGGGAGCTCTCAAATAATCCTGAGACACTATCCTTCTTTGCAGATCTGTCACTATTAGGGCTTACACAGCAGAATAAAGGCCCTACTCATCTAGCAGGCCATACATTAGATATGATCTTTTCGAACCCCTCTAAGATTGTATACCATCCCTCCACCCGGGTGAATTGGTCAGACCATTTTGTCATTGATTTCTCCCTATTAGGGTTGGATAAGCCCAGTAAAAGGTCTTTCCTCCCCTCATTTTGGCGTAGACAATGGCATAAAGTGACCCCAGAGGACTTTCAGAGAGCTCTAGTTGAACTCTCCATAACTGCCTCTGACAATACTGAATTGGCTTTATTCAATTCAGCTATTTCAACTGTAGTCAATTCTTTGGCCCCTCTGAAATTATGCAAACAGCACCCTCCCTCTCGTCATGAAATATGGTATACTGACCAACTGCGCTCAGATAAGCAGGCCTGTAGGAAACTAGAAAAAACAAGGAGGAAAAGTCACCTGGAAGCAGACAAAAAGGGCTACTACGCTACCCTGTCCATATACCATAAAAACATTAGATCAGCCAGGAAAAATCACATAGCCTTGCAACTAGCAGAGGCGGGCAACTCCTCGAGGGCTCTATATCAGATTCTACAAGCCTTTACTAAACTTACGGCTTGTGAAAGCCTGGATGTTTTCTCACAATCCCTATGTGATGACATCTCTTTCTTCTTTAAAGAAAAGATAGAGCTGATCTTTGATAAAATCATCAAGACAACCTGTCTTACGGACTCCCCTCCTACAGCCCCCCCTCAGCCCCGGGTCATGGACACGGAGACACTCACAGTTTTTTCAGCTGCCAACTTAAGTGACATTAAGGCACTTATGGGTCATATCAAGACAGGGTCTCCACTTGATCTCATTCTGGCCAGAATTGTTTCCACCTTGGTCAACTCCCTTGGCCCTCTGATCCAAACTCTGTTGAATTGCTCTATTTCTGAGGGCCAGGTACCACGAGATTGGAAGAAGGCCATTGTAAACCCTATCCGGAAGAACTCGGCTCTCCCCTGGTCGGACCTATCCAACCTCCGCCCTATATCTCTCCTTCCCTACCTGAGTAAGATGACGGGAAAGCACATTAACACCCACCTGTCGAGTTTCATTGAGCGGTCTGGTGGCTTAGACTGCTCCCAGTCTGGATTTAGGCCCAACTACAGCACGGAATCAGCACTCCTATCTGCGACAGATACCATCAGAATGTCACAGGATAATGGGAGCTCTGTGATTCTAGTGCTGTTGGACCTTTCTGCGCCTTTCGACACAGTATCATATGAAATCTTACTCAGTCGACTGCAGGATGGGGGGGGTGGGGGTTTGGCATGGTCCTGGTTGAAGAGTTTCTTATCGGGCCGCTCGCAGAGTGTCAACCTGGGCTCCTTCCGCTCGGCCCCGATAGAGCTCACTAAGGGGGTACCACAGGGCTCATGCCTAAGTCCCACACTTTTCAACGTGTATGTGGCCCCCTTAGCGGATCTCATGAGATCATATGGATTTATTCCTGTGTCATACTCGGATGACACCAAGCTGCTTTTCCCTTTTAAAACCCTGACATCTGCAGTTAAACACTCATTCTCAGAAGGGATGAGGGCTGTGTCCCAATGGATGGCCGCAACCTTCCTGCAATGCAATGTTGGGAAGACTGAGGTCATGTTCTTTGGAGATGCACCTCTGCTGTGGTCACCGGACTGGTGGCCATTAGATCTGGGCCCCGTCCCTAGCCCCAAGCAGACCGTAAAGAACCTGGGGTTTCGACTAGATCAGGGATTATCACTGAAGGATCATGTCAACCTAACAGCGGGGTCCTGTCTGCATGTAATTGGACTCTTTAGACAAGTGTTTCCCTTGCCGCCGGATACATCCAGAAAGACTCTGGTCCAGGCCCTAGTGCTTAGTCGCCTGGACTACTGTAATGGGTTACTGATACCAGCTACTGATAACTCGCTAAGTAGGCTTCAGGTGGTCCAGAACACCGCTGCAAGGCTGGTTCTCAATGCTCCTCCGAGAACTCCCTCCGGCCCTCTTCTGGATAAATTGCACTGGCTACCGATCCGGGCACCCAATACCTACTTCAGGTTCCTTCAATAAGAAGGGCGAGACTGGGTCCCACCCTTCGGAACAAATTGCCCCTTACCCTCAGACAGTGTACCAATCATTTAGTCTTTAGAAAAATGCTGAAGACCTTTCTGTTTTGATTTCATCCCTTGTCTTCAATTTGGTGAGCACTATACCTTTACCTGTAGGGCGAACAAAGCGCAGAGATACTCCTTCGGGAGTCGAGTCCAGCGCTATATAAGCCTATAAATAAAATAATAAATAAAACAGCAGTTATCTGCTTCTCAATAACATGCTCTCTTACAGAAAGTGAGCTTGCATACCGCATGTTCATACTGTTTCAAACCCAGTAACTTCCTGTGGCAATATCTGTTTTCACCCACACAAACTAACTCCCAAACTTCAACTTTGCCTTCAATCCCTACTTTGAAAACAGATTTGATTAAACTAACCAAACTAAAGTGCTTTTGTTCACAACAGAAGTGTCCCTCACTTCTGCAAGAGAAATGTATCGATTGCAGATACCACGAACTTCAAGTAAAATACACTCCCTTTTAAACACGAACCTCCAATTACACTTTGCAAATTGTTACACAATTTTCAACACATCTCACACTCAAGGTCTGGCACACTTTTTTCACACGGTCTCCTACGGCCTTCTAAAATGCTTTCAAACTGTTTTTCTTTTAATACCAGACTTCATTTATTCGATCATCTCTGGAATAACAGCAACAGTGCCCATAACTCTCGCTGTCTTTGCGGCCATCCTACTACTTATTCTGCTAGTAAAAAATGGCTACGCTCTCTGTGGTAACAAGTATGTCCGACAGAATGCACCTCTACGCCAAGCTACATCAATACTGTAAAAAATGGAAAAACTTTTTTGCTACCTGCCTCTATCTACTATTGGAGCCAGTTCCAACATAAGATTTATTTATAAATACGCAATATACGTACAACCATCTTTTGATTGCAAAACTTGCCCATTCGACTGGCGAATGGATCTATGCCTTGCCAACATCCCAACAACAGCTACAGATTTCCAGCAGGTAATGCAGTATCTCACTGGTACCGCTCAGGGATGAAAGTGTTGTTCTAAGTCCTGAGCTTATTGCTGTAAAGTGATGTGCTGTGGGCGCTGTTGGATACTGGCTGCTGTAGCATACCTGTGTAAGTAGTGTTAGTATGCGATTACACTATGCAGGGAGTGGGAAGCGAACTACTCATCCCCACCGGTCTGAAGACTCGAATGAAGTGTTTTAGCGAGCAGGAATAAAGAAATAATTGTGAAGAATATAATGCGGCATGTTTCATGCCACAGAAGACAAATGGTGAAAGGAGGTGTGTCTAAGAAAGTGACTGTGTGTAATAAAGGGACGGAGCTTGAAAATTATATAGAAAGTGTCTTTATTTAAGTGCCATAATTGGACCCACTGGTTCAAGAGCTATGGCATCCAGCTGAGGCAAACTCCAACCGCTTCTGCTGTGTTCAAACGTAAGCTCCAGCATCAGTGAATTCCATATTACATGTTACAGTGCCTTGTGAGGTTTCATCATTTGGGTCTGGCCTCCTCTCGCCAGGGACCTCAGTCTGATGAATTGACCCCAGGGCGGTCATTGAGCAATGCTCAATGACCACCCTGGGGTACCGACGGATACAGCGGGCCCCCCTTCCCTGAGAAGTGACCAGGTTGAGGTGAGGGTGACACCCAATTGATATGGGTACCCGGTAATCACTTCCACACTTGCCCAGTTGGACATTACCGGTGTAGTATATGTTATGTGTTTTACTCTCATCACTGTATAGTTTTTTTCACCACTAGTAGCAGCTTTGTATAATTTATTGGTCCGGTCCTGAAGAATGCCCCGATACTATTAGATCCCTGTGAGGGCAGAAAAATGTTGACCTAATTTCTCTGCTTAACATTTGATAACCTCAAGTGTTAGCATACTGCTTTTTAATCTTGACAACAGCACTCTTGGAATAAATTTGTTATAGAGCTCCCGCAGTCAATTTTACACACACCTTTTGGTACTATTCAGCGCTGCACTTTCTATTGTTCTTGATTTAAAAATATCCACTTCACATAACTTGTAGATATGCCTTTGGGTTCAATGGAGTCATCAGCCATCCTCTAGCTCTTCACTTAGCTAAGGGTACCCGAGTCAATTCATCAGACTGAGGTCCCTGGCGAGAGGAGGCCAGACCCAAATGATGAAACCTCACAATTTGTGAATGATGGGTTTTGGCATAAGAGGTTCTCTTCTCCAATAGAGGAGACTGTTGTCTTAACCTTGGACATACATTTACCCGTGTCCTTGTCCCATTCTCCCACCTTTTTTTGTCTAGACCCGAGGTGTTTTGTGGTATATATACGTTTGAAGGGGAATACACCTTGCAGGTCTTAAAATTTTTCCCTGAGACCTTCCTTAATGTTTTGTTTTTTACCTCCAGTAAGCACCAATGTGCTGCGTTGCAGAGAGGTGGCCCAGGCCACGCCCCTTTTTAAACCATTCTGCACTGCAGCTCTGTGGGGCTTACTGGAGGTACGTGGTGGGCTAGTTGAACCCCAGGGACCCTCAGGATTGAAGAGGAATTAATTCCCTACCTTCACCACTTTGTAAACGCTCCCCGTGGTGCATTTTAAGTTGGGGGATTAATTTCCCTTGAATCCTGAGGTTACCTGGGGTTCAACTAGCCCACCAGGTACCTCCAGTAAGCGCCAAAGAGAGGTTTAAAAAGGGGCATGGCCTCTGAACACCTCTTGGCAACGCAGCTCCCTGGCGAATAATGGAGGTTCCTGGTGGGCTAGTTGGCCCCCAGGGACCCCCACTTTTCAAGGGGAATTAGTTCCCCAACGTAAAACGTGCCAGGTGGGGCGTTTGCAGAGTGCTGCTGGGAGGGGGGGGGGGGCCTCCGGCGCGATGTTGGTCTTTTTTAATGTATTTTTTTAAAAAGGGGAGCTGTGTGGCCCCGCCTTCCTTTCCTATTTTATTGGCCCTGGAGTCCACATCCCCCAGGGCCAGACCCCTATTTTTTTTTAAATGGAAGGGGGCCACGTTGCCCCCTCTCGAGACCATATTTGGCCCCAGGGACCCCATCCCCCAGGGCGTGGCCAGTGTTTTTTTGTTTCATATCTTTGGAGGGGGGATAGGTGGCCCCCCTCCTCAGGCCCTTTATGGCCCTGGGGACCCCATACCCCGGGTCCGGCATTTGCGTGTTTTTTTTCCTAAATTTAAATATTTTAATTAAGGGGGAGGGCGGGAGCTGTGAGGCTCCTGCCCTTTCATAGCAAACAGCAGTGTCCTAGAGTGAGCACCCCGGGACACTGCAGGAGCTGGCCCAAGGGGTTGGTGGTCACTCGGGGCCATCACTGGCTCCAGGAGGGGGCCCGTGCATCCCCCCTGCCATCCAAACTACAGCCCTGGGGACCATCGGGTGTGGTGATCCCCAGGGTTTGGGGTCCGTAACGGACCCCAAATTTAAATATTAGTGCCCCCGGGAGGTGACGGTCTCCAGGGTGAGTGGGGGGGCTCGAGGCCCCCACACAGGCAAATTATAAAAAATAAAAAAGCCCCAGGGTGGTGGTCCCCAGGGCAGTGGGGGGCTGTGTGCCCTGAGATTATAAATAATAAAAGCCCCAGGAGTACAGTCCCCATGGCTGCGGGGGGCTGTGTGCCCCCGTGATTATAAATAATGAAAGCCCCGGGGTGGTGGTCCCTGGGGTTTTAGGGGACCTTGGAGGCCCCCCACCCAATAAATAAGAAGCCCCAGGGGTGGCGGTCCTTGGGTCTGCAGGGGGGCTGCGTGCCCCCCGCAACTCTGAAATCAAGCCCCGGGGGGTGGCGGTCCCCGGGCCTCCGCATACAATTTTTGAAAATTCCCCCGATGACCTGGCCCACCCGGAGGCCTCAATTAAATAAAGCATGGGGCCTTTGCTTCATTTTTTTTAAAATTTCAGCCGGATTCGCGCAACCAGGGCAAATTTTGCTGATTTTTTTTTAATGCTTTTTTGGACGCTGAGGGTCCTTGTGGGACCCCCTGACAGGTCTAGGGGTCAGGGTGTTTGTACCCTGCCCCTTTTTATTGTTTTGCGCGGTTCTTTTACTGCTTTCTTGTCCTCAGTTCTACTGCCAACACTTCCTGGTTTGAAGTGTTGATAGACAATTAGAATGCATCTCGTGATTGACAGGGTGCGCAGATCCTCCGTGCCTCTATATCGAAACTTTTATTTTTTTATTTTCTCAGCAACTACTGTATGGATTTACACCATTCAAAAAAAGAGTGCTTTCTGAACCAAGCACTACCTTTTTGCCAAATTTGGTGTAATTCCGTTTGAGCTGTAGCCGTGTCTAAAGTTTCCTATGAGAGATGCATTTTTTTACCTTTTTTTTTAACTTCTCAGGAACTACTGAACGGATTTACACCATTTAATAAAAAGAGTACTTTCTGAAACAAGGGCTACCATTTTTCCAAATTTGGTGAAATTCCAGTTAGCAGTTCGGACTGTAGGCATGTCTAAAGTTTCCTATGGGAATTAACATGGAGAAAAGACGTTTTGGGACACCCCCTTTTTCTCGGCCCCTGCTTGCCGAATCACCCCGAAACTTTCAAGATAGGAGCTGACCGGAGCATCCCACTATTTTTGAAAAATTCGCGAAGATTCATCAACTGGCGCTAAAGATATTGGGAAAAGAGAAAATGATTTTTTAATAGAAACAAGGTCCTAACTGTAATATATCGGCAATGTCGGCAATGGCGAAAGCAAATGCCCTGTCCCGAGAGACCGCCCTGGTACACAAAAAAATGCTGAAAGCCACTGCAAATGAGAACAAGCAACCAACCAGATTAATCTGGACCTTTAACAGGCAGCATGGGGCATTGAGAAAAATTGTGAACAAACACTGGGATCTAGTTCGATTTGATCCAGTGATTGGCGAGCAGATGCCTAAGAAACCTGCGATCACATTCAGAAAAGCATACTCTATGCAGGATGCATTAGTAAAATCAAGTGATCGTGCCAAAGAATTGGTTGGCAGGAAGCAAAGGTTTCAGGAAATGCTCTAGCTGTAAGGCTGTAAGGCCTGTTTACACGGAGTTAGTAAGACCGAATATATTACTCCATTCTCTCCTATGCCCCGTAAAATTACTAAACAGATGACCAGCAAGAGTGAGTACGTGGTGTATGTGCTGGAGTGCCCATGTGGCCTGCGATATGTTGGGAGTACCAAATTGCAGGTCCACAAGAGGGTGCTCCAGCACATAAGAGCCATCAATACAAGCGACGCCACGTACCCAGTTGCTAGGCATTTTAGAGAGTGTCATGATATCAACAGTGCACTTCTCGGGTATTATGCGATTGATACAGTGGTTCCATTGAGGAGAGGCGGCAATAGGGAGGGTATCCTTAGAGCCCTGGAGACAAAATATATATTAGAGCTGAACAGTAAGACCCCCTGCGGTCTGAATTCCACAGAAGATCTCCATACGTACCTATGAAAATCCCTCCTATATAGTCTATCAGGCCTATAATACATAGGGCAATGTTAGTTCATCATATCCTTCCTTGAATCTATGTAAGGGCTTCTAAGACGTCTGTCAACTATACGTACCAACTAAAAAAGTATCTCCAGAAGGTTGAGTCATAGTTTGTCTTTTCCAATCTGGTTCCAGGCATGACACTATGTCACCAACATCAAATGTGTAGGTTGGGATCAGCCTACAATAAGATCATAGATCATTTGAATGTTTCTATTTTTAAAAGAAATTTTCGAATTTTTATTTATTCACTGATCACACATGAAATTGGACACATTAAGCGTGTATATTGGTTTATTTAGGAAACATAGGCACAGTAGGAAAAATGAGAATATAGTTTGTATTTATACAGGTATGGGAGGGAGAGGAAAAATATTATTGTTTTATTTTTTCCCCCCGGGGATTTTTTCTACCCCTTTATGTTACACAACATTTTTTAGCATGTCATTCATATGCCTGAAATAGTGATTAAATGGGCGGCTGCTAATTGTATTTCTGTGGTAGATTGTTTTATTCTCTGATTTTAACTTGGATTTATCTTGTAAATTTCATGAAATGTTTTTCCACTTGCAAAAAACTTTTTACATTTAAAATTGACGATTATGTAAGTCAATTTGGATACATTTTATTAGGCATGTGATTTTTAGAAATGATGGGTTTCCTTATCGGGATAATCCCAATACGTGCCTTGACAAACTTGTCTTCTATGTTGTTTCCTTTGTCACGCTATTGCCCAATCAAATGTTTTAAAATGTTGACACTTGCACTTTAAATACTGCCCACGCTCTCCATGGTGTCATGTGACCAAGGTCTCTGTGTAGGTCGAAACGTTATACTGGCGAAGGTGCTATTAAAATAACACACTCACCTGAATCCTGGGTCTTCGTGTTCTTTGCTGCGTTGGTGTTCCGGTGATTGCGGACCTGGCTGCTGGTTTGGAACCTTGAACATTTGTTAGCCGGTTGAGTACTTCTCCGGCCTTACAAGACTCTTCCTTCCCAAGCGGCTGAACGGCAGGAAGCTGTGACCCCTGGTGACCCGGAGGTCGTTCACTGCTCCCGTTGGGGAGAGACCGCTCAAGCTCCTGGACGCCTTGCAGCACTCTGGCATCTGAAATCGGGCCAGGCACGGTGGAACGGCTGTCTCAGACTGAGCCTGACGCCCGTTGCAGCTCTGCGTGGGGAAGGAAAGTCTGGTGAATGAGTTCTTTCTTTGTTTGGCGATTCTTCACATTTGGTGCTTGATTTCATCGGACAGTGAGTACGCAAAGATTGCTTTAGTAAAATAATATTGCAGCACCATGTCAGCGGTCGCTCGGAGAGGGAGGGAGGTGACAGCCCTCGATGTGTTTGACGACTTCCCGGCTGGGGGGTCGGGTGTGACAGTTGCCATTGAACCGGTTTCAAATCCAGGTTCTTGTGCCCGTGATTTATTTAAACAGATGGAAAAACTCACGAAACGTGAGCAGTCTAAGTGGTGGGAGCATCGCTCCCTGAGCCGATACCTGGAAGTTAATCGCATTACCCGGGGACTGGGATCATGCTGGCCCCCAGCTACGAACAACCTGACCCCGATATGCTCAGAAAATGGGCTGAGTGCAATTTGGATTCCTCTCAAAGGCTATTAGAGATCTTAATTAGATATGCTGAGTCTGATCGCATAAAGATTCAAGGTCAAATTGAAGAGCTGAACATTGAAATAGATAAATTGGGTGCAGATTTGATTACCAAATGCACCAAATTGAGAGAGGAGATGTTGGTGCGGGTACAAAAGGAGGAAGATATCATCACTAAGAAAAAATAATACAAGTTCCAAAGGGATAAGAATGATTACCTGGAGGGGCGCATATTTACTTTTGCGCGTAAATACAACGCCATTAAAGCAGCAAAACCCATTACATCCCAAATGGTTCCCAGTGTACAAAACGCACCACTAACAAGATTATCACAAAGTTCCGCCAATGCAGAACTGAGTTCTAACATGGACAGTGGTTCAGACTCAGAGACAGGCAGAAGTGGAATACGATTGGGGTTTACCCGGCTTACCCTGGCACAGGAACTGGATTGTGTACGGCAGGACAGGCGAGACACTCTACGTCCCAGGATAAAGCCGCAGCCAAAAGCAAAAGCCGCAACATCAGGCGGAGAGAGTGGAGACAAGCCAGTGCAAGGTGCGAAACAAAAGTGGAAAAATCAAAACAGGCAATGGAACAAGAAGTAATTGGTTGCTCAACAGCTCATAATTCTGGTCTCTCAGTTATAAATCTTACCCCAACAAAGCTATTGGATTTGGAATTGAATATTTTGTCTATGGGCTTGTCTTTTTGCCCGCCGTGTGACTTCAATTACACTGGAAAGCGAATAGATTTATTTAAATTTACACGCAAATTGAAGTTAAGAAAACATTTTTCCAATAGCAAGTCACGTAGGGGGTCTGAGAGAATTGACAACACAACATCAAGGTTGGGATTGGCAGTAAATGATGTACCACTAATGCAGGACATGGAAGCATTGAGATTAGAACAATCAGTCTCACAGAGTGAGCCGGAAATGCCAATCACCAATCTAAGCAGCCAAACCAACTTTAAACCACGTTCCACCTTTAAACCACTGATGATATATGATAACATCGACATTTTTCATGAGGTAATTACTAAGGATATAAAGGACCTGTATATAAAGACGCTCAAAATCAAAAAAAAACAAATACAGGCAAAACCAGAAATATATTGATCTTGTTAATAAAATCCAAAAAGATGGCAATATGATTGTACGTCAATCGGACAAAGGCGGCAACGTCGTTTTGTGACCAAGAAGTCTGTATATGGAGGAAGCACTCCATCAGCTAAATGATACTAACTGCTACAAACATTGTGACGTAGGAGTTGTCAGAAAAGCCAATCTGACTTTTACTCCTTGCTGATGGGTTAGCGTTCATCAGGTCTTATCAGCATGGATGAATTAAAGTTTTTGAAGAATGATCACCCCATTACCCCAGTCCTATACCTCATCCCCAAAATCCACAAGGACGCCACAAAGCCCCCAGGGAGACCTATTATCTCAGCATGCGGGGGGCTTCTAGAAAAGACTACAATCTATGTGGACTCAGTTTTACAAGAGTACGTCTGTGGACTTCCATCCTATATCCAGGATTCCAGCGATTTTCTAAGAAAGATCAAGGAAATTGAGTGGAATCCGGAATACTGGTTGATAACCTTAGACGTTACATCACTGTATACCAGTATAGTACATGCGGATGGGGTACGTGCGATCCAGTTTTATCTGGGACGGAGACCGATTGAACTGTTAGAACATAACAGAATGTTGGTTACTATGATAAGTTTCTGCCTACATAATAACTAGTTTATGTTCCACAACCAATACTACCAGCAGACTGGAGGTGTCGCCATGGGGGCCTGTTTCTCTCCCAGTTATGCCAGTATGCATATGGGCTACTGGGAGAGACACGTCCTCTTTGGTGAACACTATGACATCTGTAAGAAGCACATCATATGATGGTATAGATACATTGATGATGTGTTTTTAATCTGGCAGGGGACACAGAAGAGGCTATCCAGTTCATTGAGAGGTTAAATTGTAACAACTATAACCTAGCTTTCATCTCAGATATCAGTCAGAGCTAAGCTCATTTTTTGGATGTTACTATTGAGATCAACGAGGGACACTTAGAAACAACTTTGTATAGGAAGCCCACGGCTGGTAACACAGTGCTTCATGCTGTGAGCCACCATCCCCACCTGATCAGGAGTATCCCCTATGGGGAGATGCTCAGGATCAGGCGAGTGTGCAGCACAGAAGTCCAGTGTAAACTAGCTCAGGAAGCTAGTAAGCAAAGGTTCCTAGCTAGAGGATATAGGGAGAGCATATTAGATGCGGCAATGGCGAAAGCAAATGCCCTGTCCCGAGAGACCGCCCTGGTACACAAAAAAATGCTGAAACTCACTGCAAATGAGAACAAGCAACCAACCAGATTAATCTGGACCTTTAACAGGCAGCATGGGGCAAGGAGAAAAATTGTGAACAAACACTGGGATCTAGTTAGATTTGATCCAGTGATTGGCGAGCAGATGCCTAAGAAACCTGCATTAGTAAAATCAAGTCCTGAAGTGATCGTGCCAAAGAATTGGTTGGCAGGAATCAAAGGTTTCAGGAAATGCTCTAGCTGTAAGGCCTGTTTACACGGAGTTAGTAAGACCGAATATATTACTCCATTCTCTCCTATGCCCTGTAAAATTACCAAACAGCTGACCTGCAAGAGTGAGTACGTGGTGTATGTGCTGGAGTGCCCGTGTGGCATGCGATATGTTGGGAGTACCAAATTGCAGGTCCACAAGAGGGTGCTCCAGCACATAGGAGCCATCAATACAAGCGACGCCACGTACCCAGTTGCTAGGCATTTTAGAGAGTGTCATGATAACAACAGTGCACTTCTCAGGTATTATGCGATTGATACAGTGGTTCCATTGAGGAGAGGCGGCAATAGGGAGGGTATCCTTAGAGCACTGGAGACAAAATATATATTAGAGCTGAACAGTAAGACCCCCTGGGGTCTGAATTCCACGGAAGATCTCCATACGTACCTATGAAAATCCCTCCGATATATACAGGCAATACATAGTGCAATGTTAGTTTATCATATCCTTCCTTGAATCTATGTAAGGGCTTCTAAGACGTCTGTCAACTATACGTACCAACTAAAAAAGTATCTCCAGAAGGTTGAGTCATAGTTTGTCTTTTCCAATCTGGCCACGCTCTCCATGGCGTCAATTGTATTGCCATGGAAAACAGACTCGTAGTTTTCACGAGACGTAAGATAAGAAACGGCTTTACATTCCTCAAGCAATATTTACGTTCTCTCGAAAGTATGATGCATTACGTGGAGGAACCAACAAACCTCAAACTCAGCCCAGGCACAAAGCAAATAGACAAACCAGGGAGCAAGTTGACACGACGAACTCCACATTTAGTTCTGACCTTGACTCTGGATCTGAAACAGAGCGCCACAACGAGGCGCAAGCAGCTGGCATTACAAAACCGTCATCGGGACAAGAAATAGTTTTTTTATGCCAGCAAAGACTGCAAACCCTGAGTTCAAGCACACAGCAAAAACACGCAAGCAGCGAGCAAACTTCAGGAGGCGCCAGAGGATCCGGGCGTGCAAGAGGAGGATTTCAAAGGAGAAAGAGAGGCAGAGGACAGGGGACTGCAACCCAGTCAAATTAACTTGAGGTAAGAACCAAACAATTGTCAACCTAACTCCCGTTGATTTAACAACTAAAGAGAAAGAGATATTAAATCTGGATTTGTCTTTTGCTCCACAGTGCAATTTCAATTATCCTGCAACCAGATGTGACATTTATAAAGCAGTAAGAAAGCTTAAACTGCGTAAACTTTATGCCTCTAAAGCCAAACACAGAGAGAGATTGACTAAAGGAGAATATAGATGTGCTTACTCAAGGTACTAGAACCATAACGGAACTATGGGAGACTGATGGAGTTGGGTATAATGAAAATACACAAGGAAGGGAAAATATAGGAGACCTGGATGAACTTGGCAACAGGTTATCCATAACTACGCCATTCAGACCACCCTCAACATTTACCCCGGTACTCCCTAGAGACTCCATTGACATTTTTCATGAGAATGTGGTGGGGGATTTGAAAGAATTTAAATGCAACATGTCCAAATCCAAATGGAAATTTGATAGACTATCGCAAGGATTTAAAGCACTCACTACCCGCCTAGCAAGAGAGAAAGCTATCATTGTCAGAGGAAGTGACAAAGGTGGGAATATAGTGTTGATGACACAAACTAACTATGACAGAGAAGCATATTCTCTAAACAACAACAGGGAATGCTATGAACGCATTAAGGTACAAACAGTGGCATTGATCAAAACTGAATACCACCAGAAGTTGTCCCGCTGGAAATCCTCCAAATTGATAAGTGATGCGGAATACAAATACTTAAAAGTGGACAACCCTGTATTACCGATTATGTACTTTATCCCAAAGGTACACAAGGACCCATTGAACCCCCCTGGTAGACCGATCATCTGGGGCCGGAGGAAGTCTACTTGAACGAACTTCGATATACATAGACTATTTTTTACAGGGCTATGTACAACAATTGGACTCTTATATACGTGATACCAGTGATTTTTTGGAAAAAATAAGAAAAACTGATTGGGCTCGGGGGGATTGGCTAATAGCATTAGATGTAGCCTCGTTGTACACTAGTATTACACATGAACAGGGATTGAGTGCGGTGAAAGATTACTTGTCTAGACGTACAGAAGGATTTGACACACATAACAAGATGCAGCTGGACATGTTGGATTTTTGCTTGAAAAGCAACATCTTTATGTTTAAAAACTTGATTTACCGTCAATTACAGGGGGTGGCGATGGGAGCCAGCTTCTCTCCAAGCTTTGCATGTTTGCACATGGGGACTTGGGAGGAGCTGGTTCTCAAAACCACATTCCTAAATGAGTTTGAGAACAATATCCTTGCTTGGCATCGTTTTATAGACGATTTGTTCATTATTTGGAGAGGCAGTAAGGAGTCAGCATTGATGTTTATTGATAACATCAATAATAATGACTTAAATCTCAAATTCACGGCCACACTCAGTAAGGATACAGTAACTTTTCTGGACACGAGGTGTACATTGATAACAACCATTTACAAACAAGGATTTTCCGTAAATTGACTGCTGGAAACAGCAGTTTACGTGCTGCAAGCGCACACCCCAAACACCTCATATCAAGCATCCCCTATGGGAAGATGCTTAGGATGAAGCGTGGGTGTAGCGATCCTGCCGATTTGAAGAAAGCCCAAATGGAAAGTAGGGAGCGGTTCATTGAGAGGGGATACTCAATTCAAACGGTAGAAAAGGCCATCACCAAATCGAATGCAATCACTAGGGAGGAACTCCTTGAGGGCAACCTCCAAAAGACTAATATGGATGATGAAGATGTAAGGGAGAAATCCAACTTCAGAATCATCACTGGGTTCAGTAAGCAATCTCGAGACATCTACAAGATTGTTAATAAACACTGGCCCTAAGTGATCAGTGACGGATTACCTAAAAAAGTATCCTTAACGTACAGCAGGGCACCCTCCCTAAAAGATCAAATAGTGGATACTAATCCAGAACCAGTGAAGAAGAGCACCTGGTGGCAAACAAATAAGGGATTTTATAAGTGCAAGTTATGCAAGGCGTGTACTCATGGCGTCAACACCAAAACATACAGGGTTGGTTTTAGTGATATAGAACATCAAATTTCACAGGTGTTGACGTGCAAAACCGAGTACACGATATATGTCTTGAAATGTCCCTGCTCATTAAAATACGTCGGGAGCACTAAACTCCCTGTGCACCAGCGCATACTCCAACATTTGAGGGCCATCGCAAATGGGGATAATACCTACCCTGTCGCCGCCACTACCGTGATCATCACCAGAGCAATAACAGCTTGCTCAAATAACACAAACAGACGTTGAGGTCACAGGGAGGCAAAATTAAGAAAGCTGGAAACTAAATACATCCTCCTACTTGATACTAAGGCACCGGCAGGATTGAACATTACAGAAGATATGTACACATGTCTATTATAATTTGATCTTGTACTGCACGAAATAACAACATCATACACACTTGATATCATTCCCGGCTGGGATAAAGCAGGGTGAATATTTGAAAGCAATGATAGATTGCATCGGCATGGAGTCTCTGAAGCACAGCTGTAGCTGCTAACTGATCAGTTGTTTTATGTCAATACAGGGGCAAGGTGTTTCTGTTCCAACTCAGAGGGTCCTTATACCCCAACAGTTGACTTACAGAATACCAATTATAAACCCATTACTTTTTGTTTTAATTCACAATATCACTTAATATATGGACATGGTATGGTCTTCTATATGAAAATATGCAAACTCTAGGCATTGATTTGTTTTAAATATGATAATGAAGTGGAATTTGTTATGCACAAATTGTCGAATATGCAAGTGACTTAAATTTTGGGTCCGACTCAGTTTGGTGGAAAGAAAGAACTCCCTGAAACTTTGTTTACATTTATGCGTTTGTTTGCACAATTAACAGTACAAAGAATTATTGGTACTGATAATATAACATATTTGCACAATTGCGTAATTTGCACATTGCATTAGGCATTAGCACTTTAGCACTAGCACTTTAACCAGAAATTCGTGTAGTATTTCTTTCCCAAAACCAACCTCATGCCTATATTTTATGTGTACAGGATGATAAATTACTGTATATATGTATATATATTAAGTCGAACTTATATTTTTGCATTGACAGACCAATGAAAAGAAATTATATTTTTTATATATCAATTGTTGTGCGAGATTAACATGTATTTTACCGTTATTAGCAATTCCACTACTGTCGAAGGATGTAAATGTCATTTCCACGAAAATGATTATGTGTAAACTCACTATATTATGATGTGAATGTTTTGGACATTATCAATATATGAATCATGCCCTAGCAATCGACCGTTACTAGGAGTATTTTGTCTATGTCCATACCTAGCCCTAGCATATGACCCAAGTAATATCTGACACTGGCACTTTAAAAGGACGGCTCAAAGAAGTGAACACTGTCATGTGAACAAGGCTCCTCGGAGCCGAAACGTCATGCGGCTTGCTTGCACCTAAATAAAAGAAAATTGCACTCGAACCTGGTCCGTGTCTGTGTCTTCTGGGGTGTGGAGGACTCCTGACCCATGGAAGAAAGCGCTGCTCTCTGGATATATATATATATATATATATATATATATATATATATATATATATATATATTCACTGAAAAAACCATAGGTTTCACACCAGTTATAGTTAGGAATTAGCATTTAAAAAACCTATTAAATTCACTGAAAAAACCATAGGTTTCACACCAGTTATAGTTAGCTGGAAATTTTACTGATATAAAACCATTGAAATTCCCACGTTATAGTTAGTCGGACTCACTATAACTTGCGCGTGCAATGCACTGCTGATGACGTCACATATTACATCACTCATGACATGGTCAGTGACATCACTCATGACATCACTGATGACACCATCCTTGTGACACAGTGACAGACCTCCTCTCAGTGTAAAGTAACCCTTGAGACACATATTCAAAAATAGAAACTGAAATTTTTAAAAAATGGACATACCTATATCAGTTACAACAAGCAATTCTGTACTTCCACTATCTATATACTCATCCACTCATTCACCAACAGTTCTATATAGTCACTCATACATATACTCACTCATCATATGAAGAGATACACCTATACATTCTGTTACACACCGACATTCATCCAAAAGTTACTCACACACATATTCACACGTGCAAATAAACTATTGAACAACCATTTATTTGAAAATAGAGTTATACACACACTTCCACCTTACTTCTATTGAAAATTACACATATTTATTCTCTTAAACAATCACTTATAGAAACACATACTTATTTAAACAGGAAATCTTACAATCTCTTACTCTCACATATACTCACTTATATACATCAATATTCATATATACTAGATTAAAACATATGTAGTTACTGATAAAGACACTAGTGAGACAGTCATTCACTCACTAACAAACACATATAGACACTCATCCACCCATACAGTCCTGTACATATGCTGTCTTCAAAACACATACAAACAAAGAGTCAGTCACTCATGCATCTATGTGCTAAGTAATACCTCCACCAAACCATATAGACACTCATACTAATACTAATAAAAATATCAAATAACCCATATACATACGCATGTAGCTACTTATCAACACATGTAGCCACTTATACACAAAGTGAAACACTAATATATGTATTTAAATATTTAAACATAACTCACTAATATTTATTTTTCAGAAAGACACATAATCACTGGATGGTGTCATCAGTGATGTCATGAGTGATGTCACTGACCATGTCATGAGTGATGTAATATGTGACGTCATCAGCAGTGCATTGCACGCGCAAGTTATAGTGAGTCCGACTAACTATAACGTGGGAATTTCAATGGTTTTATATCAGTAAAATTTCCAGCTAACTATAACTGGTGTGAAACCTATGGTTTTTTCAGTGAATTTAATAGGTTTTTTAAATGCTAATTCCTAACTATAACTGGTGTGAAACCTATGGTTTTTTCAGTGAATTTCAAAGGTTTTTTAAATGCTAATTCCTAACTATAACTGGTGTGAAACCTATGGTTTTTTCATTGTATTTCATAGGTTTTTTAAATGCTAATTCCTTTGTATATCGAGTTTCTAACCTTTTTTTTTTTTACAATTTGCTGTTTTTTTTAAGTATTCATTTTTTTTATAATTTTTTTTTTTTGCGCTCTGGGTGCGCGCTCCGGGAAGCTTTCAGCTAAGCTCTCCTGTAAGCTTCTCCGAGAGCTCATCTGAAAGCGCACCCAGAGCGCAACTGTCGTTCGTGAAAAAAAAATATGAATGAAAAGTTAATAATAATGCAAAACATTTCGTACCATACAAATAAAATTTGTTTTTTTTAATATGGAAAATGATTATGCATTTCTATTAAAGATTGATGACGTCACTTCGGCGCGCAACGTACGTGCCCTCGGAAGCGCATACGTGCGCGGCGCCTAAACGCACGCAAAAGCGCCTACGATCGCGCCACGTGTGCGCCCCGGAAGCGCCTACGATCGCGCTGCGTAAACGCACCCGGAAGTGCACCCGAGCGCGCATCGTAAGCGCGTCAGGTCATGTGACCCTAAAATAACACTTTTCATTGGTTGCTAACAGTTTTTTTTTACAATGAATGAAATCCCCACCCATTTCCTTCACTTCTTCTTTCACTTTTGTGACTGAAAGACCTGCCTTTTTTGCTGCTCCATATTCCTGGATTCATCATGGCTGCCAGATCATCCAGCAGTGAAGATGACTTCATTGATGAAGAGCCACCTACCCCAAAGGTGAAGGGACATTTCATCTGGAAATTCTTTAAATTTCCAGCAGACCAGAAGAAGGTGAATGCACCAAAAGTAGAGTGCAGGATCTGCAAAAAGGTCCTGTCACGGGGTAACCCCCAAAAAAAATACTCTTTTGGCAACTTCACTATGATTCGCCATGTGGAGACCAGGCACCCCCAGAATTTTGCCCGAGAAAGTGTCAGGGCTCTGGCACAGGAGGTTCCCAGAGGTGGGGCCTCTACATCAACAGGAGGAGCAACTTCTTCTGGAAGAGAACAATCTCAGGGGCAGGTAGCAAACATCCAACCTGCATTCAACCATGGGGTCGTCAGATGCAGATACTGCAATCAACTCCTCACCTATGGGGAGCAAAGTGTCCTGCTCATGGTTCGGGCATTAGAGAACCATCACTGCCCTTCCCACCCCTAATTTTTTTCTTTTCTTTTTGCTCCTGTTGAGCAGTTTCTATTCCCTGTTTTTGTTCCTCTTCAGTTAAAAGAAGAAAACCAAAAGTTCTTTTCAGAACTACCTCCAATTCTCATCAAAGAGCTATAATCTTAAAAAATGAAGAGTAAGTGAAATATAGTGCATTGATAATTGAAAGGAGAATGAGTAAGAAAGAACAGAAAGGTATGAGAGGTGAAAGGAAGTGAAGTAGGAGGACTGAAAGAAGGTGAGTGTTAGAAAAGAAATTTATAACACAGTGAATAAACTGGAGGCCTCATTTCTGAAAAGTGACGCATCGCTACGTGAAAATAGCGATGCGTCACTTATCTGGACGCACTCCTTATGACATTCCACATATGTCATATTTAATATATGACTAATCAATTCGCAAGGAGTTACAGATATGTCAGTATTTCTGACATATCTCTAAACACAAAAGTAACGCATTGCAGGAGTGCGTCACAAAAGTGACGCAACTCCAGTAATGTGTCCTTTCACATGGAAAAAGCACCATGTGAAAGGTTTGCTGTGAAGCAGGCGCAAGATTTTGGCGCAACTGCATCCTAAAAGTGACGCACTGCGTCATTATTACCAAGCTTTTTGCAAGGAACACCCCCTCTGCATGCATTATACCTGACACTATTTTTTAAAAAGTGACGCATCTAGGTACATGGGTCACTTTTTAAAACTCTGCGCCATATTGTATCTGCATCAGGTATAATGTATGCAGAGGGGGCAATCCCTCGCAAAAAGCTTGGTAATAACAACGTACTGAAATCTATGAGATTTCCCTGCGTCACTTTTAGGATGCTATTGCGTCAAAATTTTGCGCCGGCCTCGCATCACTTTTATGTTTACACATATGTCAGAAATACTGACGTATCTGTAACTCCTTGCAACATGATTCGTCATACATTAAATATGACACATCTGGAATGTCATAAGGACTGTGTACAGAAAAGTGACGCATCACACCAGCAGTGTAATAAAATGTGCCTCGTTGCACTATATTTAAAGGATGCAACAGCATCCTAAAAGTGACGCAGTGAAATCTCAAACATTTCACTGCGTCGCTATTACAAAGCTTTTTGTGGGGGAACACCCCCTCTGCATGCATTATACCTCACGCAGATATAATGTGGCGCTTGATTTTAAAAAGTGACCCATCTACCTAGATACCTCACTTTTTAAATATAACGCAACGCAACACATTTTTTTACACTACTGGTGCAATGCGTCACTTTTCTGTGCGCACTCCTTATGACATTCCAAGTAACGCATTGCTGGAGTGCGTCACAAAAGTGACGCAACTCCAGTAATGTGTCCTTTCAAATGGGGAAAGCAGCATATGAAAGGTCTTGCCTCAGTCTAACACCTGCTGTAAAGCAGGCACAAGATTTTGACGCAACAGCATCCTAAAACTGACGCAGTGAAATCTCAAAGATTTCACTGCGTCGCTATTACAAAGCTTTTTGCGGGAGAACACCCCCTCTGCATATATTATACCTGACGCTATTTTTAAAAAGTGACGCATCTAGGTACATGGGTCACTTTTTAAAACTCTGCGCCATATTGTATCTGCAACATGATTCGTCATACATTAAATATGACACATCTGGAACGTCATAAGGAGTGCGCACAGAAAAGTGACGCATAACACCAGCAGTGTAATAAAATGTACCTCGTTGCACTATATTTAAAAAGTGACGCATCTAGATAGATGCGTCACTTTTTAAATATTGCATAACAATGCGCATTTTTTTACACCGCTGATGCGTCACAAAAATTGACGCACAGGAAGCGCAAAACTAACAGCGCAAGGCCTTCATAAATATAGTCCTGGATTTAGGGGGTCAGAGGGGGTCTACTCTTCCCCCTTATGATCCAATCAGCTTCCTGCGCGCAAGTCGCGTGTCGCGCCTGGAGCGCACTCCCGTGCGCGCACGGGAGAGCGCATATCCCCGCGCAAAACGAAAAAAATTTTTTAATGCCCTGCAGGACCCTATTTTAGTCCCTACATCAAACCTAGGGGGTCAGAGGGGGTCTACTCTTCCCCCTTATGGTCATTTGCCCCTTTTTTTTTCAAACCCCTTGTGTCTCGATTTTACCGAGACACAAGATGGCGGCCGCTCCGCACTGTTTAGAATGTTTACAGACAACTGAGATCCAATCAGCTTCCTGCGCGCAAGTCGCGTGTCGCGCCTGGAGCGCACTCCCGTGCGCGCACGGGAGCGCGGCTATAGATATATATATTTTTTTGAACCTAAATTACTCAAAATCCACTGGAGCACATATCTTGAGACATAGCAAAGGCACATCGGGCTACCAGTCCCTACAATTTTGCCAAGTTTGGTGGAAATCCATTCAGCCGTTCGGGCTAAAAGTGAAATCGACCGCCCTATGGAAATTAACATGGGGAAAACGCGTTTTGGGACCCCCCTTTTATCTCGGCCCCCGCTTGACGAATCCCCCCCAAACTTTCAGGGAAGGACCGGACCGCCATGAGACCATTTTCCTGAAAATTTCAGGCAGATTCGTCAACCGGCGCCAAAGTTATTCAAAATAGAATGTTGAGATTTAACATTGAAAATTATCCTAACTATAACTACCTACTGGCGACCGCCAGTAGGTAATATATATATATATATATATATATATATATATATATATATATATATATATATATATACATATATATTACCTACTGGCGGTCGCCAGTAGGTAGTTATAGTTAGGATTTTTTTCAATGTTAAATCTCAAAATTCTATTTGGAATAACTTTGGCACCGGTTGACGAATCTGCCTGAAAATTTCCTGAAAATGGCCTCGTCGAGCTCCGGTCCTTCCTTGAAAGTTTGGGGGGGATTCGTCAAGCGGGGGCCGAGATAAAAGGGGGGTCCCAAAACACGTTTTCCCCATGTTAATTTCCATAGGGCGGTCGATTTCACTTTTAGCCCGAACGGCTGAATGGATTTCCACCAAACTTGGCAAAATTGTAGGGACTGGTAGCCCGATGTGCCTTTGCTATGTCTCAAGATATGTGCTCCAGTGGATTTTGAGTAATTTAGGTTCAAAAAAATATATATATATCTGTAGCCGCGCTCCGGTACGCGCACCGGGGAGCGCACCGGGCGCGACACGCGACTTGCGCGGAGAAAGCTGATTGGCTCTCAGTTGTCTGTAAACATTCTAAACAGTTCGGAGCGGCCGCCATCTTGTCTATCGGTAAAATCTAGTCATAAGAGGTGGCAAAAACAAAGGGGGGAATTGACCATAAGGGGGCAGGGTAGACCCCCCCTGACCCCCTAGGTTTGATATGGGGGCCATTAAAGGGCCCCGCGGGGCCTCAAAAAAATTTTTTTTTTGCGTTTTTCGCGGGGGGAGCGCCCGGTACGCGCACCGGGGAGCGCACCGGGGAGCGCTCCAAGGAGGGTACTATGGAAAAATAATCACTTTAAAAAATTGTATGTTTATTAATTGTTTTTTTTATTTTATGTAAGTACCTACATGTAGGTACCAATGCAGAGACTTTAATTGTAATGTACACCATCTCATCTGTAGATATCTTGCATGTTGTTATTGTATTTCTTGTGGTATATGGAAGTTATAACATAGTCTGTCTGGAAAGCAGAAACAGATCTTTTAAGCACTCACTTTATGAATTACATATAAAAATGAATATTGTCTCAAACAATTTGAAATTATTAAATATACATTTATTCCTCTGATTCTTTTTCATAATTTAATAAAATTTCTAACATAATATTGTCCGGAATTTCCTCATAATTATTAGTACATGATTCCATTTGTTCCAAACATTCTATAAACTGTTGATCCAAAGAGTCATTCATGAAATCAACTTCATCTTTTTGATGTTCTGGTTTTTCCACCTTTACTTTGATTGAAGTATCATTTGCCTGATTTTCTCCTTCCATTTTCTTTCTGAAAATTGCATACAAATTAACTATATTAGTAGAGTTAGGGTACTGTATACCAGAGAAGCCTAACTCAATTCATAACTATTACAGATAAGTCTATCTCTATCTATAACTATTAAAGAGGGATAGCATATAACTAACAGAATATTTTTTCAGAAATTAACTTAAAGTGTACAATATACTTCCATAAAAACAACTTACCTTAGAGAAATCAGTGGAAGTTGTCAGTGATATTTGTTTTCAAATGTACTTCTGGAAGCAGTAGTCAAAATGGCTGTGTTTCCCTCTCTTCTTTTATATATATTCTTGTTCTTAACCAATCAAACGTCAGGAAATAATCGTAGAAAATGAAAGAAACTTTTTAATTGGTTGTAAATTCTAACATTACAAGTGTGTTTTTGTCATGTAATTTACCTCAGGATATTTAGACAGGCCTGTAGCCTAAATGTCTCAATGGAATTTCACCAAATTTGGGCAAATGGTAGGGACTGCTATGTAGTAGGGCGTATTCTATATTTGATGAAAGTGTCTCCATTGGGTTTTCTGTTAATTACTTTCCCACCTTTTTTTATTGTGCGCTTACTGGTGAGCGCTCCAGTGCGGCACCGGCAGCGTAACGGGTGTCTTCCATTTTGTGTTTCGGGACAATCGAGACACAAGATGGAGGGCAATCAATGTTCGGTATGGCTAGAAGGGGGCACAGTAGAGACTTCTTGACCCTCTAGGTTTTCTGAGGGGGTCTTAGGAGGCTCATAAAGGTAAAAACCCAAAAAAAAAGGAATATTTTGCGCGGGGGGAGCGCTCGGTACGCGCACCGTTAAGCGTACCGGAAAGCGTACTTTGGTGAAAAATAGTGAAAAAAGTTAGAAAAAGATAAACGTTTTGAATGATCAGAGGTAGGGTAGCTCTGAAAAGAGCTTTTGGGTTCTGTGGTTGATTTAGGTACCTACAAGTAGGTTCCAATACACATTCTTAAATTCAGGAGGAATATTCTATTCCCCTCATCTGAGAAGTGCACTCCATCTCCTCTGTAGATGTCTTGCATGTTGTAACGCAAGTTATTATTGTATATTGAACCCATTCCATAGTCTCTCATGTAAGCAGAAACAGATTTATTCACATGTTTCCGTGCTTTCTCAAATTGTGGACAAAATTGGTTGGACCAGTTCCATTTCTGTCTTTGGCATATATTGGAATATACCAAGGCAGTTTGGGGAAAAAGTATCATCAATTGATGAAAGGTGTCCTTTAAAAGCATTTCCAGACCTACCCCAGTCAATGTGCCTAGATCGTTTCCACCACAGTGCACAATTATAAGGTCAGGTTCTGGCAGATGCAAAAAGGTTTTCACCAATGGTATCAATTGGTGACATTTTAATCCTCTGTGGCCAATCCACTTGATTTCCACATTGGATAAATCAAGGTTATGAAAATTTCTGCTAGCTGCATACCTTTGAGCCCAGTGGATGTAGCTATGTCCAATAATCCAGACAGAATACATGATGTGAGAAGGTTCTGGTCCAGTCAGATGAAGTGTGGGAATGAAATGGCAGTTGGAACAGTAGGAGTTTACAAAAAAATAATTGTGTAGTTTCCCTGCTCTTGAATCACAAGCAATGATTGGTGGATTCAGATAGTTGAAAACTGAAAGTTAGGGTGCATGGTTATGTTGTGGGAAAGAAGCAATTTGAATGGTTTAAAAAAAGTCACCAAAAGCAAAAATACCCTGGATAGGCTGCTGTATTGAGAGGTCAAACATCCTTGCTGAGTTAATTTGCAACATTGTAAGATAAACTTTTGAACCTTAGAGTTCAGTTAGGAGGGAGTTGCTATGGTAACAGATAGAAAGGTCTGAGAGGGGGATGGGTGTTGGTTTGAAAATAGTGAGGGAAGACTTTTGATTGGTTGAATTAAGGCATATGTGTACAAAGATAGAGATTTTCTATGCCAGTCTTGGTTTCAGTGTATTGAGAGCACACCTTTGGCTCTGATAAAGAAAAATTGGTGTGTGTGTCTGACACTGTTCTCAATCTCCAAAAGCATTTGTAAAGGTAAGTAATGATTTATTTAATTTAGATAGAGACTTATTTGCTCTATGGAGAATATTTGGAAGCAGATAGTTATGTTTTAGAAGTGAAATTGTATGTTAGTATATAAGTCCTGTGTTGTGTTTCTAAAATGTTATACAAAAAACGATTTTGGGTGCAAATGAATGGTATTTTTATTTGGCCATTTTTTATGATTGCCATGTGCAGCTGATGCATCACTTTAAACATGGGTAATAAGTGACACACTGGTGGCGCAAGGCCTTCATAAATAAGGCCCTGACTTTGTTTGATGATATTGAGTGGTTGTACATAGGTTCTGCGCAGTGTTTCTTACATGTTATTCAAAAATCGATTTTGGGGTGCAATTGATTGGTATTTGCATTTGGCCCTTTTTTATGATTGCCTTGTGCAGCTGATGCATCACTTTAAACATGGGTAATAAGTGACGCACTGGTGGCGCAAGGCCTTTATAAATCAGGCCCTGACTTTGTTTGATGATATTGAGTGGTTGTACATAGGTTCTGCGCAGTGTTTCTTACATGTTATTCAAAATCGATTTTGGGGTGCAATTGATTGGTATTTGCATTTGGCCCTTTTTTATGATTGCCTTGTGCAGCTGATGCATCACTTTAAACATGGGTAATAAGTGACGCACTGGTGGCGCAAGGCCTTTATAAATCATGCCCTGACTTTGTTTGATGATATTGAGTGGTTGTACATAGGTTCTGCGCAGTGTTTCTTACATGTTATTCAAAAATCGATTTTGGGGTGCAATTGATTGGTATTTGCATTTGGCCCTTTTTTATGATTGCCTTGTGCAGCTGATGCATCACTTTAAACATGGGTAATAAGTGACGCACTGGTGGCGCAAGGCCTTTATAAATCAGGCCCTGACTTTGTTTGATGATATTGAGTGGTTGTACATAGGTTCTGCGCAGTGTTTCTTACATGTTATTCAAAATCGATTTTGGGGTGCAATTGATTGGTATTTGCATTTGGCCCTTTTTTATGATTGCCTTGTGCAGCTGATGCATCACTTTAAACATGGGTAATAAGTGACGCACTGGTGGCGCAAGGCCTTTATAAATCAGGCCCTGACTTTGTTTGATGATATTGAGTGGTTGTACATAGGTTCTGCGCAGTGTTTCTTACATGTTATTCAAAAATCGATTTTTGAGTGCAATTGATTGGTATTTGCATTTGGCCCTTACTTATGATTGCCATGTGCAGCTGATGCATCACTTTAAACATGGGTAATAAGTGACGCACTGGTGGTGCAAGGCTTTCATAAATAAGGCCCTGACTTTGTTTGATGATATTGAGTGGTTGTACATAGGTTCTGCGCAGTGTTTCTTACATGTTATTCAAAAATCGATTTTTGGGTGCAATTGATTGGTATTTGCATTTGGCCCTTATTTATCATTGCCATGTGCAGCTGATGCATCACTTTAAACATGGGTAATAAGTGACGCACTGGTGGCGCAAGGCTTTCATAAATAAGGCCCTGACTTTGTTTGATGATATTGAGTGGTTGTACATAGGTTCTGCGCAGTGTTTCTTACATGTTATTCAAAAATCGATTTTTGGGTGCAATTGATTGGTATTTGCATTTGGCCCTTTTTTATGATTGCCTTGTGCAGCTGATGCATCACTGTAAACATGGGTAATAAGTGACGCACTGGTGGCGCAAGGCCTTTATAAATAAGGCCCTGACTTTGTTTGATGATATTGAGTGGTTGTACATAGGTTCTGCACAGTGTTTCTTACATGTTATTCAAAAATCGATTTTTGGGTGCAATTGATTGGTATTTGCATTTGGCCCTTTTTTATGATTGCCTTGTGCAGCTGATGCATCACTTTAAACATGGGTAATAAGTGACGCACTGGTGGCGCAAGGCCTTTATAAATCAGGCCCTGACTTTGTTTGATGTTATTGAGCTGTTGTACATAGGTTCTGCGCAGTGTTTCTTACATGTTATTCAAAAATCGATTTTTGGGTGCAATTGATTGGTATTTGCATTTGGCCCTTTTTTATGATTGCCTTGTGCAGCTGATGCATCACTTTAAACATGGGTAATAAGTGACGCACTGGTGGCGCAAGGCCTTTATAAATCAGGCCCTGACTTTGTTTGATGATATTGAGTGGTTGTACATAGGTTCTGCGCAGTGTTTCTTACATGTTATTCAAAAATCGATTTTTGGGTGCAATTGATTGGTATTTGCATTTGGCCCTTTTTTATGATTGCCTTATGCAACTGGTGCATCATTTTAAACATGGGTAATAAGTGACACACTGGTGGCGCAAGGCCTTTATAAATCAGGCCCTGACTTTGTTTGATGATATTGAGTGGTTGTACATAGGTTCTGCGCAGTGTTTCTTACATGTTATTCAAAAATCGATTTTTGGGTGCAATTGATTGGTATTTGCATTTGGCCCTTATTTATGATTGCCATGTGCAGCTGATGCATCACTTTAAACATGGGTAATAAGTGACGCACTGGTGGCACAAGGCTTTCATAAATAAGGCCCTGACTTTGTTTGATGATATTGAGTGGTTGTACATAGGTTCTGCGCAGTGTTTCTTACATGTTATTCAAAAATCGATTTTTGGGTGCAATTGATTGGTATTTGCATTTGGCCCTTTTTTATGATTGCCTTGTGCAGCTGATGCATCACTTTAAACATGGGTAATAAGTGACGCACTGGTGGCGCAAGGCCTTTATAAATCAGGCCCTGACTTTGTTTGATGATATTGAGTGGTTGTACATAGGTTCTGCGCAGTGTTTCTTACATGTTATTCAAAAATCGATTTTTGAGTGCAATTGATTGGTATTTGCATTTGGCCCTTACTTATGATTGCCATGTGCAGCTGATGCATCACTTTAAACATGGGTAATAAGTGACGCACTGGTGGTGCAAGGCTTTCATAAATAAGGCCCTGACTTTGTTTGATGATATTGAGTGGTTGTACATAGGTTCTGCGCAGTGTTTCTTACATGTTATTCAAAAATCGATTTTTGGGTGCAATTGATTGGTATTTGCATTTAGCCCTTATTTATCATAGCCATCTGCAGCTGATGCATCACTTTAAACATGGGTAATAAGTGACGCACTGGTGGCGCAAGGCTTTCATAAATAAGGCCCTGACTTTGTTTGATGATATTGAGTGGTTGTACATAGGTTCTGCGCAGTGTTTCTTACATGTTATTCAAAAATCGATTTTTGGGTGCAATTGATTGGTATTTGCATTTGGCCCTTTTTTATGATTGCCTTGTGCAGCTGATGCATCACTGTAAACATGGGTAATAAGTGACGCACTGGTGGCGCAAGGCCTTTATAAATAAGGCCCTGACTTTGTTTGATGATATTGAGTGGTTGTACATAGGTTCTGCACAGTGTTTCTTACATGTTATTCAAAAATCGATTTTTGGGTGCAATTGATTGGTATTTGCATTTGGCCCTTTTTTATGATTGCCTTGTGCAGCTGATGCATCACTTTAAACATGGGTAATAAGTGATGCACTGGTGGCGCAAGGCCTTTATAAATCAGGCCCTGACTTTGTTTGATGTTATTGAGCTGTTGTACATAGGTTCTGCGCAGTGTTTCTTACATGTTATTCAAAAATCGATTTTTGGGTGCAATTGATTGGTATTTGCATTTGGCCCTTTTTTATGATTGCCTTGTGCAGCTGATGCATCACTTTAAACATGGGTAATAAGTGACGCACTGGTGGCGCAAGGCCTTTATAAATCAGGCCCTGACTTTGTTTGATGATATTGAGTGGTTGTACATAGGTTCTGCGCAGTGTTTCTTACATGTTATTCAAAAATCGATTTTTGGGTGCAATTGATTGGTATTTGCATTTGGCCCTTTTTTATGATTGCCTTATGCAACTGGTGCATCATTTTAAACATGGGTAATAAGTGACACACTGGTGGCGCAAGGCCTTTATAAATCAGGCCCTGACTTTGTTTGATGATATTGAGTGGTTGTACATAGGTTCTGCGCAGTGTTTCTTACATGTTATTCAAAAATCGATTTTTGGGTGCAATTGATTGGTATTTGCATTTGGCCCTTATTTATGATTGCCATGTGCAGCTGATGCATCACTTTAAACATGGGTAATAAGTGACGCACTGGTGGCACAAGGCTTTCATAAATAAGGCCCTGACTTTGTTTGATGATATTGAGTGGTTGTACATAGGTTCTGCGCAGTGTTTCTTACATGTTATTCAAAAATCGATTTTTGGGTGCAATTGATTGGTATTTGCATTTGGCCCTTTTTTATGATTGCCTTGTGCAGCTGATGCATCACTTTAAACATGGGTAATAAGTGACGCACTGGTGGCGCAAGGCCTTTATAAATCAGGCCCTGACTTTGTTTGATGTTATTGAGTGGTTGTACATAGGTTCTGCGCAGTGTTTCTTACATGTTATTCAAAAATCGATTTTTGGGTGCAATTGATTGGTATTTGCATTTGGCCCTTTTTTATGATTGCCTTGTGCAGCTGATGCATCACTTTAAACATGGGTAATAAGTGACGCACTGGTGGCGCAAGGCCTTTATAAATCAGGCCCTGACTTTGTTTGATGTTATTGAGTGGTTGTACATAGGTTCTGCACAGTGTTTCTTACATGTTATTCAAAAATCGATTTTTGGGTGCAATTGATTGGTATTTGCATTTGGCCCTTTTTTATGATTGCCTTGTGCAGCTAGTGCATCACTTTAAACATGGGTAATAAGTGACGCACTGGTGGCGCAAGGCCTTTATAAATAAGGCCCTGACTTTGTTTGATGATATTGAGTGGTTGTACATAGGTTCTGCGCAGTGTTTCTTACATGTTATTCAAAAATCGATTTTTGGGTGCAATTGATTGGTATTTGCATTTGGCCCTTATTTATGATTGCCATGTGCAGCTGGTGCATCACTTTAAACATGGGTAATAAGTGACGCACTGGTGGCGCAAGGCCTTTATAAATAAGGCCCTGACTTTGTTTGATGATATTGAGTGGTTGTACATAGGTTCTGCGCAGTGTTTCTTACATGTTATTCAAAAATCGATTTTTGGGTGCAATTGATTGGTATTTGCATTTGGCCCTTTTTTATGATTGCCTTGTGCAGCTGGTGCATCACTTTAAACATGGGTAATAAGTGACGCACTGGTGGCGTAAGGCCTTTATAAATAAGGCCCTGACTTTGTTTGATGATATTGAGTGGTTGTACATAGGTTCTGCGCAGTGTTTCTAACATGTTATTCAAAAATCGATTTTTGGGTGCAATTGATTGGTATTTTCATTTTGCCCTTTTTTATGATTGCCTTGTGCAGCTGATGCATCACTTTAAACATGGGTAATAAGTGACGCACTGGTGGTGCAAGGCCTTTACAAATAAAGCCCTGAGTTGCTATTGTATAAACTTAAATATGTTCCAATTTATTGTATATATTGTTTGCTTTTTAACATTACTTTGTTGTTTGCTAATAGTGGTCTTTCATGTGTTTTTTTAACAGAACAACAGATTCAAATCAACTTCTGAAAAGCAAGCAAAAATGCCTTCAAAGCAAAGAAATATCAAAAATAACATACGGAAAAGGAGAACATCAACAACAGAGTTTATGGAATCCTCTTCAACAAGTACTTCAAAAAACACCAGAAAAGCTTCTGGTAAGCCAATTAAGTCTTTTCTTCGCAACATATGTCGTAGAAAAAAAAATGATATTGCTAATGTGAATATACAGAAAAAGTCAACAAATCTAAAAAGGAAGGAGAAGCCCACAAAAAATGTTTCCATTGGAGCAGGAGAGAAGAGAATGGATAGCAATAGAAGGGTAAATCTTTTTAGGGACATTCGTAGGCGAATGTTTCACAATAGGGTAGTTTTAAATTTGCTAAAAAATTATAAGAAAAGTAAACTAAGAGCTGCTTTTTACAAGAAAAAGAAAAGTGTAGAAAAGATTGTTGATCAGGCTTTTGAAGTTAAGAAAAAATTATTTATTTTAATAATCAATAGAATTAGGACACTTAAAAAGGCCATTGATGTTTTCAAATCGAACAGTAGATGGAAAAGAATTATTAATCGGAGTAATTTTTGTGAAGTATTTTCTGGTGAATGGATGCATAGTTCAAGTTCTGAGCCTTTTTTCAATGAGGAGAGTTACTTTCAGGAAAATGATTTGGTGCATGCAGTTGACACCAGTGGTCGTGCATATGAGGTGAAAGATAGTTGTGTGATGGAAAAAGAGAAACTTGTATCTAGAGATGCAGAAGAGGTGTTAGCTGATGAAGTTTTAGGGAGACGTACTAAGGGTCCAGTGTACACATGGAAATGCAGTAGTATTTGTAGTGTGCGACAGGAATCAATCGATTTGCTTCGAAATTTCTTACGTACATATAGTAAGAAAAGTCTCAAACAAAAAATGAAGATCCTGCAAGAGTTAGATCCTTGCAGAGTGAGAGAAAGCACAGGTTTGCATGGGCATTCACTAGCTTGTCTTTCTAGAAAAGTTTGTCGGAGTGTTTTTCATCATTTTAGGATGTTAGCAGTGCATCATAATAACGTGAGGAAATTAGTGAGAAAGTTGTATTATGCAAAAAGTCCCGGACTTAAGCTTAAACAGTTAAATAGTGCTCTTTTGCATGGATCTGAAGTGGATGTGAAGACTATTTGTGAAGAAATTGAGTTTTGTTATTTTGAGAACAAAGAGGACAGTGTAGAAATAGATATAGTAATGGATGGTAATGCAGAAGATAATGGACAAATTTCAAGTATTGAAAAGTTTGATGAGGAAATTATCAAGTTTAAGGTGAAATCAAGTGAGAGGCCTAATTTAACTTGTGTGTGTTGTCGACGGACTCATTATAAGATTCAGACTAGGTTAGTTGATTTATATGCAAAAAGTGAATTGGAAAATAATAGTGAATGGAAGGATTTTGTAAGTTATTTGTTGGTGGAGAATTCTTTTGATTTGAGTTTGGATCAGCGTATTTGTAATTATTGTTCAAATAAATTAAATGAAAATAGAATGCCTGCTAGAGCAGTTTATAATAATCTTCAGTTGATAGATATTCCTTCCGAATTGATGGATCTAAATACTTATGAATCTATTTTGATTCAATGTGTCCATCCTTTTCAGGCTATTGTACGCATGGAGCCTAAGACAGGGAAATTGCCTCCATCAGATTTACTGAGAGGATTAAAGGGAAGAGTTGTTTATTTGCCTCTAGATGTAAAGAAAAATATTAATACAATTGGTGTAGAAAGAGTAGAAGAAGATCCTTTAGTTATTCTAGTTAATGGGGTTCCAACAAAGAGTAAGAAAATCTGGCAAGATTTACTGGATGTTAAAAAAGTCAAGAAGGCAACGTTGTATTTGGTCAAAAACAATGAGTACTACAAAGATGTAAGTGTTGGAGCAGAGGAAACAGCTATAGAAGAAGATAGTGATTCTTCAGTTGGTCAAATTGAAAAAGTTGATGTGTCTAGAACTGAAGAAATATATGAACATTATACTGTTCATCCTTTGCATTCCAAAGAAGTAATGGGAAATGCAATTGACTTGTTTCAAATGAAAGCAGCAAAAGGAAGTCCCATTAGTGTATGGGAAGAAAGTTTGGAAGCTCGTTGTTTTCCACAATTATTTCCAACAGGTTGTGGTGGACGATATGATGATCGACCAGTTCAAATTCCTGCTGCTGAATACCGGACTCTAAGATTATATGCAGAAGATCCAAGGTTTCGTCAATGCATTCCATATTTATTTCATCTACTGTTTGAAAGTGATTTGTCTGGGCTTTCTTATGCAGTTAATCATATATTAAAAAGTGGACCTCATTTGCAGAATGTTTGTGCAAGGGACTTTATGGAGAAAGTTAATCTGCAAGACAGTATTTTGGAATCTCAGCTAATCAATCTCATGGCATGTCAACGTGGAACCAACGAGTATTGGTTTCGTCGTCATGGAGAATTGAAATGTATGCTAAGAAACTTAGGAACTCCTACATGGTTCCTCACTCTTAGCTGTGCTGAGTATGCATGGGACGATTTACTTCAATTTCTACGAGAGGCAAATGAAAACATACCAAATATAGAATTGAAAACACCAGGAGAACTGTGTTCTTTAGATCCAGTGAATGTTTGCAGATATTTTAATCATAGATTTGAAGCTATGATGTCTTTTATTACCAACAAAAAAAATCCTCCCCTTGGAGAGGTTTTGGATTTCTTTTGGAGGAAGGAATATCAAGCGAGAGGTGCTCCTCATATACATATGTTGTTGTGGATTAAAGATGCACCCAAATTTGGATCAGATTCAGATGAAACAGTGATGAGTTTCATTGAAGAGTATTCAACATGTGCTGTTCCAAAATCTACTGAAGAAAACAATTTAGGGCAACAAGTTTTACGTTTTCAATCTCATCGTTGTGGAAAGTACTGTCGTCGCAAATTTAAAAACAAGGAAAAGTACTACACGAAATGTCGTTTTGCATTTCCTCGACCAGTGATTTCTAAGGGAAGAGTAAATAATTTGATGTCATCTCTACGACAAACTGTGACGAGGAAATCTCCCAAAAATACATACAATTTGAAAAGAAATGAAGAATCTAAGTACATCAACGATTACAACCCAGTGATTTTGTCCATGTGGAATGCTAACATGGATATTCAGTTCGTTGCTGACAACTCTATTGCTGTGGCTCGATATGTGACATCTTACATCACGAAAAAAGAAAAGACAGAATTGAAGGAAATGTGGGAGGACATTTCACATGAAAAGAGTCTAAGCAAGAAATTATACAGTTTCAGTCTAAAGATGTTGTCGCATCGAGAAATTGGAGCATATGAATGTTCTGATCGGTTATCATCAGCAAGTCTCTATGCCAAATCAAGAACAATCATTTGGGTGAGTCTTGGTCTTGCTGCAACACGAAACCGAGTTTTGAAATTTGTAGAAGAAATTGAATATTTGGCGGAAAAAGAACCAAACAGTACAGATATTTTGAAGACAAATATGTTGGATACATACTATCCAATAGAAGTACTCACCTTGAGAACACTTGTTTGTATGAAGTTCTTCAAAACTACAGTTATAAGAGGAACATCACAGAAGATATCAATAATGGAAAATATGCACTCATTGGCTATGAAGGATGTCTAGTGAAGCAGAAAAAAGGCCATTTGATTAATTGAGTTGTGAAGTTCCAGACAAAAGAGAATTTTACTATTTAGCTCTTTTGCAACTCTTTAAGCCATGGCGTACAGAAGAGGAACTACTTGGAGATTTTCTCTGCTATGAAGACTCTTTTAATGCAACTAAGGATACCATAGAATGTCCTATTTTTCTAAATTATCTGCAAATGTTGAATGAAGAAATGGAGCAAGAAACCACAATTGCTGAAGAGATAGCTAGAAACAGTTCTCAAGATAATCAGAGTTCTACTTCATTGAGCCAGGATCCACTAGGAGGACCAATTATCCAAAATGAAGCTGCCACTGCCATGGATGAGGTGGAAAGAGCTATGGAACAAGCTCAAGAGGATGGAGTTAACTTAGAAGATTTGGTAAAGCAACTAAACATTGAGCAGAAAAAGACATATGATGAAGTCACAGAGCAGATTGAACATGGATTCAGACATGAGAAAAAAGAGTGCTCATGTATATTATTTGACCCTGCCCGACTGTACGTAAGTGGAGAAGCGGGACAGGAAAAAGTTTTCTAATTAAAGCCGTTGCAAGTTATCTGCAGAAAAGGACTGATTCACCACTGTCTTGTGTTGTAACTGCTCCAACTGGTCTGGCAGCACATAACATTAAAGGGATTACTCTACATCGTTTATTGATGCTGCCAGTTGAACATGATAATAAATTGCATTACAACAAGTTATCTGGAGATGCGTGTTCTGAAGTTTCAAGAGTCTTGAAGAAAATGAAACTTCTTATCATTGATGAAGTAAGCATGGTCTCAAATCTAATGCTTGCTTTTGTGCATTTGAGAATGCAAGAAATTCTTAAAACAGACTATGATGTGTTATTTGGAGGAAAACACATTATTGTTTTTGGAGATCTATTGCAGTTGACTCCAGTAAAAGGACAACCAGTGTTTAAAATGCTCACACATGAAGATACCAGGAAGTCCCTTGGAAGCATTGGAAATGTTAATATATGGCTAAATTTCAAATATGCTGAACTGCTTCAAAATATGCGACAGGCCAAAGATGAAGATTATAAAAATATTCTACAAGATGTAAGAATTGGAAAAGTGACTGAGCTTGGGAAAAAAGCTTTGCATAGTCGATTAATTTCAAATTTGTATCCAAATGAAAACATTCTTCCAGAGAATAATTTTAAAAAAATGACTGAGAAGAAATCTGGGATATGTTTGATGCCAACTCTGCAAGAATGTTCCATCTTCAACAAAAAAATGTTAGACTTAGAAAATGAAGAGATTGTGAAACTGGAAGCAATAGATAAAATAGAGCATATGGGTGCAACAATTGTTTTGTCAGAAAATTTGAAAACTAAATTGGATTCATTGGAGAAAAGTATTTCAAAAACAGCTGGTTTTGAAAAGATTCTGAATGTGTGTTTAAATTGTCGTATCATTTTGAGAAGGAATTTAAATGTTGAAAGAGGTCTGGTAAATGGAGCAATGGGTTATGTTGTTGATTTTGTGAATTACAGAAATAGAGATGGAATTGAATTTTTAAAAATAAAATTTGATGGCATTGAACAAGTACAACAAATAAGTCGTTGTTCTGCTAGATTTTTACTTGTAAAAGACTTATATGTTCGCCGAAAACAGTTTCCTGTTTGTTTGGCGTATGCGGTGACAATTCATAAATCTCAAGGTTTAAGTGTAGATAGTGCTTTGGTGAACATTGGAAGATCTGTGTTTAAAGAGGGTATGGCATATGTGGCATTATCTCGAGTCAGAACTTTATCAGGATTGTACTTGATTGCGTGTGATGAGACAAAGATTTCTGCAGATCTAGATTGTGTTAAAGAATACAATAGGTTAAGAAGAGAGTATGCTCCACATTTGCCTCAATATCCTCTGTTTGAAAAACGTGTGGTAGGCCGAAAAAGAAGAAATGAGGATAATTGTAGTGAGGTAGTTGCAAAAAGACAAAAAGTAGAGAAAACTGTAATTGAAAACAGGAAGAAAAAGAATTGTGGAGAAAATGTTGTTGGATTTCAGTTTGAAAATAGTTCTGGTGTCAACTGCTATGCTAATGTAGTGGTTAATGTTGTTTTTTTTCTTAAAAGTTTACAAGAACAGATTGTTGAAAATCGGGATCAAAGATTGTGTGGTTTATTGAATTCTGTGTTTCAGAAATGTAGCAGTGTTACAGCAGAAATAGAAAGTGTAACAGAAATTCGAAATATTTTAGATTTGTGTTCTGGTCAAGATAAATTTTCACAGAACATTCAGCAGGATTGTCAGGAATTTTTAATGTATATGTTTGGTGTTTTGGAAGATGAAGGTGTAGATGTAGATAATCTTTTCAGTCTTTCTTATCAATGGCAGCATGACTGCCACAATTGTAGTTTATCAAGTACTACTAGAATAGACACTGAAAGATTTATATATTTGACTTTACCAGACTGTAAATCAGTGTCTTTTAAAAATCTAGTTAAAGCAGCAGATCATAATATGGTGTGTACCCAATGTAACTGTACAATGCTGTCCACATTATTTATACAAAGGTATGGGCAGTATATCATTTTAGTTTTCCAACGATGTAGACCTGATGGAACTAAATTGACAACTTCTATCAAAAATTTTGTGGCTTCTCAGTTATCAATTTCTGGAAGGACCTTTACAACTGAAGCTATTATTTATCATGATGGATCTTCGACCACCTCAGGACATTATACATGCTACTTAAAATCTGAAAATGGATGGAGTTACTGCAATGATTCTCATTTAACTTATAAACAACGTTTGCCTTATGACTCTACAAATTCTTATCTAGTGTTTTTAAAACCAAAGTTTTAGTAAAGGGAATTGGCCTTTGAAGACGGGAATAGTTAATAAAAGTTAGTTAGTTAGTTAGTTAATCTAATATTTTAAATTATTTATTTCATGTAGATACTTTAAGTGGATCTCAAAGAAAAAAAAAATACTGATATATCAGACACAAATTGGCCGTGAGGATTGTGTAAGGTATGATGTTTTTAGATCTTTTTTCATAGGAAGTTGATGAAATGGAACTTATAAGGCACAGCAGAGTTTTTTTCCACCAAAAGGACCTTCACTATCTTCTATTTGGCCTCACGGAAAAGTAAGTGAATCAAAGATTATTGTACATATATGAGATGTATGTTTGAATGGGTTTTTTTAAACACAATCTTTTAGATTGTGTTTTTTTTTTCCCGCTGTTATATGATGAAGACTTTGAACTCACTAATTTAAGTGGAATTCAATATATTTTGAGAACAGCAAAAATAAATAATGTAACATATTGTAGAAGTTATTGTGTAGTTTGCATTGTGTAATTTATATTGTGTTCACATTGTCATACACTCATTTTCTTTTTCACCCTTATTTACTTCTCTTTACTAATTTACACTCTTTTTTCATCGCTGTTTCTTTACTGCACTTCATTCACAACTTCTTAATCTAATAGGAACTATCTGCATTTCCTCTGTTCCTTCCACCACTTTTTATCTTTTTCATATTCTCTTAGTACCACTGCTTTAGTTTCCTAACCCTCTTTCTCTTTCTCAATTTTTTTTTCTTTCACACTCATTGTACTGTAGTTCAGTTAGTTCTTCCTTTTCTCTTTCTGTGTACTTACTCTCTCACTCCTGTTTTATCCATCGTTCTATAATAACTTCATTTCTTTCATCCCTTCACTCTGTGACTTCACTTCACTCACTCTCAATCATCTTCTATTCCTCTATTTTATTTATAGTTTATCAATCAGACTTCTCTCCTTTTCACTCATTTTTCTTTTACTTTCTTATCTTTACTCATTTTCTTTTGATATTTTACATTCTTTTAGTATCTTATTTACCTTTAGGAATTTGTTCTCTAACTATTTCTTTTTCCTTTATTTTTCTTTCTACATTACTTTCTTTCTGTTTTTGTATCCTTCACTATTGCTTCATTTCTTAGTAAACTTTTGTAGATTTTTAAACCTCATGAACTGTTTCTTCTATTTTATTATACATTTTTATGTAATTATAACATGTTTTTTCCTTTATCTTTCACAGATACAAGTTTGCATAGATTATATGGTAAGTGTGTTTGTAAAATGTTTTTTGTTATCACCTTTTGTTTTATTTTCACTATTTTTCTGTCACCCTACCGCACACCTATTTCCTTACTTTGCTTCCCTCACTTATTCTTTTCTTCCATGTTTACTTCCTACCACATTCATTTTCTTTCAGTACTTCTGCCTATGCACACTCCTTCACTTACCTTTTTTACTGGTTTACTTAGTCCCTTTGTGACACTCCTTCTTTTACTCTCTCTCTTCTTTCTCTCTATTACTCCCCATGTCTTACCCTTATTCACTTACATGTACCCTGTTTCACCCCTCTTTACTTATATTCACTGCTATTTATTTGCTTTCTCTTAACACCACTCTCTCTGTTACCATTCCTTATGGTTACTCCTTCATTATTTTTTTTTATTTTTTTTTGTTAGTGCGCTGACGGTACGCGCACCGGTGCGCGCACCGGGAGCGCACCAGAGTCAAATATAAAAAAAAAAATACTATTTTAAAATAAAAATATTAACTCAATATACATTATAGTGTTAATTTTTAGAAAAACATTCCTTTTTCAGCTAAAGACATATGAAATTCACTGAAAAAACCATAGGTTTCACACCGGTTATAGTTAGGAATTAGCATTAAAAAAACCTATGAAATTCACTGAAAAAACCAAAGGTTTCACACCAGTTATAGTTAGGAATTAGCATTTAAAAAACCATGAAATTCACTGAAAAAACCATAGGTTTCACACCAGTTATAGTTAGGAATTAGCATTTAAAAAACCTATTAAATTCACTGAAAAAAACATAGGTTTCACACCAGTTATAGTTAGCTGGAAATTTTACTGACATAAAACCATTGAAATTCCCACGTTATAGTTAGTCGGACTCACTATAACTTGCGCGTACAATGCACTGCTGATGACATCACATATTACATCACTCATGACATGGTCAGTGACATCACTCATGACATCACTGATGACACCATCCAGTGAATGTGTGTCTTTTCAAAAAAAATATGTTTTATATATGTATTTGTAAAGCACGATGGAAGAATAAATGGTTAAATAAGTGTGTAAATGGATGTTTTTTTTAAAAGAATTGATTGGTTAACTGCCTTATTAACTGTATCTTAGTGAATACATATATTAACGCGTAATGTTTTAATTTTTTAATATATGTATCAGTGTTTCACTTTGTGTATAAGTGGCTGCATGGGTTGATGACTGACTTACTGTTTGTATGTGTTTTGAATACAGCATATGTGCAGGACTGTATGGGTGGATGAGTGTGTATATGTGTGTGTTAGTGAGTGAATGCCTGTCTCACTAGTGTCTTTATGAGTAACTACATATGTTTTAAACTTGCATATATGAGCATTAATGTATATAAGTAAGTATATCTTAGAGTGAGAGATTGAAAGAATTCCTGTTTAAATAAGTATGTGTTTTTATAAGTGATTGTTTAAGAGGGTAAATATGTGTAAGTTTCCTTAGAAGTAAGGTGGTAGTGTGTGTAAATCTGTATATGCAAATAAATGGATTTTCAATAGTTTATTTGCCTGTGTGAGTATGTGTGTGAGTAACTATTTGATGACTGTCGGTGTGTAACAGGATGAATAGGGGTATCACTATATATGAATAGTGAGTATATGTATGAGTGACTACATAAAATTGTTGGTGAATGTGTGAATTTGTATATAGATAGTAAAATTTCTGAATTGGTTGTTGTAACTGGTATGGGTATATCCACTTTTTTGAAAATATTAGTTTCTATTTTTGAATATGTGTTTTATGGGTTACATTACACTGAAAGGAGGTCTGTCACTGTGTCACAAGGATGGTGTCATCAGTGATGTCATGAGTGATGTCACTGACCATGTCATGAGTGATGTAATATGTGATGTCATCAGCAGTGCATTGTACGCGCAAGTTATAGTGAGTCCGACTAACTATAACGTGGGAATTTCAATGGTTTTATGTCAGTAAAATTTCCAGCTAACTATAACTGGTGTGAAACCTATGGTTTTATCAGTGAATATATATATATATATATATATATATATATATATATTCACTGAAAAAAACACAGGTTTCACACCAGTTATAGTTAGCTGGACATTTCACTCATACAAAACCATTGAAATTCCACCGTTATAGTTAGTTAGTTATAGTTAGTTCAGCTAAATATAACTCGCACGCCCACAATATACTGCTGAAGGCGTCAAATATTACATCACTCATGACATGGTCAGTGACATCACTCATCACAATTCATCGCCACATAGCCATACGCAAGCAGAATCCAATAGAGAAAAGATATTGGTCAGAATGCGGTCCCCCCTTTACCACTCATTATCGCAGGGTATGTACAATCTCAGCGCCAAAGACACTACTAACTCAGTGCACCATAAATCATCACAAAGAAGAGTGAACAGTTTTATGTCACAGTGAGACATACTGTCACTTTTAAATGGAATTCATGCAGAATTAAATCAAAAAAAGACATTACTCCAATTACTGTTCCTCCCCCCTGACCACGCATCATCGCAGGGTACGTACAAGCTCAGCGCCAAAGGTATTACTAACTCCGTCCACCAGAAATTATCGCCACATGACTGTATTGAATGAGATGACTTATTTAGATGAAAATATATCATAGTTTTTGGACATATACTTCAACTTACTTTTGTGAATAGACAACCAATATTTATTAAACAACTTGATTTTAAACACTTTGCTACCACTGCGTCCTGCTTGAACTACGCATCATCGCAGACTCCACAGAACTTTGTTGCTTCAGGTGCCACTAATTCTGTGCACCACTTACCATTGCTGACTGCACACACACTAAATTACCAATACTGTACAGCTCTACTCAATGCCACGTGGCCGTGGGCCCTTGCTGACCGCTGCCTCCCGCCTACACTGCAGTCATCAGAGCTCACAAATAATTACACTGTTGATTTATTATTTGCAGACTACAATATCAAACTAAGTATAACATTTATCAAACCCTATACAAAATCCCTTTAGTATGCTTCATTCAAGCAATTATTTTATTTCATTTATACATTTAGTTGAATAATAAAATTCAGGCTGCAAGTGGTTCAATGTGGTTGCCAATTCTTATTCTAATTACAGGCCCTCAATAGAGCATTCTTCTTTTTGCTAACTACGTCCCGACACTTGCTGCCTTCCTTAGATGGAAATGGTAGCTATTTCTCAGGCTCCCACTGTGCACTTCGACTCACACTCTGTGTAAAGGACTTGAAAACCAAACATCCAAAAGGCCTTAGTTGGATGTGGTTACCAATTCTTATTCTAATTCTAATTACAGGCCCTCAATAGAGTCCAGTATTTGGTAATTACTTCCTCAACAAGGCAGTAGATAAGTTGTGCATCTCCTGCCTTTGTTGAATGTGGTTGACAACTCTTATTCTTACTTTAATTGCTCAAATCTTCTTTTATATTTCACCATGGTAGGCACATAAAGTAGCATTAAAAGTTGATAGAGGAGACATCTGAACATATCGTCGTCTTCATAAGGACGCGCAATCATGCCCCAGTTTGCAGATTCTTTCTTAACTCAACATCCAGAACCAGATATTTTAATAAGTTCTAATTTTTTTGAGGATTTTTCATTCAAAATTGCAGACCTTTATTCACATTGATTTACACCTTATTCACCTTCATAGATCTTGTTCACAAATAATAGAGAAATGTTCACTATCTGTTTCCCATTGTTTTTTGTTGCTACGCCATGTAGCCAGTGCTTCCTCGCATTTAATCGTACTGTAAAGTGTAATTGTGATTCTCATATTTACATGACTAGAGAATCTGGATTTCATTAAAAACTCGGAGGCTGACATTATGCATACAACTTTAATGCAGATCCCAGCAGCCGCATCACAATGCAAAAGTTCCAAATAGAACAAAGGAAACAGCAAAATGCCATGAGCCAACAACATACTGCCTCTTTTAAATGAGGACAACAAAGAAGATAAAGTTCATGAAAGAGTTCAAAGGCTTGAGGTGAAGAAGAATCAAACTCCGCAATGAAAACAGGATATCTCGAAGAGCGTAGACAGGCAGGACTCACGCAACTCTTGAAAGGCGTAGTAAAGCAGGACGTACTCTTGAAAGGCGTAGTTAAGATCAGGCATTATCTGTAAAGGATAAAAAAATTAGTCCAGAACTCAATAGACACAAATCCAGGAAGATGGGAGGAAGGCAAGAAGTTGATGGGGTGGTAACAATTACGCTGAGGTACATTAAGGGATGATTACAAAGTCTATAACGGAACCCCATTGAGAACAAGTGGGATGGGTAAGATGCTGTTTGTAGTTTGTATGACATTCAGTCGGACAGCTGCCTGACAAGAGTTGATTCCCAGACACAATATCATCAAAAGGAGGAGCCAACCTTACCACATAACTAAATAGATTTTTTCAAAGAAAAACAACTTGCAAAAATCCTAACACAACACGATATGGCAGGACTATGAAAACCATGTGAATCTACAGCACTACATACCAAGAACAAATGCTTACTGTGTAAGTGACATTTTCCATCTATAAGATGTAAGATCTGTCAGTAGTAAAGAAACATGTTCTTAGTGAAGTGAAATGAGATATTCAGATAAATTCAAACTATTTTCACAACTTGTTTACTTTTCTATCAGTCTTTGTAGTCCTCACTTTAATATTTTGAGCTACACTGCAACTCTTTTTACAAGTTCTTTACTGTAATATATGTGTTTGATGTGCTCACATAACTTTTTTTGTGATACATTGAAACTATTTTAAGAACTTCTTTCCTGTAATATCATTGTGTGAGATACTCACATAAAATATGTTATATTATATTATATTATATTTTATATTTTATATTATTATATAATAATAAATGTATTCTTGTAACATCTCATAATTTAATAGAGCTTCTAAAATAATTTCATCATGTATTTCATTTTCCTGGTTATCAATTTCAAAAGTCATATGATCATACTCAATGTCATCTAATGCTTCCACAAAATCAGCATCTAAGGTTTTTCTAGGAAATCACAGCTGATATCTGCAGAATTCATTTCTTCCTCTTCATTCTCGCTACTTGTAAAAAGTATGTTCAGCTCCTAAATGACACTGCTACTAATTTCGAAACCGTCTTCCAAATTGTTTTGTTGATTTTCCATACTGAATTTCTTATGTTGTAGGTCCTCTTACAAAAACATAAACACATCATTATATCATTACTGTAATATCAGCATATGTGGTAATTCATATGAAATATATTAAATATTTATCTTGGAAATGAAGCAACAATATTTTGTACTTGAGTGTATATTATTGTGAAAACATTCGAAAAATAAAAACAATAAATACAGTGTCACTATGCATTGTGTCAAGTGCTTTATTTATAAAAATCCACCTTACCAGACCATTGTAAAAAATTAATATTTGTATTTGACAATTCTCATTTTTGTTTTTAGAAATAATGAACCATTTACAAGGCATATGGTTTTCTTAAGAACTGTGTTAGCAATAGTGCCTCTGTCCGACAAGCAAAAATAGTCAAAAATAGTATTATGCGTTTCTCTCCTTGACCCTTCGTAAATAATTTAAACCCATTTCGAAGGTAGTTTAAATTAGGATTCCCTTTCTTACCAAAAATGTCAACATTTTAATGTTGAGTGGTTGATGTTACTGAAACCAAAAACCTATGTCATTATTCTGACCCCTTTGTTCACATTGAAATTCCACATGCACCTATTTTTCGCTTTAAAATCCCAAGGTTTGTGTTTCTTTCTCTTGTTCTTTTAAATAATGCTGGTAGGACAAAACCATGCCAAGCATAAGAACCAATAGAATACTTTCCACCTAAAAGGCTTTAGAGTTCTATAGTTGCTGTAAATTCAATGATTTATGGGAGAGGGAAAAGTCTTCAATTCCACGATTATTTGCCTGTGGAAAAGTTGATAGTTGAATTTATTTTGTAATATTTTTCTTGTGGTTGCAGTACTTCTTGTTGGGGATTCCCCACAAGTGGAAAATCCGCCAATGGAAGACCGACTATTTCCTCAACAAAAAGGTGTATTCAATATTATCACTAAGGCAGCCTCCCAGATGTTGCCTGCAGAACTGTACCAATCCTTCTAAAGGTTCCCACCTTGTCTTTTTGATATAGTTGCCCTTTAAAGTTGTCATAGGACATTTGCTAAAATGCCACCCATAAATACTTGAGATCAAAGAACTACAACTGGTGACATCTACTGTGACAAAGAGGTACAAGGTTTCATTCCTCACTGAAATTAATTAAGAAAGTATTTCTAGGGGTATCAAGGAATTAATAAATTGGGACAGTCCACAGATGCATTACTGTCAGCAATGATGCAGCCAAAAAATAATGTTTATTGTAATGACCTGTTTCAGGTAGTTGTTTAGTGGTTGTGCAAAAGGTAAATGTACTATGTACTAAATTCAACAACATAATAGAATGCTGATTTTCACATGTAGATATACTACTAGAAAATTGACTCTTACTCTGACGAGCAACTTTACTAATTTGGGCTATTAACAAAATTTGAGTGTGAACTGCCTCAAAATTGTAGACTGACACACCCCACTCCCTGAAACAGTTAGCTGAGCCAAACTTATGAGTGTAAAGATACTGCTGGAAAAATGAGTAGTAAGTCCACATCAACGCATGGAAAACTACTGAAAATGCAGCACCCTCCAATAGAATTTAATGGAGGTGCTGGAGTGAGAATCAGGTTAAATTAGGTATATTGGTTTACAAAATCATCTAGGCCAGGCTGATGTAACTGAGGGACCTTGGCCATTGAAGTGAGAAGAGAAATCAAATCATTAATCATTTTAACAATATCATCAATAATTAATATTAGGTGTGAGTCAATGAAGAGAGCTTTTAAAGTTTTTTTAACGTTTTTATTATTAATAAATCTTTTTAGCTTTTCTTTATTTTATTTTGTCAGATTTATTCAGCACACACACATATAAACAACACATTTTCGTAGTATCAGCAACTTTTGCATCTTACGTCTGCTTCCATTCAATGGTTGTCCATAGTTTTCCTAGGAACTGGATTACTGCTCAGCATATCTTCGAGAAGACAATGAGTTATTAAATATATTAATGAAATGGGTTGCAACTAATATTGAACAGTGTTCAGCTCCGCTTAGGTCTGAGCTTTCCCACATCTGCTTCTATCATTCTATCCATCAAACTATAGTAAGTTATGTAGAAGTTGAAACATTGTTTAGGAAGAATATAAACATTTTACAATGACATGACCTGAAAAGGAAATATGAGTTTGTTTAAGAAGTCATCATTTACATAATTTGCTGGTTACTCAAATGAGGTTGCATAGTTTCCATTTAAACTAAACTTCTAATCAGTCTTAACAATAGGTTTCTAGTGAAACACCAATATTTCTACAAAATGTGTGAATCATTTTATGAAATGTGAATCTTATTATGAAATAGCATTTTTAACAATGGGTCAAGCATATACATTTTTACTATATCTTCACTGTACATGATCTCATTCTCACAAACATTTCTGTGTTTCAGTATTTCTAAATGAACAACTTTTAATATTGCAGTTGAACAGTTTGAAGCCTATCTCATGTAATTGTGATTGCTAAGTACATTTTGATTGTTCTAAAGCATTTTCATTTATTTTGGCTCACACATACATTTTCTGCACATTTATTAAAATCTAAATTATTGCATTTTAATTAAACACCCTCTTAATTCCCCCTCTCTAATGATATCAACCATTATAATTTCTTACACATATATTAGGATTTTCGGAAACTGCTTTTGTAATCAGATGTCTTTCATTTTTCTTTTCAAACTCTTGAAATGTTTTGCCTGTTTATAATCTTGATTAATTTGCTCATACAATACAAATTTCTTCTCCATTCTTGTATTCATTGCTCAGTTTTTTCTTCTATTAACACAATATCGACACCTTTATAAAAAACAAATAATAAGCAATGTCCTACTATTTATATTTGCATAAATATTCCCTTCAGGATTCCTAGTTCGGCAGTTGCAAACCAATTGAAAATTGTCAAAATTCCCTTTCCAAAATTTTATAAAATACAGTTTTTTGCAAAGTCTTTAACTATCATGCTTTGTTCACCCTAAGTTGGCAGGGTATGCCCAGACCTGGGTCCCCTGCTCACTTTGCCACTGGATTCAAGCTTGCCTGGCTGATGAGGGGTGTTACCAAGAAAACAGTCCCAGGATGCTTGTTTCCAGTTCAGGGAAGACCTGGCTTGGCAGTTCGGGTTGGGCTGTTCCCATGAGGCACAGGGGCAAGACTGATTTGCATATAGCTGGGTCTCAACTGAGTTGGTGAAGTGAGCTAAGGAACGATGATTGATTCAACCCAGATCTGTGACTGGAGGTGATTGTCTAAAACGTTTCAGCACTCCGTCCATCATCTCCTTAAGTTTAACTTGCACGCTCTTATCAGGTATGTAAGAACAACAATGTTGGGATCTCAGCATCCAGCGGACTCCACTTTTGTCTGCAAATAAAATGTCAAATGCTAATCTGTTATGAAAAACCATTGATCTAATTGCTTCTAATTCTATGATTGGTAGTAGCAATTCTCCAGAAGTACTACTTGCCAGCTTTTAAAAAACAGTTGAAAGTTTTCTGATTTTCTCACCATACAAAATAACTCTTAAAGGTGGAATGTGTGCTCCAAAAATATCTCCAACTAGCTGGTTTGCATTTTGGTTACTACGTATGTGTTTATGTGCATGTATCATGGTCAAAGCATCTATCCTATATACATGATACATTCCTGGAAACAAAACAGCTAAATAACAAATACCCTCCCAATTAGCAGGCAACTATAAGTATGCATTCTATCCACAAATGAAATAGACTCCAAGAATCAATAATCCCTTCTCCTTGCAAAATCCGTCATTCTTCTTTCATGAGTTCATATGTATGTTCAGAACTACTAATTCCCCCAGGTCATGTTGTAATTTGGATTCTTCTTTAAAAAATGTAATATCCCGCATCTTGGGGTGCACACAGGGCACGCAAGATCCACCCCTGGGCCAAGGGCGGGCCCGTCCTGCACCCGTCAACACCAGAAGGAGCCAGGGCCATGCCACTGCCCTTGGCTATGCAAAAGGAACCCACTTGTCATCCTGGTAAGATTAGTCCTGTTATATAGAGGAACTTGATCTTTGTATTTTAACCGCTCGCTCAGTTTGGACTGAGTGGGCAGTTCACCACAGCAAGCCCAATTCACGTGGAGGCCACAACGGCGGTGTATGGCCCAAATGATCACTGAGAGGATGCTTGTAAATCCTATTTCTCCCTGCGCTCCACATCTATAACTCCGAAATTTCAAAAGGCTGACATGTACAGGAGGCCCAGACGGTTATGAACTTTGAGTGGACTGGAAGTAATTATATGAACTGCCTGTTCTGGGACCTTTGCTAGAAAAAGTTATTATTTACTATTTTCTCTTCCCTTTTCTATTTACTCATAATATTTCTTTAATTTGAGATTATCATTCTTGGTCTTATTATCCAGGGTGCTTTTGTGTGTGAGCCCTTCTGTAAATAGAGCTTGTCAAATCTAAGCCAACTATCTACACTGCTCAAATACCATATTGATATATTGTGTTTAAAGAGCCTAAAGAGACCTAATTGGGAAACACAAAGCTACTGAACCCACCCAGTAAATGTCTAAACACAGGAAAGTATCTAAAAAAGCAAATAATTACACCTTAAATGAAATTAACCTACTGTTTGAGCAGGTCCAGCAAATCATTAGTATCTGGCTCAATCATTTTCTGTCTTTCAACAACCAAGTCAACTTAATAGCCGGGAAATGTTTTGGGTTATTAAAAATTCTGAATGCAATCTTAGGGTTTCGGACAGTGTTAGTTCAAAAGCCCATTGTTCAAGTTGTGATCAACTCCAGGCTGGACTATTGCAATGTCCTTTATCTTGGCCTCTCCCAGTGACGAATCAATCGACTTCAGCACATTCAAAACTCTGCAGCACATCTGCTGGTGACACTTCCTAAATGCCCTTCCATCAGAACAGGCTTGAGTAAACTGAAGTAGCTCCCAGTCAGGCAGAGAATTGTGAGGCATATTATCAAGGGGGTTTATCTCCGCTTTTTTGGCTTTAAAAGCCAAGAAAGCGGAGATAAAATTATCTCCCTATTACCTAGCTGTCGCTAACACCAGTTAGCGACAGCTAGTAGGAGATAGCGACCACCTTGGGCCCCACTTTGCATGTCAGAGAAATTTATCACTAATGACATGCAAAGTGGGCGTGCCAAGATGTTAGCGACTGGAAACAGTCGCTAACATCCCTATCTCCTATTACCAACTTTTGGAAATATTCGTGCTAAGCGCGAATATCTCCAAAAGCTAACACCTGCCCTGAGCAGTTCTTAGCCATGTTATCCAATGGGAGGTGGATAACATGGCTAAGAGCATTAGCTTGGTAATGCATGAATATCGCTGACTTTTCAACGATATTCATGCATTGCGGCTGATTTTTATCGCATTTGCGATAAACCTTGGTAATACCAAGGTTTATCTGCGATAAAAATCGCCGCAGGTCGGCAATACATTTTTGTCTCTAACCAAGCAATAGCGATAATTATCGCTATTGCTTGGTAATATGCCCCTGTGTTTAAAGCTCACTACTATTGTTATAAGGCATTATCTAATGCTGACCAGTGTTACCTTCAATCTCTGGTCAAACCTTATGTTCCAGCCAGGAATTTAAAATCATCTGACTACACACTAGCAGATGTTCCTAAATTTAAAAAAGTCTTCATCGAAGGCAGTTCTTTTTGCTAACTTTTGCCTAAGATCTGGAACTCTGCCTTGAACAATTCGAAAGGTCGCATTCAAAGCCCTACTTAGGATGCAGTTAAAACCTTGGTTCTTTACTTAAGGCTTTAAATTCTAAATTTCATTTAGATGCACTATCCTCATATGTGTAGCCTTAGAGCTAGTACACTTCATCAAAGTAGCCATTGCCGTCACAAAATATGAATATGAATATGATTATTATTAGTAGTATTGTTATTATTAATATTGTTATCATGTTGTATACATGATTGATCAAAAGTAATGTATATATATTTTATTAAAAACAATGTTATATTAATTGTTAAATTAAAATAGTGTACTAATTATATTACAATAACATTTAAAATGTTTTATTTTTGGATAATTGTCTAACATTAAATGACATTTATTTATATTTTAAACTGTGCATTATTTCCCATCTATTATTATCTATGGGAGGGTTCTGAATTACTAGTGGCTGCCCTTGGGTGCTGCTGATAATCCTTCAGCTCTGAGCTCGAATATATTTATTAATATTTTGCACTTTATGACTGTAATAACTTCAGAAGTGTAGTTTGTTAATAGGAATGGGCTCACTCTTTTCTGGTGGGAGCAAGTCCCACCCTAAACCCCTCCCTAACCCACACTTACCCCACCTTAATACCCCCTTAACTGCTCCTCTTTAACAGCAAGAATTACCCATTCTCGAGCTATTCTCCCTGTTTCTCCCACATTTATATATTTGGGAAGAGACCCTGAAGTTGAGGTGGAGATCTCCACAGAGAAAAAGAAAAGACAGGCAAAGGCTTAAACTATACACTTTGGGACAGAATTATCATAGTTTTGTATCATCCTTCCTCCAGACAAGGCAACGTTGGTTAGTGCAAAACCTAGATTCTGATTTACCAAGCCATGCAACGCCATCCTGCATTGCTTGGGAAATCTAGAGTAATGCATGGCAGGGCAAGTCGTTGTCTTGTGATACAATGCCTGCTGGGGGTATTTTTTGGATGGAGTGTTGGTTTTCCATGCATCCACCAATACATTTTGCTGCATTCCATACAATTACCAGCATTCGTACACCTGGGGATGTGGCAGAAATGTATGCCTTGCTACCAGAGGTGTAACAAGAAGAAATAACTTTATTTCTCCTTTTTGCTTCCTCTTTCGAAATGTGTGTTGCATTCTGCGGTACACTTAGAAAGAGGCAAAGGTGATCCTTCCTGAACAAAAACAATCCTGCCTACAATGCAGGCACCCTTACACCATGATGTAACGGCGCCTGTGTGGGTCAAGGCAGCTCATTTTGTGCTTGTATAGGCAGAGAGCAGCAATGACCCACATATTGAAATATATGATGCATTCCTGCCTTCCCTCTTTCACACAGCGCAGCAAATTGTCTTGCTGCGTAGAGTTGTATGAAAGGATGATTAATCTGCCTGTTAGTTTGTGAACTGCTTTTTGTACTACTACAAAGCTCATGACAAGCCCTAGTTTGTAACTTATCTGAAGCTGTTTATTAGCATGCCTCATCCACATCGGTTTTCTGCTTCTGAAAAATGTGGAAACATGTGGCATATAGTTTAAAATAAGGTTTATACACTAGCTAACTTTTTTGCAATATTCTCAAGCACACTTTAACAGTGAAAACGAACACAAATTAAAACATAAACCAACACTATTAAAGAGATGGGGAATGATTCACAAAGGTAAGTAAGTATATATATATATATATATGTAGATTTACTCACATAAAGATCTACTCACCCAGTTGTAAATTTCCTTATTTAGCTACACACCAAACGGGATAGTTACATGTAGACGTAGACTTACATGCCTCAAGCCCCATAACCTCTTTGGTCCATCGGTCAGTTGCCAATGCTTGGGTGGGCTTTAAAGGAACCTTATGTGCTTAGACCATCGTTTTCCTTACCCTAAACTCAAACGTGGGGCCTAAGCAGAATCCTTTCCGCCTTTGCCACACCCTTGACCATGGCCATTTGTGACATCAGCGTGCTGCAAGAATCAGAAATACCACTAGACTTGTGTATTTTGGGTGTCACTGCCCCCAGTGCAATGTCTGACCCCCTTGGCTGCATAATTAGCACCCCTCATGAGAAAACATGTAACAGACATTATTGTTTGGGGGTTTCGACATTTTGATATACGAGCCAACCCCTCTGGGGGGCATATTATTTGTCATTGTGGTTAAGTAATTTTTGTAGGATCCACATTTGGCAACAGCCCTAAAATCTGCTGGGTGTCTACTTTTCAAAAATGCCTATGGATGGTGGGATGCCATGGGTGGCGGCCAGGTCTGGCCTAAAATAAGAGCATTTGCTATTGCTGATCCCTCCACTTACCATTTTAGGGCCTTTTCTATTGCAGTCTATTGGCCCACCACACAAGTAGGGTACCATAGTTATGCAAATGCTTGGCAGAATTTAGGGTGGTAGGAAATATGTGACTCTTTCAAGAACTTTTTCTGCATGTGAAGAAAGTATTTGTTAATTGATTAATGTTTGGCCTATCTCCAGCTACTTTCTTCATTACATTACCCAACATTAAAATATTTCAGTGTTATATTTTATAACCGGATTCTGCCTAGATTGTATTCAGTAATCAGTGGATATAATTAGTTGGTTCTCTGAGTTGTTAATACTTCACTGCTTTGTAAGTTATCTGCCCTTGTCACTGCCTTTTTCAGGACTTTTTCTGAATACCCTCTCTGTTGGACTTGGCCCTTTTTCCATGGTAAAGGAATGTATAGGTCATGTGTGGTGCGAGATGCAGTGATACATGCTGCGCAATGGCATGCGCAGAGTTATTTTCACCTTTGCAGGAGGGTTACTTTTAAAATGGATGCCATTGCGGCGTGCTTGTGCCTGTCTGCCGAAGATGGGTTGCCAGTCTAGTTGTTTTGTTTCCCAGCAACCCCAGCTTTTGGAGGGAAACCTGGCAGACAGGGTGCTAGGCACCTCCCCCTAGACCAGTTAGGACCAGTTTCCCCAGACGCTTCTAGAAGCTTCTGGTACAGTCTGGTAGGGTGGGTGAGGGGCATATAAATAGGGGAGCTGTGCCTCCATGTGCTCAGTCTGAGCGTGGACTTAACTGTAAGGAGACATACTGCCAGGAGGAACTGCCACCCGGGTCTGTGTGCTGGCCCCTGTGCCCATCTGTTCCCACTCTGCTGTCCACAGGGCCAGTGAGAGCCTGTACTGGAGTATAGACTGTATGCCAGGAGGAGGCCCATGCTGTGAGGGTTGCTTGTTCCAGGAACAGCTGTCCTATACTGATGCTGATCTGACTGCTGATCTGACCTAGCATTACCTGCCTGCTCTCCCGCCCTAGCGCCCCGTGAGCGCTCTACTTTGTCCTCCCGACTGGCCAGGAGGTGAGGAGCGCGGGCACTACACTTAAAAGACTGTACTCTCTGCCTACACCCTAGCGCCTCATGGGACCCTGTCTGCATTCCCTGTGTAAGGAAAGCGCTATAGTCAAGTTGCAAGGGGTAGGTGAGCTCAATACTTGGTGGGTGCTGTACTTTAATTGACTGTTTCCTGCCTGCTGTCTAGCGCCTGGTGAGGGCTGCAGCACTATCTGTATACTGCCCAGGAGAAGGTGCGTGGGTGCTGCATTGTGGTGCTACCGGGGAGGGCTGCTTATTTGGAAGAACAGCGGGAGCCTACCCGCGTTCGTGCCCCCAGGAGGAGAGTCTATAATCTCTGCAGGGACCCAGTGTGCCAGAGAGGGCCCCATGTGGCAAAGGAGAGCGAGTGCCCACCCTGCGTTATTTTTGCTGCACTTTGCTTGTTTAGGCCCAGCGGGAGCCCACCCCGCGCTTTAAGACTGCCCGAAATCACCTCCGCAGCCCGGGGAAAGAGAAAGTAGAGAGAAGCATCTACCCTTTATTTCTCACAGTGGGGGCCTACCCCGCGACCAAGCCTAATTAGAAACCCAGCGGGTGCCCACCCCATGGGTTTACTGCCAGTAAAAGCGGGTGCCCACCCCGTGTGGGTGCTTCGACTTTGGAGGGAGCCTACCCCTCATTGCGGAACAGAGAAGCTGCTGGGAATCACAGTCGCCGGCCCGGGAGCGCCGTGCAGGCTTCCCCGTGACAGCAGGGGGCCGCACAGGGGTGGTGCCAGCTGGATCTCCACCAGGAAGTCTCTCCCTGCAAAGGTGGAAGCAGGTAGACCGGGGCCTGGCGGGCCCTGCATCACAGTCCGGGGTCCCAGGATGGGGCCCGGGTGAAGCCGAGTGAGTAGCAGCTGCACAAGGTGGGCAGGAGCCTACCCTGACTCCACAAGCTGCCGTACCTGTGTGGCAGAGTTCACATGCTCAAGGGAGGGCCCTGCTCCATCCTACGAGGTGCCCGGAGTCAGAAGAACTGCCGCAGAAGCGAGGGGAGGCCCAGATCTGTTTGGCGGGCTCCCATAGGAGGAGAGAGCCCCATGTGCTGAACGAGACAGGATCCTGGTGATTGCGGCTCAGCTGCATGGTGGTTGGGGGGAGTGTCGGGGCACAAGGTTGGTGCCCGCCCCCGGGGCGGCCCCCGGGGCCAAGTCTGCTTCCTTTGAGTCCCAGAGGGGGGCTCTAGCAGCCACAGTGGTGCCAGTCCTGCTGGTTTGTTGTGGGCAACGCTACTTTGGGGAGACACTTGAAAATTACTTCTTGATGTGTTATTATGCCTAAGAGTTATTTCTAGGTATTTGCCTGAGCCAAGTTGGGTATGCCTAATGCTTTCATAATGAGGATTCCTCGGTGCTCACATGCCTATGCCTGATGCTAATGTCTCAATGCTTAATGTTTTTCCCTAATGCCTACATGGCTGGTTTTATGTTTAGGCTTACCTTGATAAATGCCTAAAGTGATTCATGCCAAGTGCATGTCTTTTCTCCAGTAGGTACGGCCGGCGAGACATTATTGCTTATGGACATTCATTTATTCGTTGATTCATGATGGTTCTGCCAGCAGCCCGATTGGCCCTGCCCTGTAAATAGTCCCCCCCCGTAAGTGATTGCTGGATGTCAGTTTGCACCGTGTTTGTAACTGTGATTGCCTTCTAGTGTGTTTTCCATAATCCACAAGTTATTTTTCACCTAATCTGGTATGGGGTCTCTTTTTGTAGTGTGTCTGGTGTGTCGCCTGTGTGTGCTGCGCAGATACTTTCACATTTCCTCTGGAGTTTGGCCCGCCCGCACCACGCTACCCGTTTCTAACACTCTCTTTCTGAAACTTTCTCTCTATACAGATTTTTCTTTTGATAATCTATGTTCTTGAAACAATTCTTCTTAATGCGAATTACATTTACATATGGTGTGCTGTATTTAAATATCCACGGACATGAGCTTGAAGCATGCAACACACTATTGCCATCTGTAGCTTTTCTGAACAAACAAGTATTTATGGCTCCATGTCTTACATCCAGCCTTTTAACCGTAAAATTGAAGCTGCTAAATCTTGCTGGCTCATCATTTCATCTTTATTGCAACTTGATTATTGTATGATACTGTTTCTATTCAACCTTCACACCACCTCTTTGGCTGCTAAAACTTTTCACCCTGAGCAGTCAACAAGGTATGAGAGGGCACATGTCCTGGTTTGTAGAGAACACTTCTAGGGCCATATGTAGGAGCCTTAATACCGGTCGGAAACGTCAGATTTTGGCCGTTTCCGGACGGTATTAGGGTTTTCAGATGTAGGGGACTGAAAAATACAGAATCGGTATATTTACCGATTCGGTAAAATTACCGATTCGGTAAATTACCGAATTGGTAAATATACAGATTCTGTAATTACAAATGTAGGTGGCACAGTTTACAGTGACACAGGCCCTTAAGAGTCGGTATTTTACCACACAATCCTAATGTGTGGTAAAATACCGAATTCAGGTGTGCATGCACATCTGTGCATGCACACCTGTGCAATGTGACACACAGACATGTCCTTAGGGCATATATGTGTGCCACATTGCACACAAGCCTGTACTTGGGGTGCTAGAGGGTGTCAAAGTGACACCCCCTGCACCCTTGCAGGATTTGGCATTTACCGATTCTGTAAATACAGAATCAGTATTTTCCATTGATTCCTATGGGCTTCAAAGCCCATAGGAATCAATGGGAAATACCGATTCTGTATTTACAGAATCGGTAAATACCGAATTTTACAGATTCGATAATACAGATTTTAAAATTACCTACATCTGCCCCTTCCCATTTACAGACTCTTAAATACAGAATCGGTAAAATTCAGTATTTAATGGGAATTACCTACATCTAGCCCTAAATATCCTGCGAGATGTTGCTGAGTAATCACTGCAACTAAAGGATATTGGGAAAAAGCATGCCACAAACATGGGTTAACATACTCCTAAACATGAAAAGGCTACTGTAGAATGCAACTTCAGATTTAACCCTTTGTGGAGCTGACCATGTCAAATACCTAATTTAAAGCAATTTGGGACCTATTTGAAACATTCTCAACCAGTATGTTTTGTGGCTCTCCAATTCTCACTGCGTTAGCTCAATCACTGCATCATGATTGATGCGCATATCTGGTATTCACACATTGCACCTGTACACACACACATCCACTCAAGTTTCAAAGTTTATTTATGTTTTGGCTCTCGTCGAGGGCCACATAAAAAGACATACAACAAATTCAAAACAACTACAAATTCAAACATAATGTTCCATATACATATGTTATACAAGTCCATGAATCATCCTTTAACAAAAGTACGACCAAAAGCTGGCACAAATTAAATTAAATAACGTATTAATAAATATCTAAAAATCCTTTAAAAAATTTAAAAATGTAGGAGCAGAACATTTCATTTGGAGGCCAGTATAAAGATTGTACAAAGATATTTACATTGGATATACCTAAGCGGAGGCAAATTGGTTTTAGCCATTTAAGGCGCAAAGTGCGGAGTGCAGGGCAAATCAGCAAAACGTGCATACGATCCTGTATACTTGAATTACAAAAATTGCACATTTTAGATGTTCCATACCATTTGGATAGGAGTACATTTAATGGTAATAAGTCATAACGAAGGAGGAACCACAATCTTCTAATGCCATGGGGTATATTCCATAAAACATAGGCTTGGGCTTTCTTGGCAACATATGAGTTAAGGAGAAGATCACAACCCCCTTTTCCTTGTATTTCATGCTTATCTGTTAGAAAGCATAGTTCCCAAGATGCCTGTTTTAACAGGATTTTTAGTTGCAATTGAGAGTGCAGGAACAAAGTACTTTCATCTAACTTCAGAAGAGTCACAGCTCTTCTAAAATTCTTTACAAGTTGTGAAAACTCTTTAAAGTTGCCTAATAATTCGCTTTTAAGTAGGGCTCTCATCGTCCCCGGTTCTGCTCTGGCAAGAGAGGCCACCCATCGTACCAGAGCACATAATCCCTGCACCCAACCGCTCCTTAGCCCAAATTCAAGTCTGCAAGCTGCCAGAGAGCAATTAGTGTTTAGTGAAGACAAGGATCTTAAAAGTTTCCCTTCAATTTTATGGCAGAAATCCCAGAGTTTTAACTCAACGAGTTCGATACCATAAAGAAGGGTAGCGGGGATCTTAGCCCTATATACCTCAAGCATACAGGAAAAATGTCTTTTACCGGTCGCTGAGTATAGTGAAATTAAGCCTTTACCATGTGCGAGGGCTTTTCGAGAGCAATGTTCAATATGAGGCCTCTCGCTCAGGTTAGCCGCGATGATTTTTCCCAAAAAGGTGTAAGTTTTGACTACCTCCAGCTTTTGGCCGCCGATGTTCCACCCCAAATTTTCCGAGCTGCACTTCTTTTACCCCCCTATGCACATGATTTTACTTTTAGATATATTAATCTTCATAGAGTGGGAAACTGCAAAAGCATGGAGTGCTTGCAACCTATTTGCTAAACCTTTAGGTGTTAAATCCAAAACAAGAATATCGTCGGCGTACATCAGACAGGAGATAGAGGCCCCCCCTATCACTGGAGCGATACCCTCACAGACAGACACGGCTGCAGGTAGATCCTGCGTATAAAGGGAGAACAACAGAGGCGCCAAAAGGCAGCCCTGTTTCAGGCCGTTTAGAGAAGGGATACGATCGGAAAGACCCCTTTCTCCCCCCTGCAACACCCTACACCAGGTTTCCGTATGTAATGTACGAACAAGTTCTAACAAGTATGGGGGTACTCCAAGGGATGATAATTTTCTCCACAGCGTTCTACGATCCACTCTATCGAACGCTGTGGAGAAATCAATGAAGGCTGCATACACAAATCCCCCTCTCACTTGCGTATACTTGTCCGATATCACATGAAGGGTGGTTAAATTATCTAGAGTGCCGTGCTCCCTACGGAATCCCGTTTGTTCGAGTAGTAAAATATTGTTCTCATCCACCCAGTCGGAAAGTAGATTTAAAAGACACTTCGCAAAAATCTTACCGGCTGAGTCAAGGAGAGCAATAATTACTAGGGATATCCCTTGCGCCCTTCTTAAAGATGGGGACCAAGATACTACCCCTCCAGGATGCTGGTACCTTTTTCGAATCAAAACAGGATTTGAATAGAGGATAAAGAATTTTACTCCAAAGGAGGGGCTCCTGCTTCAGGACCGTCATGGGGAGTTCGTCCGGGCCCATTGCGCCAGACGAACGCATGTTCTTTATGGCCGCAGCTATTGTTTCCTCTGATGGATACTTAATTTCTCCTTCGGAAAGTAAATCAGGGAGGCTAGAATCCACTAAAGTACCATTCCCCCCATAAAGCTCCCATATGTAGGCAGACCAAACATCTTCGGCAATAGGGATTGGACAAGGAGTTAATCTATTGCCACATCCCTTCCCGATTATGGACCAAAATTCACGGATCTTGCCATGCACTACTGCTTCCCTTAGATTGATCCATACTAAGTCTTCCTTCTCCTTTTTTAGTTTCGCTTTTAATCTAACTCTCTTTCTTTTTAACCTCAATAGTTCTTTTTCCCGTTCCCCAGATCTACTTAAAAATTGAGCTCGGACTAATTTATTTATTTCTTTGTTCAGTGTGCACAAGGCACTAGGCATGTATACCCGCTTCGAGGGACAGCTAGCCTTTTTTACATCCAGGATGATGTTCCGCATGAAGTTTTCAAAACTAACAATTTCCGAACCATACCAAGCATTCAGGTCTACTATAGTTTTACATAGAATAGAATGCACCCCAGAAATTACAGATGGGTTCCAAAAACATCTACCAGAGGATGCATGGAAGGCTGTATCTTTACTATTAATAGACCATGATGCCGTACTAGGAGGTTTTAGGGAAATAGTCAGGAGGATTATATTGTGGTCACTCAATGTCGTGGGAACTATCGTAAAATCCAGGATGCGCGGGAACATGTCGTAGTCCGAGATCGCATAATCAATTATAGAGGGCTTACAGTGACATTTATGCGTAAATTTCACAGGTACGTCAGAGGGGAATCTCCCATTTAAGATAAGCCCCTCGACTGCCGAAAGTTCCTCGAGAAGAATCTTCCCTCTTTTACTAGTTATTATTTTATCTGGGAAGAGGGATTGTGGAATAAAATGCGCCTCTTCTTTGGCTTTATTTCTAAAAAGGTTCATACTGGAGTTAGATATTTTACAATTTAAATCACCCACAAGTATGACTTCTGGAGAAGGTGATATATTTTTAATCTGGCCAATATATTGAAAAACCTGCTTCAACACACCATTAAAACACTCTTCCGGAGGGATATAAACATTAATAATTACAACAGACGACATCTTTGGGAGGGTGGGAAGATTTGCTATGGTTATGGCTTGGAAAAGGTTACTAGGGTCGGTATACTGAGAGAATTTCCAGTTCAATTTATTTGATAACAGGCACGCGATTCCCCCCTTAGCATGCCCTTTCTTGGAAGCAACCGCCGGGACTTCCAACACAAAGTAGTCATTTCTAACATCAATTCTATTAATACACCAAGTTTCTTGAATACAAATCACGTTTGCACCCAACGTGAATAGAAACTCGAATTTCTCTGGACTACTGTGTATCCCGGCAGCGTTCCATGAGATGATTTTCAGTTGGTTGTTAAAGGTGCTGAAACAATTTGGGATTATCTGTGGCTTTGGATGATAGGGCATTATGCAGCCAGTTCCACCGATTAGAATCCTCTATTTGCGAGGAATTCTGAATCAGTGGAGGTGGTTTTACCTGGGAAACCAAACGTTTCCCTTTTGCAACCCAGATCTTTATATCTTTAAATGGTGAAGCAACCCCAATTTGTCTATCATCCTTTTGGGACATCCTATGGGAAGCGTCTTTATATCCAAAATTCACTATCGGTAAGACATCAATACCTGTGCATTGGAAACTCTCTGCCTGTTGCAAAACCAAATTTACAATTATTTTAGAATAAAATTTGACCCTTATACTCGAAACACTATTTCCCCCTAGCAAGGAGACTAGCTCAATGTCGCTTGATTGAATACGGTGTAGCTTATCCATTTCACTAAAGCGTTTGAGTAGCCATGTTCTATTTAGTGGTAAGTCAACATCAAATAGCGGAAAAAAATCCAACACATAAGTGTCCACATAAGATGTAGCCTCTTTTCGCTCAAGAATGGGAAGTAACGGCTCCCCTGCCCCAGCTGTAAAAGTAAAAGGAGAGGCCAGTGGATTAAGTAACTCAGATTTAACAGGGTTAGCACTCCTTATGTCCTATTCTAGGGAAGATTTTAAGCCCAAGCCGTCCTTTTGTGTTAAATCCTCCCTAATCGAGGGTAGAGAGTTTCCAGGAGTCTCTGAGGCACGATGGGGAGGACTGGCTTCCAGAATCACCCTTACGGTAGATGGGATAGGTTCAGTGGCTTTATCTTCCTTATCACTTAGGATTACAGAGTCTTGAAAAATTATCCGCCTCTGTCTTTTCTTCTTATACTTACGCACCAGTTTCCTTTTATTTCCTTTATATTTTTTGTGTTTTCCATTTTTTCCCCTTACTTCTTGATTGACCTCGGAAATGGCTTTTTTATTTTCCGAGCAGAAGATTGGAAAGAGTTCTTGTGGCACTTGACAGTCAGGACTAGGCATAATTTCTTCCGCTATCCCCAGATCCCCATGATACAATTGGGTTACAGACGAACCCTTAGCAATATTATCGTGTAGTGCAACTAGCACTGGTTCAGGGACCTTTATCTTGGAGTTTTCTGTGCATACCTCAGTTTCCCCCTTATTTAGTTTAGTACCATGCGAGAAGAGGGGGGTATTCCTCATTTCCGGTGCTTTTTGTACTAGGTTTTCTAAGATTTGTGTAACAGAGTCCAAGATACAGTCCGAGCTGCCTACAAATTTCCCCAGTAGAAACAATATAGAGGCTAACAGATGTTCCAGTGCTATCAGGGATTCCGATAAAGGTTTATCTCCTGCCCCGACAGTAGGACAACTGCCGGATAGATTAAGAATTGGACTCCTGGAAGTACTTAATAAGTCAGACATACATTGCCTATTCACAGAGGGGGTACTACTATAGAGTAGCAGCCCGGATGGAGTCGCCCCTCCTAGAGGTTTATTAGTTTCCGGAGCAACCGGGCTGACCGGCTTCACATAACGGCCACAGAGTTCCAGGTCGATAGAAAACGGTGGTGAGGCTTGACCATCCATGCTGTTCAAGGGTGACTCCAAAAGAGGAACGGAGTTATTAACTAGAGAATCATTAAGCGAAAGTGCAAGAAGATTATTAGCCCCATCCTCCTCAGAATGCACAATGCAGGGGGTGTCAATGAGTGTCACTTGCGGTGGCTCAGAAGGCACAAGAAGAGCGTTGGTATCTACAGCGTGAGTATCGTTCTCTTGGATGTCTGGGGCTGTAATATCTTTTCCAGCAGCCATTGAGGGTTTATCCACCGGTTTTTCCCATAGTTCAAAGAGCTGACATTGACCCTTTAGCAGCGGGTTATTCACGGATTTATTTCACAAGGGATTTGATTTTGTTTTGGCACAAGTTCTTCCTCCCACCATTCTCCCAGAGCGAAGTTTTTTAGTCATCTTTTACAGCAAGCTTCCCACACTACGGCGTTTAAGAAATAATAATATTGCAGTATGAGAATAAGTAAAAGTTATATAAACGTGATAATGAATTGTAAAATTAAATCAATGCAGCCAGCATTCAGGTACTGTGGATGACGGAAAGGTGCAATCCCTCTCAACTGAAGTGTTTACTTCATCCGGACCAAATAGGATAACATATGATTAATAAAAATGAAAATAGCAGGGCCCAGCCCAGCCTACCTCGGCCACTGAGGGCCACAGAGGGCCCGCCCTTTGCCCGGGGTTCGCTCGGCGTCCCGCGAGACGGGGGTGTCTCCGTATTTCTGCGCCTCCTGGCGCGAAACTGACGCGGCCGGTGCCGCTGGGGCTGCTGGGAAACGTAGTTTCCTTGCCTCTGCACCGCGCTCCACTCGGTGTTTTCTTCTACTACCGGTGAGTGTTCAGGGAGCGGGAGGCGGGCGGGCAAGGTCGCTGTATCAAGGACCCAACAGCAGCGTTTTGGCAGCAAAAATCAATCCGGGCAGTCTTTCACCAGCAACACCCCCTCGACCGGGGTGTCTCTGTATTTCTGCGCCTCCTGGCGCGAAACTGACGCGGCCGGTGCCGCTGGGGCTGCTGGGAAACGTAGTTTCCTTGCCTCTGCACCGCGCTCCACTCGGTGTTTTCTTCTACTACCGGTGAGTGTTCAGGGAGCGGGAGGCGGGCGGGCAAGGTCGCTGTATCAAGGACCCAACAGCAGCGTTTTGGCAGCAAAAATCAATCCGGGCAGTCTTTCACCAGCAACACCCCCTCGACCGGGGTGTCTCCGTATTTCTGTGCCTCCTGGCACGAAACTGACGCGGCCGGTGCCGCTGGGGCTGCTGGGAAACGTAGTTTCCTTGCCTCTGCACCGCGCTCCACTCGGTGTTTTCTTCTACTACCGGTGAGTGTTCAGGGAGCGGGAGGCGGGCGGGCAAGGTCGCTGTATCAAGGACCCAACAGCAGCGTTTTGGCAGCAAAAATCAATCCGGGCAGTCTTTCACCAGCAACATCCACTCAATTCTGCACTCATAGCACCAACGAGCACCTTATATTCAAATGCAGTTGGTCTTAACACACATCTTCCGTGCTCTTTTTGCTCTGCACTGCCTTGAAAGCATTAAGACACTGTATCCTACTGCACCATGATCGTAGAACAACTCTGAATTTCATGCACAATATATGATCACACATACTTAACACTTATTGCCACATTTTCAAAATCAAAGCACTGCCATTATCTGTCATCCAACTCATATTCTGCATGCCTTGTGATAGAACTGCTGTCAGCAACTATTTTCAGTCACACCGTCACAACCATTATGAAATACCTAATGCACACTGTTTGACTATGGAGCATATTATCAAGGAACGGCATTAAAATTATAGCCGCTTTAGCGGCAGGAAACTGCCGCTAAAGCGTAGATAATGGACTTGATAATATGCCCTTGAGAATTCCAATAGAAGCCCATGTTCTGGTGTTACGTTGCATGTAACAGAGGACACGCCTCGCTGTTTTGGAAACCTCGGCAAGAGGCTGCTAGAGTTTGACATCTGGGAACCCCCTCTTTGGCGGCTTTTTGGAATAATTAATAAGCGGATTAATACGATCCAGGACCTTTCCAGTCACCAGGCTTCGTTTGCCTTCACCGGGCTTCTTATGACTGCCTACGAGCGATTGGTTCCCTTTGTTTAGTCGTTTTTGGATAAAGGCTTGGAATAATAGGTGTGGGTGTCCGGATTCCCCTGTAAATTTGTGCATCCAATTATTAATAAACTCTTCGATATCCATTGTCACATCAATAATAGGTGGCCCGTCCAGTCGCATTGACGTGACACCTACACATTACCCGTGGTCCCCCCCCCCTTCTGACCCCAGTCCTGAAGAAGACCCGCAGCAGAGGCCTTGAATTCCCCTTTTTGCGTTAGGGTCAAAACGTCGACGATTATGCCCCCATCGTTTTGAGGCCTACACCTTTAATTTTTCCTTCCCTTGTCCCCATCTTGCATGGTAAAATTATGTATATAGAAGTGTATGGGTAGGCTTTTGGTTGTTCAACTGGAAATTTTGCATTTTTAGTTGTACATAATTATCTTAACTTTGTCCTTTGAACTATTTCTCTCTTTTCAATTCACTTGAGCACCCCCTTTTTTCTTGTTTACTGCATCTCGCAGCTTTTCTTTTGGTCAAATATTTTAGGAATATGTAAATAAATTTGTTATACAAATGAATGATCATGCATGACTGTTTTTTGATTTAGTTTGTGTTGGGTATGTTGAATTAATACCATTTTTATAAATGTAGATAATACATCTCCTCTCCTCAGCTGCAGATTAAATCTGTTCATTCTAAAAATAAGATATACATCAATTGGTTTTTTTGAGTTGTGTCTAGGACCACTTTGTTTCTACATATCAATTGATACCCAGGTCCTTTGACTCACTGGGTCAACCCTATTGTTTTAATGGTCTGGTGTTAACATGGGCTTCTATTGGAATTCTCTACGGCATATTATCAAGCCCATTATCAACGTTTTCGCTGCAGTTTCCTGCCGCTAAAGCAGCGATAATTTTAACGCCGTTCCTTGGTAATATGCCCCTACATTCAGATTGCAAACATTCTCCAAACAGGTTATATAATCCAGGGGGTTTTCCAGCTATACCTGCCTAACACTTTATACACTTTCCAGACAAGGTACCACTGATTCAACACCACATCAATGTTAGTAAAGCACTATGTAAATGTAATGACAATGACCTTAAACTGCTTTAATATTGTTAATTCTTCATCTGCATGACCTGTCATTTACTTAAATACTACATGGAGTGTGACTTCCTCCAAGCAAAACACAGTGTAATGAGGTTTTCATGCAATGTATGTGTAGTGCTGAATTATTCAAATGCCTCAATAACCCCAGAATGCCTAGTTGAATATAACTTATTAATAAACAATCACCTCTGTACACCAGGAGGCTAACAGGCCTTCAACTCTTGGTACGGGAAATAGAGAAACCGTCGCCGGAACTTGCGAGGGCTTTGCTGCAAACGAGTTAATGTAAGAAGGGCCCAGAAGAGGTCTTGTTAAGTGCAATTCTACATCTTAAGTTGTGTTCTTAGGAAGTCTGATATTTCCTTTAACTTAAACCCATTGACAAATTCTGTATCAGGGCAAGTATACTTGAATCAGGTGATCCCTCTCCTTTTCCACGTGCCTGTTGTATCTTACAAGTGTTGTAGTTGGCAAGGGAATTTGCGGGAAAATCACCTGGTTTAAGTTTCTGTCATGAAGTCCAAACACTTTGAAGGTACTCCTTGGAATTACCAGTGAACGAAGTGACGCCTAGACTCAGGGGAATCCCCAGGAATTCCCTCGCTGATACAAAGAGCTAATCTTGCAAGGGAATTCATAGTGCCAGGTTGCCTCCGTGAAATACCATTCATGCCACACCAAACAGAGGCAGCAACATGGCCATGCTGACACTACATGCTAATGCTAGCCATAGCCATGTTATGGCTGTCTCTACAATCAAGTCATAATTCTGCCAGGGGGTATGGCACAGAAAAGCAGTGTGAAGTCTAAAGTGGTGCCTTCACCCAGGTCAAAGGGGGCTCAAAGGACCTCATCACTGAATACACACTCACCTTGACAAACAAATACATTTGTAATTTTACATTCAATTGCTCAAATTTAGTTTAAAAGATCAACTTCTCTCTTATGTTTGGTTGTATGTCATCACCATTCATTATTGCGACCCGAGAAAATGTTCTTGTAATTGGGTAAATGCCTCTGATTGCTGTTAAACCTTCAACTAGATCCTCTTTAAGTGGACCTGCCCTAACATTAGAACTAGTATGATTTAGGAATATGTTCATAGTGTTTTCAGATCCTACTCATGGGTTTAGAAAAAGTTTCACAACATTTGCAACAATTTGTGGTGCACTTATCCATATTTGTCTTTAACAGTAGCACAATGGTACTACACAATATATAGATGGCACAGAAAGCAGATAGTTGCTTATGCTGCCTAATGTCACTGTGCAGAGAAAGGGATTTGGGAAGGATAACTCTTGCTTTGAAGCCTACACCTCTACTGTGCGCACTTAGGGTAGACTTCCAGAGTATGGCTAAAGCAGCAATGGTCCGACGGCATAGAAATTCATTGACTGGTATATTTATTATGAACTAGCACAACTACTTTGAAAAAGAAGCCCAGAAACAAACTTAAGCACATACATGCCAACATTTTAGAAGAGGAGAGTGGTACATTAAAAAAACAATAATCAGGAGAATGTATTTTCACTAATGACTTTTATTAAACAGAGGCAAGTGCAGGAGGGAGACAGCCAAAATGAAGCAATTGTTGGCCTCAAAAAGTGGAAGTCTCCTGCATGAGGCGTGTCTCTTGTCATGTATGCACAATGATGAAGTGACATTTTGTAAAATATTTTGCACAACACATTTACCAATATAGACACAGAAACCTGAACATGCACATTGCACATGTTGAATAAAGTGACACAGGAGTAAAGACAAGTGAAGTAATAGAACTGTAAAAGCCTGCTTGAAAGTTTTGAACAAAAGATAAATCATTGCTAAATGACTATAAGGCTTAATAATGGGTTTTTCTTTCACAATCCATGAAGGAAAATGCACCTTTTTGCATGGTTGCCCCCACTTTTTGCCTGATGTTGATGCTCTTTGACTAAGTGTGCCATGGGTTCCTGCCAATCAGGTACCTAGAGCCTATGTTCTCTCCCCAAACCTGTACTTTTGCAAAGCCAATTGTCAACTCTCTGGCCACATGTAAGACTATGTAAAAGGTACCATTGGGTACCAAGAGCACTGTGACCAGGGAAGTGCTCTTAGGACAGCAGCACTCATTGTGCCACCATTTGAGGCCCTGTACTTCAACACACACACACACACGGTCATTGCAGACTGTGTGTTTTGGTACAGAGCAAAGTGAAGAGTCGACATGGCACACATCCCTGTGTGACATGCCTACAGACTACTGCAATGGCATAGTTAACCCACCCCTCTAGCTGGGGGCACTATACCACTGGTGAGGGTACAAGTGCATGTGCCCTGTACCACTACAATGTCTAAGTCCATTTTTACACATTGTAAGTGCAGTAAACCCATTAAGAGTGAATGGTTTGGGAATTTGTAATTATGATCTCCATAGCACCATAATGGCTTTACTGAAATATGGGAAGTTTGATATCAAACCTATTAGCACATTAAATTCACAGTGATACCAGTGTGAGATTTAATGCCAAATGCACTCAGAGGGCATCTTAGAGATGCCCCCTGAAAAGTGACCTAACTCTAATGCCCTGGCTGACTGGCTACTCTTCAGCCACCCCCAGACATGTTTCTAGCCCCCTTGGTCTAGAGCCTCCCGCTCTGGAGGTCCTGAAACAAAGCACATCCTGGGCAGACATGCCAAGCCTTCTCAGCCAGGATGGGCTTGGTCCACATAGGGGTGCCATCTTGTATCCCCCTTTGCCCTAAGCTAAACCCTAGGAGCCTTGCTCTCTCATCCATGTACCCTCCTTCATCAGTACCCATGAGCCGCCACTGACTCTAGGCCCCCTAGCCCCCATTGGATAACACTGGACCTCAACACTCTGCACCCGGCTGCCCTACTGCTGCTGTGGATGCTCTTTAAGTGCATCCTTACCCTGGGGGAACCCTGGTTCTAACCCCAGGAACCCAATTCCCAAGACCTATTACGCACCTTTAAACCGATAACCTGATTTTCTTCCCTAGGACTGCATAGACTGCTTTTCAGTGGAAAAAAATTCAATTGTGGATTCGAAAATTGTATGAAAATCTAAGAAACTATGTTTTGAAAATAACTATTTCACTAATATTTTATCAAAAAAATGTCCCAGTATGATATCTATGCATATCACACTGAGCAGAAAGAGTCATCCTGAAAAGTAATCAAAAGTAAGCCAAAAGTAATTACAACTGCATTTGCAAATTTTTACAAACCTGTAAGAAAAGTCATAATTCATCCAGCTTGCTTTTTAACATTCTGTCTTGAAAGGTACAATCTTATTTACCTGTACCAGGTCCTGCTAGGTTCTCTAAATAAAATGCACCAAATAAATATTTTTGCAACAAAAATTGGTCTGAGTTCAGTCTTTGAGTGTGTTATATCATTTCTTGCCTGTGTGTGTACAATAAAGGCTTAACACTACCTTCTGATAAAGCTGCACTGCTCGCCCACACTACCACAATTAGAGAGTAAGGTATTATCTACTTTTTACTCTGTAAGCCTTTGGGGGTCCACTAGAATCTGTGCACACTATACCTTACTTTGGTATAGTATATACAGAGCGAGCTTCCTACAATCCACATTTAAGATTACAGTATATTATTTGTTTACCGATGAGACTGATAAAATGTGTGAATTAGCATTTCTATTCTCTTGCATTGAAACGTATTTATTAACATAATATAGTGCAAAAATGCGATAAAAGTAGTTAAGAAGTTGAAATGTATAAAGTGATATTAGATACCATGTCAAATATAGAAATTTAAAAACAATATTAGTAAAATTACTTTTAAGAATACATTTCATGTACGGTTATTGAAAAATTGTGGCAATAGGCCATAGCTAACGTCAATCAATATGGTGTAGTATTACATTAGTGAAGTATTGCTAGTTTTCTCTTACTATGAAATATTTGATTTAACTGCATTCCATTTGATTCTAATTGAGTTTAATACATTGCAAGCTGACATATGCATTTAAGGCCTTTTCAAATGTTCTTTCCTAAGCTACATTTTCTCCTAGCCAAGTACAATGGTTCTTTGACATTTTAGCACGTGCTGCATTATTTGTTGTCTACACTTCTCATTTGAGTGCTTAAAGTACACTCTTTCACAGTTCACATAGAAATGGCTCGGTGGGAAAGTCAACTCTAACCCAATGCCATAGACAGTTACATTGTATATTTCACCGTTGACAAACCTGTGAGGCCCAGAAAGCCAAATTGTTTCCATGAACAGCATGGGAAAGTATGTAGGAATAACAAAATGTGTTTAGCAATTTCATACGTAAATTAATTATGTGATGGACTGACCACCGTGCGGTGATGCCACATCACCTAAATAATCATAAAGACTATAAAAGAAGAAACCCCAAAGGGAGGGGAATCACTCTCTACCCCATTACTTTTTTTTCTTTGTGAGAGCAATGCTATCATTTTTCCTTGCTATGGGACACAACGCATTCACATTATTTCTTTTCCTGACTAGTTTCCCTATCACTTTCCAACCATCCCTTGATCTCCTAATTTCGACTGCCCTATTGTTGATACTGCTGCCTTGAGGGGTTGATTTGGAAGCTCCTTTGCTGAACTACTTCATTTTGCCTTATTTCCCCTTTTTACCCATGCTTATGGGCTCACCGTTAGAGAACTTTAACTTGAATCTTTTTACCCCTGTGCTTTAGAATTTTCAGATGCTGTTAGAGAATCAAACTATGCTTATGTATTTAATGATGGTAGGAATCTGTAACCATAAATCTGATATCTGTTTGAAACTATCCTTTGAACGTGAACCTCTGGTGCTTAAAGATTTCTCATTTGTATTGATCTAAAATCCTTAATACAATATCCAAATTATTTGAATTGTCTGCGATTGTTACTGTTTCCTGATGTACTTTTATTGAAACTATGCTATATATTTTTTCTCCTTTAGATCTAAATGTGTTTAGGTAGAATCAGCAAATCTTTTCAGAATATCAAGTTCTGCTTCTTTTATTTTGTGTAGCAGTAAAAGAGAGTATTGTTTTCTTAATTTTGTTTACACTTAACTTCTTTAGGAGGTTGGGTCTTCCCATTGCAATGTTCTATTTCTATAGTATGCTCCTGAGAGTGGTGTATTTTAACCTGATCTTGAATTTGTCAATCACTGATTGATGGTCCCGTTCGGGTGGCTAACATTGTGGTTTGGACACGCTAATTCCCACACTTCCTATTGGTAGAGATAGATCCATCAGATGAGCATTTGCCTCTGTGTTAAAGGTAAAATTGTAGAGGGCCCAGTATAGTTAGAGGGATGAATGAGGAAGTAGGAGTTGAAAATGTAAACAATTAATTAGAAAATGCTTCCGTTGGATCAAATGACAATTAAATGTTTATCAGCGTGAGTGAATATGGCTGAGATACCCGCCACCCCCTCTCAACACAATCCCCAAGAATTGGGAAACCGGAAACAGTTCTTGAACTTTTGGAAGGCGGGAGGGAGTTACACTCCCGGCCGTATTTATTAAAATATGAAACAAAATCAAAACATTAAAATAACAGTTTCATATCATGTACAATTTCATATCCACATTACGATGTTTGGCTAACCTTAACACATATCTAATACAAAGGTTCTCCTAGCCGATAGTAACATCCTTACAAAAATGCATTTCAAATTGATATTGTACATCCTAACGTTAAGGGCCAACGGCAAGGTCGTAACCGGTGTCAGATCACTAAACCAGAACTCCCCCCTCACTTGTGAGGGGCGGCCGCACAGAGGACTGCACCTCGTGTGCCATACCAAATTCCCTTGTCTTGACGGGGGCCCCTGTTAACTCGACGCCATGTACGTGGTCGTCCGAGGACTCGTGTGAGGTGTCTAGAAGGTAGCGTAGACCCCCCTCCCCACCCTACACAACTTACCACATCTGCCGTCGCAGATGTCCTGGCCCCGGGAAATTCCCAGGAGGGGCCCGTAGCCCCTCCTATCCAGGGAGGGGCCTTGACCGCCTTCCCTTTCCTTTAGGCGTCCCGTCCTTTAGAAGGGACCGCCTCCCCGTTGAGGGGCCAATGGCCACCTCCCCCCGGGCGCTCCCATCCGTAATGGGTGATGCCCCCCCTAGGGATCTTCCAATGACTGCTCACCGATCATGACCTTACCGCCCGACCAAACAATAAATACGACAAGATTAATGACTAAAAGAAAGAGACATTCCTACTTAAAACGGATCAAGTCTCAACCCTCTAAAACATCTAAAACATTACTAATCACTCTGATGAAAGTCTTTAATAAAGCATACTGCACAGAGTTATCCACTTCATTGCAACCGAATCACAAACTTTATTCAGAAACAACCTGCAAGAAAACAACTACTACGTAAAAGGACTTTATACTACAACAACTTGCTGTCTTCAGGGGATGGTGGGTGGGTTCAAAATTGGCTCTTCGTTCCGTCTCGAGCTCACGTGCAGCGAGGAGGTGCAGCTTCAGAGCACAGGAACAAGAGGATGCTTCCTTGGCTTGTGGCTCCTTTTATTCGACTCTGGGCGGGCGTAAACCCGCCTCCTCCCGCCTCCAGGGGCGTTGCGGACGGCTTCGGTGTCTAGGACAACCCACTCTTGGGCGGGAAAAAGCGTGCCCCGGCTACGCCGCTTCGGGCATACCAGCCGAGACGCGCCTCCCGCCCAAAATGGCTTCCCGGGGGGATCGGGGTACTCCACCATACGTTCGGGGGGACCGATTGGTCGCCCCTTTCCATATGGCTGAGATACCCGCCACCCCCTCTCAACACAATCCCCAAGAATTGGGAAACCGGAAACAGTTCTTGAACTTTTGGAAGGCGGGAGGGAGTTACCCTCCCGGCCGTATTTATTAAAATATGAAACAAAATCAAAACATTAAAATAACAGTTTCATATCATGTACAATTTCATATCCACATTACGATGTTTGGCTAACCTTAACACATATCTAATACAAAGGTTCTCCTAGCCGATAGTAACATCCTTACAAAAATGCATTTCAAATTGAAATTGTACATCCTAACGTTAAGGGCCAACGGCAAGGTCGTAACCGGTGTCAGATCCCTAAACCAGAACTCCCCCCTCACTTGTGAGGGGCGGCCGCACAGAGGACTGCACCTCGTGTGCCATACCAATTTCCCTTATCTTGACGGGGGCCCCTGTTAACTCGACGCCATGTACGTGGTCGTCCGAGGACTCGTGTGAGGTGTCTAGAAGGTAGCGTAGACCCCCCTCCCCACCGTACACAACTTACCACATCTGCCGTCGCAGATGTCCTAGCCCCGGGAAATTCCCAGGAGGGGCCCGTAGCCCCTCCTATCCAGGGAGGGGCCTTGACCGCCTTCCCTTTCCTTTAGGCGTCCCGTCCTTTAGAAGGGACCGCCTCCCCGTTGAGGGGCCAATGGCCACCTCCCCCCGGGCGCTCCCATCCGTAATGGGTGACGCCCCCCCCTAGGGATCTTCCAATGACTGCTCACCGATCATGACCTTACCGCCACAGGCCGGATAGTTGACCGGCTATCCGGACCCCCCACAAAACTCCTACCTAAAGGTCATGCTGTAAACTCCTTAACCAGGCTACGAAGTCTCCTATGAGTAAACAATTCCCCACCCGGGACAAATGGACCCCATCCTCTAGATACATATTGTCCCCCCTGATACAACCATGAGGAATCGAATGCAATGTACTGGTACGGAACAGTCTACTCAACTTGTTATTCACCTTTTTCACAGAATGATTTATAGCAGACACTGAATTAGCCCCTCGCCATACCTTTCGTGGAATCATATGGGACCATGCAATAGTGCACCCTGGAACACTTCTCGCCAACCAACTTACTGTGGATAGTATCGCCTCGAGAAGTAGTCGTCTACCAGTGGTCACCAAATCATTGCCCCCAAGATGTACTATGAGTATCGATGGCGGTGACCTTGTCCGCCCTAACAAACCCTCGAGAAACTGTTGAAACTGGTCAATACAGAGCCCGCCCCTTCCGTAGAAGGTCACCCTGTACCCGTATTCCCCAGCTGTGTGAATCATGTCACCTGCTTTGAATACGTCCGCGGCGCGCCTCACGTATGAGTGGCCCACGACCCACACCACTCTTTCCGCAGCCGGTGATCTCTGACCGCTGGTTCCCAGGTGTCGGGTCGACTGCACAGTCCGCCCCGCCTCGTAGGTTTGCGAAACTATAACCAAACAAAGACAAGAAGCGTGAGTACATGATATCAGCTTCACAACATGTGTGTAAGGATTGCAAGAAAGTTCCACAGGAGCGTCAGGAATCCGAAGAATAATCCACAGTCCTCCCCTACGGCCTTTCGACTCTATCAAACCCTAGAGTACGAGAGACACGCCAGGGGAACACAGGGAGACAAAACAATGAAAGATGGTGAAGAAGAAATTATGTGTAGGTACTCTTCTGGATAATCTGCGTGGTACATCAATTGGGGAACTGGCAACAGGCAGCCTGCAAAGAAAAGCAAGTAAGCAAATAGCTATTGGTACCCTACAAAGAAAACACTAGCACACCTACAAATAGAAATAACACATACCGGAATCCTTACTCTTTGTAGAACATGTATATATACGACGTCTAGATAAGGAACATCATCTGGCTCTGTGACAAAGATAATGTAAGGTATTAGTGTATATGCACTAAACTCAATAGTGATTCTATGATCTAAGTAATACACTTCTCACTTTAGCTGTTTTGTGGACTTCGTGAAGCATTATTCACTAACGAGTGATATGTAAGGAAACCTTTAGCCACCTCTTCTGATGCTGGGTTATCTCTAGATGAAAAGCAAAACAACATATATAAATCATATGTATAACTAGTTTTAGCAAAAGTATTAAAGAGCGCAAAAGCGCTGTTACCGTGATTCCCTGTAGAGATGCTGAAGATAGTACCCACTTGGATCCACACAAGAATCACTCCAAATGCAAAGGCAGTATTCCAGAAGTAGAATGAGGTTGGGATATATCAATAATGAAGGGGACAAAAATGAATGAAATAATACTAGCTATCTAGCTAAAGGGAAAGGGAGAAAAAAAACGGAATGTTCCAAAAGGGACAACAGAGATCCAGGCTGGTTGTCCGGTAAAGCACCTTCAAATCAGGCACAAACTGAGAACAACCGGAAAGGCGGGGAAAAACCCCGGCCGCCGGAACAAGACTTCAAAGAAAAATTGGGAAAGGTTCACGAAGAACGTGAACTCATAACACTAGCATTACAAGCGCCAAGCCTGAACGCCTGTAAAACTACTCGCCACTGAATTAGAATAACAATCCGAGGCCCGCTCAAGACGCGGGGGCCGGTTAAGCAAACTGCCGACCAGCGCTCCAAAACAGGAAATCCCAAAAGCAAATACGGAAGTCAGGCAAAGAAGGTCAAGACAGATGCAGAACACGAAGGGAGCTTGACGCAAGAACGTGAAGCGTCTTTCCCAGCTTCCTGATGCTCTAAATAGCCTTCGTTTTAAAGGGACAGTGTCTTTTGGGAATCTCGAGGCATGACAATGTGCAACTGCACGTACTTTTTGTAACAATTCGAGGACCAACGCCCCAGCTGTTTTACTTTTTCCACACTCAGACCCCTGGCTGTAGCCTCTGTAGCAGCCCCTATCCGGAAGGAATGAGTCCCAAACTCGCCCGGGTTCAAGCCCGCGGCCGAAATTGCCATTGCAAACACCCGCTGGAACTGAAACCTTGTCAGTGGGGTGGCATCTGCGTGCCTCAGCAATGTCCCCCCCCATGATGCCGCCCTCTGCGCCAAATACTCCTCAACGCATGCCACCGGGCACATGGGAGATCCGGGAATCCGCTGGACTACTACACTGTCCCCGATCGCTCCCTGATCGGTCTTGGACCTGACAAACGAGACAATCATCGTCTCCCCCTTTACTTGAATGTGCTCTCGGCACAAACCCCCCCCGTATCCCGCTTGTTTCTTGCCACCAGTTCGCTTACCCGCATAGCCCCATAGAATGCTAATGCAAAAGCGGCCCGGAATAACACTGTTTCCGACTGGGATGCACATGTTGTAGGGAGTACGGACAGTAACAGGGCCAACCTATCCAGACCTATCGGGTGCCTTTCATCGACTCTGCGACCCTCAAGGCGTTGCCACCCCCGCAGCGCTTTCTGTACTACGAAAGACGCTGTAGGATCCTGGATACCATGGGCCCGCGCCATGAAGGAGATGGCGGCCCGATGCCTCTGGGCCGTAGCCACCGATTTGCCTGCCCTGCGTAATGACAGTGAAAATTCTATGACAAATTCCTCCTGGCCCCAAAACTCCCTCCTGGCAGCACCCAAAAAGGACCAATAGGAACGGAACGCCACTTCATATGCCTTCCTTGTCCTGGGTGCTAAACTCTCTCCCACGAGGTTTTGTAGTTCGGGGCACCGAGAGACCAGAGAGCTTCGGGAAATGGTGCCGCCACCGGGTCCGCTGTGGGCAGAAAACACCAGAAGGCCTGCATACGGAAACGAGAAAGCGCATCAGCAGCCTGATTCAGTACCCCTGGCACATGCCTCGCTCTAAAGAGCACGTTCAATTGCATACATAGTAAAACAATTTCCTTGAGCAACCTCAGGATCCATTTGCATCGTGCTGCCTGACTATTGATACACTCAACCACGGTCATGTTATCAGACCAGAACACCACAGAGTGATCCCTAAACCCCTCAGGCCATGTTTTCAAAGCCACCAGAATAGGGAACAGTTCAAGAAAAGCAATGTTACTTGAAAGTCCACACTCGTGCCACCATGACGGCCATGTTTGCGCCGACCAATGATTGCCAAATATGGCGCCAAAGCCCATACTCCCCGCCGAATCTGTCCACAGCCCCAACTCTTCGGAGGACACCCCCGGCTTCGTCCAGACAACCCGACCATTGAAGTCCGCCAGGAATGCCAACCAAATGCGCATGTCCTGGCGAGTCTCAGCCGAGAGCCTCGTGCGGTGGTGCCCCTCTTTAAGACCGACCATGGCTTGTGCAATCGAGCGGGAAAAGGGGCGGGCCATTGGCATTATCCTAATGGCGAAATTCAACTGCCCCACAGTCTGCTGCAATTGGTGCAAGTTCACCTTAGTTTCCCTAATACATGCGAAGCCCTGAATTTCCGCACTTTTTCTTCTGGCAACCGGAAGCACCCTTCTTCGTAATCGAGCTCTATTCCAAGAAACTCGAGCGAAGTTGAGGGCCCCACAGTCTTACCTGGTGCCAATGGCACACCAAACTGTCTCATCAGATCACAAAAACCTTTTAAAGCCTGTGCACATTCTGTGTCCCCGGCTGCCCCCAGAAACAGAAAATCGTCTAGATAATGCATGACATGCTGAAAACCCGTCATCCTTGTGAATGCCCATTGCAGGAAACAACTGAACTTTTCAAAATAAGCACACGATATGGAACAGCCCATTGGCATACATTTATCCATGTAATAGCGCCCCTGAAACATGAAGCCCAGGAGACGCTGATCGTCCGGGTGTACCGGGAGCAACCGGAACGCGGACTCGATGTCAGATTTGGCCATTAGCGCTCCGGGCCCCAGGCGATTCAACATGGCGACTGCATCATCGAAGGATGCGCACCGCACCGAACAAAGCTCTGGGTCTATTGCATCATTAACTGACAAATCCCTCGGGGCTGACAAATTATGTATCAGTCTAAACTCACCCGGGTCCTTCTTGGGGACCACTCCCAAGGGCGAACAAACAAAATTAGGAACTGGTGGCATGTTGAATGGTCCCGCCACCCGACCCCGGGCTACTTCTTTCCCAATCTTCGCTTGCACCACTGCCGTATTATGCCGGACCGAAATTTGGTTCCTACACTGTGCTTTACCCTGAAAATTCCCCACCGGGATGTGGAAACCGTAAGAAAAACCGTCTCGCAACACCCCCGCGGAGACATGATCAGGGTATTCGCTGAGCCAAGGAATCATTGCCATGGTATCAACCGGTGTAGGTAAAGCCGCCCCTCGGACTATGTCAGACCTGTTTGGCGCTTGCCCTACTTCCGTTATCACCCGTTTTGGCTCTGCACATGGTCTCGGGATGCGAAGACTGTCCACACCCCCCACAGTCATGCCTAAACTTGCATAACCCCTGGGGCCTCGTACACTTTCCCCTGTTAAAGTTCCAGCATACCCCTTTTTTACCTGTATTGCCGTTCGGCCTTGGGCGATGCTCATTACTTGCCCCTGTCCGAAAGGGCGCCCCGGATGGTTGGCGGGAAAGCTCACCCCTGCCCCCCCCAACAATGGCGCCTTTAACATGCCTGAATTTTCCATTTTTTGCCATGAAATGGAGTCGTAACAATCCCACGTTAGGCACGTATCGAACTATTTAGCCTTACGAAAAATATTATCGTAACAAAACCACTCATTGCCAACATATGTCTGAGAATATTCCATAATACGTGACTGGTACACAGGTAACTCGGTCAACAAATCAGGTCTCCGTTCCCCCATAATCGAAGTGAATATGCCAAATGCTCTACCCCAGTTACCTATCGTCTCATCGACTCTAAAGGCGGCCATTTTTGCGCGCCAAACACTCGGATGCATAAGTTCTTTCTGAACTTTCACATGCTCAATCTCATAATGATCAGTTAGCAAGGAGAACATGTTTACGTATTTCTCAGCCCATATCTGTTCCTTGACTTCCATCGGGATATGCTGAGCCAATTTCTCCCTTCTCGAGGGTACAGACCCCTTCCCCGCAATCGGCATTAGCTGCTTACCTGAGCTAGAAGCTGTAACCGACATTGCCGCCGTACTCGTGCCAGCTGCGGGTTGCTCTACTGGAGCCTGCGGGGAAACAAACGGACAAGGAGGTTTCGTGGCCTCTCGAGACTGCCGCAACTGCCTCATTAATTGCTTGGCCTCCTCGGCCGTGTCCCCCGGAGCCACGGAACGCCCACTGCTATTACCCAGCCATGCCGCCAGCTGGGCGGCCAACTCCGGGGGCATGTCCCCTTCGTCCACTGGGGTAACCACAACGGGGATCCGCTGGCCCTCGGCAGGAGCCGGCGCGGGCATCTCAGCTGGTCTAGGAGGGCTCGCCGGGGTAGCCTCTGGAACTGGGACCTCGTCCTCATTTGACCCATTCCTGGCCCTCTTCCTTCTTCCGGCCGGGGCCTCCGTCGGGTTGGGTCTTTTTGGCCTTCCCGCATCGTCCCTGGCCGCCATTTTTCTCTTCATCTCTGCCATGTCTTTCACCAACATCCGGAGCATCTGGTCGGTGCTGACCTTCTTTGCGACTCTCTTGCCCGGCATTTTCCCACGTAGGTGAAAGGTCCTGACGCGATTTGTAATGCTGAAAGAGAAAAGAGAGAAATTACTAAATTCAAAATTGGCTCTTCGTTCCGTCTCGAGCTCACGTGCAGCGAGGAGGTGCAGCTTCAGAGCACAGGAACAAGAGGATGCTTCCTTGGCTTGTGGCTCCTTTTATTCTTCTCTGGGCGGGCGTAAACCCGCCTCCTCCCGCCTCCAGGGGCGTGGCGGACGGCTTCGGTGTCTAGGACAACCCACTCTTGGGCGGGAAAAAGCGCGCCCCGGCTACGCCGCTTCGGGCATACCAGCCGAGACGCGCCTCCCGCCCAAAATGGCTTCCCGGGGGGATCGGGGTACTCCACCATACGTTCGGGGGGACCGATTGGTCGCCCCTTTCCATATGTTACGTTTTTTGGGGGATTTATTTTACATCGGAAGTCATACCTGTAGTTTCAGACTACCTGAGGTGTAGGCAATGCACTCACATTAGATTCCAAAGGTAATGGGGCTGAGGTGGGTAGGGGAATAACGTACTGGGACAGCAGCCAACAATTATCATCTAAGTTTATCTGTGCTAAGGGAAGGTGAGGGAGAGCCATCCCATGTCAGTTCTCAGACTTGTTGATAGTGCCAGAAATACTCAGTAACATGCCAGCATCCTTCTGCCCAGTATTGCTATTCCTTCAGAAACAGAAAAGGGAGCGGGGCTTCCAAAAGAAAATAGGGCCTATGTCAGAAGTCATGTGCAGTTATAAAACAGCAGCATTAACTGACGACAAGTCAGAGATGTGAAGGTGAGCAGTGACAGGAGACAGGGAAGATATAAAAATGAGGTGCAGTGAAAGAGCACAAAAGGTTTGAGAACAGACCATTAGTAGCATAGGTGAGCAGTGACAGAAGAATGCAGCACTGTCAAAAGAGCTGAGCAGTGAAAGAGAGGTGGGAAATAATGAGAGAGATGGATACAGATGGAAGATGACAAGAGATGAAACGGCCAGTGATGTTTAAGATGAACAGCAATGGCATAAGTGAGCACTTATTAGAGAGATAGGAATTGACAAAATAGGTTGGAATTAATGGGTGAGGAAAGTCATGGCAGAGAGCGACAGTGATGACAGAGATAGACATTGGCATGAGAAGGGAACATTGGTAGATGAAGTGCCATATAAATGGGGAGGTGGGTACTGATGGAGCGGTGGACACTGACAAGGAAGATGGACAGTGGGTAGAAAGGTGGGACAGTGACAAGAGAGGTCGGTATTGACAAGAAAGAAACAAGAGAAATGGCAGCCCTGTACCCCCATAGCCCCAGCAAAATTGACATGTGCAACACCATCCGCAGATTCCTAAATTTGTTCAAAGAATAACTAGCGGGCCCAAGGTTTTGCTCAGAATCCTGTGTCCATCATTACTGATTGTTAAGGGGGATGGATATCAACATTGCATTGTCCTGATTCTACACCGTGCCTCTTCCATCCACCACCTGACACTCCCACCACCTGACACTCCCCAACGCTTTTTCTCAGCCGTTTAAGTTCTTTTATGTCCCTGCTTTCTACCTTAGTCTTTTTTCCATCTTTATCATCATCTTTCCTCCCCCTTCTGTGTTTTTCTTTTTTCTTGCTCGCAGTTAAGGGACAATAAGGAAAAATAGTTTCCGGTTCCCAAAAATAAGTACCGGCTGGGCCCTACCTTTAACCATCAGCTCAAATTAAACAATGCAACTGCAGCACCCTATGTTTATTATCTCTACATTTCAAGTCTAGGAGAAACTCATTGAAAACTATTTTGCGGAGATGTGGTTAGACTGAAAATTGTCTCACTGTGCGTTGAAAATTATTACAAAATGCAGAAAAAAATCTTTGCTCTGTTAAAGGTTAAGGTAAACTGGAAAACTTTACAAACCTCTTTAAGGACAAAAATCTAGAAAGCGTGCACGCCTTTACTGGCAAAATAAAAACTTTGTGAAAATGTCCACAATCTTCCCTTTGGGTCGAGGCTGGCAGTGTCGTCTAGGGTAATGTGCCTTTTATAATCGATGCATCGAGTTTTAATAAGCACTGAAAATTCACAATTTCAATTTTATATTTCTGCTACAATTGCCTTCATACAAGAGCTTCTCAACATTAACAGAAGAATTATCCCTCTTTTAATCATAATCCTTACCATGACGCATGTTACCTTTTTTATTAAGTTTCAAAAAGGTTAGGTACGGTCTGCAGATAATGCGTTCTTGTGTTGCTTTTGTAAAGATGCAACTTTTAATGCATTTTACTTATCGTCTTGGCTTAATGTTTTGCCATTAAGTGCATTATAACTAGTAGTAATTGCTAGAGTAGATTTTTTATTATGATTATGGTTTCACAAAATTTGGAAATAAGGACTGTTCTGGAGAGTTCTGCTTATTACTAAGCTCTCAGACAATGCAAGATTGACTATAAAGAAACATTTCAAGGTGTTAATAGCAGAACACATATGGCTTTTAATGACCTCCATTTTTGTGCTTTGCAAAAGCAGTTCATAATGAACAGAAAAGCATCAAATTACTGCAGCACATACACGACAGACCTAATTGGCAGTCATTACACTGGGTCACATAACCACTGCATTTTGAGTCTTTTGCCCGATAGTGATATTTATAAGTCTGGCATAGGTCGCAAGCTCATTAGCATCTCACCATTAATAAAGCCATTAATCAACCAACTCAAAAAGAAAACAATTTCATCAAAAGAAATAATGTTATTCTTGTGTTATTAATCTTAATCTTTTAAAGGAATAGTGATTTCTATACATTTAAAGGCAAATGCAGTGCACATTAAAACACTGTCCTCCATACATTTAAACGTTAAAGCACTGCTCTTACTTGGCCTTTAGTCATGTTCAACATATAAACAGGTGGTATTTCTGTGCTAAACTCAGATTTTGTATTTTGCCACATTGTATGCCAACTCTAGAATGGTGTTAGGAGTTTGATGCCTTACCCCCTTGTTTAGGGCTCTATCAGCCACATGCATCAAGCGATTTTGGAGTCGCAAACGGTGCGAATCGCAAACTTCGGCCGTTTGCGATTCCAAAATCACTTTTTGGGATGCATTAAACAATTTTTTAGAAATCGCAATTTTTGGCGATTTCTAAAAATGCGATTGCATTTAAGGAATCGCATGTTTGCGATTCCTTAAATGCAATGCATGAATGTTTTAAAAAATGTGAATTCGCAAATAGGGGGAGCAAATTAACACGAGGTTGAACCTCGTGTTAATTTGCGAAATCTTTCAAAAATGCTCAAAAATGCATTGTTGAAAGTGTCATGTTACACACACACATGTCCTTTGGACATGTGTGTGTGAAACTTGCATTTAAAAAACATTTCTAGGGTGCAGGGGGGGTCCTTTGGACCCCCCTCAGCATCCTGGAAATGCATTAACAAATTGCGATTCGCAAAATGAAAATCCCAAAATGTTAATGCCTTCCCATTGATTCCTATGGGCCTATCGGCCCATAGGAATCAATCGGAAGGTTTTCCTTAATTGCGATTCGCAAAATGTGAATCGCAATTAAGGAAAATTAAGAAATCGCTAAAATATTTGCAAATTATCTATGCATTGCCGTTTGCGATTTCTAAATTGCGATTCCTTAATTTTCGCAATTTAGGAATCGCAAACGGGTGCAATGATGCATGTGGCCGTATGTACAAAGCATTTGCGATTTGCAAATGGTTAAAAATTGATTTTTTAACTGAAAAATTGCGATGCATGTAAGTCATTCACAATTTGTTTTTTACGATGCGACCATTCTGTGAATTGCAAATTTTGGTTACCTAAATTTGGGAAACAAAAATATAGAATCTATAATTTAGACTCGCAAACTTTATGTTCAAAACTGTCGGAATTACTGACTAGCCACAAAGAGGCACATTTGCACCTGCAATTTACCACCAATTCATTCCAGGTGATAAATGTGTGTAAACTATAAAACCTGTCCCAGAATGCATCAGGGGTTTCCACAACTGCTGCATTGTATATGACTGCGAGGAGGATATGATTGTTGGCTGCTCAGCAGAGGAGGAGGTGGAGAAGGGGGGTATTTTCAGAGACAGGCAGACCATTTTCCAACAAACTGAGGATTACATTTTTTACAAATGCAGGCTGAGAAGCGATTTAATATCAGAGATTATTGCCCTTTTAAAGCCACATCTAGAGAGCTGTACTCTGGGCAAAAATGATAGCCCCACCCATGTTTCAAGTGTTGTTCTCTTTACACCTTTTGACCTCTGGAAGTTATCAAGGTATGATTACTGTTGCTGGTAGGGTTGCTTAAAGTGCCCGCTACACATACTTACCCAGAAATGTACAGGCAATTCAATCACTAAATTAACATTTTGCAGAGTTGCCAAATTTGGCCATGTCATAGGATGATTGGATCGAACACATTCCTATTTGTACTCCAACTCAACTTGAGTATTTGTTTAGAAATGGGAAAAACACAATGGAAAACACACACATTCTCTCAATATTCAAGAGGTGCATGACACAAACTATTTAATAATTGATATTGTGTCACTGTACCCAGGAAGCACCCATGACTCCTTCATGTTGAGGTATGGTAGAATATACAAACAGATGTAAACGGGGGAGTTTGATGATGGCTATTTATTAGGTAAAGAGATTAACTATAATGATACATATGTTTGTGCTTATCACATGCTAAATGAAAGAAAGCTCAATTATTTGTTTGTTTTTGGTGATAATGCGTATACACTACGTCCAAGGATTTTGACACCATACCTATCTCCCACAGTCCAAAGTGAAAGGTGATATAACGCAGCATATCTTTTTACCAAGTGTATGATTGAGAGGACATTTGGCTTGCTGAAAACTCATTTTTGGTGCACACGTAAAAGTGGTTGTACCTTACAAAATGCTCCAGAAACCGCATGCAAGATAGTGGCTACATGTGTCATTCTACACAATATTGCAACAAATAGAGGATGACATATCAATGTGTCCGACTTAGATTGATGAAGATCCTGACCCACCTGTCAGCTTACAGAGTACAGTAGAGCAGTGGAGGGGAGATGGAAACAGGACCACGTTGCCAACAATTACTTTTCAAGGTAAATCATACGTGAAAGTACAACCAAAATAAAATGTACAATGCCTGTTTGATGCTTCAAAGTAAAGCAGCACTTATTGTCAGGTTTTTAAAATTGTTGAAACAAGTTGTTAACTTTCACATGCATATGATACTTAGGGGGTCATCAGGATAGTGGGCGGATCGCCACCGCCGGTATGGCTTTTAACATGGTGGCTCTGTATAGGAGACACTGCCATCCATATTAGTAAACATGCGGGCCATGCCTTTCCGTGGCGGCAGCGCATGCGGTCTTCAACATTGGGGGCCTGTAGTGGGCCCCCTGGGATTCTGGGGGGTGCACATGGGGGGAACCTATGGTACCCCCCTGCATTTTAATGTACAACGTGGCAGGCACCGCGTAGTACCTGTCACGTTGTGCATTGAAACACACAAATTGCATTTGTGGCAACGCCTGTTTGATGCTTCAGAGTATTGCAGCACTTATTGTCAGGTTAATAAAATTGTGGAAACAAGTTGTTAACTTTCACATGCATATGATACTTATGGGGTCATTAGGATAGTGGGCGGATTGCCACCGCCCGTATGGCGGTGGCAATCGGCCTGCCAAAAACCACCGCCCGAATAGAAATTACCCCCGCCACATAACCATGGCGGGGGGACCCAGGCAGACGGAAAAACCGTCTGCCAGTTTTCCGCCTGGTCGAAGAGACAACCAGTTGGAAAAGCTGTTAACATGGTGGCGGTGTCTGGGAGACACTGCCATCCATAATGGCATACATGCGGGGACATGCCTTTCCAAGGCGGCAACGCCGCCACAGAAAGGCATGCGGTCTTCAACATTGGGGGCCTGTAGCAGGCCCCCAGGGATTCTGGGGGGTACACATGGGGGGTACCTAGGGTGCCCCCTGCATTTTAATGTACAACATGGCAGGCACTGCGCGTTGCCTGTCACGTTGTGCATTGAAACGCAAAACTTGCATTTGTGGCATTGTAGCGGGCTGTGTTTCAGCAACACCCAACTCAATGTTACAAATGCGGGATGCGCCCGCCAGTTTGGCAGCCACAACCTTATTGTTGGTGCGGCCCCGCCGCACGCATTGTGGGCGGTCCCGTTTCCCGGGGCTATGGCAGGCGGACAAAGTCTGCCCGCCATAATAATGAGCCCCTTAATGTCCACATCCAATGTTGTTTACATCACCGAAAACTCAAATACACAGCACTATTGTTACTTCCTGTAATGTATCCTTCACTACTTCTTGCTGTTGCATTCCAAATGGGTTGTGCTTACATGTTGTGAAGCAGGAGTACAGCTACTTCTGTACTCACAGTGAGCTTGTATCCGTTGTAGAGATGCTGCAGGCACTGCAGATTTCCTCACTATCTTGAGATTCAACAACTACATCACTAGCGATTTGGGCAGTTTGCAGTCCTGCAACTGCAGATGTAGTTTGCTATAAGCCCTTTGAGACACTAAATTGGCCCATTTCAACTTGAAGAGTTGCTGTCCGTCTCAATATGCTGGAAATGGCAAGTGCCAATCTCCAATTTGAATTGGTTAACCCATCCATTTGTACTGCAATGCTTCTTTCTCTACGCCTTTGATTAGTGCTATCCTCTGCTGTTAGACACGGCCATCTCTGCATGTTCACCCCCAAACTCTTTGCCTTCACTTCTCCTAATTTTTAGATGAATTTGTTTTTGTTGACCTTAGGACTCTGTTCACTTTACCTTTGCTAACCAGTGAAAAAGTGATTGTGCTCTCCCATGAAACATGGTAACACTAGCTTATTCTCAACTGGCATATTACATGTACTTATAAGTCCCTAGTCAAGTGACACTAAATTTGCCCATGTCCTGTAAATTAAATGCTACTAATGAGTGAGGCACATTGATTGTGCAACTCACTTAAGTAGCCTTTAAACATGTCTCAAGCCTGCCATTGCAGAGCCAGAATGTGTAGTTCTAAACTTCCATTTCAACCTAAAAAAATAAACCTTTTGCTTGCCCAAACTTCCTTTTTAAAACATATAAACCATCCCAGGTTTAGGGCCTGGATAGCCCAGAGAGCAGGGTGCAATGTATTTAAAATGAAGGACATGTGCCTTTAAGTTCTACATGTCCTGGTAGTGAAAAACTCTCAAATTGTTTATTACTACTCTAAGGTCTATCTCTTCCCTAGGGTAACATTGAAGTTGCCTTATTACATTTTATAAGTGTCATTTCCAAATAGGAAGTGATAACCAGTTCATGTTTGGTGTCTCTAGAATCACCATTTAAAATCCTAGCTTCTGGTGAAGTCGGATTTTACATTGCAATTCTGAAAATGCCATGTTTAAAAAGTTCTTCCTCAATTACTAAGCTGTACCTAGACAATCAGTTCTAAGTACATGTGATTTATTTCACATTAATTTAAAAAAAAATTCAAATGTTTTTGAGAAAAAAAATTGTCATGGCATATAGAGAAGCACCACATTTTTCAGTGTGACCTAAATGCATACAAAAACGTGAATACAAACAAACCACAAAAGTATACAAAGGTGAAAAAACTTGGATATCAAAATATAAACAACAAAAACGCCATTTGTATTCTCATTGTCCTCGTAACATTTAGAGGACACTAGTCCGTGTATAGAGAACAAAAGAACAGGCGGACATAATCAGTTCAAAGGGTCCTGCCTATATACTAGGCTGAAGACAAAAACATGGTCTCCTGGTTCATATCACCAGTAGGGGTTAATTTCTTTGACCAATTCCCATGCATAGCCCAAAAAAACTAATTAGCTTTAGCCATAATGCCAACGTATTTCAAACCCTGCTATGTTCGCAAGCTACCCTCAGGGCATGGACTGGAGATGTCTTAACTGAAAAGAATGTAGAACATGTGGTATCATTAAAATTATCAAGGACTCCCTACACGTAGAAACATATAGGCATAAATTGCAATATTGTTGCAGCAGAATGAAGTACCTGAATTTGAGGGGGCCTTCCATGTAGTGCATTGAAATGAATGGATCAGCCGATCTGTGACGTTAATCATGCTGTGAAAGACAGACACAACATATAAATGTTGGCAAGGATGTGACTGATGTAATAGCTGTAGGTTTTGGCTTTAGACCAAGGATTTTAAAATACCTTCAGTCAAAGATTTCATGCCGTATCTGCTAATGTGCATTTGATCATTGTCATGATGACGCTGTCAATGTTCCATGACCCTTATCCTAGTAGGAGAAAAGCCTGCGTTAGAAGGGCAGTGCAAATTAACTTGTGAAGGAATTTGCGAAAAAAAGTTTGGAGTGCTGCAGAGTATTACAGGTCCACTATCTTAACCGGTGCCATTCCGGTGTGCACGCCTCTAAGAGAGTTCCGGAGGTGCAAGGATTCATTGGCGGCTAAGCAACTTGAAAGCACTTTTAGTATTATAACTCGGCGGTTGCCGCACGCTTCTGGAGGCGCCTAGCCGATTGTCAGTGTTCAGTCGCAATTTGAATGGTATGTTTCCAATGCGCTCCAGCATAACAGCAGCTCAGTTGGTCAGCGTTTTTACGGTAGAGTGACGGTTCTCAGAACTGGGCGTCACATGTTCTCAGTATCTGCAAGCTGTAAACTGTGGACTGGAATGCTGGTAGCAATGTATTCAGGGTACCATATTCCTTTTATAAATAGCGATTTCAGAAAGGGCATTAAGGCCTCGAATAGCGGAATTACATTTCATGATAAGAAATGGCTCTTTTTGGGATAGCTGTAGGGACGGGTCCCTACCCATATTAGATGGGCTTATTGCTGCTAATATTGTCCAGTTGAAGTCAGTTTGAGTGTGATTCATTTCAACAAAATGATCCACCAGGGGGGCGAATGGTGTTTTGTTCTTCACTCTCTATCGATGTTGAATTAATCGCTGCCGTACCTCCTGGCTAGTTTTACCAATATATACTTAGTTACAAGGACACATGATTCCATATACAATGTTCTTAGATGTGCAATTGGTGAAATCGGTATGTCGCCAGTATTTTTTGCCGTCTGTAAAAGGGTTCCTTCTATGGTTGTACTGCATACTGCGCATGTCCTGTATTTATAGTGACCTTATACTGGCTGGAGGTTGAAAAGAGTACACTGATTGTCTTTTATTGTTCTGCGAAATGTGGAAGTGCTGATAATCTGTTGGCCAATACTCTGATTCTTCTTTAATGCAAATAATGGTGCACCTGCATCCTGAATTGCTCGCTCCACCAAATGCCAATTGTTCCGGATAATCCTTTTGACAGGCTGGGTGTGTGGACCAAATGTGGAGACACACACAATGCGTGTTGTGGGTGTTTTGTATTTTTTGGTCATCAAATGATCTCTTTTCAAGGAATGTCTGAGCAATTTCCGAGGGTATACTCACTCCTTGAGTTTGTTGAACAGGGCTTCAACACGTAAATCAAAGTCCTCTATTTTGGAACAGTTTCTCCTAACCCTTAAGAATTGTCCATATGGGAGATTATTTTTAAGACTCCTAGGGTGGTAGCAAGGAAAGTGTAGGGCATTATTCTTGTCCGTAGGTTTTGTATGCAAAGTGGACATGAGACCCTCTGGAGCAGCAATAAGACCATCTAAGAGGACTGGGGACCCGTTATTACAGCTGGGCCAAAAAGAGGCGTTTCTTATCATGAAATTTGATTCCGTTATTCGAGGTCTAAATGACCTTTCTGAAACCGGCCATTTATAAAAGGAACTACGGTACCCAAAATACATTGCTGCCGGCATTCCAGTCCACAGTTTACAGCTTGCAGATACTGAGGACATGTGGCGCCCAGTTCTGAGATTCGTCCGTCTACCGAAGAAACGCTGACCAACTGAGCTGCTGTTATGCCGGAGCGCACTGGGAACTTACCAGGCAAGTCGCGTCTGAATGCTGAGAATCGGCTAGGCGCCTACAGAGGCGTGCGGCAACCGCCGAGTTCAAATGCTAAAAGTTGCTTTCAAGTTGCTTAGCTGCCAAATAATTCTTACGCCTCCGGAACTCTCTTAGAGGTGTTCACACCGGAATGGTGCCGGTTAAGATAGTGGGGCCGTAATACTTTGCAGCGCTCAGTACTTTTTTTACAAATTCTTTTACAAGTTCATTCGCACTGCCCTTCTAATGCAGGCTTTTCTCCTACTAGGATAAGGATCGTGTTACTTTGGCAGCATCATCATGACAACTTTCAAATACAGATTAGCAGATCCCGCATGAAATATTTGACTGAAGGTATTTTAAAATCCTTGGTCTAAAGCCATAACATACAGCTATTACATCAGTCACATCCTTCCCAACATTTATATGTCGTGTCTGTCTTTCACAGCGCGATTAATTTCACATATCGGCTGACCCATTAATTTCAAAGCACTACATGGAAGGCCCCCTCAAATTCCGGTACTTTATTCTGCTGCAACAATGTTGCAATGTATGCCTATATGCTTCTACGTGTAGGGAGTCCTTGATAATTTTATTGACACCACATGTTCTACATTCTTTTCAGTTAAGACACCTCCAGTCCATGCCATGAGGATAACCCAAGAACACAGCAGGGTTTGAAACGCGTTGGCATTATGGCTGAAGCGAATTTGTTTTATTTGGGGTACGCATGGGAATTGGTCAAAGAAATTAACCCCTCCTGGTGATATGACCCAGGAGACCATGTTGTTGTCTTCAGCCTAGTATACAGGCAGGACCCTTTGAACTGTTAAGTCCGCCTGTTTTTCTGTTTTCTGTATACATGGACTGGTGTCCTCTAAATGTTAGGAGGATAATGAGAATATGTATGGTGTTTATGTTGTATATATTTTGATATCCAAGTTTTTCACCTTTATATGTTTTTGTGATTTGTATGTAATTCACATTTTTGTATGCATTTAGGTCACACTGAAAAATGTGGTGCTTCTCTCTATGCCATGACAAAATGTTTTTTTTTAAAAATTGAAAAATGTTTGAAATAATTGTGAAATAAATCACATGTACTTAGAACTGATTGTCTAGTTGCAGCATTGTAATTTTGCAAGATCTGGTCACTTGTTTGTTTTTGATACTAGAGTGGTCCAGGCCAGGTAGTGACAGGACCCAAGCCTTTTGTAGACAATGATGTTTAAAAAGTTGGCATCTTCTTGCCTTAGCTATTTAGTACCTATATCCTGTCTCTGGTCAAATGACTTGGTATAGCTGACAGATGAGGTTTTGTGTGTTCCTCCTAGACAAACAGATACAATAGAGAAATTATGGACCATCCCCGGTAGGATGGGAGTGAGGAACTATGCACAGCTCCACTGCCATGCGAATAGGCTGTATCCTACAACCACACAAAGTGCTGCATACCCCCTGTAGTTAGTCCAGAGCCAGGACAGGGCTGACAGGATGCCTGGGGACCTCAAAGGGAAATCTCTAGAAGCTTCTTCTCCACTTCATTTGCATAACAGGGTACACATGCTGGACCTCAGACACCACCATTGAAGTACACTTCTGCACCTGTGGATATCTACCAGGAAGGCTGCTCTGCTGCTAAAGGACTGCCACTCTGCTGAACTCCCCCTTTGCTGTACTGACCTGCTGTCTGCTGCCCTCTTGCCTGGGTGAGAAAAACTGGACTGGCATCTCTTGAACCTCAAGTGAGTCCAATGGCTGGTTGGCTACCCCCTTATCCTCATGGAAATTACAATAAATGTACAGCTGGACCTGCACCTGTGAGTCTACCCTGTCAAGTGGTGCCCCCTCAGTTGTTATGTGCCCGGGTTCGGCTTATTTAGCGAAGCTGCTCATTTCTTACATTGTCCTCCTTTTTACAATAACATTTGTTCTTTGACCTTTTGCACATATTTGGGTGCACAACAATGTTGGATTAGTTTCTCTGAAACTACTTTGTTTACACATCTAGCTTTGCACATTATGACAATGCCTCGAATGTCATGTACAAAGCACTTCTACACACGATGTACAAATGTTGTTCTATCTACATCCATAAGCAACTGGTCTATCTACTTATCCATAACTTCACTAATCTATACGTGCATCGGTATGCAACGGTTACCACGCATTTTTTACAACGCGGTACCGTTAGCACGCTACTTTTACCACGCAGGTCGTTACAACGAAATGCGCTGGGGGGCGCTCCAGGATAGTAAATACTTTAATTTACTATCCAACTCCTTTCCCTAGAGTCCACGGGGATTGGAGTTGGAATAGTAAATTAAATAATTTACTATCCAGCGCCCCTCCACGCAAGTCGTTGTAACGACTTGCGTGGTAAAAGTAGCGTGGTAACGGTACGCGTGGTACCGTCATATATCCACGTGCATCACAAGACTGCTTTTTATTACAATAAAAAAGAACATCCCAAATGATTAGTAGAGGAGGCACTTCAGCTGCTACCATGGGTCCCTGCATGCAGAGACGTGACCACACAGTGGACTGACATCTCTGTGAGGAGGTGTCCAGTTTGTGATCAAGATGCGGTCCAACATACTCTCCCACCAGGTAATAGGGTTAGGTCGTCCCTTGGGGGACATTTTTGCTCACACCTACACACACTCAAGTTAGACTCAGAGTATGGTTTGCATAGTATGATTATGCCTGATTACTGCTTTTGTTTATGTGCCTTTGTTTAGCACCATGATGGAACTATATCTACTATTTACTCTTTTGATGCTTGTAATCACTTTCATCTGCTTCTGTCTACTGATTATCACAGCACATGTATTCTATACAAGAATAACTTTAGTTCAATAAATATATCGAAAATGTCCAACTGTGTATTCTCTTTATATTTCTCTGAGCACACGTAAGCATGAGTGACTGATCAAAAGGTTCTGATCTGTTTCAATGATCTCTGACGGGTCAGAGTTGTCATGTTCAGTTGTTGCCAGAAACCGTTCGTTCCCTGGTGAGGTTAGGGGGCTTATGGTGGCACTGTGAGCTAGCTGGTCTCTAGACCAACATATCCGGTGGGGGTGCCCGGAATCAGTCTAGACACCTCGCCTTAAGTTTATGTTGTCCAACAAATGCGCAGGTAATTTGGATTAGTAGGAACTACACGACACATTGTTGGACCCTTGGAAGTGGGGTAAGGTGCTTCACCAGCCTCGATGTACCCAGTTCAATGGACACCTCTCCTGATATCAAGCCTTAGGGACATAACAGGCTTCCAACTGCCTTACTCCTGCACCCTGCCATCTGTGAGTCTACTCTGTCAAGTGGTGCCACCTCAGTCCTGTACCCTTGGAAGTGGGGTGAGGTGTTTTACCAGCCTTTGTGTTCCCGGCTCAACCAACACATTTCCTCTGCTGTGTGGCACAGCCCCTAGCAGAACCTATGCTGCTGCATGGATTAGACCCATCGCAAAGACCCGGATAGCTGCCACAGCCCACAACACCCTCTGACTGACACTGTGTGACACATCCTCAACGCAGGCCCTCCTATCCCTCAACAACCCTGCTAGTCTATTTGGACCAATGCATCACCCCAACTGCACACTACATCCTCGACACCAGGCTTTGCATCGTAAGCCCCATCGACTAGATCCTCAATTATGATGCAAGCCCTTGCGCCAGAACCTTGCTGGATCTTGGAACTGATGCATAGCTTTAGGTGCACAATGCATCTTTGATGTGGATCCATGCCACGCTCCGCAAACCAGGATTTAATGTACTCTGTTCAGGGGAAATCACTTGGTCCCTATAGCCAGTCTACACTCCATTGCAATCGGCCTATACATGTGACTTTGTCCCGGTCTGTCGCAACCAGATATCCACAGTTGGCGCTTTATGCCTTTTTGGAGCTATTTTCTCTAAAGTCTTTAAATTCAATATCTGCAGCTCTATTATTTTGGTTTTTGCAATTTGTGGCCTGTTTTTATTGAAGAAACATTGCTCTATTTTTCTAATTCTGTTGTGGGCTCCTTTTGTGGTGTGTTTTCAATTTTTTACTGCTTGAAGTGTTGCACAAATACTTTGCACAGTGCCTCTGAGTTAAACTCTGTGCCAAGCTACCAGAGGATTGACCACAGAATAATTTAGTGTTTGCTTGTAACATCAACCTGGGAACAATGGTGGTTTCTGCTTGAGAAAGGTTCCCCCTTCAACCAGTAACCCAATTTCTTACATCCACATTTTGTTGCCATCATTTTTCAAGGGCATTGGTGAGGCTGTCCACTTTAGTGTCCATCTTTGCTTGGTTTTCATCCCATGTATTGACCGCATTATTTAAGCAAAATAATAAGCATTGCTGAATGTTTCATAGTTTTTTGTTAGCTATTTTCATCTGCTTATGTTGCAGACCCTGTACTTGCAGCTTGGAAACCTCAAGGCCTCCGAGCAAATGGGCATTTGCAGCTGTAACTTCTGACAACGATGCTTGGTTGCCATGAGATGGCTCATGACATGATTGTGAGCACGCACTGGGACATGCGGCTGTCTTGGCCTTAAAAGGCGTTGCAGGATTGGGCTATGAGGTTGTTGTACATTATCCTTATCCATTGATGCTGACTGTGGGGAGTTTGAAGCACTGCTAAAGTGGCCATGAGGTGTGATAGACTGGCTATCTATTTCAATGGGATCTTCCACCATTATATGTGACTCATCCTGTCGCTCCACATTTTTGCCATTGTCTACCTCAGGTTAATTTGTTCAAACAATGGACTTACAATTATTTTTGATTTGAGCGAAAAACACAGTTACTTTTTTCAATCATTTGTTTAATAAATTTCTTGCACTGACTACATTGAGTAAAATATTGACTAGATGTCCCATAATGAACTATGATGGTCTTGTATGTCTCCTCACTAATACCTCTGTGCTATCTTACTTGAATAAGGAATGTAAAAAAGAGTTTTAAGTTAATAGATGCTAAAATACAAAACTTTTTACACTTACTTTGAGATGTTGCAGGTGCTTTGGTATCCATACCGGTAAATCCCACCTTTGTCTCTGGCTCCTAGGCAGTCACCACCATCGACTCTAGTGTAGTGGTTGGGGGGGACAGTAGAGGGGCCACCTCCTATTTCCTGGGACTCACTCAGCAGTGTTGCAACCTGCTCCTTTGTGAGTGACCTGAGGCCTATCACCTCTTCCTGATTTCCTCAATGGAGTGCTGGGTTACTGCTGCAGCATTGATTTTCTGCTGCATCTCTTGCCATATTTTCTTTTTGTGGACCTCCAGGACAGCCATGGATGACCTTCCAAAGTCATAATTTTTGGAGCACTCCTCTGTAAAAATAGCAAGTTTTTATTCTGCAAACTTGAGTTTCCTTCATCTGCCCCCTGACTCCTCTGTGTATTGGTACCCCAAGATTGTCTTGCTGGCACAAGTCTCAATTTGCACTGGATTCTGTGCACTACCTCTTCTGTGGCTGCTTTTCAGACTTGAAATGAGTTACCCATAACTGGGAAGTGTTTTTAGGTCTCACCTATTCTATCACGTAAGTGATAAATAGGATGAGAGTATAGAGGCTCAACCAAGCTCTGAAACCATCGCGAATGTCGTCGAGTGCATGTGCTCGTGCACGCGCTCCCCGAGCCACCTGCCTCCGAGAGCTTGGCCTCGCACATCACATCACCACATCAAAGGCTTCTGCTCCCCCTCACTCACACCTCATCCCCATATGCTCGCTCCTTCCCTCCCTCCCACTCTTTGAAACTGCTTTGCCGCCCCATGCCATGCCTTTGAGGCGCACAACATGCCATGCCCGCTTTCACTTTCTTTTTTTTAAAAAAGATTTTTATTGTTAGCAGGCTGAAGAGGAGAGCGGAAGATACAAAAAGAAGGGTAATAGCAATACATAAAACACAATACATATATATAATGGCCATCATACATAACAGATATAGCAATTTTATGTTAGCAATCTCCAAAATATTATAACAGCTGTCAAATAATACAGTTTTTCAAAGATATAACATCAGCTTTCTATAAAAGTACCCCAATTTTTTTCATAATTTTTCATTGCTTTTGTACCCCTAATATTTGCTAAAGCAAACTCCATTGAGTGTATTTCGGTTACCAGTGTCCACCAGTCCCAAATTTTTGGTGTTTCTGAGCTGATCCAAGCTCTTGCCACCGTTAGTTTAGCGCAGGACATTAGTATTGTAATCAAGGCGGCATGTGGAAGTGGATCTATATATATATCTAATAGTACTGACGCTGCTGTTAGAGCTGGTATCTGTATCTGCTTCATATGTAAAATGTGCACACACAAACTTATCATTATTATTAAGTTGTTTAGCTTTGGAACTTCACGGTGCTTTCATTTCCTTTGGTTTCCTTTAAATGTGAAATGGAACTTCACGGCACTTTGTTTTCGTCGGTTTTCCTTTAAATGTGCACACACAAACGTATACTTATTAAATTGTTTAGTTTTCATTTGTATGTTTCGTGCTAATAAGTGTTAGCTTTCACAGCTCTTTGTTCTCCGGCGGTTTCATTTTAATGCCCGACGGGTTTCTTTCAATGCGCGCAAACAAGCGTATCTTTTCCGTTGTTTTTCATTTTAATGCCGGACGGGCATTTAATGCACCACCATCACGAAATATAGCTCCTGAGCCTAGCGCTGTTCATTGGTTTGCACAAATAGCGCCTTGCCTGTTTGGTGCCCTTCTCACTGGGCCGCACGGTGTCGCCATGGTCGTCACTGTGCACCTCACTCTAGCCAAACTCACCACTGTGCAATGTGACGTGCTATGCTAATCGCTGTGCAGTGCACCATCACAGCCTTTCTCACCTCAGTGCACTAAACCCAAGTTGTGTTATCAGTGTGACCCTTCAGCAGCACCTCCACCCTGAGGGCCCCTATTCAGCCTAAGGCCAATAAAGAGCTGGAAGATATGGGGAGGGGCTTCTTCGCAATCTGCAGTGGCGGGGACATTTGTTTTCGTGACGCAACTGTGCAGTGCATTAGGAGTTTCTTTAAATAATTGAGTGTTACCCCTTTGACGTGAAAAGCACGAATGATGCAGTTTCCAAAACGGCAATTGGTAAATGAAAAGGTCATATTACCACGAGCATTATGTTTGGGTGTGTCTTTATACCCTGTAGCTCTCTAAACCTGGAGAGGTTGTCAGCGTTGCTATTAATAGGTGCAAGATCAACTACATATGAATCTATTGAGAATAGTTGCCCTTGAAGTGCCTGAGGACTAGTTTAAATTTGGTTATTCATTTCGCTTTTGTTTCTTTCAGCCGATTTAAACTCACTCATCACTTTTAATAATCAAGACTGGCCCCATCCTTATGCCCTCTGTTTGACTGTTTTTTTGTGCCTTTGTGCCTTCTGTTTAGACTCGGTTCTTGTGCATTTCTGCCCTCTCCATCACCACATCTTCACTCAGCTCTACCCCAGCATCACTCAGCACCACCACAGCATCACTCAGCGCCACCCCAGCATCACTCAGCACCACCACAGCACCACCCAGCATCAACACATCATCACTCAGCGCTACCCCAGCATCACTCAGCACCACCACATTATCACTCAGCACCACCACATTATCACTCAACACCACCACATTATCACTCAGCACCACCACATTATCACTCAGCACCACAACAGCACCACTCAGAACCACCACATTATCACTCAGCACAACCACATTATCACTCAGCACCACTCAGCACCACCACCACAGCACCACCTAGCACCACCACATTATCACTCAGCACCACCACAGCACCACTCTGCACGACCACAGCATCATTCAGCACCACAACAGCACCACTCTGCACCACCACAGCATCCCTCAGCATCACCACAGCATCACTCAGCATCACCACAGCACCACTCAGCACCACCACAGCACCACTCTGAGCAACCACAGCATCACTCAGCACAACCACAGCATCACTCAGCGCAACAACAGCATCACTCAGCGCAACCACAGCTTCACTCAGTCCAACCACAGCATCACTCAGTGCAACCACAGCAGCACTCAGCGCAACCACAGTATCACTCAGCAGCACCACAGCATCACTGGTTCAAATATGTTCTCTCAATGTTTCAAGCTTTATTTCAAATTCACAAAAAGATGTTAATATTTCAATTCTGTTTTTGGATTTTCGTCACAATAAAATACACTGAACATAATCTTTACAAACGTTATTTACAAAAGTTTAAGCTATTGCCATTATAAATTACAATCACTTTAATTTAAGTATTAATGATTTAAAAAATTAAAAGACATTGTTATTTGTATTATCAATACATCTAAGTCACGTAAATACAAAACATGTTGCATTACAAATGCTATAGGTGTCACATTTGCGAAAGTTATAACTAACGGCTATTAATTTAGTTATTTTCAAAACCAACACAGAAATAAAAAAATGGTCATTTACAATACCAATAGCTCAAAATTTCCTAATGCGAGCCCTATTGCATTGCAAATGCTTGTTCTGTATTGCTGTCCCACTTGCACTTGTGACTTGATCAACATTTTGGAAATCAAAAAATGCTATTACAAAAAAACCAGACTAATTTGCCAGTTTTGAATTGTGGCTTCAAATCTCACGCGCATTCTGGTTTCAGAGTTCCTAATTGCTATTTGCAAAAAATCTCAATTTGGAAATCTCGAATCTGGACTTTCATACATCTAGACCTTAGTGTTTCTTTAATACCAATGACATTGAAGGTGAACATGACTTTACAGAAGGATCCTCCTGTGAGACATTGTATAGTTGGCTCTAACTCCACTTCTTATCATTACCCATCATCCCTAGTTGCAAACCTGAAGGCACAGTCCCGCAAATATGAAATTGGATCTGCAAAGTGAATGTACTTTACCCAAAATGGAACCTCTGTGCATGTTGTTCAGCTGAATTGCATAAGTCCAAGGAAGTCAACAAGTGTTTTTTTTTTTTAAAGTGGGGCAGAAAAGTTCTTCGACATTGATCCTGAAAGCATAGTACCACTGCACCAGTGCAGAAGTATAAATATTGGTGCAGATTTGCTAAACAGTGGCACAACTCAGAGCAGAAACCAAAGTTGATGTGTTGCGTTGTGTCAAAGAGAGAGAGAAAAATAGCACCACATTTACTGACATATGGCGCTGTTTTGATCTCCCCCTGGGCTGCTGCACTTTTCACAGACATATGCTAATACACACACTCTTTCACCACAGTGCAAGCGTGTGTGTCTTCATTCAATGTTAGGTTTTGAATATGAAGGTTACCCTTCCAGAATAAAAACTATGCTATATTACTATTCCTACTTCATATATGTGATGTACAGTGCAGAACAGATGCAAAATTGGAAAAATGTCTGTCTACCAATATTGTGTCAAAACTCATGTGTGGTAGCATGGGAATATCCACGCATCAATCATGGAATGCCCCTGTGATGCAAAGTAATGCTACTTTGCTTTACTTTGGTCTACTTTCCAATGCAAATCCTGATTTGTGTTGGAATTTAAATACCACATCACTGGGTTTGCATTACAAAAGTACCACAAACCCAGTGCAAAGTGTAAGTTAATCTGGGCCATTGTGCACGTGCTGGCCAGGCCTGCATCCCTATAAAAAAAGACTTTTTCCTAAACCCAATTATTAATCACACTACCTTTCTACACATTGGACTACCTTCCACGAACAGCCACTATAATCAGAAGCTTATACATAACCTGCCTTTGGAATGCTCTTTCTGTCTGATTATAGAGGGGCCAAAATACAAAGGAGGTCCGTGTACAAGTTTGACTGGAATGACTGAACTTGAATATATGACTGTCTTAGGCCATGAGAAACTAACAGCATATATAAAAATAATTATTTTGGCATATCCATCCATACTTGAACTCCATGTGTACATAAAACATACTGTAGCCATCAAGAATGTAATCTGTTGTGATGCTCTACTATGAAACTGATGTAGGAAACATGTTAGAATATCCAGTATTTTGAAGGTGGCCGTCTTTAGAAACTCAAGATTCATACTTATCTACACTTGCAGGTTTGACTACCATGGCTGGTTGAAAACCATCTACTTAGAAACTAATTGACCAGTCTTCACTTTCATAGCTAAAGAAAGCCCTCAATTTAATAAGTTGATGGAGCAGAAGTCCCAATTCATCTGTAGGGGTGCGTCATAATTACGCGTAGAGCATGTAATCTTCCAATTATACTATCATGAGGTGTTAGAATTGTGAACGTATTAATGTAACTGCATGATATAATTTATATAACTGACAAGTATGGAGAATTAACATAGAAAATGAATGTAACTAGCATAAAATGTTAACGTGAAGAAGTCGTATTGTGAAGTTAACGCCACTCATATATTACATTTGGTTAACAATAATATTTTTATAATATGGTAAAATGTGCTCATTGAAACACAATAGAGTTATGGCAACTTGAACTCCTAGTTAGCATTATAGACGCTAAGATTGAAAAACTCATTAAACCCTTAGTGCTTAAACTTGATATCATTTCTGTCTCCTGGATTCCCACACTGACCTGGCTGGAAGTTCTAGGGCTGTCAAGAATGATTGTGCTGAGAAGCGTTCTGGAGCAAAGAATGACGTACCAAACTCATGAACTGGGGGATTTAATGTAACTGAAACAGCTATGCTTAACCCCACGCCAATACTTAGCCAGAAAAAACAGGCTGCGTTAGTATCAGAGAGCAAAACGGGACCAATAGAAGTAAAGAAAAGTCATTTTATTAACCTTCCCCCTGACTGTGCACCGTATGTGGTTGTTCTAACCAATGTGCCATCTATTGAAAAACACTCTACACAGTCTCAGCAGGAATCTCATGAATCCCTTAAAAATAAAACAGTCGCATGGCTGCATAGGCAATGTGGGTTCCCAATTGCTTATTCTGACCAAATATTATCCTCAAGAAGGGTAAACTGGATTGGCAATTCTAGAAAGACCTGCAGGGGCGACTGCCTTATTGTAAATTTTAAACACCCCCAACATGTTGCTACTGTTTTGTTAAGAGCAGCTTCCTTATTATACAATGAGAACAGTGTATGTTTGCATCCACTTGGCTACTTCTATAGTCATCTAATTAAATCACCCCCCCGATACTAATAGAATGGATTCACACCCATTCTTCATTCAGTATTTGAAGTCCCAACGCAAAACAGGTACCAAGCCCTAAGTTCCCTGGATTCAAATGACTGACTTGCCCAGGATCATTGGCCCCTTGTGTGTGTGCCTACAAATAGCCAGGTGTTTATAAGCAGCCAGGTGATCGAATTAAGTGCAAAGCATACATACTCTGAGCCTATTTTGTTGGTTGATCAAAATGTGATTAATAATTGCAGGGATATATCAAATGGAAATTTGAAGGTGGGAGATGGCCTGAAAGCAACTGATATATCGGATGTTGTAAGAAAAACGGGTGCTATAGATATTACAATTGTCAGCTGGAATATTGCCGGACTGAAGTCTAAGGGGAATGTTCTGGGCTTGAAGGAATTTATTAATAGCCATGATATTCTTTGCTTTCAGGAAACATGGTGCAGGGAAGATGTTAACTACGAGGGGGTTGTCTCATATAATTTGTTGGCGCAAGCTTCCTCATCAGGGAGAGCCAAAGGTGGCCTATTGATTCTGGTTTCTATCAATCGGCAAATTATAGTGAAAAGGCATTTGACTGTGGGTACGCATGAAGAGATTCTTTGGCTCGTTGAGGACCAAGGGCGTAATATATTACTAGTGAACTACTATAATAATGTTTTTGATAATACCAGCATGACAGTAGTTAATGAGCTGGCTAGCGCAGGTGATAATTTTAGTGTAGAAAGTTGTGTATCTTTTGATATTATTTGGGTGGGTGATTTTAATATCCCGTTATGTGAACTGTCAACCCAAATAGTCTGTGGGGTTACTAACAATGGTGGCTTGGATGACCGGCACTTTAGACAAAATAGCTATGGAGAAACATTACACACATTTATGGGCTGCTATTACTTGGTAATTCTGGAATCTGCTAAAGATGAAAAGGGCCAGATTATCCCCACTTTTAAGAACAAGCAGAGCAGTTCAGTCATTGACCATGTGATTGTATCTTCTTACATTACTTCACATTGTGCTCCCCTTAGGATTGAAGTCACTTCTTTAAGTGATCATAATTGTTTAATTTTAGTATGTACCCTCTGGGGTAGAAGCTCTGTAGGTGCAGGTACCACAATTGCAATTGTGGAACCACAGACCAAATGGAGTAAGACTAAGATTGATAGGGGAGAAAGCCAAAGAATTAATAGGCTCTATTGTCAAAGAAAATCTGATTGACATTACCCTTATCCTTGATAATAATATAGACTTTGAACGGGTTTTATCTGTTTTTAATTGCATTAATAAATCCATCAATGCCAGGTTCACCAGACCTAAAAGAGCTCAGTGTAGAAATGGACCGGGTTGTTTTGACCATACGTGTACCAGCTTATTAACCGAGTTAAAATACGCACTTGCCAAAAAGCCTAGGGACCCTGGTCCAATAAATAAATTAAGACTAGAGTACAAGCAAGCACTGAAACGGAGGAAGAGTGAGCTACAGCAGGAGGCTTGGGATTGTCTTAACCAAGCCGCTGAGTTATCCAACAATACATTATTCTGGGCCACGGTAAATTCCCCTTTTCTTAAGAAGGGAAACATACCGGAGTTAACTTCCAATGTACCTAGTGATAGATGGGTCTCTCACTTTTCAAATATTTTTAGCTGTGATAGCTGTGTAGATACCAACCCTAGTAGGTGGCCCATCATACCTCTGGGAATTACTGTTAACGTGGTTGAGCTAGGCATATGTGCAAGTAAGGGGGGTAAAGCCCAGGGACCTGACAGGATGTTTATAAAGCAGCCCGAGAGATGTGGAGCCCCCTTTTGGCTATTGTTTTTAACGCAGCCATCTGTACAGAGGCACCAAAAACCTGGCAGGAATCCATTATTATTCCGATATATGAGAAGGGCAGTAGGGCAGATGTTAAGAATTATCGACCTATCTCTCTTTTAGACTCCTCAGTGAAGATCATGAGTAGAGTTATGTTGGCTAGACTAGAAGAGTGGGTCGAGCAGGAGGACATCCTGGCCGATAGCCAGTATGGATTCGGGAAGGGTCGAGGTACAGTGGACCAGTGTATAAACCTAGACCTACTGATTGGCAACTACACTGAAGCCAAACATGGCTCTTTATTTCTCTGTTTCGCAGACCTAAGTAGCCCCTTCGATATGGTTGACCACACTATATTATGGCCAACCCTGTTACAGCTTGGAGCACCGGAGGGTATCATCTTTTTCCTTGCCAGGCTGTACGAAAAGTTACAAACCTGTGTGCGCTACGGCTCTAATGGGGAGTGTACCCCCAAATTCAGTGTCAAACGAGGTATCAGACAGGGCTGTGTATTAGCCCCCCTTCTTTTTATATTGTTTAAGAATGAAATTTACGCTATTTTAAAAAATGTAAATGCTGATGCCCTCAAGATCAAAGGTGTCCCTGTGCCAGTGTTATTGTACGCTGATCACGCTGTACTGCTTTCAAGAAGTCCTCGTGGACTACAGTGTCTGATCAATAGATTTTCCACCTTTATTAAGGATAGAAAACTTACCATTAAGAAGGGGAAAATGTACACTATGACCTGTGGGGCTAGATTTACAAAAGGGGGTGGTGATGAACAGAGTGTCTGAATTGAGCAGACCACTCTTACCCAGTCCAAAGATCAGGGCTTGATCCATCACCGTTATTTATCTCACTGCCCCATCCCAGCTCAGAACCTGGCTATATGCAAATCAGTCTGTCCCTGGCCCAGTGCATCATGGGAACAGGGCAGACTAAACTACAAAGCCAATTCTTTACCAGAAAGGAGACAAGCTACCGGGGACCGGTTTCTGGCATTTCAGCCTCTTCGGCCCGGCTTGCTTGAATCCTGATGGAGCAGTGAGAAAGGGACTCATGTCTGAGTATACCCTGCCACACCTATAGTGGCCAAAATCGATTTACAAAAGGGGGTGGTGATGAACAGAGTGTCTGAATTGAGCAGACCACTCTTACCCAGTCCAAAGATCAGGGCTTGATCCATCACCGTTATTTATCTCACTGCCCCATCCCAGCTCAGAACCTGGCTATATGCAAATCAGTCTGTCCCTGGCCCAGTGCATCATGGGAACAGGGCAGACTAAACTACAAAGCCAATTCTTTACCAGAAAGGAGACAAGCTACCGGGGACCGGTTTCTGGCATTTCAGCCTCTTCGGCCCGGCTTGCTTGAATCCTGATGGAGCAGTGAGAAAGGGACTCATGTCTGAGTATACCCTGCCACACCTATAGTGGCCAAAATCGATTTACAAAAGGGGGTGGTGATGAACAGAGTGTCTGAATTGAGCAGACCACTCTTACCCAGTCCAAAGATCAGGGCTTGATCCATCACCGTTATTTATCTCACTGCCCCATCCCAGCTCAGAACCTGGCTATATGCAAATCAGTCTGTCCCTGGCCCAGTGCATCATGGGAACAGGGCAGACTAAACTACAAAGCCAATTCTTTACCAGAAAGGAGACAAGCTACCGGGGACCGGTTTCTGGCATTTCAGCCTCTTCGGCCCGGCTTGCTTGAATCCTGATGGAGCAGTGAGAAAGGGACTCATGTCTGAGTATACCCTGCCACACCTATAGTGGCCAAAATCGATTTACAAAAGGGGGTGGTGATGAACAGAGTGTCTGAATTGAGCAGACCACTCTTACCCAGTCCAAAGATCAGGGCTTGATCCATCACCGTTATTTATCTCACTGCCCCATCCCAGCTCAGAACCTGGCTATATGCAAATCAGTCTGTCCCTGGCCCAGTGCATCATGGGAACAGGGCAGACTAAACTACAAAGCCAATTCTTTACCAGAAAGGAGACAAGCTACCGGGGACCGGTTTCTGGCATTTCAGCCTCTTCGGCCCGGCTTGCTTGAATCCTGATGGAGCAGTGAGAAAGGGACTCATGTCTGAGTATACCCTGCCACACCTATAGTGGCCAAAATAGTGGCTTTTGTAGTTTGGTTTGCCCTGTTCCCATCATGCACTGGGACAGGAACAGACTAATTTGCATACAGCCAGGTTCTGAAACTGGGATGGTGCAGTGAGCTAAAAAACGGTGTTGGATCTAGCCCTGATCTCTTGACTGGGTGAGAGCTTTCTGTTTAATTCAGAGACTCTGTCCCTCACCACCCCTTGTTGTAAATATTTTTGTCCACCCTAAGCGTGGAAGGGTATTCTCAGATGTGAGACCCTTGCTCATTGCACCATCAGGATTCAAGCAAACCGGGCCGAAGACGGCTGTAATGCCAGAAACCGGTCCCCGGGAGCTTGTTTCCTTCCCAGTGTAAGAATTGGCTTTTGTAGTTTGGTTTGCCCTGTTCCCATCATGCACTGGGACAGGAACAGACTAATTTGCATACAGCCAGGTTCTGAAACTGGGATGGTGCAGTGAGCTAAAAAACGGTGTTGGATCTAGCCCTGATCTCTTGACTGGGTGAGAGCTTTCTGTTTAATTCAGAGACTCTGTCCCTCACCACCCCTTGTTGTAAATATTTTTGTCCACCCTAAGCGTGGAAGGGTATTCTCAGATGTGAGACCCTTGCTCATTGCACCATCAGGATTCAAGCAAACCGGGCCGAAGACGGCTGTAATGCCAGAAACCGGTCCCCGGGAGCTTGTTTCCTTCCCAGTGTAAGAATTGGCTTTTGTAGTTTGGTTTGCCCTGTTCCCATCATGCACTGGGACAGGAACAGACTAATTTGCATACAGCCAGGTTCTGAAACTGGGATGGTGCAGTGAGCTAAAAAACGGTGTTGGATCTAGCCCTGATCTCTTGACTGGGTGAGAGCTTTCTGTTTAATTCAGAGACTCTGTCCCTCACCACCCCTTGTTGTAAATATTTTTGTCCACCCTAAGCGTGGAAGGGTATTCTCAGATGTGAGACCCTTGCTCATTGCACCATCAGGATTCAAGCAAACCGGGCCGAAGACGGCTGTAATGCCAGAAACCGGTCCCCGGGAGCTTGTTTCCTTCCCAGTGTAAGAATTGGCTTTTGTAGTTTGGTTTGCCCTGTTCCCATCATGCACTGGGACAGGAACAGACTAATTTGCATACAGCCAGGTTCTGAAACTGGGATGGTGCAGTGAGCTAAAAAACGGTGTTGGATCTAGCCCTGATCTCTTGACTGGGTGAGAGCTTTCTGTTTAATTCAGAGACTCTGTCCCTCACCACCCCTTGTTGTAAATATTTTTGTCCACCCTAAGCGTGGAAGGGTATTCTCAGATGTGAGACCCTTGCTCATTGCACCATCAGGATTCAAGCAAACCGGGCCGAAGACGGCTGTAATGCCAGAAACCGGTCCCCGGGAGCTTGTTTCCTTCCCAGTGTAAGAATTGGCTTTTGTAGTTTGGTTTGCCCTGTTCCCATCATGCACTGGGACAGGAACAGACTAATTTGCATACAGCCAGGTTCTGAAACTGGGATGGTGCAGTGAGCTAAAAAACGGTGTTGGATCTAGCCCTGATCTCTTGACTGGGTGAGAGCTTTCTGTTTAATTCAGAGACTCTGTCCCTCACCACCCCTTGTTGTAAATATTTTTGTCCACCCTAAGCGTGGAAGGGTATTCTCAGATGTGAGACCCTTGCTCATTGCACCATCAGGATTCAAGCAAACCGGGCCGAAGACGGCTGTAATGCCAGAAACCGGTCCCCGGGAGCTTGTTTCCTTCCCAGTGTAAGAATTGGCTTTTGTAGTTTGGTTTGCCCTGTTCCCATCATGCACTGGGACAGGAACAGACTATTTTGCATACAGCCAGGTTCTGAAACTGGGATGGTGCAGTGAGCTAAAAAACGGTGTTGGATCTAGCCCTGATCTCTTGACTGGGTGAGAGCTTTCTGTTTAATTCAGAGACTCTGTCCCTCACCACCCCTTGTTGTAAATATTTTTGTCCACCCTAAGCGTGGAAGGGTATTCTCAGATGTGAGACCCTTGCTCATTGCACCATCAGGATTCAAGCAAACCGGGCCGAAGACGGCTGTAATGCCAGAAACCGGTCCCCGGGAGCTTGTTTCCTTCCCAGTGTAAGAATTGGCTTTTGTAGTTTGGTTTGCCCTGTTCCCATCATGCACTGGGACAGGAACAGACTAATTTGCATACAGCCAGGTTCTGAAACTGGGATGGTGCAGTGAGCTAAAAAACGGTGTTGGATCTAGCCCTGATCTCTTGACTGGGTGAGAGCTTTCTGTTTAATTCAGAGACTCTGTCCCTCACCACCCCTTGTTGTAAATATTTTTGTCCACCCTAAGCGTGGAAGGGTATTCTCAGATGTGAGACCCTTGCTCATTGCACCATCAGGATTCAAGCAAACCGGGCCGAAGACGGCTGTAATGCCAGAAACCGGTCCCCGGGAGCTTGTTTCCTTCCCAGTGTAAGAATTGGCTTTTGTAGTTTGGTTTGCCCTGTTCCCATCATGCGCTGGGACAGGAACAGACTAATTTGCATACAGCCAGGTTCTGAAACTGGGATGGTGCAGTGAGCTAAAAAACGGTGTTGGATCTAGCCCTGATCTCTTGACTGGGTGAGAGCTTTCTGTTTAATTCAGAGACTCTGTCCCTCACCACCCCTTGTTGTAAATATTTTTGTCCACCCTAAGCGTGGAAGGGTATTCTCAGATGTGAGACCCTTGCTCATTGCACCATCAGGATTCAAGCAAACCGGGCCGAAGACGGCTGTAATGCCAGAAACCGGTCCCCGGGAGCTTGTTTCCTTCCCAGTGTAAGAATTGGCTTTTGTAGTTTGGTTTGCCCTGTTCCCATCATGCACTGGGACAGGAACAGACTAATTTGCATACAGCCAGGTTCTGAAACTGGGATGGTGCAGTGAGCTAAAAAACGGTGTTGGATCTAGCCCTGATCTCTTGACTGGGTGAGAGCTTTCTGTTTAATTCAGAGACTCTGTCCCTCACCACCCCTTGTTGTAAATACTGTGGGGCTAGAGGCAAATCCACTAATGTCTTTTTTATTGATCGTGAAAAGGTGCAACAAGTAGATAAGTTCTGTTATCTTGGTATAACCTTCTCAAAAGACAGAAAATGGACTAATGAATTTATTAATATTAGTAATAAAATGGCTAAAAACGCCCATGGTGTTTTTAGATTTGCAGCAAAAGTCGGGGACAGACGGACTAGGGATATGCTTCAAATTTACCAAGCCAGATGTGTCACTATAGCATTATATGGGGGCGGGTGTTTGGGGCCATAGATGTGATTATAACTTGCAGAAGGAGGAGAATACCTTTCTAAAAAAGCTTTTGTATTTACCTCCCTCGGCCCCCACTGAGTTGATCCATCTGGAATTGGATATTAATTTTTTAAATGATTTATTGTCCTTAAGGCCACTTATGGTTTGGCGTTCCATTTGGCTCCAGGATGGAAAGTCTTTTAATAGATCTATAATTGAGGATTGTTTATTACTGGATAATCACCGAAATATCCCTTGGCTTAAATATGTTGCTGACTATTTCTTTGAAATATTGAACATAAATGTACTGGCTGATCCAATTGCCGCCTCCCAGATCCCTAGAGCTGAGCTGAAAACCAAATTTTTGGCTAGTAGGGCGAGGAAGCGAGCTTCAGCTTATGGATCTTTGTCCTCTGTCAAGTTTTTCATTAGATACAATATTATTGAAGGTTTCCCACTTTATCTAGTCTTGGTGACAAAGCCATCTCATAAGTTTGTGCTAACCAGATGGAGGTTTGGTGTAGTACATCACTTAGTGGCCCTACCGAACCTTAAGAAACATCCGATAGGGCCGTGCCTATGCGATGGCGTCTCCAAACAAAGCACCCCGCATTTTTTACTATTTTGTAAACTGTATATGAACTTTCAAACAGCCTATTTGAAACCTATGTTTGTCAAATATGGTGTACGTACAGTAAATCAAGCAATGAGTTTAATATTTAATCTGGAATCTGCTGATATCTGTTTTTATATTGCTACATTTTTAAATCAGTCTATTAATGCACGTAAAAGCATGTCATTTTAGGAACTTTGTATATTTTTTCTTATGGTATTCTGTTTTATTGATCTGAATTCTGTAATAATTGTAATATTGTGTATTTTTTCTCTGTGCTTTTATGGTCATTTTATATGTTGCGAATAAAGCTTCATGAACTGAATTGAGGTATGGCAATATGTTATGGTTAAAGTGATACGTTCTTATGTTAGCTAGAGTTGTCGGCCTGAAATGCAAGTCCTTGACAACTCTCACTTTAGAAGTAATAATTACATTTGATGTGCACAGTGGAATCTGTTCTTTCTCACATTTGCATTGCAGGTGGAGAAGCATTCATTAGGGAAAATGTAAGGTTTTTGATTTAGGAAAGAAGTTACAGTTACTTGGTTTGGAGGAGATAAAGATTGAGACAAATTCACACGGGGGAAGGCATGGGAACCAAGGACAAATTGTTGCGAAAGAGCTACATGAAGAACATTGTGGAAAGGTACGCGCATGGCTGTGCTCATTGTGGACTATGCACAAGCTGTGCATTAAGTGAAATCTACCTGTAAATAACAGGTTGTTGGAATTAGGGACAAGGCCCCACTTCTTTCTCGACTTTGGGTAGGGAGCATCCCAGAATGAGTTCTTTCTCTTGTGACGGTGGCTTTATGCTACTTGACCCATTGATGGTGGAGAGACTTCTTAGGAAGACTCCACGTACTGACACCTTTCATTTTCACTGGAAATGCTTATGGAGGGTTGTCATCTCAGCACTAGAGTAGGGATATATTTAATGTATTTCACTCACCAAGCCTCGATGCAAAGAAATTTGGACTCATGCTATTTGATTCCCAGTGTTTTACTTGAATTAATAGTTTTGTTTCATGCTGCACCGTTTAAATTGGATACATAGATGTGGCTTCATGCTAATTCCTTTGTATCACTATACCCTCATGTTGAGGTGTCTCTATGTGCAGTTATTTTTGGCTTTGGAATAAATTAACTAACCTTATGTAGTTGTCTGTCAATAATTTTGTATCAAGAAAAAGGTATTGGTTGATTAATTGTGTATTAACGATTTTTCTCCCATTTACACTTTCATGCTGCTAAAAAGAACCATTGATGAATGTCTCTAGAAAGGGTCAAGAACTAATGAGCCAAACCCTTTTATAGTCACAAGGTATGAATCAGTTGTGATAATCTACTATGAAACTGATGCTCGAAACATGTTAGAGATATCCTGTAAATTGAAGGACACTGCCTTCAGAAGTATATGATTCATGCATCTGTAAGCTTTCAGTCTTGACTTCCCTGGTTGGTTGAAAAGAATCATCAAAGAAACAAATTACTGGGGGGGGCATGGCAAGCAGCCCAGGATGGTGGTTGCATAACCAATGTGCTCCGGGCCCAGGAAGCCTAAGCCGTCCAATTATTAGTAATCCTTGCTTTTCCAGATACCAGCCGGGATGCTAAATGTAGTCTGACGCTGAGGTTTGCACAAACTGGCTGAGAGAGGTGATGCTGGGCATTGCTGGTGGAGGTCGGAGATTCGGAGTTTCCCTGTGATGTGGCGGGCCTGCGACTGGAGGAGTGAACCCCAGAGCAGATGACTTTCCTGAGGCCCTTCGCGGGACTGGTGCATTCCTCGGAGGTGTGCATGTGCATGCGAGACCCCCGATATTGGCCTAGTTATTCCCTGGAGGCGTTGGATACTGGGGAGAGCTTCGAAGGTCCTGTGCGGAATTGAGCGGCCCCAATCGCCCTCACTGGCTTTAGAACCTCTAGTGCAGCATCTGAGCCATGCTATGGCACCATATGGCATCCCAATTGGACCAACAACTCATACTATGGCACCCTATGCCAACGATATGTTGTTGTATTTTAAAGACCTGAATACAGACATGCTACCTATAGCCTTTTGGTTCATGCGATTTGGGGAAGTATCTGGCCTACATCTCAACACTTCAAAGTCAGTAACATACTCCATTTATGATACTTATAACATGCGCAGTCTGCAATTTGGTTCACTGTAGTTTAGGCTCGAGCCCACCACTTTTAAGTATGTGGGAATCCACATCTACAGGAGCACTTCCGATACCATAGATAGAAATGTGGTTTGAATGCTTAACTCACTCAGATCTCAGGTGGCGCTCTGGAACACCTTACCATTAATGATAGCTGGCCAGCTGGCTCTGTCTTAGATGATCATGCTGCTGAGACTCTTAAACCAGTTTGTGAACCTCCCTGTAGCCATGTAGGATATTTAAAGCACTTGATCTATCGACTATTGCTCTGGGGACTGGGTCGACAGAGATTGGACCTTGCCAACATGCAATTGCTGAGCCCCAGGATGTATGGGAGCACCACATTTTAAGGCTTATCGCATTGCTGGGCAACTGCAGTGGTTGGCATACTGGCTGGGCGACTACAACCTATTGGAAATATGGAACACTACAGGCACTGCTGTGCCACGGGAAGGATAAGGGACTCTACCTTTCTTCTCCATATAGCTCTCCATTGTTGGAAGCTGACACTAGAATATGCAAAAATGCCCACCCCATATGTTCCACTTTGCGGCCTACCAACCTTGCGGGGTACACTATCAGCTGCTAGATTATGGAGTTGAACAGGGTCCGGAGTTGAGACAGTGGGCAACTTATTTTTAGATGGTAATCTGATCCCCTATGATGAGTTTGTATGAACCACTACTGTTCCAGATACACTATTCCTGACTCACGTTGCTATCACACATTTTATATGCAGGCCCTAGGTGGTGGACCAAAAAGAACCCCCTACTTTCCAATTGTTGCAGGTAATCCACATAATGGGCCACAGGAGCCATCTGGTTAGATGGTTATACCGGGCGCTACAGGAACATTTGGGCACCCCATTATTGATTCTTCACCAAAAATGGGAAACTGCGATAGCCAGTTTACTCAATGACAGAGAATGGGCGCAGGTCCTAGAACATCCCAGATGAGTTTCTTGCAATATCCAACTTCAAGCAATACAGCTGCTAATCCTTCACAGGGTGTATCTAACATCAAGGGCGATACAAAGAATTTATCCTACCGCTTCCTCGGATTGTCCTAGGTGTCTCCGTCCGGAAACTGACTTTATCCACATGATGTGGGCTTGCCCCTTGCTGAGAGGGTTTTGGGCTGAAGTCACACTGGGCCTTACCCAAATTACTGAGCGCTCCTCTTGGACTACTATTGAAGCCTGCCTCTTGGGACTATACCCTCCACGAAAAAGGCAGTTGTATTGAGCCGCTTTATGGGGCTTGCTTTGATGCTGGCCAAAAGGTTAATCACACAGCGCTGAAAATCTCGGACAGCACCGCACGAGGGACAGTGGATAGTAGACGTTATCAAATGGGCCACTGCCGAAAGAGAGGCGCTGCAGCACGAATAGTATAGAGGACTGAGGAAAACGCTGATTTGCATGGAATGGGCCCAATTTGTTGAACAAATTAGATTAAATATCGCAGATGAGCCTCAAGACTAGGAGAATATTTGGACTGTCCCTGCCTGGTGCTCTTGGTTTGTGGACAATATTCCAATGCATTCGCTCACTCCCTTTCCCTTCCCCCCATCTCACCTGCTCCGGCAGGGTCACCCCATCAGGATGGATACTTTGATTTTGGAAATCAGACCATAGTGGCATTGTCTTGATGGTTTTTGGGGGTGTTTTTTGTGGGAGGGGTATAGGGGGACAATTAGAGTTATAAAACCCTACTAATTTGAATAAACATCCTGAAAACTGTATGTACGTCTATCATCATGCATACTAATATAAGCAATGTGCTGCAATGACTCAGTTTATTGATATTTATATGTAATGAAAATTGGAACTCTTGCTCACGTAGCATGTCATCACATAAAAGTGATTACTACCTACTGTAATGTGAGCTTACAATCCGTGAAAATAATAAAGTTTGTTTAAAAATAAAACTGTTCTTGACTGCCATAGTTTCTAAAAAATACAATCCAACCAATCAGTCAACCATACTATGCTAATAAGCACCACTTTATCAATGTTTCATATCCATATGGATGAAATATACAATGTATTAAGATCATTCTTTTTGTTGGTAAATATTTATGTTCCTTATGCTGCATACAAGTTACTTCATGGTGCCAAAGCAGACCTTTGATTGATAGAGAAGGTACAGAGCAAGATAATCATTCGCCAAATCACACCTCTTAATGATCTCTGGAGAACATGTATTGTTTAACCAATGCTCTAGCATAATGTTCTGCAGAAAAAAATTGTTTTTCTTTCTGAACCTGATGCGATCCTTTTGTAGAAAAATATCTGCTTCCACTAGCCAATGAGGTCAATGTCCACCTTAGACAATTCCCCTTGGTTTGAGTGTTGTGTTGTATTAGGGCACTACTTACAAAAGTATTGCCAGCACTGACCAAGAAGCAAGGGACTGCAAACATATTTAAAGACTCTTGGGCACCATCTCTACATTTGCTTTATCAAATAGAACAGAAAATATGAAGTATTGATGATTTCAATTAATTAAAGAACAGAAGTTTAAAAAAAGATTGTTTGGAATTTCACACATTTTCACTTGATTAGCATTAAACAGAAAATAATACCGCTACATGTTGCACAATGCTTTGGAAAAATCTAGTGGTGCTTCATAAAGGATATGGATTTACCACTAAATGGACCAGTGCTAGTATACTGAGAAATGTACAGTCAGAACCTGAAATTCATATAAGTGCGTTCTTTAGCTGTTCTCCTTCCAAGGAACATAATGAAATGGAATGCTACGAATAACTGTTGCAAATGGTTAGACTTATTGCAAGTATCCTCCCATATCCTTTTGTGTGTCAACTAAATTAAAACTTTCTAAAAGTGTAATTTCTGAAATAATAATCAAAAATCCAACTGGACCATTAAGTTGGATTTTAAATTACTCTTAAAATGAGTCCCCGAATTAACTTTTTTGTGTTCTAGTTTAGAGAGGACCTGGCTTGACAGTTTAGTCTGGACTGCTCCTATTAGAGCAGTGTTGAGATGTATTTGCATATGAATAAGTCTGATCTGATAAGTCACAGTGGATTTGAATACTATCCAGAGCAATTGCCAGTGGTTAGACGTATTGCAAACATCTTCCCATCACCTGTTGGGTGTTTGCTTTTCCTTCCTAATTCAAATGGGCCCCTCTGATCGAGGCTAGGGTTACCCACCTGCTGTTGGCTCCCTTGTGGTGATATATGGAAGGGGTTGGCTGTGGAGAGGTGTTTTTCTTTATTGAACAGGTGGCTTTGGGTGCTGTGCCTAACCCTTTCCTGATTTTCAAAGTATGCCTACTCTATGAATGGCAGATCTAGCTCACAACTAGACCTGTATCCCTTTTACATTACTAACCAGCTTGAACCCATGCCCGGTGGGAGTGGAAGCTGCCCCAAAACTGGTTTGAAATGACAAGTGGAGGTTGTTGGCTGACATTCCCAACAACACAAATAATAGAAAAGATTGATGTCTTGATAAAAGTGTTGCTCCCCAAGTTTCTGGATAAAGTCAGTTCTCTCAATAATTGTCATGTCTCCAGCAAAGGACACCCATTGCATTCATCCTAAGTCCTTAGTTCTCAACAATGTGTCTCAAGTCCTTCAACTCTAGCCACATGCCCCTAGCTCTGCATCCCAAGGTCTGGTTATTGAGCTAATCTCAATACTCCTATGTAAAAATGTAGGTAACCAGTTTGAGTAAAGATGCATTTTATCCAATGACCCCCCATTTAATGTCTTAATTGCACTATAACACTTAGGAAATAAAGTGTTGGTGGTGTTTGGAGTAAATTGACAGGAAGCCTGATCTTATGACTATTTTCACTAGCAAAGAATCACTGACTGTGACTGAAAGATGATAGCTGTCCAGCTGTCTGGCTTAGTGAATACAAGTTGGAGCTGCCGGAGCTGAATTTGAATCTTCAAGAACACTGTTTGTGTTTACAGAGTGTTTCTTACTTTGTCTTGGCTATGACCAAAGGTCTCTGCTGAAGTTCTGCTGGACTGCCCTGTTATAGCGACAGCTAACTGTGCCTGACTATGAGTCTTTAGTCTGCCCAAGGAATCCAGAGATAATAATATGTACCTTAAAGTTCTTTTTATCCCTTACCAGAGAGTAGGGAAGAGCTGTTCCAAGAAACAACATCAGTAAGTGCAGATCCACAGTCTGGTGACTCTGGCTCTTGAGCACATTCCCTCTCTGCTTCACATTTTAATGCATTTTTTCTTCAGTCTATCTATGCTATGTGCAGTAATCCAGAACAGCATTAGCAAATCTGCAAGTTGGCTGCACAGAGATCCCTATTACCTGTTTCAAGATCTTTGCACTTTTGGACTGGTTTCAGCTCCTGTTGGCAATACTGAAACTTTCCTCTTTGACATTGTTGCTGGTCCTCCACACTGCGTGACGAAATGTTCATCCAGTAACCGAAGGGTCCTTCAGTTGCATTATTTTGTCAACTGAAGTGACCAACATCTCTACACATAAAATTCACCCTTCATACTTAAATCCATTGCAGGAAGTAACGATACAATTAATTAATACTCTTTTTAATTGTCTTATTTCCATATTACATTACATGTTCAAAAACACTAGGGTTGCATAAGTTCAATGTTAACAACTTTCTACAATGTAACTGTTTTTGAGGAAAGATCGATCATCAGTTGCAAACAGTAGCTCCAATCACTGTGTAACAGTACTACAGGAATGTTGCTAGTCTTGTGCCTTATTATTTCAATTGTCTATATGTACATATATTGAGTGTATGTAGATATGTATATGATATTGCTATGCTGTTTTCAAATCTTTCTGAAATTAGAGCATGTCTGGGAAGGCCTTAAAGGATACAGGAATTGTTCCATATCCTGTGTGCATAGATGAAAAAGGCTTGCTATCTGGCTTGTGTTTTTGTTTTTTTTGTCTTCTTACTCAAGAATCTGATCTTTTCCAGGCTGCTGGTGTGATGAGAGTCACAGAGATCGAGACCTTTTCTGCTAGCTAAGCAGAGATGATTCCGCAAATTGACGAATGGGGGCCAATGGAGTTCTATCAGGCTGGGGTGATTTGATCACATTTCTTCTGGCCCTGGATGAGATGTTCTACAGCATGTGAGATGCCCCTAATTGATTCCAGTGTGAAGTCTGGGAAGCCATGGAGTAGGGAATTGCCACCATTCAGATGCAGAAGCCTGAGGGCTTGAATACAACTTCTAAATTTGCTTTCTTGAAGAAATGGTTTGAGAGAGAGAGCTAGTACCAGGCCTGTTTTATTTGTTGCTACTGCATTCCTTGAGGGTGAAGTTGGTGTCCAGGGTGAATCCAAATGAACTGGAATTCAGTGTAAATTGGGGTTCAAAGTTGTCAAGGTTGAAGTCATTGAGCCAGGTTTAACCTGCATCTTGTTTATTGGTCTTGGTAAAAACCAGTAATTGTGTCTTGATTTGGTTGGGTGTTAGGTAGGCACTGGGCATCCAGGTCTAGATGGTGTACAAGCTGTGTTTGAGGCACTGGATATTTGAAGAAAAGGGGACTTTCAAGTACAATAGTATATCTTTGGCATATTGATACGTCTTGATGCTGTTATCTGTGAAAGCAGCACCAAGAGGCTCCATGTATGAGTTGAAAATAACAGGAGACAGTATAGAGCCCTGGGGGACTACAGAAATGATAAGGATCTTTTGGGCCTGGAGGTGGCTTTGTGAACAAACTGTTTTAGATTGCAAAGGTAGTGAACCAGTGAAGGACATTGCTGGTGAATCACATTCAACACTCCACAATGCCTAGGACAGTGGGGTGGTCAACTATATCGAAAGCAGTGAGAGGTTGCAGAGTATCAGGAGACAGTTATCTTCATCTGTGGTCAAGAGGCCATCTGCAACAATGTATAAAGTTGCAGTCTCTGTACTGCAGCATGATCTGAAGCCAGACTTATAGATGTTAGAAAGATGATTAACATTGATGTGGTGTTGGAGTTGAACATAAAGTGTATTCAATAATCTTGCAGATGAATGGTAGGAGAGGGGTTGGCCAATAGTTAGCACTGTCATCAGAGTCTAGTGAAGGGTTCTTTGGGAAGGAAGGATCTGGGCTGCCTTGAGAGCTTATGGAAAGATGCCTTGAGTGAGAGAAGCATTAGCATCATATAAACAGAGATAACAGAGCATTCCCAGAGAGAGCTTTGATGAAGGACATTGGTAGGACATCATCATTATAGGAAGTAGCTTAGAGGAGAGTTCAATTCATGGATTCTTGAAAGTTACACCTTCTCAGACATTAGAGATTCATGAGTATTTTAGAGTTTGCATAGACAGGAGGCCATATGTTTATGTTTATGGATTTATAGAGCGCATGGCTGCCCATAGGTTTCCCAGCGCTAGCAGGGTATGATAACAGTAGTCTTGTTCAGTTTGCCAGGTTGTTTTTTAGGGAGCAGTGTTTTAAGTCTCTTCCTGAAGGCTAATTCGTCAGTTAACATGTGTGTCTCTCTGAGCAGCGAGTTCCAGATCTTGGGGACAAGATGAAGGAAGGATCTTCCTCCCCATCTTGCCCTTTTTATTCTGCCTTGTTGCAAGAGGAGATCTTTTGAAGATCTTAAGTTCCTGACTGGGATGTAGTGGACAACCTGTTTTCCCAGTGAGGCAGCTCCTCTGTTATTCATAGCTCCGTGGGCAATATAGAGTGCCTTAAAGGTGATCCTTGCTAGAACTGGGAGCCAATGCAATCTCTTTAAAGCAGCTTTGGCTGAAAGCTTTCTTGGAATCTGAAGTGGGATCTGTGCTACAGCATTCTGGGCCATCTGCAGCCGATGGATGACATATTTTGGTGCACCAAGGTATAAGGAATTCCCGTAGTCCAGTTGTGACATAATCAGAACCTTGTCCGCCATTCTACGGGAATGCACAGGCAGGATGGGTAAGATTTTTCGAAGCTTATGTAGCAATCCAAAGCATTTACCTGAGGGTTTTTTTGCTTGGGTCTCCATGCTTAGATTATCGTCTAGACAAACTCCCAGATTTTTGATGACTATCTTGGGGATCGGGGGATCACCCAATTGGATTGGCCAGCTGATAATGATCCAGGGTACTGTCTGGTTTCCCAGGAACATAATCTCCGTTTTATCCCCATTCAATTTCAGGGAACATTTGCACATCCAATCAGCAATTTTTGACATGCAGGGGCCTCTAATATTATATACAGGGTAGGGGTAATTTGTCACTGATACCACCAGTTGTGTGTCATCGGCATATGACACAATTGACATGCCAAATTCTTGTACTATGTCTGCTATGGTTGCATGTACACATTAAAAGGTGTGGGACTCAGTGCTGATACCTATGGTACTCCACAAGAAAGTTGGTGGGTATCTGAGAGAAGTTCCTCTTCCATCAGTTGGAAGGACCTGTCCTCCAGGAATGATGTCAGCCATTTAATTGCTGTCCCTGTAATACCTGCATACTTTAATCTTTTGATCAGTGTGCTATGTTCTACAGTGTCAAATGCGGCACTCAGATCCATTAGCAGGATAGCCGCTGTGCACCACTGATCTAGGATTTTTTTCAATTCCTCAGCTACTACCAGTAGAACTGACTCCGTACTATGCTGGGGTCGGAATCCCATTTGTGTATTTTGAAGCCTTTGATTGTCTTCTAGATATTTGGACAGCGTCTGATTTACACTTTTTTCTGCAATTTTGCCTAGCAGTGGTAACAGTGAAATGGATCAGTAATTTCCCAGTTCTGGACGATCCAAATGTGTGTTTTTAATAATGGCTGTATGATCGCATGTTTCCAGGATTTTGGGATCAGGCCTTGGGACAGGGAATGATATACCAAGGCTGCCCTGGCTGTTTTCGCCAGGCTGCCGGCCTGTAACAAGATGTCTGGCTCAATTGCATCTTGGGGAGAGGCCAACTTGATTTTCTGTAGGGTAGAGATGAAATCACCTATCTGCATCGTTTTGAAGGGATCTAATTCCCTTCCTAATTTAGTACAACTGTTTCCGCTCATGTTGATATATGAACCATCATTCAATGAGTTTCTATTTTGTTGCAGATTCTCATAGAGCGTTTCCACCTTATTTTTTAAATGTTTTGCCATCAGATTGCATCTTTCTTTAGATGTAGTTTGGAGGCTCATTTCGTGATTAGTGGTTGTTAGGGAGCAAACTACCTTGAATAGTTCTTTTGGGCAATTGTGCGCCCCATTAATTTTTATCTTCAAAGTAACTAGCCTGAGCCTGATACTTCTCACTGTGATATTGTCTAATGACCAGTTTATATCGAGGTTTAGTGCCATGTTGTTGCAATACTGTTTTTATTGAGTATTTGGTACTGTGTATTGTTTTTTGTGTAATGTTTTCTTTTCATATTTAGTGTTTACAATCTAGATATATTTGGTTTTATTTCACAATCTAAAGTATTGCCTCATCACACAACTCATTCACTGACTTTAATTACTATGAGTTTGTGTCAAAATATATTGCCAGATGCCCGGGAATGCCTATACTCCAGCCATGTACCACCTTTTTGGCACAAGGTAATAGCACTGCCTCGCTTTACTTTTGGGATAAATTCCCACGTGACTTGGTAAATCACAACATAAATTCTACATCAGGCTGCGCCACAATAGTGCACACTCCAGCGCAAAATTTTTGAAAATCTGTGCCCAGATGTTCTTTAGTCAAAGCATTGAATTCTAAGGGCTTCATTTATGAGGCTGTGCGTCACTTTTACGCTGCCGGTGCGTTACTTTTTGTGACGCACCAGTGGCTTAAAAAATGTGCCTTGTTGCGCCATATTTACAAAGTGACGCATCTAGGTAGATGTGTCAGTTTGTAAACCCCTGTGCCACATTATACCTGCGCCAGGTATAATGTATGCAAGGGGGGCGTTTTGACGCAAGAAATGGTCATGGAAGTGACGCAGTGAGATTTCACTGCGCCATTTCTTGGCCGCTAATTCGTTAAAACCTTACGCCTGCATCATGGTAGGTGTAAGACTGACGCAGGCACTAACAACATGGGACTTGTCCATGTAAAAGGACGCATTGCTGGAGTTGCGTCACTTTTGTGACACACTCCAGCAATGTGTTGCATCAGAAATACTGATGTATCTGTAACTCCTTGCAACATGATGCGTCGTATTATAAATATGACGCATCAATCCTGACGCAAGAAGGGCGCACTAAGCAGTGACGCATCGCTGCTTTCACGCAGCGATGCGTCATTTCTCATAAATGAGGCCCTAAATGTGAACCCTTGGAAACTAGTCATTAAGGTAAGCAACGTATTTTTAGTACTGAAAGGAAAGAAATACTGCTGAACTTTCTTTGTCAGACCATAACAATATCACAGTGTGGCAATAGATTAAGGCTTTCAACCTATTCAAAATACAAAATATAAGATTAAACTACTGTGGGAGAAAAAACGTCAACATTTATGTAGTGTTAACATATTTCATCTGAGTTGTAATTATCACCCTTCAATACATTCGACTTCCACATTTGTTAATGTGAATAATTAACTTTTGCATTAACACATCATAGTTAATCAGCCAACATTGAAGTGACCTTAAATTAGCTGTGTATCCTTTCAAGCCACCTGCCCAGAGAAGCTAGGCACAGACTGACGGAATCCCAGCAGAGCATGACAACATCAGTGTAGCTGTAACAACTCCTGAAAATTCTGCATTCACAGAAAAGAAGACTCTTTGTAATCAAGAGATCCTTTGCAGGACTCTTCAACACTAGCTACTGTATCTGTAACCACAGTTACATTGTCAACAAACGTTCACTCAACACCGCATTTGTATGGAGGCAGGCAACAGCATCTGATATTAGGCAGAAAAGCTAGGATCTCTAGGACAATGTGTGGCAAATATTCCCTCAGGTAACAATTCACTACTCTACTGCAGTACAGTTTCTTACAATAGAGAAAATGTGTTCATTATTCGAAGTAAGCAGAAACGGGCTGAGGAGCAAAGATGAGATTGTTAAATCAGATATGTAAGAATTAGCAAAAGCAGAGAAGACGTCCCGCCTAAATATTGCTCTTGACATGAATTCAAACAGGGAAAGGCACACAGAAAACGATCTACAGAATATGGGTTGCTATGTTGAAGGCTGGAATCTGCAGCAACAACCATGTGCAGATGCACAGCAAAGAGGTTGTTTTGACTTGAATTGTTGCTATGCATCCATTCCCTTAGTTCTCTGTTGCTCAGCCAGTATGAGTGTGATGTAATAGAATGCTGGAGTACCTGGTGTGGTTGAGAGAGAGTCAGTTGGAGTGTATGGGATGAGCAGCAAGGATGATGCTCCTGGTGGGTCTTACTTAATACTATCTTCTATACTTGAGGTATCTGCTACTTACTTAAGAGCTTACTTGAACAGACCCCCCCCCAGGATATTGCGGCATGGATTAGCAACTTTAGCTGCACAAATATGGAAATTTAGCAGCACAAATATGTGAATTTTGCGGCGTTTTTCAGCACTTTATTTTGCAATTTTTCAACACCAAACACTGGGATTGTATTTTTATGAGGTATTTTATAACATGGATGTTTACTCCATAGCACTGTCTAGAGTATTTAGGCTTTCAGGTTTCTCTACTGTGTGTATCATGCAGTATTTATGTTCACATTACTTTCAGCTAGACTACTGTGCCATCATTACATAAAGTGATTAGTAGCTCCTTGGTACGCAGGGCTTAATTTGTAAAAAAAAAAAAAAAAAGTGCCAGGGCAGATGCAGCTTGCACCACACATTGCCCCTGCCATGCAGCCAATGACATTACCAACACAACTATTAACCATCACACTACAAGTGTGGCAATTCTGACTATTTCAGGCTCCCAAAGCATTTAGAAAGGCTTGGGGGGCAGGTAATTGTAAATTTTAATGTATTTTGAATTAATAATCAACTGCTGTTCTTGTCAACTCTACATTAGTTAGATAGCACCACCTTGTGGAGGACTGTCACATGCACCCCAATAGCATTTCAGTGTCAGTGCCGAGCACCAGAAGCGACCGACTCAAATTAAGCACTGTTAGTACATCAGATTATATCAGTGCATTGACATTCATTCTTCCACCCACCATGACAACAATACCAATATTGATCTAATAGATCAGTCAGGTGATATGTGCATCCTTTACGTGGCATGGGTTCGTATTATACATGAACAACATTATAATTTATCAAATCAAACACAGGAGAGGATATTGTAAAGTGTACACCCTGAAATCATATATTTCGAGGTCTTCTTGTATGTGAACATGAAGAAAAAGAAGGGGAAGTGAAAAAAAAATTGCCTAAGATTGCACAATTTGGTAAAGAGGGGAACCCAGGATTAATATCAGGTTCTCTGGTTTCACATTGTGCAGTTCAGTCACTAGATATATATTATTTGCTTCCCCTAAACCCACTGTACCGCAAACACCGCTCTGACAATCCTCCTTCCCTGACCACCACCAAGCTGGCATCACCAACCAAACATTTTGGCCCTTAGCAAGATATTTGTGAGTACCCATGGTCTAAAGGATGGCCAGTCGCAATTCTCTTTCAGCAATCTAACTGGCAAGTCTTCCAATAAATCACGATATGTTTGTGAGTTAGGCCCCTTCTTATTGGCTGCTGTCAGTTAGTCAGAATAGCCCTGGAACAACCTTAAACTAGCCCAATGCAAGCTGATATTTTTGCAGCAGTCTAATGAGTGATTCTGCATGCGTTTTGTGTGTTTTTACTTGTCTGTGGAAGGTGGTAGGGTTTTAGCCACAGGGAATAATGTTTTACCCAGAAGAAAAAAACGCGGTACCAAATTGTACAATCCTGCACAATGAAAAACAGGCATCCAAAAAAAACATGTGAGAAATGCAATACTACGTGTGGAATCATGCAGATTGCATGGCTTTCCAGATGTCACATCTGTTTTGTGAACTGGGAAAAAGTATCTGTTTTGTAAACTAGGAAAAAGTATGAACATACATTCAGCCTGAGCCATAGAACTCTGTTTGTACTTCTCTTTTTTAATCTGGGCTATTTGGCCGCTGCAAAACAGAACTTACAGGTACATTTAGAAATGGTGCAAATAGCACACCCTATGGAATACGGTGCCAAATGAATCTTATGTGCTGGTGAATGTGTGACAATTGCTACGTGAAATTCCCAAATTTTGCCATTACAGAAGATAACATATTTAAACCACTGCAAAATGTTAGCACAGGAACCTTTGTGAAGCGGTCCCTTTGTTTATGGGATGTATTGCAAAAAAAAGCAATCTCAAAATGGTTTGCAATGTCTTGTTTATAAATAATCAATATAAATTGCAATACCAAGTTTCTACACATTCTTTATTTGAATCCTGCTGTCCAGTAGAAGGATAACAAAAAATGGTTGGTGGAAACATGTTGATTTTTGTGTAGCTCAGGAACAACACAATTCAGTTATTTTGATACTGAACTTTATTTTAAGTGACAAGATACTTTCAAAGCCTAATGCTCTCATTAGTTATATTATTTCAGATGCAACAGGCCTCAGACATTCTCCCCTGAATTGAGAAACAGAGGGGCATATTACCAAGGGGCGTTAGCGGGACTTTTTCCCGCTAATGCGGCGATAATTTCATCGCCCTATTGTAGTAAATAAAGTATTACCCTGTCATAATTTCTATAATTAACCAAAAGGTCATGCATAAAAATGAGAGGCAGAGTCCGTGGTGTCCGATTCAAAAGGGCTTTATTTCAATAACTCGAGTTAGGGGAGAACCGGTTCCATCACCACGAAGGTTCAGGAAGGGTCTTCTAAACTTTATTCACAAAGTACAATATTTATACATTCAATTTTGCAGATAGGGAGGAGAGCTCCAGGCAGAGCAAGAGAAAGAGAGATAAGAGCATGTGGGCGTGCATATGGGCGTACATGTAGGCGTTCACTTGAGGAGTCATAGGTGAGTCATAGGTGGGCGGATGCATGGAGGGGGGTTGCATGGCCAGGTTAAACTTTGCCCTACTTGTGTGCGCAACTTGATCATGACGTGTAACTGGGGGGAAGCTGACTTTCGGTCTGGTAGGGAGGCCTTCAGTGTCAGGGCGACCAGCACGTCTGGTATTATCTGATATCTTATGTTCGGGGATGTATTATCTGAAGCAAAGGTCGCTCTTCACCTAGAGCCGGTGTGGGCATCTATTTCTTCGTTCATTGCGTGGGGGCCTTGGGCTTTCTATGGACGCGAGCTCTGCAAATCACTTAAACGGAGACAGGAAGGCTAGGCCCTATCTCTTCAGACGGGTTCTGTTTACCTCCTTCACTAGGCAGGAATGTGATTCTGTAGAGCAAGCAGATAACTGTTATGCATAATACTGTTTTGGCACCCCGGGCTGGGCCCCTCTCAGCTTAGCAAAAAGTATGCGAGGTCAGGGACACGTAGCTGTAGCCCTCAGAGTGTCTGGAGGCATGAAAACCTGAATTCGGGGACTGGCTGAGCTGAGCCATGAAATGGAGAAATGGGTTTTTCGTGATACATTAAAAGTGCACAATGCAAACACATGGGCCACCTGGGCCTCGGTGCAGAATTATCGTTTCTTTTATGGGGGACTTGGTGACTGGCATCCTAATGTGGGACGCAAATGCAGAGGCATCATTATTACAGGCCATAGAGGGAAAATGCATGGGTGACATGCACGCACACTAAACGTTGGGGTACATGCAGGGGACATACTGGCCATGTAAAATTTCTTTTCCTCATTCCCTCCTTGTCCCCTACTTTACCCTTCAGGTCACATCTATTCTCATGATACCGTCTATTTGTTCAAACAGCATCATTTGTTCATTCTTGATCCTTTGCATATGTGGATGTGGAACACAGGCAGTCGCACACAGGCCGCAAATGGCCGGGCCACACTGCAGACAGAGACAGCAGCCGAATATCATAAGCAGTATCATTCCTAAGAACGACAACACTTTCCATCCCCATGCCGATATTACACCCCAGAGCCAACTGGACCAAGTCCATGTGCCTGGGTCTTGATGTATCTCATGAGCAATTGTGTGGAGCCTTGATAATGCTGCGTACACAGATGGCGCGTTATTAGGAATGAAAACGCAGCAACTGGAGCCGATCACTCTACAGGCCCCGCCCCTATCCGCCAGGATGACGTCAAGAACAAGGCGGTTCTGAAGAACAACTAATCTCATGGCAGACTGCTCCTGGGTTAAGTTCCCCAGGGCAGATGCAGTCTCATTCACAACTGCTTCCAGTGTCCTTGTTAACCTGCGTATCAGTTTACTGTTTTGGACGGGACCTATGAAGAAAAAGAATCCTCTGTTGAAATCTGTATATTGCTCCCAGGCTGTCTCAGTCTGATCAATCACTGAGGCATCGGTCTCTCTCCTGTGTCTAACATGCTCTAGTCGTGAATCTCGATGATAATTGGATGGGGCCAGAAAGACAGGTGGCAGCAGGAACGCTATATAGCACGTCCCACCCCAGTCTAAGGGCAGATGTACATAAGCTGTCTGACCGCAAATGAAATAGGTATGGCGAGATGCTTTGAAAGAAGACTTTCCTTTATCATTACACTCTACCACAGCATTACACTCGCTGTGTCCCATATGTACTGATCCTTTCTTTCGTACGCACAAATCACCTTTTACTGGTAGGACTGAAATAAACGGTGGACCCGCATTTTGCATGGGCTGAACATTCAGCATTATAAAGCTGAGTGAAGCATTTCCTTGCTCGTACTCTTCATTTTCTAGATCGGTCCCCTTCCTTTGGGGGAGTCCGTCTTCGTCTGGAAAACATACCTCATTCATTACTTTATTCAAGTCTCCCCATATCCAGTCACCCTGGTAAACTGTGGACTTTCTGCCTAATGATGTCATTAAGGCAAACCATGCTCCGTACGAACCATTGTGGGAGATCGGAAAAGGAAAGAGGGGCAGAACTCCCTTCGTCTTTTGATAAGGTGGGAGTCGGTCACATACCCAGCAATCTGTAGCATTGCTGGTCTGATGAGAACGGTGCAACATCCGAATAAAAGTATTGTTGCGCAGGGCCAGTCGATATGACAGTTCATGGGGTGGCAGATCACTAAATGTATGCTCAACGGTGTCATTAATGGAAAGGTGTATATGTGAAGCAATAGGAGGAAAGAAAACATGTAGTATTAAGCTGATACAGATTATAGGGATGCACAGAAGAGACAGAAAAATCAAAGATACTATACATCTACTGCGTAATATCTTGCAGTATTTTTCGTTCATTTTGCTCTTTTTACTATTACTGTCCGCGATCTTATACATGTCAGAAATCTTGTTCAACCGATTCACCACCTAGTGGACTTAAATGATTAAACGCTGTCTGGCTTTCTAGATCGTAATTTGGACCTGTACTCTTGCTGTGGAGTCTTTTCTAGCAAAGGGGGCTCAAAGTCTGTAATGTCTTTTTTCTTAACCAAAGTTCCAGAGTCTCCAAAGTACCGTTTACAATGATGGGCATGGAGCCATCCTTTTCTCCCTTCGACCTTGATGGCTGTCCTCGTTGTCAATAACACCAATTTCGGCGCCTTCCAACGCGGCTCAAGGGGGCTTGATCGATCAAAGTTCCGAACGAGAACGTAATCGCCTGGGGATATGGCGTGCTCCTTGACCTGGGTGTTGTCAGGGAAGGCGGCGGCAACCTGTGAACGACAAGAGAGTAGTGCAGACATCAAGGAAGCCAGGTAATCTGTAAGCATATTACTGTCAACATCAGTTATTTTCTTAGGCATAGGCGTACCCCACATGTTCGGCGGTCTACCGAAAACCACTTCATATGGCGATAGGCCTGTTCTGGAATGGGCTAAAATACGCATGTAAAAGAGGGCAACCGGCAAGGCTACCATCCAATCCACGCCTTTTTCTGCACAGATCTTTGCTAGTTTCGTCTTTATTGTCTGATTATGTCTTTCTACAAGACCTGCTGCTTCAGGGTGTCTTACACAATGGAACTTCAAGTTATATCCTAACTGAAGAGACACTTGTTTCATTAATTCAGAAGAAAATGGCTGACCATTGTCTGAGTACACGACACAGGGCAATCCGTATCTAGGAAAGAATTCACGCACCAATTGCCTGGCGGTTGTCGCAGCAGTATAATCTGGGACTGGATACGCTTCTGTCCATCTAGTTAGTGCACACACAACTACCAGGACATACTTGTAACCTCTAAATCTGTCAATTTGGATATAATCCATCTGGAGGACATCAAAAGAGTGGTCAGGAGGATGAAATCCGCCTTGTTCCACCGGGATGCCTTTACCTGGATTGAACTGACAACAGATCATACATGTTCTTACTTTTTGTTTCGCTGCAGCACGCAGGTGCTTGTTAAACCAGATATTCTGTAAGCTGTCCATAATTGCCCTCTCTCCCAAGTGTGCTGGACTCTGTGCTGTGTTTATGATCACTTGTACCATGGAATCAGGAAGAAACCATGTGGCTTTGCCCTTAGTCATCCAACCCTGGTCAGTCTGGACCCCTCCTTGTTCAATCCATTTCTTTATTTCATCTGAAGTGGCATGTGTCTGTATGTCGAGTACATCTTGAGAAGGATCCCTGACTGTCATACTTTTTGTCAGTAATGGTACCTCTGTCTTTGTCGTGTCTGTTGGTGTCTGGGCTGTAAGTTTAGCAGTTCGGTCTGCCAGGTCATTACCCTGGGAAATGGTGTCTGTAGCTTTGGTGTGTGCTTTGCATTTCAGGATAGCTATGGCTGCAGGTAAATGTATTGCTTCCAACAGGGCCTGAATAAGCGGGCCGTGCTGAATTTTGGCCCCATGAGAGGTCAAGAAACCTCTCTCCCTCCAGAGTACTCCGAAATCATGAACTACGCCGAATGCATATTGGAAATCTGTATAAATGTTTACTTTCAAGTGCTTAGCTCTTATGCAGGCTTGTGTCAGAGCGATGAGCTCTGCTGCTTGTGCTGACAGTGTGTCTATTCTTTGTGTCTCTATGACTTCAGTAGCAGTGGTCACAGCATATGCTGCCACTAATTCTCCTGCCTTTGTTCTCATGCATGATCCATCTACATAGAGTGTTAGGTCAGGGTCTGGGAATGCAATATCTGTCAGGTCTTGTCTTGGTTTCGTCACTATATTCATGATTTCCACACAGTCATGTGGTGCAGTGTCTTCTGTACTTGAGGGCAAAAGTGTTGCAGGGTTTAGAATGTTACAGCGTCTGATCTCTATGTGAGGTTGAAATAACGTCAGTTCATATCCTATCAGTCTCGCTACGGTCAAGTGTTGTGTCTGTGTCCTGTTCAAGAGAACTTCCACTGCATGCGGTACCTGTACTGTCAGGGGGTGTCCCAGCACTATCGAGTCACTTTGTCTTATGGCTAGGGCTGTTGCTGCAACCGATTTCAGGCACGCAGGCAGAGCCTGGGCCACTGGGTCCAGTGTACTAGAAAAATAAGCACAATGCTTGTGTTTTCCTGCTTGATCTTGTGTGAGGACAGATAATGCTGTTCCATCTCGTTCAGTTACGAAAAGTGTAAAGGGTTTGCTGTAACTAGGAGTCGCTAAAACTGGCGCCTGACATAAGGCTCTTTTTAATTCCTCAAAAGCCAAGGTATGTTCTTGTGTCCAAGGGAGGACAGTCGAAGACGCTGCCTCCTGTGTTGTCAACTGTATGAGTGGTTTGGCTAGATAGGCATACTGGGGAATCCACTGTCTGCAGTATGAAGTGAGGCCAATGAAGGCCCGTACCTCCTTTTGTGTCTTGGGCTGTGAAAGGTTAGAAATTAACTGAATACGTTCTTGTGCCAGCTGTCTACCCCTCTTGGACAGCAAGTGTCCAAGGTACACCACTTGCTGTGCACAGAATTGTAACTTTGAAGGGGACACTTTGTGCCCCTTGTCTGCCAGAAAGTGTAAAACCGTCAGTGATGCATCCTCGCAGTCTGTTTCTGATCGTGCTGTAATTAATATGTCGTCTACGTACTGTATCAGTGCTGTGTTGGTAGGCATATTAATACTGTCCAGTTGTCTCTTTAAAGCCTGACTGTAAATGCTAGGACTCTCTGTGAAGCCCTGTGGTGCTCTCGTAAATTTAAAGCTGCGTCCTTTTAGACTAAATCCGAAAAGGTATTGGCTATCTGGATGAATTGGAACGCTGAAAAAGGCATTCTTCAAGTCAATTACAGTAAAGAACGTCGCCTCAGAATCAATAGCAGTCAGTAATGAAGAAATGTCTGGAACAACTGGGTATTGTGGGACTACACATTTATTTAATTCTCGAAGGTCAACAACTAGTCGATAAACTGGTGGTGCATTAGGGTCTGATCGTTTAAGAATAGGAAGGACAGGTGAGTTACATACATGCGAGTCAGTCTCCACCACCACCCCTTGTGCAATGAGTTCGTCAATAATTTTTAACAAGGCAACTTCGGCCTCAGGTGGTATTTTGTATTGTCGGATACGTGGTAGTACTACTCCTGCTTTGAGTGTGACATGGTGTGGTGTTATGTTCATGTAACCTACGTCAGTTGGACCTTGTGCCCATAGGTGCTGTGGTAAATTCTTAAGTCTGTAGTCAAAATCTGTCAACACATAATGTCCCTTAAAATCACATAAGAACAGTCGCACTCCCTCCGGAGAACAACAGATAACTGCTCCTAGTTCTTTTAATGTCTTTATACCAAGTAAGTTTTCTGGACATGATTTAGTAAGTAGCAAGTCTGTGGTACGTGCCAGTGGACCAACCTCGAGGGAGACTGGTTTCGATACTTCATTAACAATAGGCTTTCCTGAAAATCCCAGGGAAATATTCTGTGAGCCCGAGAGAGGTGCCCCTGGAACCTCGTCATGGCTGATGGTAGTTCTGCTCGCCCCTGTGTCAATCAGAAACTTTCTGTCCTGTCCCAGTACATGAGCATGTACATAGGGACCCTCTTGATCTACAGGAACCTGAATAAGGGGCAAGCCATCTTCCCTCTCAAGGCTGTTTCATGAGAACGATTGGTATTCTGGGTAGTCCGACTGTGTGTACTGATACATTTGTGGTGTGGCATGAACAGGCGGCGGTGGGGGTGGAAAAGTCGCTACTGTCTGTTGTGTGTTCTGTTGGGTGCTAGTTTGCCTAGGAGTGTGTGGTCATTCTTTTGTCTTGCCTGTAGCTATATTGTGTTTCAGGACAGCACATTCCTTTACATAATGACCTGGTTGCTTGCAATAATTACAGTTCCCTTTGACAGGTGTCGTGCCATTTTTATTTGTGCTTGCCGGTACCGTTTGGGCAACCAGCACCTTCATTTTTGTCTCTTTCATGTGTCTCTTTTCCTGATCCTGCTCTTCTCTAGTCCTGTTCTGGTGATATTGTAGCATCTGCAACATTTGCGAAGGGCTGTTTGCTTGCCAAGTACTCTCAACCTTCAGTACTCTATTCTTGATCTGGGGTAGGGAATTCTCTACTAATTTGCTCACGAAAAGATGGGGATATGATTCGCTACCAGGCTTAAGGCCACTATTAATAGTAAAGCATTTTTCAAATCTAGAATAGAAGTCGCTTGTGTCCTCATCTTGTTTTTGTTTACAGGCTGAAATAGCATCCCAGTCTTCCTTTTTAGTAGTCAATAGTCTCGGCAAAACCTGTATTAGGAGTTCAGGTAGTTCTTTAGCTTTGTCACCAAGACCAACCCCCGGACCCCTGTCTTTATCCTCTGCTTCCAATGCTTCCCAGCTTAACTTTTTCTCTCCCACCTCCCAGTCTTTTTCCTTAAGCTTTTCATAAATGCCTGCAGGCAACAGTACTTTCAATAGTTTCAGAATGTCAGCGTACGTATAATCTCCGATGCAGAGAATGTCTTTTAAATCTCGGTGAAATCCCCCCGGGTCTTTATCATGGCAGGGCAACATCTTTTTTATTTCCAGTATTTCTAATTTCGTCAAGGGGGTGTAAACATACACCCGTTGTAGCACATTGCTTGCATTTTTGACGGGATGTACCTCTTGTAGGGGGTTCTGTCTGTCTACGTATAGGGGCTTTCTGTCGCGGTGTGGGGCGGGAAGCATGCATGTGGTCAGAAAATTTACATACTTGTGTCGTTGATCCAAGATGACGTTAATTAAGTCAGTACCCAGGCCTGTCCATCTGTCTAGAATTATGTCGTCCAGTAATTTATACAATTGACCGGGATCGGAATATTGATTCTCATACAACGCTATTAAATGTTGGACCATGTAAATACCGGCCAAACGCTGTTCGTTCGGCGGGAGGCTCAAGAACGTTTGGGCCACTATATCACTGCTATAGATATTAGAATTGGACACCCACTGGGTGGCTGACCGGGCCAACTCCATTTCGTGTGGGGTGTGAGATCGCTCGTTCTTTATCCGTCGTTCCAGTGCTTTTTCAGTAGCTTGGAATAGATTTTCAAGGCAATATCTTTCTTTTATAGCCGGCCCCTGTTTACGGTAATCGAAGCACTTGGGCCTGTCAAACCGTCGTGCATTTCCTACATAATTTATCTTGTCCTTCGCCTCGTCTGACTCTTCCGGTGACGACTCACCCTTCTTCGTCAGACTCTACTCTGTGTATTGCTAATATTTCCTTTCGTATTTTCTTCATCATGCTATCTGTCTGTCCCTGTTTATCATGTCGACCGGCATCTATGTTATCACTTCATTCTATCAAACCAGGCTTTACATCCCCGTCTCCTTCGTCTTGTTCCCTGATCAGGCAGTTAATAATAAAACGGAGGATGTGGTTCTTAACCCCCACCTTTCTGTTTTGCATGGCCTCTGCTATACTCTCGGGTCCCTCCCCCGTTCTAATGAAACGGTATATTTTATCTAGGTAGTCTTTCATATCAGGTAGCTTGTCCAAATATGCAACGGCCTGTCTTAGTCTTAGTGAAATCACGAGCATTGGGCCCTTTCCTGGTTCTGGATCGTATATACAGTGGGGGATGGCTACATCTAAGGTAGGCTGTCCTCCCCCTACGGCCCCGGGCCCCATGTCCTCTTTCACGAGCTGCTGGAGCTGTTGGAGCTGATCCGCTGATGGGGGCGGAGGGAAATCTGCGTTTACGTAGTCCGGTGGGGACTCTTCTAGATAGGAGTAAATAAACGCCTTTGATGCTGTCGGCTTTATTCTACGTACTCTATACGGTACAGGTGGTGGCGTTCGCGACCTACGGGGTGTTTCTGAGGGGGTCACTCTAGCTAGTTCTTCTGAGAGGACGGGATAAATACCAGTAACGACGGCATTTCTTTCTCTATCAACCTGTTCTGCTTTGACCCGTTCCCCCTCCTCCCGCAGTTCTTTTTCTTTGGCTTTTTCCGCTGCTTGTTTAGTTCTCTCTGCTTTGTTGAATTCTTTCTCTGTTCTCCTATGTGCTTCTTTGCGCCATAACTCAATGGCATCTTTCTGAGAGGGTCTTGATTTCTTTTTCCATAGCGCTTCCTCTACTCTCATAATGCATTCAGAATCCCACGTTCCCGAGACAGGCCATCTGTACTTTTCCTCTAAATCCTTTGTGTAATCTACCCATAGGTCTAAATACAATATGGCATCTAGCCCGTGCTTATTATACATAAAATGACCAGGTGTGTCTCTAGGCGGGATGTTAACTGACTCTTCTAGTATCCTTTTTCTGGTCCCTATCTGACGTAATTTCGAAAACAGTGGCATGTTGAAACCAACTTGATGAAAACACAATACACACAAAAATAGTCTGACTGAAACAATCATTAACACTAAAACACCAAAACACTAAAACAGATACAGTTTAACTCTATGTACTTCAAAACAGTTAACTTTATGCACTGGAATACAGCACAACCATACCGGTCTCGTAAACGAGACACGTCTTTACCGTGTTCACGTTTACCGTGAACCCGTCTTTACCGTGTTCGTGTGAACGAACCCGTCTTTACCGTGTTCATATAAATGAACCCGTCTTTAATCTTTATGCATTCCCAATAGTGGTACTCACCGGGAAGCAGAACTTGAAGGCCTCGGATACTTGATACTGCGCATGCGCGGAACAGGTGGACCTCTGGAAACCTCGGACCTTGCTCTCTCACGGGTTGGGCTCTGGTTGGGATGATCCGCGATCCTCACCGCCTCGTGTGGATGCCTGGTCGCAGTCCGTCTCCTCCGTGGGCCTGAGGGAGTAAGCAGGAAGTCCCGCTGGTGTGTACACTTTGAAGTCCATCACGGTTGTAGAAGGGGCAAGAGCTGGACCTACATCTCCGGCGCGTGGGGAAGGGGATTTGTCCCTATTCGGCGCCAGATTTATGTGGTAAATAAAGTATTACCCTGTCATAATTTCTATAATTAACCAAAAGGTCATGCATAAAAATGAGAGGCAGAGTCCGTGGTGTCCGATTCAAAAGGGCTTTATTTCAATAACTCGAGTTAGGGGAGAATCGGTTCCATCACCACGAAGGTTCAGGAAGGGTCTTCTAAACTTTATTCACAAAGTACAATATTTATACATTCAATTTTGCAGATAGGGAGGAGTGCTCCAGGCAGAGCAAGAAAAAGAGAGATAAGAGCATGTGGGTGTGCATATGGGCGTACATGTAGGCGTTCACTTGAGGAGTCATAGGTGAGTCATAGGTGGGCGGATGCATGGAGGGGGGTTGCATGGCCAGCTTAAACTTTGCCCTACTTGTGTGCGCAACTTGATCATGTCGTGCAATTGACGTGTAACTGGGGGAAGCTGACTTTTGGTCTGGTAGGGAGGCCTTCAGTGTCAGGGCGACCAGCACATCTGGTATTATCTGATATCTTATGTTCAGGGATGTATAATCTGAAGCAAAGGTCGCTCTTCCCCAAGAGCCGGTGTGGGCATCTATTTCTTTGTTCATTGCGTGGGGGCCTTGGGCTTTCTATGGACGCGAGCTATGCAAATCACTTAAACGGAGACAGAAAGGCTAGGCCCTATCTCTTCAGACGGGTTCTGTTTACCTCCTTCACCAGGCAGGAATGTGATTCTGTAGAACAAGCAGATAACTGTTATGCATAATACTGTTTTGGCACCCCGGCACCCCGGGCTGGGCCCCTCTCGGCTTAGCAAAAAGTATGCGAGGTCAGGGACACGTAGCTGCAGCCCTCAGAGTGTCTGGAGGCATGAAAACCTGAATTCGGGGACTGGCTGAGCTGAGCCATGAAATGGAGAAATGGGTTTTTCGTGATACATTAAAAGTGCACAATGCAAACACATGGGCCACCTGGGCCTCGGTGCAGAATTATCGTTTCTTTTATGGGGGACTTGGTGACTGGCATCCTAATGTGGGACGCAAATGCAGAGGCATCATTATTACAGGCCATAGAGGGAAAATGCATGGGTGACATGCACGCACACTAAACGTTGGGGTACACGCAGGGGACATACTGGCCATGTAAAATTTCTTTTCCTCACTATTACCAAGCTGTCGCAAACACCAGTTAGCGACAGCTTGTAGGTGACAGCGGGCATTTAGGGGCCCACTTTGCATGTCAGCGATAATTATCGCTAATGACATGCAAAGTGGGCGAGCCAAGATGTTAGCGACTGAAAACAGTCGCTAACATCGCTATCTCCGATTACCAACTTTTGGAAATATTTGCGCTAAGCGCGAATATCTCCAAAAGCTAACGCCGGCCCTGAGCAGTTCTTAGCCATGTTATCCAATGGTAGGTGGATAACATGGCTAAGAGCATTAGCTCGGTAATGCATGAATATCGCTGACTTTTCAGCGATACTCATGCATTTCGGCCAATTTTTATATCGCTTAGGAGATAAACCTTGATAATATCAAGGCTCCTAAGCGATAAAAATAGGCGAAGCACGGCGTTTAAATTATTACCGCTAACCAAGCATAGCGATAATTATCGCTTATGCTTGGTAATATGCCCCAGAGTGCTTTCCCACAGGCTCGGGCCTGCATCTGCGAGGTAACACTTGTGTTGCCAGGGGCCTGTCACTTATATCAGCTCCAGGGATTCTGCGGAGTCTTGGATAAAGAAGTTATCGTTCCTGTGTCATTACTTCTCAGTTTGTTACCAGCCAGTGTTTTGCAGAATGGGCCATTGCGACAGGCAATACGGTTTTCACCACTGCTCTTAACTGTGAGCCTTATGGATTTGAACGATAAAAAGAGGGTTGTCCATCACTGTCCATCACAAAATGCCCATCATTCCAAGGTTGCATTTCTAAAGTTTGGTAATTGGCTTTGAAATGATCTTGTCAATTAAAATAAAGTTCAGTTTTATAGTAGTATTACGGTGCTACTGTGCTGCTCAGTACAAATACTGCTGCTGCTACTCTGATTACAAATAACACTGCTGGTGCTGCTATTATAAATTCTACTGCTGCTACTTTTATTACAACTATTACTGCTGCTACTCTTATTACAGATACTGCTACTCCTTACGAGAATGTCTTTATGGGTGGGCGTATGTGTACAGAGAGTGCAGCAGATTTATATTTAATACTGCCTGCTGCATCGGGAGAACCGACACTGTGTGTTGTGCCTGTGCCGGTGACGCGGTGTTTGTGCTGTGAGTATATTCACACCAGGGGTTTGTCTATTTACCAAAGTGAAATTTCTGTAAAGTTAGATCCTTTCAAGCAAGCAGGACTGATCTACAGTCTCAGCTCGGCCGCTTTACCAAAATCTTTGATCTTGGGGAAAGCATTCTCTGTCCTTAAACAGACAAAACAGATGTAGGTTGACTCAGGCTAATTGAAACAAATAAACTACAAGGGCTCTTTACCTGAAGCCGCCCACCCCACCTACTGGGGTCTTTATATGGCTGGTTAGAGGGTGGTGAGGTGAGGTGGACACCACCACCAGGAGACAGCAAAGACTGGTGAATTTTGGAGCGGAGGACAGAGAGAGCGCATCTTAGGTGAAAAGACATTTCCAGGATTGCTTCAATTTAGCGAGCACTTTTTTAAAAAGCGCGCCTTTTTACAAAAGTGCGATTTGCCGGCAAATACCGAAATTGCTAAATTCTGTAGGGTCTGCTTGAAATCTTAATAAATCATCTTCTTCTCCACTACGGCTACCTAGAATTCCTTCCATTACAACAATGGCGATGATATATGTAAGAAACCACAATTGTGAAGAATCTTAATGGAAATTTTAAAGAAACTAAGAGCATTACAGAAGATACTAAGAGCTAAACAGGAGAAATTTCATGAAGGAATCTAAGCCTGAGAGACACAAAATGTACTGCAACCCCACCAGTATCCTCCCCATCAGACAGCCCATAGCCAGGATGTGGTCTGTTATTTACATTACTAGTTTCATGGAGCAGCAGGATTTAGATGAACCCGCAGATGCTTTGGATCTCTTAGCATTTTATGGCATGTAACCATGGTACTACCAACAGTGAAGTGTACATACTACAGGCGACACAAGGGCATTAGCAGCAGCAATACTGGCAGTGCAATGTACACACTACAGGTGACGCAAAGGCATCGGCAGTAGTAGTACCGACTTTGGGAACATGAGACTGGTGAGCTGCACAATGCTGGGGCCTGAGTAAAGTGCTAGCTCTCAGTAGTTAGGGAGCGTGTCTTTACCTTTACAATGATTTATGCAGCATTTAAAAGGGCCACGTGGGTTGCTGTGCCACATGACAGATGCACGATTTTGTTGAGTGCTGTCACGAGTGGAGGCCAGGTGTTGAGAGTGCGCGCCTTCACCATTAATATGCCTGATGCTGCCTTTGAAAGCCTTGCATTGGTTGCCGTTTGTCAGTCCCGGGCTGCACGTTTAATACTGCCATGAGCCTTGCAAGCAATAAGACACAATGTGCATGCCGGAGCATGCGCAGGGCTGACGTTTTACCTCATCGTCGGAATCCTTGACAAACCTTGTCACACGTCGTCCATGCATGAAGGAGCAACAAGGGTTACCTAGCACCTAGAGGACGCAACAGCTCTTTGAGAACAGGGTGCAGAGAAGAAAAAAAAGAACTGGTTCTGATAATTAGATCTTAGCCAACTCGAGGGAACTTGAGGCAAGGAACTGTGCAATGTCGTTCATCGTTTCCTTCAGGTGAGAAGTCGCTCACCGAAGAGGGGATTCCCTTTTGAATGTTCTGTTTTACAGGACAATGCCAAGATTTGCTTTTGTGCCGTGTGCCTCATGCATGTCTTGCTGTCATGTGTTTCATTCATACCATGCTTACTTACTAAGGTCTAATTTCCTTTGAGTGCTCTACATTCGTGTTGGGGATGTTGACAAGGTGCAGGCTAGTAGAATGCTCAGCATAGATTTGCATAAATATTTTGGATAATGATGCTAGTAGATTGCTCTGTATAGGTTTGGGGGTACAGTATGGTTGTTCATCGTAATTTGCTACCCATGTTTATAATGATGCATTACTAATTTATTTTTGCCTTGGTTTTGTTGGTTGTGTGGACTGCATTATGCAGATTGTTGTTGAGTTGTAAGGGTTGCATACCCTGAAATGTGTTGCTTGCAACTTTAGGTCCCATCAGGTGTATGGTAAATGAGTTGTGTTGTAGGATTGAGTACCCTGAAGTGCATTGCCTGAGTCTTTAGGTCCTGTCAGGTGTACAATATGTGAGTGAAATGTAGGCTTGTGTACCCTTACGTGTGTTGCCTGAGACCTTAGGTCCCATCAGGCGTAGAGTATGTGGGTGTGTTGTAGTCTTGTGCACCCTGAAGAGTGTTGCTTGAAAATATAGGCTTGCCATCAGTGTAATAAATAAAACTTGTGGTAATGAAATCGTTTGATAGCCCAGCACAGTGAAAGAATTCAATAAATGCATTGTTCTTTTGTTTTAAAATGCCAAAACTCATCTCCAAAAATACTACTGGGCCTCGCAGCTGCTGGTGATGAATGACTGTGTGTTCGCAAGCCTCCATGACCCAGCATGCAGAAAAGAAAAAGAGTACATGGCCGAGGGAGGGTGTGAGAGAATACCATATGGTAGAAAGACCAGTAATGATTAGCCACAACATACACAACCGATTGTGCACATCTGGCATACAGCTGCCACCTTTCTGGGCTGGAAGGGTAAATTGACAGCCCAGACTCCATATGGTACAGTATACTGTTGCCAGAGGTGACAGGGCTAGGTGGATACCAGGAGTGGAGACTCATCGGAGTAGAGCACCTGGGAAATGTGTGGAGGAACCAATCCTACATCTGGTTCCAGGACCTACAGACCGAATTTGAGATGGCTGAGTAGGAGAGATTTCGGCACGCCCAATCGGGGCATGCATTGCAATGTTACATACGAGCCGGGAAACAGCTCCTAGACTCCTCACCTTTAGAGGACCGTCTGATCACAGAGACTCTATCAAAGAATGGAATATCCTTAATTTATAAGAAGCTTATCATTAACTCCCTTGACCTGCTTGGCCCCCTAAAACGAATGTGGAAGGAGGATCTGGATAAAATGCTAGATGACGAAGACTCGGTGGAGGCCCTCCAGGCCCCTTGAGGGTCCAACTCAAGACTCTTCATAGATCCTACTATATAAAATAGGCAAAGCAGTCTCCCCAATGTGCAGGAGGTGCTGTGGGAGCGAAGGCTCCTTCTATCACACCTTGTAGGACTGCCAGCTAGTCCAACACTATTGGGCTCAGACTACATCGATAATGGCAAGGGTGGCGGAAGTGGTAGTTCCAGGAGAACCTGGATGCTATTATTAGGGATACAAGGGAACCCTGACTGACCTATATCCAAAGAAATGTGACTGAGGTTGTCTGTGGCGGTTGCAAAACTGAATATTGCGAGGGCTTGGGGGGCTGGGACCACCCCTTCAGGTGAGGACAGGGTGGCCGACTCAGATGGGTGCCAGAGAGCAAAACAAATGATTTACACAGCCAGAGGATGCCCCAAGAAATGGGAGAGAGTTTGGGGTGATTGGAAAAACTACAGGAGTTTGGGTGGGAGAGAGATGACCCAAGATGCAGGGGTACGAGGAGATACACCAAGCGAGTCAGTGCGATGGCTGTAAAAGCACCTATACAATTCAACTTGTCTGTGTATCATAAGGGATATTGTGAAAATAAGGCAAAGATGTATGTGTAAGGATCTGGCTGCATTGTTGCCAAATGACGAGTGAATCCTGCTGTTTTCTTTATCAATAAAAATATGTTAAACCAAAAATTACAAAACTTGTGTATTCCTCTATAATCCACAAAACAAGACAAATGCTCAAAACCTTTTAATGAGTACCAATACTTTAAAATGTCAATCCTCCATGGAATTTTCACCTGAAGTGCATGGAACAATAGTTCATAGATGAAAAGGGATTTACAGTGAAGTTCTAGCCGCCATTTTGTGTCCTGCCGCCATTTTGTGTTGCCCTCACTCAGGCAGCACGGCGAACGATGTGTTTTTGCGTTTCCAGCTACTACGTGTCCTTTCAGTTAAAAAGTAACTCCATTGCCCTTGTTCACGAAACCCGATGTCAGGGTCTGGCTGAGTTCGTTAATCCATGTCTGACTCGATTGATCCCTGTCTCGGCCGACTATTTGCCCTCTCCTATTCTTTCCTTATACTCTCTTATCCGACTGGCCATCGCTATTCTCTCCTTGTATGCTCCTATTACACAACTATCCTTTGAGGCACACAAATACGTCCTGCCACCTGCAAGAAGGGATTGTGGACGCCATCACTGATTAATTTGTTGGGATGGGTAGCATACGGGGTCTGCGAGAAGGGCATATTTGAGACACCTGATAGCTTGTTTTCCAACTTTTCCTATTGGTCCGTTTTGTATGTGTAAGGAGTAAACTCTGTAAATGTGTTTCCTATAAAAGATTGTGCGCCACGGATTGAAGTGGCATTCTCCTTAGAATCCACCTTGTGTGTAACTTCTGGGACAACTGTGCTTAGCTGCAGCTAATAAACCTGGCTTCCACGCTCAACGGAGTGTCTCGGGTCTCTGTTTTATGCAAGGCAGGTGAAATCGGGGATTAAGGCGTGCCCTGCGCCGCCAGGCCCTTTAGGCCCGGTTCTCCAACTGGCGCCCAATGTGGGGCAGTTTCAGTGGTAGCGGTTCAGCCCAAGGGTCGTGAGAAGCCCCGCAAGAAAATTCCGGAGGATTCGCGAGCCACGTCAAGCGACTCCTGTATGTCGAAGTGGACCGCAGGTCTTTTTCAGCGCAGGCTACTCCTTTCTGACGGCTGCTGATGACTGCTGCCCTGACTACCGCCCTGCCTTGGACCCTCTGGTGATGATTGGTATCGCAAGACGTTAGACGGACCTCTGTTGGTGTGAGAAGACCATTTAGTTTAGTATTCGTGGTTAGCACCCACTTCTTTGTTTTGTTTTTGACTTTTGTTATTCGACTGTTGCAATAGCCGAAGCCGAGGGGTGAGTACATTTGTACTGTGTTCTTTGCTTTCACTCCTTGAAGTTAGTAAATGGATCAGTGTGCTTAAAATGCCTGGTCTGAGCGGATTTAGGAAGCTTTGTTGCTTTTGCTGTACTAGGGATTCCTGACTCGAGGATTCATGTCTGATCCCTCCGGTTCCCACTTATGAGCTCTATTCCAAGCATGGTGTTGGCCCCATTGCCTTTAATGAGGCATGGATCCGATATACAAAGAAAGATGGTGTTTTACAGAGGCCACAAAATGGTAGCTTTGAGCCTGACATATTAGATAATTTTGAAGCAATTCTGTTTAAGACAAAAGCCAGGCCGGCAATGTTTGACTCTTTCTGCCTTTGGCGTAAGGAAGCCAAACAGAGAGAAATTAAACAAGCAAAAAGGGATAAGAAAATGAGAGATATGGCGGTCATACAGGCTGCCCAGCAGTTCAAAGACGATGAGACTGATCGAGCGATTGAGGTCTCAGATAGACAGCATCGGGTGGCAATTGATAGGTGCTATCCCGTGTTGCCTACTTCTCCACAGCGCAAAGATATTGATGAAGATCCCTTAATGTCCCACTTGTTGAAATTACCTCCGCCTTATGCGCCAGGTGCTAATGCACCCGTATTATTGCCACCTGTGCAGCAACCTGTTGTTCAGCCAGGAGCTCCGGCTCCCCCTGCAATTGCCTCTTCCTGCAGTGCCACCTGCACCCCCTTTACCACCAACTTCTGTACCTCAGTCTCCTTCACCTTTAGTTTCTCTTGTAACGGCTAGTCCTTCTCTTCCTTCGCTTATTACTGCGTCTCCGGTTTTACTCTCTACTTCTTCTCCGATTCGTACTCGGTTAGTTGATACTGTCTCTGGTCTTTTATCCCCCCTCTTTGAGTCGTTTAGGACTCTTGCTTTTTCTCGAAGGCAATCCAGTAGTCAAATTCCAGATTCTGAGGAACGAGTTGTATTTGACTCTCTCGCTCATAAATGGATGATGAATGGTCCATTGTATAGTGTACCCGATATACTGAGTACGTTTCTCCAGTGGAATGAGCCTACGCAGAGATACGTTTTTAATGCCATGTGTGACGCACTTGTTAATGGATGGGAGGATATGGAATTGGATTTAACTCCTCAGGGGCTATTGGATATACAGGATAGGTTTGATAAAGGACTCATTGTGGGTCCTGAAGTTGAGGGTGCTATAAAGACACTTGTTACTTTTAGGTCCTTATATTCTTCCCAGACTATTTCTGAACCTGATCCTGCAGTTAGACAGAGAACGAAGAATTATCCTATGAGGGAAGTCCCTCCAGTCTGGAGAGAAGCAGTTCCACCGGGAAACAATGTTCCAGGTGTTCCTGCTCATTTCCAGTGTATATGGGTACATGTCCCTTGGAAACGAGCTGAAGTTTTAGCACTTAAGCAGTCTTTGCCGGACCCTCGTAAAAATCCAGCGGGATATTATAAAGAGCTGTCCCAAACTGTTGAAGCATGTATTCTGAATTTGGCCGATATCGATATGCTAATGGGGAATGGGGTTCCACAGGCGTTGAGGCCTCGGATTCGTAGAGAGGACCACGATCAGGCTTTAGGACGTATTTGGGCTGCTATAGTTGCCGCAGATGCACAACAAGTAGGTGGTGCTAAGCCAGATGATTTTATTACGCAGTTGCCTGGTAGAATCATGGTAGCTCTGTCCTGGATGGAGAGTTTTCTCTCAGGCCGTTCTCAAGAAGTCAGGTTGGGCTCCCATAAATCCACCTCTAGAGAGCTCACCAGGGGAGTGCCACAGGGCTAATGCCTAAGCCCCACATTATTTAATGTGTACGTGGCCCCCCTGGCTGACTTAGTGAGATCCTTTGGGTTCACCCCGGTATCTTATACCGACGACACCCAACTTCTGTTCCCTTTTAAAACCTTTACACCTGCTCTAATAAAATCATTTGCAGATGGAATGAGGGCAGTGTCAGAGTGGATGGCCAAGAACTGCCTACAGTGCAATGTAGGTAAAACGGAAGTTTTGATGTTTGGGGAGGCAGTGACACTGTGGTCCCCCGAATGGTGGCCCTTGGAACTAGGACCTGTTCCCAATCCCAAACAGACCGTGAAAAACCTGGGAGTGCTATTAGACCAAGCCCTTACATTCAAAGATCATGTCAACCAAGTTGCCGGTACATGTTTCAGGGCCATTGGGCTGTTGAGAAGGGTGTTTCCATACCTACCTGACAGACACAGGAAGACCTTGGTCCAGGCATTAGTCACTAGTAGACTGGACTATTGCAATGGTCTTCTTTTATCAACTAATGAAAAACAGCTTAACAAACTGCAAATAGTCCAGAATACTGCGGCAAGGTTAGTCCTCAACGCTCCATCTAGGACTCCCTCCCGCCCTCTATTGGCTAAACTACACTGGCTCCCAGTACGGCAACGCATCAAGTTTAAAATCTTATGTACCATCCACAAATGTCTGTCTGGTACGGGGCCTAAGTACTTTACAAAAGTCTTCTCACCCTATATCCCAGGGCGATCCCTACGCTCCAGTAACCTCCAGCTATTACAGGTTCCGAGAATCAAAAAATCTAGGCAGGGAGGCCGTGCCCTAGCCCATACTGGACCTGCTCTCTGGAACTCTCTGCCCCAGACATTAAAACAGATTACCAATCACCTGACCTTCCGGAAAACCCTTAAAACCCATCTTTTCATAAATAGTTAAAACACCTATCCAATTTAATCAGTCACTTTTGAACTTAGACAAGTACAATCCGTGTTCCTTTCATCAGCAAAAGCACGGAGATACCCCTTCAGGGGTCTATTCAGGTGCTCTATAAGAACATAAAATAAATACAATAAAATAAATCATCACTTTAATGAAGACAATGATGCCTGCCTTACGCGTTAACTGGGATAAGTTAGCTGCGTGTAAAAATAAGAAAGATGAGAGTGTTTCTGATTTCTTTACTCGGTTTGAGGAGACATTTATTGATCATAGTGGTCAGGATTTAAGTACTGAAGGTGGACAGCGATTATTTGTGGATAAATTTGTCTTTAATCTGCTTCCTGAATTGTCCCATAAGTTGAAAGATTCTAAAAGCTCTTGGGCTGTTTCTTCGCCTGCCCAAATATTATCCACTGCTCAGTATTATGAGTATAGGGACAAGGAAGAGAAAGATAAGATGGAGAAGAAGACTAAGGAATTAAAAACGAAAGTTCTTCTTCAAAAGGCTTATCCCCCTTGCTCTGCTCAGCGTCAGTTTCAGCAACCTCCTCAGTTACAGAGGTTTACAGAAACCTGAGTCTTTTGTTCTGCGACCTTTGCTTGGTCCTAATAAGTGTGCCTATTGTAAAGAGGAAGGCCATTTTAAGAATAGCTGTCCGGTTTTATTTCAGCGTAATGGTGGATTTCAATGGCCGCGAGGCCGTGGTGGTTTTCAATCAGCACCTAGAGGTAGAGGGCGAGGTGCGTTGCCTCAAGGACAGCGTTCCTTTGCCCCTCAGAATTCTTCGAATTATTTTGATCAGCAGAATACTCAGTCGGCGCAATATTACAATGACGATTATTGTGTTGAAGGTGAGGTTTAGGATTTTCATTCTAGTTAGGACAGCCATGGACAAAGTAAGGGAGTCGTATCAGTTCCAGTGGATCAGAATGGGCCTTATGTTGAGGTCGTTGCTTTGGGTGTTGCAGAGCCATTTTTTTAGGACACTGGTGCAATGAGAAGTTCTATGATCCATTCAAAACTCCCTGGGGCACCTTTGTCTGGCTTAACAAAAGTTTCTGTAGGATTTTCTGGCGCCCCAGTTGCTAACCCAGTTTCTTGTCCTTTGCCTCTTTCTATTGGTCCTTACGATCTGGAAGCTCCACTTATTCTAACGACTGGTTGCGGAGAAAACTTGTTGGGTTTGGATCTTTTGAAACGTCTTTATGCAACGTTGTATTGTTCCCCCTCTAGTGTGCGTCTTACTTTGGGTGAGAAATTGGTTTCTCCCACATATCTATCGAAAGATAGCTTTCTGTCTGAGTTGCAATCTCTTCCTGCTACACTTTGGGCTATGGGTCCAAATGATGTGGGTTTGTTGCAGATTCCTCCTTATGTGGTTAATATTAAGCCTGATGTTAAGTTGTCCCGTATTCCACAGTACAGGATTTCTAATGATTGTGAACGAACTTTGATGGCTATCTATGATCTGGTTCAGAAGGGTGTGGTCGAAGAAACGAGAGGTAATGTTTGTAACAGTCCTTCGCAGCCTCCTGTGTATCGCTTTGTGATTGATCTTCGGGAGGTCAACAAGATTGTTGTCCCCCAGTTTCCTGTTGTCCCAGATATCACTGCCTTGCTTACTAGGATACCCGCCTCAGCGGCATGGTTTTCTGTTATTGATCTAAAGAATGCTTTCTTTAGTATTCCTATTGCTGAGGAAAGTAGGGATATTTTTGGCTTCTCTCTCGGAGGCCGAAGTTTCCGGTTCAAGCGTGCTCCTCAAGGTTATTGCGAAAGTCCCTCCATTTACAGTCAGGCTTTGAAATCTAAGCTTGATGCTTTCATTTTACCTCCATGTACCACTTTGATTCAATACGTTGACGATTTGCTGATTGCTGCTGATTCGGAGGATGTCTGTAAGGATGTGACTGTTTCTTTGTTGTGCCACTTGTCTGACTTGCATCATAAGGTGTCCCCCTCTAAGTTGCAATATTGCCGCCAAGAGGTTACCTTTTTAGGTCATCTCTTGTCGAAGGAGGGAAGACGGTTGACCCCAGAACGAATTCAAGCGATCGCACAAATGTCTGAGTCATCCACACAAAGAGAGGTACGTGCCTTTTTGGGCATTACTTCTTATTGTAGACAATGGATTCCGAATTTTTCTTTGTTGGCTAAACCTTTGTTGGCACTTACGTTGAAAAATACGCCACATCCTCTCCCTCGGACTGACGAATGCCAAAAGAGTTTTTCTGCTTTACGTACTGCTTTGTGTTCTGCACCTGTGTTAGGTACCCCAGATTATAGTAAGCCTTTCACACTTTACGTTCATAAAAGAGAAGGTTGCGCGTTGTCAGTTTTAACACAGTAATTTGGAGACAAACAACCGCCATGTGCCTATTTTTCAGCTACGTTGGATCCAGTAGCCAAGGCGTAGCCTAGTTGTCTCAGAGCTACAGCGGCAGCAGCGATCTCCATTCGCCAATCTGCTGGATTGGTATTGGATAACACACTTGTTGTCATAGTACCACATGCAGTAGATACTCTTTTGAATAGGACAAAAACACAGCACCTCACAAGTGCCTGCTTGTCTGGACATGAGCTGACACTCTTGGCTAGCCATATACACATCAAGCTGTGTAATATTTTGAATCCAGCAACATTGTTGCCCATTCTGGATGAGAAAGGTGTTCAAGAACTGCATGATCGCTTTCTCCGAACAGAGGAGGAAACAAAAGGCTTAAAAGATCTAAAAGACACACCACTTGTGGATCCGGATGGGATCCTATGGGTGGATGGGTCTTGCTTCAAGCTTCTAAATGGTGAGACGACTGCAGCTTATGCTGTTACTACCTTGTATACGGTAGTAGAGACAGCACGCATTGCACAGAATTCAGCCCAAGCAGCTGAATTAATTGCCTTGACGAGAGCATGTGTGTTGGCAAAGGGAAAGAGAGTGAACGTTTACACTGATAGCCAATATGCCTTCGGTGTGGCTCATAGTTTCGGTCGCTTGTTGAAGGAAATAGGATTCTTTACTTACTATGGGACTAATATACAGCATGGTCAGTTGGTGACTGACCTTCTCGAATCACTTGCTTTGCCTACACAAATAGCAGTAATCAAGTGTAGTGCTCATAAAAAGATTACTGATGATGTGCGTCGCAGGAATGCGTTTGCAGATGAAGTAGCAAAGGAGACAGCGAGAGATACTACAAGTCGTATGTGTGTTGCGGGCCCTGCAAGATGGGTCAGAGAAGGAGGAATGTGTGAGGACACAATAGAAAGTGTGAGAATGATTCAAGAGGAGGCTACTGAGAAAGAACTGAGTAAGTGGAGAGAAAGTACGGGAATGTTGGACGCGACTGGGTGTTGGACGAAATTGTCAGAAGATCAACGATGGCTGTTACCAGACGCCTACGTGCTACCTGTAGTTACTATGGCGCATGGTCCAGCCCACATTAGTGCAAAAGGCATATGTAAGATTTTGGCCCCAGTATGGCAGAATGAAGGAATTCCTACATGTGTAGAAAACGTGGTGAAGCATTGCATTGTTTGTTTAATGCATAATCCAGGAAAGGGAACCCCGACCCCAGCATGTCATTTTGCTCCCCCTACGTATCCTTTTGAGGTATTACAAATCAATTATATTCATATGGGTCATTGTAATAACATCAAGTATGTTCTGCTGGTGGTCTGTGCCTTTTCCAGATGGATAGAGGCCTATCCCTAAAGGACAATACTGCTTTGTCTACTGCCAAAGTCCTTTTGAAGGAGTTTTTCCCAAGATTTGGTTTGCTGCGCATTGTCTGGTCTGACAATGGGAGTGAATTTGTAGGCCAAATTATGCAGAAAGTGTGTACAGGTCTCGGTATTAAACAGAAATTCCATGTGGCAAATCACCCTCAGTCAGCAGGATTAGTAGAGTGCTATAATGGCACTCTCAAGTTGAAATTGGCAAAGATTTAGGCGAGCACAGATCTCGCCTGGCCTGATGCCCTACCATTAGCACTTCTGTCCACGAGAAACACTGCGCATTCTCGTTTAGGTCTGAGTCCGTATGAGGTCGTTTTTAGGCGCCCAGCAAATGTCTGGGGAGTCCCTCGTCCTAAGAAGTATTCTGACATTCCATACCCAATGCTGATTGACTATTTGCATGACCTCACCACTAAATTACGTGTTCTTCATCAACAGGTTCAGGAGGCTTTACCAGAGACCTCCGCAGACCCAGGACTCTCCATCCAACCTGGCGACTGGGTCTGTGTGAAAAACTTTCAGCGGAAAAAGAATTTGGAACCTCGTTGAGGCCCACCGCGACAAGTGTTGTTGACGACACGTATGGCAGTGAAAGTCATTGGAACGATGAACTGGATCCATGGCGTGCACTGTAAGAGGGTACCTTTGCCTTTACCTTTTGACCAATGGATTCGTAAGGGCATAGGTGATAACGAAAGTGAAAGAGTACCTAGATTTGTACCGTTTAGTAGTGCACGCCTGGAACAAACGAACTCTGAGAAAGAAGACGACGACGTGTTACAGGAGGCCGTCCAAACACATCTGCGTTTGAACACGGTGAATCCAGAAGTATTGTTTAAGGACCAGACAATCCCTAATAAGACTCAATATAATTTACTACCAAAAGTGTTTAAAGACAATTGAACTATTCTTTTTTTTCGATTTTTCTGATTATACTTTTTGAAAGACATTCATTTTTTTTCTTCCACTATTCATCAAGTTGCAGGGTCACGGTAGGAGTCTTAAGCTGTGACCTGAGTAGTGACATAGGTCTGCAGGACTTGCAGTGTCATAGGACGGCTACCAACCACAGCTAAGTGATCTAGGAAGATTGCCGTGAGCAACGCTTTAGAGTATGGGTGTTAATGTGGAGATTAATGATCAGACTGTAAACATGAAAAGTAAATTTAAGAAATTGATGGTTAGTCCATGTGGAATAACCTTATGTACTCTGATATGTTTATGTACTTTATTAGCGTGTGGAAGTTGGGTGGTTTACGCTATACAGCCATTACCTGTCACTACCTCTGTCTCTTTATCTCTCCTCACTACTGTCTCTCCACATCAGTTTTATACACTTTCAGAACACGAGCAGATTAGGAGAACTGAATATTTCAACAATTTGTTTATTCAGTTATTGCATCAACACCAAATGGTGATGAATACTACTAATTGTTGGGTTTGTGGGCTCATGCCTCATAATACAGAGAGAGGTATGCCATATTTAGTCTTTCCATTCTCCTATGAAGGTTCCGCCTGGTCTTATTTAGCTATGTTCTCTAACATTTATCAGAATCAGCTACAGTACCCTCCTGGTAGTCCATATGGTGGTGGAGCAGACTTCAGTCACAGTTCCTTGATTAAGGGAATAGTGACTATGGCTAAAATTGCTCAGATTATTAGGATTCCCATAGATGAGAAAAGAGCATATGATGGATGGAATATAACACAATATGTTACTACCCTGTCAAAAAAGGCTAAACGAAGGAGCTCTCCGCCAATTTTTGGCTTGTACCTCATTGAGGTCATTTTTGTTTACAAATTAATGGCCAGAATGTTAAAAAACAGCAGGAGAAGAGTGTCTGCTCCCATACTTATGTGTATACACCTCAGATTCCCTCACCACTAGTGCCATCACAAGACACATATTTTATCTGTCACGACAGAGCCTACACATGGCTTCCTACTTATTTCTCAGGAACTTGTTACATGGCTTTTCTTCTTCCCCCAACATATACTGCTCCTTCAGGTCATTTCAGGAAAAGACATGGCAGGGGAGTTATTGATCAGAAAGATACAGCAGGACAGGAGGGAGGTGACTTTATTAAAGGGTTGCTTCCTTTCTGGGGCCCAATGGCCAATAGCAGAGACATCAGACAATCAGAAGAGTGTTTTAAGAGGATAGACAGAGGATGGTGCGAGTGGGGAGAATCAGTACATACCGATCGTGATTAATGAGGCGGTGAAGAGAGATATTCTTCTTGTAGCTGTGTCTTGTAATGCTCGTGGTGCGAGCCTGCTTAGGTTAGCTCGTGGTTTTCGTTACAAAGACGTGTCTATTTGGCAGTTGTGAGTAGTCGCAATATAACAAGAGGTGCGGCCTCCTTGATGAGGGGCCAGGATTTGCGGTTCTGGAGGGGCAAAACATACGAGAATGATAAAGCGAATACAACCTAATTGGATATTGGTCCATGGAAGAAGTGCATGAGGTAAAAAATGGGTCAAGCACGTGAAATAACGAAGGGTATGCGGAAAATAGTGAGAGACAAAAGCCAATGAGCGGATGCATGCATGAGTTGAGAGTTGAGGGGATGCATGCATCTTCCCTAAATAAATAAAGGGATTTATGTAAAATCAAACGATAGTGGAGTGCAGGTGTATCGCGAGGCATGTGTGCCCCGTATGGGAAGTAGAGAAACAGGCATCAGGGTCTGAAGTATGCAAGAAACAAGAGACGCCCTTGCGTGCTGTTCACAACAAATGGAAAAGGAGGATAAGTGAGACCAGATGAGGGAGACATGCGTAGTGCCAGTACCTTGCATCGAGCTGTAAGGCATCAAGCCAGGATTGATAATGGTGCTGTCGGTGCGGGTACTGTGACATGTGGAAAGTAGAGGAACCCCCTGTGGGTGCTACAAATGTGTATAGAAATGTGTTAAAAACTGCGGGCACAGTATGGTGCAAAGAGAAATACACTTGTATTTTGAAATGTGTTAAAGAATGCCAGCAAAGTGTAATCCAGAGAGAAAGGGAACCCCATGTTTGCACCGCCTACTCACGTGAAGTTTTATTGCAGGCATAATAACGTGCAGGGAAGAGAAATAAACGTGGGCGCAAAGCGAAAGTCTGGGTCAATGGCAGGCAGTGACTCCCTGAAACTACACATGCCGTGATCCCCTATATAATAATATGTAGTGAACCGAGATGGGTCCCCGGGGGAGAGTAATGAGAGACCGATTGAAAAATAAGAGTAAAAATGAAAATGAAAAACAGAAAAGAAATATTTAAGTTCCTTGACAGTTCCAGGAGGGGGTGGTACTTCTGTGAACGAGGACATATATCCGTTTGCCCGAAAGGTGGCTGGTCCCAAGGGAGGGGAACAGAGAAACAAAGAGGGAACAAGGGGGACTGAGACATAAGGCAACATATACCTGTGATGCAGTACGCCTGGGTAAATCCTGATCCGGTCAGGGAGTGGCCAAGTCTGGTGTCCCTGTTATATATGTACTGAGAACGCAGGAAACAGAAGAGTGATGAGCTACTATGGTGGAAAGACTAGCCAGGGCCTCGGTAGCTTGTGGATAAGGGGATGCATCCAGTTATCCACCGGCATGTCTGACGTGTGTCAGATTCATCACATGTCTCAGATCTTGGTGGGGGTTAATTAAGTTTAAACCAGCATGTCTGTTTTAGAAGAAGCACCATAACAAGTCACAAAGTACGGAGTAGAGGTGGGGCATGTCTGACTAGAAAGAAGTGCCAGCACTTGTCACAAAGCGCTGGAGTGGAAGTGGGGAAGGAGGAAAAGAAAAGACTTTGGGCGCATTACGAGCCATTAACTGAAATAAAACTTGAAGTAAAGGGGGGGCAACCTCTATAAGATAAAATGAAAAGAAGTAGGGAGACGTACGGTGAATCGTCGTGATTAGGAAGGAAGCTGTGGGAAAGTCAGTTACAATGGGAGTCATTAACTATGTGAAAAAGCTGGGATCTAAATGGACGTAGATGAACTCCAATGAAAATGGAAAGGTGAAAATAATAGGGAAAGATGAGAAGCCATTAGGAAGCCTGCCCTGTCCCTCCATTCCAATACAGCGGAATAAGGGAAAGACGGAGTACCTATGGAGAACAATTGAATGAACGGATGTGCAACGCATGCCACATATGGTGAAACGGCATGTGCGGGTGTTGAGCATCTACAAATCCATTTGGCCTCTGCCCTCCATAGTCTCAGTTCCCTATCCACACCTCGGCTGTTCATAGGGATTTGGTCCATGCCAAAGAAACTGAATTTGATGGGAACTTGTGTGTTCTGCGAAAATGCTCCGTCATGGGGCATCTATCATCACTATTGATGAGGGCCCTGCGATGTTCCTGGATTTTGGTTTTAAGACGGCGCACAGTGCTGCCCACATAGATCTTATAGCATGGGCATTCAAGAATGTAGATAACAATCTGTGTGTTGCAGTTGATTTGGTGTTTGATTGAGTGTGTGAGGTCTGAGTTATAACGGAATTCCTTGCGTTTGTTGTGGCCCAAACAGAAGATATTGCAGTTGGTGCAGGAGTAGGAACGAAGGGGGGTCGGTGGCAGCCATGTATTAGTGGTTGCTTTCTTTGAATTGATGTAGCTCTGGCATAAGAATCTCCTTAAGGAGCGTCCTCCCTATGAACAACCGAGGTGGGGATAGGGAACTGAGACTACGGAGGGCTGAGGCCAAATCGATTTGTTGACTAAATGCGGTTAGTCAAGGGCATAACACTGATCATGAGTTCCACTACTTCTTGAGATAATCTTTCTGACCAGCCAGAATTCTGACCAGCCATCAGGCCCGACGGACACCAGCTAGCACTTGATACCTGGCCTCCGGGCCCCACCGCACAGAAGTCAATGCTTAATTCTCTAGTTTATAACAAATATTTAAATGAAATGCGCAAACACTTGGGACCTTCATCCCTCTCACCTCACTTCACGGTCCCTATAGCATCTGCCGCCTTATTAGACCTGACCACTCAACATATATCCCACTCTCTTTCAGTCCCTGTACAAACACGTCGCTCATAGTATTCTTTAGCTGTCATCGCTCCACACCCGCACATGCCGTTTCACCTTATGTGGCACACATTGCACATCTGTTCATTCAATTGTTCCCCGTAGGTAGTCCGTCTTTCCCCACACCCTTCTGGAACCGTCAAGGAACTTAACTATTCCTTTTCCATTTTTTTATTTTCATTTTTACTCTTATTTTCCAATCGGTCTCTCATTACTCTCCCCCGGGGACTCATCTCATTCACTACGTATTAAGATATAGGGGATCACGGCTTATGTAGTTTCAGGGGGTCACTGCCTGCGATTATCGGACCTTTGTATTGCGCCTACGTTTCTTTCTCTTCCCTGTACATTATTATGCCTGCGATAAAACTTCAGGTGACCCTGCGGTGCACACACAGGGTTCGCTTTCTCTCTGGACCGCACTGTGCCGGCAGTCTTTAACACATTTCGAAATACATGTGTTTTTCTCTCTGCACCACTCCTGTGCTTGCTGTTATAAACACATTTGAAGCATCCACATGGGTTTCTCAACTTTCCACACGTCACCGTGCACCTACTGCACCATTATCAATCCTTGCTCTATGTAAAGTACTGGCACTATGCATGTCTCCCTCATCTGGCCGCACTTATCCTCCTTTTCCATTTGCCGTTCACAACAGGAACAGCACGCAGGGGCATCTCATGTTTCTTGCATACTTCAGACCCTGACTCCTGTTTCTCTTCTTCCGATACGGGGTACACATGCCTCACGATATGCCAGCACTCCACTATCGGTTGATTTTACATAAATCTCTTTATTTATTTAGGGAAGACGCATGCATCCCCGCAGCTCTCCAGTCGTGCACGCATTCGCACATTGGCTTTTTTCTCTCACTGTATCTACATACCCTTTGTTATTTCATGCGTTTGACACGTTTTTTACCTCATGCACTTCTTCCATGGACCAATACCCAATTTGATTGTATTCCATTTTTCATTCTCATATTCTTTGCCCCTTTAGAACCACGGATCCTGGCCCTTATCAAGGATGCCACACCAGTTGTAATATTGCGATCATTCACAACTACCAAACAGATGCTTCTTTGTGACGAACGCCATGAGCTTACCCGCGCATGCTTGCACCACTCGCATTACAAGATACGGCTACAAGAAGAATATCTTTCTTCACCGTCCCATTAACCACGATCAGTAAGTACTGATTCTCCCCTCTCACACCATCCTCTGTCTATCCTCTTTTTTCTCACTCTTCGCAACACATAGTTGAGGGAAGGATATTGTTTTCACTGCTCTAAACTACTCCACGGTTATCTCTTAACTGCCCTTATTTTGCAGCACAGGACTGTTTAGCCTAACTATGTACGTTCATATGTCTTCTTCCACGTTTGCTTGTATCTTATCAGTTGTCTTCCTCCCCGTTTATTTATGTTTCCTTTTTCTTTTTCGTTTTTCATGTCCTTTTGCCTTCATGTTTTTTGCAACAATATGAGTGTAATTGAGTCTTTTTCAGAAGTTTGTGCATATATTTATTTTATGTATTGTAAATTTTAGCTCTGAAGAAGTTAATTGCTTAATGAATGAAACGCGTTGGCTGGAACTTTGTATTGTCGGATGACATTGAAAATAAAGGATTGATTTTGATACAACCCAAACAAGGATTGATTTTGATACAACCCAAACAAGTGAACATATTTATTGAACTGACCACCTGGGTAGTGCAATACTCCAAATGTTTGTGTAGCTTTAATTTTTAATTCTAAAGTGCTTACATCTTTCGCACCACTTACCATAGAACAGGTGGGCAATTTGTTCAAGATTGTGAAATCGGTTTACCCCATTAACCTATGCCCCCAAAACCTCTCTAGCAGTTCCCAGAGACAATATATGCGCACTTAGCTGATTTATTTAACAACATGTTTAGGTCAAGCTACTACCCTAAGACCTGGAAAAATCCTCTGTCCTGCCCTTAGTAAAAACAGGCGGTCTTTCCGTCAGTCTTTCCTCTGTGAAACTAAGCAACTATCGGCCCATTTCTCACTTGCGTTTTCCGGCTAAAATAGTGAAAAAAACAGTTAATGAAGAGTTGTCTTCTTTTATGAGCAAGAATGATTAGCTTGATTCCACTCACTTCTGCTTTAGATGTGAACATAGCATGGAATCTGTTATTATTGTGGCAGCTGAAGATATTAGGTCTATTCTCAACAATGTAGGAAAAATGGCATGGATTGTATTAGTCCTCTCAGCTGCATTAAACATGATCAATCATAACCTGTTGATTGACAGTGTCTACTCCTGAGGGATTAGGGGAACAGCCTTAGCTCCTCTAAAATATTTTTTGTTCAAACGAGAACAATGTGTAGCTATTAACAAATTTGTAGCGGATCCCTTTCCTCTTACCTATGGAGTGTCACAGGGATCTTCTTTAAGTCCCACCCTTTTTAACCTATACAGCACTCCACTAGCTAGACTTATAAAATCATTGGGTTTCTCAGCGATATCACATGCTGATCCAGACCCAGATCGTTGTTGAAGTGTCCTCCAATCTTGACGGCACTGCAGTGAGGTTTCATGATTGTATGTGTCACATAGGCTAACAGATGCCCAATAACTGTTTAAAACTGAACTCAGAAAAAACTGAGGTGATTTTGTTTGGTAAAAATACCTTCTTCTGTTAGCCCAGCTGGTGGCCTCAGGAATTGGGTGCACTGCAAACACCTGTCGAGATAGTGAGAAACTTAGGAATTCTTTTTGACAAAAAGCTGACTTTTGAAAGCCAAATCTATTCAGTAATATCTTCTGCTTTTTAAATTCTTAAATTGCTCAGGAAAATATTTCCCTAATTTTCCAAAGGACCAGCAAAAGACAGTGGTTACAATCATAGCCTTATAGAAAATGGACTATTCAAAGGCTCTATATTCCATCTGCAGCTAAAACTTCTTAACAAATTGCAGATACTGCAAAATGTGGCAGCCCGGCTACTATATGGCATTCCCGAGCATCCGTCAGTATCTTTGGAACTCCTAGAGCTGCATTGGCTACCCATAACATATCAGATTGCCTTTAAGGCCTTGTGCATTGCCTTCAAGGTTCTTCATAACTCAGGTATGATTTTTTAAACACAGATTTTCTTGCTATATCCTTTCTAGGCAACTGTGTTCATCTGCAGCCAAGAATATAGCTGTTCCCAATTTCAGAACGTTCAACGTTTTGTCATCTTCACAGGCAATTTGTAGAATACCCTACCTTACAAAGTAAAGGAAATAACAAATCTCTTTCAATTCAGGATAGCTCTAAACACCTTGGGGCATATTATCAAGCATGGCGTTAACATTATCGCTGCTTTAGCGGCAGAAAACTGCAGCTAAAGCGGCAATGATGGGCTTGATAATACGCCATAGAGAATGCCCATAGAAGCCCATGTTCACACCAGAACATGGGCTTCTATGGGAATTCACAAGGGCGCATTATCAAGCCCATTATCACCCACCACTTTAGCAGCAGTTTTCTGCAGATAAAGCGACAATAATGAGAACGCTGTTTCTTGATAATATGCCCCCTTGTTTTTTTGTAAACAGTTAAAATGCTTAACAGCCCTGCTCTCACTATCCTGATTATTTACATTGATTTAGCAATAGCCAGTGTCAAGTATCCTCCGAGCATTCGAGCGCTTTATAAATATGATTTACACTTCATGTTCGAGTGAGTCTGCTACTGTATTGGCCTACTACTTATTTCCGACTATAATTGAAGGCCAATAAGGAATAGGAATATAAAGTGCACTGAATCAGTTAGGTGATATTTCCATGGAGGTCAATGATTAAATGGGCAATGAGAGTGTGACTTTTGAGTGAAAGTGAGCTGTTCAAGGGCAAGGATTGAATGGGCTTTGGGAGGGGCATGTGAGTGAGAAGAACAAGGACCCCCTGCTTGACCAATTACAGAAAATTCCTAGGTCAGGGACATAACATGTGAGAGTAACCACCTAGGCAATTGACTATTTGCTTGTCAAATATGATAATGGAGAGGCATAACACAGACAATCATGGCGTTGGGGGGGCATTACTTCAGGGCTCAGCTCCCAGGCTCTTCCCAATTCAGTCCCTAGGCAATGAATGTCTGTGAGATATCAACAACTCTGGGGCACTCCTCACAACCTCACTATCCACAGTGAGGGACCATCATTTTGAGTAATGCCACTGGGCATTGACATTTGACTGCTGTTTCCACCTTTAATATGCTTTGCTCAGCCGAGACGTTACACATTAAGTGGACATAAAACCTGAATGTCCTCAGCACCTTAAGTATCTATCCATCAAGCCATCAGTCTGTCAGACCCTCTATTTCCGCAAGAATAAATGACAACAAAATGAAGGGACTTCAAGAGTGAGAACATTACTCATGCAAATATAGAAAGTGGAAGAAGATAATAGATACTGGTTTCCTCGGCTTTGACCATTTCCAGCCTGTACTTGACAAAGACCTCCTATGAAATCCTGTGTTTTACGGTTGCTGTTAGAGTAGTATTTTTCAGTAGCCGCTTGCACAAGTACAGGTACGAGCGGGGGTGCAGTGTGGTGGGGTGCGGTGGGGCGGGTCAGGCAGGGGGTGAAGGATGTCGACAAACGACGGGATAAGTAATATTAAATAAATAAAACCACTAACTTTACACTCACCGCATCACTGACGCGGTGATGCAGCGAGCGAAGTGACTGGTTTTATTTATTTATTTATTTAATATTACTTATCCTGTAGTCTGTAGACTTTTACCATCCCTCACACAGCCCAGCCCCGCCCGCCTCACCGCTCTTACTTGTGCGAGCCGCCACTGGTATTTTTTTAATTTTCCAATGTTACCGCTCCTGATGAGTGCTGGTTAAATACTCACCTTTAATGAAAACAAGTTTCAATCAGCCACATTCATCAATGTCCCGATTTGCGAGTCCTTAATAGCGATTATTAAGGAATCGCTATTAAGGAATCGCAAATCGGGATTCATGTAGAAATTGCAAAATAGATTGTGATTCCTACAGCCTCCTTATTTGCGATTAGCAAATTGCTAATCGCAAATAAGGAATAACTCCCCATTCATTCCTATGGGCCTAAAGGCCCATAGGAATGAATGGGGAGTCAATCCTTATTTGCGATTAGCAATTTGCTAATCGGAAATGAGATTTCGATTTCAAGGGTGCCAGGGGTGTCCAAAGGACACCGTGTAGCACCCCTGAAATGGAAATGTAGCCTGATGTTGCGCACACACATGTCCAAAGGACATGTGTGTGTGTAACATACCACTTAGAAAAATGCACTAAAGTGCATTTTTCTAAGTTTTCGCTATTTACCACGAAGTCAGACTTCACAGTAAATAGCGGCCAGAAATTGCGAATTCGCAAATTTTAAAAGGTTCATGAATAGCATTTAAGGAATTTCAAATTGAGGTTCCTTAAATGCGATCGCAATTTGATAATTTGCAATTATTTGCAAATTGTCATATTGCGATTTCATGAACCATTGATGAATCTCATATGCCATTTTTGCGGGCGCAAACGGCCGAATTTCGCGATTTGCACCGTTTGCGCTCGCAAAAATGCTTGATGAATCTACCTGTATGTCCTTTGTAGAGTTTTTCCTCTACATATGGCATGCAGCATATTTATGTGAGCATACGTGTAATTAGAATGCAGCCTCCTTTGCTGTACCGATCTCTTTCTAATAGTTATATGTGAATGCCTAGATGTGTGTCAATCACCCGGCAGTCGGTCCTCAGTGGCTACGCATACCTGTCACCCATCGTATAACAATCCTCAGGCACTGCTGAGATGTGTCACCCGTCAGCTGGTGATTGCTCTTGGGGGAATATTGATCACTTATGAATCAGAACTATTTGAAGACAAGATACATATCCAGCAAATGTGGGATTGCTTTACTCCATGCTACATCCACTGTGACGCTTTACTCACATATGCACTCGTGTTTTTAAAATGTGCACACTGATGGGCATGGAAAGTGAAATATATCATTACCCCAAGGAGACCAAGTTAAGAATGTGTCTGAACACTCCTCTCTATTCTCCACACACAAATATAATTCCTCATCAAAAAGTCTAATGATGAAGTGCACATGAGGCCTGAAACGATTTGTCTGTCCTTCCCTCTATCTGCCTGCCTGTAAATCAGGCAAACTGTGCAAGACTGCTTGTGTGTTTAGTGAGTACATGTGTTGTGTGCTTCTGATTGAGTGTTTGTATGTGCATTTTCATTGTGCGTTTGTGTGTATGCACCGGTACCTATAGCTCTTCTAATGTCTGTCCATGCTTGAGTAAATGCCTAATAGTGTGTAGGCTCTAGCCTATAATTCATTTGTAACTGTATGTCTGGTGGTTTCTGTATTTTAGTGCCTACCAGTGTGTTGGTCTTTGTGTTCATGAATGTCTGTAGGCCTATTGCTTCGTATGTTCATGATTGTAGATATTGGTGTTGCTTTCTCTATATTTGGGAATTCATGGGAACTATGGTGCACACATTGATGGTGTGTCTGTGCTAGAACACATGTATTGGCCATCCCGTTGGTTTTCAGGACTGGCCTGACAGTGCAGCTGTCTGAAAGACCTATTGTTACCAATTCTTTAAAAATGCAGTGTACTTTTCCTCTATTCATAGGAGTATTACTATCGCATTTCGTTCTGTTGGCTGTTTGGTGTATCACTCAGTCTCCTGTGGAGTGCTGAACAACGGAATGCGAGACAGGTTATTTTACATCTCTACAAGAAACTCAATCATCACATAATACATTATTTGCGCTGTATTCAGAAAAAAAACTTATTTTTCTTTTATTTTTTCAGCTGAAGCATGTTCTTCGAGTTTTTGTCAGTGCTCCTCAGTATTTTTTCTCTGTCTGTTTTTCCCTTTGTTCACCTGTAGCTTTCCTGTTATGTGTGCTTGTATTTTATTTTCCTGCTATTTTCCCTGTATGAATATTTGCATTGCTTCCTCTGTCTGTCTCTTATTCACTGACCGTCTCTATGCTTTCAAGTGACAAAGCTGTGCCAAAGGCAACAGATTTAGCTTTAAAGAGCACTGCTTGCATATTTTACACATTATATTCAGACCAATTAGTTTTGCCAATGCACGTTTAATTTCTCGTTACGTTTTGCATTAAAGGAAGACATTAGAAGTAAACTCGAAATGAATAATCATGTTCAATAAGAACTACCAGGTACCCCCTTACAAAACCTTCTGACATGTTCAGAAGAGGTAATATATTTTTCACAACTTCTAAGCTTCCCTTGGTAGACGACAGCGAAAGTGTGTATGATTGCTTTTTTACATTAGGTGAGGGGAATGAAATGTCCAATAACTTAATCAAATAAAGCCGGCGTGGTACGCGGCAAATGCCATTCTCCACAGTTCAGCTGATTTCGTTCAAATTGTACACAATTTGCACATATTACATTTGAGAAAAATGAATTGGCGCTTTTTGCTAAACCAATCGTTTTTTCATCTATATTGCCATTTTTCAGACATGATAATCTGACTTTAAAAACAAGATGATAAATGCGGTAACAATGAGGGCTAACAGGGCCGGTCCTAGCCATGGGCGGTATGGGCTGCTGCCCAGGGCCTCGCGCTCAGGGGGGCCCAGCCACCGGCCCCGCAGTTGCGGGCAGCAGGAATAAATAAATTAAAATCATCATGGGAGAAAAGCTCTGCGCAGTGCGCACAGCACTCTCGTCGTGCTCACGCAGGGGCCGGGCTACAGCAGGCAGTAAAAATGAGGCCGGGAAAAACACTTTCTGCCTGGCTCTTGTTTAAAACCCTGAAAAAAAGTTTTGGCACTGAATTATTAAACACATACAACTTCCTGTTTGAATACCTATTATCAAAAGCGAAACATGCCAGAAACTTACATTAAAAGCCGTTTTCAAGTTAATAAACATGCATGTACAGATTACACAGAATCTGAATGGCATGAGTCATACATGTTAACCATCTGATGCGGAAGTGAGCTGGTAAAGTGTCACACCGATTTTCTGTGGCGTTGCAACGTTGTTGACAGTTGCATGCCTTATTGATGAGCTTTGCATTGTTTCTAATAACTCCAAGCCGTGTCAAATTGTCTTTGCATGTTAATGGCTTTTCGGCCACGAGCCAAAATTGCTTGTTAATAGCAACAAAGAACGCTGGGAGCGCTTTTTAGGGATTTTGTTTAACTACTACCTGATGGTGCACATTGTTTTGTGTCATTACCTGTAAATGTCCTTCAGCTACTTATCTGACAATCTATCAGGATCATCGTCTCTTCCAACTCAGGCTGTAACTCGCACTCTGCCTACCAGGATGGGGCCCCACACAATGGCAACACCCCACCAGTCCATGTGTACCCCTGCCGATCAAAGTGAAAGAAATAAATGAAATACGTCTCTTTACAATTGGGCTCATGGAAGGGGGAGCCTCTAAGGGATGGCGTGGGAAGGCCTAGGGGAGGGAGACACCTCTAGGGCTGCCCATTCAGGGACTCCGCAGGGTGCCCATTGTCGGCACTTTAACCCATATAGGTTTAACTCAGCCCCAAGCAATTCTCACACCTTCAGTCCGAAATGGGCTGTACAAGAGGTGTTTGGGGTGGCTTAGAGGAGGAGCTGGGGCCCAGTTGGAGTCTGCACAAAGCAGCTTCCCGAGATCAGAAGGTGTTACTTATGTACATTTCAGGGGCCTCGCACATTCCCTTTTGCCCAGGGCCCCGAAAATCCTAGGACCGGCCCTGAGGGCTAATATGAATTCTAACAACTCTTTATAGATATGGATTCTCAGAAGGTGAACGTGCTGTTGAAGTTCTGCCGCCGTCCTGATATTTGTTCAAGTATTAACCGCAAACAATGCCTGGTTGAAAGAGGCAGGGGCGACCGTGCAAACAAGTGCTCGGCACTTTGTTCTGACTCGTATTTCTGAGCCTGCTGACAGGAGCGTCGTGTCATGTAGTGTCTTCCGCGCATGAAGGCCGTGGCAGATGAACAATAACTTATCACAAAAGGCAGTGAATCGGGTGAATTGTTTATTGCAACATGACTTGACAGTTGAAGCTTGCTTTTAATTAATTACTTTCAGGCACGGTACATTGTTCTCTGCTGAAGTTTCTTTAATTCGATGCAAGTTGCTTGTTCGCTTGCCCTTCTCATTAGAAAACCGTAAAGTGTTTTGTGCGGCTGTTTTCCATGAATAAAATGGAAAGGCCCACATGCATCAAGCATTTTTGTAGTCGCAAACGGTGCAATTACTTAAAATCGGCCATTTGCGAATGCAAAAGTGCTTTTTGGGATGCATGAAGCAATTTTAGAATTCGTAACATTGTTGCGAGTTCTAAAATTGCGGGTGCTTTTAAGAAGTCGCAGATGTGCGATTTCTTAAAAGCAATGCATCATTACTTTCACAAGTGCAAAGTCGCAATTAGGGTGCCAAATTTACCGAGTGGTTGAACCACTCGGTAAATTTGGAAAAAGTGTTTAAAATGCTGCAAATGTTTTTTTTTCTACATTCATGTTTCACACACACACATGTCCTTAGGACATGTGTGTGTGAAACATGATGCGAAAAATACATTTCAGGGGTGCATGGGGGGGTCCTTTGGACCCCCCCCTGCACCCATGAAATTTTCAAAGTGCCACTCGCAATTTGCTGATGCCTTCCCATTGACTCCCATAGGAATCAATAGGAATTGCGAAAATGCACTTAAGAATTCAGTATTCATTTGGGATTCGGTAAAAATTGCGATTTTTACCGAATCCCAAATGAATACCGAAAACAATGATGCATAGCATTTTGCACTTCTTAATTTGCGATTCCTTATTTTTCGCAAATTAGGAAGTGCAAAATGTAACAATGATGCATGTGGGCCAGTGTTCTTTACAGTTCTCTTTATAATAATATGTTTGGGCAATTGGAGGATAGGTCGATTTTGAGCAAATTGCTAATTTCCCTCTGTGCCCCAGCATATCAACCTCATTTTATTCATAGGATTAAGCATAAAATATTAGTCTTACTGTAAGACTTTTCCTGAGAGTGGACTGGTGGGAGAATGGCTAGAAAAGTTTAGACATGCTTTAGTGCCCACACCGCCATTCGCTCCTGCCCGCTTGTACCATACACAATTACAACTCCCACCCAAAGGAAACTCAGGAGACATTTGTGGGAAAGAACTGCTGCAGGTTTATTTCATATAACACAGGTATGACGTTATGGTGGGTCATCTTACGGGCGATCCAAAGCAGGCAGCCCCTCGCTGTCCCGCATGCCTAAGGAGCTATCATGGACGGCGAGTCGATGCTCTGACGGTGCAGCACATTACCATCTTCGTTATACTCCCGCCCCCCGGACTAACGGGGCGCCGTCGCGGTTTCCCGGAACCTCCTTCGGCTCCTGGTCCTTGGCTCAGGCACCCTTATTGTGCCAGGCAGAGGTACCCTTACTGTACCCTTCTGCCGCAGAGGTACCCTTACTGTACCCGTCTGCTTCCAGATCGCCCTGTAACTCCGCCTGCAACACAAAGAAGACCATTACAACATTCTAAAACTTAGCTTCGCCGCTCTAGCTGCTGGGTCAGGGTTCAGGGTGGGAATAGCGCAGAGCCGCGGGTGAAACAGGAAGGAGAGAGCCCGAGCTACGGCCGCCGAGGTATAAGTAGCAGGGTTGCCCCTCCCACAGGTAAGCCCTCCCCATGGCCGATGCGAGGTGGATGCGGGGAGGGGCGCCCCATAGGTTGGCTCGAGCTAGCCAGGTGGGACTAAAGCGCTGCTCCGCCCATGTTCCCCTGCGGGTCACGCGGTCAGCGGCATAGTGCCCACACCGCCATTCACTCCCGCCCGCTTGTACCATACACAATTACAACTCCCATCCAAAGGAAACTCAGGAGACATTTGTGGGAAAGAACTGCTGCAGGTTTATTTCATACAACACAGGTATTACGTTATGGTGGGTCATCTTACGGGCGATCCAAAGCAGGCAGCCCCTCGCTGTCCCGCATGCCTAAGGAGCCATCTTGCATAGCGAGTTGATGCTCTGACGGTGCAGCACATTACCATCTTTGTTATAGTCCCGCCTCCCCTGTCAGGGCGGAGCGGTGTGGCACACCCCCGATCGGTTCAGGCCCCCCGACCGCCCGAAGAACTAACGGGGCGCCGTCGCGGTTTCCCGGAACCTCCTTCGGCTCCTGATCCTTGGCTCAGGCACCCTTACTGTGCCAGGCAGAGGTACCCTTACTGTACCCTTCTGCCACAGAGGTACCCTTACTGTACATGTCTGCTTCCAGATCGCCCTGTACTCCGCCACAGCTCTGGAGGAGGCCCCCGTCGATGACAGAGCCCCCCACCTACTTAGCTACTTACATCCTGCCGCTGTTAGTGCCACCTGTACGTCCAGGAGGAACATATCCATTCCCAATCTAGACAAGTGTACCCCGTTTTTATCGTAGTACCCTTCGTTTTTTTCCTGTATGAGTGCATGCCTAATGAACCCCAGGCCTCTCCTTTCACACCTTACCCTGACTTTGTGAAGGGGTTTGGGGCCCAGCTACCACCAGTCTATGTTTCCATCCTTTATCCCCCTTACCTGCTCCCGCTGCTGTGGGCGGCGGACTCTACCCTGGCGAGGCACAACAATGGCCATATCCCACCTTGGGGACTATCCTACCATGGGGTAAGTGACTTAGGAACGGGGTGTCCTTGTGTCCCTGTCATATAAAAAGGGGGGAAGCACCTGAACGTAAAACCTCATCCCCCATTGGGCAGTCGGAACACCAAACAACCTTCTTCAATCCGTAGGCAAGTTATGTTGACCCCACGTTCTCCACAGGTTATTGCACAAAAACCCACAATTAACTGGCCGCTACCACCACTGCCTAGCTCCTGGCTCTATGACACTTTATTGCTTGGCGCTAAACAACGGGGAGGAGGGAGACCCATTCCAGTAATTACTCCCACTTGACCATCAATGACTCTAAGGAGTCCATGGTTTGGGGCAGCCCTTGTGAAATTATCCCAATCAGGGAGTGTGTATGCGTGGCACAGACATATATTCAAGATTTTGGGAAACAACCTACCCTTGTGGTTACTCCCCTGTCACCTATGAGCAGATGTCAGCAGCTGCCTACAGTACTTGGGCACATTTGGGGCAAATGTCATGGCCATGTGCCCAACCGCGGTTGTGAACCGCCCCCTGGAGCCCATAACCAGGAACAGTATTCGGGCCCCCAGCCTCGAGAACGCCCTGGTTATTCCTGCTTACGTTACCACCTGACCCTCTCGGATTGGTGCATGTGTATTTGATCCGCTTGTCCTGCAATTTAGAAAAGGTTAAAATCCAATCCTGGACGTTCTGACTCAGCCCCAACGTACAGGTCCCAGTGTGTCCTTCCTGTGTACCAGCTCCCGGCCATGGCATGCCAGCCAGCAAGGCGTGATTTGCCTATTCTAGAGCAAGCCCGTGCGTTTCTGGAAGAAAGAACAAATCCATGAAAACATCCCCCCACCTGTGATGAGAGGTATGCCTATCGCTCACTCGATCGCCAGGATCAGAGCCCCTTATTTGCGCCCCAGTTGCTGGCCCACACAACGCATTCTATACTGCACATGGGATGCATAATATGCCCAGATCCACCATTTATTTACAAGTAAGCACATTTCCAATTATTATGAAGGGTATGCATATCCGTTATTGTTCAGCGATGATACAAATCTGATTTTAATTACTGTAATTCTTTTTCTGTTTCTATAGTATGTACCGTGCTCTAAAACCCAAACTATTTAAAACTGTTTAAATAAATAAACTTGTACACCAGGCACTGTATCAGGTGTTGAAGGTATAGAAGGCACACTTATTTATACATGACGTGTCAGTGACCAGGAATATTTGTCATGCTTTCTGTACCAACCGGAATGTACTCGCTAATCAACATCTGGAATGGACAACTGAGCATTGACTGCTAGGCCTGTTCTCTAGAATGAGGACTTTTAGAAATTCACACAAAACAAACTTCGATTAGTAAAAAGGTGGATAGATTTACTGTGATTGGCTGCTTGCAAGATATTCCACACTTCTTATACAGCGAAAGAATCGTGATGAAATGTGCAGCTCTATGGGAATGCATGCAGAGAAATTAACTGGAGATTATGTTTGGCAAATGGATATCTGTCTGCGGACTCATGCCTCTAATGATACTATTGTAGGATCAACGATGTTGACGAGTAACCAAGTTAGGTTGTATGACAGAAGACCAGGGCTTCTCATGATACATTTTGCTGATTGTATGGCGTTTTGAAGTGAAGTAAAGTTTCTTATGTTAATTTGTTTAGTGGAGAAGTCTATTTGATATTTCTCATTAGGAAAGAAACTTTTCGATGAACAAAAATACCTGGCATCCATAATAGGGTTTATAATTGTCTACTAAAGACGTACAGTTGCACTTTCCTGCCCTCGGTCTAAATAGAGAATCAGTGAGCCAAATGTACGAAAACAAATTGCAGTCGCAAACGTACAATGTTTGCATCCACTAAATTTTATTTTAAAAGCATTACATCCCATTTTGGATTCTTACAATTATTTCCAATTCACAAACAGGGTTGTGAAACTAGTTCCACTTCGCAATTAGGATGGGTCATGTAAGGGACTTGCTCTCCTAATTGTGATTTGCAAGGAGATGTATTTATGACTTCGAATAGTTGCCAACACCTCGAACAGGCTTGTAACTCATTCACAAAGGGAAAGCTGTACCCATTAGACAAGTGCCGACGGCATGTTGCACAATTTCAGACGGGTCGCAAAATGTCGGTGGCATCATGCAACTACTGTATTCGATCTTTCTTCCAGTGGATATGCCACCAGGTTCCGCTTGATGCCTCACCCAAACCAGCATATAGAATAGTTGGAAACACACATTAAGGGGTCGATTAGGATCGCGGACGGACTTGCGTCCGTCCGCGACCCCAGAGCAGGAGGGAACCTCCGCATGGCATGCGGAGTTCCCTCCTGTGCAATTAGGATGTGACCGCCACCCTGGCGGTCACATCCTCTATTTTTAACATTGCCGCGGGTGCAGCTTCAAGCTGCACCCGCGGCAATGTTAAAAATGCACGCATTGCATTTGCATGCAGAAAGAGGCAGGCACCGCGCGGTGCCTGCCGCTTTCTGCATGCAAATGCAGGGGGGTACCATAGGTACCCCCCATGTGCACCCCCCACCCCCCCTTCACCTAGGGGGCCCGCAACGGGCCCCCGCAGTGAAGTTCCGTATGCTTTTCCGTGGCGGAAAACCCGTCGTGGAAAAGCATACTTTACTGGCCATCCTAATATGGTGGACGGTGTCTGGAAGACACCGTCACCATATTAGAGCTTTTCCGCTGCGGTTGTAATCCGACCGCGGCGGAAAAGTTGCGGACGGAAACCAGGACCCACCAGCCATCCTAATCTGGCGGTGGGTCTTTGGTCAGTCCGCTGCGGATTTTCCGCATCCTCGGGACCGGCGGTGGCTTCCGCCGGCCCCGAGGATGCGGAAAATCCGCAATCATAATGACCCCAATGTGTATCTGCTGCTTTACAGTTACTCATTTCCTTTGGACAGCGAGGGAAGAATGTCGCTGTTGAGCTGTACTGGTGGGAACTTGTAAGCTTTATGGATACCAGTAGCATGGGCATCCGAGAACGATTACTTGGCTGCAAGTGAGTACGTCCTCGCAGATTAACAAAGGAATCCTTCCAGTAGCATTGTTCACTTTAGAAGGCTTTTCATTTTCAAAAGCAAAACCTGATTACAGTGTGAACTTTGTTACAGAAACGAGGTCACCCTGACACTCTCTTCTGCCTTGCAAGGGTGTCTTATTAGTGCAAAACTCTATTTTTATGGCTCTTACTGAATTTGTAGACAAAGTAAAATTCTTCAAAATTGAATAGGTTTCCTTGGTTTTTTTCGATCACAGTTAACTAGAGCCAGCGAAAACATGTTTCTTACCTTTCCTGGACAATGGTAAAACGAAACCTGATTTGGAACCTAGATGGTGGTGCCAGAAACTGTGCACACTTAAATTAGCTGAATTCAATCAATCAATCAATCACGTCATTTGTATAGCGCACTACTCACCCGGGAGGGTCTCAAGGTGCTGGGGGAGGGGAAAGTTACTGCTCGAACAGCCAGGTCTTGAGCTGCTTCCTGAAGGCGAGATGGTCTTGGGTTCGCCGGAGGTGGGTGGGGAGGGAGTTCCACGTCTTGGCTGCCATGTAGGAGAAGGATCTTCCTCCGGCGGTGGCTCTGCGGATGCGTGGTACGGTGGCGAGTGCATGGCCGGTCGATCGTAGCTGGCGGGTGGGCGTGTAGAAGGTCTTGCGGTCGTTGAGGTACTTGGGGCCCAGATCGTGGAGAGCCTTGTGTGCGTGGGTGAGGAGTCTGAACGTGATTCTCTTGCTGACGGGGAGCCAGTGCAGATCTCTCAGGTGTCCAGTGATGTGGCTGTGTCGGGGGATGTCGAGGATGAGTCGGGCGGAGGCGTTCTGGATGCGTCTTTTTTGAAGTTTCGCTGTGGTTCTGGCGTAGAGGGTGTTCCCGTAGTCAAGTCGGCTGGTGACAAGTGCCTGGGTGACAGTCTTCCTGGTTTCCGTGGGGATCCATCTGAAGATCTTGCGGAGCATGCGCAGGGTGTTGAAGCACGAGGATGAGATGGCGTTGACTTGTCTGGTCATTGACAGGGAGGAGTCCAGGATGAAGCCCAGGTTGCGTGCGTGGTCCGTCGGTTTGGGAGCGGTGCCCAGGGCCGGGGGCCACCAGGAGTCGTCCCAGGTGGAGGGTGATGATCCCAGGATGAGGACTTCCGTCTTGTCCGAGTTCAGTTTAAGGCGGCTGTTCCTCATCCAGTCTGCGACGTTTTTCATCCCTTCGTGTAGGTTGACTCTGGCGGTGGTGGGGTCGTTGGTGAGGGAGAGGATGAGCTGGGTGTCGTCGGCGTAGGAGATGATGTTGAGATTGTGCTGGCGTGCGATGGCTGCGAGGGGGCTCATGTAGATGTTGAAGAGGGTTGGGCTGAGTGAAGATCCTTGTGGTACGCCGCAGATGACTTCGGTGGCCTCGGATCTGAATGGAGGGAGGCGGACTCTCTGGGTTCTTCCGGTGAGGAACGAGATGATCCATTCCTAGAGTTCGGTGGCAGACGGTGTCGAATGCCGCAGAGAGGTCCAGGAGGATGAGGGCCGCTGTGTCCCCATTGTCGATCAGGGTTCTGATGTCGTCGGTGGCTGCGATCAAGGCGGTCTCGGTGCTGTGATTGGCTCGAAACCCGGACTGCGAGGGGTCGAGGGATCCGTTCGTCTTGAGGAAGGTGGCCAGCTGTTTGTTGACGGTCTTCTCGATGACTTTGGCCGGAAAAGGAAGGAGCGAGATGGGACGGTAGTTCTTGAGGTCGGCGGGGTCCGCCGTTGGTTTCTTCAGGAGGGCGGTCAGATCGGCGGTGTGGAAGGAGGAGTTGATGGTGTCTCGGAGATGGGGTGCGATGGTGGCGTCGGCTTTGTTGAAGACATGGTGTGGGCACGGGTCGGTTGGTGACCCGGAGTGGATGGAGTTCATCGTGTGGGTGGTGTCTTTGGTGCTAATCGGGGTCCAGTTGCAGAGGGTGGTGGTGGCGGGCGTTGGTTCGGTGGTGGGGTGCGTGGTCTGTGCGTCGAAGCTGTTGTGTATGTCGGCGATCTTGCGGTGGAAGAACGAGGCGAGTGAGTTGCAGAGGTCTTGCGAGGGAGTGATGTCGTTGTTTCCGGTGCTGGGGTTGGAGAACTCTTTGACGATGCTGAAGAGTTTCTTGCTGTCGTGGGTGTTCTTGTCCAGTCGTTCTTTGAGTGCTGTCTTCTTGGTGGCGCGGATCAGCTGATGGTGTTTGCGGGTGGCGTGCTTGAGGGCGGTCCTGTTGTCTGTGGTGTGGTCGAGCCGCCAGGCTTTCTCGAGGGTGCAGCAGTTCTTCTTGGATTCCTTGAGTTCGTCGGTGAACCAGGGGGTTTTCTTGCTGCCATGTCTGCTGGGAGGGTTCTTTAGGAAGGACTGACACATTGTTTGTTTTCAGGTGTTCATGCAAGATTGATTGCGAATTTGTCACATTTGGCTAATGATAAGCGAGTGATGGCACCCTGAAATATGTCTTACTCATAGCTAGCACGGTGTGGCACTCCCAGTGCAATATTGATCAAAACTGTTTTTTGTTTGTCGTGGCAGGGCCCTCTGACCTCTTTTGCAGGCGCCACTGTCCGTCCATAAAGTGTGGTGGGACTGCAAATCACAGGCAGTGGATGAGGGAGGAAATACCTCTTCCCCAGTCGATTTTAACAGTAGTGTTAAGGGGATAAAAGGGAAATGCTGCTGAGGGAAGGGTGGCACTGGCAGTCTTTCGTTTGCATAATCTTAGAAGAGGAACACAGGCAAACCTTCAGGAACTGTAATGGTCCCCTGCTAATTCACTGAGATTGGTGTGAATAGAACCATCCATTTCTGTACCCTGCCCCAATGCTAGGGAAGATTTGAGCGCGACATCGAGTGATTACTTTTTAACTTGTATCTGCGTAGTGATGGTTCGGACAACCCTTCCATTTAAAAGGTTTTTTTTTTTTCATGGACGGATTTGTGGTAAATTTATAATTTACACTGGACCCCTGGTCCTGCAGAGATTCCAAGCTGTCTTAATACTTCTATCTGTGTTAGTTTCAACACCCCCTACCCCACGCCGTCCCCCTCCTTCCTCAAGCACTTGTGTGCCGTATTTATTGTGCTTGCGACGACGGGTAATCGGATGACGCTGGCTTCGGATACAAGAATGCAGCGACGCAAGGCGGGTAAAGGGGGCATAGGGCTGCTATGGAAAAACCTGGAAACACAAACAAGCAAGCATGACTCGGAGAAAAAACCTGCATAATGCACAGGGATGGATGGCCAGACGTCACTGACAGCATGCCATTCCCTACACGATCATGGTTACGGGTGTTATGCGATGAATAAAGGAAACCTCTTGGGACTGCAAGGGGCAACCTTGTGGGGCTGGCGGGGTTCGGCCTGGCGGCAGCTACTACACGCGGGGGATGGGCAAGGGTGAGGCAACCGTAGCCACTAATCCACCCTCCACCGTGCCACTAACACCCAAAGCGCGGTGGGGGGGCGAGCACGAGGTGAGACCCAACATTGCGCACCTCTCGATAGCCCAAAACAGCACTCCCTGCCAGGCCGCAGGTTAAGGTATCCAAGTGTGTACTGGGTGGCAGTGTGAGGGTAGCTGGCACTGGTAACCAGTGTGAGGAGTTGACACTGTGGGGCGCTTTCTCTGGTGGGCAGAATAAGTACATTCTAGTTGGCATTGTGAGGCCCTGGCACAAAGGGGTAGTGTGGATATGTGTTTCCGGCTTGGAATCACTCCTTGCGCCTAATCAGCGTCGAGGTCGATCACTCCAAATGTGGGGCCACATCACATTCCTCGGCCTTCCACCACACGGTCGCTGGGGACAGGCACAAAGGGGGGGGGTACATTTGCGGGCTCGCGACCGGGCTGTAAGCAACCCCCAAGCCTAACCCAGCTTTCAGCCGCCCGGCCCGACGACGACTCCAGGCAGGGGAGAGCGGGCACTAGGGGTATTCAGCTGTGAGCTCTGCAAGCATCGAGCCTGCCTGTCCCCATCTACGGCGCCCGGACACTGGTAGCCGCTGAGTGCGGGGAGACGGTGACGACTGGGGAGGACCTAACGCTTATCGATAATGTAGCCGTCGGTGAAATCAACGTGGCACTCGGAAATTTACATTCATGGGGGCACACCTACCGTCCGCAGTACATAACGACAAATAAATGAAATGTGGCCGCCGGCATTTAAACGTTATTGTAGCACACATGCGTAACGACTGCCTTGAAATTCGTTAATGTGGCCACGGAGCTTAATTGAACTGGGGCACACATACATACAACTATATGGCACCGCAACCACTCGAGGCTGCCAACCGCAGGGGCGCCGCAAGGCCACCTAAAGGCTGGACTCTTGGGCACAAACACTTGTCAGTTGGGCAGCACACTATGCTAACAACAAATGTTGTGTTTTTGAAAGCCCCGGCCTTGCGCGTGGAGGGTCCTTTTATGCTTTGCCCCCTCAGTGCGGGCCATGTTCAAGGACGCGAGCTCCGGGTCTCCAGGGAGTGAGTCTTCTTCGGGGGCCCCCATGGCCGACCAGTGTGAGGGTCTCACTGTTCACAAGCTCCGCGGCCGCTCTTGGTTATGCATGCGTATGCAGCTGCGCTGTCAGGCAACGCTTCACTGGGTGAAATGCGGAGTCGGATCTGTGCCGGACCCTCTGGGGTTTAAACTCTCGTGGGGGGCAGAGTGCTGCAACCATGGAACATTTTTAAGTGTGCACAAATCTGCATCCGAATTAAAATGGGCCGTTCCTTCCACCTACACTGCTGCTGCAAGCCTGCGAGTACGAAATACGCGGAGGAGTTCGCAGCCCCGCCCCCTCCCCAGTGCACCGTGTCAAGTGCAGGCTGCAATTGCAAACCTAAACTCGGCTGCGATGCCTTATAAACTGTCCTGCAGTCCACGCCCCCACTCCACGTCCTCCAATGCACTTGAACACAGGGCAGGGGAGTAGTACCTATTACATCACTCTCTGGTGATATCACTCGTTCGCACGGACTGAAACTAAAGACAAATGCTCGCTTATTTTTATTTTAACTGAGAACGATGGCAACACCAGGATAAAACGAATGCATTCCCCAGCAGAGCCCTCCCAGCCCTGCACGGTCCCTGACTAGGTGCGGATGTAGGCCATAGAGCCCCGCACATGTACGAAACGCGTGGCGCTTCCACAATCTCCCAACATGTACCCACTCGACGTCTCGGGCCACTCAAAAGGCCCGCTGGAGGGCAATCCCTCTCACCAGCAACTTTTTCCCGCGGAAAGTTCCCGCACCCCAAACACGCCCGCACCAAGAAAAGAATCTCCCTGGCCCACGCGGCACTGCGGGCTCGCTCTCCCCACCCCCCGCAGCTATCCGCCCGTGCTCGTAGCGCAGCCACCAGTAACACCCCCCTGTGGCAATCACCACTGGGCCCGTGCAACCTGGTCATGCCCAGGGACGAGGCCGGGGGGAGGGGAGACGGTAGCACATACCTCACCAACGACGAAGACGCACGACGACACCGGGAAAAGCGCAGAGCCGCGGGTGAAACAGGAAGGAGAGAGGCCGAGCTACGGCCGCCGAGGTATAAGTAGCGGGGTTGCCCCTCCCACAGGTAAGCCCTGCCCATGGCCGGTGCGAAGTGGATGCGGGTAGGGGCGCCCCATAGGTTGGCTCGAGCTAGCCGGGTGGGACTAAAGCGCTGCCCCGCCCATGTTCCCCTGCGGGTCACGCCGTCAGCGGCAAAAGTGACAGTCTACACTAAACTTACAAGGAGTTTATGGGAAATATTCTGGATATTCTTTTTAGTGGGTCATAAGTGAGGATGGTTTACTATTTGTATTAGGACGGTGTGAACATGATGCCTTTAAACTGAAGGCCAGAATTTCTTCTGAACGTTACAGACAATATTAAGATCGTCTTAAGTTAAGAAAAATTGCTTTGAGGATGGTTTTGTTCTGACTTCAGACAGTGTAAGGGCTCTGTTTCTTGGTGTCTTGCAGAATTAAAATATTCAGGCCAGATTTAAAAATAGTTTGTTCTGACAGAAGAGTCTCCTAATTGAAGACTTTCTTAACTCCTTTGCCAGCGGCAAATTACGCCGCGGTGAGAGGGGGGGTGGGGCTGGGCGTGGCGCTCGAGTACCCAGGACGGCTCCTGGCCATCATGAGTCCCAGTAGGCGTGTGTTCATGACGGCCGGGAGCCGTCCTAACTCCGCCCACTGATTAATTCTCCCGCACAGGCGGGTAATTAATCGCGCATGGGTGAAGCGGCAACGTTCGGATGGCTCCCGGCCGTCATGTGCACACGAATACTGTGACTCATGACGGCCGGGAGCCATTCTGAGCATGGAAGGTGTTAAATCAGGGGAAAATCATTTGTAATTTAGGCCCATCTTTCCTCCGTTGGGATTGTTCTAGTCTGTAAAGTTCCCTAGTAAACTGAGCCCTCAGCTCGCATCTATCACCGACCAAATAGTGAAAATCTGTTGGTACTATCAGTTTCTTTCAATGAGTTTTTACAGGTTAAGGTGCCTTGCGATCTAAAGGACACCAAAAATGAAATTGAATAAGATTAATCTAAGCAGGGATTTTGTCATCAAATATATTACCTGGCTGGAAGGTGCTTGGTTAGTGGTTGGTCATGTCTTCACAAGGGGTGTACGAAATTCAAGACATTTGATTTCACATTATTACAGCAAAGTTCTGCAAAATGATGTGCAAATATGCAAAACACAAATTCACGTTTCAGGGCTGTATTTTACTACAAAACGGATCCTTGTGTCAAGTTTTAATGCATGGATGCATTTCGTGCTAAATAAATGAGCAAAAACTAAAGCATTATGAACACTAGCCATCTTCTGTTGTTCCTGTGCATTTGCGGTAAACTTTTACTGAAAATGGCACATTTATGCTTTTCTTCTGGCACACATGGTACAAAATTACACTAAGTAGCATCATTTAAGGAATTTCATGTCATAAGCGGAATGCAACAGTTTAGAAATTACACAAATTATTCGGACACAATTAAAATATCATCTATGCCTAGCAGTAACATTTTACATGGAGATGAATTCAGCTGTCCTATTCAGTGTGTGTGGCTGGTCTGAGTTTTCATTGAATCCCTTGGGGAGATTCTGTAAAATGTATTTTTGTTGTTTCTTCAGTGACACATATCAGGTCCTTTCCTGAAAGGCATAAAAGCTAATTAGATGAAGCCAATGTACAGGTGACTGTGTTTTAAAGTGTTATAGTGTCCAAACTCCTAAAACCAGCAACGACAGGTAGGAAAAAGGGAGGAGACCTTGGGAACAACAATGTTCTTTCTTACAGTTTGAAAGCTGATGGGCATATTCACAAGGAGTTACCTCTGATTTATCACCACCTTAAAGCATCAAAAGTGGAGATAGAACTAACACCCCATTCACAAGCTGGTGCAAATAGCAGACATCGTCAGAATTCCCGCGATACCAGCCCCAAAAGCTACCACCACGGCAGACACCACCAACTAACACTAATGAGAAGCAGAGTAGGCGTTCCCGTGCATAAACACACAAAAAAACAGCAACACCACTTTCAGAACAAACTGACAGATCCGCGAATTAAACCCAAAACACGCGATAAGCCGCGTTAGCCACAGTTATTTAACACCTGCCTCAAGCAGGTGTAAAGTTGGACGACTAGCTGCAGTAGGCAACGGAGCCCCCACACACAGCCACATCCAAAGAACGAACAATACCATGGAGCTACTCATCATGCAGCTTGGAGCCTCAACTTGGCCACAACACCCACCAACACCACCCCCAGGACCGCCACCAACCCTTGGACCTGGACCCACCCCTCCTGGACCACCACAGTGGCAGCGCAGAGAAAGACAGTGGACCTACAAAAAACGCACCACTCTCGAAGACCTAACGCCCAAGGAAGTCATTGCCCACTAGAGGCTCAAAAGGACAACTATTCACCACATCCTGACCCATATTGCCCTCAGGCTGATGGTCCCAACCAGCGGAGAACCAACATCCCCCTGCAGACAAAGCTACTGGCTGTGCTGCACCTGATGGCCTCTGGTACCTTCCAACCAACAACTGCCCGAGTCGGAGGCGTCTCACAGCCAGCCCTATCAAAGTTCATCACACCTGTCCTGGATGCCATCCTCAGCTTCATACCACAGCACCTTCTTTTCCCCAACACTGCATAGGAATAGCTGGAGACAAATCAAGGCTTCTACGCCATAGCTGGATTCCCGGCCGTGTTTTGCGCAATGGACTGCGCACATGTCCCAATTGTGCCCCCTGCGGTTACTGCACACCACTACCGCAACATAAAGGACACGCATTCCATCAATGTGTAGGTAACAGTGGACCACCAGGGAGTCTTCACCAATGTCGTTGCCAACTACCCAGGCAGTGTGCATGATTCCTTCATCTTCCGACAGTCCGTCATCAACCAGCGCTTCCAGGATGGCACATATGGGATGGTATTGCTTGTTGGTAAGTACCAAGTCGACACACCACACATCACAATGCCTCCAAAGCACAATGCACAACTATGAGGATGCACATGTGACCAAACCACATTCAACATCTCAAACTACACAAACACCTACCAGACACGACCACAATACTCCATGGTCATCCCGGCCAACCCTTGCACCCTATACAGACTTGTGGTGTAGTTGCCTGCATCAGCTACTCCCTGCGGGCTGGCGAACACTCACCCAACACACAGCCAGCACAGGCATCACTGGATTGGTGGACCTGCCATCACATTCTGCCAAACTAAGTATTGACCCTTTTCTCCCTGCACTGTCACAGGTGAGCATGGATATGCACTCTGTCCTTGGGCTCCTGTACAGTCCGGACATCGTGTGCAAGCTGATCCTTGCATGTTGTGAGTTGCATACCATCTGTGTTCGAATCAGGTCCCCATGGATCCCAGTTCCAGAGGTACCTGCCGATGATGGTGGTGATGGGACAGGTGGCCCACATTCTACTGCAGCAGCGTCAGGAATGGCCCATAGGAACACCATCATTGACACTACTCATGAGCATGTCACATTGTGACTATCCATGGCAATCATGTGACAGTAGGACATGTTCAAATGCACTGCATGTGTGAATAAAACCTTTTTGCAGGTCTCAGCTTGTACTTCTACATTTTGATGTTATGTTTCCCTGCATTCCAGATGTGATTTTGCAGGTTGTTTACATTTACTGAACCAGTTGTGTCCTGTGTTCAAATGTGGTGGGGGTGCTGTTTGACCCGGGATGTTGTTACTGCCGGGGTACACTCCTGATTGTGTGTGCATGCTGCACCCTGTGGCTCCGCTCTGTCTGCTCTGTCTGCCACTGGTCTCTTTCGTGCAGACTGCCTGTTGGTTCTATTCTTCCACGGTGCTTGGAGGTTGTGGTGTACACGTTGTCCTTTGCAGTTGGCCAGGGTGTATTTGTCGTACTCCACTATTGATGATTTTAGTTCAGTAACATTTTCTGTGTGCTGTTCTTGTACTATTTTCCCGCATTGCACATTGAGTATTGCTGCCGTCGCGCTGGTTGTCACTGTTTTCTTATCACGCTTTTGACCATTTCAGGTTTTGTTGCGTTATAGTTTGTGTTTTTATCTCTGTGGAGGTGGTTTTTCGCGGACATTGTCGACAGTGTCGGCAAACTATCGCATGCTACCTCCGTGTTGTGAATTCCACGTTGTCATGGGGTTATTTCCCAGCAATGGGCTGCGATACTGAAAGTTGCATTACGCTACTCTTGCGGTAGTTATCACACATTCTTGTGAATATACCCCTGAGAGTTCATGGAACTCAATCCACTTCAGTAGAACATTGTTGAAGATGAATTTTGGGGACGGCTATTCAGTCCTAAGTCATGCTTTGGGATAACTGATTGAAATGTGATTGAAGTAATTACAATTCATTGAGGCAGCTCAGGTGTTAGTGATTTCCAAAGATACAACTTTACTCGACCCACCAAGAGGCTTGTCCCAATGATGTTCTGCACATCTGGATCACCACACCTTTTGTTCTGTATTTAGAATATTAAAAAAGGAATACTTTTAAGCTATCACTTCACTGGGGATGACCATAGTTTTACTTTTTGCCCTGATGTATCCTCTCTGCCACTAAATATGCTATTGAAATAATTCTGCTGAAGAAAGCAGAAAAAGACACCCTTCCAACTACTTTCCATTTCAATTATCGTCTTTTTAAATTATAAGTAGTTAAATTATGACCTTTTCATTCATGAGAAAGCAAAACTCTTTTACGGAATGTATTTTCAGAGGCTTGTTGTCTGCATATACAGATTAGCTAAACTTGGCGCAGAAGTGCTGCCTGTTCTCTCAGATGTGCAATGAGACATTTGTACTTTGGACACAAGTATTTAAATAGCAAGCTGGCATCTAATCAATTAAATCCATCTGCAAATAAAATATTATTCTCTACCTATTTTGTTTTATCATATCAGTTGATAAGCTTAATTGAATGTGGTGCATCTTAAAGAGAACTAATTATGGAGCAACCATGACAAGATCAAATTCAGGAGTATGGCCTCATTGGCCTTTCTTGCCAGGGTCAAGATCAATAGGAAGTATACAGAGAATAATTTTAGACTGTGTGGTTACATTAAAAATGACAACATTAAAAAAATGTAGCAAAACAATTTGCACTTTTGTCCTGTTTTGTGGTGCAGATGAGTAAGTAGAATGCAAGAGCTTTGTTACACAGTGTTGTTTAAATATGAATTTAGTACAATACAGAGAGAAACAATAAACATCGCTGTAGTGTCGTCATGGTAAGTAAGAGACGGACACTATATACATTTAAAGGAGCTTTATTTAGTACGTCTGCTTCGTACCTCGTCCCTACTCTAACTGACCCTTTCCTGTCCCACTCCTTCTCTTCCTGTTACTCCCCCGACTCCACCCCCCGAACACTAGACTGCATATTCCATTATTACATCTCCCCCTTTCTTAACAAAATGAAAACAAAACTTCTGACTTGGTCATAGTTCCTCAATCAGCCGTACAGGTCGGCGGACAGTCCGTTTGGGCCGCAGGAACACATCTTCATTCCCGGATTCTGCTCCTGGCTGGCCCTCAGGCATCTGTGTTGCGGAGTCAATCTCGGGCATTTCTGTACTCAGTCTTTCAGTCACCTTGGTGAGGGCGTCTTTGACTGCCGGAGTACACCGTTGAAAGTGTGAGACGTTTCGTGTGATTCTCTTGTTTTCTGACTCTGCAGTTATCATGGTCCCCTTTTGCTGCGTGACTACCAAGGGTTCCGCTCTAAATTTACAGTCTGTCTTCTTTTGTTGTTCCGGATTGACCAGCACCCAGTCCCCTTCTTGAATAGACGGGGATCTAGCTCTCCACCAGGCATCGGCATAGGACTTCATCCTGTTCTTGCTCTCTTGATCAGCGATGATCAACTCCTCGTGTGCATCGTTGGAGGAGGCTGGGAGTAAGGTGCCTTCCCAGGTAGGTATCCGTGTTCGAATTGGTCGTCCCAACATGAGGGTGGCAGGACATTTCCCTGTCGTGGCGTGGGGAGTTCTGGGGTAAGCTCGCAGAACTTCATTCAGGGCCACTTGAAGGTCTTTCTTGACTTGTGTGGCCTGCTGGAATGTCTTTTTCAGGGTGGTCATGAACCTCTCTACCATTCCATTGGCTTGTGGCCATAAGGGAGTGATCTTGCGATGCCTAAAGTTGAAATGTTTCGCAAACTCCCCAAATTCATGACCATTGAATGGTGGTCCATTGTCTGTCTTAAATTCCTTCGGAATGCCCCAGGCGGCAAAGACCTCGTCCAGAACAGCAATGGTGCTGGTGGCGTTGGTGGACGGCACGAACTGTGCGATGGGGAATCTTGAGTATTCGTCCATTAGGACTAGGGCGTATTTTCCTGACTGAAGAGGTCCATAGAAATCTAGAGCAAGTTCTTGCCACACACTGCTGGGTAATCTTGACATTTGGAGAGGAGGAAGAGGGCCTCCTTGATTCACAAGCTGGCACTGAGGACAATCTTTTAGAGTGAGTTCAACCATCTGGTCCAGTAAAGGGCACCATGCCCTTTCTCGGAGCACACTTTTGCTGGCTACCACTCCACGGTGTCCTTCATGTGCGAGATTGATGGCGCCCTGGTGGAGTTGCATGGGGATGACTATACGGTGGTCTCTCAGTAAGAGTTCCTCTTCGGTGACTGATAATTCATCACTCACATGTTTAAAAGTCTGTATTTCTTGTTGAACGTTCGGATCTTTACTGTCATCCTCAGTGGAATGATGCTGAGTGTTTGTCTGCAGTCGTCGCTTCACCTGTTGGAGGATGGCATCCTGGGCTGTGGCCTCACATATAGCTTCCAGGGGAACCGCTGGCGGCCTGGCTTGATCCACCACAAAGTGAATGTACTCTTCCACCAGGGACGATTCTGACACCTGGGGATGTCTCGACATGTAGTGGGCAGGATTAGTGGGTTTCCCTGGTTTGTGTACTATGGTCTAGGTGTACTCCTGCAACCGTAAACCCCAGCTCTCTATTCGAGGTGGTATCTTGGCCCTGGGATTTCCGAATATGGTAAATAGTGCTAGATGATCGGTTAACAGCGTGAAATGTTTGCCGTATACAAAAATGTGAAAGTGTTCACAGTCCCACACAATGGCAAGACTCTCCTTCTTCGGTTGGGAATAGGCCTTCTCAGTGTCTGTTAAACTTCGGCTGGCATACGCCACGATGTGTCTCTGATCTGTGTCATGGTCAAATTGTGCGAGGATCGCACCCAACCCAACTGGGCTGGCATCGACGGTAATCTCTGTTTTTCTTTTGGGGCTAAAGTAGGCCAGATTGTCAGCAGACTCCACAGCTCTTTTTATTTCCTGGAATGCATGCTCGCATTGGGGGGTCCAAATGAACAGCTGCCCTTGCTTGGTAAGAGTTTGCAGCGGGTGACTGATGGTAGTGTAGTCCTTTATATATCTGGCACAGTAGCTTGCCATTCCCAGGAAAGATCTGATGTCACTTACATCTTGTGGGCTTTTTGTGTCGTTCAGAGCTATCACCTTTTCGGGATCAGGCTTCATCCCAGCTCCAGAAAATATGTGTCCAAAGAACTTTAAGGTGGACTTGTGGAATTTTTATTTCTCCTTGTTGAGTGTGAGGTTGGCTTCAAGGAGGGCGTGTCACACCCGGTCTAGCACCTTGTCATGCTCATGGACATTTGCACCATATACTAAGATGTCGTCACTGTAGTTCAGTGCATTTGGGATGTGGTGTATGGTCTGGCGGATGGCTTCTTGGAAAATCTCAGCAGCCGACGAGACTCCAAAGCTGAGTCGCTTATATCTAAAAAGTCTGAGCTGAGTGGGGAAGGTGGTTATATATTGTGATTTCTCATGAAGTTCCAACTGATGGTACCCCTTGTTATGATCTAGCTTGGAGAAAACTCGTGCACCATTTAGGGATGAAATCATGTCACTTAAGTGGGGTCCCGGATGACACTCCCGCTCGATAGCCGTGTTTGGGACCCTCACGTCTATGCACAGGCACACCTTTCCTGGTGTGCCCTTCTACGGTACAATCACCACGGATGAAACCCACAAGGTTTGGACCTTCTGTCCGCTTGATGATGTCTGTTCGCAGCAGTTCTTGAATTTCATCTTCCACGGCCTGTTGAAGATGGAAAGGGACTCGCCTGTGATGTTGTGCAACGGGTCGTACCTGCTCGTTGATGTGTAAACGAATCTGACATTTTGCCATCTTCCCGAGTTCGGAGAATAACTTAGGAAATTTGTGGATGATGTCAGCGTCATCGCTCACGCCATATAAGATTTCGACTAGCCGGAGACGTTCAGCTGTGGCTAGACTGAGGAGGCAATCAGCTTCCGACCCTTCGATGACATGAATGTGTGCTGGCACAGAGGTGCTTTTGTGCGTGAGAGTGGTTGCAAACTTTCCCAGGCATGGAAGAGGTTTTTTTGACATCCACGTGTACACTCTGACGTGTGCCGGGCTCAGAGTAGGTGGTGGCTGCATCTTCCTGTATTCGGTTACTGGGATGTAATTTAGTGATGCCCCACTATCCAGTACAAACTTGGTTGCGTGTTTTCCTACGCAAATGTCTAATCAGGGGTACTTCTTTAATTGGTCTGGATCAGCTACCATGCTGATATACCCGTCACTGTATGGCGACACCGTAGACGCCGACCTTGACTCTCGGGACAGTTATCTTCTCATCCATTGCGATTTGCGAGACTCTCTACTCGACTGTGAAGAACCAGAGGATGACCCTTGATGGTCTTGAACTGCTTTAGCATGATGTCGCTTTGTGATAGGGCGAGGGGATCTTGTTTGCTCCTTCAGTCTGTCCTTACGATAATGCCCGCAGACGTTCTCAAAGTGTTTTCTCTTCCGCACTTTCGACACTGCTGTCCAAGTGCCGGACATGCATCCGTGTGTGGAAAATCATAGCCGCACCGATAGTGGACGTTCTCGTCTCTTGTCTCCTCGACCTGACTCGTGGCGCTTGTGCCCTGTATAGTTTTGACGGGCATTGGGTCTGGATGTCCGTCGCCTGTCTCGAGAGTGTCTGCGAGTGGTGCTGGCTTGTAGTCGGTAAGCTTGCTCCCATTTTTTGGCACGTCCCGTCTCCATTTTCTTGGCATGTTCTTCAGCCTGATCATGGACTCGGGTCATTTCTTCGATTTCATCTAAGGTACGACTCTTCCTTAGGAGACACCTTCTGAGAGTCTCAGACTGACATCCTTCGATGATTCGAAGTCTGATAGCATCCTCCATGGAAAAGTTGTCAAATTCACAATATCGGGAGAGTCTTCGAAGTCTTGTTATGAAAGTACTCATGAGTTCTTCCTTTTCCTGACAGGCTAAATTAAAAGTGTATCTTTCATAATCTACATTTTTCTTATGCAGGAACTATTTGTTCAGAGCATCTCGTACTTTGATATATGATCCCGCATCAGCAGTAGGCAGTTCTTTGATTAGTTTGCTGATCTCTTTCCCAACCAGGTTTCGCAGAGCAATTCGTTTTTGCTCATCATCTGTAACTTTTGATCCTTGCATAAAATCTTCAAAGTCCTCGAACCATTCCTGCCACCTGAGGCCCATTCCTCCTCCAGCTATAAGGGCGAGGGGCTCTGGGGTGTCAGAGCCTGCTCCACGGAATCCGATTGATGAACAAAGGGGTCCACCTCCTGACGTTACCAACCCCCTGAATATGTACACAGGGGGTTCGAACCATCAGGCGAGGGATAAATAATGAAAAGAGACCGGGGACGGGTAGGGGTCAGCAGGGACAAGGGATCTGAAATGACAGAACAAAAGCTTTATAACACCTGCCAATACTCTGACTATTCACAATATCACTCAATAGACCACTGAATACCTTATGTGGCTGTACACAGTCCGCCAACAAGTCTATAGGATTAACAGTCCAGCTTCCTGAAAGGAAAGACACTTGTTAACACACATATCTTACACAGGTACATGCTCTAGGAAACACACACCCTTGGAGAATACACACCATTTCATGTGGAATATGAACCTCAGATTATTGATCCCTCCCTGGTCATAGAACTTGTTCCTCTAAATGATTCTTTGAGATTAGCACAAGTTCATAGTTCGAATAAATCTAAAACGAGTTTGCAGTAAATACCACTTTTCATCACTCCTTAAAGCAAGGTTCTGTCCCCTAGAAAAACGTTAGTATTTTCCTTTAGTTCCATAAAGTTTTATCCGTTGGTGCACTCAACAGTATACAATGTCTTTATCCTAATTAACGGCAACGTGTGGTTGTGACCGCCACTACGTTCCGCTATGAAAAGAAACCAAAGGTACAACACTCTAGCCGGCAGTAGGTAGTAAGACACACCACACTACTCCGGACGATTCTCAATCACAATTAAATAGCAAAGCCGGCAGCATGTAGTGGGCCCACCACTATGCTCCGGACAAAACGGAACAAGATAAGCCCCAGCTCTGGAAAACATCCACGGCAGCTTGCAGCGGCCGCCGCTAAGCTCCGGGAAACCAAAAACCCCGAGGAGCCGGGTTGGAATATCGACACGCACCAAAACGGTGCGCTCCTTCGAGAAAGCGAAGGTGACAGTATCTTTGTTGCCGGTAGGCGCCCGAGGCCAGGGCTCCTTACCGGTTAGGGAAACAATACCTTTAGGTTGAAGCGGAGCAGGAATCAGAGCTCCCGCTTCCCATCGGCAGCAGCAGCTCGAAGAACGCCGGACCTCCCACTAAGGCAAGAGACACAAACATAGGACTAAGAATTACTTGCAACGAGTATCCTGCAGAACCACACTTATACTTCCTCCCTACAAGTATCATGGGAGATGTAGTTCCTGATGATTAGGTAGGCGCTCTATGCAGAAACCTGACAGTATGCCCTCTCTCCTAGCGCCTCCTAGGCCCAGGCTTGGCAGGAAACCTCCGATGAAATGCACTGACAGCCACGGGAGCGTGTACGTTCACTGATGGCTCCCAGGAGTCGTCCTCAGCCGAGTAGCCCTTCCAAGCCACCAGGTACCACAACGCGCCTCTGCGACGTTTGGAGTCCTTTATGCATCGCACCACATACTCCAGCCCATCGTCACACAACACTGGAGGGGGAGCTCTCCGTCGGGCAGCAGAAGCCGGTTTCAACAAACTGCAGTGAAATACCGGATGGATACGGAGAGAGGCAGGAAGCTTCAGTCTATAAGCCACTGGGTTAACCTGTTTCAACACCACATACGGGCCAATGAATTTAGGATGGAACACCGAACGGAGCTTGAACCTAATGTTTTTGGTGGATAACCACACCTTGTCTCCCACCTGGTACACAGGTCCCACACCTCGATGTTTATCTGCCCATTTCTTGTACTCCTGTTTGGCACGAACCAAATGACTGGTCACTTTCTTTTGGATCGCATGCAGACGTCGAACCGAACTCAACACCGAAGGTTGATTACCCACTTCACCAGGAATGGAAATTGGTAAGGCCCGGGCATCGAATCCATAGTTGGCATAGAAGGGGGACACCCCCAATGAACTATGCCATGTATTATTATAGGCGAATTCCGCTAGCCACAGCAGGGACACCCATGATTCCTGTGCCTCAGACGCATAACATCGAAGGTACTTTTTCAACGTCTGATTGAGCCGTTCGGTCTGCCCATCAGTCTGTGGGTGGAAGCTGGTTGACAAAGAGGCTTTGATCTTCAACGCCAAACACCAGGATTTCCAAAAGCTCGCAATGAACTGTGGACCCCGGTCTGAAATGATGATTTCAGGGATTCCATGAAAGCGAAAAACATTAGACAACAGCAGCTGCGCTGTTTGACCTGCCGTGGGGAGGTTTCGGCACGGTATAAAATGTCCCATCTTCGTAAGGCTGTCCACGACCACCAGGACCGCTGTATGGCCATGATCAGAAGGCAACCCAGTGATGAAGTCCATACTAATACTCTGCCATGGTTTCTTTGGAGTGGGCAGAGGCATAAGTTTCCCCTTACTCTGGCACTGCATCGTCTTTGCACTAGCACACTCCTCACACCGTCCCACCCACTCTGTAACGTCTCGGGACAATGTATCCCACCAGAACTGTCTTTGGACCAAAAGCACTGATTTCTTTATGCCTTGATGACCAGACATCGGAGAAGAGTGACACCACTCAAACGCCTTTTTTCTACTTTCCAGGGAAGGCAAGAACAGTTTATTTTCAACAAAAGGCAAACCCCTGATAAGGGATCGTCTGGTGTCTTTGCTACACCACGACCTCCAGGCTGCCTCGGTCTTTTGTCCCTTGATTGTCTCTAGGAAGACATCCGCATTAAGCACACAGATTACTTTGCTAGGCTCAATAATGGCATCCATTGGAGGATCGATCTTTACCTCTAAGGAGTCGCCCAAGCGTGACAACGTATCTGCTTTCTTGTTTTCAACGCCTGGACGGAATGTTATCAGAAAATTGTACTCCGCAAAAAACAGCATCCACCGCATCTGTCTCTGTGACAGATGCCTAGCTGTTCGCATGTATTGCAGATTGCGGTGGTCTGAGAATACGGTCACTGGATGTAAGGCCCCCCAAAGGTACTGTCTCCATTCCTGGAAGGCCTTTTTAATAGCAAGGAGTTCCTTTTCTGCTATGGTGTAGTTTTTCTCCGCTTGGCTCAGTTTTTTGGAGAGATATGCTACCGGGTGGAGTTGACCTGTTTGTACATGCCTCTGAGACAAGATAGCCCCTACTGCTTCATCCGAGGCATCTGCCTCTACAACATACGGCAATTCAGGTTGAGGATGTGCCAATATGGGTGCCGTAACAAACGCCCTTTTGAGCAGATTGAAAGCAGACTCCGCTTCCTGCGACCAATCGAACACCACCCCTTTTCTGAGTAGCCGAGACAGAGGTGCAGCAAGGCGTGAAAATCCATCGATAAACCTCCTGTAGTAGTTTGCAAAACCCAGGAAACATTGAACCTCTTTCACTGTTTTAGGATTGGGCCAGGACTGGACTGCTTGCACCTTCCTTTCCGCCATTTGCAAACCATCTGGACATAGCATGACCCCCAAGAATTCCACAGTGGTTACGCCAAATTCACATTTACTAAGTTTACAGAACAGATTGTTCTCTCTCAGTCTCTGTAAAACCTGTATCACATGGTCGTGGTGAAACTCATCATTACAAGAATAAATCAGAATATCATCAATGTATACCACTACACTGATGTCTACTAGATCTCTCAGGACATCATTCAGGAAGTATTGGAAGGCGGCCGGGGCGTTACATAATCCAAACGGCATAACCATATATTCAAACAACCCATAGCATGTTTTAAAGGCCGTCTTCCATTCATCACCCTCCCTCATCCTCACAAGGTGATATGCCCCCCGGAGATCTAACTTGGTATATATGCAGGCCTTCCGTACTTGGTCTAGTAGCACCGGAATGAGGGGGAGAGGGTACCTGTTACGGACAGTGTTTTTATTCAGCATCCTGTAATCCACACAAGCCCTCAATTCACCATTAGCTTTCGCTATAAAAAATAGGGGAGAGGCCGCCGGGGACTTGGAAGGGCGGATAAAGCCTATATCTTGATAGTGTGATAGATACTCTTTGAGGTGCTTGGTTTCAGGCACAGATAACGCATACACCCGACATGTGGGCATCAGGGCACCTTCAACCATGTCAATGCAACAGTCATACGTACGATGAGGTGGTAGTTCATTAGCCAGCTGTTCGCTGAATACATCAGAAAACGACTGATAGGCACATGGTAATGTTACTTCCTTTTCGGCCGCAGTCGCCACCTGAAAGGGAGTAGACAACTCTCTAGCCTGAGTTACAGGACGTGCTGACATATGTTCCTGACACCCTGGTGAAAGGAACCTCAATGTTTTCTCTTTCCAGTCAATGTCAGGGTTATGATAGGAAAGCCAGGGCATACCCAAAATCACCTCATATTGCGGAGCCTCGATTATGTTGAGGGTTAACTTATCTCGATGTTCCCCTTCTGGTAACTCTACCACCAACAACACTTCTTCTGTCTGTTCAGTGATCATTCCAGATTTTAAGGGTTTCCCATCTACAGCCCATACTTCCTCAGGGTGTGCCCTGGAAATACGTTTTAGGTTTAGGGATGTGACCAGTCCGCTGTCTATAAAATTGCCCGTGGCCCCAGAATCAATCATAACCAATACTTGGTGGCCCACTAACTGGCTTTCCAAACACATGGACAACACGATGTGGGACACTGATTCCTGAAGCACCTCACAAACCAATGAAGGCAGCTTTAAGGGTGTCTGATCATCCCTATCATCCGTACTTTTGTCATATGACTCGGTGCTGGAAACTGCTAACCTTTTCTTGACCCAACTCCCTGTACTTTTTGGCTTGGAGGGACATTCTCTCACGTAATGACCTTTTCTCCCGCAATACATGCACAGCCCCTGGGTTCTACGGGTTTCTTTTTCCTCTCTGGTCAAGGGTGCTCTCACTGCCCCTATCTCCATAGGTTCATGGCTCTCCCCTATGGATGACGGCCCCTTCTTACTGAAGTACTCTGGCCTAGAGGTTCCTCTGTCCCACTTTCTCCTGTCACCAAACCTCTCGGACATTCTGCCATCGAGTCGCAAGGACAAGTTAATCATACCTGCGCAGGTAGTAGGTTGGGGGTCTATTTGCGCTATAACATCTTTCATCCCATCCCGCAACCCTTGATAATAGATGGACATCTGTTTCTCTTCAGGCCAGGAGGACTCGGCTACCAATCTATTGAAAGACGTTAAATAGGTAATCAATTCGTTACGTCCCTGTCTCAACTCCATCAATTCTTTGTCAGCCCTGAATGTAGTGGCCCTTCGATCAAACACCCTCTCAAACTCCGTTCTGAAAGCCCCCCAGTCAGAAAGAATGGCATCGTCTCTCCTTACCAGTGGGACCGCCCAACTTGCTGCGTCTCCTATCATATAAGAGATGGCGAATGCTACTCTTGAATGGTGGTTGGGAAAAGAAGCGGGTTTGCAAGAGAAGTGCATCATGATCTGTGTGAGGAATATCTGCGTTTTAGAAGAATCCCCAGAATATCTCTCAGGGCTTGCCAATGGGATAGGAGGAGGTACAGTTACTTGTATGCGAGGATTAAGCGTAGCTGCATCAAAGGGATTGCCAACAAGCCTATCCACTCTTTCCCTTAAAGCTGTGGCTTCTGCCCTTGAAGCTGTAGCCTCTGCTCTAGAAGCTACCAACTCTTGTTGAACTATAACCAATGCTTGTAGTACTTCCTCTAGGGTAGCCATGTTTGTTCAACAACCGTATCAGGTGGAGCATATATCTTGGGCAAGTAATTCTGTCAGAGCCTGCTCCACGGAATCCGATTGATGAACAAAGGGGTCCACCTCCTGACGTTACCAACCCCCTGAATATGTACACAGGGGGTTCGAACCATCAGGCGAGGGATAAATAATGAAAAGAGACCGGGGACGGGTACGGGTCAGCAGGGACAAGGGATCTGAAATGACAGAACAAAAGCTTTATAACACCTGCCAATACTCTGACTATTCACAATATCACTCAATAGACCGCTGAATACCTTATGTGGCTGTACACAGTCCGCCAACAAGTCTATAGGATTAACAGTCCAGCTTCCTGAAAGGAAAGACACTTGTTAACACACATATCTTACACAGGTACATGCTCTAGGAAACACACACCCTTGGAGAATACACACCATTTCATGTGGAATATGAACCTCAGATTATTGATCCCTCCCTGGTCATAGAACTTGTTCCTCTAAATGATTCTTTGAGATTAGCACAAGTTCATAGTTCGAATAAATCTAAAACGAGTTTGCAGTAAATACCACTTTTCATCACTCCTTAAAGCAAGGTTCTGTCCCCTAGAAAAACGTTAGTATTTTCCTTTAGTTCCATAAAGTTTTATCCGTTGGTGCACTCAACAGTATACAATGTCTTTATCCTAATTAACGGCAACGTGTGGTTGTGACCGCCACTACGTTCCGCTATGAAAAGAAACCAAAGGTACAACACTCTAGCCGGCAGTAGGTAGTAAGACACACCACACTACTCCGGACGATTCTCAATCACAATTAAATAGCAAAGCCGGCAGCATGTAGTGGGCCCACCACTATGCTCCGGACAAAACGGAACAAGATAAGCCCCAGCTCTGGAAAACATCCACGGCAGCTTGCAGCGGCCGCCGCTAAGCTCCGGGAAACCAAAAACCCCGAGGAGCCGGGTTGGAATATCGACACGCACCAAAACGGTGCGCTCCTTCGAGAAAGCGAAGTTGACAGTATCATTGTTGCCGGTAGGCGCCCGAGGCCAGGGCTCCTTACCGGTTAGGGAAACAATACCTTTAGGTTGAAGCGGTGCAGGAATCGGAGCTCCCGCTTCCCATCGGCAGCAGCAGCTCGAAGAACGCCGGACCTCCCACTAAGGCAAGAAACACAAACATAGGACTAAGAATTACTTGCAACGAGTATCCTGCAGAACCACACTTATACTTCCTCCCTACAAGTATCATGGGAGATGTAGTTCCTGATGATTAGGTAGGCGCTCTATGCAGAAACCTGACATGGGGTGCATAAGTAGGAGACGCCCATCACGCCTGTTTGGTTGAGTGCAGCTGGGCCCACAGCGTTCCTGTGTGGCGATGTCGACATTTTGTTTTATTTCTTTATACTCTTGTCTTTACACGCACTTGTTGGTCTCACTCTGTGCACAGGCCTGTGCTTATTGTATTTACTATTGCCTTTGCTTGTGCTTGTTGCTATAAGTCACTTTTGTTTATTGCACTTCTTGTTGCTTATACTTGCGCTTGTTTGTACTCAATGGTGTCTCTGTTTGTCTCTAGTATTTGCTTGTGCTTGTTTCATTATAACTCTTGCATTTGTCAGTGCTTGTTGTGTTTATTGTTGCCTTTGCTGGTGCTTGTTGCCAACAGTCTGGTTGCCTGACCTTAAGATGGCCGCCTTATATCCCTGACAGGGGATTGGAGGAGTCGCCTGACTCCAAGATGGCCGCCAATCTGAAAGTCGTATCTCACGAGATCTGCCTCTCTTTATTCCCATGTTCAGTTGGGCACTCACCAGGCAGGGGCGCGCCACACTGGACTTCAGATTCTCCCCAGGGGCTTCCTTGTCGAGGTCACTCAGCCTGGATGGCTTTACGCTGCCAGCAGGACCGGGGTAGGCTCCCGACGTTCCTTTCTTCACTCACCGCGTGCAAAAAAATGCGCAACACCACGCATCGGGGGTGAGCACCCAAAGTTCAGCGCTCGGCAGTGCTCTCAGACTTGCACTCCACGTGGTTTTTCCTGCCATGGAGCTACGGGGCATATACCGCAGGGCTGTCCGCATCGGCTTCAGCGGCGGTCTTCACTCGGGCACATTTGTCGCGACGGCGACCTTCTGCCTGTGCCTCACGGGACGGGTCATGCAGCTCCTGGGATTCGCGCAGTGGCACAGCGCGGCGATCCCATCCTCGTTGTCCTGGCAAGTAAGAGACGGACACTATATACATCTAAAGGAGCTTTATTTAGTACGTCTGCTTCGTACCTCGTTCCTACTCTAACTGACCCTTTCCTGTCCCCACTCCTCCTCTTCCTGTTAATCCCCCAACTCCACCCCCAAACACTAGACTGCATCTCCCATTATTACAATCGCAGACACATTGTCTCCCCACAATTACAGCTGTAAAAAATATCCAAAGTGCCTGATGTGTTAATTTGGGGTAGTGGTGTGACTCACTGGTTAGAGGCGGCAGACCCGGAAGCAGAGAACGGCCCGGGACCAGGGTTCAATTCCCGACGCGGCAGGGTTGTGGACAAGGGTCAACGGACTCGATAGTTCTCGCCTCGGTGCCTACTCTAACCAGGGATCACACTCGGCAACTCTGGGCATTAAGCTTGCCTCATCTCTACAACGGCCCCCCACAGACGCCGAGGATGCCTGGTTTCACCTTGGAGATACCCAGAAAGGACCATCTCACAGGGAAAGCCAGGACGGGTTCCCCAGCGGTCTTCAGCGCCAGGACACCCCGAGATGGGGTAACAGTGCGCTTTACAAGTATCATCATTACATTACCATTCGGCTATCAGATTGAATAGCATTCACTTCAATGAAACAGGAGATAACACTTTAATGATCAACGATTCACGTAATTTAAATCTGGAATTCCCCATCTGATGAAGATTCCTGAGATCCATTTTGCAATGTTCCCCATCAACGCACTCCAAACCCCCATGTCCTCCCCCAAGATGTCATCCCTTCTAGCTGCTTTAAAGTGTAGTTCTTCACCAAAACCTATTCTACTGCATACTTTACCCACAGCAATATATTAGGATTCCATGATCCCATTCAGCCAATCACTATGCGTTTTTGTGCCAACACCAATTCCAGATGTAGAAGTTTATACTGCACTTTCTTAAGTTTTTTTGGGACTTTGCAGCAATACCCAACAGACATTGCTTTTGGGTAAAACCCAATGGAATTCCAGTATCCCTTCCCATTCTCTCGACCACCCGTGTTCAGAAGATCGTGATTACGCCACAGCGCCATTTCCTGTTCAGAACTGATGTACTCTGCCTACCACACCAGGAGCATGCAGCTGTCCTGTCCTGATATATTCTGCTAAGGTTGACTGGTGTCGGGAAAGTGCGATGTAAAACGTTGAAATGCATAAAGATGAATCCCACAATACACGAAGATAGCCTCCACCAGAGTGCATGCTGCTTGTCACTCCTTTTCACTAAATTGTTCCTGAATACCTTCTTCCTAGGCCAGTCTGGCATTTAATACATAATGGCGGCCGATCATTTTCTTACCTTGCTCCCATGCTTTGGAACAAACTACCATCAGACCTTTCATCCATTGCTGATCATAAATGGTTTCGTAGAAAGCTGAAAACCTGGCTTTTCTCCCAATAAGTTTCGCTTTAGGTATCAGGCTACTGTTTGTTTTAATGTCATTTTGCTGCTAGAGCCTTGAGACCTCCTGGTGAATTGTGCTCTTTACAAGAATATTTGACATTGACATTGAAATTGATATACATACACTGCTCTGTCAGATTATATAGCCTTATAAATTGATGTTACCATGTGGCAACCTGAGTCCAATTTTAGAATGGCCAGACGCGTAAGAGTCTAAGAGCAAGTATTAGGAAGGTCAGTCCAAGCTTAGAACATTGGAAAATCTGGCCAGGCCCAGTCCCAAATGTGTCTTGTGTCTCCTATGAGGTAATGAAGAACTCCCTAGGATAGAGATCCTCTAACAGGTTGAACCCCACCCTCTACATCGAGCCATTGTCATATCATTTTTTAATTATATAGGGCTCATAAATCCAGCTCTTTTGAAACTGGGAGACTCTTCAGGGCGTTGGGACATTTCTGTCCCATATCCTACCTGTCTGGTGAACAATATAGAGGAAATCTCCAGGAATTAACTCACTCACACGATTAATTTTAGGAGTGGGGTGTTCCCATAAGATTAGACAGCTTAAATGGAACTTGTGCCAGAATTATTTTGCATTCACTATTGCAAGCCTACGTCTATACGAGAGTCTTAGGCCCTCCTTACGGGTGGTCCAGTACATTCCAACATGTGTGTTGACAATTGTCCCTGCACATATTGGAATGACAAGTAATGTGGAAAAAAATGTTGGGGTTAATCACACTCAAAATTTTTCTACAGGTCAGCTTTGGCAGATGAGACGAGCCAACATTCAATAGGGAGAAATACTCAGTAATTACTGAGACATGTGGATTTTGGTGCAGAATGGACCAACATGTAAATCTTATTCCCCAATTTTACAGGGAAAGTTGTGATTGGAGATGTTTATTGCAACTGTTAAATAACGATCCCCGAGGTATCAATATTTATGAGGTGTGATAAATATTGCACCAAACACCAAGCAACTCGTAACCAGGTCCTTAGTGGCAACTTTAGCTTTTCAAGGACACATATGTCCCACTTCCAATCAGCCATACTTTGCATAAAATACTGATATAATGCGTTTACATGTCTTCCATGAATTGTCAACTTCACAAACAATGGTGAATACTGAGGGGTATGCTTCTTGCAGGAAGTTCCTCTCATACAAGCATGAACTAAAACAATTACTGCACAAAATTCAGAGACTTATCAAACAGTATCCTCGAATTTGAGTTTTAAAGTTTATATATTATTATTAGCACTAAGCTATGACACAAACCTGTTTTTTTTTTTTTACAGAAGATGGTTATTGCCTATTGGAGACCCTCAAATAAGACTTTGTGGTCTTCAGAATTAACAGCATCATCCTCTCATGCCTGTCATTATAATTTGATCATCAAAGGCCGTAAGACCACTCTGTGCTTTGTGTGACCTGTATTTATTACAAAAATGCATGGCTGTCTCAGTGCTAGAAATGGTTCTGATGTGTTGCCTGTCTGGTAGTACTCAAACTTCTTCAGTTGAGAGCATGGAAATAATACATGTATTACACAACCCAATGCAAAAGAAAAGAGATTAAGAGCAATTAACTTGCTTCTGTACTTACTTCCGTCAAAAAAGTGAGGGCCTTATTTTATTTATTTCTCTCAATATGGTTGGCTGTACTTTGCCTGGGAAGCAGAGTTTATTCCCCTGGTAGAATGTAGTACACCCACCGAACAGAAAATCAGCCACTCTGTGCCTCAGAACACAAACCTGTTACTTATACTCACTTTGCTCTAACATTGATACTGAATATTTTTAACTTCGTTTGTGCAGTATTCTATGGCCACCTTGGGGCCCATTCACAAAAGTAAATTTTCAGGTGTGTGTTTATTCATGTGTAGATCTACTCCTGCACCTAAGTGTAAATCTACACCTTTTTGATAGTCACTATTTCCGAGTGTAAATCTTCACCTATAGTCTTACATGTTTCCATCCCCTCAATTCAAGGCATGGAGACATCTACGACTGAATTTATGTGGGAAGTTACTGTTAGCAACTTTCACATTCACCTAGTTGGCAATCTTTACCATTGTGTCAGAGATCTTCTAATGTGAAACAATAGAACAAATAATAAATATAATTTTTTAAATAAAAAATGAATAAGTTAATGTAAAATATAAATGGAAATGCTGCAAATATATGTTTTTAATGTATTTCTCATAAAATAAAAAACAGAGCACTTTAACTCTTGAACATACTTTTTTTAAACAATAAAATAATTAAAATATTTTATTTATGTTATATTTACTTTTAAAAGTTTAAAACATAATTGAATGTTTTGTAAATGTGTTAACTTTAAAAAATGAATATTTATTAGTGCTCCACAAATGTTAACTTTAGTTCTCTCTCTCTCTCTCTCTCTCTCTCTCTCTCTCTCTCTCTCTCTCCACACACACACACACACAGTAATTTAATTTTATTATTAACAAATACATTAATAGTACTCTATTTTAAGTCTCTACCTCCATTATCGTCTACGTGAGTATTTTCAGTGCCTGTGAGTGGCCCATGTGTGCTGCTAGGCTTACTCCAATTCTGAGCTGGAGTACATTCACAACTGTTTTGTGACCTTTAATGCTGTAGTAACTCTAAAAGTGTAGGGGCATATTAGCAAGAACCTCGTTAAAATGATCACTGTTTTAGCGGTAGGAAACTGCCGCTAAAACGGCGATAATGAGCTTGCTAATATGCGTCATAGAATTCCAATAAAAGCCCAGGTTAGATGTGCAGGACATCTAACCTGGGCTTCTATTGGAATTCTATAACGCATATTAGAAAGCCTATTATCGCTGTTTTAGCAGCCATTTCCTGCCACTAAAACAGAGATTATTTTAACAAGGTTCTTGCTAATTTGCCCAGTAGTTTGTCAATAGCAATGGTCCTACTCCTTTCTTGCTGTGTGTTTGCATGAACGAGTCCCTCCATAAATTCTTTATTATATTTCTGTAAATCCCTTTTTGAGTAATTATTCCCAAATTCCTACCACTGCCTGGGTCCTACCCATGTTTAAACCTAAAATGTGTACTCACATGTGCAAGGATCTCCTCAACCTTCGCAGACATATCCACATAGAAATGAAAGACAAGACAGAAGTGAAATTCTATCCCCATCGGTTTCTAAATTGGATTTTCTACTATATGAGTAGTGCTACTGCAGTACTACTTTGTGTATGACAAAATTAAGTTTGTGAATAGCCCCATTAAATTAATTACAACAAGTTTTTGTTACACATGAATTATACAGACATAGGTGTTTGCAAGGCTGTGTTTTGGCCCTACTCTGTTCTCCTTGTTGTTAAATGTCATTGTCCATTTGCTTTCTAGCTTTCCTACCGATGCCTCTACTTTGGCTGGTAAACCCCCCCCCCCCCATTTTATTGTTTTGGATGACACTGTGCTGATTGTGAAAACACCGGGTAGTCTGCAACATGCCCTGCACTGTTTCGATGAGTTTTTCAGAGTGCGAGACTATGATATCAGTGCCATGCTTCTAAGACAAAATATATGTTGTTCAAACAACACAGATTTTATAAGGGAGGGGTAATGATGAAGGGCAAGCCAGTCGAGAGGGCAGATGCATTTAATTATCTTGGTGTCTCCATGTCTCTGACAATGTCTTGGAAGCTCAAAGTGGAAGCCATGGATCTTAAGGCCCACTGATTGTTGGGGGCATAGTGAAGGAACACTGTCACTCTTTTGTCTAAACCAATTGGCCCAACTTTAAAAATCTATGACGATAAAGCACTGAGGTCTGCCCTATATGGCTCAGCACTCTAGGGGATTTATAACATTTCCTCTCTAACCCTCTCAGAGAACAAGTTTTTGAGAAGTGTGACTCACCTTCCCCGCAGTACCCTACTGTCATCTTTGATGCTTGATCTGGGTAGGAAGGCCTTAATTAATAAAGTCATACTATGCCCGCTATTATACTGGAGAAGGGTTTGAACACACCTGAACTTGCTCACTATGCTTTGGCTCCGAGGGATGTTATAGAGGTGGACGGGTTTCACAAAATAAAGTGGTTTTAGTAAATTAAAAGCCTTCTACTAGACAGAGGTATCAGGGAAATCTGGGAAACCCCAACCAGCAAACCTATCCCCTCATCAGAAACATTCAAGCACCATTACTGGCTATAGATCTGGCAATGCTAAGCTCGAGTGGAGGAGTTGATCTTTGACAGGAAGGTTCTTAGATTTCAAATGTTACCCCTTACTGGGATCCTAATGGGGCATTATCACTGTGCCACTTTACAGAAAGTTCTATTTTCATGTTAGGGTTGGTACCTTGCCTTTGAAATCTTTTACCAACAAATGGGCCCCAGGAGCAGGCATTGTGTGTACTGGTTGTAGCAATTCTACTGAAACTGTTGCTCATGTTTCTTTTGCCTCTTCTGGCTACACGTGCCCTCACTTGAAGTGGAACAAATACCTCTGCAGGAAGTTGTGAACTTGAAGTTGCATCATTGCACTTAGAATCTTAAGATCTGACCCTCGGCCATTGTTTGTAAGCTCTTCTGCCAAGATTTTAGGGTGGACCTGGGTTATAAGATCTAGAATCCTAACCTCAAGTCCGACAATTGGCATTCTATGTCTTCTAGTCGCCACGAGGGTACTTATAGAGCTGGTCCATGACTGGCACTTATAAGTGCTATTAGAAGTGATTTACTTTAGATATAGGTATTCTTATCATCATAACACTTGTCCTTTTGTAATTGATGTGTGTGTGCAGAATACAATTCTTTATAACTCAGCATATATTCAAGCCCTTTTTTAATCTAATCTAACATATAGATGTCAGATATCAATACTATGGAGCAATATTTGAGGACATCGGAAAATGTATTGTGCCCAGATTTTGAATTTAACTTGTATGCTGCAATGCTCTGGCTCTCTTACAAGCAAGAATAGTTTGTACAAAAGGCACCCCAGCCCAGGGCGTCATCAGAGGGGCAACAGATGCCATGGAGCCACCCATCTTGCAGCTCCGACACCCAAGAGGGCCACAACACCCACCTGCCACACACCCCTCCCTCCGACCACCACAGTGCTTGCGCAGACAAAGACTGCAATCCCCAGGAAACGCACCTGCCTCACAGGCCCAACATCTGGCAATGTCACTGTCCAATACAGGCTGAAAGGGACAACCATCCTATGCTTCCTGGCCATCATCGCCGAACAGGCCTATAGCACCAACACAGCGAAAAACCAACATCCCTCCCCACAACAAACTGCTGGCTCTGCTGCACCTGTTGGCCCCTGGCACACCCCAAACAACACCCGCCAGAGTCAGCAGAGTCTCACAGCCAGCCACATCTAAGTCCCCCACACTTGTCCTGGACATCACCATCACCCTGGCACCCAGTCCCCATACGTCCAACACAATGCGCAAGAATTGCTGGAAACCAAGCAAGGACCATACGCCATAGACGGATGCACGCATGTGTTAGGGGAAATACACTGCACACATGTCCCAGCTGTTCCCCCTGGTGACACAGCAAACAATCAGCACAACAGAAATCACCTGTCACACATCAATGTGCAGGCAACCACAGAACACTGTGGAACCTTCACCAATGTAACCTCCAAATACACAGCCAGTGTGCATGATTCCTTCACCCTCCGACAGTCTATAAGCAACCAGCGTTCCCAGGATGGCACCAAGGGAAATGCAAAGCCCCTTGGCAAGTGCCAAATTAACACCCCACTCACCTCAACTCCACAACAATGCAATCCACAACTCTGGCAATGCACACGTCACAAAACACAACCAACATGCACAACAACATGCCCACCCACCAGATCTGATAGAACTATTTACAATGGTAACCTGGGCAAGCTGTGAACATGACCAATCAACGGCGTGGCACCTCAGCCACACACTAGGCGGCAACCATGCATGTGTGAAGAATGCAATAGAACTATGCTTGTGAAAGTACACAATACCAAGAGTGGCGGCAATGTGCTGGACAGACCGCAGTATGCAGAACACACCCATATCCAAGGCGACATACACCTCTGGTGTATGGAGTGTAGTGGACAGTAGACACAGCCATGCACCCCAGCCAGTGGGGGTCCACGCTGAAATGTTGCCTGTTATGCCCCCATAAGTGTGAGCAGAGTGGGATGGGCCGGCATACACCAGGCCAGCATGGGGTGTGAATCAAAAGCATGTAGCCCTGGGCGTGGTCCTCTTCCAGAAAACCCAACTCTCTGCCAGGGCGGAGCTTCCCACCCCGTCAGGAGGCTGACGGGGAATTGCCTGCGATTCTGTGTGCCTGACGTACTCTGGCCCGCTGGACCACGAACCCATCAGGCCCGTCCCTGCGCAGCCAGGCCAGACTGATCATCATGCAACACCAGTGTGTGTCAAGGAGGGCCCACCACGTGCCTGTGTGATCTCCAAGCCCGAGGCCCATGACCCTGCCAGCCTCATGACGCTGGCCCACAATACTCCTTCCTCATTTACATATTCCACCGGCATCCTCTGCGGCCCAGTAGGTCCCATTTGTGATGCTATGTCCTGGCTCCTGAGTGGCAGTGACCAAAAACCGGGCCAGCTGCCACAGCACCAGACCCCCCAATCAGTGAGGCATTGTTCCATATGGGCATTTTGCGACACCTGGTGCCACTAACCCTGTTCAATGCCAGCTGGCCACACATGCTGCCACAAACCCTGTTTAACACCAGCCGGTGACACGTGCTGCGACAAACCCTGTTCAACCCCAGCCGGCGACACGTGCTGCCATAAACCCTGTTTAACGCTAGCCAGTGACACATGCTGCCACAAACCCTGTTCAACGGCAGCCGGCGGCACGTGGATGAGAGACCAGGCCTACCCTGCGGACCAGTAGGTGTCACATCCAGCACATATTCACGAATCACGAATGGCAGAGTCCACACCATTGGTCGCACGGAGAGTAAGAGGAAGATGCAGCTCAGTCCAGACAAAATCCAGGTCACAGTCACTGAGGTGACCAAACACGTGGTGCCACTGAACCTGAACTACGCAGGCTGGTGGGGCCACCAACCTATGCCGGTGACATTCTGTGAATGGCCCATGCCGACCGCCGCCTCCAGCCTACACTGCGGAACAGTAGGTCACAGTCATGATTCAGCAATGGCGGAGTTCAAAAAAGTGTACCAGCATCATCACAGACTGCATACCCTCAGCCCTGGTGCCACTAACTCCGTTCCCCAACATTCCTTGACACTCTCTGGTCGAACTTTGGTGGTGTATGAGTTCATGAACTAGGGGGCAGTTTTCATCCTCATATAGCAGATACCGATTTGGTGGTGGCAACGAGGCTGTTGCATTCCACTCCTCCATTTGCTGCGTCCGGATACAATCAAACCTTTCAGCGTCATGCCCTAAAGGACACCTCCCATTGTCCCCCATAACCCTTCGCAACATACACCTCGGGCATTAATGGTGACCCGCTCAGGTCGCATGGCCCATCTGACTGCACCGCAAGTCACCGTTCCATGGCTGGGTGCCTGTGCCGGCCGCAGTGCACCCGGGGCCACTAACTCTGTGCTGGTCCAGGCAGGGACCCCTTCTCCAGAGACATTGGATAGACCCTGAAGCGTAGGCCTTGGCGTCATCAATGCCATTTCTCTATGGCCTTGCGCTGTATACAGCCTCTGGGCCCAAATGCCTCCTACCAGGGCTCACACACCAAAGGGAGTCTAGACCGGCCGGTATGTCACGTCACCGCAGGAGGCACACACCACCACCGCAAGGACCACCTCCAACCGCCATCTGCCAGAGTCAAAATAGTGATCCTGACAGACTTACTGATTTGCTCAGACCTGTCGTGGATGCCATCATCGGCCTGATACCCTGCACAGCACTCCAGGTGCCAGTGACTCAGTGCACCACAGGCCATTGTCCGTTGCTGATTGTGTTTTGTGCTGTGGAGCGGTTGAGCAGCTATGATAGGTTGATGGGGAAGATGATGCAGATCTAACACACCCCACTGCATCTGAATCAGGATTATATTGAAGGGACACAGTCCAAGACTTTTTCTTCACAAGAACACGCTCATCTCTTGTGTCCCAACCCCAGTGCACTGCAACTCATGGATACTTCTGTTTGTATGTTGGCTGTCCTCTGGACTTTCTCCGACTCACTCAATGTTGCTCAGCAGTTGACTCTATTATGCATGTGTTTTCTGTTTCCGTTGCACTAGTGTCAATGTACAAGTGGTTGCCAGCACCAGACAGTCCGTGTGGAATGGCTTACACTCACCTCACACACATCCAGCACAGGCATCACTGTACATGTGGCCCTGCCAATAAAGGTGCCGGGCGCATGTGTCTGTAGCCAGTTCAACATGATATCTGCGTGTGTCCCTGTGGTGTTGTTGCATGCATGAGGTTCCTGGGCCCTAGGACATTACATTGTGCTGTGTACATCAGATGCAGACATGTCACCGCAGGCAGTGGGTTAGAGCTTTGACATGTAGCTTTGTCGTCACCCACTCAGTTCATAAGGGTAGTGGCCAAGGCCGTTGTACGCATAGCGAACATGGGTGTGTGACTGCCATTTTAGCGCCTGTGGGTGTGGTTCTGTACTGTGAATGTGCATCTGCATGTGTCTCTATAGCAGTGTGGGTCTCCTTAGTGGGGTGTGGGTGGGCCCTGAGGGCAGATAGACACCAACGTATGTGTCCTGGTTTGCTATCCATTGATTCAGATCCCACCCACTCTTGTTGGGTCACCTCCTTTTGGTGTGCTGACACATGGATTTGGGGTGCCATTTGTGGGTGGGTCAAGTGTCAGGAGCCAGCTGTGCTTGCAGGGGCTTCATGCTGTGTGGTCTGTTGCAGGCTCGGTGTTCCCCCCTGAGCAGCTTGGCTGGCTGGGTCCTGGTGGGGGGGGTTGTGTGGGATATCCGTGGGCTGTTGTAGGGCTTCAGTATCGACAGTGTGGTGGTCCTCTCCGGCATCACTGATGTGTTGTATTCTGTGCTTTGCTAAAGGTGTTGTGTACCCCTCTGTGATGTGAAGGGGAGGTGCATCTTGACTTTGTGTTGACATGTATGTTGGTGCATTGTGCTGGTTTGCATGCAGACTGTATGGCAATGTACATTGTGACTGTTTAGGGAGGGCTGGATTCTTATGCGAGATAGTGTACATTTGGACTACATGATGGATGTGAGGTCGTACGAGTACAACTCCATTTCACAGTTTCCAGCTCTCTCAGATGTAGTAGGCATGTTTCAGTGCATATGCGGAGCCAGTTGTGTCCTCTATTCTGCAGTGTCGGCTATTGCGCGTTGTTCCACATTGTCGTCAATGTGGGTGTGCTGTTCGTGCAATGTGTGTGTGCTGCACTGTGCCAAGGGGATCTGGGACATAATCCTAGGTGATTGTGGGTGTGTGCTACACCTTGTTTTGCATGTATGCCATTGTGCCCATCTCTCCCCATCACCCCAGTCCCTGTTCGTTGCACTCCCTGTTGATGTTGTATCAGGTCCTCTCGAGCTGTGTCCGTACTACTGTCTCCACTCTGATGACTCTGACCTGGGTTTCCTCCAGCTCCTCCGGTGGCACTGGACTGCCACCTCCTGTCGCAGTTGCTGCCTTCCTGTTGGCAGCGGGTTGGTGCCTGGTTTAGGTAGGTAACATCATGCCAGCGTCTATTGGCCTCCTGGATTGGCCTCCTTGGCACACCGACTGCAATCCAGTTGGTATGTCAGTGGGTCAGTTACTGGTAGTGTTCTGTCATCTCTGTGACGCTGGTCTTGTTTTCCTGCAGTCTGCACCCCCTCTTTCTCTCCCTTTTCTCCTTGGCCTTCCCCAGCCCCGTTGTTCCTTGCTGGTAGTCTGTAGGGGTTGTGTGGTTCGAGTTGGCCTCTGCACTGGGTCAGGGTGCATCCATGTTGCTACTTGCTATGGCTTTTTTCTGGTGTAATTTTTCTGTAGTTTTTATGGTACATTGTCCTGCCAGATGCATGAGATTTGCAGGCCTGTGGATGGTTTTCGCTACTTTTTGTACCGCGTCTTGCCTCATTGCAATTTTTTTGCATTCGCGTATCGCATTTTTGCGGCATGGCGTTGATTTTAATGCGGACGTTTGCCATGTTATCTGGTGTCTATTGCATTCTACCGCCTTGTTGTGAATTCCACGTTGACACTGGGATATTTTCCTGCGATAGGCTGCATTGTTGAAAGTTGTGTTATGCTATTCTTGTGAATATACCCCATTGCGTTGTAAAGCAAACCTCAGAGCTTTTTTTGAGGAAGTCAAAGGCAAAGCATTCTGAACTTTCACACTAAATCTTCCCCACAATTGCAATATTAAATGTCTGAACAGAAACACTGCATTTGCATATGCAGCTATACTATCGATAGAGACTCTCAACCTCTCATCAAAAAAAAAGTTGTATATTAGGATCACTTTTATGTGATGGTTTAGAATGCGGCCCACATTGATCAACAGTTGCTAAAATTAATTCAAGCATCACCATGTTTTGCAGTAAATGCGACTGGTATGTTCAGACACGGGTGCAGTGCTCATTGTGAAATAGGAGTTGTTTTTGCATTTTTGTATACTGCCATCATAATAAGTCATATTTGTTATGTTCTTTTTGATTGAAATATGCAACAAAAGAAATAAAACAAATTGCGTTGGAATGTGAATCTACTTTCGCCTTTAGTATACCGGTTTGCTGCACAACAATCTTTGAAAAAAGGTTCAGCAATTTCCCCTTTGTGTTTTTCTACAATAATAACATCCATTCATCAATTTCTCGTAGATAAGGAAGTTTAAATGTATATAATATCCATCAAATTACAGTATGCCAAGATATGCATTAGTACGTTCAGAAACCAATGGTACACTTCAGGTCAGGAAGTGTTAGAGTTCTAATAACATTTGTCATGGCCAAGTATTTCACGGATTCACTGACTGACCACATAATAATCATTAATAAAGTCATTTAGACATATGAGTTAAAGTAGATGCAAAAGGCACATAATGTCATGAATCAGGTGTGTTTTTACACTTTATTAGGATTTTGCTAATAGAGAATAATATGAGCAAACAGTTGCTGCACCTTTGCCATTGCCCCTTGAAGTCTGTTTTGCATTGTCAATTATCACACGCTACAGGCAGATGATAGATGCCTGTTAAAAACAGTGTCAAATGCAATATTCATGTAGCTCCTAATATGTGCGTGTGCTAAAATGGGTGTGAATGCTCGGTGCCTTCATTGTAGCACTTACTCACGAGTTTAAATGAAGTAACTAGTGCCAAATCTATTCTGGGATAATGTTGATGGCGCTGTTGTGTTTTTGTCAATGTTCCTTCAAATGGCTAAAGTAATCTCAGTAACTAGGCAAGCAGCGGTGCCTCTGTTGTCTTTCTCACAATTAGATACACTTTGTACTTGGACAGCAACTAATCTGGTAACACTGTTCAACCAAATAGATGACAGCATGTGCCAAGCAGATGTGATGACATGTTGTTCCAAACATGAAAGGGCTATGTTATTGTATGGAAAAAAACAATGGATGTATTTTTCTCAATTGCTGTAAGTTAAGATTTGTCTGCCCATCACCTCAAGGGTGAGAAGCGAGTAAAATATCATCATTCTGTCAGTGACTTTGGAATGCTGCAAGCATTCCAGACGTTATCCTATAACAAAACGTGTGATACGTGATGTTCATAACTCTCTCACTAGGGTTTTGGGGAACAGGTGTAGGGCCACATTCACATAGTTGTGTCTATGCGCAGGTGATATTCACTCTGTACATAGGGGTATGCGGAGTTGTGTAACATCCAAGCTTGATCCACAAAGCATTTTATGTGAGCAGACTTCAAGTGTGCTTACCCATGGAAATCGTGATTAATCCTGTCTTCCTACTATACTTTCATCAGACAATCAGACCTAAGCTTATAATAAGAAGCACATAGTCATGGGAAAAGCTTTGTGATTTGAGTCCTTAATAACCTTGCTCCCATTTGACTCTCCTTTCACAAGCACTGCTTGCAGGCTAAGAACATAGGGCCCTTTTTACAAATGTAAATTTGTTCATAAACTTAAGTTTAGTACAGATTTTACCAGTTGTACACCAGCCAGGAATTCACAAAGGTACTCCTGCTGGGTGTAAATCCATTTACATGTGCAGATATCTCCACCGCAAGTGCATTAAAAAGTGAAAACTATGGGGGCATGGTTCCGGCGCGGCTCGGGATGGCCGCGGGGTGAGAGTGCTCCGACTCGTCAGGGCGATGCAATAAATATATCTCCTCATACCGAAATCTCCTTCAGCGCTAGAGAGCCTTCCTGTGCACCGGACCTTATGTGGAGTCTGGCGAGGTCTTTCCTGCAGCGTAATATGCTGTTTTTATGCCCCTCCTGACATCGCGTTTCCCGTCACGATGTCCGCCGCCATTTCGTGAAGGTCCTGCGGCTTTGAGTTGCTCTTTGTTCTTCTGCCTCAACAACAGATTTTTCATGTGATTTATGCCAGCATGTACTTTGATGTGACACCACAGGATTCTTAATAAAGTAGTGGTCGCCATTTTGTCTTTCCACACCCAAGGGTCAGTCAGTATCGTTGTTGAAGGCGTTGGAGGATTTTACCCAGATGTGGAAAACACTGCTATCCCTATTTTTACAACGTACCTAACATTATGGTGAACATTGTCTGCAATATTCCCTTCTTCGCCTGCTCACGCTAAAACCAACCTTTTTTTGTGTGGCTTTGTCAGCAATACCAAGGGAGCCTTGGTTCACCTTCTGCCTCTTGGACTTCTTTAATTTTTCCACCTCCTACTGCACACTTGGTTTGAATTATGCTGGCTGGGCCTTTCAACACCACACCACCTTTTTGGGATAATGAGGGTTTTTACCTTGTGAACATCTCTACGTCATTGCATTTTACATGGATGCCTCTCTCTTTTTGCCATGCAGCTTTAGTGCTTTTTTATAATATTATTACTCATCACTGTGCAGGTGCTCCCATGAGAAGGTTGTGTTCCTACATGTCTTCCTGAGCTCTCTGGGTGCTTTCACTCAGTCATCTATCCTAATTTACCCTTTGCTCTGTCTATACTCTGTTCCTGCCATCTGCATTAGCTTTTAACAACTTCAGCTTAAATTGTGCTGCAACATTTACAGTATACCTCTTCATATGGGCAGACTGCGTAAACCAAAGTTTATTTTTATTTCTTCCAACTCTACTCAAGATCCACTCACCTCAGTACCCTCTAAAGTCTCTACAACAGTGGATCAAATGGCTGTGTTGGCTCCACACCGATCCTCTTCAACATCTTCATCGTCAAATAAATCCTCTCCTCCTTGTCAACTTTTGAATTTTGTTCGTCCTGATGCAGTTGGATCCTCTCCCTTTGCAAGTGCCGTCTTGTAGAGTGTCGCCACTTCCCCATTTCCCTGTGTTTAACTTTTTCAGGTACGTTGTTCTCAGTCGTCCTTTGGATATGTACTGTCTCCTCTTTGCTCTCCTTTTCCTTCCTTCTTTCCTGTCCTCTCCCCTCCTCCTTTCTCTTTGATTTTGTTTTCTTTTTTCTGTCTTCTTGCTACTTTTTCCGTTTCGGCTTTCACATGTTTTCATACTTCTTTGCAATTTTCATGCTAAAATGTTTACTTTATTTGCAAATTTAGAGTTATATCGTGGAACGTAAAATGTTTTAATAACCCTATTAAGCGGAAGAGAGTACTTTCCCATTTATCCTCCTATAGCCCAGATATTGTCCTTTTACAGGAAACTCATCCTAATGATACTGAATCCCTTAAGTTAAAAAGAAACTCTGTTGGTACAGTTTTATTCTCCCAATCTTCTAATAAGAAAAATTGAGTTTCAATCTTAATTCATAAGAAATTGAAATGTAAAATACTATTAGAGGAAAGGGATTCAGAAGGGAGATGGTTTTTGGTTAAATTGTTGATTAATTCAATTCCCCTAACTGTTTTTAATATTTACCGTCCTACTCAACCTGACTGTTTTTTTGGACTTTGTTAACCAACAAATGTATGCAATACAAAGATGATTTTTTTTACTTTAGGAGGTGATTGTAATCAGTTTATAGATCCATTCCTTGACCACAAATCTACAGTTCGCTTCATCCCTCACAAACCTGACAAGCAATTCTTAAATACCATACTTCAAACACATCGCTCCGACTCCTGGAGACTCACACATCCAGACACTTTAGATTATTCCTTTTTCTCACATCCTCATGCTTCGTACTCTAGAATAGACTATATCTTTCTCGCTCCATCTCTCCCTCAAAATCTTTTATCCTCCTCTATCGAACCTATTGTTATTTCTGACCATGCTTCTGTTATCACGGACATTGATTTACTCCCACCTCTTCCCAAGCCTTCTCGGTAGCATTTTAATTCTGCACTTCTTACTGACCCTAATTTTTCTTCCTCATTTCGTACCTTGACTGATGATTTCTTTCAAATTAACTCTGATCCCAACACTCCTCCTTATATCCTTTGGGACTCCTTTAAAGGTACTACAAGGGGGTTTATTATTGACTTTGTATTCAAGAAAAAGAAACAGTTTCTCCAGAAACGTAAGTCATCCCTTGCCTATATTAAAACATTAGAACACCAATTATATTCTTCATCTAACAATTGTATGTCTCCAGAGCTCTTGCGAGCGAAGATCTCTTTCAACAAATTTACCACGGACAATGCTTCCTCTATTCTTCTTCGCAGTACAGCATGTTACTATGGAGGACGTAACAAATCTGGGAAACTCCTAGCTAACTATCTTAAATCTCGCAAGGAACGCACTTCCATTGAATCCATCTTTTCTTTTTATAATGTTCTCCTGCACACAGATAATGCCATCCTTGAACAATTTAAACTCTTCTATAAACAGTTATATACCCCAGAATCACCTCCTACGTCTTCCATGCTTGAGTCTTACTTTGAAAACTTACCTAACACTTCTACATCCCATCTTAATTTTTCGACCCTTGATCTTGACCTTTCTCTTCATGAACTCTCTACAGCTTTATCTTCCCTAACTAAAGGCAAAACTCCTAGTCCAGCTGGCTTCCCAGTGGAATTTTATTTGCATTTTTCTGATCTTCTTTTACGCAAGCTTTTATTACTCTTCCAATCCATTTATACATCTGGTAAGGCTGCAGGTACTTTTCAAGATGCCACCATTTGTCTCATCCCGAAAGACGGTCGTGATCCCAAATTTTGTAAAAATGATCGCTCAATTTCATTAGTAAACGTCGATTATAAGCTCTTTGCCAAATTACTTGCTTTGCGTTTAGATTCTTTTTATACCACATCGTATTGGAAAAGAACAATGTGTTTTATTTAAAGGGAGACTCACGTCTGATAACTCCTGTCTATTTTTGACTGTTTTAAATAAAGCCCCCTCTCTTTCTATTCCCTTGGCCGCTATTTCTGTGGATGCTGAAAAAGCTTTTGACAGAGTAGATTGGTCTTTTCTATTTGCCTTGCTCAAGTGGCATGGCTTCGGCCCCAAATTTTTTTCTCTTATTTCTCTACTTTATTCTTCAGCCAAAGCCTCTGTCCTTGTAAATGGCCGTCTTTCTTCTTCTTTCACCCTTCAAAGAGGAGTTTGTCAAGGTTGCCCACTTTCTCCGCTTCTTTTTGTTTTAGCCCTTGAACCCTTCTTGTCCTCCATTCGGCAAAATACTTCCATTTCCGGTTTTCCGTATGGGGATCATCAATTAAAGCTTTCTGCATATGCCAATGACATTCTTTTATTTATTTCAGATCCCAATTGCTCCATTTCCCCGCTGTTATCTGAATTCAAAGCATTCTCTCGTGTTTCTGGATATAAGATCAATTCAGATAAAACAGAAATTCTCCCCTTGACAAAATTCTGTCTCCCTTACTTTTTCTCTTCCACTGGCGTTGCCTGGAATAAAACTAAAATTAAATATCTTGGTGTCTGGTTTTCTAATTCTATTTCTGCCCCCATTAAATTAAACATGTCCGCTGTTCTCTCGCGTCTTGATCAGTTGTTTTCTTCCTGGAATCCTCTTTTTCTTCCCTGGTGGTGTAGACTTGATTCCATTAAAATGATAATCGCCCCTATTCTTATCTATGTTCTTTCTATGCTATCTGTGCACATCCCTGCATTATATTTCAAACGTGTTGATTCCTCTATCTCGAAATTTCTTTGGAAGAATAAAAAGTCTAGAATCTCTCTTCTTTCCCTTCGCAAACCTAAATCGAACGGTGGTGTTAATCTACCAGACTTCCGTCTTTACCACAAATCCTTTTCTTTCCTTCAAGCTTCACACTGGCTTTCTTCGGATTCCTCCCCCTTCTCTCCTCTATGGCTTGATATTGAACAATCATTTTTATTGCCCTTCTCTTTTGATGAGATTGTTTGTTTCTCTTCTGAGGCCCCTTATGATTTATTTCCTGTATTCAAGTTCACTTCCTCTCTTCTCAAGCCGTTATTTTCTTCACCACTTATTTCACATGAGTCTTTCCTACTTCTACCCATCTGGTATAATTCACTTATTCTTTTACATAATAGGCCTATTACTTGGACCTCATGGAGACTTAAAGGTATCATTTGGATCCATCAACTTTTTGATGGTTTATTGCCTTGCTCCTTCCTTGCTTTTCAGCTTCAATTTCAATGTCCCCGTTCTTTTTTGCAGACATATACTCTTCCTATGGAGATTATTCTTGACGGTTACTATTCACTTCCTTCCTTATCTTCTCCCGCCACTCCTTCTCCTCTTCTTTCTCTGCTTTCCACCCTTCCCAAAGCGTCTATCATCTATAAATATTTTTCTTCCCCTAACCCAGATCGTATGAAATCCAAATTGGAATTGTCCTGGGAAAAAGACCTGGGATGTACTTACTCGGTCTCTCTTTGGGATAAACTTTGGTCCAAAATTCTGAAAGTTTCGCGTTCTGCATCTCTCACTCAATCTCTATTTTTTCTCTATCATAGACTTTATCTTTCTCTTCTCTCCCTTTCCCTTTTAAATTCTTCCTCTAACTCTAACTGTTGGTCTTGTAACACGCCTGATGCTGATCTCCATATGTTCTTTTTCTGCCCTTCAGTTTCTACTCTCTAGACACCTATTTGGTCTCACATTTCTCATGTTTTCTCACTTTCTATCCCATACTCACTCCCCTTTCTTTTTCTTGGTAGTCTTTCAGATTCTCTAATTCTTCCCCCACACTCAAAAGGACTCTTTGATCTTATGATTGCACTTGCATTTCAACACATTTCCTCTAACTGGAAATCTCTCGCGAATGTCTTCACACGCCACTGGTGGAACTCTCTTTGTCATTTTCATAGATTATATGTCTCCTTTGCTTCTGGCTGTAAACCTCCTCATAATGTAGAATTGTATTGGTTACCCCTTACTATATATCTAGATAGATCAGCCCAAAAGAAACCAGTTCCTGTCACCTCCAAAAATTTTCAACCACCTAGAGGGTTTTTACTCAGTCCTTCTTGTATATTTTAATATTGTTTTTACAGTCTTTCTGGATTACAAATTTTTGCTTAGAATATATATTTTTTGATTGTTAATTATACTGTTTTGATTTTGCCGCTACCCTTCATACCATTGTTTTGTTACAGCATATTTTCCTTCTTCCCCTCCTTCTTCTCCATCCTCCCCCTTAAAAATTTAAAAACACTTTTGGTTTCCTAGTTTGACATTGGCAATGTTAGGCCTTTTACTTGCACTTGTTGCTTTTTATCCTACTCTGCTAATGTTACTTGTGATTATCACTTTATTCTCAATAAAGCTTTTCAAACATAAAAAAGTGAGAACTATATGTGTCCAAAGGCATGGCTAGCCATGACAATTCTGTAAACCCGACTTATTTGCATTTGTGGACTATCACAAACTCCTCTCATTCCATCCTCGAATGGGTCTGATTTTTAGTAAAGAGAGCGGATTGCATACATTCTTTTTCATGGTGGGAAGGGGAATGAATCACCCTCAGATTTGGTGGTGGTGTAGGAGAAAATGTTTCTCCTTCGAGAAAAATATTTTCCCTACAGAGAAAATAAATATGCATTTGCACAGGTGATCCTTTTCACCTTGTGTGGAGTTCTCTGCTATAAACAACTCTTCACAGCACGAATAGGATAACAATGGGAATGTTACAAAACTTTCTCAGGAATCATTATGGAATCATCAGGTGCAGCTTTCCATGCAGATGTTTTTGATTACAAGAAAGTAGTAAATCTACACTTACATGTAGGCGTAGGCGTAAATCTTAGAGTTTAGACTTACTACTTTCTTTATTATTCCAGCCTATATTAATTATATGATGGATAGGTGAAAGTACACAAGAGAACAGGAATTTGAGGTGCAAATGTATTTCCTCTGTGGCATGAATTAGGCAAATGTATGCAGTTCCTCTGCCTCCCAATTAGAAATGATGTATGATCACTTTAAACTCTTCCAGATCTTCTCCCTGTCCAGGTAAATATGAAGCACCTGAAAGCTAAATTCTTTTGACATCTTCAATCTCTACATGGAGCCACTTAATACAATAGTCAATAATATGAAAGTAGCACTATATCTATTGATGAGTATAATGTACAATTCAAAGTTTCCAGTCTTTGAGGCTTTAATTCTACAACTAAACCCAAGAACACTGAGGGCCTGATGCACAATACTTTTTAACAGTTATTAATTCTACAGTTTGCTAAATCAGAGGAAATCTGGCAGTTAAAAAGACATTTTGTATTTACTAGGCACATTTAATCATTCAGAAAAAAAGTGAATGGATTTAGAAATGAATTGCAAATTGCTATTTGAAAGGGCATGCTGTGGATGTTTCTGACTAATGTTAATTTGTAACCTGATCTATTCGAGTTTTGGGACCATAATGCCACTTGCAAACCATTGATCAGATACGGACAGTAGGGAGGTGACTGATTTGCAAAGGGGGAGAGCCACTGTCCCTGTCATTGTGGTCAATCTCAAAGGGTTAAAAATGACGACCAGTTTAAGGAATAATAATAAGGCAGGTCATTCTGCTACACTCTATAATATGGTATTTTGGGAACCAATCTATTAATACATAGGAATTTTTGTAAAATTAATATCCAGTCACAAGAATACAGTGTGCAATTTGCCACTCCTTTTATCTAATCTCTGTACATCAAGCATAGAATACCTACTACTTCATACAAGCAATTCCTGAAGACCATTCCAAAAATGTCTTGGCTCTAGTTGCCTATTGGGCAATACACCATTTTCAGTATATCAGCGAAATTCCTTGCTTTCATCATTAGTTCCAACCTTAGTCTAACCAAATAAATCAATAAGCCAATCAAATCAGTAACATGCCAACCGAGTCTCCAAAGGAAAATAAAATTCTCTATACACTCCGCAGAATTCAATCCTGCAGGGTCTCTCAGCAACAGAAAATAGGCCCGGCATCAAATTAAAATTGACTCTGATTAGGAAATCGGTGAGCTAAAAAACTGACCCACATTGGTAGATAGGGCAGTTTTTAACTTGCAAACACATACAATATAGGTGTTTTGCGATGTATATGGGGACTGCATGCATTTGTGCTTGCTGCGTGCAATATTTGTGGTAATATCAGGGAAATTACCAGTAAAAACAGCCCATCAGATCATAAAACATGCCCACAAACAGCCGCAAAACAGTCCTACACACGGACATTTCAGAAAAGCCCTTCGGTCACTTCCAGATTGCTCTATATACCTGTCCTACCCTGAAAATCTGTTGTTTACATCGTCGTCCTTTCATACATTGATGGAGGCAAAGCTAAGCTTGTTGGACTACTAAATTCATCAACTGCAGCTCTTGAAGAAACGCTATATGAGCAGCTAAAGTAATTTCTTAATGCAAAAAAACACACCAGAGCAAACCCGTTGTTGGGCGACTACACTGGCTGCTCTTTAGAGACCTGCATTAACTTCAAAATTGTCTGCATTACCCACTGCACAGACCTTCTGTCTTACCTCAAAGGCAAACTCCACACAAGATGCAGCAAAACAACCAGAAGGGAAAAATCCAGCTTAATTCTCAAAACACTAAATAAGGGATAACTAAAACAGCAAATCACCATTTCTCTTACTTCGTCCCCTAATTTTCAAGTGCCTAGTACTTGCAATATTGTATACCTTTACATGAATACATCACTTCAAATAGTTCAACATAGACAAAACTTTTTTTACATATATGCCATAATTCTGATATGATGTCACCTCTTGAAAAACCAAGACACACATTCCATCCATATAGACTCATTGAAAAAGGTAAATTCAAGCAGAATTAAATACTGTGATGTATTAACTTGAATAGATGGCAGATAGTATTATAAAAATGCAAAAACATTTATTCTAAGTTCATAAATTCTTTTTTGTATATTTAGTATAAAATACAACTGAGGTTTGTACTAATATGATGCTTAATCAAAATGAGTTTGTCCTCCCAAATGAAAGAGAAGGACTTGTAACAATGAAAGGCCTTGTTCAGTTATAGCTGTAGTCTTTGATGAAGAGTTATGCATTCCTTGAGATTAATTGCAAGTAGCGATGGGCTGGTGAAAGCAAATTCTATAAGCAGTCCGCATCTATTATTCTGAATCCCTTAAAATTACTTAAATCTACAGAGAATAGAGACACAGGAGCTCTGACAGATGTTTGGAATGTGCCTCCATATTGATTTTAATCATACGCATTTATGCATGTCTAGTAAGAGAATCACATCTTGCTAGATTTTGATGTGATCATAGTGATGAAAAATTGAGAATTACGTTGCTTTAGGACAGTGCATTATTGATGCATATTACAATAGGAAAACTCTAATAATAAAGACCTGGAATCCACCTATATAGTTTTGTTGCAGGGGCAAAATGAGGCTTAGCTGTGAGTTTGGAACAATGAGTCCATTTTATGCCTAACACACTGGGGATAACTATGGGCTAGATGTAGGTGATGAACATTTACTGATTCAAAAATACCAAATTTTACCGATTCAGTATTTTAGAATCTGTAAATGTTATGTAGATAAAAATTCGGTAAGTATTACTGAATCGGTACGATTCCGTATTTACCGAATCGGTATTTACCGATTCAGTAATTCCCATTCATTCCTATGGGCCTGGAGGCCCATAGGAATGAATGTGAATTACCGAATCGGTAAATACCGATTAGGCAAAATAGGGAAACATTCAGGGTGGTAGGGTGTCACATTGACACCCTGTCGCACCCCTGAATAGTGCTTGTGTGCACATGTGGCACACATACATGCCCTAAGGGCATGTATGTCTGCCACATGGCACTGTTGAAAATGCACAGATTTGTTTTTCCAAAGGAATTAGGTATTTACCACCAACTAATATTTGGTGGTAAATAGCGAATCTTTACAGCACATAAGCACTCTTAAAAGTGCTTCCTACATGCCATTTACCGATTCGGTAAATACCGAATCGGTAAATAATGATTCTGTAAATACCGAATCGGTAAATACCGATACAGTATTTACCGAATCATCCCCTACATCAGAAATGGCTCAATACCGAACGGTAAGCCTGAAATTTACAAAATTTTGGGTTTACTCACCTACATCGGGACCCTATATCTTGTCTCCAGTGGTACTGTTTGACTGACTCCCCACAACCAAAACTGGACAGAGAGTTCCTTTATCTCTGGAATATTTGCCTACTGTAGGAATTCTGTACTACTTTGAAAACCTGAAGTTGACTTGGTAGCCGAACGACTCAAGAAGATGCATTGGATGGTAGCTCCAGTGAATTTGAGAAGCTAAACTGAAACCATGCTATGCATGAGTTGGCTGTATAGAGAGTGCATGTAGTCCTTGAAGATTCCTGTCTGTTCAAGAACTTAACGTCCAGCTAAGAACTTCAAGAGGTTTATATCAAGTATTCATTGATCAATAAAAATTATCCACAACACACATACAGTCTTCAGAAACTTCACTGGTATACCATACTGAAGTATTAGTAAGCACATTGGCAAGCCTGAAATATTACCCAACAGAATCAATATGCATTTGGCATTGCCACTGGCTCTCTGGCCTCTGGGAATATGTTTGGCATGCAAAGGCAATCTTTGGAGTGATGTTCACACACTGCTGTTCTTTATACACTTTTGATAACCTAATTTTGGGAGCAAATACGTAACTTTTTCCCCTTTATCTTTTAAGTGAATGGTTAGAGAATAATTCCCTTAAATAGCATCTTTTAAATATTGTTTTTGAAGAGCTTTTTTTTGCTTAACTCTCTTTCAGAGAAACAAGTAAATATTTACAACCCATCCAAAAGCAATTTCCTTGAATTTCCCATTATATTTTTTACTTCACAGTGCTTATGGATTTCAAATAATAAGCCCTCCTTAATAATTGCTGAATGTATTTGTATATTGCATTCCTCATTCTTTAATTGAATTTCACATTATGTTATTTTTTACCCTCACTCACCAAATACACTCTAAGAGTAAGTCTTTCAGGTCGCCCCATATTACCAAGAGGCAAATGTAAGGGTATTTTGAGAAAATGATGGTTTGCCTCTGTAAGATTTCCTGTCAAGTTGTGAAACAGCTTGGCCCTCAACCATAGCCATCATTAGTTTTTCTCTCATCTCACTCTTGCAGGTGGACTCCTAATATAAATATAATGAAATACACCTGACATGCACATAAGAGAAAATCAATTGGACTTGCAAAACCATCTCAGCTAATTCTTATCAGGTATAGTGTTACTCTTAATGAAAGGACAAAATACCCATAATCATTTCACAATTATGCACTACACAGTGGAATTGTTAGTAATAGGGGTCTCTAGTTTGCAGAGGTAGGTACCTTTGTGCAAATAGGGACCCTTGCTTCTAATCAGGGTTAGGGGATACACAATATAGATAACCTCTGCTCACCCCTTGGATAGCTCGGCACAAGCATACAGTCTTATCACAAAGGCAATGTGTAAAGTATTTGTACTCAAAACACACAGTAATACGGTGATAACACCACAAATGGACACCACACCAGTTTAGGAAAAATAATGTATCTTTATCTAAACTCAGCAAGACCAAAATGACAAACATCCAACATACATGTAATAAGAATATGACTTTTAAAAGGTTTCAAGCAACTGGATCCATAGAAAACTGTGCATGAATCCAAACAAAGTACCTGTGACAGCGTCAAAATTCACAAGGCCAAACAGCCGCAGAGAAGGGAAGCGTCGAGAAACAAAGAGATGCGTCAGTTCCTGAGTCCTCGGGGCGGCGCTGCAACACTTTTTCTGCATGCAGGAGAAGTGATGCATCGAATTCGCACTGGTGGGGGAAGTGATGTATTGACTCCAGGATGGTTCTGGTCTGCGGTGATGCACCAGGAAAACTTACCACACAGGTGCGATGTATGGAAATCCGGAATGCTTTGCAGATCGATGCGGCAGCGTCAAGCAGCACTGCGTCTCTTTCTCCAGCCACGATGCATCGGTTCTTGCAGCCATTACAGGCACCATGTCATCTCTGCAGCGGCACAGCGATGCATGGAGACTCTTTTCGCATGGTGGTTCTGCGTCGGGAAAACAGCCGCAAGAAGGGAGATGCATTGATTTCTTTAGTTCTTTAGGTTTCTTTCAACCCCCAACAGCAGGAACAACCTCCAGTGGCCCAGAACTGGAAAAGGCACTTCCTTGCAGGTTGGATCTCTTAGTAGCAGAGTTTGGGGGAGCTGGAGGTGAAGTCATTGTGTCCCTAAGACGTCAGAACAGGAGGCCAACACACACTGGCCCTTGGAGATTCTTCTTGAAGCAGATTCACAGCAAAGTTTGAGTCTTTGTTTTTTCCGTAGTAGAAACTGCAACTGCAGGCCAAACCCACACAGCACACAGCAAAAGGGCAGTACTCCTCACCGGAGCTCTTCAGCTCTTCTCCTTGGTAAAGGTTCCTCTCGAGTCCAGAAGTGATCTAAAGCTCTAAGATTTAAGATCTACTACTTATACCCCATTTTGTCTTTGGTATCTTTGTGCAAGGGTCTCTGAGCCCAATTCAAACCAGTTCTGTCCTCACTGGTGCAGTATCACCCCAGGGAGTGAGGACAGCATTGTGCAAGAGAGATAGGCCCTATTCAGGTGCAAGAATATCTCCTCTCACTACTCTAAATACAGCCAAGCCCCATTCAGCTCAGATCTGAGTCATCCAGGGAGGGCCAGGCACCCCTCAACCCCCCCCAGTGGCTGTCTACAATGAATCCCATCCCCAGCCCCTATCACTCCAAAACCGTTAATTCACAAACAGGCAGGGGCACACAGAATGGTTAAACAAAAAAATGCCTACTTTCTAGAAGAGGCATTTTCAAACACATCATTTAAAAGCCATCTTTACTAAGTTATGTGTTATTAAATTCTGAGTTGGGGGAACCTAAACTTTATTTCTCTATCTTGCCCCAGCGAGAAGTTATACTTGTAAGATGTTACAAAAAAGTCCCATTCTATCCTATGGGACAGATAACCTTTCAATAGTGAAGAAACATAATAACCCCTATGTTGTACATCTTGCGCGTGCGCATGTGCAAGACATATAACGTAGGGGTTATCATTGGAGCAGGATGGCGAGGAGGAGGCAGGACAGCGGAGATGTCAAGTAGGAGGCAGAGTCTGGGCAGGTAAGTGCCTTTTAATACATTTTAATTATTTGGGGAGGGTGGAGGGACCATCAAACTATGCTCCACCATGTAGTCACAGTTTTGCCTGAACTCCGCGTTCGCAATCGAATGCAGAGTAGGTAAAACAACATAAACTCCACTGACGGAGTGTAATTACCCGACCGGGGTCAAATGAGTGAAGTTTGTGAATACCCACAAACAATTGTCTGAGAGCACTCAAAAACTTGAAAGGACAACCACACCTTGGACTGTCTTAAAAAGCCAACTGTCCCACCCTGTCAGTGTGATATATAGCTGGAAAGAACACAGCACATGTGGCTGAAATCTCCAAACCCATAAATGGTTTCACATCTGCTGAGAATCCCATGGTAATCTACCACTGTACACTTCCTGCATCTTTATCTCACTCTCACAGGTTCTTTTTTATCCCTGCTTTCTGCCCTTCCTCCTGGTTTTTCCATAGTTTGTTTCCTCACTCTTGCGCTGGATCATAATCAAAGTGTCAGGATTTTAGGGGCCTTGTCCAGACACAAAAACCCTTAAAATGACACTGGGTAGAAATGGAGGTAAGCAGACAAAGAGAGGTGGGCATAGAGAAATAGAATAGACAGAGGTCAACAACTGAGACCATTCACTTAGGGCCACAATTAATGCCAGTTTCTGCAGACAGCAATATAGGTTACTCACGGAGGGATCTTCTTCGCCTGAGGCCCCCCAAAAATGTGCTCTGTCATTATGTGTGGGAGCCGGATAACCCTTTCTCTCATTGTGATCTCTGCCGCCCGCATTCTTACAGAGCAAATCAGAACCTTAATGCTTCTACACAGCTGCGGATGGCTCTGCTCAATTGCAGGTCACTCCCCAAGCACTCCTTGGAGATCAATTTCTTGATACAGGACCATGATTTAGATATCCTATTTCTCACGGAAACTTGGCAAACCGCCAACTCTGAGGCCGACATTGTCCGGACGCTCCCCCTAGGGTTTTTAATTCAGTCGCAGATCAGGCCCTTGGGTAGAGGGGGTGGTTTGGCCATTATATACAGAGACCATTTTGTCTGTAGAGCTAAGGATGGGGGTATTTCGGAGGCTGAGAGCTGCCATTTCTCTCTTCAACTTTCGCCCACCCTCTCCTTTCCAGGCCTGCTAGTGTATCGCCCACCAGGGAATCCTGGTGACTTTGTTAATTTGCTACTGGAAAGTGTCATGGTTCTTGCGTCTTCCGTCCCAAACTTTACCATTTTAGGGGATCTTAATCTCCATCTGGAGGACCCTCTAGATACAGTGGCTGTTGACCTCAGTCTCGACCTGAGATCTTACGAGCTGCAATTGGTTAACATGGGGGCCACAAACAATAAAGGTCATCTTCATGACCCAGTTTTTACTAATATAAGAGCGATTCAGGCCAGCCCCCCTCTTCCCCTTCCTTGGTCAGACCATTTTTTGGTTCCGTTTTTTTGGCAGGGTGAATTTGAAAGCAAACACACCCCCAGTACCTGTACTGTTGACAGGGCATGGTCCAAGCTTTTGGTGGAAAACTTGACCCATGTGCTTGATGACTCCAACCCTCCCCATGTCACGGACCCGGTGCTAGCAGACACCAACTTTAAAAATTGGCTCATGAACGCTCTGGACTTAGTCCTTCCAAAAAAAAGACTGGGAAAAAAGAGCGGTGGTGTGGGCTCCGCCCCATGGTATAATCCCGAGCTCAGAGCGTGGAGAAAGGGCTGTAAGAGACTCGAGCGCCAGTGGAGGAAAGATTGGGACCATGCCAATAAGGACACATACCGTGCCGCTATTAGAGCATATAAAATTGCTCTTAGAAAAACGAAGTCAATATTCTACGACAATAGAATTAAAAGTGCAGTTAATTCTACCATAGAAACCTACCTTATTGTCAAAGAATTATTAAAGATTCCTGATCCCCCGCTGTCCCAAGATCCGTCAGGAGACAAATGCAACGAGCTTGCGACTTATTTTGATTCAAAAATCAAAAACATTCTGGCTACTTTGCCTCAGTCGCTGCTTTTGGCCGATAATGCTCACGATGACAGACCGCTCTGTGTCCTGGGCCCCCAACTCAGTGTATTTAGTCCTATCTCAGTGGAGCAATTTCTTAAAGTCCTTGCCTGTATGAAAAGCGGCTCTCCCAATGACCCGGTGCCTATGCGGTTCTTTAAACAAATCGCCACCTCCATTGCTACACCAGCAACCAAGCTTATCAACTCCACTCTCTCACAGGGCCTCGTGCCCCCCAGCTGGAAAGGTGCCATTGTTAAGGCCCTCCTAAAGAAACCCCACCTCGACCCTATGGATCTGGCCAATTTTAGTCCGATCTCACTACTCCCTGGACTCAGTAAGATCACAGAAAGATTGGTGAACGTCCAACTCTCCCACTTTCTGGAGTCAAACCAGCTACTAGGGAGTTCTCAAACCGGGTTTCGTCCAGGCCAGGGCACGGATACGGCTCTCCTCGCTGTCATTGAGGAAGCAAGGTGCATCTTGGATTCGGGAGGATCAGTGGCAGTGATCCTCCTTGATCTGAGTGCAGCCTTTGATACGGTTAATCACTGTGTCCTTATCCAACGCCTGGCTGAGGTGGGAGTAGGGGGGGCTGCCTTGACATGGTTGACATCGTACCTGAACAATCGCACCTTCCAAGTCTGGGATGGTAACTCGCGATCTGCTTTAGTCCCCCTCCAGTGTGGTGTGCCGCAGGGCTCGTCTTTAAGCCCCACATTGTTTAATGTGTACATGGCCCCCCTGGAGGATGTGGTGATCCTGTTTGGTATCAAGATCGTGAGTTACGCTGACGACACCCAATTGGTCGTCTCACTATCCCAACTTGATCAGTGCCCTGACAGTTTGCATTCATGCCTGCTGAAAATTCATTTCTGGATGTGTGACTCATCACTCAAACTGAACGGGTCGAAAACTGAGATTATGATGTTAGGCAATAAGCTGTCTACATTACCAACTTCTATCTGGCATAACTGTCTGGGCGAGCTCCCCAGCCCTAAAAAAGAAATTAAGAGCCTGGGGGTCTGGCTGGAGCAGGACCTATCTTTTAAAACCCAGGCAAAAAACACAGCGGTCACCTGCTTTGGCCTTCTTCGGTCCGCCCGCAAAGTCCTTCCCTCCCTTCCACAACACTCTAGGAAATTGTTGGTACAAGGACTTGTTTTGTCCAGACTAGACTTTAGTAACGCACTTTTTCTGGGGGCCCCCGAAGCCACCATCAATAAATTGCAAGTCTCACAGAATGCCGCAGCCAGGCTTCTGATGGGCACTTCTTCCCGGAAGTCAGCCAAACCTGCATTAAAAGCGCTCCATTGGCTCCCTGTCCGCGAGAGCATCAAGTTTAAGTCCATGAGTATTGCCCACAAACTTCTTCAAGACCAGGGCCCTTCCATCATGAAGAGTTTAGTCATACCTTACAAAGCCAACAGGCCTCTGCGCTCCAATAATGAACACCTGGCCACAGTCCCTAGCTTTTCTGTAAAGGCGGCCACACTCTGGAATTCTCTTCCACTAAAACTACGTGCGGAACCCTGCCATTTGCGCTTCCGTAAGCTATTGAAGACTTTTCTCTTCCCCAAATGATCTCCTGTTTTTCCCCCGGAGGGAGCCTGATTCAAATGTAGCGCTGGGATGCCTCCGGGTAACCATGCGCTCTATAAATCTGCTTACATTACATTACATTACTTTCACACATAGGATGTTGGAAGGTTATAGCCCTAGCAATTGCCCACTTCGCACATGCCTTAAAACATCTCTGTAAGTCTGATGAGGAAACATAAGTGCCCTTCCCCAAACCGAGGTCCAGTGGGCCCCACCTGAAACCAAAGGTTCAAATTATACACTGCCTTAACTTGATTACAATGCTTCTCTATAGTAATGGCATTCCTATCCAGGGCCATCCCTCCCCCGTATAAAAAGCTGACCGCATGCAAATGATTCAAAAAGGCACTTTTGTTCTCTTAGAATCGCTGTCTTTCATTCTGGTCTTCTCTCTTCCCTGCCTCTGCGTTTTATATCCATTCTCCGCTCTCCGCTCCACCCCTCCAGGCAAATACCGTCCCTGGGCTGACAAATGCTTCCCCTGCACTTGTTTTCATTTCTGAACCCGATTCCTACATCTGATCTGTTCCAATCTAATTTTACGACTGATGGCCTAGATAGAATGTGTGCTATTTTCTTATCTATTCTTTTGACTTATTCATATGCCCCGAAAAAAAATGTCACAGAAAGAAAGTCATTCACCCGATCATTATCGCATCTATCCTAACACTCACCGACACCTCTCTCTCTCTTACATACCAGGGTACCGAATGACATGGGTTTTGACAACTATAATTTAACTTTTGTCTGTTCATTACTTACTGTCGTGCTTTTGCAGCAGCTGGAGGAACCGTTTTAGTCTCTCAATTCTCATTATTGCTATCAATCCACCTGAAAGCCGCCTGTGTCACCTGGTGTTTTAGATTTATATAAAGAAGCAAGGTTTGCCTTTGAGCAGACACAGAAAAATCCATTTTCTTTTTTTTTCGGTTGCTTTAGAGAAGTGACTAAATAAAGAACGCTGATCTCTGAAACCTGAAAGCAAAGTTTCCCAGAAATGTGAAATGAAAAATATACAATAATTCCGTACTTTGATGTGTGCTAAGTGTCACCAGAAGTAACAGTCTTCGTGGTTTCCATTGTGTGGCAAAGCTGACAGAATTTGAAGAAGCGCGCTGCTTATATTGCTATGAATGTCAAGTAATGTCTTGAGGGAAGTAGAAGACTGATATAGCTGGTCATCTATAATTTTGAAATGTTCCCCGCTATTTTTATTATTATACATTTCCAGGTCATTAAACCTTTTTATTCTGAGTCATTATCTTCCACTTTCAAAATGAAGGGAAAACAAAGTTAACTTGTCACGTTTCAAGTAAGGAAATTATTTAACACTGGCCTGAGATATACTCTTATTGAGCACAAAACAACACCAGGTGTTTTTTTTTAAATGTTTTTAAATTTAATTTGTTGCTGTTAATTTGCCCTGTGCCCTTTTCTATATCTGAGTGTTTTTTTTAAGTTAAGGCAATATTAAATGAAATAAATAGTGTACATTTTAAGAGATTTTAAATACCTTATTGGATGCCTAATAAACTTTACCCAAAAATGTGGCGCCATCAATTGAAAGCCAGGAGCAGCACATAATAAAGGAGAAATTGGCACAGATCACACCATTTGCACCAGCCAGTGCAATTTAGGTAATCCAACCATAAAACATAACACAAAATGTACACAGGCACGAAACTAATTGTGTTGCTTGAGTCCGGTTCGTTTAAGAAGATGTTAAGATGTTTGTAAGATAGGCTCAGTCTCATATTTACTACTAACCTACCAACCTACTGGACGCTTTGGGAAGCTTTGTTAAAGGGAACTTATTTGTGCGAGGGTTGGCTGCAAGGCCTTATGTATGTCCAGGCCCTGTGCCCTATCCACTGTGTAGCCAGTACCGCTGCACAGGAGGGTAGTTACTTGCTCTGTAATGCTCGGATTTCTTACTGGTAATCTTCATTACTCTTATTCTTCATTCCTCATCCCAATGTTTACTGTAGGAGTGAGTGTACTCATTTCCTTCCTCCATTCCACCACTTCACAAGCTGTTTTTTGTTTCTATTACCCAGGTAGAGATTCTGTCCGTAAAGCACCTCCTTCCCCTCAACACTTCCTGTTCCTTACCAAGCCGCGTGCATAGATGCTGAAGAAAGGCAACAGGGTGGGATAGAGGGACAAAAGTATTGAACGAGGACGGAAGAATCAGAGTAATGAAGATTACCGGTAATTATTCTGAGCATAACCTCCTCATTTCCTTCCTAGCCCCACTACTTACTATAGGAGTCTTACCCAAGCAAAAAACCCTCTCTATCAGCCAAAAACCCACAAACAGACTGCACAGAGGAGAGAAGAAATGACCATCCTCGTTCCATCCCTCATTCAGAATTTGAAGAGAAACAAACACTTAAGTATCAATACTGTGTAGCGGGGATGTGGCCTGACGCCGATGGAGTGAGCAGCATTGCTTGGAGCTCTACTCAGCCGACCCACATCCAGCACCATCCTGACTCCATGAGACCAGCTCTAAAGCTCTAGCTATCCCTTCTGCATGAGCCTGATGCTGCAGAAGCAATAGTCATGGCAGAGGATTCCAGTAGTGGAGGTGATACTCCTGCTGGGGAGTGGCGTGTGCCACAATGCCCAAATACAAAATGGTTTCCCCTGCTCAGAACAGCGGCACATAGAGCTGCGGAGGACGAGGGACTCTGGCAACAGACGGCAAGATTTCCTGTCATTGCACTGCTTCAGTGGGGCATTCAGGGGCAGTGGGCCCGGTGACGCTGCGGCGCTCTGATTTGGAGTTCGATCTGGGCTCTGTGTGGCGGTGTGGGGAGCCTTGCTACAGGGTAGTGCATGTTGCTTGGGAGACCAATGGTGTGTGATGCACTGCTGAAAGAGCCAGACAATGAACGGGTGGCGCCGCTCTACTGTCAATGATTAGACAGCGCTCGCCATTACTAAGATGAAGTTTGATTCCGTAGCAAACTATTTCAAAATGCTACAAAGTGTTCTACTTGAAAAGGAGAGGCGTTCAAATAGCATTGCTGCAGGAGACACATTGGACATACAGGGAAGGTATTGCACTAGAGAGTCAATGGAGGGTCAGGCATATTATACAAATTTTTCGGCCTGTGTCAGGGGGTCCTAATCTGGATCAGAGGGGTGTGCCTTTTCAGATGGTGGACACATTTGTGGACCTAGAGCATAGATTTGTTGTTGTGCGAGGGCAACTTGATGGACAGAACATAATTATAGTAAGCCTATATGCCCGAAGATTGAGCATAGCATGTTCTTGTGGGGCCTGTCGAGACATGTAGCACCATACCTGATTACTTCAACCATTTTAGAAGGGAACTTCAATTGCATGTCTGATATCCACCTGATCCCCTCCCGCCCTTCCCTTCCTGATTTCCAGACAGTTCGTACAGCCAGAGTGTTCATAGACTGGCAACAACAGTAGAAACTCATTGACACATGGAGAAGACTACACCCAAAGGGGCAGGATTGCTCCTTCTTTTTTGGACTCAATGAGGTGCATGTCCGCCTAGAACTATTTCTCTGCACACCAGATGTACGTAGTTTGGTACGCACCATTGCGTACCTCTCCCACACCATATCAGATCATAATCCTGTTTTAACACATTTGCCATGAGCTCACCCTTGACCCTCAATTCCAATGTGGAGGCTTAAACCTTAGTCGCTGGAAGACCAGGTCTTCTGTGAGACAATTTGAACCAAAATAGTACAGTATTTCACTGATAACACAGCTACGGCTTCCTCCCCACAAATAGAATGCGACGCGTTGAAGGTGTTTCTCGGGGGTACTGCTTGGCTGAGTCAATTGGTATTGCGCACACATTACTGGGGGAAGTCCAGGTTGCTGAACAAAATCTATGAGATTTAGAGCTCCAACGACTGGACCACCTTGAGCTACAATCAGAGCTCCTCGAGGCTAAAGAGGTGATGGCAGTGCAGGTGAAATGGCTTTGATGCTTTGATTATAAACAATATATGGATAGGACACATGCTGAGTGAGATAAGTCTGGTTCCCTGCCAACTTGGTTGGCCAATCCAGATGAGCGTAGTTCGGCTACAGTGGAACTAGAGCTGGCGTATCCTACCGGTCGATCGCAAAGTTGCAGCGTATCCTACCGGTCGATCGCAACGTTGCAGTAGCTCGCCGAAACCCTGTGGGTAGCTTGTGCTTCTTGCTGCTCAGTCCTTTAGTGTTGTTTGGGCTATTTATGCTGTTTTCAGGCTCCATTGCTTGACCTCACCCAAACCATCTGCTCAGATTGACTTTGAGCTTAGCTGGGACGGGGCGGGCTGAAGAGGATGACGTGCCTCTCCTTCCTTCGTACAGATCAGCGTCTTGTGACTGTCTATGCACCCCCTGCCTTTTCCTCACTGGCACCACGCTGTTCATTGTGTGAGTCACAAGTGTGAAAGGTGCTAGTGCAGAGCTGCAGCAGGCATGGCAGGCAGGGAAGCTGGTTTGCAGGTCGTGCAAGCAGTACAGAACTGCCGGGACCAGGGCCATCTGACCTTTTTTCAGCAGTACCTGCCACCAAATATTTCACCGGAGCAGCAGGTAAGCCATGGGAACACACCCTGGGGCCTGGAAACACAACACTAAAGAGTGTTGTATGGAGGGACCCTGTATACCGTCATGAGTCCTGTGGCAGCTCTCATGATGCACACGGTGGCCCCAGGGCTTCTCACACCTGTAGGCCCCGTGGTGTAAAGCCTCCAACATGCAGTCATGGGAACCAGATAATATATATGGCAGGAGTGTATTTGTATAGAAGAAATTCCTAAACAATGGTCTTGAGCATGCCTAATTGAAGGACATCTTTAAACACTTGGGATTCAGACTGTTAATTTTACTCTGTTTTGTGTTTGAGGGAGAGGTTGAATTTTCTACAGCAGGATTTGTTGAATGTTAATGCCTTTGAAAGCATACAATTGTTCTTCCGATTTATAAGAATTTGAGTGTTTCTTCCAATTTATGAGAATTTGGATGTTTCTTAAGATTTTTAAGAATTTGAGTGTTGTGCACTTACATTTCAAAATGGACCCGGCAGTTTTTCAGCACTTGCATCTTTTAAAGCATGGGCACATTGAATCGGTACTGCTCTCAGTTTACTTCAAAGATGGTTTGGTGACTGCTAGTTTCAGAGAGCTTGGATTTGAAGCATACCAGAGCACTATTTAGGTTGTGAAATCGGCAGCAACAGGGTGAAATGATTGGTTCTGACAGGACAAGATTCAGTTAGGAGGCTGAACGTTTACTTGTTGGTAAATGGTGATATGGGCTTAGGCAGACATTGGATTGGGCCTAATAGGGTATGCATTTTTGCTATTTCCGATTAAATAAACAAATAGGAGATCCTTTCAATGCTGTCTTCACAACAGAGAGATTGTTTTTAGTCGAAGTTGGGTTTGTTTATTCTTTGAAATAAAAAATATATATGTGTGTGTGTGTATGTAAAACCATTATGATGGCTGGTCTGGAAGGTTTGCCTCCTGACAGCCACAGGTGTTCCACTGCACTCGATCATCACAAAAACCAGGCCTAACATAAACAAACAAGAAGAAAGGAGGGGGTGAAACAGGCCCTCGGAGCAGCAGCTGTCCACTCATGTCTGTCTTGGTGGCCAATCCTCGGAGCTTCAGGCACTCCCCCACAGCTCATAGGTGGGCATTTTAATTTAAGCCCAGGACTGCCTCAGAAGGGTCCAACGCTAGATCCGAATTTCCATGTCGTCTTCACCAGTTGTACATTTCCAGTTGGGGTGGGTGTCTCGTGGCCAGCTCCCCCTACCTCCAGTTATGCATTGCTGAAATGCTGGTGATGTCATTGGGTGCACAATTACTTGCAATGGGTCACACTTTCATTAATAAATCCTGAGCATTGGCGCAAGATGAAATGCCCAATTAAGTTGATGAAAAGCTCACTTCAATTAGGATGATGAGCTCCAATAGGGCACTGGAACCAGATACACCGCTAGATTTTACAAGACCAATCTTCTTGTATCTGTCGTGTAGGCCCGGGCGGTAAATTCTGTTCCACTCGCAGAATTTGCGGAATTTTGGTCATTTCGCATTGTGCGGAAATGCATAATTGGCAAAAATTCCGGGATCAGTGGCTTTGCGTAATTATTTGCTTGTTCGCGCTTCCAAAAGGAGTGTTCGCCAGATATTTCTCTCTCCGAGCGCGCAAACAGCGATTGTAAACAGGAAAATAGCATCGCAAACGGGCGGGACAAGCAATTCTGCATGTTCGCAGAACTTTTTCGTGCTCGCAGAGATTTTTTACCATTTTGCGAAGCTATGCGTAGCCCACCCCCATTGTTGTGGCCAATCTTTCTCTGTAATTTCTTTAAAGTAACTTAATTTGAAAATGTGGGCCACTTTTCTTAGCTATTGGATTGCTAATGGGGCTACTTATAATTTGGTGCCGGGGCCTCTTTTCTCACCCATTCCGACAAGCAGTGGCCTCCGCTTTCACAGCTTGTGCTTTAGTTTGTTGTCTCACTGTTGTGTCAGTGAGTCTGACGTACATACCACATGTCAGTAATGTGGCCTGTCATGGCCCTAATACATTTCCACCTATTGGCTAGGAGCCAAGGCTCAAAACATCCTCCCAGTACCCACCATTTTGCAGTATGGATGCAATAGTCTTCCTCCCTCTGGGATCGATACATGGAATGTGTAATGATGGGAATCCACCTTCAGCGAGGATTTTGGCATACCAGCTTATCTAGTCCATCATCTTTCAAATGGCTACAATTGATAGCTTTCATTGTCTACTTCAGGTTATTAGTAAGTGTGTGCAAAATATACATAATTTCCTTTCACGCAATTAATTGGCATTTTTTAAAAACTAGGTAAAATCACGCAAAATGCAATATGCAATTTAGCGCTATAGTACCTTAATCTGGGGGGGATATTTAGTAAACTTTCACACGGCACAGCAAGCCACCTTTCTGCGCTAAGCTGAAGGGCAGGAATGCACTGTGTTTAACAATTTATGAGGCATTCCTATCCTTTGCAAAGAAGCTTTATACCGATTCTGAACAACGTCCCCAAACGCACTCAAAATAAAGAATTTTCAAATAATTTGTATTCCTTTAGTTATAGAGTTCACTTCCTGTGCACCGGATCTATTATACATCATGTGGAACCTGTTAAGATTCTAATGTTGTGTATTTTTTCTTTGTATCTTTTCTTTGTCAGATTGTGAATCCCCTGAAGAAGGGCCAAGGGCCCGAAATGCATTGGGCAATCAATTGAAAATGAGATATTAGAATGATGGAAAGATAACATCATCGTAAAAATATGATCTAAACTGGAGAAAAACTCGAATAAAACAAACTCTTTTTGTGAACTTATAACTAAAGGAATACAAATTATTTGAGCATTCTTTATTTTGAGTACATTTGGGGACGTTGTCCAGAATCGGTATAGCGCTTCTTTCCATTTCTACACCCTCGTACTGGAGGGGTTATCAAACAGCACCTACCCACCAGCATCACAGTCAATCACCAGCCTATAGACCTACGAGTGCGGGTACTTCCCACATGGGATCACCATGCATTCCTATCCTTTCCCTGCACTGGCACACAAACTACTGTCTAGTGCCGCAAGGGGGCCTGAGTTGCAGACAGAACTGTTTTTGCACAGGAAAGGGCACCTTCTTGTGCAAAACACAATATTTGCTACAAATATAGGTGTACCCAATAAAAAGGATTTGCAAAACCTTCATCTTTGTAAATTGGGTGCTTTTTGTGGTACAATTTTAAGTCTTCTTCCTATTTACAGAAGTTGACTAAAGTCCCTATAAGCCCAAAACCATGCTTTGGTGATAATGAATCAAATCTCAGGTTATTTGTGAAAAACAGTGCTCTTGTGTTCATAATTAAACATAGCTAAGGTAAGTTGGTTATCTCACTTTCCAACGGTGCTGTTTAATTTACTAGCATGGCTGCTACTCACAAATAATCTACAAGACAACATTATTAAAGTTGTCCACATTGTACCCTTACCTGTTATGGATTGGGTGTTGCCTTCATCAAAATCTTTACTCTTGCCTATAGCCTTATTATCTACATTTGGATGAAGAGCCAGGTCCCTCCAAAAGGGCAAAGAGTAAGACTTACTACTTCCATCAAAAGTGGGGGAACACAGAACACATTTTTATTTATACAAATTAAAGACAACTGTGTATGTTTCGTCTGTGGAGTAAAAGTTGCAGTGGGAAAAAGGGCAATGTTGAGAGGGATTTTTCAACAAAGTAAATGGATTTTGAGAGGTAGCTCATTAAAGGAAGCAGCTTGAGGTCACAAAAAGTAAACAAACGGAAATCTGCATTGTAGACACAGCAATCTTTTTTTACAAAGCCAACGAAGAAAGCCACTGCGGCAACTGAAGCATCCTAACCCACCCACATAGTAACAAATCAGGTGATCAAGCACAGAGCAATGTTTTTAAATGAGCCATTATGAAGTAAGCAATGCTTCTAATGGCTGAGTCCTTATTCAAACACTTTAAAAATAGCCCTGAAATTATGTTGGCCATTTCAGATGTGCAGGTAGGGTCAAACATTATGGCAAGAAGGATATCTGCATTATCGGGCAACATGATAGAGCAGTTAGAGAAGGATTTAAAGACTTGCAAATATTGTTCTCTTCAGTGTGATGAATCTGTTGATGCAATCGATATTGCACAGTTGGCATTGTTTGTTAGAATGTTTTTTGAAGATTTCATTGTTAAAGAGGAAATTTTAACGTTGTTGCCTCTGAAAACCACAACCAGAGGATCAGACATCCACAATGAGGTGAAAAAATATTTTGTGAAACAAAATGTCCCATTGAAAAAGTTAGTGATGATAACAACAGATGGCGCACCCGCAATGATAGGGTCTCAATCTGGTTCCATTGCCAATTATAAAGCAGATCTAGATTTCCCTCTGTTATTGAACTACCATTCCATTATACATCAACAGGCAAGATGTGCCACGGTAATGGGGTTTGATCATGTGATGACTCCTGTTGCTAAACTTATTGATAAAATTCCTGCAAAGGCCAAGCAGCACCGAAACTTCAAATTGTTCCTTGAAGAACTATTAGCTGAGTATGGTGACCTTTTGCTGCATACTCAAATCTGATGGCTTAGCAGGGGAAAAATACTGCGAAGATTCCTTTTGCTTTTGACAGGAGTCAAAGCTTTCATGGAGTCTAGAAATGAAGATACCACACAGCTATCAAGCACTGAATTTTTGCTCAATTTACCTTTTGTGACAGAAAATGAAATGTATTGAACTATGAGTTGCAAGGCAAAAGCAAGACAATAACCAACATGATTAGTTCTGTGTAAAGAGAGGGTGGCTGGATAATCAGGAAGAAAGAGTATCAGGCATGGGTGTAAATCCAATAAGAAGTTTAATCCAATGCAATCGGCATCACAAGGGAGCGCCACTGGCAAGTAGCAAGGATAGCAGTTAAAAATGACAAGTTGAACACACAGTTCAGTTATGCAAAGGTTAAACAGGCATTGCATCCTCGAGAGATGCACCTTCAAACATAATCATGTTTGAAGGAACACACACTCTCGAGGATGCAAGGAACAGAACATAGAATGTTAAATACATGACCTAACACGAGCAGAGAAAATGAAGGAAATAAAAGAAAGACTACCTTACATCATCTCCCTTCCTATAACAAAGAATAAATAAAACACAAAAGAAAAACTAAGACATATAAAAATCCTTAAACCTCGAAGGAATGGAACAATTGCGACTTGGCCTAACAGGTTCATACATTTCACTTGACATTGGAGAAGTTTGTAAAACCATACCTGCAGATGAAGTGGAAGGAATAACAGAAGAAGAAACATTGTTATGAAGATAATCAGAGGTAGTACCTAAAGGAAAATGTGAACATTCAATATCACTAGAATCAGTTTTATATACACAAATTCTTTTGGCTTGATCATTAGAAACTTTGACAAGAGATCTTTTATTCAACCACCCCTTTTCTTCAAGAAAAACTGAACCTTTAGAAGTCTTGACAATCTGACAAGGAGAAGAACATTTTGACATTCCTTTCACACATTTCTTGGGGTTCTTAAACAAAACCCAATCACCCACTTGAAAATCTTTAACAACAAAATGAGAAGGAGCATCAAAATACTTCTTTTGCAGAGCCTGCTTCTTCATAACATTCTCCTTAAAAATACTTTGATCATGACAAGAAATACAAAAAGAAGTGTCCTTCCTTAACTCCTTCAACCAGTTTGGACAAATAACACCATTCGGATTTCTTTTCTTCAAACGTCTGAAGGGAGAAACACCAGTTGTAGTATGAGGTGTGATTAAATAGGACCAATTTTTTTTTTTTCAAAAAGTCTTCAACTGGGAAATTACTAGCAAGAGCTGTTTGCACACCCTCTTTTAAAAACCTATTAAATCTCTCAATTAAACCATTAGCAGCAGGAGAATAGAGAGCTACTTTCAAATGTTTAATGTTGAGTGCTTTACAGTAATCTTTCATGGCCAAGGAGCAAAAATGTGAACCATTGTCTGTCACAATTTCTTTTGGATAGCCTCCTACGTGAAAAACTCTTTCCAAAAATTTGATAACAGAAGAAGAAGACGGAGAGTCAAAAAAAATCTATGTCCGCCCATTTAGAGTGGTAATCAATTAAAGCTATTATAAAGCGATGACTAGAAGGTAATAAACTAAAAGGACCAGAGAAATCCAAAGCAACTTTAGACCATGCCTCATCTGGAATAGACACAGGATGAAGAGGCAATTTATTGACTCTCCAATGTTTATCCGACAAAAGACAAGAATCGCACTTATCTATAAACAAAGTAACATCGCTGCCTAATGCAGGCCACCAGAAAAACTCTTTTAAGTTTTCTTGAAGTGCTTCCAAGGCCCAAATGACCCTCGTGAGCACATTCCACCAATTTCAACCGTAAAGAGAAAGGTGGAATGCATAGATCACCGCGCATCAAGATTCCACTTACAATAGAAAGATCTTCAGCAACTTGAGCAAAAGATTTAAGGGAAGCGGGTAAAGAACGTTCTTTTGGCCAACCATTAATAACCATGTTACTAACAGCTTTTAAAAACACTTCATCTTCACTATAGGCCTTGAACCATAAATCTTCAGTCAAAAATGGAAAAACCTCACTTGAATCAGAAATTGAAGCTACCACACACTCAACATCAGAAAACTTTGTCTCTACATAATTCTCCTGGAGGGGAAGTCTCGAAAGACAGTCTGCTCTTACATTGAGACCACCAGAGACATGACGGATCGTGAAATTAAACTCATGTAATCTGGATAATAAACGCACCAAACGTGCCGAAGCCTTCCCTGTGCCATTTCCATTCAACAAATTAAGCAACGGTTTATGATCACTTAGTAATGCAAAATGCGTGCCCCAAATATAACTCTTAAACTTTTCTACAGCCCAGGAGCAAGCCAACGCCTCCCTCTCAATGGTGGAATGATTTCTTTCTGCAGTAGACAGAGACCGAGAAGCAAAACCTACTGCGCGCTCCAAAGAACCTGTGTGTTGAGACAAAACTGCGCCTAGACCTAACTGGCTGGCATCAACTGAAATAGTACATTCAATTCCTGGGGTAAAAGAAGACAAGGCTGGAGAGTTCAAAATTGCTTCCTTAATTGACATAAAAGACTTATTAACAGCAACAGACCATTCAAATGTAATATTCTTCTTGAGTAAATCCCGTAAAGGTTGAACGATCTGAGAGTAATTTGAAACAAATCTAGAGTAATACTCTGTCATGCCAAGAAATGACCTCAAGGAATCTTTGTTACCAGGAGCTGGGACATCTGAAATGGCTTTTGTAAGTGAAAATTTTGGTCTTATGCCTGACGAGCTAATGCAATGGCCTAAGTAATCAACCTCAGATTTTAAAAATGTACACTTATCCTTTCCTAAAGTAATGCCAACATTTTTGAAACATGACAGCACCTCCTTCAAGGTCTTAACATGGTCCTCCACACATTTAGAAAAAATAAGAACATCGTCCTGATATGCTTGAACATTTTTGATTTTACCTAATAAAGAATCCATACATTTTTTAAATACACTTGCGGCCGAAGCCAGGCCAAAGGGCAACCTCAAATACTTATAAGCACCAAATGGTGTAATAAAAGTAGTTAAATCAGTTGATTTTGAGGACAAAGGAATTTGGTGATAAGCGCTACGCAGGTCTAATAGCGTGAAAAACTTGCATCCATCAATACCAGTGAGGAGATCCTGAATTCTAGGAATTGGATGACAATCAACCAAAATATTTTTGTCTAAAGACCGAAGGTCTGCACATAAACGGATACTAGAATCCTTTTTACGAACAATAACAATTGGACTGACCCATTGCGAAGTATTTGTAGGTTCAATAATTTTGTCAGTAACCATGTTATCCAATAACTTTTTCAAATCATCCCTGACACTGAGAGGAGTTGACCTGAGTTTGTGAACAACTGGAATTGCACCAGGTTTTAACTTAATAAAGTGTTCACATTTTTCAACTTTACCCACGTTTGAATTAAACACTTCAGGAAATTGTTTTATAAGATCGTTAATACAGGATTCATTAACTCCTTCTACCATAGAAATACACACATCATTCAATTGAACAGGATTTTTGGATCCAGGAACCAATTTTAAATTCATTTTGGCTAAATCTTGCCAGCCAACTATACTTTTACCCTTGATGGCTACATAAACCTTAGTATAAGTTTTTCTGCCCAAACATGTGTCATCAAACCAGAAGAAACCAAGCATCTTAATATCTTTTTCACCATATGCTTTTGGAATAATGTCAACTTTAGATAAAACAGTTGAATGAGCCCATAAGTTGTTAAAAATGACATCCGAAACAATTGTGACAGGAGCGCCAGAATCAGCCATTATGTCTAATGAGTGTTTACCAATAAGAACCTGACAGGTCGGGTCAGGAACATGTTCAGAATCAATTAAGTTTCCACATGAATCAAAAGCTAAAATTTCTTTAACCTCATTAGGTAATTCAATGGTATTGATGTTTAAGTGTTGCATATCAGATTCTAATGGGACAACATCAAAACCTGATAGGCTATCACTTTGATGAGGCTCATGTGTATCAACAGTTCTAACATGCACAGTACGTTTAGCTTTGCAAACACTGTTAAAATGACCAATTTTATGGCAATTGTACATTTCTTACCAAGGGCATTACAGATTGGACTATTACTAAGATGAGTCCTTGATCCGCACCTGAAACAAAAAGTATTAGTTCGAGGCAATTGAGGTTTGCTAAACTTATTTCTAACTGCTAAAGCATTAATTGATAAGTCATTTTGAACAAGGTTAACAGGAACAGAGTTTTCGGCAAGAATACTTTTTGAGGAAACTATACTTCTTTCAATGCTTTTAGCCATGTCAATGACTTCCGCCAATGTAGGATCCCTGCAACTTAAAATTCTTTCTTGCATTTTTTTATGGCAACAACCATAAACAAACTGATCTCTGATGTAAATGTCCAGATCAGCTCCAAAGTTGCACTCAGCAGACATGTTCCTTAAAACAGAAATGAAGTCTTCAACACTTTCCTCCATGTTTTGTTTTCTTTTCCTAAAATTATAGCGTTCCAAAATAACGTTAGGTTGAACCAAAAATGTAATATTGAGTCTATGAACTGCATCCCTGTAAACATTCCATCCATCACCTCTGCCCGGAGGTGGAATAGCAGGAGGTAAGTTATCAAAAATTTCCCTTCCAGCTCTACCCAAATGGCTGTAAAGAATGGCTAATTTCCTTTTAGCTGTATATTCTTCAGCATCAATTGCTATTAAGTAATTTTCAAAGCTCTTAAACCATATTTTCCAAGGTTCAACTGGTTTGCCATTAACAGGTAGAAATGTATTTAAAATAATCACCTGTTGATTATTTTCCATGTTTAAATGAGTCTTTGTAAATGAAGTTCAAATACTTGTAGATATAATAATTGAACTTGAAATCATGGAATCAATAAAAATTAGTAGGTAAAAGAGTCAAATTTCAAATGTGCCCAAAGAATTGTAACAAACTTTCAAAATGTCAATAAAAAGCACATACCATGTCTTTAAAGATTAAACACCACCTTCGCAAAGTAATACCAGGAAAGGACTTCAGATGCGTGGTGTTTCTTTAAGAGAATTAGCCTTCAAAACTAAATACTTCAGTTGAGCGCAAACGAAGCAAATATTTTCATAAGGGAAAATGCTTCCGTTGCGCGATGACGTCAACGGGGACTTCTCTCGCGTGGTTTGAATAGAGAGAGCTCCTTGAGAAAACAGGGATTCACGAAGAAATCCAGCAAACAACAAGGAAACCTCGCTGAAAATTCGTTTCAAAATGAAAGTGAGAAACGCACATTTCTTTTTAAAATTAGGCACAGAGGAGATTCCTGGAGTTATTATCAGGTAGAAAAAATAACGGACCAAGAAGTTAGTGAAAATGCCGAAAAAGATTAAAAATCGCCAAGTCCTGTCGCCAAATGTAAAGAGAGGGTGGCTGGATAATCAGGAAGAAAGAGTATCAGGCATGGGTGTAAATCCAATAAAAAGTTTAATCCAATTCAATCGGCATCACACGGGAGCGCCACTGGCAAGTAGCAAGCATAGCAGTTAAATGACTAGTTGAACACACAGTTCAGTTATGCAAAGGTTAAACAGGCATTGCATCCTCGAGAGATGCACCTTCAAACATAATCATGTTTGAAGGAACACACACTCTCGAGGATGCAAGGAACAGAACATAGAATGTTAAATACATGACCTAACACGAGCCGAGAAAATGAAGGAAATAAAAGAAAGACTACCTTACATTCTGTTAAAACATTCAAATCAAAACTTTAGCTTTTCAAACAGCATGTACAGAAAAGAGAGATGCAGCACTTTCCCTCTGTGCTCCAAATCCTTTCAGAAAACAAAGCTGAGCTCCTGGATATAGATAAATATTGCAGCCTCCTCATTAGGATTAATCAAGAGTTCAGTGACATATTTAGTGATTTTGAGCAACTGGAGCCCTGTGATGTTGTTCCCTTCAAACCCCTTCATGGAAGTGGATGTTAGTGACATTTCAGAGAAAATTAATGTGCGTCTTAACCTTGACTCTGCCACCATGGAAATGTAGATTGTCACACTTCAAAATTACATTGAGTTAAAATCAAGGCAATCTGACATTAATTTTTGGAATCTTGTGGATGCTGAAAAGGTTAAGAACATCCACACAGCTGTATTGAAACTTTTTTCCCTGTATGGCTCTATCTATCTTTGTGAACTTCGTAAAATCTAGGTTTGCACACGTCTGGCTAACATTTAAATGACTCCATAAGAGTTGCCCTCTCAAGCTACATCCCAGATTACAAGGGTTTAGTGAAAAACATGCAGTGTCAAGGCTCTCACTGAAATGATTTGTATGCATTTGTAATACATACTTTTTCAGTGACAGTTCCTAGTGAAATCCCAAATCTAGGTATCTGTTAAATTACTAACACCAAAATTAAAGTTGCTGCAGAGAAGAGTCTTCAGTCCCCTACAGAGTTTGTTTATTAGTTGAACAAAAACAAAGGAATGTGTACTGCATGCCTGTTTTAAAAACACAAGAACAAGAAGCTGGAGAGAAGAATCTTCAGCACCTTTCCACATTTTTATTTGCTTCTCAAGAACAAAGCAGTGTTTGCTGGTGGCCTGGTTTATTGAGATCAAGGAAAAAAGATAGCTATAGAGAAGAATCTTCAGCATCTTTCATAAGTCATTTTCTTAGTTGAACAACAACAAAGCAATGTGTACTGCAGGCCTAGGTTTCAGACACCAAAAAAATAGTAGTTGTAGAGAAAAATCTTCAGCACCTTTCCAAATATTTATTTGCTGAACAAGATAAGAACAAAGCAGTGTTCACCAGAGGCCTGGTTTATTGACATCAAGAAAAAAAGATGGCTATAGGGAAGAATCTTCAGCATCTTTCAAAGTTCTTTTAATTGAACAAGACCAAAGCAAAGTGTACTGCAGTCCTGGTTTACTGACACTCCTAAAAAGTAAAGGGAGCAATGAGAATACAGCTGCAAACATACCTTAAAGTCAAAACATAACCTTCTGAAGAATTCAGAATGAACCATCAGAAGAATTCAGAGTGGAGGACAAAATAACAAAATATAAACTTTCCCAAACAAAGCTGGAGTTCACCTTATTTGGCAATTGAAAAACACAGCAATCTTGTCAAAGCTACAGCAGAAGATTCCATCTGCAATTGTGATTCAGCAAATCTTTGCACCGGCTGACTTCCACGCACTGTGACTACTTCACTACTATGATGACTTCTTCAGAACTGACCCCGCCAGGCTACCAGATTACACATTATAAGAGGACATTACGCAATACCACATGGAAAGTAAGATTGCTTTTCCGTTATTTTTGTTAATTGAGCTGCAATGCAATGATTTTATCAGTGACAGCTATTAATTGAAAGGTTTTGATTTTGAAGCTATTAATTGACAGGTCTTGAAGTGTCTTGACAACAGAAATCTAAAGTCATTCCTTTCAGTGTTTCTAGGGAACTCTTAAGTATTTTGTTCAAACCACAGTATGGGCTCTGAAGAAAAGAGGCTTAAAGTCAATGAAAGTGGGCATGGTTGGTCTCTCGGCAAAATGCAGTAGTTGCTTGGGGTTTAGTAGCTCACAGCGATTTTCACTGACCAGAAGTAGCTCTCACTACACAAAAGGTTGGATTGAACAGAATATATGCACAGGAAGGAATGAAGTGAAATATTTGCCAGATATTATTCAAACCTCTACACTAGTTCCACCTTGCATGATATTGTGGCAACAAACGCATATCTAGAGCCCCTTTTATGTCATGGTTTGGGGAGGAAGTAGCGAGAGACCTTGGTGGAGACATTACTCCTCAGAAAGTAACCTCTGCCGTTGAGAATATGAGGTGTAATAAGACCCCGGGAACCAATAGATTCCCGGTGGAATTTTACACCATATACTCTGTGAAACAAACACCTAATTTGGCTACTATGTACACAGCCGCCAGGATGGCCAGGTCCCTGTCGGACAGCCCCAAAAAAGCAGTGATAACCCTTATCCTCAAACCAGGTATACTTTTCTACGAATTGTCAGCCTACCATCCGATATTTAACATCGATTACGAACTCCTGAACAAAAGCCTAGAGCCTAGGCTCTTGCCTGTAATACCTAGGTTAATCCACCCAGACTAGGCAGGATTTATTCCAGGCCACAATACAGCAGATAAAATCTGACCGCTGCTAGCCATCTCAGAAGCTAGGAAGCATGATCATGAAGGGGCCAAAGTTTTTGCTGTTACTATTGAGAAAGCTTTCGATAGCCTGGAATGGCACAGACAGGGAAAATCATCTTAGCAAGTTGCTAGGTGGGGCGAGGAACACAACTGGGTTGCCCCCTGTCTCCCCTGCTGTTCGCTCCCACCATGGAGCTACTGGTGGCCTCGGCTTGGTCTGGGCAGTTATGCAGAGGTTAGGGTCTTGGTAGACATTACCATCGTATAGCACTTTATGCAGATGATTTACTCCTCTTCCTACACAATCACAGGCACTACCTGAGTGGAGCCAGATTCATGTTAGAGAAGTTTGGATGATTATCTGGCTTGAGGGTCAACTGGTAGAAGTCCAGGCTCTTCTCGATTCATAAATGTAAACTGAGATGAAAGTCTAACTCTATGACTTGTGGTCTTCACAAAGGGCACTTATGAGTATTGAAGTTAGAACGTTGTCTCAATTTAACTGAGGGTAGACTTTTGGCCTCAGTTAAACTTTAGACCAAAACTCAAGATAAACTGAGACAAAGGTCTAACTCAAGGGTCTCTAACCTTTTCTGTACTGAGAGCTACTTATGAAATGAAGTTAGAGCTATTAATGTTATTAGTGTTATATAATTTCAATATTGTTATACGTATATTAATTCAACAAAGGAAAAGATTTCTAATTTAATAAGCTACTCAGAGATAGCTGGATCGCTACAGTAGCTCACGAGCTACTGGTTAGAGACCCCTGGCTAAATGTAATACTCATAAATGCCCTTTGTGAATACCGAAAGTTGTAAAGTTAGACTTTTGTCTCAGTTTACCTTTGGGAATCAGGCTTAAAGTTCTGAGAACTAAGTCACTGTGCATGGTTCTTGGAGCCAACCAGTTGTGTTACCTGATTATCCAACTCATGGACATCTGTATGTATTCTCTATTTCTTTCCTCCCCTTTTTCCCCTTATTTAACATTTACCTTCTAATAACCTTACCTGGTGGTTTGTTCTGGCTTACACAATGTATGATTTTGCCATTAAAAACTAATATTATCAGTTCCTGTACAATATTATGTCTTGCTCAGGGCATCTCTTTGATAAATCTAAATGCCCTTGGCAAAATGCATTTGAATCGCCCACTTCCATTTATCACTACTGGGCAACCGCACCTGGGACTAATTTGTTGTTTATCTATACTGTGCCTCATGATTTGGGTTGGCATCCGTTGCAATATTTCTTTGCTTTTTTTCCCCCTTTAAGTAAGATTTTTATGTATGTGATTTCTATATGTATGTCGTATCTTGGTCATGTACGTTAGTGTTACATATTATGTTACATAGGGCTTTACTTCCTTAAGTCAATTTTAATTTTGATTCACATCTCTTTTGATATGGACATGATTACTTTATTATTACACACTTGGTTCCATCCTTGCTCCTTATGACCCCAGGACATTATACATTGAGATTTCTTTTAACAGATCACTGATTTAGTTTATTGGAATTTACAAAATATTTTTACAATAACTCAGCTCTGTGATGTAATCAGATGTAATTGATTCTGTTAGGTGGAACCTTTGCTGAACTGATGGTTCAAGCAGAAAACAGGCAAAGATGCCGACTGTAAGTACCTGCAGATTTGGGGCTGGGGTCTTTCTTAAATGGGAAAAGGAAATCAATTCCTCGTAACCCAGATATAGAGGAGTCAAATAAAATAAAATGGAGTCAACCACTCATCCCAAATTCAATAACACTGAAGGAATCACACAGAAAGAAACCCGCAAATAAATAGAAACAAAACTAAACCTGAGCATCTCCGTAAAAGAAAGCACAAGTAAGGTCCCTCAGGAAAAGTGACCGACAATGAACATTTTATCCTTAAGTCAAAGCCACTCACTTGCAGGTGCCATCTGCATTGACAGTCATACCAGTAAGAAGTACCTGAGCTTGTCGTGTCAGGAGTCTAGGAAGAGAATGAGACCCTAAACAGTGAAGTAGATGGGCAACTAACCAGAGCTAAGTCCTTTAGTGTGTGTATGGTCAAGACTGTTTCCTCCGCCTACTGACGATAAAGGCAACAGATCATCCCGATCATGGAATAATATTACTCTCTGAAAATGCATGAGCAACAAAACAGGAATCATGACTCATTTGGAATCCTGGATGAGGACTGCAATCCAATAGGCGACACATTAAACTACACTGGATAAAGCCAAAAGAAACCTGAAAAACTTTGGAGAAGGGTAACCACCAGGATTTGAAGGTGAGCATCCCGCAGGCCAATTGTTGTTAAGAAACCTCCAATTGAAATTGTAGGGATGATTCTCTGCAGAGTGTACATCCTGAAGTGAGACAATGGAGTGAACTGGTTCAGAAATTACTGACCCGGCCCCTCTGAAGTCGACTGAAACCTGCTGAACTAAGAACATTCTAAAAACAACATTCAAAACCCCTCTTCTATGGTACTGGAAGTATAGCCTTCATTACCAAAAGTTAAAGGTGGTGAAGTAATGTCGTCTCTCCTCATTTCATCATTTCAATAAGGAGACTGAACAGAGCCAGGTCCTGGAAAAATAGAAAGTATCTCTCTATAGACGTTTTGAGAATGATGTGCGTAATGCATTGTCTGAAATCACAGCACTCCAGGATTGCCAAAAAGCTGAAGGCAACCTCCACACTGACCATCAAGTCCTGAAACACAAAAATTCTAATATGCAATGTCCTTCCCTCCCAACTGACACGAGAACGGGCTAGAAAATGACCTGCTGAGATAAAAATAATCTTTCTCTTTAGTAGTACAAGACATTTTTTGTGCCCCACTTCCAAGAATTCTGGTCATGTAAAGTTTAGTCTTTTGACAGATGCACTCAGCACAACTTCCAACTTCCACCAAACAACCAAATCCCAGCTGCCTTAGCAATGCAATTCTAAAATTAAAGAGGATCACAGCAGTCACAGTTTCTGGGCAAACCCATTACAGAGGTATTAAAAAGTGGTTTATTAGTAGGCATTAGTAGTGACTTACCACTAGTAATAAGAGCAAAAACACAATAAAAGATTCAGTTAGGGTCTTGATAAATAATCTACTTTGCTTGGCCCTTGGTAACTGGCAAAGAGTAGGCAAGCTTAGCTTAGGAGACAGGTGTGTAAATTGTTTAAATACACCAATATATTAAATAAGTAAGACGTAACACACAATAAAAATGCAACAACAATTTATAAAAATAGATTGTATTTTTATGAACAAATAATGACTCAAAAGACAAAAATCTAATGTAGGGAACCAGAGATATGGATTTTCAAGGAATGAAAGTAAAATTAGTGCTTAAAACCAAATAGAGCTCAAAGGGTTAGGAAAGGTGGTGCTGGACTAGGAAAGAGTTAAGCGTTCTTGACAATCACTTCCAGCAGTATTTCTTAATGAATATAAGTGGTTTCAGCACCAGCCAAGGATTCAGAGGCTCTGGTTTGCGTCTTGAGGTCTGGGACTGCAACTCCCACAATGCAACTTGACAGCTAATGGAGATTGTAACAAAAGTTGTTCCAAACTTCTGGAACTTCTTCCTAAAGTTCCTCCTTGAGGGTTTAAAGTGTCCACAACACTAATCCAGGAGTCTAGAATCTCGGAGAATGTCCTTGGGATGAGGGAACTACAATTCCCACAATGCATCTGTACAAATCTTTAAAAGTCCAATGGATGCACTCCACTATGAGGACTTCTTGGTGGAGATGATGCAGGTGAGCTTATTTAACCTGTAGCTTGCAGGAAGCCCACTCCATAATCTTTCTTGAAGCAAGTCAAAGTCCTTAGGGCTGTAGTTTCAGGTGTACAGCAGGTGCAGCCCTTCATAGTGCTTTCCTTTAGGGTGCAGGCCAGGGTTCCAGCAGGACAGTCCTTCTTCTCCTTGTAGTTTCAGGCAACAGATCTGCATTGCTTGGCAACTCTTCCATATTCATGCCATGTTTCTGGGTGTCAAGCACGGGGAACCCCTGATAAATGGGATGCAGGGTGCCATCCAGGCAAATTACCGCTTTTCTCCAAAGTTTGGCATGTTCTTGTCCCTGAAAGGACTATTCTCTCAAAATACAACATGGAAGAAGTCTCTCCTTTGAGGCTAAGCCAACCCTCTGGCATGGCTCAGATTCTCCAACACTTCCCTTCCAACCCTCTCCTCAATTTAACTACAGGGGCTCCTGTGTGACTGAGGGGACAGGATGTGGGGTGAGCCTTTGCTGTCCTAAAGTGTCATTCTCCTTTTGAACACCACTTTGGCCACCCCTCCTTCCTCCTGCCTTCTGTAGTTTCAGATCTCCTCCTACAGTAAGCCCATTTTCACTCTAGTAGGCTATTTCACACCTCATTAAGACAGCTTGGCTCAGTCTGGCAGAGGCTACCCAATCAGGAGAGCAGCTGGAAAGCTAAAAAAAAATTAACAACCTATTTTATGTGACAGATATTATAAATCTAACAGTGGCAAGTCGTTGAATTTATTTTAACTAACATTCTGATACCTTGAATGATATCTTATCTTACGCCTTTCAATATTTATACATAAATAAAATATTCCAATGTTACCTATGGAGCTCATTATCTACAATGGGGGAAAACTTAGTTGGCAATTTTTCCCTCATCGATGTTCATAAAACATCTTTTATAATATCCGTGCTTACAGTTACATAGCACCCTACCCCAAGGGCAACTAGGGGAGACCTTTGTAGTGACTTAAACGTAACAAAGGTAGATTACTACTTTGGAAGTACCTTTAACTCCAAAGTGGAATTTGCATATAATTTCAAATTGAAAAGCAGCCTGCAAGGCAGGGCTGGATTTAAAAATGACAGCAGGCAACTAAGCAGCGCATACTCTAAATGCTTGAAATCTACTGGGCCTCAGTAGTTTGAATTTTCCTTGCTTTATTATATACTATGGACGTACAGGGGGCTGTCATTGCCAATTAATTATACCTAACCATGTACTATTAATCAGAGCACTGGTCCTGGGTCAGGTTAGCAGAGCCAGGGGCACAATCAGAGTAAACAAAGAGCACCCAGTAGTCAAAATGGGGACACAAAATAGGGGGGACACCGCAAACAGGTACTCATTTCTAATGAGAGGTTTCAAAGACAGCTTCTGAGAGAAAAAGGGCCTGGGTCATCATCCTAGCTAGCAACCACACCGAATATTTCAACCCATCTGAATACAAGCACCTAGGGACAGGAATCATTTGCTAAGGACAATAAAGTCTAGTCCCTGTGACCCTGTGATAACATCAGTCCAACCAAAACCTCCTTGAGAGCACCTTCAATCTCCTTGTAAGCTGCATTAGATAAAACAAAGGCTTCAGAAACAAGGGAAGGGTTGCACACAAATTTGCTAAAAACGGGATCCACTACCAGAAATGACAACAACTCCGCTTCACCCAAAATGGGATCATAGCCATCCATACATGGAACTAAGACTCGGCCAGGGTTCCCTCCTCTCCAAACTCCAAAAAGGAGATACTGCATAGGAGAAAATACCATTGCCATTAAAAATAATGAATCTCCGAACCTGCAAGAACCATTCAGGTTCAGTGTCAGAATGCCCCTCCTCCCAAGGCAGCTGGAGAAAAAAGGAAAGACATGGAATCACAGGTGTAAGACCACCCTTGTTTAAAAAAGATATACTTCGTGGGAAAGGGACAACATTCTCTAAACCTTGCAACCTCCTCATCACAAAACAGTGAAGGCACGGAGTGATAAGACTTGTCAGAGAAAGGAGCTGAATACTGACTAGGAGATATCATGTGATGATAATTATAGAGATCCGCAGATATGTCAAACTGTCCTGTAAGTACCCCCTGAATGTCTGCCTCAAATCTCATTTAAAGAAACCTCAAAGTAGGAGGAGAGGCAAGAACAAGACCATGACTCTGTGGAAAGGCACCATTCCATATAGTTGCAATGAGCATATAAGAGTGATTGCACACACTGGCCAAGAAATTCTCCTAATCCTGCTCTAGAATATAGTACAGCAATTATTATAAAACATAGAATAGACAACTTTAAAAAAGGTTTACTGGAAAAGGCTCTGCCCATAGACACTGATGAGCATATTTACTAAAGTTGCTTAGCGTGGCATTAGCCTCCTTGGCTTATCACCACGGTCCGCCACATCTGAAACGCAGGGCCGCAGCATATTTACAACAACATGGTGCAGCCCTGCGTTTCCCCCTCTGCTGGCGCACAATTTAGCAGCCTAGCGCCAACACGGGCACCCTTACACTATAGTGCAATGGTGTTTGTGTTCTGAGGAAGATTGTTTATGTGCAGGAATGTTTCCCTTCCTGCACATGAACAATGTTTAAAAGGTGTTTTGTAACTTCTATGTGTGCTGCTTAATGCAGCACACATAGAAGTTAGATAATGTAATTTAAAATATATTTTTATGTGCAGAAAGGGTCACCTTTCAAGACATACATGATTAATGGCCTTTTGCTGTTTTTATGTATACTGCACAATGCAGCACACATAGAAACAGCAAACACTAGGAGAAATTAAACACTGCACCTCATTGCAGCTGTTTAACACCAGGTTTTCCCTGGTCTTAATTTTGGCACTACCCCATATTTACACTGCCCTTGTAAATATGGGGCAGTGTCAAAATCAATGGGTGTTGCAGTGGAACGCCCACCGCAACACCCATTGCCCACCCCTTTCACGCTCAGTATAGCATAAAGGGGGCCTTATTTACAAGGTGGCGTTAAGCCCTGTTAAGTGACTTAACGCTGCCTTGTAAATAAGGTGAAGCACATATAGCCACAGGAACCTCACTAAAAGTGATGCTCCTGTGGCGATAGGGTCCTGTAAATATGCCCCTGAGTGTTCGACCTGGCCTTTTATGCAGGGGTATCCCCAAACTTTTTGCCTTCCTCTGCCTATTTTTCTGACCTTCTTTATGTTGCCTTTAGAACTCAATGCACTTTTTACCACTGTTAAGAAATGCTAACGTGCATGGGCTCCCCCTCCAAACAGGGCATCATTGGTTTACACATTGTTGGCATAATTTATTTACTTGTAAGTCCATTGTAAAGGGATCTCCCATATACCTGGGCCTGTGAATGAAATTCTACTAGTTGGCCTGCAGCACTGCTTGTGCCACCCACAGAAATAGCCTTGCAAGCTTGTCTCGGGTCTGCCACTGCAGGGCTTGTGTGTGAAGTTTACTGCCACTTTGACTTGGCATTTAAAACTACTTTTCAAGGTATAAACTCACCTTTTATTACACATAGGTCACCCCTAAGGTAGGTAGCCCTATCGGCAGGGTGTAAGTAAAAGACAGGACATGTGCCTTTATGTGTAGCATGCCCTGGTAGTGACAACAGCTTATTTTATTTTTCACTGCTGTGAGGCCTACTCCTGTCATAGGCCAGCATTGGGAATTTCCTTATCTATTTTTAAGTGGTAATTATTGATCAGAAAGGAGTGGCCATGTTTGGACTGTTTAGAATAGTGGTGATATATCCTGCTTATAGTGTAGTTGGAGTTTACATTACTATTTTAGAAATACAACTTTTAGAAGTGAGCATTTCTCTGTGTTTATGACTCTTTGTGCTTTGCAGCCTTATTCCAGTACCCATCAGTGCTAGGTGACATCTACACTTGGTGCATGCTTTCCAGACAGCAACCATACAGGAAGAGCTGGGTGTGACAGGGGATACAGCTGCATTTATCTGCATACTGGGCTTGGAGGTGGGTCACATTTGCTTCTGAATAGGTGGAGTTCTGACCTCAGACACAGGGCTGATTTACTATCTACTGATCATTTGGGGCGGCCAGGGCTGGAACAAAATGGACTGTTGCAAACAATTGAGGATTCCTTTAAAGTCACTCCTTCATCAAATACATTTTTGAGTAAAAGTATAGGGGACATGATCCAATGTTTTTAGACACTGCGTGGGACTTGTACCAGACCCTGATGGCTCTACAATCTACAAATTGCCAGAGTGCTGATGTGCTGCAAGGAGGAACCACCTCCCTTTTTTTTCGTGCTGACCTGCTTAGTGGTGGGCTGCTGGAGGGACTGCCACTCTGCAACTGGACCTATGTGCTGCCTTGCCTGCCTGCCTGCTACTTTCTTTGTACCTCAGATGCTCTTCAATGGCTAATTGACTTGCCTCTTGTTACTGCAATCTCAGGCCCATAAAAGACTCCTTCCTGAGAAGCTCGGCCATGGGACTCTGTCTTGGTGAGGCTGGAAGCAGTGTGCTCTCATGAGGTGCTGTACTGGAGTACTCATGGACTTATTTTAGCACATGTTGAGCACTAACTGGCAACCCACCATTTCCAAGTGTCACGCATGCAGAGTGATTCATTCAGTGGATTTCTGAGGCACATCATTTGTGTCCTACATGCTACATGTCAGCGCATGGTGAGCGCTTCACCTCTCCAAAAAGAACAGAACTGTTTACCTGAGACACGTTCCCAGGGAATCAAGCATGTCTTTTGAGCCTGCATTCTCCCTGCAGCCACTTTGTGCTGTTGACATCACCACTGGCCAGCGAGAAACCTCCGCCGTCAGTGTCAATACAGTGCAGCCCTTCTGGTCGAGAGACCTGAGGAGCAGGACCCCCGAGTACAAGTGTCACCCAAGGCAGTACAGTCCAGCACCTATGACGGAAGAGCTGCACGAAGCCTGCAAGGCAAGCGATTTTTAAACCTGCTACCTTCTTTTTGGTGAATTAAGGTTTTGGTTTGCTTTTCTGAATGCGTTGATCGTCTTTGGACTTCACATGCTCTTCTTTCGGATGTCTGTGACGATATCTGAAAGGTACAAGAGGAATGTGTATCAGCATCTTGATACCTGTCAGGTTTTCTCAAATTATCCCTATTCCTGAGGTTAAACCTCCTTTCAGAGGGCTCCTTTTGAGATGACCTACCCCAGGAATGAGAACCCTTCTCTTTGGAAGTTTTCTTCTTTTTAGAAGAGGTAGGAGTGTTTTTAGAAAATACCTTTTCAGGACTTTCAGAGAGTTGTGGTTTTACTGGTTTCCCACTGAAACTGTCCCTGCCAAATTCTTCATAGGATTTTTCAATTATTCTGGCTAGTTTTTGTAGTTGTTCTGTTACATCAAATTCCTTTAAATTTTGGCGGATCGTCACTGATGCTGCTTCTCCTTTAATATTAGATAATATTATTGATGAGACCTGGCTAAAAGTTTTCAGTAATTTCATACCTAAATTTATAGCAGGCTCTGACTCGTATTCGTTTTCAATCTGTTTCAGGACATCAGGTATTACCACTATAGACGGAACACTGTGTGTTTTAGTGTAGATTGCAGCGGACTGTACCCCATGTGGTGCAGTCCTCCAGATGAGGTATAATGCCCATTGGTAAACAGATTGTTAAAATTCTGTGTTTCTCATGAGGGCTAGTATTAGGAAATAATGTTTCAATTGAGCCATTTTTTTAGCTATCCAGAATGGAATTTGTTCACGTTTTGTGGGTAATTTACCCATGACTGCGTGTAAAGTGGTGACATTTTTTGTGTATTCCCCTGGTGAGAGGTTTGTTGTGGAATAACTATTGTCTGCATGACATATTTGACCAATTGTCTGTAGATCTTGATTAGCTCTTTGAGTTGAGTAAGTAAATCCACATCTATCATGTCTTCGATTTCAGGATGAGGTGTGTAACCTGCTAAAACCGGCCATGTTGCTCCTGGTCTACCTAGTGGACCTAGCCTGGTAATGTGATTTAAATGTTTAGGGCGCCTTTAAACCAGAGCTCATGCTCCTGGTATGTGAGTGGAATTTCTATATCCTCGAAAGGAATATATTCCTCTGGTGGATCATCTTCTTTGTAGAAGTGAAACATTTGTGTTACTGGATTTGCTTCTAATAAGACTATCCATGAATAGAATACCTCTGTCTGGTGATATTCATGTGTCTCTCCCACAAAAACTGCTCTACCACCTCTTGATGATAGGTCATGTTTTATAAGTTTTATAGTGATGGCTTTCCTTAAATTTGGAGGAATTATTACAGCATTCTCACCTGTTTCATTAAAACGTATATAGTTTAAAACTGCTTTGGCTTGGTCAGCCGCAGCTCCACCGGTTTCGGTGTTATTATCCCCGTTTAGGGACATTTTGTTTAATGAAAATTGCAGAGCAAGATTCAAGGGAACACAGATACGGTGGACAATATTGTGGAACACTGTATCCTTCAACGTTGAACAAACCAAACAGCTAATACATAAGATTTTCGTCCTACTTAGCTATGGCGGATATTATCCCTACCCACTCCAGACGGTTTATGGAGTATTATGAGTAGAGGGTCTCTGAGAAAAGCACAACTGAGTTACTTTAGTATCTAGTGTTAAATTAGTGCCTTACCAAACCGTTGGGTGCCATGTAGTGTAGTTCCGATATCCCTGATAGGCTCTGCGCATTGGAATAATATACACTATAGTTTTGACATAGGACTGAGGTCAGTATGTCTCTATCGAGTACATTAAACTTAATTACTTGTGTGTGCCAGCTAACTCAGAGGTCACTAGAAACTTTCTCGAATGAACAAAAAGGGATTCGTTTCTGCATAAACATGACAACTTTGTTTCCCTTAGAGTCGGAACAATATCTTCAGAGTTGTGGAAACAATAAATAACTGTTTAACTCAGTCAATCGTGAATGCTTTGTTTCTACAGGGTTGTTGCACAGAAATAGGGAGAAGGGCATATCAATAAAAGGGGTATTATTGTCGTCTTTCTCATGCAAGAGATATGAACTGCTACAATCGTAAGACAGAATGTGAAGTACAATGCGTTCAGTGTTAACAGTAAAATAAAATAGTATTGTAATAGCATGGTCTGTAGCTATGACATACATAAAAATACATACATAAATAACACAGGCTAAAATACTCAACTGGTTCTTTTTAAATAATCCTACCCCAGTGTACCTAACCTAAGTCTAGTACGACGGAAGAAGTAGGTGCTGTTTTAGCTATAGTTTAGTTAGTTTAGTTTAGTTCAGTTGTGCCAAGAATTGCCAAAGGTTTCTTTAGGTTCTAATCAGCTCCATACCTTAGAATGAGAGAGGTTGGTATCTCTTTCCCGGGACTTGATCTCTAACACCCCGCAAGGGGAGTCAGAAACACTGGAGTTGGATTCGCGACGAGGAGGATGACAGCGTCTGGTCAGTGCGTCAGTTGGAGAGTTGACTTCCTTCAGGACTTGCTCTGGTGAGCCGCGTCATGCAAGTAGGTAGCGGAAGTACACAGTGCCTTGCCATAGCAAGTGAAGGTATATTTATACCTTGAAGGTGTTTAGGAGTGCCACTATTAATGTGAAAGTCGGGCATAAGAACATCATGAATGAACCCCTAAGGAATAGATGTTCATGCATAATAAATGAGTTCTTGGAGAAATCAATATTCAAGCAAGGGGAAGTCCTAAAGGCTTAAGAGTCTGGTTTTCCAGGAACTCGTTGTGACGTAGATGAGCGGATGTAAGTAGCCATGCCTGTGTTTGGGTGGCATTGGCTATACCTAAATAAGGGCTGGATTTCTATGCCTAAATAAGGGCAATGTGAATTGTACCTATATAAGGGCATGAATCGGGAAATTCATATGTAATCTAAATCGATACACAACAAGGGGCAGTTCAACAGTCGTAGGCTCACTCTGGCTGGCTCCACTTTCTGGTCTCAGCATATATACAGCACAAAGTTTCCAAAGCGAATCCCGCTCCCGAGTCCCACCGACATATCTAGAGATATGCGCCCACCGAGGTACTAGGAGTAAGGGTAGCCACAAGAGTCCCTTCAAGCTGCAGGCCATCCCAGTACAGTGGAGAAGTGTCACCGCCCAGTGACCCCTGCGTGTGATTATGTTGACCATTGCATGGTCAGGAGGGGCCGAAAGAGGCCTCTCACACTCGAGCTGGGGAGGAAACCTTGTTGACTGTGAACAGCCTCACCAGGACTTGTTGGCATCAACGTATACCACTCCCGTGCCACAGAGTTCTAGAGGCTAATCCCTAATGGAGATTGTGGCTAAAGTTTGCTGTAAAGCCCCACTGATGTGAGCAGGTGCTTGCCTGCAGTCACTGCAAAAATGGCTCACCAGTACACCGGGAATGCTGTATACAACTTAACGGTAGTACTGGTGCTCCTTTGTACATATTTAGGTGATACATTTAACGTGTGTTCTTAGAAAGACTGCGTTGCTGGGGAAAGTTCCTAGGGGTATATGCCTTTAGAATGATATGTGCATATCTCCAAGAAGTATGCTCATTACTCATATTATGTACAACATGAGCATTGCTTTTGTTGCATTACTAACATGATTTACCCTAACTTTCAAAGTATATTATGATTTATGCCATTTTAGTCCTGTTGGATGTATAATATAGTAATCTATTTGACATAATCCTGTGTGGAGTCTCTTTTTGTGGTGTATTCAATGTGTTGCTGCGTGAGTGTTGCACAATTGCTTTACACATTGCCTCCTTAGATAAGCCTGACTGCTCTGTGCAAGGCTACCAGAGCGTGAGCAGAGGTTATCTTTGTTGTGTAACTGACTTGGCAAGACTACAGTGATGGGTTCTGCCTGGCTTAGGTGCATACCCCAGCAAAGGGAAACCCCATTTCTAACACAGAGTGACCACCATCTCGAGAGATAGTTGAAAAATGAAAGTAATATATCAGATTATATTGAGATGTGCAATGTTTATTTTTAAGAAATATGAAGCAAGAAGCCCTGCTAGCCATTTAATCAAAGCAAAGTGTGTGGCATCCACTCATCTGCTGCCTTGGTAAATCCACGCAAAAACGAGCCACGTTAATAAATTCCAATCACTGCACTCTCTGCACTAAAAATTGACTGCAGTGCCATTCCGAACTGTCCAAATAAAGAAAAAACATGTGCTCTCCAGGCAGCCCAGTCAAATAAAAAATAAAAAAAATGTGCCAGGGAGAATAAGCTCCATGGTAATGCCCACAGTGAAAAACAAAATGCATCACCACCTGCAGCTGGATAATAAAAGGAAAGCACACGGCCCCCCAGTACCATGCACTCACCTGGTCCCAAATGCCGAAACAACACTGGAATCAATGCTGGACATCCTATAACTCTCATAAAAGTGTGAGACAGAGGGACAAGAGTCCTTCATCATTCACTGTCCCGAGGTGAATGCGGGTAGAGACAAAAATAAGAAAAGTGAGATTTGCAGTACTGGATCTGCTCTGCGATGATGCACACTGCTTAACAGGATGTGTCGCTCCTGAGAACCTCTGTGTTTCAAGAAGGAAGGGGTTGGACTTGGCTCTTTTGGCAGGTTCACCTCAAAACCTTTTTTGCATTTTCCTAGCCTGTTTCTGTAACCTGGTGTTGGTGATTTTATGCCTCAGTACACTTTTTCACTGTGGTCCAGTGTAAAGTGTGTGCGCTCGCTGTGTATGTGTTGTAACAGTGGCCTGCCCTCCTATAGGAATGCATGGGGATATGTGTGTCTATAGTAGTTCCTGATGTGTGGGGAGTGCAGGGGCGAGTTTGGTATGTGCAAACTTGTGAGATTAAATGCTGCGCAATGGTGTGTCTAGTGTAGAAGTGCCACTTTGAGAAGTTGGCATTTCTGTGTGCAGTGAATGTGAATTGACAGTCTGGCTTGTGAGTGACGGGGGCTGGCTGGTGTGCTTGGCTCCAGGAGCCAGGCTGGGTCTGCTCGGTGGTGAATGGGGAGATCTGCATGTTGATGGAAGGGAGGAGTTGCACCTGGGACCTGAATAGGGCTGTGCCTTCCCTACACAATGCTGGCTCCACCCCCTGTGGTGCGTCTGATGTCCCTAGCCTGTCCAGTGAAAGGGAGAGAGGGGCTGAGCAAAACAAAGTGCTCAGGAGTTCCCCTGAACCAGTTGTAGCTGGTTCTCCCATTGCCTGCACCTTGTAGACAAAGGAAAAGGTGGTGTAAGAAGGGGTTGTGACCAGTGTTCCCAGGAAGCTGCGCGGCTGGGCGCCCGTGCACATCAGTGCCCCTGAGCGCGCACTGCTATGTGTGTGGCGCGCACACACATCTCCGAGAGAATTCGCGCCACAGAAGCAGTGCGAAAAACCGGCAAATTCCTTTTGTTTTCTAGAGTGTGGCTGTGAATCTCATAGTGTGCTTTTGTTTAAGGCATTCGTATTAATTGCAGAGCCCATCGCGAGCTGCGATTAACATGAATGCTTTAAACAAAAGCACACCATATGCCCTTCAGCCACACTCTGGAGAACAAAAGAAATGCAGCACCAAACACAGCGTGTGCTTTTAGAATCACCTAAAAGCAAACGCTGTGTTTGTAGTCTTGCAACATTTCTTCTCCTAATAAAGCTGGGCTGTGTGAAGTGTGATTCTGTGTCTAAGTTTTCATGGTAATTGCAGCTCATGGACACTGCCTTTAACATGAAAACGTTAAGAAAGGTGCACAATCACCCCACAGCTGCACTCTATTAAGATAATAAATGCAGGAAGCCTGCAAACACAGCATCTAACTGGCACAGTACAATCCAATCTGTTATGAGAACTTCCCCCGGCAGGATATTAGTTCACTCCCCGTAAATCTCAGCCACCATGGGAGTCCAGGGCTTCCAGGATTACATCGAGAAGCAGTGAGAACTGACCTCCCCTCAACGACCACCATCCCTACTTTCTGTACCTCTTAACACTTGTAATCCTGGCCTCCCAATTATGTCCCCTATGATGCCCGATCTGTTTTCTGGCCCTTCAGCTATACCTGCTGCTCACAGAGACACCCCTTCAGTGTCTGACACTGCTCCCCTCCCCCCCCCCTCACTGCCTGCCAGGGCCTCTCGGGCCGGGGCCGCCATGATGAGTGCCGAAGTGTTGGCAGTAGCCACCTCCCTCCTGCTGACAGGGCTGCCTGCAGTCACGGCCTGCGCTGCAGCCAGCCCGGTGATGATAAACATAGGAAGTTAATGAGCAAGAGTTCCTGCTAGGAGGGCAGAGGCCACACAGCTCAGCCTTTCACACCCATCCTCCCATCTCTGCCTATCAAGCCAGGCCCTCACACCCCTCCCGACCCTCTGATGGCCATCTTGCCTGCCACCTGTTGATGGTTGATCAAACCCCCTGGGCACGACCAGTGTTGTTTCCATGGGATTATCACATTCACAAGTGTCCTCAAACTGTACCTCACGGCTTGTCACACACCGCCTAAATATGTCACTCTTTTAGCCCGCCGACATTTCCATTTTCATGTTCCGACAGTACAAAAAGAATATCGTATTGAGTTTAACTCCTCATTGTCAGTTTGTACTATACAGGCCATCCCTCCCTTCAGCCCCTCTTTAGTCCTTCAAAAATGCACCCTAGGGGAGGAGCTACGCTGCGAACCAAGATGGCCGCATAAGCTCCCAGCTCCGCCGATCTCCGCCGGCGGCTCGTCTATCCTGTTGTTTATCCTCTACCCACGCCCTGTGCCTGGATGTCTGAAGGTTGCCTGATGCCAGCGGTGCTTTCCCGGATTTCCTACCCTATTCAGCGACGAAGTTATGTTGTGTCCCATTTCTGGCCTATTCCCGGGCTGCCGCCGGGACCTCGATTTTCGAATCACCCGAGAGGGCCCTGATCAACATCGGCTGGGCCCTCTCGGGGGCCGGTCTTCCAGGTCTGAATAATTCTTTCCGCTCTTTACTCTTATCGTCGTTGCTGGATGGTGCCGGAGAAGAGACACTGTGACGTGCTGCGATCCTCCTGCACCGTGGCTGTGGGTTGTGTGCCTGACCCTCGTTCCCCGGTCCGGGGGCTAACGGGCTGCACCCACGGCCGGTGTCTGTCCTGAGTGTGCCAGTGCGGGGCGCCCTTGTTGTTGCGATCACCGAATGTGTGCCCAGAGCCCGGCGATGTGGGCTGGAGACTGTGTCCCCCTCCATCCTCTCGACCCCGGGATGGAGGGGATGGATTGCGCACATTCATTGAGATCCGTAATGGCGGCGATTGGGGCGCTCCGCTCGCAATTCACCGGCGCATGTGTCTCCCTGGCGGCGAAACTTGATGATGCCTGCTCGCGACCGGCCACAGACGCTGCAGCGCCTGCACAGAAGTCTGTGATCCAGACGAGCGATTTGACCCGCCATTTGCAGGGGCCCGAGCGACGGCCCGACTTTGTTCCTCGGAGAGTCGACCTCACCTTCCCTTCATCTGCTGCAGTACATGGTCTTTCCTCTAAGTCTACTATCCGATGGTGTGTCGTCGCTGGATGTCCTGTTCTTCATTGCCGATTCTCAGGGTCTCGTCGAGGAGGATCGCCATTTTCCTTTGTTCCGGCCCGTCTACATAACGGATGCCGCCATTTTGAGACTGGACTTTGTTCCACCTTCACTGCCTTGGTCCGCCATGGACGCTTTGACTGCCACTGGTCGGATGTGGCTTGGTCGGGATGTGCTCCGGTACGGATTCGCACTGGCCAGGGCTGACTTTGACTTTGAGGTTTTCTTGCTCCTCGCCATGGCTTTGGACCATCTGAGACGCTCCTTTGGTTTGCAACTGTTATGACTCTGGCGATAGATCTCCTCGTGAGGCTTGCAGGGTTGTTTCTATTTCCCTGGGGCTGCTCCGTTTATGTTTGCCAGGACTGCACTGAATATCTCACCGGGCCGGGGGTGGGAGGGGGTGGGGGTTTCCTGGTGACTGTCCTCCCCGTGATAATGCTGACTGTTCTTTGCTTTATTGATGATGATTGTACTATGGGGGGGTCACCGCCGGCGGGGGGTATCAGGTGTCCGGGGGCTTGTTTGTTTTTCTCCTCCTCCACTTCTTCATATATAATTTCCCTTCTGTGGGACACTTCCGGGGCGACAGGCACGCTGTTAGTGGGTTAGGTCGTAGCCATTACAGGGGTGCAGGGTGGCGGGTGCGGGGGGGGTTTGTTATTTTAGTTTGTTTTATTCTATGGTCCCTATCGCTCTTTTCTGGCTTTGGGAGGGTTCTTTCCTCTTCCGTAGGGTTGGCTGTCTCTTGGTCTTGCACCCTTCCTTTTTCTTTTTCGGCTTCTCGACAAGCCTCTGTTTTTCTGTTCTTGGGGGGTAGGCTTTCTGGGGTGATCTTTAGAAATGTGGATTATTGTAATGTGGTTTATTGTCCAGTATTATCGCCTTGGCTGCCTGGATTGCATAGTCGCTTTAGTTACAGCCTATCTCCGACTGTAATTGGGGTAATTCCCAACTGTCTCCTTTGTGCTCCTATCCTGTGAGGTGTGATGTCCTTGTTGTTGCAGCCCCTACTTTTTCTCTAAAATTTAAAATGAAAACCTCACATCCTGTTTGCGAGCCCCACAACCACATTTGATATATTTTGATATATCCTGTACTGCTTGGCTTCAGTTTCTCCTGTTTTCATTGATTGACTTTGCGGCCGGCCATGATGGTTGTGGGCCTGCGCATGTATCTCCTTCTTTTTGAATAAAGGTTTTCAAAATAAATACATAAATGCACCCTAATTATGATCACCCTCATGTCTTCTGCAAAGCAGTGTTTTAACTTACGTGAAACTCACTGTAAACATTCAGATATCTAAAAGATGTTTGTAAATATGTTGTATATTTGTAATGTACAAAGTGCTCTGATCTAATCAGATAGTTACGTAGCCACAGTTCATTGTTATTTTTTGCTGTGTTAATCTAATTGGTGTAATGGAGGTAAAACAATACTCCAAACACCTAGAATGTTTTTAGTTAACACACTGAAGTCCATCCTTTATGACCTGAATGGAGGCGATCACCTTATGGATACTGGCCTGCTCTATACTACACTTTGCTTGTTTTAAGGTATAGCTTGCGGTAATCTACCTTTCAACACAAACTAATAGGCTGATAATGGACAACAAAATGATTGAAACCAAATGCCTGAACCAGATTTACTGTGATTTTTGCCCAATGGTATTGAAAATGAATGAGAAAAATAAATAAAAAGTACTTCACGAAACCCCATCCCCTCGATCCTCCGTCAGGCCATTTGCATACTGTCCTCACAACTTTGTAGAAACCTTTGCAAAGCTGATCTACCACCATATTTTAATTAGTCAACATAGCAGCATTACCCCTAACCATGTTTCTTTCAACTGGACTGGTTAACACTATCACCTTGTAGAAAGCAGCTGTAGTAATTCTTTCTCTTTAGTTCAGTCAAAGGCGCATCTCTTGCCTCACAGTTGTCTGTCTCCTCAAACTTTTATTAGTTATCCTTTTTATCGTTACTTTTGTATAACCTCCTCGTCTTACTTCTCGAATCATTCCATACTTTTCTGCAATGTCTTCAGTTCACAATCATATTTGGCTGTCTCATTCCAGATTCCTCCTTCTGACATTTGGCTGTCACCATGCATTCTCTTTTCTCTGCACTTTCTATTTTTCTCACAACTCCAACCTCCCTACTGGCCATTCCTATATTTTGAATGCACAGACTAGCACTTTAATGTAATAGTTCTGAAAAGTACTTATTTTTTCAGTCAGTCAAAAATAGTGATTATTTATGGGTTCCAGAGTGGCGTTCTACTCGCCAGAAAAGCGATTCAACACCCATCAGGGGTAACAAGTGCTATATGAATACAAATCTTTACTCCCCATTTATCCCTCCGCTATCCTACTCACTCCAAGTAACTGACTAATATCCACCACTGAAATTATTTCATATTTCATCATATTAATTCACCACTAATCCTTTGTAGGCTTCCTGAATAGCGTGCGTCAACAAGCGCTATATAAATACAAACCTTTGTCCTCCTCTATCCTTCTGCTATCATTCCAAATCCAAATAACTGACTAACCTATCCACCACTTAAAATGTACTTGCATGTTTCACTATACTAATTCAACATTAATACTCTATGGGTCCTGGAGTAGCGTGCTACTCACTGAAAAAGCGCTTCGACGCTTCGTCAGGGGTAGTAAGCGCTATTTAAACACAATTACAATACAATACAATATAGCGGGAGCACAACTTTAGCAGCCTCTTGACGGATTGGACAAGTTTATCAGTCACATAATAGGACTATGGTAGAGCAATGTATATTGGGCTCTTCCTGAGGACGAGTTATTTAGTTTGTAGTTTTATAAAGCGTTACAGGATGCTTTTTGGATGCTTCCTAGCATTGGACGTCATTGTGATAGAACAGTGTGCTCTAGCAGGAATTTAGAAGGTTCGATTCTGATCTGGTAGGGTAAGAATTTATCCTGCTATTCTTAATTTGATCTCCATATTCCGCCATGACTTAGTGAGTTTGAGAAGTTTACTTTTCAAGTTTTTTTCCGAAACGTATGTTTTAGACTTGGTTCCCATGTTTAGATACATGAAGAGAATGTCCTCCTTCATCATGACAAATATATGGTTATGCATGAAGTAACGTTTTCCTGATTCTCAGGTGTGTTTTTCAGCCTGAAGTAAATTTAAATGTTGTAGTACATTTTGAAGTTCATTTAATATTGCTCAAAAAGCTGAGCCAGGAGGTGCATGTAGTTGTTGAACAATAGGCACGTTTCCAGTATGCCACAGTAAATCATGAGGATAACTCCGATCCAGACAAATCCATATGTTTTGGTTGTGGTCAGAGAAAAACTTTTGGGTTCATGCTAGTCCAGTCATGGTCATGCATTGTTTTAGCCTTTCTGCTAGGCAGCTGATGGGTCAAGGACTAACTGACAGATTTCTTGTCTTTGTTCTTGCAAAGTGGGAAATTGTCCTTGGTGTAGCGCAAGTTAGAGTCCATGTCCCTTAAAGATGTCAATCCTTGCTGGTGAATATAGTGCATATATATTCGCATTCACATTTTTCAAGTTGTCTTGTAAAATCTCCGGACTTTCAGCACAATTCTTGTACTGAGCTGTAGAAGAGTAAGAACATTTATATTTTGAAAAAGAGCATAGGGAATTGATTCAGTGTTTGTCCACTTGCTCCATGAAATCACCCACCAGGCAGATGATGGAAGACTCCCTTAAGGTTGTGCAGGAGCAAAATATGCAGTGGTTCAATGCAACTATTGGCAAAGCCAAGATTTTTGGCTTGCATAATTATGCTTGACACACAGGATGGTGTCTTTGGTCCATGCAGCGGACACTAGCATTAAAATGCGTTAGTCGAAAGCCTAATGCGGCCCTACCCTAACCTAGACCTGAAACTGCATTTGTTAAAGTTTTCATGTTAATCACAGCGCCCATCATGAGCTGAAATTAACATGAAAACTTGAACAAATGCATACAATCAACCCACAGCCCAGCTCTATTAAGAAAAGAAATGCAGCAACATAGCTGCCAAGGTTACAAATTGACATGTGGGACGGTTTCAAACCTGCCTTAACAACATTCACTTGGATCTGTTCGTGAGAAAATGCACCGTCTTTTCACTTTTTTAAGCAAGTTTGGAGTGATATTTGGCGCTGCACCCACACGCGCGGTCTGGTTACTGGTGCACATAGCCTTGGTTGCAGCGCACATAGACTTTACACTGCCGCACACAGAGGAAAAATATTAGAGGGAATATTGGTTGTGACCCCATGTAGAATGTTCTGTTTTTAGATCCTGACCTTGCGGGGCATGCTGCTGCTGGGGCCCTGGGGGAGGGGGGGGCTGCCAGGAGGGCTTGCCTCCCTGGGCCCTGCATGGCCCCTGGATACTTCAAGAAAATTTTTGGACTGGGACTTATTTTCTTCTTCCTACAGGACCTGGTTGTTGTAGCGCCCTGGGGGTGCTTTATTTTTCCGTCAACAAAGTGCTTTAATTTCCCTAAGGAGTAGCGCTTAAATTACAGGTCCCCCGGGAAAAATGGAGCGCGAGGGCTCCACAGCGCAAAGCTGCCAGTGCAGGAGGGAATCCCCGGCGTAGGGATTCCCCAGCGTTTTCCCTGCCGGAAAGGAGAGCTGCATTTGGATGGCTGACAAGCATTAAGGGAGAGCGGGTGCCTACCCCGCCCTCCTACTATTTTTGAATACAGGTGCCTACCCTGTAATATGGCAGTTTGTGTCCTTTAAGAATAGCGGGTGCCCACCTACCTAAAGAAAGTCACCGCCACAGCCCGATTGGAGATAGGTGGCCGGGAAGGAAGTCATGCAAAGTTTCGCCTGGTGGCTGGCGGGACTTCTGGTTTCCAGAGGGAAGTCCTGCACATGCCGCCGGTACCATGGAAATGAGTGAAGTCCAGGCGGCAGGCCACCCCGCACATGACAGCACCAGAAGAGGAGGAGGCAGCCTGGGGCCTCGCTGACCCCATCCTAAAGTCCCGGTCCCGGGACGGGGGACTGGGTGAAGCCTGGTGTATAAGTGAGGCGGGGCTCCCATAGGCCGGGAGGAGCAATCCATGCCCGGGAGAAGGAGAAGTGCAGCCGCAGCAGCGAGGCTCTCCAGAGTGAGAGAGAGCCCCGCCTGCTGCACAGTCGAAGCCCCCGAGGCAGGAGAGGGGCTCCCGTGAGGTGTTGGGAGCCCCGGCGAAGCACAGACAGAGGAGTCCTGCCCCAGAGCGAGTCCCGGTGAGCCCAGAGGGTCCATGTTCTCAGAGCCAGTGTGCTCCAACGTTTGGGGGCATCTTTGAGTATTAAAGGAGTCAGAGGGCTCTTAGGGAGATGTGTTAATTTTAGAGTCAGATGGCTCCAGGGTGCACAGTCATTTGTTTGAGGGCCAGTGAGAGCCCATGCCCCATTTTACCTTCGCTCATTTCCAGCTGCCCAGCAAGTAGTGGGCAGCTACACAGTTTAGGCCCCATTTGAGTAAGAGTCCCTGAGAGGGACAGAAGTCACACAGAGGTGCCAGGCCTTCCCCAGCTGTGCAACACTTAGTGCCAGCTGCAGCGTTTAGGCTCCACGTGATGGTACTCAGCTGACCAGCATGTAGTGGGCAGCTGCAACGTTTAGGTATGCGCAGTTGGCGCACCCTGACTGGCGCTTCATAGGCAGCGCGCCCTGACATTCTGGACACAGGGCATTTGAGCCCCTTTGAAGAAGGCCAGTTGGCCAGGGGGACTGGTAGATGTATAGGGCGCAAGGTCCTAATGCGATTATGCGCTAAAGTGATGTGATGCTAGGAAATGTATTGTGCATAGTATGTTTTGCGCACCCTGTATCTGATACCTCTAAACTGTGGTTTATGATGATAAGGTTATTTTGCATTTCATGTGGTTATGCTAGTGAGATTACATTTCACTGTGTGAGGTACGCCCCTAATGTAAGTTATACTTAGGAAGTAGTGCCTAGTGTTTTTAGACTAGTTAGGAGATTGCATGATGTGTTTATGCTGGTGAGGTTGGCGCAGGATGTAAATTTGTGCATGATGTCACTGTGCATATTGTAGTTTATGTTACAGGTTGAGGTGGAGTACAGTGATTACCAGTGGTTACTGGTTGGATGTTTATGACCTATGTTACTTTTACCAATTTCTGCTAAGTGTTGATCCTGACAGTGGCCCACATTGCCCTGACATGTGTAAATAATCCCTTGTGAATATTGCCCGTGCCATATTATATGTGTTTACTATTCTAATGTGTTATGAGAATACAAAGGCTATTTTTATATAACCTTGTGTGGAGTTCCTTTTGTAGTGTGCCTGGGATGTTGTTGCTGTGTGCGTGCGCAAATGCTTTACACATTGCCTTCGGGATAAGCCTGACTGCTCGTGCCAAGCTACCAAGGGGGTGAGCAGGGGTTATCTTTGGTGTGTAACTCAGCCAACCAGAAATCCCATTTCTAACAGAAGGGATGTCTGGTTTAGTAAAGATGCAATACAATGCTTGTTCTACAATATGGGCTGAAAGTAGGATAACCAGGTTCACAGAGCTGAATATCTCTTGGCAGTAGGCATCTCCTTAAGGGCAATACAATGTGTCATCAGGGAAAAGTAATCAGTTACTACCAAAACAGCAGTATAGCCATTGGAACTGGAGAGGTCAGTAATAAGGTCCATGCTGATCGGATGTCAAGGATAAGGAGGTATTGGCAATACTTGTGAATAAACTAGTGGGTGGAAGTGGGGTGTCTCTTTTTGAAAACTAGTTGGCCAATTCTGAAAGCAGTCATGTACTTCCTTGAACAAGCTGAGCCACTCAAACCAACCATGGTTGACCATTTACTAAGGTCTCCTTAATTTTTAGAACACCTGCCAATTGAGTGTCATGTCACTTTATTAACCCCTCCCCTGCTGATGACGGAACCGCTCCGTCATCAGCTACGGTTGGGCTCTGCTGATGACAGAACGGTTCCGTCATGGCCCGGCCGCCGCGCCTGTGCGGCGCTGATTTCGCGCCTGCGCGGCCGTTGTATTGAGCAGGGCGGGTCATGACGGAACCGCTCTGTCACCAGCACAGCTCAACCGCAGCTGGTGACGGAGCGGTTCTGTCACCAGCATGCGGCCGCTGCGCGGCCGCCCCGCCCCGTTAGCGCTGTGGCGGAATAGCCGCTGCAGGGAAAGAGTGAAGAAATCTTGCCTAAGTTCTTGCACATAGGTAGATGAGGTAGCACCAGGATATAGGAACTGATTGTATAAGTATTAGTCTGTTTCAGTTACCCAAGAATTGATTTTTTCCCAACTCACACTCTGACTAACTCTACCCAAGAGAAATTTCTGGTCACAAAGATTTTCTATGTTTTCTATGTGTACAACGTTCTGAGAAATAGGTTCCTGTGTATTCTGACTGGCGCAACTCTGTCCCGCCTTCAACATCCCTGATAAAAAGGAGGCAACTGGGTACACATGTCCTGTAGTACGGTTGAGTTGTGATGAGTTGTGATGAAACACTTCTCACAGCTGCCTGAGAGGCACTCGCCTCTGCTAGAATAGGCTGCATAGGGTTTGGACTTCAAAGCACTGGGGCCACTTTCCTATTCATGGTAACACCCTGGGGGAACAAAATGGGTACTGGGGCAATCAACAGAGTGGGCATGAAACATGTCTCTAATCAATGCAGAAAAAGGGAAAAAATCTTTGTCTGGGTCTGAAGGAACATGGGCTTGACAGCAGGGAAGCGCTGTGCCATAATTGAAGCCTACCCGCCAACCAATTTCTCTTTGGGGAGGTAATGGTGTAATCTTGCGTTCATCAAAGGCCTCTTTAAGGTCCAGGTAGCTTAATGGGGACTTGGTCAACCAGTCAGGTATCAGAACTGAACACGCCAAGAGAGATGAACCCCTCTAAGTGTTGTTTTAGCAATGAATTTGACAGTAATTAGATTTTAAAGTGACAAAATTGTGGGATCAGTCAAAGATAGGATTATGCATTTGAAGCTAAGGCATCCCTAAGATAGCGCCAAATGTAGGTGTGTCAATGAGATCAAAGGTCAAGGGATCAGTATGCACTTTCTTACATACTAAGGATAGTCGAATAGTTTGCTAAACAGCCATCCCAGAAGAGAGCTCAGAGCCATTTACAGTTCTGAATTGCTCTGGCTTGTTCTTTTGTAGTAGTGGGACTTGAAACATACGGACCCATGTTAAAAAAGGAGGTTTCCTAACTCCAGACTCTGTTAGGGTGAAATGATCAGGGTGACCGGTATCATTTAATGTTGTGGAACCTTATGTGAAGTATTAACCATGTAAGGGAGTTTCGGTCCAAGAATCATATCTGACAAATGTATCTCTAGGTCAGCCGGATGCTCAAGCTGGTTTGGCACCATGACAGAAATCGAGGCTTGGCAGGACACTCTGGAGTAAAATGCTCCACCTCGCCGAAATATAGACATTGTTTTCATTTGTTTATTTGTTTCATTGTTCTATGGTCAGTTCTGAGATCAGATTTACAAAGTATGTCTGGGAAAACTTTAAGTCACCTATCAACCCTCTATAAAAGAGGAAAGCTTTGTTCCCTCTCGTCACAGGAGTCCTGCAACTAGTTTGCCAAATGCAGTCACATAGAAATTTTGCAACTCAGTATCACTGGTCCGGACTAGGGTACACATAGTCACGAGACAAGGTGTCACCTCTTTAAACTTTTCAAAAATATGCAAATCCAAGTTATTCTTTTTGTTAGCCTGAAACTGCCCCATTAACTGCAGCATCCCTGAGATGGAATACTAAAGAAGCCATTCTTGTGACATTGGAAGGAAAGGCTCCTAGGTTCCAAGAAAATTGCAGTGGGCGCTGATTTCAGAGTGCTTCAATTTTGCGATTATTTCCCAAAAAATTGTTCAGCCAGGACCAAGGACACTATGACTGAAGTGATAACTGTGACATGAACAGGGTTAGCGTTCCCGTTAGCAAAAGCATTTGTCAGGTTTTCTACACGACCAAGGTGTGTGGGCTGTAAGCCAAATTGTACACACTTAGAAACCACCCCAGCCCTTCTCTCAGATAACCATGATAAGTGGGCAATCCGACATCAAACCAGTTCAACCTTAAATGACTGATTTTACATTTGCCAGTACTGGACTTCTTGCTGGACTGCCTCTAATGCCCCAACTAGATCCATTACACTCGAAGTGTCCTTGGGCTGGGTCGGGCCAGGTCCTGAATGTACATCTTATCATCCATGTCATCTGAGCGGTGGAAGCAGGCAAGGTTTGGCCTTCTGTCATGCACTTCCGTGGTCCTATCTGCGGAGACAACAGTGGAGTCGATGGTGGAACTTCTATCCCTCTCAGGAAAGGGCAACACCCAGGGACGAGACTCCTAAATCATGCACTATCCAGAAGGGGAAGGGGGTAGGGACAAAATAAGAAAAGAGAGACTTGCAATACTGGAGTTGCTCTGCAATGATGCACACTACTTAAGAGGATGTGTCACCGCTGTGACCTTCTGTATTTGCAAAGGTAGGAATGTCTGGTTGAGTGAAGATGCAATACAATGCTTCTTCTTCAAAATGGCATGACATTAAGATAACTAGGTTCACAGAGGGGAATCTTTGAGACCCTTGAGGATGAACGCAAAATACCAATTGGAGTCTCTGGCAGTCCCTAGATAGAAACTCGGAACATGGATTGGAGTTTCTGGCACTCCCTAGATTAAACTCAAAACATGGGTTGAAGTACTAGCACTCCCATGGTTACTAGGAACATAGGGTGGAGTTAACACTCCCAAGGTATACTAGGAGCACATGAATCAAGTGCTCTGAGGAGAATACTCTTGGCACTATTGTTCAGCATAGAAGCACAGAGCAAAGTCTCTAGTCCTTTTATAAATACAGTCCAAAGGCCAAGGTTGCAGGAAGGGTCTGGAGCAAGAGCAATTAAGGTCAACTGGGGGGAACTCACTGAACTCACTCAGAGGAAACTTGAGGACAAGTCTATAGTCTTGAAGACGCCAATACTCCGGCCTGCTTACTACTATAAAAAAGATAGTGTGCATCAAGCTGATATCAAATACTTAGCCTAGTTCTTCAAGTTCGAAAAAGGTCTCAAGGTCTTGTCTGAGAAAGTTGCCAGGGAACCTGCGTAGCAGAGCAGGAGGTGGAGACAACGAAGACGTCACGGGAGCAGAAGAAAAGGGAATCACCGGAGGAGCTTTGAATGTCAGCAGAGAAGAACGCTGCCCAGATCCGATTGTTTCTTCAGGTGAGTGGGTATGAATGAAGCTTGTTCCACAGGATGTGTAGGCCAGCTAAGGGACTTGGGTTTGGTTGTGGTTTATATAACATGTTCAAGGTCCAATGGATACAACAGGATAATGTATGGCACGTGGCACATGTGGTAGTCTTGAAGGTTCTTGAAGACTCCTGAAGGAAACACTTATTAGTACACTGGCTTAGACCTTACAGGAAGAGCAGGTGCAAACTAACAGATGGAATCAATTAACAGGAATAAAATGTGTCTTTTTTGGCTAAATGTGCACGAGCAAAAACATCCCAAGACCATGGTAACAGCAGATGCAATGCAAGCTATTCGTTCACGTGTTCAAGGAATGCTTGCAAGCTCAGGTGTAATGGAATCAAGGGGATTGGGGAAACTTGGGTCTGGAGTCATAGCCTGCCATTAAGTGCCACAGGGGTAGCGTAACATGAGACCTGCGAGTCCAGCCCACTACACATATGGCACATGAGGTACTGTGACACCCAGCAGCCACCAGTGCATTAAACAAAATGGAGAGACTAGTCAAGCATCTTGATATTTGGTATCCCAATGATACTTTGACGGCATTGGCGGGATCCGAACCCTTATCCAGGGGGAGCCTAACACCACAACAGGCACAGGACCTTGCCAGTGAGCAATAGCACCTTGATGAGATGAGGCTCGACAGGCATAACAAAAAGTAAAGTAGATGGCGCACCGGTCAATACCAGCTGCAGTAAATGAAAATGCTGAGACCACCCACAGTAAAATAGCGGTATTCATGGCAACACTTTGGTAAACAATAAATACAGAACCCTTGCAGCAATCCTTTCAATGGAAAGCATGTACGGTTACCAGCAGTGGTAACGAAATGCAGTGACCAAAGTAACAAACGAGGAGGTACGGAAACTTTAAAGGATATGCAGCAAACCTTGAAGTCACTGCCACTGTAGGCATGAATAGCCACCAAGCATTTTCCCATGGGCAACAAATATTCCTAAAGTATACCTTTACTGAAATGAAACACACAAGAATGCGGCACCACAAGCAGGCGCCGAATACATAAATGACAGCACTCCACAATGTTAAGTTGAAATTAAGTTCAGCGCCCAAGCAGCCAATACAAAAATGACTTGCTCTTAAAACAAATGCTTACCCTACATAGATGTAAACCGTACAAAGGGGCCTAGGCACCCTTTCAAGATGAAAGAAGGTTGCCCCAGCAAACCTTCAAACAGCCCTCATAACGGAATGACAGGGCGCAAGAAGGAACAGGAAGCGTATTGATGGGGAGGGGTAGCTTTACGGGTAGAGTCTTTACCTGGGAAATAGAAACAAAAACAGCTTGGGAAGTAGTGGATGGAAAAAGTGAATGGGCACATTCAGTCCTACAGTAAGTAGTCGGACGGGGAAGGAAATGAGAAGGTAATTAGACCCTTTACCTTTGGCAGAGCATGCCAGTGCCTGGGCCATAGGTAAGATCTGTACCTAACATACTGTGCAGCAAACCCTAAACGAGTAAGCACTTTGGTCAAGCACAGTAGAGTTTGGCATTAAGACCTACCAAAGCGTGTGTACAGTCAACCCTCTCTTGTCCCATGCACCACTGATTCATATAGATTGACTTTAATATTAAAGTGTGCACGAAATTAGATTTGTTTAGAATATTACCATACACTCAGCTATGCAAAGTCTGAGGAATGCGTCATGTCATCCCCCCCAGGAGTACCAATCTAAAGCGAGTGCACAACTGTTCATTGCAAATGCTGACTGTTTCCAGCTATCTTTTGAATGAAATCTCTGAAACTAAGTGATACCATTAGGAACCTCGTATTAATAAACTGATCACCAGAGGAGAATAAAGAAGTGAACAGCAGTGAATAACGTTATTTTTCAATTCCATCATTTCACTCTAATCAAAAGAATTTGGCAAGGTTTCTCAGTTGGGTATCTTGACAGAGCAGCAAAGGAGCCACTCATTTGAAATGCAAATCTAGAGAAGGTGATATTCTTAAATGTTTTTTCCTAATAATGTGCAAAATGGTATATCATTTAAAAGAACTTGTATTCCACATCTTTTTATTAAGCATTCAAATTGTTTGAAACAGTATGGCACGGAGATCTTTTGAAATAACACAGTGGGCCATAGCTGTTACACAGTACGAGGGTAACATTTTCTGCAGTACAGAGTACATTCATTGTCATTTGTATGCATAAGTCCTCAGCAATGCAGACGCTGGCTGGAGCGAGCAGTGTGAAAATGTAAATGTAAATGTAAATGTACATGTATTTATATAGCGCAAATCACCGACCCGGTATCTAAGCGCTTGCTTAGGGAACCTGTCCTGGTATTCCCCTGTGAGATAACCCCGGCAGGGTATCCACAAGGTGAAAGCCAGGCATCCCACCGCAAAGGGCCGTTGTGGAGATTAAGCAAGCTATTGCCCAGAGTCGCAGAGTGTGAACCCGTGAGTCGAGTAGGCACCGGAGCGAGAATTATCGAGTCTGTGGAATTTTTGAGCCCAAGACCCGCCGCCGAGGCGGGGAATTGAACCCTGGTCCAGGGCCGATCTCAGCTTCCGGGTCTGCCGCCTCTAACCCCTGAGCCACACTTCTCCATGATGGCTTTTGTTCAGTGATATCTGCATACACTGGAAAAGCTTATCCTTCTAGTCCTGTGGGCTGCAGTAGCCAAGAGTATTTCAGCCAGGTCAACTAAAGCCCCACTCCTCTTCCCAACAGAGTTTACTAACATCCCTACTGCCTCTTTGCCTGTGAGCATGTCTCACGAATGAATCGCCCCACATTTGTATTCCCCCTCGGGCCTGCGACTGCAGTGAGCAGCACTGGTTGACCTGCTTGGCACACTTTCTCCTTCCCCACACTAGTCTAGGGGCTCCTGCTTGCGAATGTTAATGCACTGCTAGGAGCTGTCAGAGGAACCAACAGAGATTGCTTAACATTCCGTCAATGCAGATGCACTTCTGCCAGGCACCTACCTGAAACCTTCTTTACATTCCTACTGTCAGAGATGCTCGATGACAACTATGACTTCCTTTGCTGCCTTGAAACAGGTGGGGGTTCTTGTTCTGTCAAGCCTGAAAAGGCACCCAGCAACAAGGTCAGTGATCCTCTTCTCCCATCATCTACAAAAGTTCTCCACATTTTAGGTGCACAAGATAGTAGGTGCTTCACGGAATGGCAAACCTGTACAGTTGCTCCTTAACAAAGAAGCAGACATGTGCAACACTACCAATAAAAACGGTTCAGTGCCCTGTATGTGCTGTGGAGCAATCAATACCCACAAGTGGAATTTGCTAAATAAAGGTGAATACCTAGAAGGTTACCTGCCCAAACGCTGGTTATGTCCCCGAGCTGATATAATTCCCTGGATATCTTTGGGGCAGATAATCCTCTAGCTATTGGACTTTATTTATCAACTTCCACTTCTGAGCATTGATTGTTCCAAGGCACAAATTGGGCACTGTACCATTTAAAAAAAAAAAAAAAACATTTGTATTGGCATTTGCATTGTACTGTTACAATATAGTCCATGCACATCACAACAATACGTTCCATTAGGCTTAGGCAACATATGAAAAATTGGTGTAACCCCTCATTGGCCCTACACTTACAATTAAAGGTAATACCATCTCACTTTTAGAGCAATTTGAGGGCCCAGACTCATCGAGCCGAACCAATCTCAAGCCTAAAAGGAACTGTCTAGCTGATAAACTTAGGCCATTAAAGCATTGATGCTCTCGCCCATGGCATAGTGCATTACATCATTGATAGCATGGATCCTTTTGCAGCAGCCATTTAAAGAGTTGATGCAGAAAGGAAAAAGAAAAAAAACAATAATTTACATTCAACGTGTGTAATTTAACCATCATCAGGAGGGTCATAGCTGTCACATAACAGGACTAGGCTACCACCCATCGGCCATATATCTTTCTAGTGTTCAAAAGAAAGGGAGAGGAGTGTACATGGTAGTGGGAGTGTGTGCACATTTGTGCCTACATCGAGGTTCAAGGGTGGGCATGCTGCAGCCATCTTTCTTCCTGAGATCTGACATTTTCTCTGAGCATGCGGGCCAGCACATGATCAGTAAGACGATTCCCCCTATTCTGGGTCAGCTGCTGATCTTTTCGTGTCTAAATTTGAGGATCACCTATGTTGCGTCCCCAGTGTCTGACTCATAATGTGAGGGACCACCAGTCTTCACTGCTTCCCTCGCTTCCTAATAAACTATCTGCCTCTCCAGAGGGCCCCCCCCAAGTTGCACAGTATCTTGGACCAAAGGTCTGCGATAGGGCACCTGCGCACTCCTCTCATATCGCCCCAGCCCAATTCATCACATTACGTGCCCAAGACTCCAACCGGGGATCCCCCACCGACTTCCATGCAAGTGCTATGAGCCTCCTAGCCAATTCCAAGGCCAAATCCAGGAACCGGGATCCCACCCAGCAGGCATGGGCCCAAGGAACAGGGTAGTGGGCAACCTAATACTCTGGTCCATTTACGCACCACCTCTTCCCAAAATATACAATCATCATCCAATATAGCACATCTGGGGCAGGGTCATGGCTCTAAACCATAAATGACCTATAGTCTATGGGGTGTTATATTGGTCATGTGAGTAAAATTAAATTGTGTAAACTTCAGGCGAGTGTTCGTGGATACCCGTTTAAGGTATGCCAGAACCCTGCTCCATTCACTATCTGAAAGTTCAATTCTCAGTAGAACCACCCATCTAGTTCTCAGAGCTAGAAGTGGTTTCTGCATCAGCTCTAACTGTGTTCTATAGAGCCATTTCACCAGGTGTCTTGTATTCTCCATAGTCAAAAACAATTAGAGTACTGCATGAGTCATGGGTTCCTGTCTGCCCACAGATCATTAGTTGCCAAAGGACCTTGTCAGCGCCTTATATGTCTGGAATTAGCCTAGCAGCTGTTCATATTGTTCCAATAATTCTTCTAATGGACTAACATTTCCAGTTGGAAGCATTCTCCTACTGTAGTTAGCCCTACGTCCGTCCAAGCCATCAGCTGGTGAAGGAAGTGGCCCTTAGGGGCCACCCAGTTTACTTTCAACCACCTGCTATGCCTTCCCAAGAATGAAGAGTTTGTCAGAGAGTAGAGAATACAAACAAACATCTTTATTAGCAATACTCTGCAGAGGAGACCATCATGACCTGCACCCTAAGATGTCTGCCGAGGGACTGGCCCACCAACAGTCTATAGTAAGCAATCATTCCTCCTGAGAAGCCTCCAACCACACCCACAACGGAAAACTACTGGCCTGGGCCGAAAATGAACAAAGAGGCACAGTAGGATGAGTTAACACCTGCCAGATGGGTATATGTTATCAGGGATCTAAGGCCACGGTGCTCAGTCTTCAGCTTCTCCTAACATGGGAGCAGAAACTACACATTTGGATAGGTATGCGAGGGCAGAATGGCCTATTCATTAGTAAGTCGAGAAACAGCCTTGAACAGAAGAGAAAATAATAACGAAATACAGTGTTCTGCAGCGGCAATCAATACAAGTAATAGGGCCTAGTTCAGGCACAATCTAAGCAGCCTAGTAGGGATTATGAAATGCAAAATTGAGTCACGATAACCATTATCCCCCACTTGGGACACTTCCTTTGTTGGTTGCGCTAACTGCAGCCTGTACATTATGGGGATAACTCAGTGGGATGCTTAATGTGAATACAAATGGCATCCATTTAGCCACACACTGCTAACCTAATATAGCATGAAATGAGTGCGTTTGTCAGAGTCTTACTTGAAGTTTTCCCAGATACCTAACAGGAGCAGAATGAAGAAATATTCCAATGCCTCCCCGATCCTTCCTCCACACTCCAAAAGAAATATTCTGGTAGGGTGAAAGAATTCCCGAGGGGGAAAAGGGGTATGGGACAGAGAAGAGACTGCCTGGTATTCTATTCGGATGTCATCTACAGCTGCCCCTTTTGACTTGCCTCAGCGCTGCAAAACACTGCAACACACAACAAAAAAAATTACGTGAGTCTTGCTGGGTGTGTATCAACAACAAAGTATAATTACAATATGGCCGGGATGCCCGTCACCCCCTCCCAACACAATCCCCAAGGATGGGAAGTCGGACGCAGGCTTGAACTTTTGGAAGGCGGGAGGGAGTCACCCTCCCGGCCGTATTTATTAAAATATGAAACAAAATTTAAAACATTAAATAAAAGTTTCATAATCATGTACAATTTTACATTTATTACATTTCGATGAAGACACGTTCTTTGGCTAACCTTAACAGATCTCTAATACAAAGGTTTCCTAGCCGAGTCTAACATCCTGCAAATGCATACATTCTAAATCAAAATTGTACATCCTAGCATTAAGGGCCAACGGCAAGGTCTTAACCGGTGTCAGATCCCTACTACCAAAACTCTCGCCCTCACAGTGTGAGTGGCGCATGCGCAGAGGACTCTACCCTCATTGCCAGCTGTAACTTCCCTTGTCGAGGTGGGGGCCCCCTTTCCACTCAACGCCATCTTAAAGGTCGTCCGAGTTCCCGTGTGAGGTATCTGGAGGAAGGACAGCGTGGACTCCCCCCATCCCCACACTCCCTATCCGCCGTCGCAGATATCCGGCCCCCGGGAAATTAGTAGGAGGGGCATATAGCCGCCTCCTCCCCTGGGAGGGGCCTATGGCCGTCTCCCCTTATGCAACCCATCCTTAGTGGGTGCCGCCTCCCCGTGGGAGGGGCCAATGGCCGCCTCCCCCCGGGCGCTCCCATCCATTCTGGGTGGCGCCCCCCTCTAGGGACCTTGAAATTACTGCTCACCGATCATGACCTTACCGCCCGACCAAAATAAATGCAACAGTTGTTTACCTACTAAGGAAGGAAAAATTCTGCATGCCCAATTGTATCAAGACTGTTTACTCCTTAAAGAAAAAACAGTATCCTACAAACAGAAGTCACATCCTTAACCTAAACATTCCTTTACTTTTCTACAAAGGAAAAAAGGGGCCTAACTCAGCAAAACTTTATTTCAAAAACAAACATTGCCATAAGGGGCTGGTGGGTGGGTCAAAATTGCTGCTTGTTCCGTCGAGGGCTCACGAGCAATGAGTGGGTGCAGCCTTCAGAGCACAGGAACAAGAGGACGCTTCTTCGGATTCCCGCTCTCTTTATTCTTCTGCGGGATGGCGTGTACCCTCCTCCGGTACGCCTACTGGGCGTGGTCATCGGTGTAGGTGTCTAGGACAACCCATCTTGGGCGGGAAAAAGGCGCGCCCGGCTACGCTGCTTCGGGCATACCAGCCGAGACACGCCCCCGCCCAAAATGGTTTCCCTGGAGGATCGGGGCACCCAACCATACGTACGGGGGGACCGAGTGGTCACCCCTTTCCATATGGCCGGGATGCCCGTCACCCCCTCCCAACACAATCCCCAAGGATGGGAAGTCGGACGCAGGCTTGAACTTTTGGAAGGCGGGAGGGAGTCACCCTCCCGGCCGTTTTTATTAAAATATGAAACAAAATTTAAAACATTAAATAAAAGTTTCATAATCATGTACAATTTTACATTTATTACATTTCGATGAAGACATGTTCTTTGGATAACCTTAACAGATCTCTAATACAAAGGTTTCCTAGCCGAGTCTAACATCCTGCAAATGCATACATTCTAAATTAAAATTGTACATCCTAGCATTATGGGCCAACGGCAAGGTCTTAACCGGTGTCAGATCCCTACTACCAAAACTCTCGCCCTCACGGTGTGAGTGGCGCATGCGCAGAGGACTCTACCCTCATTGCCAGCTGTAACTTCCCTTGTTGTGGTGGGGGCCCCCTTTCCACTCGACGCCATCTTAAAGGTCGTCCGAGTTCCCATGTGAGGTATCTGTAGGAAGGACAGCGTGGACTCCCCCCCCATCCCCACACTCTCTATCCGCCGTCGCGGATATCCGGCCCCCGGGAAATTAGTAGGAGGGGCATATAGCCGCCTCCTCCCCTGGGAGGGGCCTATGGCCGTCTCCCCTTAGGCGACCCATCCTTAGTGGGTGCCGCCTCCCCATGGGAGGGGCCAATGGCCGCCTCCCCCCGGGCGCTCCCATTCATTCTGGGTGGCGCCCCCCTCTAGGGACCTTGAAATTACTGCTCACCGATCATGACCTTACCGCCACAGGCCGGATAGTTGACCGACTATCCGGCCCCCCCTACTCCTCCTAAAGGTCATGCTTCCTCAAACCCCTTAGCCATGCTATGAAGTCTCCTATGAGTAAATCATTCCCCTCCCGGGACAGGTGAACCCCATCATTCAGATACATGTGATCACCCCGAATACACCCATGAGGAATGCTATGCAACTGTGAAGAGCGAAACAATCTACCAATTTTATTGTTAACCCTCTTCACCGAATGGTTCAGTGCTGACACCGAAAGACCCCCCCCCGCCATACCTTCCTGGGGATCATGTGGGACCAGGCAATCGTGCACCCCGGGATTCTTTTCACCAACCAGCTAACAGCAGACAAAACTTGTTCAAACAATACTCGTCTACCCAGTGTCACCAAGTCATTGCCCCCCAGGTGTACTATGACTACAGATGGCGGTGACCTTTGCCGCCATAAGAGACCCTCGACAAATGACCCGAATTGGTCAAAACAGAGCCCGCCCTTCCCATGGAAGGCCACTCTGCACCCGTATTCCCCAGCTGCGTGAGTCGCGTCACCTGCTTTGAATACGTCCCCGGCGCGCCTCACGTATGAGTGGCCCACTACCCATACCACTCTCTCTCTAGACGGTGATCCATGACCGCTGGTCTCCTGGTACTGGGTCGACTGCAAATTCCGCCCCGCGTGACAGGCTCGCAAAACTGTAATTAAAACAAAAGACAAGAAGCGTGAGTGCATGTCAATTGATCTTTACAACATGTGCAATCGCACATACCTTTTGAAGCAATTCGAGGACCATCGTCCCAACTGTTTTACTTCATCCGCATTCTGACCCCTGGCTGTAGCCTCTGTAGCAGCCCCTATCCTAAAGGAGTGGGTCCCAAAATCGCACGGGTCCATGCCCGCAGCAGCGATTGTCAATGCTAGCACCCTCTGGAACTGAAACCTCATCAGTGGGGTGCCATCCTTGTGCCTCAGCAAACTCCCCCCCATGTAGCCGCCCTGAGTGCCAAGTATTCCTTTATACACATTATCGGGCACGTGGGGGATCCTCGCGCGCGCTGCACGACAACACTATTTCCCATAGCCCCCTGGTCGGTCTTGGACCTGGCTATCGCGACCACCATCGAATCACCCCTAATTTGGATGTGATCCCTGCACAAGCCTCCCTCAACGTCTCTCTTATTCCTTGCGACCAGTTCGCTCACCCGCATAGCCCCATGGAACGCTAATGCGAAAGCTGCCCGGAACAGAACTGCTTGGAAATGGGAGGAGCATGTCTCGTCTAGTTTCGCTACGAGTAGAGACAACCTCACTAAGCCAATCGGGCGCCTCGCATCTTGCTTACGACCCTCGAGGCGCTGCCAGCCGCGGAGGGCTTTCTTCACCAAAAAGGAACCCGTTGGGTCTTTTATGCCATGCACCTCGCCATGAATGAAATGGCCGCCCTATGCCTATTGGCCGTTGCCGCTGATCGGCCTTCTCTGTGCAGTGCTACCAGGAACCCCAGGAAGGATTCCTCATGACCCCAGTTCTGACTCCCTGTCGGACCCAAAAATGTACAATAGGAACGAAACGCTCCTTCGTATGCCTTCCTTGTCCTGGGGGCTAAGCTTGCTGCCACAAGGTCTTGTAATCCGGGGCACCGACTAGCCAAAGTGCTTCGGGGAATGGTTCCGCCACTAGGTCCGCTGTAGGTAGATAACCCCTGAACGCCTGCATATGTGAACGAGAGAGTGCATCAGCCGCATGATTCAGTACACCCGGCACATGTTTCGCCCTGAACTGTACATTCAGTCTCATGCAAAGCAGCACAACTTCTTTCAACAATCTCAAGATCCATTTGCAGCGTGCTGCCTGTTGGTTAATGCATTCGACAACAGTCATATTATCCGACCAAAACACCACTGAGCGGTCCCTGAAATCGTCTGGCCATGCCATCAGAGCAACCCAAATGGGGAATAGCTCCAGGAACCCAATGTTACCTGTGAGACCGCTGGAGTGCCACCACGTCGGCCATGTTTGCGCCGACCATCGATTACCAAAGATGGCACCAAATCCCACACTCCCCGCTGAGTCAGTCCACAGACCTAGTTCATCTGAAGATGCTGGCGGTTTGTTCCACACGACTCGACCGTTGAAGTCCGCCAGAAATGCCAACCAAATGCGCATATCCTGGCGAACCTCTGCAGACAGTCTCTTACGGTGGTGTCCTTCTTTGAGACCAACCATAGCTAGTGCAATAGAGCGTGAGAAGGGGCGGGCCATTGGTATCGCTCTCAAGGCAAAGTTAAGCGGACCCACTGTTTGTTGCAACTGGTGCAGGGTCACTTTCTCCTTACCCAGGCATAGCTTCAAGGAAGCCCTAAACTTGGCCACCTTTGCCATCGGCAAACGGAAACATCCCTCCACAGAATCGAGCTCAATTCCCAGAAACTCCAGTGAAGTAGATGGTCCAACCGTCTTACCTGGTGCCAATGGGACTCCAAACTCCCTCATGAGGATGCAGAAGTTGTGCAGCGCCTGCGCACATTTCGTATCGCCGGCTGCTCCCAAGAACAGGAAATCATCAAGATAGTGCATAACATGCCTATGCCCTGTGGCCTCGGTGAATGCCCACTCTAAAAAACAACTGAACATTTCAAAATAGGCACAAGAAATGGAGCAACCCATAGGCATGCATTTATCAAAACCTAGCAAACGCTGATCCTGCGGGTGTACCGGGAGCAACCGGAAAGCAGACTCGATATCAGTTTTCGCCATCAGCGCCCCGGGGCCCAGGCGATTCAGCATGGCCACGGCCTCATCGAACGATGCGTACCGCACCGAACAAACTTCTGGGTTAATGGCCTCGTTCACCGAGGAACCCCTTGGAGCAGACAGGTTATGAATAAGCCTAAACTCCCCTGGGTCTTTCTTCGGGACAACCCCTAACGGGGAACAGATCAACTCCGCCACCGGCGGGCGATGAAAAGGCCCTGCCACTCGCCCTAGGCTGACTTCTTTCGCAATTTTCTTGTCTACCACACTTGGGTTGTGTTGCACCGATAACTGGTTTTTACAAAAGGAGTCCCCTCGAAAATCCTTGCCGGGATGTGGAAGCCATGTAAGAATCCCTTCCTCAACACCCCAGCGGAGACATGATCAGGGTATTTGTTCAACCAAGGAGTCATAGCCATGAGATCAACGGGTGTAAGCAATTGGTCACAACGTTCTACCTTACTCCTGCTTGGACCCTCCTTTTGCTCCCGTCCCGCTATTTTTTGATCTACATGAACTCTCCGGGTGTGAGGAATTCCCACAGCCTGCACACACATGCTTGAACCTACATGTTCCTTGCGGTCTGTTACAGTTGCCTCGATTGAAGCCCCAACAGAACCCCCGCTTGCTGCCATTCCCGCCGTTTTTCGGCTGGTGATCCCCACCGGCGCCCGCTCGAAAGGGCACCGCGGGCTTTTGGCGGACAAACCCCGACCCACTCCCGCCCGGCGAGGATGTACCTGTCACCCCTGGCAGGAGCTGCTTGTGCCATGACACCGAGTCGAGGCAGTCCCATGTCAGAGAAGCATCATATTCTTTTGCTTTTCGGAATTTCATGTCATAACCTTTCCATCCCTCTCCCTCGTACATTGCATAAAAAAAATCCATAATACGATTTTGATAGCAAGACAGTTCAGTTAATACCTCGGGTTTACGTTCCCCCATAACTGCAGTAAATATAGAAAAGGCCTTAACCCAATTTGTTACCGTCTCATCCACCCTGAATTCCGCCATCTTGGCGCGCCACACGCTCGGGTGCCATAAATCTTTCTGGGTTTTAGCATATTCCATCTCGCGATGGTCAGTTAATAATGAAAACATATTGACATATTTGTCTCCCCATATTAACTCTTTTGTGGCCATAGGGATGTGCTGTGCCACCTTTTCCCACCTTGAGGGTAATGAACCCTCCCCCGCCATTGGCAAAGCGAGCTTACCCAGTTCGGTTGTTGTTCCCGCCGTTTTCTCGTGACAAACTGCAGGTCCCACCGGTGCCACCTGTGGGCAAACAAGAGGAACATTTGCCTTTGCGGCCTCTCTCGACTGCCGCAATTGCTGGATTAGTAGCTTGGCCTCTTCGGCCGTGTCTCCAGGTGCCACTGCACCTCCTGCCTTCCTATTGAGCCATGCAGCCAACTGGGTGGCCAATTCGGGAGGCATTTCCTCATCGTTAGCAGGGGTAATCACTACCGGGATCGGCTGACCTGCATCTGGGATTGGTACCGGGTTGTCTGCCAGTGTGACAGGGGCGGTTGGGGGTACCCCTGGGACCGGAACCTCCCCTGAAACCGCCCTCTTCTTGACCCGCTTCCCTCTACCCTCGGGGACAATTCCCGGCAAGGCCGGGCCTATTACCTTCTTAGGGTTACCGGGATTGCTCAGTGCAGCCAGTTGTTTCTTGACCTCCGCCAAACCTCGACCGATCGATTGGACCTGTCCGAGTTTCCGGTTCATGCAAGCCATCCGGTTCGACAACAGGCGTAGCACCTTATCGGTCTCAGAACCCTTTTCTGCTTTCTTGCCAGCCATGGTTTCGAGTATACGCTCCTAGTGGATCAACGAGGTCCTGGACTCTTCGAACTCGAAATAACTGAAAGAAAAATGACAAGATTACAAGTTCTCAAAATTGCTGCTTGTTCCGTCGAGGGCTCACGAGCAACGAGTGGGTGCAGCCTTCAGAGCACAGGATCAAGAGGACGCTTCTTCGGATTCCCACTCTCTTTATTCTTCTGCGGGAGGGCGTGTACCCTCCTCCGATACGCCTACTGGGCGTGGTCATCGGTGTAGGTGTCTAGGACAACCCCTCTTGGGCGGGAAAAAGGCGCGCCCTTGGCTACGCCGCTTCGGGCATACCAGCCGAGACACGCCCCCGCCCAAAATGGTTTCCCGGGAGGATCGGGGCACCCAGCCATACGTTCGGGGGGACCGAGTGGTTGCCTCTTTCCATTCTCACTTCTTATGCTACCTACCCAAATGAGACCGAGCTATTGCCTCTCTTTTTAAGTATATTAGTAGTTATAGATTAAGGAACACCTCTAGGTATAACTGAGGTATTTGCTATATTCTGTAAAAAAAAGAAAAATCAACCATTATTTCCTTCTGGACTACTTTCTCTTCTCAGATATATTTCACTTCTCTCTAAGTAGTATTAACCTTTATTGTCTTTTTCTTTTGTTTCTAGGTAGATACTGAGACTAATGAGCCACCAGGAACTATTTATCAGGTAAGGTAGATACTTCCCTCGCAGAATTAATTCTCTCTGGGATTTCTATGAGTCTGTCTATATTTTACAAACTACCGTTGTCACTAGACACATTAGCTATTAAATGTTTTCTGAAAGTCTTTTCATCCTTTTTAAATTGGTACTTGAGTGACAGGAAGCCTCTCTTCACAGAAGCTGTGCAGATAACCTCTTGATCGGAAAACTGCTTCTTATGCTGGCGGAATCAAAAACACTTCTTGAGGATTTCCATAACACTGGAGACCGATGCGTAATTAATTAACTACCATCAGAGAGAAACCAAACGAATTTAGCCTTTTTACTCTAAACTAAACACGAGCAATGCCTAACACCTCAGGCTGCCATAACGGTCTTGGTGAAGTGCATAGTTTTCAGAGCCAGAGCGGGCCTCAGCTATGCTCAAGGGCTTGCGCTAATCACCGAGACTCTGTGTCGCTGACCTGCACCTCTAAACGGCCATCTTGGAGTTCCGCTTTTTAATGAAAGTGGACCAGGATTGCCATTCGTGAAGTTCTTGGGCCCTAGGGCCAATATTATAGTGTTTGCACCAGGAATTGTAATAACCCCCACAGACTGCCCTACACGAGAGTCCAGGATCCTGACTGTGTTGCAGGAATGGGAATTTCAAACCTAACACTGAGGCGCACTATAGCACGGAATTGGGTCGCCATCGGGGAATCCCATCAATGGCAATGCCGAGGTGTATAGCGGATGTCAACCAGTTTATCACTGACACCGCCTCCAACTTGCCAGTGCCAACGACAACAGCACAGCCGGTCTTGGAAGCTCCACTTTTTGAACTAGCAGTTTTACCATTAGTGGAGCACTAAAATCATTTTTATTGTAATTCCAGACTAATTACTTTCTCAGTCCTTGGTTGCAGTGCCGATCCCAGGAACTGGCGGCTTTGATGTGTACATTTCTACTGTAATTGGTAAGCAATTCTCCACCATTTGATCTATTGGCTGACTGTGCCTCATTGGTTTTGCAGCTCTTAGGCATGAAAACTCCACAATTCCGCTCCCAAAGAAAATCACATTGTCAGCCTTTGGTCACCTTGCTATTCCCTGGCACAGCAGTGCTGGTCTATATTCTCTAATATACTAGTAGGTTGATTCCGATTCACTTGTGTGGCAGTCCTTAGCACTTAACTTCTATCCCTGCATGCTCATCTGAATGCACTTCTCAATTGGCCATTTAATTTCTTTTTCTTCCCTTACCCACCAATTTTTTGTTTATTTGATAAATACATGTGGATTTTAACACCTTCGCTGACAGACTTCTTCCGCCCTGTGCGAAGCATTTTTTGGCAATTTGGGGTAGTTTGTGCTTAGACCCCAATAACCTTTTGTCAACATATGGTATGCACACTAATGTGGGTCCTTTTTTTTCCAACATACTTCGAATTTAGGGGGGGGGGAGGGAAAATGTGCAGAAGAAAGCATCTATTTGTTCCCCTGCTAAATATATCCACCAGGGTTGCGGTGCTAAAATTACCACCTTTGCAGATTTCAGGAAAATACAGACTTTTGTCAGAAAACCAATTTTTTCTACATTGTTGGCATTTTACTGGCACATAGGTTATTTTTCCTGTTTTTGTGTTTTTAACCTCCTTCCACTTAGTGGTAGAAATGAGAGTGAAGCAAATAATGGATCGCAGAAAGCTATACATTTCTGAAATGCATACAAAGTTCTGAATTCAGCAAGTGAGCATTTGTCTACATACTCCAAGGTTTTCCTATAGAAAGCAACAGTTGAAATAAAAAAGTATTGTAACTGAGTTTGCGAAAATAGCTATTTGTGCCTACATTTTCACCTGTAGCTTCTTGCAGCTATGGCAGATTTTTAAAAACAATATATTGCTGAATCTGCTGTACCTTTCTGGATGCAGGGATATATAGGGCTTGAAGGATCACCAAGGTCCCGAGGTACCAGGGTCAATAACTGAGCTTCACTTTATTACTGTTTTTTTGTACTGTATATTCAGCAATGCATTTGGTAAAATATAAAGAGTCAAAAATAGGTATCAAGGAAATCTATGTGTTTCACGAAATAGAAAGAACAAGATATGGAGTTTGGAACAGTAGTTATTTGCATATCTCCGAATTTGTGGGTACCCATAGAAGCATGCGAAGTAGAGGGTATTTTTCAAAATTACTTCCATTGTAGACACTGTCTTACATTTGGAATGCAGAAATGCATAGTAACAATGAATTGGTAATAACACTTGTTCTACTATTGTGTGCTCCTCTAAGTCTCCCGAGAAAAAATTGTACCTCACTTGTGTGGGGACGCCCAGTGCCCACAACAGGAAATGGCCTAAAACTCCACATGAACACATCACATTTTTCCACAAAAAACTGACACTTTTTTGCAATGTGCCTAGCTGTGTATCTTGAGCCCTATCTCATGTGGCACCTAGGGAAACCTAGCAAAACTGTACATTTTTGAAAACTATAGATCCATGGAAATCCAGGATGGGGGTGACTTGTGTGACACTCTTCAGGTTCTGTTACCAGAATTCCTTGCAAACCTCAAACTTTGGAAAGAAAACACATTTTCCCAACACTAATGTGCTGAAAAGTTCTGGAATCTGAGGAGAGACACAAAATTCCACCCAACCAGCATTTCACCATGTCTCCTGATAAAAATGGTTCCTTATTTGTGTGGGCAGGCCTTGTGCCCGCAACAAGAAACGGCCCAGATCGCAATATGGACACATCACATTTTTCCACAGAAAACTGACCCTTTTTTTCAATTGCCCAGATTTGGATTTTGGACACTAGCTCATCTGGCAACTAGGGAAACCTAGCAGACCTATACGTATTTTAATACTAGACATGACAGGAAATCCTGGATAAGGTGACTTGTGTGGCTCTCATCTGGGTTTGGTACCCAGAATGCCTTGAAAACCTCAGAATGGGACTAAAAAAAAGTTCTTCATATTTCTGTCATTGAAAGTTCTGGAATATGTAGGGCCCCACAAATTTCAACACACCCAGCATTCCCCCACGTCTCATAATAAAAATGGTACCTTACTTGTGTGGGTAGGCCAAGTGCCTGAAAAGGAAACGGCCCAAAATGCAACGTGAATACATCACTTTTTTTTCCACAAAAAACTGACCCCCTTTTTTTGCAATGTGCATTCCTTTGGATTTTGGGCCCTATCTCAGCCGGTACCTATTGAAACCTAGCAAACCAGTACATTTTAGAAAAACAGACAACCAGAGGAATCCAGGACAATGTGACTCATGTGGCTCTCACCAGGTTCTGTTACTCAGAATCCCTTGCAAACCTTAAACTTTGTCAAAAAAACAAATTTCTGGAATCTCTGGGGAGCCAAAAACTTCCACCCACCCACCATTTCCACAAGCCTCCCAATAAAAATGGTTCCTCACTTGTGTGGATAGGTCTAGTCCTTTCTACAAGAAACACCCGAAACATACTGTGGAGACTTCAAAATTATTGATCCCAAAAAGACCAGGTATTGCGAGAAGTCGCCTATGTTTTTGGTCCCAAGCTCGTAGCAATGTAGAAAAACCTACCAAATCCAGACATTTCTGAAAACTAGACACCTGGGGGAGTTTAGCGAGGTGTGGCTTGCATGGATCCCTCAACTTTTTTCTACCCAGAACCCCATGCAAACCTCACATTTAGCTAAAAAATCACATTTTCCTTACATTTCTGCCTGGGATCACTGTGCCAGCACAAATGTCCTGCCACTCTAAGTTCCCCTTGGTCTTCTGATAAAATGATACCTCACTTGTGTGGGTTTCCAATGCAGAGTCAGCCTAAAACATATATATAAAAAAATGCATCACTTAGAGCTTGCTGTGCTATTCCTTCATTCCCTACATTTTTGGCCCACCCACGCAATTGAGGTAGACCAAGGGGAATGCTTGGTCATAGGAAATTTTTACCAGCACGGTGATCCCACACAGACATGTGAGAAAAATGTGGGTTGTTTGGAGAATTTGAGGTGTACAGGGGATTCTGGTTGAGAACATTTTGGGGATCCACGCAAGCTGCACATCCAGTTTTCAGAAATGTCTGGGTATGGTAGGTTTCCCTACATGGTCAACAAACCCAGGAGCAAAAGCGCAGGTGACCCTCTAGGAAAACCAGGTCTTTTTGAGATCGATAATTTTTTGATGTCTCCAAAATATGTTTTGGGCACTTCCCGGTAGAAAAGCACACCCACAACCCCTGTGGAGTGGACATCCTGTGGCTAGCCATAATCCTTACTAACATAAGTCACTTGACAAACAAGTCAACTATACCCAACACTGTGTAAAATAAGCAATAAACAAGGTGTGGCTTGATGAAACAAAAAGTAAAACTACTGACAAATAGCCATTGTAAGGTAAAGTCAATCAAATCAAAGCACACACAGACCTATACACCACTCACTTGTGAGACAGCTAGACTCACCAACACCTACTGCACAGCCACAGTAGGCACTACTAATATCCCAGTAGAAAGGAAAAACAAAAAAAATGACACAATGCACATCGTGCACAAATAGGAGAATTTCACACACAATAAAACAGAAAGCTAAATATTCTGCCATTATAGCATTTACAAAAACGCATTCATGCAGGGCAATGATACTCATTTGTTCTTACCATTTTCTTACCACACAGATGCAGCCACAAAAACTGCAGATCAACCAGTGATGAAACTGCAAGCATGAAACTCAAAGCACAACAAAAGATTTGCACTAAAAATGCAAAAAAATATTACGATCACAAATGCAAATGATGACAAGGAATAAAATCCTTAACATTATAAAACACTGTGAAGTCTGCCCATGCCAGCCAAGCACCAATCCACACACAGCCAGCCAAATGCCACATCAGCCAAAGTACAGTTCACATATAAACTTTCCCTGGTATCTAGTGGCTTTTGTCCCCCTTGGGGGCAGATGGGTCTACAAATATATTGCTAATCTCCCCCCGAAGGGGTCAGAAATGGCCAAAACATTCACCCCCTAATTGGAGCAACTGCTCCCCACAATATGATGCACCATATAATAAAATTCCCGGTGGTCTAGTGGCTTCTGCTCTCTTTAGGGGCGAGTGAGCCTAAAGAAATATGGCCAATCTGCCCCTAAGGGGCAGAAATTACCAAGACATTCACCCTAAAAAGGGGAGTGACCCTTGCCCAAGGAGCTGCTTTCGCACAGAGGACATGCAAGGCATGGACATGGGCAGTACAGGCTTCCTTTATTGACATAACAAGTATAATGCAGGCAGTTGTATTCCAACTTTCCTGCAAAGAACACAAGAACCACACAGATATCAATTTTACAAGCTTCCCTTGCACAAGGAACAGGTCCATCTTAAACAAAGGCATCGAAAGTGTCTCACATTCACACATCAGTACATCACAGTAAGAAGCATTGCAAGCTTCTTCAATCTTTGGGGCACATAACACAAGCTTCTTTGGGCACAGGACAGGTATGACGCAGACAACATTGCAAATGTCCTTCACATGCAAACAGGCATTCAAGCTTCCTTCATGTACCTAAAGGGTGCTGCAGACGCCCTATCCACAAAAGTTCCTCGCACACACAAAATATCCATGTGGCTTAATGGCTAGAGCGGCCGAATTTGGAGGTGGAGAACCGGGTTCGAGTCTGGTGGGAGGCTCAAGCATCCTGTGATTCTGGGCAAATCACTTAATCTCCCCATTCCTAAAAATAAATGTGTACGTCTGTGATGCACTGGTGTTCATGTAAAGTGGTTGAGTTTCTGTTATATAAAATTGCAAAAATAAAACAGCTAACACGGTAAACTTTCCATAGACACAGAAAAGGGACATGGTGGGCATCACCAGTGCAGGCTTCCACTCACAGGCGCAGTGCATTCAACAGCCAGGCAAGCTTTCATCCCTAGGGCATTTAGGGCAAAAGACAGCAGCAGTACAAGCTCCATTTCCACTCAAAACAAAGAATGTACTGGAAGCAGTTGGCCATATTTAACACGCACAGCTGAAACATGCAGTATTTGTGTGTGTGTATCTGATACACGGCATGTAAATCACATTGTGCACCATTGCAAGCTCTACTCTCCAGGACAGGAACAGCAAAGAAAGCATCCCTTGGACAATCAACACAGGCAGGGGCTGTGCAAGCTGCTATCACACAAACAGGGTGAGCAAAAATGTGCAAGCTTCATTCACAGTAGCTGCTTCATTCATAACATTCGCACATGTGCCTCAGCTCACCAATATCTGGACAAAGCAAAGTCATGAAAGTTAAATTTGGTCCAAGCAGCCACCCCGGTATCATTGGTTAAGGTAACAGCACTGATTCCTTGTCCAACCAGTACTGTGCCTCACTGCTGAAACTGCCGGAAAGACTGGCAGGCTATCAGAATTATATAACAGGGGGGAAATCAAATTATGTAGCAGAGCGCTATAAAAAACTAAGAAGAACAAGCGTGTGCCTTGCGCTGAAAGTTTAAAAAGGCGTGCAGGCTGCAGCGGGAGAGAGAGGCAGGGGGATGCACCCGCGAGTGGTGCACGCATGATGGGGAGAGCAGTCTGCTCTTTTTCAAAGCACATACTCATGCTTGTGGCGTGCCGCTGTGCACTCCTGCAAGGCGTATGGCGCCACAAGCACGAGTATGTGCTTTGAAAAAGAGCTGCAGAACGGCTAAAGGTCTCCTATGCAGTGCATGCATGCCTTGTAGGTGAGACCTAAAAAGAGGAGGAGAAAGGCAAAAGGTTTGTAGTAACCCTTCAGAGAGAGTCATTTTCCAACACCTCATATTTATAATTGCTGGCATATTTTGGGTTTCTATTGACTAATTGTGTCTGTATCTGGCATAATGCTGTTTGTGACAGAACAATGATGATTCTTGACATATTGCGAGTGTTACCCTCCCAAGGCATGATAGCGTTGATAACAGAATGGTGGTAATTCTTTCCATATTATGAGTATCCATGGCACAAAGCTGTCTACCCATTGCATATTTTTGACACTGGCACAGTGGTTGCAATTTCTGCCATATTATTGACAACCATGGCACAATAGAGACCACCGCCAGCACTATGTTGAACCTGGCACAATGGTGGTGATACTTGGCATATTGTGTGCATTCATGGAAGAATGGTTCCCACGTCTAAGCTTATGCTTGCAACTCCACCAGTGTGGTAGTACTTAGCTTAGATGTGCACGATATGATGGTGCCCACATAAGAATTAAACTGGTGTTGCCTTAGTGGTGCTAATTTTGCCATTCCATGGGTATCCATGATATGTTGCTGCCATACTCAGGCATAATGCTGGCTGTGAAATAACAGTGGTAACTCCTGGCATACCATCAGCATCTGCAGTACGAAGTTATCAATTTCTAGCATAATGCTGACTGAATTATGGTATTTATTGACATATTATGGACTACCATTGCACAATAAAGCCCAGTCATGGCTTAAGGGAGTTCCTAGAGCAATGGGGGTATACAGGGTATATTGTAGGCATCCATAGCACAGTGCTGCCCAGCCCTGTTATAATGCTGATAATCACATATTGGTAGACATTCTTGGTAAATTGTAGACAGACTTGTGCCTACAGCTGGTGTCCACTCTGGCATAGTGCTGCTCATTTCTTAGTGGTTGGAATTCCTAACATATTGCAGCTATTAATGCATGATGCTGATAAGACATGACTGTAACTAATTTTGAGTACATTAAAGAGTAAGTAGCATTAAAGAAGAGAAGGCCCAGTGAAAGTGTACCCATCTAACATGTACACACACTTACATACCTACCCACCCATCCTTGCAAAACCATAAATGGATACTTTCAAAGACAGTTGAGCAATACAGAAGCCACTGCATTTTCAAATGTATGTTTTATGTTATGACCCAAACCCATTGTACCATTAATTAAAATGTAACATTTTATTGCAATTAATTTCATTGATATTTTAAATTGAATAATAGCAGCAATAATTGCTATTTTCGTATGTCCCTAATTTGCCTAGGTCTTGCCTAGCATATATCACAAGCTGTTTGCAGAAATACTCACAGTCAGCTTACATTTCGCTTAGAGCCTGCTCATTGCTTACAAATATTGACTTTTTTGTCACTTTTGTTTGCTTGATTCTTATTCATTAGGTGGTGTAAACTTTACTTCTTCTATTTGTGTTTGTCCCTTCATTTGAGCATGACAGATTACTTGTGTCCTTCCACAGCTTACAGTGCAGGCGTTATTTTTTTCTTTTTGGTTAGGAACTCCATGAGAGTTCATATGTTTTCCAGCTGTCTCCCTCATAAGCTGCCTGTGTGTGCCTCATCTATGTCATGGTCTGGGTCCCCTCGGTGCCTTATACTGCTCATTGAACAATACTGTGTAGATGGTCATTTCTGGCCATGAATGGTGGTACTAGATGAGTTCAGGGACACAGTGGATATGCAAACCCTCTTTCATAAATAAATAACACACTCAGCATAGCCCTAAGAAATTTAGATAAAACATAAAAATGTGTGTTTCTTAAACCCAAGTCTAGTGCATAAAATATGAATGGTAACCAAATAAAACAAGAAAATAAATGCAACAAGGCATGACATGGCCATCAAAAGCAAGATGAACATTCTTAATTTTAAGCGCTATGGTAAACTTGATCAGAAGCTGAGCATAGAAAGTTTATACATCAATTGTCTAAGATGTATAGCATAGCATGCCTTCTCTCTGTAACAAATAGTTGTTTATTTTTTTTATCACAGCCCTTGCCTGCGTTTAAGGAGCCATGCCAATGGCCACTTCTCAGCATTCCTCCCCCAGCAGCTATCAACTGGGACTGATATGTCCCAGCAAACTGGTACAACCTCTGGCTTTATAGTTCTGTGGTGAAGTCTCTTCAATTAATAGTCAGATAGCTGATGTTTTATAAAATCTGATTGCCTATTTCATATAAAGTTTATAAGCTTGGAGATACTAAGCTGACAAAAAGACAAAATAAGTATGGGGGTGCATTTGTCATCTTGATTTACATGTAGATAATTCACCATTATAACTGAAACAATTGAAACTTGTCAGCTTTCACTGTAAGCGTCATAATGTTATGGCTAGGACCAGAACATGAACAACAGAAATATATCAGATTAGATATGAGGTGGAGAAGATGTTGACAATTCTGCTCATGTATAGAACTTCTCACAATACATAGAGATAAAAAAAAAGTGTGCAGGTAAGTAAAGGGTGAAAAAGAAGGAGGTTTAACCTGGTCCTATAACAGTGTTCACAACACCTCCATGGTATGTTCATTCTTGTGTGCTACTCACCCCTTGTTGCATTCTCACGCCAACTTCAAGTTGCTTTTTCTCTTGCTTGTTTCCTTTTTTCCACCCAGTGCTCCATGTTGCTCTCTCTCTCTTTTGTTTGCTTCCCACTACCCACACTCTTATTGTTGCTTCCTCCCATCTGCACCTTCCATCTTGCTTCTGCCCCCTATGTCTGTGTTGCTTCTGCCTCCCCCATGTTGCTCTCCCATATGTTGTTTTCTATCACCCACTTAAATAAAAAAAGTGATTTTGCACTTTTCTATTCTTATTTATTGATCTAATGTGATGCAGTCATTTTGCAGGCGCACACATACGCACAGTTAGATGCATCATAGCCTTTTTAGGTCGAGACTAAGAGAGCACATGCGCTGTCTGCAAAATCTGTTGCATCCTATTCTATGATTTGTGGCGCACCTAGCAATTCTTATTAGCTGTTACCTGTGTCAAACAGAAATGCAGCTTTGTTACGACTGCATTTCAGTAATAGTCCCTCCTTTGTGTGCTTAGGTTTGCTTCTGGTGACTTAACTTAGAGAGCATTTTGTTTAGCCATCACATTGTATAGCGTGTGATGGCCCCTACTCCCTTTTCAGACAAAGGGGCAAATTGTGCATCTTTTGTCCACGCTTGCTAAGTGCTCCTAATGGCTGCCTTTACTTTTGATCAGCCAGCTGCGTCATTTCTTTTTTTTAATAAGGCCACCACAGGAGCAGAACTTGGAGCTTCAAAATCCGCCGATCTCACCCTCCCAATTCGTGTTGAGCCTGATTGTTGCGTTTCCCTCAACCCACCCTTTCCCTGTGCAAGAAGTGAGGCGCCATCTATGTCATTATCTGGAAGAGAGGGAACATTTAGGTCCTTTTCTATGGCATTACTCGGTGGCTTGCAACAGTGACTTATCCCCTTTGCAAGCCGGTCAGTAATTACATGGAAAAGGGCCTGAATGTTCCCCCTCTTCCAGATAAGGACATGGACAGTGCCTCACTCCATAAACACAACCAACATGATATTGTAAATGAGAGAAAGCTGTAATAAAACATTTAGCAATTTTTGGGTTACAAATCTCGAGTCTTCCACCTGAATCAGGAGTGTTGGCATGGATGCTGTAGTGAGGTAAAGTACTCATAACAGATGCCTTGTAACCCCCTCTTCTCCCTCACTTGTCTCTGCATCCCCATATTCGATCTTGCTAACATTTATGCATGCCTTAGCTCCTTGCTCCCATGTTTCTCCATCCCTCACACAACCCAATCCTACTGGCCGGCATGTACACAGCCATTCCCCTCCTTCGCACCATCCTTCGTTAACCCGTCAGTTTTCACTTGTCTGCATTATGAGCAGGAGACAATGAGCATGTCCATCTACAGGCATGCAGGCCATAGAATTCATGGCAAGGGCCATATGCATCTATATTTGTGCCTCTTCAGCTGCTGTATACATCCCAGGAGCAGGCACGCCCATAATTGGGGTCTGCAGCTGTAGCGAAGAATGTGTGCAACATGAACACCCTGCAGCTCACACCCACCTTTACCCCTCGGCAGAGGAAGGAAAAATTGAAACTGAGCTTTCAATTTTTTCCAAAATGACATATGCCCATTCAGGTGTTTTGTATTTCCTGCTTGGAAATCTAGCTTTTCTTGTTTTTCCTACTAATTTTTCTCCTCACTCTTCTTGTTCTGTTTGACTTGTGACCTCTTTACTTTGTTCTGTTCTTTTTCTTAACCTTCTCTTCACAAGAGTGTACTTTAGTCTGTTCACCCCACTTGGCCAAATATCACCTTATCTTGGTTTCTTTGCTTTGACCACTTTTTCACCTTCTACATCTGGTTCACAGGTTCTTTTATTTGCCATTTCTTCTGACTGATCTTCTTATTGATTTTCCATTTCTTCTGGTTCTTCGGATTCAACAATAACTTCTCTTTCATCTGTAAAGTCACTGCCTTCTGGTTCAAAAACAGTCTAATCTGTTTCAGGTTCCACTGGGAATTCACTTTCTTCTGGATCAAAATGTGAACTCACTTCTTTCTGGCTCAACGGCAGTCTCTTTAATCCTAGAATCAGGTGCCCACTCTACTCAACTTGTGCTTGGCTGTTCACCATCCATCAGAACCTGTCACTCTAGATTCATCAGCTTCACTCACTTCAGCCACTGGTCTTTGTTTTTGATTTACCAGTTGTTGCTATTTTGATCTTTCAGGTGGATCTATGGTTGGTCTGGTATGGCTTGCGTGAATCCAATTTGGCAAACCAGCACACTTCACTGCTGTTGTTGTCACAAGTATGATTTGATAAGTTCTGTGCCACCAGGGTTCTAAACACAACTTTCTTACGTGCTTCTTGATGGAAACTATTCACCAGGACTCAGATCATGAGCTTGATTTCGATGTATTGTTGTGGCATCTTCGCTATCCTGGTGAGACACAGAACGTACCAGTTCAGCCAATCCTCTGCAATAGTCAAGCATTAGATCTTCAAATATACTTATTAGTTTGTTTGCTGGTATATATGCTTGTCTCATTGCTCTTCCTATGAGAATTTCATAGGTACTCAATCCAGTCATTTTGTCAGATATACTTCTTAGACTCATCAGCACAAGGGGTAAAGCGTCAGGCCCTTTCAGTGATGTAAATGCGCACACTTTCCCTAACCTGGATTTTATTGTGCCATTGATTTGCTCAACTACTCCAGATGCTTCAGGTCGATAGGCACAATGCAGCTACTGTTCAATTTTAAATGCTGCACAAATCAGCCAAATTATCTCATTGTTGAAATGGGTTCCTCTGTCTGCTTCTAAAGTGACTGGAAATCTTAATCTAGGATTCAGTTCTCTCTCAACAGCAGTTTAGCTACGGTTAGGCTGTCATTACTTCTCGTGGGATAGGCTTCCAGCCAGCGAGAGAACAAACAGACAATGACTGGTACATATTTCAGCCCATTGCAAGGGGGGAGCTCAATTAAGTCAAGTTGAAGTCGGGTAAATGGGCCTCCTGCTCTTCCAATTCGCCCCCAACTAACAACTCTCTTTCTGTCTGGATTCTGCTGCTGACAGATAACGCACCTCTGACAAAGGTTTTCTGCAATGACCCTGAACTTTGGGTTATACAATGTCTGCTTGAAGAGTCTGATCATTGCATCTCTTCCAATGTGTGCAATTCCATGGTAAACCCAGGCCATGTGGGAAAGTAAAGAGTTTGGCAAAACTGGTCTTTCATCAAGATGAATCCACAATTCGTCCTCTGCTCTCTTTCTACAGCCTGAACTTTTTCCAATTTTCTTTTTCCTCATCACTTGCCTCTTCTTGCTTCTGCCTAACTTCATCCCAAGTTTCAAAAGTGGTTCTGAACATAAGTTGGCATTCGGTAATTCCCCTTTCAATTGATCTGTTTAAAGCCATTGTATTTTGTGCACAGTAAAGTGCTATTTGGTCAGCATATCTGTTGCCTTTCGTCACATAATCATCTCCTGATTTGTGTGCGTCATATTTGACCACTTCAATTCTTTTGGGCAATTGCAAGGCATCCAATAGTTTTTTTACAGTTTTACCGTTTCTAATAGGAGAACCTGAAGAAGTCAGAAATCCCCTTTGCGTCCACAGCTGGCCAAAATAATGCACAATTCCAAATTTGTTTTAGCTATCTGTGAATATTGTTAATTTCAGATTTTTGGCATCAGCTATTTGGGCGGAGTTTACTCCTTTTAGGATGCTTCAAGAATCCCTTCTATGGTGCATAGGCAGTGCATAATTCATCTCTTTCATTTCTCAAAACACGATCCATCAACATCTCGCAATCCAATTCTTCCATTGGACTATCTTCTATGTTTGGCCTAGGTTTGGTGCATAATTTTTGCATATCCAGACAATCATGATCCGCTTCCTCTCTCACTTCCTCACGACTAGAGATTGGCAATAGAGTTGCCAAATTTAAAGTAGTGGACCTTACCACATTTTCAGCACCCAGGATCACTCTCTCGCACTTAATCAGCTGACTTGAAGATAAATATTGTGTCCTGGTACAAGTCAAAAGAAATTGAACAGAATGTGGCACATACACTTTGACGGTATACCTCATCACAATCGGTTCACTCTATTCCAGACTCATACAAGTAGCTGCTACTGCCTTCAAACATCCTGGCAATGCTGCAGCCACTGAATCCAAAGTAGCAGGACATTGTGCCATTCCATGTTTCTGAGTTAGGACTGAAAGTGCGCACCCATCTCTCTCACAACAATACAATGCAAATTCCTTTGTATAATCTGGCATTCCCAATGCAGGTGTTCAACAAAGACCGCTTCTCAATTTTGTAAAAGCATCCAAACTTTCATCATCCAGAACAATTGGATCTTTAACATCTTATTTTGTTAACCTCTGTAGAGGTTTTGCAATAAGTTCAAAACCACAGATCCACTTACGACAGTATCCAACCATTCCCAAAAACATTTGTACTTCTTTCTGAGTTTTGGGTGGACTCAACTGTTTGATCACACTGATTCTTTCTGGAGTTACTTTTCGAACTCCCTTCTCAATTTTGTGTCCAAGGTACTGTACTTCCTGTTAAGAAAATTGTAATTTTGTTGGGGACACTTAGTGTCCTCCTTCTGCCAAGTGGTTCAATAGGGCAATTGTCTGTCATACATGCCTCTCGGATCTTTGATGACACCAATAGGTCATCAATGTATTGAACCAAAACCGAATTACCTGTCATAACTAAGGTCCCAAGACATTTTTTCAAGATTTGATTAAAGATTGAGGGAATCTCTGTGTACCCTTGAGGTACTCGGCACCATGCCAAAACAAGGTCTCCGAACCGGAATGCAAACAAATGCTGGCTTTCCGGATGCAAAGGAATTGGGAAAAATGCCTTTCACAAATCAGTCACTGTGTACCATTCAGCATCACAAGGAATTTGATAAAGGATCACTGCTGGATTTGGTACTACTGGACAACATGTGACTACAATTATATTAATTTTATGCAAATCCTGCACTACCCTATATTTTCCACTCGGCTTTTTGATACCTATGATAGGCGAATTACAAGGACTGCTCATTATTTCTTTTAAAATTCCTTGTTCAATCATTTGGTCGATCAAAGCAGCAAATCCTGCAATTACCTCTGGACTCATTTTGTACTGAGGGTTGTTCAGATAAACAGCACCATCCTTCATTATTACCTGAAACGGATCTAAATGTACCTCTGCACCTGAGCACTCACAATATTTGGCATGGGAGCTTGAAGCACCTGTAACTGTGAGGTGACTATCTGCTGCTGCTGCTGTTAATTTACACCCACCTCATTCTGCATCTGTGGAATTAAATTGTGATTTGCCCCATTACTCTTTTCAGCAGCTCTACATGTGTTCTTTCAATGTCTATGCTTTCTGCACACATGACAAGGACATTTCTTCATAGCTTCTTTTATGCACATTTTACCTCTACCTCTACCTCCACCAGATACCTGACCACTCTGATTCTGACTATTCATCTGATTACCTGATTGATTAAAACTGTTTTCTTGCTGCTCTGTTACCTTCACTTGCACCCACATCATTTTCTCTTTAACTTTTTAAGTTTTGTTTCAATGTCATCACTCCATACTTTGCAAACCTCAACATTTCGGCTGTCATTTTTGTTGGAAATGGCCCTTTTTGCAGGGTTAGCCCCAAACGTTTTGCTTGTTCCTCCGTTATTTTTCCTGACCCGTGGTTGCTGGCAATGGGACTCTGGGCACTTTACCACTGCTGATCAGTGCTAAAGTGCATTTGCTCTCTGTGTAAATTGTGATTGTCATTGGTTATCCTTATTGGCATATTTGTATCCCCCAGAAGTCCCTAGTAAAGTGCACCGAGTGTGCCAGGGCTGGAAATAGAAATGCTACTAGTGGGCCTGCAGCGCTGATTGTGCCACCCACATGAGTAGCCCTAAAATAGTGTCTCAGGCCTGCCACCGCAGTGCCTGTGCGCAGTCTCTGAACTGCAATGTCCTCCTGGTCAGTGTCTCCACTGACCAGGCCTAACCCTTCCCTTTCTGTGCTGTGCACATTGGTCACCCCTATGGAAGGCTCAAGGTGCCCCCTTGGGCAGGGTGCAGTGTATGTGAAAGGAAGAGCATGTAAATGTATATGTCCAGTATTTGTAAAGAGTGAAAAATCACCCAATGGTGTCAAGGCGCTGGGGGCCGTCGGGAAGATTAGGTGAGCTATTGCCCAGAGTCACATGGTGCTGGGCAGACCCCTGCCACCGGAGCCGGGAACCGAACCGTCATCCCCAGCGTCCAGCGTCAGTTGCCCTGGTCGCTGCGCCATACCTCTTCCACATGTACTGGTGCAGATGACATGCTCTGGTAGTGAACTACAGCCATTTTCGTTTTTCACTTTTGTACGGCTATCTTGCCCATAGGCTATCATGGGGAATGCAGGCTACAGTGGCTACCAGCATATCTTCTCATAGGAGCAAGATAGGACATAAAAGTCTGGTATCCCTGAACTCAGAATTTAAGAACACATCTTTTAGGAAAGGTGGTTTTTAAATCCTGTGTTTGAGAACAGCACTTTTAGAAAGTAGCTGTTCTCTTGTCTGACATTTCTGTGTGCCTTGGCTGGTTTGTGAATTTACTGTCTGGTTTGTGAGTGACAGGGCTGGGGGATACCAGGAGACAGAATGAGGGAGGAGTTGCACCTGGGACATGAATACGACTGTGCCCGACCCCCCACAGTGCTGGCTCCACCCCCTGTGGTGCGTCTAATGTCTCTGTCCTGCACTGTGAAAAGAGAGAAGGAATCATGTCAACAAAGTGTTCCAGGGCTGTACTTTCCCTCCACAATGCTGGCTCCACCTCCTGCTGGGCAGCTGACAACCCTGCTCCTCTCTCTGAAAGGAAAGGAGAGGCCAGGAAGACAAAGTGCTCAAGGTACACCTGGAACTGGTTCAGACCGGGCTCAGAGCCCTCCTGCACAAAGGGAACAAAGACTTTTAGGGGTATAAGTACAGGACCCGTGACTTTTATTATTATTTATTCAGCTTATAAAACGCACTATCACCTTGCAGGCATCCTGGCGCTGGTGGCTCAGAAAAAGGCAGGAGGGTGTGTCAGGACATGGTCAGACGTCTAGGTCTTGGGAAACAGCGAGGTTTTTACACTTTTTCTAAATGGAAGGAGCTCCCTAATTTGCCTGATCTCCCAGGGGAGTCTATTCCACAGTTTGGCCACTCCCACCCCAAAAGATCTACCCCCTGACCTAGCTTTCCTGAAACTTGGTATCCTCCCTGTCTTGCCGATGAGGAGCGGAGCAGTCTTGTTGGAGTGTACCATTCAAATTTTGTTTGCATCAGTAAAGGTCCTATCCCATGGAGGGCTTTAAAGAAAAGGTAGAGGGACTTAAATTGTACTCTCTGTCTCAGAGGGAGCCAGTGGAGTTCTTCCAGAGCTGCTGAGGTGGACGATCTTCTAGGCAGCCCTAAAACTAACCTGGCTGTAGCTGACTGAATTCTTTGTAACCTATCCAGCAGGAAACAAGGGGATTCAAGCAAAAGGGCGTTACAGTAGTCAAGCCTACTGAGAATTGTGCATCTTGCCACTTGTGCCCGCGCCTCAGAGGGTAATAACAGAAAGATCTTCTGAAGGGACCTAATAATTGCAAAGCAGCAGGTTGTCGTTTTCGCAAACTGAGCTTCCATAGAAAGCTTGTTGTCAAGCATGATGCCCAGATTGCGAACTGTTTCCACTGGCAGAACTTTGGTTGAGGTTCCGGGAGGCCAGAAATTACAAGGAAAAGGATGAGGGATCCTATTCCCAGTGCAGAAGAGCACCTCAGTCTTTTCTGCATTGAATTGAAGGGAATTGTTTTGAAGCCAACAGGCCATGTCCCGCAAACAGTTGTGAAACACCTTCACCGGTGTTGAGTCCATAATTTAAGATGTTAATATTATGAGATTTAATGACCACTATCAGGGGTTTTAAATATATGTTAAATAGGATAGGGCTAATTGCAGATCCCTGAGGAACCCCATATGGCACGTTGGAGAATGCAGATTGAAAGGGGGGGGGGGGACACCGCCTGCTGTCTATCCTACAGAGAAGACAGTAACCAGCGTAAGGCTCAGCCTTTCACCCCAGCCTCACTCTTCTCAGCAGGATTTCATGGTTAACCGTATCAAAGGCAGCAGACAGGTCGAATAGGATTAGTGCTGCTGCCTGTCCCCTGTCTGCCCGCCTTTGAAGCTCATCTATAATGGTCACCAGGGCCGTCTCGGTTCCGTGAGCTGGCCGAAATCCAAATTGAACCTCCTCCAGTAATTGATGCTGTTCCAGATGTTTAGAAAGGGTTATGCTAACCGTACGTTCAACAATTTTAGCTGGAAAAGGCAGCAAGGAAATAGGCCTATTGTTTTTTGAGCACTCAGGATCCAGGGATGGATTCAACAAAGGGGACACCAAAGCTTGCTTCCAATGGAAGGGGACTACAACACTAGCTAACGACTGGTTACTGATCAGGCGAAGAGTAGGGAACAATTCTTCCTCATACTCCTTCCAAATCTTTTGTGGAACCGGGTCCATGGGCGAGCCAGAGGAAATACCCCTTGCCAACCTGCTAAAATCCTCCTCCGTTAGAGGCAAGAACTCCGATAACTGATCAGTGAACTGCCAAATGGGGCCATTATCCACATCATCTGAAACCCTGACCCCAAAGGCAGGGGAGCTTTTAGACTCAGAGGAAACAATAAGGAACCTCTGTCAAGGAGAAAGCTGGAAGACTGAAGAAGAAGGGCTGCCCTGCTGTGTGATGCTGGACTGAACTGCAGTTGCTGGAGAGGGGAAGGACTTTGTTGTTGCTTTGTACCCTTACTTGAAGAAATCTCCAAGGGCCTGTTGTGAGCTGGATCCCTGTTTTGAAGTCCAAGGAACAAAAGGACTTCACTGCCAGCTTCCCTGAGCTCTGCTGGGAGAGCTTTGTCCTTCCTAGAGTACTTGGGCCAGTTGTGGTGCTTCTGGAAGTTGTACCTGTGCTGGGAAGCGGGAAACCAAGATTTGAGAGACTTTGCTACAGAAAGGTTATTGCATCGCTCGCTTGCGGAGTGCATCCCCGACAGCACGAGGAAATTCCCGCTGCTATGAAGGTCGAGATCATCGCAGCGCCTGTTGCAGCTGCCGGAGACGTTGTATCCTTCGTTTGCAGGAAGATCATCATCGCTGCGAGCATTGTCGCAGAGCCTGTCATCGCTGGGTGAGATAGCTGCACCTCCCGCTAGCGGACCGCATCACGTCGCTGCGAACATAGTGGCAGAGCCATCGCATCGAGGAGATCATCACAGCCCCTACAGATCATCACTTTGTGCCTTTGCGAGACCAATCTTCCTACGGAAACTACGCACCGGAATCCAACGTCGCTGCGAACATAGTCGCAGAGCCATCGCATCGAGGAGATCGTCACAGCCCCTACAGATCATCACATCGTGCCTTTGCGAAACCAATCTTCCTACGGAACCCACGCACTGGAATCCATACAAGTCATCGCCTTCCTCCCGATAAAGACCGGATTCATCGCAACACGCCCGCTGCTGCAGCAGGACTGTCGCCAACGCCTCCCCATGGTCTCAGGAACAACGCATCACTTGTTTACCACCGCACCAGCTTCTGCTTTGGAACTTTGTCACATTTAAAGGTACTGTTGGCTAAACGTGACGCAACTGTGAACTTTTCACGCAACTGTGGATTATTTTATCGCAACTTTAAGAACTCTTTCGCAACCATATTCTTGACATGTGTATGTTGGATTTTTGTAGTTTTGGTCTTGTGTAGTTTAGATTAAATACCTTTATTTTTCTAAACTGTTGTGGAGTCAGTTTGTGGTGTTTTCACTGTGTTACTGTGAGTGTTGGTGCAAATACTTTACACATTGCCTTTGATAAGCCTTGACTGCTCGTGCCAAGCTACCAAGAGGGTGAGCAGGGGCTATCTAAGAGTATTTCCTCCTTACCCTGACTAGAAGCAAGGGGCCCTATTTTGACAGTGGTACCTACCCCTGCCAACTAGAGACCTCCAGTTCTAACAGTTTTGCTCTGCCAGCAAATCAAAAACTGTTGAATCATATTACTAATTTCTGGCTTTAGTCCAAACACAAAACAATACATAAAATGTCCCATATCCTTATCTCCAATATTCTCAAATCCACTGTACTGCTTAAAAACTTGCAACAACCTTTCGCAGTAGGCATGTACCAGCTCTTTTGGTTCCTGGGTAGTTCTGTCAATTTTAACCCAATCTTTTTCCTTAGGGTACATTTTCCCTTATAGAAACGTGATTACTTGATTGTACTTTTTCATCGCCTGCTCTCAAGCTGCACCTGTTTTTGCATCTCTGGGATATTCATCTTTTGGTCATTTTGTCCATAAATCAGCTTGAACGACAATCTCAAACAACCCATCTAGATCCTTTAGCAGCACTTTTGAAAACTTCACAAACCTTTCTACGTGTTTGTACCATTAAACAGGTTTCTTTCTCAATCTGGGAAAATCATTCATAAAGGACAATATATCCTGTCTTGACCATGGAACATGGACATATCCACTACCTGGTACTTCTCTCATCAGACACACCTTTTCAGCATGTTCTGTCTCCTATAACGGACACATAGATGCTACTTTACTAGCTGCCTCTTCCTTCCTTTTCATCCATCTATTTTTCCAACGATCTACATCTCCTCATTTCTTCAAAATATTCATCAATTCTTTTATCTGTCATGTTTTTGCCATTGCATTCAAACTCTCTAAGTCCTTGTCAGTGAAAGCAAATCTATATGGTTTTTGCAATACTTTTGACTTCTCTATATGTACTCCAAACTCACTAGCAGTTTCAGATATTTTCTCATGTAAATTCTTTGCTCTCCAGGTAATGCTCTTGCATAAAAACAACAGTTCATCATCTCGAGTTCCTAGACTTCTGGACTTATTGTACCAATAATCATTTCTTTCAAATCTACTTTTAACTGACTCATATTTATACTCTGTGGTTGAGGTTTTGGCTTAGCCATTTCTTTCATCCAATTATTTAATCCTTCCAGTGATGGACCTGCTGAAATCTCAGCTACTGGAGTAACATTCGGCCCTATTCTCCTTGGGTCTAATTGTGTACCTCTTTGAGGGGTCTCCGTTATCAACTCCCACACCAGAAGATCTAACAAGGTATTATTTGCATTTGCCTGTCTATCCTCATTCGCACCCCTCCTGATACTTCTTCCTGGAACAGCCAATGCATGAAGTACAGGACCAATTGTTATCAGTATTGTCAATGCTTCTGCGTTCAAAATCAACTGATTCAATTTCCGGACCTGTTCTAACTTTGCCTTGTTTAACAGATTTGCTTCATTTTCCCTCACTATTTTCGCTAAATCTGAGACTTGTGGAGTCAATGGAGTTCCCATCTGTGGAGCACTTGGAGTCACCACCCCAAAATGTTCTTCATAATGAAGAAACTAGAAACCTTCTCAGGGGTCTCACTGATACATGGTCCTTTAAACCAACAAAGAAGAAATTGGCACAGAAGCTGAAATATGAAAAGAATGCATTTATTCACCTCAGATGAGGGAGACTACGTCACACAGAAGCCTTAGCAACTGAATGAGGCAGTCTAAGGAGCAAAGAAAACTGGGGCCTTATACATTTTTAGGGTTACATAGTCAGCATAAGACCAAGGGGAGGTCCTGGCTCATGTAAGCTTGCAACATGCCTAATATGGGCATGCAAGATCTGCTTGCTCAACCAAGTGGGAGGAGAGCTACTTCTCCATACAGCAGCAAAAATAGCCTGACAGTTGTATACTAGGAGCAGGTGCATTCTACTAGCTAGGTCCTTCTGAGCATGTGCAAGGCTCTGAAGAGGGTAACAGCACATGGCGAGCACATGGCGAACTAAAATGGCTGCCAAAATACAAAATGGCTTTCAGCTCATGCTAACAAATCCCTCCAACCTTTAAAAATAAGGCAGAGGTCTTTTGTTCATAATGACCTCTATCAATTCATAGTCATCAGAATCATTCATATCACCTCTTATAATTGGAGTTTATATACTGTTCTTTTTCTCTTTACATTTACCTCAAGTCTGCTCATTAATTGGGAAACTGGGTACAATCCTTCCGTTACCACAGCTCTCCTCCATCTCTTCAGCTTTTCTCCCCTACTCTCAAATAGGCATCTAAACATCATACTCCTGTAACCTCTGTTACCAATTCTGTATTTTTTCTCTCAAATGCCTCAACTTCCCATTCTTCCAAGGTTTCGTACTGTGTCAATCTAGGATTTGGTTCTAATGAATTCATTTGGTTTCTGCAATATCCGGAAAAGCGAAACCACCATCATTCTTTGTATACTCCACTCAATTTTCTAACCACATACACGTATGATATCCTCGTTCCAACATCATAACAGAAGCAGGCGTCTTTGGAGGTGGAATCGTAATTCCCTCTCTAGTCACAATTGGTTTGTCCTTTTAAAAGAAATTCTTTATTTTCTGCATCATCTTAATTTTCTGATTCCATCCGCTAATGGGTCTTATAATAAATAAACAAACAATCTTTCCATAATTCCACTTAATCTATTCGTCAACTTTCGTCCTATACTAGCACGACTCACACCAACCGTTCAATCACAGCTATGTACATATTTGCTATCTCGATCAATACCAGCGTGGCTTACACTAACCAACCAATCAGAGCAAAGTACACGACATCTGTCTGACCAATGCCAGCGCAGCTTTTCCTGACGTCAGTATTACTCCTTCTACTGAGCCTCCCTTCACAAAATATAACAGCAATATTTTTCTGAGTTTTCTTAAATCAAAATTCAGTTGATAACAACGCAAATCAATGCTACCTTGTCTGCTCCACTAAATAAAGAGATGGACTTCACCTCTTCAAGAAGATTTTCTTACACTGCGAGTAATAATAATGACCAGCGTTATCTCACTTCTCTAACAAGCGCAGGGTGGACCTATTACTCCTCTAGGGATGAGGCCAAAATTTCACAGGGAGACATTATGGTGTGAAAAAAGGTCTTGTTACTCTCCTGGGGATAAGGCTAGAGTTTCCAAAGTGGACTCTTAGTTATTCAAACACTCTATTTACATAGGAAAATTCCCTAATATAACACCTACAGCCTTCCGTAGCTTTTAGGTATTAATACAACAGACAAAGTACTTCGGCAGTATGACTTCTCTATCACACTCTTCTTATGCCTACATCAGGCTTAATTCCATTACCGGGATTCCTCAGATATCTCTGTACCTGTCCTTCTAGACAACATAGAACGTGACAGTAACCCTTCGTGTTAAGAACATATAATCAATAATCAATAATCATTACTTTGTTTTTCTCTCTGTCATAATTGTGATGTTTCACCTTTTTGGTGGTTATTTTATTTATAATTAGTTTTTATTGATGATTTGGTTCAATATTGCTTTCTTTACTTTCATTTGAATGTGTAGGTTATTTATATATAGCCTTGAAATAGTCACAAGCCTGCGCACCATAGGGGGTGAAGCACTTGCTGTCTAGTAATATGTGACAAGACTCTGTGATGTCAGCAATGTTAAAAGAACATAAAGGATTAAAATTATTGTTAGATTTGGGGTCTCTAGTTTGCATAGGTAGGTACCTGTGACAAATAGGGACAATTGCGTCTAGTCAGGGTAAGGGGCTACGCTCTTAAAATAACCCCTGCTTACCCCCTTGGTATTTTATTTTTATTTTATGTAGTTTGTAGAGCGCGCAGCTACCCCCGAAGGGGTGTCCCGGCGCTAAAATCCAGGGTTTACCAGGGGAGAGGGGGAGTGAAGAAAAGGAATAGTGGAGAGACTAGAGTCCGGAGAAGAGCCAGGTTTTAAGTTTGGCTCGGAAGATGGTTTCGGACGGACAGAACCTCAGATCAAGTGGAAGGGAGTTCCACAGTCTGGCAGCAATGACACTGAAACCTCTGCCACCGGTTCTAGACAATCTGAAACGGGGCGAGATCAGGAGGCGGAGGTCATTGGATCTCAGGGATCTGGTGGAGCAGGATATCGAGACCCGTTTTTTCAAATAATTAGGTCCGTAGTTATTGACGGCTCGATAGGTAAGGGTGAGGACCTTAAACTGAATGCGGCTAGCCACAGGGAGCCAGTGGAGTTCCCTCCGGTAAGCAGAAACAGATTGACGGTATGGGATATTACCGATCAGTCTGGCTGCAGCATTCTGGACAATCTGCAGCCGGCCTATCAGGTACTGGGGAGCCCCTGCTTGGTAGCTGGGCACAAGCAAGCAGGCTTATCTCAGAGGCAGTGTGTAAAGCATTTGTGAACACATACAGTAATACAGTGACAACATACAGATGGACACCACACAGGTTGTATTATAAAAAAAAGTATTTTTATATAGACTAAACACAAGACCAATCGACAAAAATCCACAATACTGTACTAAAAAATAGACTTTAAAATGTTATAAAATAGCTCAGTTCTCTCAAGTTTGAAATGCAACACTTTACTCTCAATGTACCTTGCATGCGTAATGCAAAGGAAACAAAAGGGTCACAGGGAAGGTGATGTGTGAGTTCCTTACATGCAGGGGACTAGTTTTGTTGGTTCCTCACTGCTGCACAAGGGAGTTGATGCTCGCTTCCTTACTGTGTGGGGAGTTGATGTGTTGGTTTCTTACTGCTCTCCGGTGTGATGCATCAAGATGGCACCTCGTTGTGATACTCTTCTCCGGTACGATGTGACAAAATGGCCACTTGGATGCGATGTGACAACATTGGTGTGACGCATGCACGCCCGACAGACGTGCGGCGACTCGACGATCTTTGGAGCCGCGACAGGCCCTGCGACGTGTTTCTCTGGTGATACGGCAATGTCTCCTGTGGCAGCGTCCCGCTTCTCCGGCGATACACCACTCTTCGCGGATGAGATGATGACAACGGCAGCGGTGTCTCGCTTCCTCTGCCATGCAATGACAACGGATGCAGCAGCGACACGCTTCTCACTGTTGTGTCGCACTTCCAGCTCCCAGCGACACACAGTCTCTCAGAAGGCCCAGCACAACAGCAGGCACTTAAATTCCCAGCATGGGAACTCTGGGCGGAGTGGTTGGTGAAGTCTTGTATCCCTGAGACTTCAGGCAGGAGGCAAGCTCTAGTTCAAGCTCTTGGAGATTCTTCCTCAAGTTGATAGAAAGCACACTCAGTCCTTTTCTCCTTTCTTTGGCAATGAAGCAACCACTGCAGGCCAACCCCAAAACGCACAGCACAGGGGTTGTCTCCTCCTTCAGCTTCCTGCTTCTTCTCCTCAGCAAAGATTTGTCTTGATTCCCAGAAGTGATCTAAAGTTCAAGGGTCTGGGTCCCAATATTTATACTACTTTTCTCTTTGTTCTCTGAAGGTAGAGAGGCCTTTGCTTAGTTCAAACCAGTTCTGGTCAGTCCTGGAGCACTTTGTTCACAGTGCTCCTTCTCTTCTTTTGACAGTGCAGGCCAGGGACATCAGACACACCACAGTAGGTGTAGCCAGCATTGTGGAGGTAAAGGTCCCAGGTCCCAGGTGCAACTCCTCCCTCCAATCTGCATGCAGACCTCTCTATGCAGCTCTGTGCTGACTCACCCTCTCTCCTGGAATCCCCCAGCCACTTTCACTCAAACTCCAGACAAGGAATACACTACCTAGCAGAGGCAGGCTTGGATAGTTAGGCAAGAAAATACCTACTTTCTAAAAGTGGTATTTTCAAACACAGAATGTTAAAAAACAACTTCACTAAAAGATGTATTTTATCATTCTAAGTTCAGGCATACTAAACTCTAATTTCTACCTGGTACACTGAGTCAGTTAGGATTATAAGATGTAATATTCTAACTGCCCATTCCGTCCTATGGGGAACAGTTAGCCTTGCAATAGTAAAACATGAAAATGGCTGTAATTCACTATTAGGACATGCCACACACATCAGGGCATGTCCTACCTTTTACCTATAATGCACCCTGCCCTTGGGCCTACCGTAGGGGTGACTAATATGTATAAAAGGGAAGGTTTAGGGACTGGCAAGTGGGTGCACTTGCCCAGTCACCATGGCAGTGCCACACTGCACACAGGCCCTGCAATGGCAGGCCTGAGACACATTTTAGAAGCTGCTCCGGTGGGTGGCACAACCAGTGCAGCATGCCCACCAGCAGCATGGGATTTACAAGCCCTAGGCACACGTCGTGCACTGTACTAGGGTAAACCAATCAAGCCAATCATGGAGTCACTAATCCATACATCAATTTACCATAGGGAGCACTCGTACTGTGGCACTGGACAGCAGTGGCACAGTGTCCAAAAGCATCTAAAACCAGCAAAAACATAAGAGGCAACAGCAAAAAAATGGAAGGGAGACCCACGTCAATGGTGCCAGGTCTAACAATTATAAAATACTAAAAAAAGAAAGCTTCTTCGCCAAATCAAAATGATATAAACTGAAAATTACTTTGAGAAAAACCCATGCATATTTTATTTCACTAACCTATACCAAAGCTAATTGTTCAAAAGTGTCCTGTTGTTATTCAGGGGTGTGGTCTTCCTTTAGGTCTAGGGCTAAATTACTAGTCTGGTGGTTTTTGAAAGCCAGACTTGCAGTGGTGCAGCAGTGGCAGTCCTGCCGCCACCATATTCCAATGTGGCAATTCCGACTGCCACAGCTATGCCGGCTGCATCAGGGAACCGCTGTTCCCTGGCAGTGGCACAGTGGCCAGGGATATACAATATGCAAAGCGGACCGCTCTGGTCCACTTAAGATATTTTGAGTCCCCCCCGCCAGCCTTTTTATGCCAGCGAGCCTCCCATGAAAAGGCTGGGGATGCTTTCAGGGGGGCACCTGTTTGCATGCACCCCAAGTTCCAGCACAGCATGGGCTTCACAGTTCATGCCGTGATGTAACTGCTTTTGTGTGCTGATTGCGGTGCCCATTTTCTGGGCACCGCCATGGGAATAGCAAAACAAAAGCCCGCTAGACACGTGTTGAAGTCATAATCAGGCGGGCAGGCAATGCAAGAAGAAACCTATGCAACACTTGGCAGAGATAATTTGGGGTACAGACCTGAGGAACAACAGTTGAAGACTCATTCTGAAAAGGATAACTCTAAGCGAGCAGCCGTCACGTTAGCAAAGAAGAAGTGAGATCGTAAGAAAACCAAAGCTAAAACAAAGTCATGGGGTGGGTCTCCTACATGTGAATCCACAGAGAAAGTTGTAACTTGCAAAACCATGATAATGTTAAACCGCCTGACAGTAGCAGGATACTGATACACGTTCATCTTCTTCATTCCAGGATTCATCCGATAAACATTTGGAGAGGCGTGAATGGTCAGAGCCTCAATCAGAAGAGCAAATGTTATTAAGCAAGAAGAAAAGCCTAAAATGTCTAAACCTCAATTTAAGAAGAAGAAGGTAGCCGAATTTAAGATCTGGCATGGCCCAGATATTGAGGACTCTGCTTCTGAACGGGTAATAGGCCTTGACAATGCTGCGTAGACAGTAACAAACTCTCTTTTCACTTAAAACGTTAGCTTACTTCGCTGGGTGTAAGTGATGAATGCTATCTTGCAGACCGGTAGTACAAGAATAGACCTATTGTTGTATGTACCACCTCATAGCAAATTCGAGTAGGACCAAACCTTCTACGAAATGCTCAAAACCTCAAGAGCTCAAAATGAATGTATAAACAAGTGAACATAAGGTAATTCATATATTTTATTGTTTATCAGACTAGAATATTAGATTAACACATTGCATATCAAAGATTTAAAAAACAAAATTACAATTTCAGTCTAGATACAAAATATAAAATAATTTTTGCAAATAAATGTTTTTTTAAATCACGGACAAAGAAAAAAGAAGAGACAAACTCTTATACAGTAATGATAGTCTAAATCATCATATCTACTGTGTTATAACAATCATGAATAAAGAAATGTTATCACATTACATATGAAAAAACAATGATATAAAAAATGTAAAAAGAGTTATACAAGAACAGCAAGCCCCTTCGGAATAGGCAAAATCAAAAGTGTTGACACGGCGTTTCAGTGAAACAAACAATACTCATCACCTTCTTTAGGACAATTGTTAAAGCTTTCGCTAAAGGCAAGAGAAAATGAAAAATCACTTATTACAAACATGGATATAATAACTTAATCAGTGCATAACATCCAACAATAAATTATGTTCACTTGTTTTTTCTGGGAAATTATTAGAGACCCCAGAACACGGCACACCCCGCATTTGCAAATGGATATTAGGACTTGAGAATTTCTGCTTCTGGCTGGAGTATGTTCCAGGGGAGGAACCCAGAGATTTTTGAGAGGTCAGGTTTGAATTGAGCACCAAAGGAGGGAAGGTTTTTTGCAACAATAAAATTGTACCACCAGAACGGTTGAAAAAGAGAACTGTGGAACTAGCCCATTAAGGACACCTGGGGCTGAGCATGACAAAGAACAGAGGCAGAGTGAACTTCTGGTTTCCCACGATGGACTCCCTGGATGATCAAATGGTAAAGGACTGTCACAGCTGTGCAAAATGTGACAAGTTGCGGACTACCAACAGGGCTCCATTATCCCAGGTTGAGGTGCCCCTCAAACCATGGAGCAAACTGGCCATGGATATATTTGGGCCAATGCACAATTTAGGGATGCACAGAATGTTCATGTTGGTACTGGTTCATTACACCTCACACTGGATTTCACACAAGTTCGTTCAAAGGGTCAACACTAATGCTGTCTTAGATTTCCTCAATGACGTATTATCGCAGGAGGGAATTCCATCTACCCTGGTCACTGACAATGGGGTGCAGTTTACTTCCCAACTTATGAAGGCCTTTCTATTAACTCTTAATATCAAATACAAAATATTAGCACTGTTTTGCCCTACGGCAAACAGCGTAGTTGAAAGAGTCAATAAGCTTATCAAAGAACACATACAACTATCCGTGGTAAATAGTCATGAAGTTGAGTCATTCTTATGGGATTGCTTATGGGGCTGCCACAGGTCACCCAACATCGTCACAAGGGTGTCCCCGTTTGTTGACCTCAGAGGAAGAGAACCCTGTACAAAGTTTAACCCCATCTGGTTGAGGGGTGGTAAGGCGGTTGAGTACAATCTTAAGGAAGTTGGAAATAGACAAAGGTTACACCAAAGCAAATACAAGGAGTGGTACGATGATAAGAATAGGATGAAAGATCCTATGAGGAGGGTTGGCGATTAGGTACAAGTCGAAAGGAGTGTAAAAGAAAATCAGAGCTAAAGCAATTATTACGCTCCTTGTTGTGTTGTCAAATCCTACAACAATGCGGTACTACTGGAGCATGGACAAAAGTGAAGTTGTGACAGGATTGTCAAATGCAGTTATGTTCAACCCTGTAATGTTGGGGAGGTGTGTTGTAATCTCTTTACCTGTACTTGGTACATCCCTTCCACCCCTGCCCCTGTTCCCCAGGGTACCTTCCCTTGGGAGTCTACCTTAGAATGTTGGACAGCGATGTTTTGGAGAGTGGATGGCTAATAAAGAGTTCATGAAAACTTACCTGGTCTGGTCACCTTTACTTTTCAACAGTCACCTTATCATGGCATTCCATTGAGAATAACCCCAATACCTTAAAGACAATATCCAATAATTAACTAAGCTAAACAAGAAGTTAGGGAAATTCTAGTGAAACTTGAATACCAAGGTGTAATAGAAGGTTGCACCTCTTCACTGAATAATCCTTTGTTTCAGGTCTTTTAACCTGATCATTCATATTGTCTAGTATTAGATTACAGACATTTGAACCCAGCTCCTTGCACATTTGCAGTACAAAATGCACACAGTGCTGCACTAATGAATAACAATCTGTGGAAGAAATGCGAAACAACATTTAATAACTTGAATTAATTTTTTTGCAAAAAATATAGCACCTGGAAGCAGATATTTGACAGCATTCAGAGCACTAGGTTCTTGGAAACAGTTCAGCAATTTGCACCAAGGTGATAAGAATAGACCTGGGTTGTCGATGACATATACTTAACAGATAATGACCAGATGGAGTACAAGTCAGTCTTTGGTTTGGACCCTTTTTTAAATTTGGAACTGGGCGATCCCATCTCAAAAAAAGAGTTGAAGGAATTGTTTCTAGAACATGCAGAGAAGGACTTGGCCTGCCAAATATGCAAGTCAACGTACATATGCATTTTATCAAGAACATAATATTAAAGAAGGTCTCCAGCAATACCTGATAGCCGTTACAAGAAGCTCCCACCGCTTTGTATTATCACGGTTGAGATTAAGTACTGTGCACCACTTAGTGTCTTTTCCTTATAGCGGACGGAATAGCACCTTACCTTGCCCATGTGATGGGACATCTAAACAGAGTTGTTGCCACTTTATGCTTTTTTGTAAATTTTATATTCTCTTAAGGAACCTATATTTAAAGCCCATATTTTCAAAATATCACAAAAGAACAACTAAAGATGCTCTGTGGTTAATGTTTGAACTGAATAGTACGGACATATGTTTTTATGTAGCTACCTATATTTTAAAATGCGTTTCAAGAAGGAAATCTATCATTATATAATTAAGAACTATACAATTCCTCTGTTATATTTTAACAAGTTTATATATCGCTGTTAGCGTAGGTCATTTTAATAGTGCACTTTTTGAATTAGAATTGTGTACTCGAGAATAAATTCGTACCATTAGAACATGTCACTTTATATTGAACTTTTAGAATTAGAAATTGTATAATTAAGATGAAATTCGTACTATTGTCATTGATATAGGTCATTTTAAATTTATACTTTTCGAACTGGGATGGTATATTTTAGAGCTATATATAAGTACCTTTAGGAATTAATGTAAATACCTACCCATAAGATGGCAAGACTTACCTTTTGCCCTCGTACAGTATGGTAATTGCATTTCCATCTAATGTACTACAATGTATAATTTTATTCTGTCTGCTATATGGTTATATTTTATATACCGAATAAAGCATTTTGAATTTGAATTTGAATTTGACCAGATGGAGCTCTTGACTAGAGTGGGCCACATAATTGTGGCGTTTGCTCACATGGGCTACAGATTAAATTTTAAAAAATTAAAAATTGCTCACCTAAGTGTCTTTTTTTTGGGATTCAAATAGTTAAGTGAAGGCAAAAGCCTGGAGACCCATTTTTGAAAAAACTGTGAGTTGCTCCAACCTCCAGCGACTTTAAAACGATTGCAATTCATATTAGGATTTCTAAATTTTGACAGAACATACATTTCAGATTATGCAGAATGTATCAAACAATTCTATGATTTGATACATCCAGACGTCTTAAGCACACATTGGACTCAGGAACATACAGAAATGCTACTATCCATACAATCTAACATGATAGTTTTCAAACACCTACATAGATGTGTAAACACAACAAAACTGGTGAGCTGTGTAATCGTGGATACATCAGGGTACACATATCAGATTCAATGAAGGTGACATGGTACCAAATGCATAAAAAACACATTTCTGTACCAATGTTTAAATTTGTTTTGCACCTACTGAGAAAATACTGACAGAGGTACAGACTGCTGAAGTGGGAGAGTGAGCCCTGTCTCAAGGGAATTGCATAATTGTTGTGACCCGGTAATGAACCTTGAGACTGTCATCAGAGCAAATATTACAAATGCTAACATTCTACTTCCACAATGGATTAAATGGGCTAACTCACTCTCTGCAACAGATGTAGATTACAGATTTGATTCTATATTATAAACACAAGCCGTCCTGCTGTGCGAACAAGAATACGCTCTACCTAATGAAAAAATGCCTCTAGGTCACTATGAATACATCATTTACACTTATGGTTCTCCTCGGCCTGCCGTAGAGCTAAAGCACCAATACTCAGCAGCATGCACAATAGTGAAAGGGCGTTTGCATGATGGAGAATTCCTTCTTGTGAAAACCTACATGCTGCCACTAGATGTTTTCAGATTTCAGCTGGAGCAAATAAAGGCTCTTGTACTGGCACTACAGTATGCAGATGCTGGGTTCGCCACACTTATGGTGGGTGCTTCATATTATTGTACTCAGAGACTCAAAAGACTGTGAAGTAAAGCACATGCTGCATTGGGAACAGGTGGCAAAGCTGAAATAATGCTTGTCACAGGTTCATGTCATTCACACACTGAGCCATCAAAGTGTTGGCATTCACATTGCAGGGAATTCATTGGCTGATGAAGTTGCAAATGTGACAGTTCGCACTCCTGCAGTTGCTGCAATCACTTTTTCTAGTATGAGGATAAACAGAGACATCATGGTGGCTATCAATTTTGCTCACAATGACATACACCTGTTGAAAGGATTTCCACTCAAGTGCTACTATAAGTTAGATGCTCAAAACACACCTCATGCTAAGATTCCAGGAGCTGTGTATAGAATAATACAAATCAGTGATCACAGACTGGGGTTAATTCTAGCTGCATATGAGGCTTCTGCCTATGCAAGAGTTTCTTCCTCAATTTTATTTATTTATTTAAATTTATATAACAGCGCACAGCTACCCCAAGGAGTTTCCCGGCGCCGACAGAAAACAACAGGAGGAGAAAGGAAACTATTGGCTTAAAAGCCAAGTTTTAATAGATCTGCGGAAAGACAGAAGGTCAGATTGTAAGCGGAGAGGCAATGGAAGCTAATTCCACAGAGTAGGACCGAGGTAGGAGAAAGAACGTCCTCCCATATGAGACAGTTTGACTCTCGGGACTTCAAATTTCGCTTGAGTAGAGGATTTGAGATTTGTGGAGGGGGCATAAGGGGTGGCAAGCTGTTGTACATAGTCGGGAGCCTTAACATGCTTGATGTGGAACATGTACGTGAGGGCCTTGAACTTTACTTGATTCTCCACTGAAAGCCAGTGGAGATCGATCAAGGATGCTGAGACAGTTTTGGGAACTCGACAGAGTAATCTTGCGGCAGAGTTTTGTACTCTCTGCAGTTTGCGTGTTATTTCCTTGTTAATACCCAGATAAAGAATATTCCCGTAGTCCAGCCTGGAGGTCACCAGGGCCTGGACCACGGTGCGCTGGGTGTGGGCAGCGAGCATCCACACAATCTTCCTTAACCATTTCAAAATGGTGAAGCAGGTGGCAGCAACCCTGGTAGCTTGCTGCCGCATGGAGAGAGAATCATCCATAATAAAGCCAAGGTTGCGCACCTGAGTAGCCGGTTGAGGTAGCATACCCATTTCTGGAGACCAATGTCGACGGCCCCAGAGACCGCAGTCCTTGCCAAGGATCAGAACCTCAGTTTTGTCGCCATTGAGTTTAAAAAAATTGGTGTTCATCGAGGTCATTACTTTACTGAGGCCAGCTCTAAGTGCTGAGGGCTCAGATTGTTTGTCGGATGACAGAGAGAAGAGGATCTGGGTGTCATCAGCATATGAAAAAAGTGACAGCCCAGACTCCTCCACTAATACTGCCAGCGGTCGGATGTAAATATTGAACAGCAGAGGACTGAGAATTGATCCCTGGGGGACCCTGAATGGTACGGGATGAGATTTGGATTTGGAGGTAGATTAAAAGACCTGCTAAGCCAGCTCAAGGCAGTCCCTGTGACAGCCGAGCATTGAAGGGCCTTAATGAGTACGGTATGAGAGACCGTGTCAAAGGCCACCCTCATGTCAAGAAGCACTAAGCCATGGTCTTACCCTTGCCGATGTTGTGACGAAGTGCTTCTGTTACTCCGAGCAGAGTAGACTCGGTAGAATAACCGGTCCTGAAGCCGGATTGGGTGGGGTGAAGCAGCCCATTCATTTCAATAAATTTGGAAAAATGACCATTAGTGTGTCTCTCAAGAATCTTAGAGAGAGCAGGTAAAAGAGAGATAGGGCGAAAATTGGAAGGAAGAGCAGGGTCCGCATTGTTTTTTTTTAACAGTGGGACCACCATTGATGCTTCCAGCTTAGAGGCACGGTTGAAGTCATTAAAGAAGTGTTAAGTAACTTGAGAACATGGGTGAGAGAGGATGGAGCAATTTGTCGCAGAACTGAGATGGGCAGTATGTCGCAGGGGGATCCCGATGTAATATGGCTAAGATGATGCGTAAGTGCCTTCATGTCCAAAAGTGGCCAAGATTGAAAGGTGGGCACCGTTGCCAAATCTGTGAAATTATCAGGATCAGGGCAGTCAGCATATACAGTAGGAGGGAGCAGGGAAATAGGGGTAGAACTCGCCAATAAAGAATAAATAATCTCTACTTTATTCACAAAGAATTGCGCAAGATCTTCGCATTGAGTTGAGTTAAGTGTGGGAGAAGGTTGTGTGGTGGTTGAACCGGATAGGTCCTTGACCATATTTAACAGAGTTTTGGGACAGTTTTTTGCCTGTAGAATAGATGCGGAAACATAATTAGCTTGTGCAACTCGACAAAGGGAGTGGTAGGCCCGTTTACTAGTATTGTAGGCCAGTTTTGCTTCAGCTGAATAGTTCTTGCGCCACCGACGCTCCAAATTTTTGCATTTGGTTTTCTCTATCTTTAGTTCATCGGAGAACCAAGGGGCCGGAGGCGGCGGTGGTTCTAATAGTGGTGGGAAGACAGATATTAAGGGCCGTTTAAATCCATCTTTGAAAAGCTACTAGATCCGAAGTGACATTATAATGATATATGGGGGGGGTTTAAGGATAACAATGAATTAAACTTAATAATGTCAAGCTTCGTCCAATTCCTGGAAGGAGTAGCGGAGCTGTTGCCGTTAGTGGGTACAAGGCAAGGGATCGCAAGACTGCAGCCAACCAGGAAATGGTCCGTCCAGCAGAGGGGGGTGGACGTTCTACAATGTAATGAGGGTAAATTAGAAAAAATGGGATCTAGCATTATGTGTGGGGCCACTATTTAATGGAAGAATATTCATAGCTGCTAAATCAGAAATCAAGGTACTGGCAGTATTACAGCTGGTGTCCTCAAGATGGAGGTTGAGGTCACCCAGAATAGAGAAATTGGCTGCTTGAAGCAGCAGAGGGGAAATAAAATCAGGAAACTTTGTAACCCAAGGGCCAACCGGTCCCGGAGGGCGGTACACTAGTATACCTGAAAGAGTGAAGTGCGGAGTTAAAGTAAGTTTAAAAACATCAGCTTCTCAGTCGGGAATTAGGAGAGCATCAAATTTACAGCAGAATTTAGTTTTTGGCAATCCAGCCACCCATCCTGACGTCTCTGTCCTTCCTCACAATGGCATAGTTAGGGGGCAGGGCACGTGCCAAATCCGGACCTGAGCAGTCGGTAAGCCATGTCTCCGTTAGGAAGATGGCATCCGGTTGTAGGTCCATAAGAAGGTCAAAAATATCTGCCTGATGTTTGGGGAGGGAGTGACAATTGACGCTCAAAAAAGAAAATCTCTTAGAAGATTCTGACCTTTCTTTGAGGGTACAATGCATAGAATGGGGAGGTGTCATGTCATGTTTAAGGGCTTTAACTGAATCATCAAGGTGGGCGTTAAAAGTAAAATTGCAGCCAGGGCAGGCACCAAAATTATTGGCTGTCTTGAGGCAGGTACACCAGGGATGAGGGTAGCAGCGCAGATTAAGCAGCTGGGTAGAAGTGTACTTTGAGGCCACGATGTTATGGGGGGCAGGGGTTTGGGCCCCGGGTCCCGGACGGGTGCAGACGGGCTTGCCTTTGGCGCGCCTTTGGCGTCCCGTCGGCGCGCCCCCTGCGCGCATCCGCTGCGTGCTAGCCTCATAGGGTGCTTTTAAAGGGCCCGCCTTGGGAAGGGAAAGCAAAGACTAGAGCGTCCCTTGCCCCAAGATGGCGGTCGCATATGGCCCAACCCGGAAGTGGGTTAAAAAATTGAGTGCCGAGTTCCCCTGTGACCTCCCTCTACTCAAACAGTCCGCTCTTGACTGCGGTGGACCGTGGGGGCCACAGGTAACACCGTGCAATCTCCAGCAGCAACACAGGGTAAGGGGAAACTCCATAAACACTCCCAGATCAGCCCTCCCTTAAACTCGCCACCACTTCTAATTAAGAACATGTACAATGTTGCAAAGTAAAGCCTGGCACAAAAAGGCTAAAAACAATTAAAAGTGGTTTTCAAAAGGAGAGCAGTAATTAGAGAGATGGCTCGCATATTGAAGCAACGCTATTGGCTGACAGGTCTTCCTAAACAGACCAAGGGCATTGTCCTCAGATGCAACATCTGCCAGAGGATGAAGGGTTCCACTGTGGCGCATCTATCACTGACACCTCTACTGATTTCATGCACAAAATTGGCTTGTGTATATCTGGACCATTGCAGCCCCCCTGTCATCAGATGGGGCTTTCAAGTTTATCTTCATAGCAGTGGATTCCTGCTCTTGATTCCAGTGGGTATGGCCACAGAGATTGGCCTACGGCCAAACTGGTATAAAAGATCTGCTAGTCTTTATCAGGACATAGGCAGTTGGCACATTTTATTCCAACCACGGTCCTTTGTTTAGCTCTCTGCCTTAAAAAGAGGCTATGGGACGTTTGGATGTGACCTTGCATTTCTCGTCTGCATACCATCCAAAGGGAAACGTGGCAGTGGAGAGGAAAAAACATGACTTAAAGCATTCTTTAATGGCATGGTATCTAGGCTAAGGTCGCAGTTGGGTCCATCGCCTATATGGGATCCAGAGGCCTTTGAATAACATGCCAAGTAAATCCCTGGGTGGTCAGACTCCCTATGAAATCCTGTTTCGGGTTAAGATGTGGGTTCCAGACCTTGACAATGCCGGCACAGTGGTGGTGGAAAGACTATTTGACATACATGAACATTTGGCTGTTTTATAGGAACTGATTCATTCTTGGAAAAACAAAGCAACTTCCATGTAAAACAAACCACAACTGGAGAAGGGATGGTAGTTCTGGTAAGGCCTGGCTGGATCCTGAGGGTTGGGGGTCTGCTGAGAGTAAAACTGTGGACAAGAGTTTGGCTCATTGCCCATAGCAACTGTGCCTATCCTGCCCGTTGAATGTATGAGAACTGGACTTTTCCTGCCTCTTGTCGGCCATCGTGAAAAAAGGTCTGTCTCCATTTATCTGATAAAACCACATTATGTGGTCCATTCTCAACAGTAATCCATGTTGGCTCCTTGTTGACTACCATTTTCCTATCACTACCACACAGGAGGTTCAGGTGCAAGCTTTAATCGTGACTGAAGCTTGTTCTCTCCACCAAGAGACAACACTAACCAACAACAAAATATGTCTTCTACCTGTTGCAAAAACAATGACAACTGTACAGGCAACAAGTAAAGAAACACAAATTTTAATTAAAAATCCTGAAAAGATTAAGGGGTATGTCAATGTCCCACAGATCGAGTCTCCATCAGGTTCAACACAATCTGCTGAGCTGCCAAAGATAGACCGGAAAGCTTCTGGCTACTTCATTGACTTTGATCACTTCTCCAGTGATATATCGAAGCAACCTCCACCTCCACCAACGCTACCTTTTGGACTGAAGGTGCACGTTTTCTATCTTTGGCTAAAAATAACATACTTTGTCACTCCATGGTTACACCATTGGATTACAGTTGCATTACTTTTCCTGGTCCTTTGGATTGGTTTTGTGACAGTGTTCTTTATGCTTCTGAATAGACATTGTATCCCAGAACACTCTGCAGTACAAATGGTAAACTTGATTCTGAAACCACAAGAATTACCACACTGTGAGCAGAGAGAACTTTCCCTGGTGAACATTTCAGCTGTTCCAGTCCCAGTTGGAATTATGTGGGATAAGATATCATTTGATCTGTATGGTCCCACTGAACGTTTGCAAATTCCATGTTTATTAGAATTTCTCTATGTGATATCATCACTCCTAGTACTGTTTCTCATGATTGGAACATTGATGTAGTATATGAAATGCTGAAAGAACTAGAGCATTCAACTGTGTTTTCATCCAATGAGTTAGATGATGGTACATCTAACAATGATGATATTTTTTGTTTTCAACATTATTGACATCATTTTCTACACAAATCTAGCATTCCTCATGAAGCGTTCAACTTTACGCAGTGGGAACATTGCCCTAAACCACCACAGGCTAGTTCAAAAGCATTTGCATAGAGGTTTTATTATTTTTCTGGGTATGACATTTCTGATCCTGCCTCTTTCTAAAATCCGATTTCACTATAAGTTAGGATTATAAATTAGGATTCTAAAGACACTATATTTAAATCTGTTACATCTTCTCATTTGAAGATTACACTTATGAAATATAATAATGTAATCCCAATGGTATTCTATGAGAGATATAGGCCTTGTAGTAGTGAAAAGCAATTTTAAGAGTTTTTCACTACCAGGGCACGTAACATTTAAAAGTAAATTCCTGTCTTTTAAATACATTGTACCCAGCCCTCTGGGTTGTCCAGTGCCTACCTTAGGGGTGACGGTTAAAGGGCTACTTAAATAAGTAGCACAAGGAATGCTGCAGACCCACTAGAAGCATTTACTTTACAGTCCCCTCTGCATAGTAGTACTCCTTTACTAGAGACTTATAAGTTACCATGTTTTAGGGAGAGAGCACAAGCAATTTAGTACTTGGCTAGCAGTGGTAAAGTGCACAGAGTCCTAAAACCCACAAGAACTAATTCAGCAAAAAGTGGAGGGTAAAGACAAAAGATTTACGGGTTGAACCTGCAAAATGGGTAATTTACAACAATTCCTAAATTGAATACAACTTGAATTTTCACCAGAAACCACAGCAACTGTGTAGTCAAATTGTCCTATAATGTGTCAGAAACAGACATGTTTACGGTTGTCCAGCAGCACCAAAATGTATAGAATGTATGTGGCACTTGTCTTCAGAACTGATGTATCACCTTCACATCATGGAGAAGATCGGCACAACTCATTGCTGGTGACCTGAAAAGGTACTTTGTTCATCGGGGCCTGTGAGGGTCCTGTAGCCTGCCTGCACTTCCATGCTGTAGGTCTGGACTTTGACTTTGCCCTGGTCCAGAGCGACCTAAAGCAACCTTTTAGCACTACTTGTTTCTAAGCACTTAACTGCATTTACTCCTTTAAACTTCAAATATCTCAAATTCTATATACTAGATATTTGTTGTTTTGGTCTTGTTTTGTTTATAATATAATAGCTAATTTTTATAAACCTGTGTGGAGACTTTTTGTGGTGTTTTTATTATGTTACTGTGTATGTGTGTGTGTTGTGCAAATACTTTACACATATTGAGGTTTCTGATTGGCAGAGTATACACCCTGTCCAAGCAGGAGCCACAATCCTAGTAAGGGTAGGTCAGATACACAACCTAAATTAACCTGTGCTCACCCTGTGGTAGCTTAGCACAGAGCAATCAGGCATTCCTTAAGAGGCAATGTGTAAAGTATTTTTGTAAACTTTAATTACAGTAACACAGTAAAAAAACACCACATAAAAGACTTCCCAGATTAGAAGGATAGAGGCTATTTATCTGAGTAAAACAAGACCAAGACAACAGAAATCCAATAAGTAGAACTTGAGATGTGAATGTTTAAAGATTAAATGAGAAAACATTGTTTATAAGTCACTAGTGGTCAAAAGGTTACTTGAGGTTGTGAGGGAGCAGTGCAAATCTAAAGTTAGGGCCGGCCGCGAGGGAGGGCAGGCCAGCTACAGAACTCATGCAAGGCCCACTGAAATAGTACCTAGTATGGAGCAAAACATCAACATTGAGCACATGATGAGTCAGAATTTTCCCTGCAGTCGGGTCACTAAATTGGAGACGAGCCAAAGAGACGGTGTAGAAGATTAGGTGCTGCATTGTTGTTGAGCCTCACAGATGGTGTCAAAGAATCGGCACTGCATCATCATCAAGGGATTGAGAAGTGACATGTTAATACAAAAAACACACCCTCAAAACAATAAGGCAATCTTTATATTACTCCAAGGCGCACTTTTTTAATACCACTTTTAAAACATTTGAAAATAAGAAGGTGTCAGGCAGCTTTGCACTTTCTCCAGCTTTTAAAGGATGAATTTATCTGTCTGATGGTTTATAGATATATCTCCTCTTCAGTCCGACTTAGAAATATTGTTGGGAAATGACTTATATTGCACTTTATCATTGCACTATACATATATATACTGTTGTCTTAACAATGTTGCCATATGGCACTAGGAATGTAGATTATTTTCTGGCTCAGTATAATTATTGTTGTGTCTAGGGCGGTGATATGAAATGTCTAATTTTTTCTTGTCAAGAAATATTGTTTATACTGTTTATTTTTCTAAATTAGAAATCTTTGTTTTTATAATATATTCTTTTAAGGCTTGGAATATAGCCGAATAAAGATTTCCGAATGAATGTAAGACAATTGAAATTCACGAATTACATTCTATATTTCCTGTATCCCTATTGGTGTCAAAAGAATCTTAAATGTATACTTCGGCCTAGCCTTGGAGTACATCAAGCACCATAAATGGCCAGCCACTGGTGCTGCAACACACTCCTGTAGAAATCCCTGGAGGGGAAGGAAATTATAATAGCACTCAGCAGGAAGTAATGCCATATTAATTTTAAAATCACATATTAAATCACTCATGACACATTAAATGAAATCTCTGATGAGATTTTCAAATGACTGATGACATCAAGGATGTTGTTCGTTTTTTAAACATTGCTTCTTATTTCATTTCAACAACTAACAATAATGTCACTTAAATCTTTGCTTATGATAGTGTTTTTTTTTTTCAGAATAAGTTAAACTTTTGTTATGGATCCTAACTATAACAGCATTTTAACCCTTTTTCTTCAGTGAATTACTTTCAGTTTTTTGATGATGTTATAAACTGAATTATTTTGCACCTCCTCCATGTTTACAGTTAACATTCGGCCAAGGCCTGGAAACAAAGCTCTCTCTGTGGTCAGCCAACATCTCCGCTTTGCTGTGGAGAGTTGGCTGCAGTGTCTCACCTCTGACCAGGTCCTTGCACAACTCTCCGCAGAAGGCCATGCTCTCCCCTTTCCACTGGTTGTCAAACCCTCTGCTGTGCATGGCCTTTGGCCAAGCACAGCAGATGGTAGGCCCAACCAGGTCCTTGCACAACTCTCCACAGAAGGCCATGCTCTCCCCTTTCTACTGGTTGTCAAACCCTCTGCTGTACATGGCCTTTGGCCAAGCACAGCAGATGGTAGGCCCAACCCTCCTCCAGAGGGACATGTACCGAGGAGGACTGTCCAAAGGGCCTGACATTCACACAATCCATATGCCCATGCACAGCAGAGGGATGGCCACATGTTTGCCTTATGCAGCAGAGGCATGGTTGCTCAGCCTGGCTTCCACCAGGCCCTCTTCCCAACTCTCTGCAAGAGGGTTGTGTGCAGTGGGGGACTGGCAGTTGGGCATAGCACTACACTCTCCCCTTTGCCCCCAGCCAACACCAACCCAGAGGATTCCCTAACAAGATGTCACTTTCTTTGAAAGCATCATTCGTTGGTGTTGGTATCACTGTATTGGAACCAATACCGTAGTCCCAGGCCAAGCACAAGACCGCAACCCCATGGTTGAGAGGCTTGCTGTGTGCGATCCTTGATTGAAGCGTACTGTTTTTGACTAGCTCTCCATTGTGCATGGCCCTCTTATGGTTGGTTGGTTTTGGGACTCCTTGGCTAACTCTCCACTGCAAATTGAAAGGGTTGGCTACCAGCGGAGAGTTGGGCACAGGGCCTGGTCAAGAAATATCTGTAAACAGAGGTTAGGTCCAAAGGAAATCTAGATTATGGCACAACATTCATTGAAAAACAAAGGTTAATGTGATGTTATTGTTAGGTTTGTAAATGAGCTCACAATATAGTAAAAAACGAAATGGTTAAAGTGAAGTTATAGTTAGATATTGAATTAAGAAAACACTGAATCTCACCAGTTATATAACTAAAGTTTGGGACATGATCATGCATTGCTTTTTAACTCAGATTCTATGTCACTTGTTACATGTTAAACAACATCATTAATTACATCACTATTGACATCTCAAAGTACAGAATGTATGATGTCACTGATGATATCTCAAATGACATCAAAGATGACATCATCTGATGCTTGTGTTAGTGTGCTACATGCATTGTGGGTTGGGAGTAAGTCAACAAGTTAAAAATGAGATCAACCCTTTTAAAGTAAGTAACAAATAATGAACATTATTTGTGCTGTTGTGTTATAGAGATTGCACGGATGTTAGGTTACTAATATTTAGTGGATGGCACTTTTTTACCTTTATTCGCTTGCCTAAGAAACAAAGAGCCTCAAAAGAAATTGATGAGTTCACATACTTTTTAAGTTTGAACAGCAATGAAAAACATGATATGATTTCAACTTAATTGGAAAACCCTACAAAGCAAGTCAAAAGACTTGTGAATTAGAACCATAAGGTTGACATGTATGCATTGGTAAATGATACACCATCTTTGGCAAAGTGCAATGGACAACTCTCCTTTGTTTTGTAAGATAGACTACACAACTTGCTGACCGGAGCAGAATTTGCAAACAAAACAGGTGATGGACAGAATGTGGATCAACGTCACACATTCACCCCAGTCCAAAGATCTGGGCCCAAATCCATCGTTTTTTTGCACTCCACACCACCCTGGGTTAGACAATGGCGATATGCAAATCAGCTCTGACCCTGTGCCCCATGGGAACAGTCCAGTCCGAACTACAAAAGCCATGTCCTTCCCAGAACGGAATCAAGCATCCGAGGACCGGACCGGTTTCGAGGTAACACCTCTCATCAGCCCGGCTAGCTTGACTCCAGTGGTGTGGAGTGCCTGGGACCCACGTCTGAGCATCCTCAGCGCACTTAGGGCGAAATTTGCAAACAAAACAGGTGATGGACAGAATGTGGATCAATGTCACACATTCACCCCAGTCCAAAGATCTGGGCCGAAATCCATCGTTTTTTTGCACTCCACACCACCCTGGGTTAGACAATGGTGATATGCAAATCAGCTCTGACCCTGTGCCCCATGGGAACAGTCCAGTCCGAACTACAAAATCCATGTCCTTCCCTGAACGGAATCAAGCATCCGAGGACCAAACCGGTTTCGAGGTAACACCTCTCATCAGCCCGGCTAGCTTGACTCCAGTGGTGTGGAGTGCCTGGGACCCACGTCTGAGCATCCCCAGCGCACTTAGGGCGAAATTTGCAAACAAAACAGGTGATGGACAGAATGTGGATCAATGTCACACATTCACCCCAGTCCACAGATCTGGGCCCAAATCCATCGTTTTTTTGCACTCCACACATCCCTGGGTTAGACAATGGCGATATGCAAATCAGCTCTGACCCTGTGCCCCATGGGAACAGTCCAGTCCGAACTACAAAAGCCATGTCCTTCCCAGAACGGAATCAAGCATCCGAGGACCGGACCGGTTTCGAGGTAACACCTCTCATCAGCCCGGCTAGCTTGACTCCAGTGGTGTGGAGTGCCTGGGACCCACGTCTGAGCATCCCCAGCGCACTTAGGGCGAAATTTGCAAACAAAACAGGTGATGGACAGAATGTGGATCAATGTCACACATTCACCCCAGTCCAAAGATCTGGGCCCAAATCCATCGTTTTTTTGCACTCCACACCACCCTGGGTTAGACAATGGCGATATGCAAATCAGCTCTGACCCTGTGCCCCATGGGAACAGTCCAGTCCAAACTACAAAAGCCATGTCCTTCCCAGAACGGAATCAAGCATCGGAGGACCGGACCGGTTTCGAGGTAACACCTCTCATCAGCCCGGCTAGCTTGACTCCAGTGGTGTGGAGTGCCTGGGACCCACGTCTGAGCATCCCCAGCGCACTTAGGGAGAAATTTGCAAACAAAACAGGTGATGGACAGAATGTGGATCAATGTCACACATTCACCCCAGTCCAAAGATCTGGGCCTAAATCCATCGTTTTTTTGCACTCCACACCACCCTGGGTTAGACAATGGCGATATGCAAATCAGCTCTGACCCTGTGCCCCATGGGAACAGTCCAGTCCGAACTACAAAAGCCATGTCCTTCCCAAAACGGAATCTAGCATCCGAGGACCAGACCGGTTTCGAGGTAACACCTCTCATCAGCCCGGCTAGCTTGACTCCAGTGGTGTGGAGTGCCTGGGACCCACGTCTGAGCATCCCCAGCGCACTTAGGGCGAAATTTGCAAACAAAACAGGTGATGGACAGAATGTGGATCAACGTCACACATTCACCCCAGTCCAAAGATCTGGGCCCAAATCCATCGTTTTCTTGCACTCCACACCACCCTGGGTTAGACAATGGCGATATGCAAATCAGCTCTGACCCTGTGCCCCATGGGAACAGTCCAGTCCAAACTACAAAAGCCATGTCCTTCCCAGAACGGAATCAAGCATCCGAGGACCGGACCGGTTTCGAGGTAACACCTCTCATCAGCCCGGCTAGCTTGACTCCAGTGGTGTGGAGTGCCTGGGACCCACGTCTGAGCATCCCCAGCGCACTTAGGGCGAAATTTCCAAACAAAACAGGTGATGGACAGAATGTGGATCAATGTCACACATTCACCCCAGTCCAAAGATCTGGGCCCAAATCCATCGTTTTTTTGCACTCCACACCACCCTGGGTTAGACAATGGTGATATGCAAATCAGCTCTGACCCTGTGCCCCATGGGAACAGTCCAGTCCGAACTACAAAAGCCATGTCCTTCCCTGAATGGAATCAAGCATCCGAGGACCGGACCGGTTTCGAGGTAACACCTCTCATCAGCCCGGCTAGCTTGACTCCAGTGGTGTGGAGTGCCTGGGACCCACGTCTGAGCATCCCCAGCGCACTTAGGGTGAAATTTGCAAACAAAACAGGTGATGGACAGAATGTGGATCAATGTCACACATTCACCCCAGTCCAAAGATCTGGGCCCAAATCCATCGTTTTTTTGCACTCCACACCACCCTGGGTTAGACAATGGCGATATGCAAATCAGCTCTGACCCTGTGCCCCATGGGAACAGTCCAGTCCAAACTACAAAAGCCATGTCCTTCCCAGAACGGAATCAAGCATCCGAGGACCGGACCGGTTTCGAGGTAACACCTCTCATCAGCCCGGCTAGCTTGACTCCAGTGGTGTGGAGTGCCTGGGACCCACGTCTGAGCATCCCCAGCGCACTTAGGGCGAAATTTGCAAACAAAACAGGTGATGGACAGAATGTGGATCAATGTCACACATTCACCCCAGTCCAAAGATCTGGGCCCAAATCCATCGTTTTTTTGCACTCCACACCACCCTGGGTTAGACAATGGCGATATGCAAATCAGCTCTGACCCTGTGCCCCATGGGAACAGTCCAGTCCGAACTACAAAAGCCATGTCCTTCCCAGAACGGAATCAAGCATCCGAGGACCGGACCGGTTTCGAGGTAACACCTCTCATCAGCCCGGCTAGCTTGACTCCAGTGGTGTGGAGTGCCTGGGACCCACGTCTGAGCATCCCCAGCGCACTTAGGGCGAAATTTGCAAACAAAACAGGTGATGGACAGAATGTGGATCAATGTCACACATTCACCCCAGTCCAAAGATCTGGGCCTAAATCCATCGTTTTTTTGCACTCCACACCACCCTGGGTTAGACAATGGCGATATGCAAATCAGCTCTGACCCTGTGCCCCATGGGAACAGTCCAGTCCGAACTACAAAAGCCATGTCCTTCCCAAAACGGAATCTAGCATCCGAGGACCAGACCGGTTTCGAGGTAACACCTCTCATCAGCCCGGCTAGCTTGACTCCAGTGGTGTGGAGTGCCTGGGACCCACGTCTGAGCATCCCCAGCGCACTTAGGGCGAAATTTGCAAACAAAACAGGTGATGGACAGAATGTGGATCAACGTCACACATTCACCCCAGTCCAAAGATCTGGGCCCAAATCCATCGTTTTCTTGCACTCCACACCACCCTGGGTTAGACAATGGCGATATGCAAATCAGCTCTGACCCTGTGCCCCATGGGAACAGTCCAGTCCAAACTACAAAAGCCATGTCCTTCCCAGAACGGAATCAAGCATCCGAGGACCGGACCGGTTTCGAGGTAACACCTCTCATCAGCCCGGCTAGCTTGACTCCAGTGGTGTGGAGTGCCTGGGACCCACGTCTGAGCATCCCCAGCGCACTTAGGGCGAAATTTCCAAACAAAACAGGTGATGGACAGAATGTGGATCAATGTCACACATTCACCCCAGTCCAAAGATCTGGGCCCAAATCCATCGTTTTTTTGCACTCCACACCACCCTGGGTTAGACAATGGTGATATGCAAATCAGCTCTGACCCTGTGCCCCATGGGAACAGTCCAGTCCGAACTACAAAAGCCATGTCCTTCCCTGAATGGAATCAAGCATCCGAGGACCGGACCGGTTTCGAGGTAACACCTCTCATCAGCCCGGCTAGCTTGACTCCAGTGGTGTGGAGTGCCTGGGACCCACGTCTGAGCATCCCCAGCGCACTTAGGGTGAAATTTGCAAACAAAACAGGTGATGGACAGAATGTGGATCAATGTCACACATTCACCCCAGTCCAAAGATCTGGGCCCAAATCCATCGTTTTTTTGCACTCCACACCACCCTGGGTTAGACAATGGCGATATGCAAATCAGCTCTGACCCTGTGCCCCATGGGAACAGTCCAGTCCAAACTACAAAAGCCATGTCCTTCCCAGAACGGAATCAAGCATCCGAGGACCGGACCGGTTTCGAGGTAACACCTCTCATCAGCCCGGCTAGCTTGACTCCAGTGGTGTGGAGTGCCTGGGACCCACGTCTGAGCATCCCCAGCGCACTTAGGGCGAAATTTGCAAACAAAACAGGTGATGGACAGAATGTGGATCAATGTCACACATTCACCCCAGTCCAAAGATCTGGGCCCAAATCCATCGTTTTTTTGCACTCCACACCACCCTGGGTTAGACAATGGCGATATGCAAATCAGCTCTGACCCTGTGCCCCATTGGAACAGTCCAGTCCGAACTACAAAAGCCATGTCCTTCCCAGAACGGAATCAAGCATCCGAGGACCGGACCGGTTTCGAGGTAACACCTCTCATCAGCCCGGCTAGCTTGACTCCAGTGGTGTGGAGTGCCTGGGACCCACGTCTGAGCATCCCCAGCGCACTTAGGGCGAAATTTGCAAACAAAACAGGTGATGGACAGAATGTGGATCAATGTCACACATTCACCCCAGTCCAAAGATCTGGGCCTAAATCCATCGTTTTTTTGCACTCCACACCACCCTGGGTTAGACAATGGCGATATGCAAATCAGCTCTGACCCTGTGCCCCATGGGAACAGTCCAGTCCGAACTACAAAAGCCATGTCCTTCCCAGAACGGAATCAAGCATCCGAGGACCAGACCGGTTTCGAGGTAACACCTCTCATCAGCTCGGCTAGCTTGACTCCAGTGGTGTGGAGTGCCTGGGACCCACGTCTGAGCATCCCCAGCGCACTTAGGGCGAAATTTGCAAACAAAACAGGTGATGGACAGAATGTGGATCAATGTCACACATTCACCCCAGTCCAAAGATCTGGGCCCAAATCCATCGTTTTTTTGCACTCCACACCACCCTGGGTTAGACAATGGCGATATGCAAATCAGCTCTGACCCTGTGCCCCATGGGAACAGTCCAGTCCGAACTACAAAAGCCATGTCCTTCCCAGAACGGAATCAAGCATCCGAGGACCGGACCGGTTTCGAGGTAACACCTCTCATCAGCCCGGCTAGCTTGACTCCAGTGGTGTGGAGTGCCTGGGACCCACGTCTGAGCATCCCCAGCGCACTTAGGGCGAAATTTGCAAACAAAACAGGTGATGGACAGAATGTGGATCAATGTCACACATTCACCCCAGTCCAAAGATCTGGGCCCAAATCCATTGTTTTTTTGCACTCCACACCACCCTGGGTTAGACAATGGCGATATGCAAATCAGCTCTGACCCTGTGCCCCATGGGAACAGTCCAGTCCGAACTACAAAAGCCATGTCCTTCCCAGAACGGAATCAAGCATCCGAGGACCGGACCGGTTTCGAGGTAACACCTCTCATCAGCCCGGCTAGCTTGACTCCAGTGGTGTGGAGTGCCTGGGACCCACGTCTGAGCATCCCCAGCGCACTTAGGGCGAAATTTGCAAACAAAACAGGTGATGGACAGAATGTGGATCAATGTCACACATTCACCCCAGTCCAAAGATCTGGGCCCAAATCCATCGTTTTTTGCACTCCACACCACCCTGGGTTAGACAATGGCGATATGCAAATCAGCTCTGACCCTGTGCCCCATGGGAACAGTCCAGTCCGAACTACAAAAGCCATGTCCTTGCCAGAACGGAATCAAGCATCCGAGGACCGGACCGGTTTCAAGGTAACACCTCTCATCAGCCCGGCTAGCTTAACTCCAGTGGTGTGGAGTGCCAGGGACCCACGTCTGAGCATCCCCAGCGCACTTAGGGCGAAATTTGCAAACAAAACAGGTGATGGACAGAATGTGGATCAATGTCACACATTCACCCCAGTCCAAAGATCTGGGCCCAAATCCATCGTTTTTTTGCACTCCACACCACCCTGGGTTAGACAATGGCGATATGCAAATAAGCTCTGACCCTGTGCCCCATGGGAACAGTCCAGTCCGAACTACAAAAGCCATGTCCTTCCCAGAACGGAATCAAGCATCCGAGGACCGGACCGGTTTCGAGGTAACACCTCTCATCAGCCCGGCTAGCTTGACTCCAGTGGTGTGGAGTGCCTGGGACCCACGTCTGAGCATCCCCAGCGCACTCAGGGCGAAATTTGCAAACAAAACAGGTGATGGACAGAATGTGGATCAATGTCACACATTCACCCCAGTCCAAAGATCTGGGCCAAAATCCATCGTTTTTTTGCACTCCACACCAGCCGGGCTGATGAGAGGTGTTACCTCAAAACCGGTCCGGTCCTCGGATGCTTGATTCCGTTCTGGGAAGGACATGGCTTTTGTAGTTCGGACTGGACTGTTCCCATGGGGCACAGGGTCAGAGCTTATTTGCATATCGCCATTGTCTAACCCAGGGTGGTGTGGAGTGCAAAAAAACGATGGATTTGGGCCCAGATCTTTGGACTGGGGGAATGTGTGACATTGATCCACATTCGGTCCATCACTTGTTGTTTTTGCAATTGCCGCCCTAAGTGCGCTGGGGATGCCCAGACGTGGGTCCCAGGCACTCCACACCACTTGGAGTCAAGCTAGCCGGGCTGATGAGAGGTGTTACCTCGAAACCGGTCCGGTCCTCGGATGCTTGATTCCGTTCTGGGAAGGACATGGCTTTTGTAGTTCGGACTGGACTGTTCCCATGGGGCAACAGGGTCAGAGCTGATTTGCATATCGCCATTGTCTAACCCAGGGTGGTGTGGAGTGCAAAAAAACGATGGATTTGGGCCCAGATCTTTTGACTGGGGGAATGTCTGACATTGATCCACATTCGGTCCATCACTTGTTGTTTTTGCAATTGCCGCCCTAAGTGTGCTGGGGATGCCCAGACGTGGGTCCCAGGCACTCCACACCACTTGGAGTCAAGCTAGCTGGGCTGATGAGAGGTGTTACCTCGAAACCGGTCCGGTCCTCGGATGCTTGATTCCGTTCTGGGAAGGACATGGCTTTTGTAGTTCGGACTGGACTGTTCCCATGGGGCAACAGGGTCAGAGCTGATTTGCATATCGCCATTGTCTAACCCAGGGTGGTGTGGAGTGCAAAAAAACGATGGATTTGGGCCCAGATCTTTTGACTGGGGGAATGTGTGACATTGATCCACATTCGGTCCATCACTTGTTGTTTTTGCAATTGCTGCCCTAAGTGCGCTGGGGATGCCCAGACGTGGGTCCCAGGCACTCCACACCACTTGGAGTCAAGCTAGCCGGGCTGATGAGAGGTTTTACCTCGAAACCGGTCCGGTCCTCGGATGCTTGATTCCGTTCTGGGAAGGACATGGCTTTTGTAGTTCGGACTGGACTGTTCCCATGGGGCAACATGGTCAGAGCTGATTTGCATATCGCCATTGTCTAACCCAGGGTGGTGTGGAGTGCAAAAAAACGATGGATTTGGGCCCAGATCTTTTGACTGGGGGAATGTGTGACATTGATCCACATTCGGTCCATCACTTGTTGTTTTTGCAATTGCCGCCCAAAGTGCGCTGGGGATGCCCAGACGTGGGTCCCAGGCACTCCACACCACTTGGAGTCAAGCTAGCCGGGCTGATGAGAGGTGTTACCTCGAAACCGGTCCGGTCCTCGGATGCTTGATTCCGTTCTGGGAAGGACATGGCTTTTGTAGTTCGGACTGGACTGTTCTCATGGGGCAACAGGGTCAGAGCTGATTTGCATATCGCCATTGTCTAACCGAGGGTGGTGTGGAGTGCAAAAAAACGATGGATTTGGGCCCAGATCTTTTGACTGGGGGAATGTGTGACATTGATCCACATTCGGTCCATCACTTGTTGTTTTTGCAATTGCCGCCCTAAGTGCGCTGGGGATGCCCAGACGTGGGTCCCAGGCACTCCACACCACTTGGAGTCAAGCTAGCCGGGCTGATGAGAGGTGTTACCTCGAAACCGGTCCGGTCCTCGGATGCTTGATTCCGTTCTGGGAAGGACATGGCTTTTGTAGTTCGGACTGGACTGTTCCCATGGGGCAACAGGGTCTGAGCTGATTTGCATATCGCCATTGTCTAACCCAGGGTGGTGTGGAGTGCAAAAAAACGATGGATTTGGGCCCAGATCTTTTGACTGGGGGAATGTGTGACATTGATCCACATTCGGTCCATCACTTGTTGTTTTTGCAATGACCGGAGCAGAATGACATACTATTTTAGAGCAATGCTTAAAATGACACTATTGAAATGTGACCTATATTGTATATTCTTGAACAAACTTCAATATTTAAAAAACTTCCGGGAAGTTCTTCATTTAAACATGAACATCAAATGAAATTTCAATGAATATGTAATTTCTCTATGGATCTGTATGACAGCGTCTTTCATATGGACTTGTGGCCAGACATGTAGAGATGGATAATACTTTGTGATTAGAATATTTGACTTTTCTCAGAGATTTCTGGAGAGAAACTATGAAATTAAGGCAGAACTTACACATAAACATGCCTTTGAAGCCCACTCCATGTGTGCCCAGCCTTTTACCTTTTTTAAGAAGCAGTACTGCTTGTTAAAATGTCTTCACTGGTAGGGAAAACATGCACCATATGTCCTCTGCCATGTACAGCCACACTTGGCTCCAGTGGATACTGTAGGACTATTTTATGCACAAACATGTGTAATCACAGTAATCTTTTTCTTTACATGACTGTAGACACTTTACTTAAACTTCTATTTTTTGTAAGGGTTTATGAAGAAATATTAATAGGCATATCTTGGAAAAAGTTCTGCCACGTTCTGCAGGTAAGTGCATGACATGCCTTCTTGGTAATGCGGGGGCCGGTGCTGAGACCACCGCCCGCCGCAATGTCAAGAATGCAGGATGCGCCCACCAGTGTGGCAGGTGCTTCCTAATGTCACGAACGGGACCCCCGCACCAATGGCGGGCGGGCGATCCAATTCTCCAACAGGATGGCAGGTGAACAAAGTCCGCCCGCCATCCTAATGACCCCCTTAGTATTCTTTTGATAAATTGATTTGTTGGCTCCATCAATGGAATACTTCCTTTGACAGCCTGACAAAGCAGGGGCTGTTGGAAGAAGGGTTTTTATCACCTACCTTCTTCACCTACCTGCTTTAGGGTGGACAGTCTAGTATGTTTTTTCCTCTGCATTACCACCGGGCAAAACTTAGTAGTGAGAGACATCAAAAAATAGTGAATTACCCCTACAACCTGGGAGAAAACTCTCAGGTTGTAGAGTTCATTCGTTTTTTCAGAAATGAACTCCCACATTGAGAGTCTGTTTCTGAAAAACAAAAACATCTAAAAGCTTGGTGGATGGCCATCAAAATCAATAGTGACCATCCACTAACACTATTGCACATGCAAAGGAACCACTATGATGGTGGTTCCCTTCAGTGTAAAGAGATGACAGAAGGACCGACGTTCATTTCTAAATTGGATTGACAGTAGTGTGTAGCGTTCTTTGATGTAATGTCCTCTGGTGTTCTGAAAGTCTGTACCTTGTCCATAAAACTCAAAATCAGTCTTTAATAAAAATACAAATTAAACGTTTAAGCTTATTTTTAAATAAATGTGAATTAATTTATACGTACCTTTGAACCAAGCTTAAGTTAAATATAATGTTAGTGAGGGTGGGTATCTTCTGTAAATGGAGCCAATTGTTAAGATAAGCGCCATGCATGATCCAGACAAAGATGTTGAACATGAGGCACAGGAGATAATTTTATTAACAGAGCATCATTAAATTCTATAATTCCTGAAGCAGGTTATTGCCACACTGACGGCAATGTGCCACTCCAATTATTGTGCTTTACTTATGCATTTATTTTAAGGTGTTTATAGCACACAAACTCACTTCTGGGAAGCTGTAGAGTGATCTCTAAGTTCAATTTCAAACAGCATATCAGAAAAATATAAAATAAGTGTTCAGTACAGACACTCATCAGAAGGATAAGATGGAAAGAAACCTAAGGATGATTCTGAGATGTAAATTTAGCAAAATAAGATACTGACTTGTCTGCTTTGTATGGTCTTCAAAACCGTTTTTCTGACACCCCTGTGTTTTCTTGCGTTCACAAAATGTTCTGACCAAAATTTAAAGCAGGATTTTTGACTTTTTATTGAATGCATCAGCATTAATTATCCCTTAGCATACTGAGATGTCTATCTATAAAACAGTGTAAATTCTCTCCTCAGTCCCCCAATTAAAAATTACCTGGATGTGTTCATTTTTTTCTTTTGGTTTTCCATGCATGCTCAAATAAGTCTGCCAAATAAAGTGTGTGCTATTTTCTTTTAATGCCAGTACTTTATACTAAAGACATCATTGGATAAAAAAACGATACAATCAATAAATATATAATGTCAAAGCATATTCCATTAAGTAAGTAGAAAAGACACTGAAAAAACAACAATTATTATCGATTTCCAATGTGACTCTCATATTAATTTAACTAACACTAGTCAATGACGTGCAGTCAGGGCTTCAATTGGGGTAAGCCCTCTCGAGTCTCAGACCTAGCAGTGATTATAAATCAACTTAGAAGTGGGGTCTCTATTATGCCTGGGCAGAGATCGCAGAGTTACACAACTCGGAACTCTGTGGGGTGTCAAAAAACCTCTGCTTTGCAATGCAGAGTTCCGTGAGCAGGTGGAGCTGCTCACCATGCCCATTCACATGACGTTTTACATTATACGTAGCATGTGTGTGTTCTCGCGCCGGAAATCATGTGCGCACAGCATCAATGTGGTTCGCATTTATTTTTTCCATTTTTCACTATTTTACCTTCCTTCCTTCCTTCCTTCCTTCCTTCCTTCCTTCCTTCCTTCCTTCCTTCCTTCCTTCCTTCCTTCCTTCCTTCCTTTTCCTTCCTTCCTTCCTTCCTTCCTTCCTTCCTTCCTTCCTTCCTTCCTTCCTTCCTTCCTTCCTTCCTTCCTTCCTTCCTTCCTTCCCTCATTCCCTCATTCCCTCCTTCCCTCCCTCCTTCCCTCCTTCCCTCCCTCCTTCCCTCCTCCCTTCCTTCCTTCCTCCCTCCCTCACTTCCTTTCTTCCTTCCTTGCTTTTCCTGTTTTATTTCTTCCCTTTACCCAGCGCCATTGGCAGAGCAGGGGAGCGGCAGCGCCAGCCCCCCTCCCCCCCCCACCAAACCACCAGTTGCTTCAGCTGCCTACCTTGTGATCAGCAGCATCACAAAGGTGTACAGCCCCAGGCTATTTTTTCAGAGGTGGAGGTAGCTGTACTAGTTCTTTTTACATGCTGCTCCACCTCCCCTCCATGCTTGCTGGAGAGGTTGTGGCGCAGCAGCTGGAGCTGCCGACTCAGGAGTCGGGATCTGAGTTCAAGTCTCAGTGTCTGCACATCATCCTGTGATTATTGGAAAATCACTTAATCTCCATGCCCATGGACAGCACCTGGATACCCTCATGGGTGATAAGCCATGCCATATAAATCTACTAACTTAACTTACCTTACCTGAAGCAGCAGACTCACTGGTGGGCGGATATACCTGACAGGACCAGCTCGATCTGCTGGGTTTCTCAGGTTGCGGGGCTCCGTGAGTAATAATTATTTATTTGTTGTGTTATATGCTACTATATTGTTTCCAAATAGCAAGCATGCTGCCAACACTCAGAAGTAAGTTTAAGTTGCACATATTATGTGATCATCGTCTAGCCAGGTGCTCTTCGCCACCTAATAGTATTCATTGGCGCTCGCTTTGGCAGATTATTTAAGAGGTCTTTCAGAAACTCCTCTGTCCTGTCACTAAGATAGTATTAGTTAATAGTATTAGTGATTCAGTGTTCCCTCGCTTCTCCGTTCCTTTATTTTTGTCTTGTGCACAGTCCCAAGCAATCCCCCAGTGATGTGTATTATGCATCTATGCATTAAAAAAATACAGACTGAGATGGCCAATCAAAGGGGGCTGAGATTGAGACTTAGATGAAGAGAAACGATCATTCATTGCAAGGCATTAGTATTTCCAAAATGAAGTTTAGGAAATTTGGAATAGGGTTAGGTTTAGGAAATTATGAATAGGTCCACTATACTACTACTATAGGCAAATCTGATGTAGAAAAGTTCAATGTACAGCTTTTGCATAACAAAATATTTGCGGGGAGATTATTCACTGTACCACTAATACACATTTATATATTTTTTTAATTTCTTACATCAGCATCCAGAGGCAATACAATGGCTGGAACCTCCACAGAGGCGGGGAGGGAGCCGGGAGTGCCTTTACAAGTGACACTGCAGATGGATCCACTGACCCCAGCAAGTCCTGCTGTTCACATTATTATAATTTCCCTAACTTTTACCTCCACATTTAGAATTATGTTTCTTTTTTTCCCGTGACTTTCTCCAAATTTATTCCAACTCCTTTTCTTTCTATCTAATGTGTGCTAAATTCTTTTTAAATCTGCATTATCCTATTTACTTATTTTCTATATTTAAAGTTTCTATACTTGACTTCAAACTGTCTGAACTAGTCTGTCTGCAGCTTCCTTTCTTCTTTTTTGCCAGTAAGCTTTCTCTCATCCCTTATATATCTTGTGGACTGGTACTGTAAGACTCAGCGACCCCATTTTAGGCCAGACACTCTACTGTGAAGATTTGTTTCCCAAGAAAGGTATTATATGAATGCTTGTGGAGAAGGCTTCTCTTTCCTAGCTCATGCTCACACAGTAAAATGAGAGAGTTGCCATGGCCATGGTGGACCCCCCAGTGTTGTGTGTGTATTGTTGTCATAGTATACCAGCAATTTTGATGACAGTCATCATGGCTGGAAACTAGTGTAAGGATGGCCCCATTGATTTTGGCAACCTAGATCATAAGTCCTTCTTTGACAAAATATTCCACTCCTTCATTGTGCTTCAAAGACTCAGAGTCATCATAGCTCTGCCTCTCCATTATGAAAAGCTGTTGGTTGATTTGACTACGTGCTTTTCTAACATTGCCAACCAACAAAATGTACAACACACCAAACACAGGGGGTCTACCAGCTAAATATTAGAGCTGCACTGTCACAACCGAGTCCACAAGATCTCAGAGTGTATGTATCATATAGACAGAGTGTTTCTGAAAATAAGAGGAAAGAAGAGTGAACACTACATGCATAGAAGAGACCGGTACATCATAGAATATTCGTAAATGGCTAACCAGTCCAAAACAATTGGTATAGGGTTTCCATCAAAAAGACTCAATGATCAGTCCTATCATTTGGCCAAACCCTGGTGCATAAAGGGCTGGTCCCCTGATCATTGGGACAAACAACACCACTCCTTATTGCTGTTTTTGGATTCGGTCCACCAACATAAACAAAACTTCCATGATGGCTGATCTTTTGATGGTAGAATAGACAAGTGCAACAGAAAAAGTAATGACTTAAAATAGGATGGAATGCCCTCCTTCTAACAACTTTATTCTACGGACAAGACACGCCTCCTAATTAAAAACCAGAACAGTGCAAGGAAGGACAGTAACAAATATCTGCCTATTAAAGGGCCTTCATTGTGCTTCAAAGACTCAGAGTCATCATAGCTCTGTCCCTCCGTTATGAAAAGCTGTTGGTTGATTTGACTACGTGCTTTTCTAACATTGCCAACCAACAAAATGCCCATTGTGATATTTTTATAGAGAGACACTACAACCAAACTTTAGTGATGTATTAGGGTTGTATTTTGTTAAGAACAATTATTGGGGAGGCGTATCTGGCATCTAAAATGTGTAATGTTTTTTCTAGCTACACAGACCACCATTGCCGGGGCTGGCAGTGAGAGCGCCAGCAGAGTGGACCCAGCGGTGGTCGAGGGTGAGTCCTGCTTGCAGCAGGGACGGGAGGTACTAAATCACACTGCTTGCTTATTGACAATTAGCAGTATACTCATTGCAAGGGTGTTGACTCGTGAATCCCCGCTTTAACAGGTACCCTGGGGTTGAGTTCAAGGATGCTTCTATCTGCAAATCAGCAGACAAAAGTTCATAATGATGGAAAAGGGAAAAAAGGAGTGAAAGGATGGATGCATGGGTGAAAGGATGCATGCATAGTTAAGTGATAGGCTGCATGGATGGGTGAAGGATGTATGGAAGGTTATATGGTTAAAAGGAATGCTCGGTGGGTTAAAGCAGTATGGGTGAAAGGATAAGTGGGTGGGTAAATGGATGTTGGGGAAATGTTCATTAAGAGCCGTTTTTGGCTGGATGGATATATATATGAATGGATGGCTTTGTTTTCAATGGGGAAAGACTGGTTGAGAGAATACAAATCTTAAATGGTTTGTATCTAAGCCAAATGGTGAAGAATACTAGAACAATGAAATGATGAATGGTTAATTGCTTGGTTGAAGAAACAAGGGAGCTCTTCTGAAGAGGGGCGTGCTCACCTACTTTGCTTGCTTGGAATGGTGTTATCAAAGCTTTAATTCAAAGGGGGGTGGTAGTTTCTGTCTACTCCCTTACCTCACTGTATTTGTTAAGTGAGGCAGCTATTATGTATCCCTGCCATCATCAATCAACGCTTACCATGACTTAACTGATGTATGGTTAATTTCGGCACTTCAGTTTTGGGTGAGCAATATGCACCTGCTCAAGTTATTAGGGCTTTCACAAAGTTTTCAAGGCATGGCAAAGCAAAAACAAGGTGTGTTTGCCTTTCCTCCCAGTGCCCACTCAGTCACTTCCTAGAACGTTACTCCTGTATTAATTCCAATGTTCTGCCTTCCAAACAAATTGAAAGATCCATTCTTTGTATGTGCCACATTGTTCTGGCCAAGTGATAGATTTCATGGCTTCCATAATGGATGTATGCCTGTTCAAATGTTTCCCTTTCAACATTTGTAAACAACCACAGTGACTCACTAGCTAAAGCTTAGGCACAGTATGATAATCAGTAACACCCCACTATTCTGTACTAAAACAATGTCTACTTACCTGGCCTAATCCTTCTAACTTACCCTACAGTAGAGTAACTTAAGTTTCCTTTCCTTACTGTCAAGTGAACATATTTATTGGAGATAATTATAAAGTGTGGTGGCGGGTGAGGCCAGGGAGTAAAGTGAGACATACAGCCTGATTCATCATTGGGAAGTATCGCGAGTCTGAAATAGCGATTCATAAGGAATCGCTATTCCAGACTCGCAAAACGGGATTCATGTAGGAATAGCAATATTTTTTGCGATTCCTACAGATTCCTTATTTGCGATTAGCTAATTGCTAATCGCAAAAAAGGAATAACTCCCCATTCATTCCTATGGGCCTAAAGGCCCATAGGAATGCATGGGGAGTCATTCCTTATTTGCGATTAGCAATTAGCTAATCGCAAATGAGATTGCGATTTCAAGGGTGCAGGGGTGTCCAAAGGACACCCTGTAACACCCCATAAATGTTAAATTACACAGATGTTACACACACACATGTCCAAAAGACATGTGTGTGTGTAACATGCACCTTAGAAAAATGCTTTTAAAAGCATTTTTCTAAGTTTTCGCTATTTACCACGAGGTTTGACCTCGCGGTAAATAGCGGCCCAAAATTGCGAATTCGCAAGTTTTAAATGTTTCAAGAATAGCATTTAAGGAATCTCTAATAGAGATTCCTTAAATGCTATTCCTCGCAAATTTGCGAGTTCTTAAATAGCGACTTTTGCATTTGGGATGATGAATCCCAAATGCAAAAATTGCACTTGCAAAGGGCCAGATTCTGAGAATCTGGCCCTTTGCGAGCGCAATTACCTTTCATGAATCAGGCTGTAAGTGCCTTGTCTTTTGTAGATCGGATAGTCTGTGATGAACAATCTATATCTCTCTACTTAATCCTTTCCCTGTACAGTAGTGCATCATTTTTCCCACCGTCTACTTGCGACAGACAGGATATCCACGTGATTTTATACATGAGGTTCATCATTATTCACCTGCGTTGGAGTCAGGGTAACTATGAAAGATATTTTAGAGAAGAGCAGGGTCATTGAAATAAGATAATTGTCTGGCAGACTACAGACAGCAGTGAAGTATGACTACCAACTAGGGCTCTAGCCAGCATACCTTCATTAATTAAGCACAACAAGAATACTGGTACTCCCTAGTGCATAATGCCTTGCACATTAATGAGAGGTCATTTATTTTATTTTTCCACACAAAGTGTCTGTTTGGTTTTTCGTTTACTAGGGAATCCTTTAAAAGAAAAAAAACGGTTTCTGTAATCAGGTGTGCCGTTATTTTACCTTATTTCCTTTCAGTCAGTTAGTACATTTAGCTTTTATGTGAGGCATGTGTAGTAATCGATGTTACTCTAATCACCTCAAATTTGAATAGCCCTAGGGGACTCGCAATGAATGCACTGCTACGCTGTTACTACTACATGTACTTTGCACACAGCATTGTTTACAATTTGCCTTTTATTTTAATATTCCTGCTGGCAAGCCCCGAGCAGGCAGGATATTGCGACCTGGCTGTAGAGGCCGCATCTGGTGGTCCTAGGGGAGGAAGAAGAGGCAGCTGCTGCTGCTGCTGCTGCCCAGGGCCCCAACCAGCCACCAGCACATCCAGCCTCCTGCCAAGATCAGCCCTGCTGGCAGCTCGGAGCCGCGTGTCTTTGTACCACTTCTGCTGCTCTCCCTTGCACTGAGCATCAGACCGCAATAAGAGTTGCATCCTGCTGAGGCTGGCACGTCTCATGGCCAGAATGGCACAGATGGAGGGGCCCCTTTTTTATTATTTGTTTTGATGGGAGGAACTAGTTGTATATCAAGAGGGTAGGAATGATGGGAATTGGGATTGGGACGGTTTGGACTTTCTTTTTCATTGGAAATTTTCATTTTGGAATTGGTTGGGGAAGAGGATATATGTTTGGGGAGAAGGATGTGCCTTTTTTGATTAGAAGGGATGGGTAGATTTGTTAAAAATGGGTACCCAAGAAAATAATATTTTACTATATTTATGCTTCAAAGTTTTTGGGGGTGTTTTACTTTGAACTGCTGCCTTTTAGCTCAGGCTGTTTTTTAAATATGTTTAAAAAGTGTAGTTATTTATACGGTACCCTTACTACCCTCCGTAACTATATTGAACACTAGGATAATAACCATTGCCTGTATTGCCTACAACAACCCTCTCGAACTTGGACCCGATTGCCTCAACACACGACTTTCCTTCTACACCCCCTCCCACCAGCTACGATCCTCCAACCAAGCCCTTGCTACCGTACTCCACATCAACAAAACCACCATGGGAGGTAGATCCTTCTCCTACCTGGCAGCTAAAACCTGGAATTCACTCCCCACTCACCTTCGTCTCACTCAGAACCACCTAGCATTCAGAAAGCAACTTAAAACGTGGATATTCGACAAGTAATTTCCTTCTTCAAGCGCCTTGAGACCCTCTGGGTATGTAGCGCGCTATATAAATCTTTTGACTTGACTTGACTGACTTCTCTTAACTGAATAGATGAAGTGAGGACTGTTACCTCGCTTAGTGTTCTCACTGCAGGGTTTCCAAGGGTGCCATGTTGGTGTTAGTAGTAATAGCAGGCTAGGGTGCAAACAGGAAAGGAATCACAAGCAAGATCCCACTTCCTCTTAGGTGAACTCCAGCAGTAGGATGAAAGTATTATTCATCATAGGCAACTACATTGAAAGGAAATACAGAGTTAGTGGGGTATTATTATATTATAATAACTTTAGAAAGTCTGAGATCAGACTACCACCATGATACAAAGAAGACCTGATATGATAGCAAACACTAGCAGTAGTAGCTTCTTCCAAGTAATGGGGATGAGGAGTGGAGTCGGAGTCAGGAGTGGACAAGGTTAAGCATTTATGCAACGTAGCACAGCCTGAATGATGATGTTGACTAATGATTTTTTCCTTCTATATCTAAAATATTTTTCACTTTTATGGGTGTGTGGGTAAAATGGGGACAGCATGGGCTATTGTCCAGGTAATAGAAGATACATCAGTGAGTTGGCTGTCCTTGTACCACATCCAGCCCACCAAATTTGTGAACTATTTATAGTGTAATTTAAATTGCACCTCAATAAATCACACAGCCCGGGGTAACAGGGTTAGAGGTTTGATGAATGGATGGAAAAGGGGATTTGAGGAAAGGTACGACGAAAGCAAATAGTACACACGGACAATATTCATCTGGGCGATGAACAGCACATCATCATCAATCTGTTTCCGAAGGAAAGAGTATGACACAGTACAGTTGAATTCACTGCAAACAGTCCTTCTGCCCCAGAGACTGAAGTTATCAGATATCTAAATGTTCTGTCTTCTAGGTTTAAAATAATTACAATTATGGAGGAATGAACCCACCCAGCTCTAAAAATAAGATTGTAAAAAGAAAAATAATACTGTATTGCAAACATAGGTGGTACATCTGAATTCTCCTCTGGGATGTCAATCACTCTTGAGTGCCTGTGCGGACTGGTCCGTTAGGTAAGAAGGAGTGTTGAGCTCATCTTTCACCTTTCGTTCACGCAGGAGATAAAAAGGCATGTGGATTGTAAAATAGAAACTATATTTTACAGTCAAGGAGAAAGACAGAAGGAAGGTAAGCTGCTTGAGGAGTGTACCAAGAAGACTAAGAGGCAGAGCAAGGACCCAGAGTTTCACCTTTGCCACCAGTGTAACACACACACTCAGCAGCATTTCACAAATCAATGCACCTCTCTCCATTCGACATAGCTGAGTACTAGGCCCCAGAGTCATGGTTTCCCTTTGAAGTGTATAACTTTTTTCTTCTAGCTGTTGATGATGTAGTCCTGCCATGAGTTCTTTCATCCTCCTCCTGACTCTGAGTAACTCCATCACAGTTACAACCCAAGCAAAATAGATGTGTAGTGCACTGCCATTGAAGAACAAGTAGAGAAACAGAAATGCTGTCTTTTGTATAGGTTTTATGTTTGTTAACTATAGTGACTCTACTGGTCTCTGAAGAACCAGAAAAAGAAGTGGACCCTGCAAGTAAATCTGGCTAAGTGTAAAAGAGCCAATCAACTCAATGAAAAAATGTGCACCCATCATTCAGGCCCCAACATTGCAAATCATCTCATTCAAGTTCCCAAATTACAGTTGAACTCCCTCCCTCACTGTCTGCCACCACATGAATCATGAAATATCATTCACAATCACTCTATTATATATCACTTGTTGGTGAAATCGTTACCTGTTCCAATCCAAGCACAGTGGTAGGTACACTATTGTATCTTGTCTTTGATAAAAGCAACAGATTGGAATTTGGCAGTCTGGTAAACCAAATGATCTTCTGGGGCATCCCTCCTAGGTGATGAAAAAACACAAGCATCACCAAAGTTGACCGTACAGGTTAATTTTCCCTAAGTGTTTTGTAAAGGCTAATCACCCCCATGACAAAATTATCACCCATCATTCAGGCCCCAGACATTATAAATCATCTCCATCAAGTTCCCAAATTACTGTTAAACAACCTCCCTCATTCTCTGCCACCACATGAATCATCAATCATCAATCATCACTCGCAATCACACACTCATTGTCTCCAATGTCATGAAGGAATTGAGGAGGCTTCTTCACTGCACAGTGGTCCAACTGCAATCCGGCAAAATATATGACAAGAAAATGGTGGAGCAGCATGAATCTGACACAAAGATAATGTTTCACTAGCTCATTTTTTGCAAAGTGGCAGAAGTTCTATGAGAAATAATTAATACATTCCGTGGTGGCTCTTGCATATTCATTCCGGGATGTAGATTTCATCCTCAAACTCAGGTACATCACCCAGACGGTGGTCAGCTAACTGACTTGATTCTGTCCAATCCTAGCCCTCTTCCTCCTCGCTGTTTCAGAAACAGTGTAATTGTGTGGGATGAAATTTTGGTTTATTTTGATCATAGGCAATCTCTTTTTGAGCCGGAATACTGGTCCTTCTCACTGTAGCAATGTCACCAGGTGCACTGAACACATGCTCAGCATACACCCTGGCTACAGGACAAGCCAGATACTTTATTTCCAGCCTGCCGAGCTCTGGCCATTGGCACATCTTTCTGTACCAATACAACAATGGGTTTGATGCACATAGACCTCTTTTTATTATCCAGATACTCCTGGAACATCCTCTGGTTTGTCATTGGTGCTGTCACTTGCTCAACCTCTTTTGCCAGTGCCTCTGTTCTGGACTTAAGCCCTGCCAAATAAAACCAATACAATGCAGAGTTTCGGTCCTGCCCTTCTGTTGCTGTTGTTGCCAGTGTTGTGATGATGGTGTTCTTGGCTGCTGTGAGACAAGACAATCCTCTTTGGAGGTTGAAAGTGGCACCCCAAAACTGCAGGTGGGACTCTAAGATCCAGCCATTCTTCTTCCAGGTCTCCAGCTTGCTCAACATTCAATCTCTTGAATTTTGATACAACCCCTTCAGAAAAAGGAATGAAAGTGAGCAGCCTTGCATTGGAAGCCAATCAAAAGAGTAAGTTCTCAACCAAGGGTAACACTTCTGTGTTTTTGTTCGCACCTTAAGCTGGTCCTCTAGCAGATGCACCAGTGGGATAGTTTTGCCCAATGTACCATCCTCCTTGCTAACGTCCTGTGTGAAAAACTCAAAAGGGAGTAGCATCTCCGTCAGGCATTTCACTAGGCCTAATTTCTCTGCATCCATGGCTGTAGTATTCCCAACTGCATCACATCCTATTTGAATTTTCATAGTCATTGATATGTTTGTACTGCTCAAACAGATGTTGCAACATGTAATAGGTTGAGTTTACTACTATAAAGTGGCCTGGTACCCTAAGGTGACTCAGGCTCAAACATGCACAACTATGTGTAAAGTACTCAAAATACAACAATATATAACAATTTATACCAGCAATATATTTACTGAAATAATTTCAACATTTCAAAATGACAAAATTCAAATATTTTGAACATAAACAATAAATTCATGTTTAGTGTATAATTTACAATCAAACACTACACACTAGAATTAGTGAAAAAAAGTCCAATGTATTTCGGGACGCAAGGTCCCTTCTTCAGGGGCCGACCTGCAATGATGAAAGGGAAGCGCATCAGTTGATGTGCAAATCAATTTAAGAATGACTTCAAGAAAAGAAATGACGTTAACAATCCTATTGATGTAATCATGCACCCTGCACCTTCTTGTGATGTGCTCAATGAGTGAATCATTCTGTAAACCAACAAACTTACTGCTTTCACAGTAGCAGGACCGAATCGTCACCACTCTTGCAAGAGACCTAATAAAAAGGTAACGGGATGCAAATTGCGTGTTACGTATTCATTCCTAGCACACATTAACTCACAATCACCCAAGGATACCTGTGCTTTTCTGCGTACCTGTCAATGTCCTAGAGCCTTCCGAGGTCAACTGTGCTTACAACGGGTATAGTCACTAAAAAAAAAAGTGAGGAATGTCAGGATCATTCCATTTGCCTAATTTCTGTGATCAATATTAAATTAGGCCACACATCTGAACAGACGATGTTCATAATCACGTGTTCACCCAATATTTTCACACATTTTTCTTAACCTGAATAAGAAATGAAACTCCATTGTCACCTCAGTATAGTGAAAACATGCTTAAATCTAATTTCTGAGCTAAGAAAAATGCTCACTTTCGGCAGGATCTGCTAGAAAGAACTGCCAATGTTATAAACCGCTATAAGGAGAACCAAGACACAAGACTCACTGCAACGAAGAGAAAATCTAATGTTTACTAATCCCAAAATATTTCCAACCTCTTAATGAGCCTGCCAGCTTTCCCCCGTGCTTACCGTTTTCTATCATCTGAGTCCGACTGTTCCAAACCACCAATGTGACCCGACGCTCGAAATGAACACTATTTGTGAATACTTCCGGGAACCGCAGGAAACCACGTGATAGGCGCGCATGTCATTTATGAAAGTGAACGAATCCATGGGCTATTTGTGACGATGTAACAATGAATATGCAATGCATCCTTATTTCAATGAAAATAAAACGAACCAGGAACTAAATCTCACTTCAGTGTTCCCACACTTACAAACCGGGAATTGTTAGCGAAATAAAAAATCCACAGGATACCAATGTAATGCAGAGTAACCAAGGTGACCGTTCAATATCAGTGCCCATCGTGAAGTATGCTGTCTAGATGTAAATAACAAGGGATTGTCAAACCATATAAACACAGTTAAACTTAGTTAAATACAATAATTCTCTCTATGAGTAAACTATGTTGGCATCATTTGATCAACATTAATGTCGACAAAGCAATTTTAGAACATAATACCAAGAGGAGCAAATTACGAGGAAGCATAAGACCCACTAGCATTATCTGTGAGTGTGTAGATGTTTATGTGCATGTGTTGGGGTACTGCTTACATGTGCATGCAAGTGATTCTGACTTTCATAAAAAGCCTGCCATTTCGAATTTGTCGTTCAACCCATAAGGCATCGAAGTATTCAGCTTTTTGATCCAAAATGCCTCTCTCTGTAGTAATCATGTTGACATCTCCTGCATCAGGGATTAACTGGCACTCTATTAGCACACTGAATATTCTGGAACTGCTTTCAGGCTTTAAAAGAATGGCTGAAATGTTTGCAGAATCTCCTGAAGATGGTCAGTATGTCTTCTTTTTTTACATTGTCTTGTGCCACCAGGTTGATGCAGTGGACCTTGAAAATAGCCACAGTCTGCCATGGGCTTCACAATGTTTTTGCCATTGTATGTGGCAACAAATCCAATTCTGAGAGCTCTGGGTAACAGCCATTCAGACACCTTGCTGTTAATTTTTTCCAAGACGTTTCCATCTATATGTATTTTCTCCACGGCAAACATGGCCTCTGTTGCATGCCGCTGAACACTCTTAAAACTTTCTTCTGGGACAAGACCTGTAGATATGTTATGCTTTACTCCCACAAAAGAGATCCAGTGTGCAGTGATGCACATGTAATCAGTCGCCTCACAACTGGTCCTCTTGTCTATCGTCAGGTGGATATTGTGAACAACACTTTGTTGTAATGCTTGTCCAACTAACTGCAGCATTTTGTGATGCAGTGCTGAAACAGCAACTCTGGCAAAGTAGGTCATATTTGGAACCTTCCATTTTGGGCAGACGGCTGCCACACATTCTAAGAATCGCACTCATCCCACAAAAAAAGGGAGGAGGTCCAGCACTAAAGTTTTTGCCAGCTTCCTATTGTATAAACTTGCTGTTGAGTGGTGGCGATTGTAGGGCTCCTCTTGCCTAAACATGCCTGTAATAGTAGCCTGTATTTTTTTCTTCTTCTCTGGGCCCACTGACGCAGGTGACTATTGGGAAGTAGATGGTAGTAGACTCAGTTCGGGTTGTGGTGGGGCAGTCAATGTATGCTGTGGTGTCTCTATCTGACTCTGAGTCCTGTACCAGTGTGAAGTCACTGAGGAGGGTCATTCTACTGGTGCACTTCTAGGGCTGGACTGCTTTGCATGAGGATGGCACCCTTTTCTTCCTCATCATCACCTCCCACAGTGGTATCACTTGTAGCTGATGTTCCCTGTCTCTCTTCACCTTCACCACCACAACCAGATTCAGCAATGCTTTTAAGATGATGCTCCTCTCACCGGATTGCATGGTGTTTTATCATATAGGTTGTTTGGATTTCACTACCATAATTTGTACCAGGCTTACCTCGAGGAACATGGGTGTTGCAAATGCTTTATACTGCAATGTGCTCTCCCTCTTTCCTAACAGTAAAAAAGTCCCAAACTGGGGAGGAATTCATTTTTTACTGGCCATTGCCAAAGCCTGAAGAAGAGCTGGAGATAGGTGGGGTTCTCATCAATTGCATATCTGCAGTGCAAACATCTGCTGGGTTAGGGGTTATTGCAGGTCTCAGTTGTAGCTTTGCAAATATGGGAGATGGTGGTGCTACCTGGGCCACATCCCTGTACTGCAGGTTGAATTGCAATGTCATATTTCTCTGTGTCACCTTCCACAATGACTAGCTCGTTGTAGTCAACCTACTCATCATCCCCTTCCATAATTCTAAGGCTTACAGGAAGTTTTCTTTTGCCTTGCCTCTCCTGGGGTCTCTTGGACTTTGCCGGGGTCCACTCCAAGTCTCTATCATCATTATTAGAATTGGTGCTTTAAGAAGATGGTGGAGAAGTATTCCTCCTTGTCCTTGCTGAAAGATCTTGGAGCCAATGATTCTAAAAGAGGAGGTTCTTGCTTGGCAGGAAGCTCAACTTCCTGTTCTGCTCCAACATCAGGAAGCAGTACAATTGCTGGAAGCGCTGGTGTCCGCTTTGCTCTTTTTTGTGAAATGATAAGGTACTACTTTGCGAAAGGATAAATCCAATTTAATGTTACTGATTGTCGGTGTTGCCACGAATGCAGTGGCCGCCTCACTGACAGACATGGTCTTCTTGGGCTTAGGTTGGGGTGGTGCTGATTATGAGACAGTGCTGCTCTCAGCTTGTTCCCCAGAGGCTGGTGTGGCAGGCACAGGTCATAGTCTAAAAAAGGTTTGGGCCAACACAACACTGGTGGGCAGCTGCCTCTACTCACTGACCACTATCTTTTGAGTAACTTTCTTTGGGACCCTCTTAAAGCTCTCATTTGGCAGTTGCACTAAGCTGCACACGTGAATGAGATTTGAAAGACTTACATGTGACATCACTGTACCTTATCTTTGACAGTACTGCGTGTGATGTCTCTTCCCTTGTGCTCCTAAAAGTGAAACATGGCATTTATCAGAAATGGAGATCTCTAGTTACATATTTGTACCCTGTTCACGTAGGAGCCCTTCCTTCTAGTCAGGATAAAGGAGTAACACTTCTAAAATAACTCCTGCTCCCCCCTTGGTAGCTTGGCAAGAGCAGTCAGGCTTATCTCAGAGGCACTATGTAAAGCATGTGCACGTAATACACAGTAATACATTGAAAAAACTGCACAGGGCACCACACCAGTTTTATAAAAAGATCCAATATGTATCTATGTAAACCAAGACCAAACTAATAAACATGCAACATACAGTAATAAAGATCTAAAATTGCAAGAATCAGCATAAAATACAGTTCTTTAAAGTTGATAGCTCCATCTGGGGCTATCACAGCCAAACAGTCAGGCTGACCACGAGGTTGTGGGTCAGCTATGGAGTCAGAAAGACCCACAAATAGTACCTTGGAAATTGCGGGCATCTTGGACCTTGCGATGACCTCTGAAGAGGCAGCATCATCGTCGTCAGTAGGCGTTGGTTCCCGAGGTCGGTACAGTGGTTGTCGGGCCCTTGAAGTCACATACGTTGCAGATTGACCCCCATGAGGCCGAAGTCAGGTGCGCTGGTGTTGTTGGCATTGGGAATGCGTTGCAAAGTGGGATGATGTTATGTGCAGTGCCCACAGGCAGCAGCTTGGTAACATCATCCGGCATCATTGGTGAGACCAGGGTTGTGTCGTGAAGCAGGGCGATGCAATGTGCGATGTCCACAGGTCACGGTTCAGGCAGCAGCATCTATGTTGCTGAAGGGCTGTTGTTAGTGATGTGAAGCGAGGCCATGCTTCATGTGGTGCCAACAGTTTGCAATGCAAGCAGCGATGTTGGTTGACGATGCTGGAGTTAATGGCGTCAATATAGGTGGACTAGGGCTGCGATGTGAGACAGGGCGATGCTTTGTGTACCTCATGAGCAGGGTTCACAGGCCAGAGTGCAGGCAGCGGCATTGATGTTGGTGTGGAATTTCATTGTCAGGAAGACCAGTCTGAGATGTGAAGTAGGGCTATGTGAAGTGAGGTGCCCACAGATCATGGTGCAGGCAGCGGCTTTTGTGATGGTGTCAGGCAGTGATGTTGGGGAGACCAGGGTGGCTTTGTGACATGGGGTGATGCACTCTCTACGGCATTCAGATCACAGAGCCGGCAGCAGTGTTATTGATGGCACAAAATAACAAAGGGAGAGACAGGGAAACTCAGGAACACTCTCTTGATCCCCGGTTTAATGCAAATAAACAAGATAAGAGAGGTTGAAGTATCAAAAAAGCCACATAGATGGAGCGAAACAACTCATGGAACTCACACCCTATTTGGTGTGAGTTCCACTAGTTGTTTCGCTCCATCTATGTGGCTTTTTTGATACTTCAACCTCTCTTATCTTGTTTATTTGTGTCATTGATGGCGTCATATTAGTTTTTCTTCCGTTGCAGCACAAAACACATACAGGTGCATGCATCAACCATTTTTGCGAGAGCAAACAGTGCAATTCACAAAAGGTTGCGGTTTGCGCCCGCAAAAAGCGCATTTGCAATGCATCAAGGTTCAAGGCACTTGCATTTTGAGAATTTGCAATTATTTGCAATTTCTCAAATTGCAATTGCATTTAAGGAATCACAATTTGCGATTCCTTAAATGCCATGCAAGAACCACTTTAAAATAGCTATTTTGCTACTAGAGAGCCCAAATGACCATAAAGTGGAACTTGCTAGTAATTTGCAAAAACTTTGAAAAATGCACTAAAGTGCATTTTTCAAGTTGTAGGTTACACACACACACATGCCCTTGTGTGTGCGCAACATGTGTGCACAGAGCAATTTCAGGGGTGCAACAGGGTGTCCTTTGGACACCCTTGCACCCTTGAAATTGCATGTGCAATTTGCGAGTACCTATTGATACTCGCAAATTGCTCATGCAATCTCCGATTCATTCCTATGGGCCTGTAGGCCCATAGGAATGAATATGAAGGCATTCCTTAATTGCGACTCACAATTTGTGATCTGTAATTAAGGAATGTTTAGGAATTGCTATTTTAACAGCGATTCCTACATGCATGGGCTTTTGAGAATTCATAATTGCTATACCTTATTAATCACAATTTAGGACTCGCAAAAGCTTTCATTGATGCATGTGCCTGTTAGTTCTCAGTGCTGGTGGGACAGGAATTGGAAGTCTTTGATGTTCCTGAGACTTCCAACAAGAGGCAAGCTCTACTTCAACCCCTTGCAGAAACGCTGGCAATAAGTTGAAGAATGTTCAGTGTAGACCTTTCACTGCCCAAGATAGAAGCAGCAACTACAGGCTAACCCAACAAAACATCACACAGCAAAGGGGGAGTACTCCTTCTGGCAGCTCTTCTAGCTATTCTTCTTTGCAGATCCCTGTGTCCAAAAGAGTTATAAAGTTCTGTAGGTTCAACTCTAATACTTATACCACTTTTTCCTTTGAAGTCTTTGTTCAGAAAGTCTCTCTTGCTCAGTAAAACCAGTTCTGTCCTCCTTGGCCCAGCCACAATACGGGGTGGAGACAGCCTTGTGCAGAGCAGCCACAGCCTATTCGGGTGTCAGTGACATCTCCTCCCACCAATCTAGCCCGGGACAGCCCATCAGCACAAGCAGGGTACACCTCAACTCCCTTTGTGTGGGTGTTTGGAGTGAATGAACAACCAGCCCCTGTCAGTCTAAAACCAGATGGTGAATCCACAAGCAGGCAAAGGCACACAGGATAGTTAAGCAAGAAAATGCCCTCTTTTTAAAAGTGGCTTTTTCAAACACACAATTTTAAAACCTAATTTACTAAAAAATGTGTTGTTAAATCCTGAGCTCATGGAACCTAAACACCATTTCTCTATATTTTCCCAATTGCTAGTAACACTTGTAACATGTTACAAGTCGGCTCCAATGATCACCTATGGGAAAGACAGCCTTTCAATAGTGAAAAGTGAAATGCACAGTATTTCACTATCAGGACATGAAAAACACACCAGTACATGTCCTACCATTTACATACCCTGCATCCTGCCCATGGGGCTACATTGGGCCTATCTTAGGGGCGACTTATATGTACTAAAAAGAAAGGTTAGGCCTGGCAATTGGGTGTACTTGCCAGACTAGTGAGTCAGTTTAAAACTGTGCAGAGACTGCAGTGGCAGGTCTGAAACACATTTGAAAGCCTACTTGTGTGAGTGGCACAATCGGTGCTTCAGGCCCACTAGTAATGTTTGATTTATGGACCCTGGGCACACACAGTCCACTTCACTTGGGAATGACCAGTAAATAAAATATGCCAATCAGGGAATAACAATCATAATACAATTTACAGTAAGAGCACTTGCACTTTAGCACTTCACAGCAGTGAAAAAGTGAGCATTGAAACTAAATCAGCAAAAATGAAGTTCAGCATACCATCCAAAAGCAAAAAGTAAGGTGAATCATGCCAGAAGATGCCAGGTTTAACAGCATTGTTGTAGTTAATTAGTACATACAAAGGCAATGTTAGTATTGTTGGTGACTTAGGTAATAATAATAACTTTAAAGTCAAAATACAACACCATACCCTAAAATGTAATTCACCATGAGGATAACACACGCAATATACAGATAGAGCTCTTTTCCTTATGTCCATGTATTCTAAGAGAGAAACACCTGTTGCACTCAGGGAATTGCAAAAGTAATTGGATTAATAATCTTTATAAAAATACAGGTATGTTTGGGCACTTATGGCAGACAATGTTGTGCAAGGGAAAATGAAATAATTATTTTAAAATTGATGATGCTAAATCAGAAATGTCTTTAGTGCACGCAGACAGGTTTTTCAGGAGTAAATGGAATTATACCTAAAAAAAACCTGAATGCTGTGTACCTATGGTGGATGGATGGATGGATGAATGGATGGATGGATGGATGGATGGATGGATGGATGGATGGATGGATAGATGGATGGATGGGTAGAAAAATGGATTGACCAAGGCAAAATGAAAAAAATAAATTATTTTGTTTTTTAAGATATAAACATTTAAATATTTTAAAAATGTACACAAGAATAAAAGAAAATGTAAAAACATTAAAAAAGAATACAAATCCAAATGAAGAAAACTGTAAATTGCCAATGTTTCTATGGGAGGATGTGAAGAAATCTATTATGAGGCAAAAAGGTGCAAAAAAAATAAAAATAAAATGCAAGAAATGTATAAGCACTGTTTATCAAAATCATATTCTTAACATACATACTACAATGTTCCTCAAGCATATTATTAACCTGACATCACATCCATTCATGCAAGCTTATGGCAAAGGCACACTGGCTGGAGTCACAAAATACTTAATCTAAACAATGGTTCAAAGTGTTCACAAAATTACCTTAGCACAAACACATATCAACAACAAACAGTTAATTTAAGACAAAACACAGTGCAAAAATAAAAATAAGAAATCAACCCATATGAGGAAAATCTAGAAAGACATACAAAATGTATTTAATAAAAATATATTGTGAAGCTCAGAGATGTAAGCTGGTTATATAACATTCGATAAGCATACACAACCAGACAGGTGGCAGACAAGGAGAGGTTACATAGAAGAAGGAGTTTCAGGGCAACACTGAAACTACAACAAAAAAAATCAATGAGTCCTCCATTAATTGCGGCAACAATTGCGTCAACGACGTTTCGACCTTTGTCATTAATACACAGTCATCTTCGGGACCTAAAATTAACTGAGCATCCCAACAGACAATTTCCGATCACATAAAAGGGGGCAAACATGGCAAATACCTATACTTTTTTTAAAAACAATATATTTTTTGTAAAAGAGGGGATTTTTTCCTTTTTTCGGCTCCACTTTTTAATGGCCTCCGCGACTGCTTTTTGACTAATCTAGCAAATGTAACAAATGTAACCATGGGAGGGTTAATCCTTTTCTTTACTTTACGCTCCTTTCAAACGCCCGATCAAAAATGAATTCCCATTGCGCTGCAACTCAAATGTGGGGCAACAGTACCTTCGACATGAATGCACAAAATGGCTGCCAGCCAGTCCCACATAGTCAAACAATCACACTGAGCAAAAAGCAATGGGGTACAAAGAACACATGCAAGATTATGGCAAAAACACACAGGATGGATTTACAAAATGGCTCCCAGTGAGTACCACATGGTCAAACAACAACACTGAGCAAGGTGGCATGGGGAACAGAGAACACATGCAAGCCTATGGCAAAAGCCAGTGTCACATGGTCAAACAAGCACATTGAGCAAGGAGGCAAGGGGAACACAGGACACATGCAAGCCTATGGCTAAAACACACTTGCTGGATGCACAAAATGGCTGGCAGCCAGCCAGTACCACATGATCAAACAACATCACTAAGCAAGGAGGCATAGAGGACAAAGAACACATGCAACCTTTTGACAAAAGCACACTGGCTGGATGCACAAAATGGCTGCCAGCCAGTACCACATGGTCAAACAGCAACATTGAGCAAGGAGGGATGGGGAACAAATACCACATGGAACAATAACAAAGACACAATAACAACATCACAATGGCTGGTTGCACAAAACGGCTGCCAGCTGCAAGTCCAAACAACAACAGCAAGTTGAGGAACAAAGAGAATACATTCATGCCAAAGGATACAGACTCCACAAAATGGCCCTTGGCCACATGGCATAGAGAACAAAGACACATTAATGGTGACCTATGGCAAACACATCCACACTGGACAGAAAAAAGAGGTATGGAAATACTAAAGAAAACACTACCATTAATTCAGTAAGACCAAAAACGAAAATTTAACTGAGCTATAAAAAATTTACAGCAACACCTATCCTCCTACGCCAATAAATATTGCCCCACATAAACACTTTTTGTACACAAAAAACATGAAATACAAAAAATACACCACATTTTCAATTTCATCCAAAGCCAGCCCAGCCCTAAGTGCTGTTTTAAAACAATATATTCTACAGAAACAGTTGTTTCATGCACCCCTGACTGGCACTGGCCTGGGCCTACTGGATGGCCCCTTGGCAGACTAGGCCACATAGTAAAATAAACAATTATTGCACATTTAACAAACATGGAGAAAATGTACCGAACTGTGCAAAATTGTTCCTTTACAAAAGAAGAAAAATTAAATTCAAACCTATAACTAGGCCACTATTGAAAACATGCAGGCCACCCACCACAATTACTTTGTAAAAAAATATATAATTACAAACAAATACTGTGCATACCCTCTATCAAGCAACCAACACCCTTATACAAGAGTTTTTGAACTTACTTGTGAAATCTCAAATACAAAGTCCTTAAATCCAATGGTATATATGCAGCAGAAAATGCGAGTGATCCTCCCAGTTCCAAATCCAATTGAAAAGTGACCAGGATATGGACAAAGCCATAGGATGAGCCTGCTGAACAGGAACGGAAATTTGAGTCTCTGGAGTACTTCCTTCCTTTTTCAAATAAAAAGTTTTTTAAAAAGGGCTTATCGCACAAAGAAGCAATTTCAAAGGTCTGTTGGAGAAGAAAATCCACTCGAAAAACCTCTGTATCTGTTTCTCAAGCACAAAAGCTACCCATGTGGTGCATTTGCAACCACAATCGGCACTACATTTGCACTGTTGAGTCGGGAAGCTGTGTTTGCGAGTCCAAAGAATTTGGCGAGGTACAAGTAGCCTGAGAGTATTGTGGCACTCGCACAACAAATCTTGAGAGCACGAATGGGAACTCTGCTTCACACCAAGAGCACAGAGTTCCCGATTTCCAACAAAGTCCGCGAGCGGAGTTTAACGCCCAGGCCTAATTTCATAGGGCTCTATAGTCATGCCCTCTACCGGTAGAAACAATGATGGATTTCTCAGTGACTCTAAAAAACCCTTAACCTCTGCTGTGTCAGCAATGCAATCCTTATTTACATTTCATGTTTTATTAAATGATATTGTGTTTCTGTACAAGATGTGACTCTTGTATGCTCCCGTTCTGAAATGAGCCACCTCCAAGTGTCTTGCTGACTAGGTTGCAGGTGAATTATTTTGAGGATGCACAACTATGAGCTCTGAAGCTTCAGGCTGAAGACAAACCATATTTCTCAGTGGGAAATATATAGTGCTCAGTGAACTTTAAGTAGGCCAGAATAATTGGTGTATTTTTGGAAATTTTGCATCATGAAATTTATGTAAAATTACAGTGATTACAGTGACTAAATCATTATGCCAGATCATGTACTTTTGGGGAGAAATTTTAATACAAGAGGTACGGTTTCAGTCATTTATGAACCTGAGCAGTATTCCTTGAATTGCTGTGTTTTGAATGTGAGCAGAAGTTCTTATAAAGTGGGCAGTCAGGAAAATTGTCTGGTAGATGTTCTGCTGAAGTGGGACATTCAGGTAATTTTTTGGAGCAAAATTACAAATGCAAATGCAAGCAGCAGTTTTTTTTTATCACTAGCAACCACAAAATCAACCTGAAATTACATTTTGAGCAGATGTTTTACCTGAATGGTCATGCTGGATACATTTTTGAGTGCAATATGCATTTCACGTCATTAGGTGTAATTTTACTTAATTTGCTGTATTTTTGTGTAATTAAGCTACTCAAAATGTTGCGAGTTCCCACCCCTACTCATAAAGGTGTGCATGTTACATGCACATCCAGTTCTTGGTCTCTCTACAAAGTGCAGAGAATGATGGTCATGTATGTGCCACTTTTAGCTGATAGAGGAGACAAGCATTGGCAGAACCAATTGGTATGGTTTCGTTTAGGTAAATGTATTTCCTTGTTGTATGAAACGTCTGAACACTAATAACAGTAAACTCACAGAAAGACAGACACATTTTGGTCGAGTGGCTTGCTGTGCAGATGACAGGGTTTTATTTCAAAAACCCACCCCTAGTTTTTTCTAGTTACTCTTCTTTGTCCACACCCTTTTTACAGACTTCCCCATCTTTCTTGTTCATGCTGCTTAAAGCACTGTGTGCAGTAAACGAGTTTTAAAAGAGTAGAATGTTTAATGCATTATTTGTCTTAGACTGCAAGATGCAAAGCTTAACAGATTAAGAGATGTCATCTCTTTGTTGGCCTAGATTACAATTGGAATTGTAAAAAAGGCCACTTTGCCCTTCCATTAATTCAAAACGTCATGCTGTGCATTTTACATTTGGTGAATGTATGACTGAATTCTGTCCATCACCTGTTGTTTTTGCATTTTACACAAGCAAACTATTGTCCGATGGTGGGCTCAGTTTTTAGGAGGTGGATGACATTTTTAGCAGCCCCTTTTCCTACTGCCGACAAAAATGCAAATACAGGAAATGGAGAGCTTCTGCATCCAGTGGTATATATATATGTACAATGTATGTAACTGTGGCTTACCATGGGTTGGCACATAACATGACCTCAGGACGGATGGTCCACATGGACATGTTGGCTTCTTTGATCCCAGTTATTGAATGAGTGCACTTGTAATTGCCCACCTCACCTCTGTTGACCAAAAGACTGAAGGGGTGCTTGCCCTACATCAGAGTAGCACACGGCCGATGCTGCATTCAGGCGTAGGGCAGGCATATACAGTTTTGTTTTTTGCACAACGCAGAACTCATTATAATTTTTGTTTGACGTCACGCCTCTGAAACTCGTTCCGGTCTGAAATGTACTGGGGGCAGTTCATGTCATTAAAGCCAATGTCTTTCAACATATTTTTCATTGAGAAATTTGGATTTATAGTGGTGTTCTGATCCATTGCAAGGGAGTGAAATAGTGAAAATAGAGAGAAACTAATTTAAAAAATGGCTGAAATAGGGAGGAACTAAGATGAATCTTGCATGGTGTGCGGTGGCAGTAGACCCTCAGTTCATTTCTGAATTCCAATATTCAGAAGTGGCAGGCGTTTAAAACCCAGGACAAGAATCATAATATACGATATAAAGTATTCTGAGTGAGGCTTAAATACCCTCCGGACATGTGGGTGAATGCCCTGAGGATTGGATAGCTGGACAGTTCGACAACATGCCTACTTTAATTCCACGATTTCACCACTTATGTGCACCCTCAGTCTTCCCTTGCTGGACATGGGCTCCATGTTCCCAAGTAACCGCATCAGACAATCTACTCTGTTCAGTCCCTGTTTCTATTTCGAAGCACAATCTAGAGCTAATTAAGCTCCTGGAAGATATGTTTGTCACGTCTCTGTTCTAGATGCCAGAGCTGATTGAAATTCATTCGGCATAGAAAACGTTTTGAAGGGAGCAGACGGCGGCGCTCACAACTCTCTATTCTGGGGCTCTTGATGAATGCCATTTTAATTTTCACTATCAAAGATGGAGTGCGTATCATCGCTCTCCTCGTGATATTGACGAATAAGGTCCCGCTGAACACCCTTCTGTTAGTTGGAACTCATTTGCTGCTGATGTTTATCACGAGCAATTGATGCATCGGAGGCAGCAGCCTGATGTGTCTCAATAGACCGCACGCTCTCTGAATGCAGGGCTTGTCATTATGCACTCACTGACTAAATCGCCTCATATCTGTCTCAATATGTTTCTCACCCTGCAGAAAATTGAAGACATGCGAAGCAACTGATACTGTGCATCAGTAGTCAGTCTTGTGTATGTCAAAACTGGTATTAATATAACCACCCCCTGCCCACTTGAGGATAGGTAAAAGCACCATATTATGGCTTAAGGACATTTGTGTCAACATTCGGGCCTGCCTAGAAGAGTCCTCGTCGTTTTAGGAATAAGGTATCGTGCGGCCTTTCAACGTATTTTCCTTATATACACCCAATTTGTCCTAATAAATATATTTTACTACTAGTTAAATAACCCTGTGAAAATGCCCTAGTTTTAACAAATGTCATAACCATGCAGTCGATACTGTGTTTTCCTCTAATTTAAAAAAAAAATGTTTGTTCTGTGACTCAAGTTTATTACAGTCGCCTTCCATTTTCTGCTACATTAGTTCCATTTCTACTGAATCTGCTTTCGCTGCTGCCCTTACTGTAAACTCGTGAGGCAACTGCAGTAAATCCACAACAAACGCATTGGAAGGCACTTCTCTACCATCGAGCACACATTTGATGGTGTCATCATTATCTCTGTCAGCTCCCAGTGCGCCCGAATAATTGGCACTTTATCCCAGATGGCGGTGCGGCCATTACTGTCACTGCACAGCTCCCTCGCGTCACTGTCGGGGCTTCAGGAACACGTCAAGTCAGTAAAACGTAGCCATGAGCGTGCATAGGTAAAAGAAGTAAAATAGCTAGGTATGGAAAAATACATGGTGAAAAAAAAACATTTGGCAGATGTATTTATTGAAATGTAAACATGCATTTACGTTTGAAGAGAGTGGAAGGTGAAACATCCAACTATCTCGTTTCAAAATATTTTCTTACTACAGCCCTGAAGTTGAGGCAAACAAATGTGTTACTGAACGAAGAAGACATATTTTAACTAATATCTGACTTTGATACGCATGGGGTCTTTCCCCTCAAAGGAGTTGACCCCAAAATGGCAACAAACATGGCCAACCAAGGAGTGTCGTCTCTGTGGTCAAGGGGAAGAGTCGCTACTACACTTTCTATGCACATGCTCTTTTTTATTGGAAGCCCGAAAATCCATTCTCCGGGAGGCTCTAAGGAAGGAACAAATAAGAACATGTAGAGCAGCGGTCATTAAATGTCTCGGAGGATCGTCAATTCCTCTGTCCTGTAGAGCCATAATACTATGGAAAATCGCAGCAAAAGAACTGGTAAAATGCGACCCTGCCAAGCAGCCAATTAATTAGCAGATTTTTTCCAAATGCATTGTTATATTCGTCATTATTTTTAAAATAATAAGTATCTCCTTATTCAGACATCAACCTCAAACCTTTTTAGTTTTTTTTTTTTAAATGTATATTCTAAAGCATGGTGTTTTATGATGGTTGTCCATCCTTTTATGATTTTTTTAATGAATCAAATAAAAGTATATTTGACTTGAGTATATTTGAACTAATAAAACCACATGTTTAAAAACACGAGATGAATTTGAAGCAAAAATAAGTCAAGGTAACTTTTGAGGGGCTAGAGATGTATTTATAATGAACTCAGAGGTACGTTCAAAGAGGATGTATGACGGAACTACGCATTCCGTTGTAACAAGTCATTATACAACCCAGCCATTACACGTGAATGCCCTTACCATGCATAGCCTTTACTACACATGCCTTTACAACGAATTTGGACCCTAACACAATCCCCCTTGGCCCCCAGCACTTAAAAATAAACCCGCCCTAAACCGGACCCGGTGTAACCCACCAACCCCCAGGCCTGAGCCCTAAAAGTTGACCCTGAAGCAACATCCCCTGTAGTGTCCTGCGAGACATGTTCTAGTGTCTCGGCAGGCACTGGTCTAGTAGCCACTCCCCCTATGGGAGTGGACACACTGCACCCCACACCCATCCACCACCGGCGTCACGAGTGACGTGAGCCGGCTAATAAAGAGGCCCGAGTGCACGTGCTCGTGGCCAGTTACGACTATGCATCTCCTAGTGTTGAGGTCCATTATGTGTGTGATGTGGGCCTGAGGCCCAACACAACATTGGCGACGAGGCGGAGCCGGTGCCCATGCGTGCACCAGCCTGATCGTTTGGGGGGAAAAAGGAGGAGAGAGTGCTGCCCGTGTCATGAGTACCCACCCCCCGCCCCTGCTGCAAGCAACTATCAGCGGAAGCCTGTGGGGCGTATGCTAAGCCCCGGGCCGATGAGACAATGAAGGAGGGGACCGGAAGCCTACTCCGCACCTCCGTGCCCAGCGTGAGCCCCCTGCGTGGGGTGAAGAGAGAGCCGTGCGGAACCCACCCGCACCGGCCAAGAAAATGGCGAGATAAAGCCTGCAGCGCAAGGAAAGAATAAGCGGGGCCTGACTGCAGATATGCCGACCACGGCACGATCTGCAAAGAAGCGGCATGACGTTGTGACACAGCGGAGCCCAACCGCGACAGCCACAACGCCAGCCTGACCTGAGGTGAGTCAAGGCGAGAGCAGCGTCCCCAAGTGATCAGGCCAGCGGGAGTCCACCCCGCTCATATGGCCTACACTGAACACTGCCCCAGACAAAAGAAAGTAAAGCGGAGCCCACCCGCAGCAACACAAACCTGCCACACAGCCCCATCGGCGCGAAAAGGACTGCGGCCAAGGAGCGCCGAAGTGCGAGTGCCCCGGCGGTGACTTCGCCTTACCGCGCAGCCTGTGGGCGGGGAAGCTGTCGCAAGCGGTGAAACACTAAGAAGATGCACGAGGGGTAGTAGAGTTTGACCCGAGACCCCAGCAGCAGCACCGACCCTCCCCGCTCAGCGTGTGAGTCTGAAAGGCTGCTGCAGGTGGGGAGAGCAACAAGAAGCAGGAGTGAGCAAGGGGCAGTGAGGACTGCAGCCGTAAAGAGGAGTGCGGGGGGCTTGAGGAGTGAAGAGCGGACTCAGATATCTGTACACCCCCGCAGGAAGCAAATGCGAGCAGCCTGCCCAGAAAACACGAAGCCTGCAGCATGAGGGAAACTACTGGGCTCTTCACTGGTGACTGTGTCTAAATACGGCCGGCAGCGCCGTAAACTACACTGTGAAGCCTCCCCCAACCACACTGATTGTGGGACCACTGTGGCTGCATGCCCCCAAGAAGATAAAAGGCACGGAGAAAACTTAACGGAGCATTCAGAGTAGGCAGGGAGCACCGAGGACAGCCAATACACTGAACCGAGTCAGGTTCAGGAAAGAAGGTTTCCTAGTTTGCCCAGCCCGGCAGTGTCATCTAGTGGTCAGTCAGCAGCACTGCGCTATCACAGCAAAAGTGATAGGGGAAAGGTGCATTTCTATATGTTTGAACACCCATCAGCCCGAAGACAGTAGGACTGTAAAAGCAGCTTCAGGTAGTGATAAGAGACTGTGAGACAGGCAGCCAGAGCTGGCACAGAGTGTACCACACGCTCCAAGTGACAGGAGGCCAATGCGGTAGACCAGTAGAGAGCTTACTACAGGATGTATTTCGCCCACACGCGCCAACCTGATGTAAAATCATAGCAACTACAGCTGGCAAGGAGCACGGACTCCGATGCCCAATGGCCAGTGCAAACACATTCACCAAGGGACAGCATGCAGTGCCATCTACAAGCCACAGGGGGCAGTGTACCAGCCAATGGTGGCAATCAGCAGTCATAAGCGCCAGCAAGACGGAGACTCATGCAAGGTAAGGCATGCCATTGCCTATGAAATCGCGAGCTGCCGACAGTGCAGGATACCCAGAGTCCAGCTGCACCTAAGGTAGTAGAATGTTAGACAGGCAAACTTCCCAAAAGCATACAAAGTGCCAGTGAGAGGTATCAGCCGACCAAGGCTCGCCCACACCCGAACAAGCAGCAGAGAGATTGCAGGAACATCCCCATAGCTTGAAGCGACATCTGCCAAGACATTGCAAAGAAACGGCTGTAATACATCAGCAGTGGCTCCCAGGCAGCACGAAGCCTCGCCAGCCCAGGCCTGCGATGACCAAGCTTAAGCGATACCCACACAGCAATGGTTTGAGGCGCACAGAAAGACTGGAACAGAGAGTGCACCCCTAGTGGCTGCCCCATGCCACAGCAATTAGGAGAAGCATGCCACATGCACCCAGAAGCGTGCCAGCACAGAAGCATGCCCTGGAGGAAAAGAAATCTCTCCAAAAGGAAGAAGCAATGCGAGAATCAGCAGGGAGATCTCATACATCTCCACAGCAGCAACTGAGCCCGGAAGGGGCACAACGCAGCACAGTGTCCTCCCTCACAATGCCTCACGCAGAAGTCGTCCATGATCTAAGGCTGACAAGAGGAGAGTCAAACACTACAAGTGGCCAGCCGCCACCACAGCTCACCACTGCCCGTGGAAGCTACTCCCTGAAGGAGTAACCAAGACAAGTGGCTGCCTGCCATGCAGACAAGAAGAGCGACTGAAGGTTCACCTGATTGGTCTCGAGACCATTGAAGTTAATAGGCCCGTTGGCCTTGTTAGAAAATGTGGCATGTCACTGCCCCAGAAGAAGAAGAAAAGTGGAAATCGTGTTATCCAGAAGAGCGGGACGCCCACAGGTGCGTCAAAGACAACAAGAGGAGAAGCCCAAGTACTCGTAGCAACACACCCAAGAACACCTCCAAAGACACCAGACAGACACCGAGGCGGACCGACGGCCCTGGCGAAAGCACTAAGGATAACCACACGAAAGCGGCAGCAAGTGAGAACCGAGTCTAATCTCACCACTTTCCCAGGTGAGCGTCAATCGGCGACCCTGGACACAGGCTCAAGGGAGAACCAAGAGTAAGCCTCAGCGAGTGCAGACCGAGTATCATCTCAAAGTTTCCCCAGGTGAGCGTCAACCGGCGTCCCTGGATACAGCCTCACGGGAGAGCCGAACACAAGCCATAGCAAACGCAAACCGTGTATCATCCCAATGCTTCACCAGACGATCGTCCACCCCGAGTGTCAGCAGTCTAAGTCAAACGGCATCCCTGCTCCTGACTGCAGATGCCATGGGTAAAGTTTGGTATCAAGTGTTTTTCCTCACACCGCCTCCAGACACAGTCGTCAGTGATCCTAAGCCAGGCAAGAGAGGATCCACACACTACGTGTCACGCCGTCACTGAAGCTCAACCTCAACAAGGCAGAGGCACAAGGCTACCAAGTCCCTCCTGACATCCAACTCTCCCAGCACGTCACCACCACCTGTCATCCCGAGTCACCACATTGCTGGCAACCGCCATCACGCCAGCCATCACCACATGCGTCAAACACCACTCCCAGAGTATCGATGAACTGGAGTCACATGCTGTTGCCACACCAGCCAAGGGAAGAGACCAGAGTCTACTTGTGAACCGGGCACAGCCCTGAACCACGGTAGCGAGAACAAGCATCGGCCAAGACACCTCCACCCTAGAGGGTTGTCCGTGCGACCAAGTAACAGCTCCTAGGTGGTCCTGCAGCCGCCCCCAGTCGGCACACAAGTGGCTCCAGCGTAGCCTTCCTGCAGTCCCGCAGCAACCCGGGCAATGGGCCTCTCCAGACGGGAGAGTGAAAAGAGACTTTGCCCCACCGATGGGTCATCAGTTGCAGCCAAAAGGGTCCACAGAGGCAAGTGAACAGGCAACACATCCCCTTGAAAGAACTGTTTTGAATTCACAACAGACCATCACCGACATCAACAAAAGGGAAATCATGCAAGATATGCCTTTCCAAGTGAACTGTCGCCATGCAGTGGATGTCTCCGAGCCAGTGGTCGAGTCCTGAACCGGTCAGGTTAAACTACGAGCGCCAACCGAGAAGGTCCTGCTGCAGGCACAGTCATCAACCTACATCTGGCGTCTTACTGCCACCTGTCTCAGAAGACTGATGGACTCTGTGGTGTTTTAGTTAACTGTTTAGTCCCCACAGGTTGTACTAGCATTTTGTTTGTTCTTTAATAAATGTGGAAAGGAATGTAGTGTCCTGCGAGACACGTTCTAGTGTCTCGGCAGGCACTGGTCTAGTAGCCAGTCCCCCTATGGGAGTGGACACATTGCACCCCACACCAATCCACCACCGGCGTCATGAGTGACATGAGCCGGCTAATAAAGAGGCCCTGGTGCACGTGCTCGTGGCCAGTTACTACTATGCATCTCCTAGTGTTGGTGTCCATTATTTGCGTGATGTGGGCCTGAGGCCCAACACAACATCCCCTTCCTCCAATCCCAAAAAATCCAGCCCCAGCACTGAGCCCTACAACTGGCCTCTGGCGCTACCCCCCTGGACACCTGTCCTAAAAGAACACCACCCATAGCTCTAGCCCCTTAACTCGGGACCTGCTGCGGCACAAGTCCTGAACTCTGTTCACCCTTATGTGCAATCCTCTTACCTACATGGGGACAAGAGCGTACTAGTTCGAGGCTGACGTTCAGGTGTTTTTTAATGCAGAAAAGATCTCCGGTTTCAGATGTTCTCTTCATCTTCTAAGGTAACAACGCTGATTACCTTTACAACGCATATGCCCTTCCCACCTGTACCACGCATATGCCCTTACTATACATACCATTTCAATGTAATTTGTTTTAAAGGCATGCCTGGTAAAACGGTATGCGTAGTAACGATAGTCACGTTGTAAGGGCTGTTTCCCATTCTAAGACATGCGCAAGACATTTGTAAGGCTAATGACTCCCCTACCTGTTTCCCTTTCATCTCTGAATCCTTTGAGTCTTTCTGTGTCACTGGTAAAGTGCCTACATCTGGTCTTTTACTAAACCTTGAGGAAGTCGAACAGGTTTTGTAAACCAAATCTGGACCTTCCACAAACACAGAAGTAGGACAACAATTTTGCATTGGCTGAGTTACACAGAATAATTTATTTAGGAGCACTCACCAACACAAAAAACACTGAAAATGAGGCAACTAGGGTAATAACATTTTGAAACGGAAACGGTAATAACATTTTATTTTTACACAGGGCATCATCTGTGTTATTAAATTGATTTCTGTTAAGAGATGCTAAATAATAACGCACAGGAACAACTGAAAACTTTTGTTCCTCTGTGTTATGTCAAGCATCTCTGAAAACTGGCGCATTGGACCGATGTTGAAGAACTGTGACTGTCCTGGGGAGCCAGTGTGTACGAAGGAGAGAAAGGGGATGTGTTTTTCGGGGGTGTTTACTGTGGCAGGGAATTTGCACAATGAGGTGATAGTTAGGTCTTTGAAAAGTTCTGCTAGATTGAAGGGGCACTTGTGACTGGCATTACCTGGGTCTGTCTCTCTCACAGTCAGAAGATATTTTTGCAAGATGTGTTTTGATTCACCAAGGAGCCTCCAGGATAAAAAAAAACATACTTTTTGGGACTTGAATGCACGGCATTTAATTAATGTCTACTTAAAGTTGTTCGATTAATGCCTACTATAGTATATAGAAGATGGAAATGTGCATGTTGCTCTTCAGAAAAGGAATCTATTGAGAATATCATAATTTCTGGTAAAGTCGCTTTAAATGTTTAAGGCATGGTGTCCATTCGTGAAATCGATTTTGTGTAATAGACCACCTTTTAAATCTATATTTCTACTCAATATTTTTTTTTCAAACCCAATGAGCCTCTAGGAGAGTTTAGCCTACTTGAGTCCCCACCTAGTGGGGCAGATTTCAACAGGACTGCAAAACAGATTGATTACAATTGGTTGTACACTAATAAATAACGAGGGATGCGAGAGATTACACCACCCACATTGCCTACATAAAAAAATATTTTCTAAAGTGTGTAACTAACAACAGCATTGTTACACTAGCAATTGGAAGGACAGCATGTTTCTTGCAGATAACATGGATAGCAAGACGCACCTCAGTAGGGTCCAATAAAAAGAGACAGAGTTCTGCTAAAACTAAGTCAGCCCTACATAATATTAACAGCAAAACATAAGTACAGAAGGCACCGTATTATGTACGTTATCTTTACTATAAAGATACACATGCCTGACTGGTCAGATGCCTAGGCATTTCTCTAACTTGCCATATGTTTAATTATGTACATACTCCAGAACCTGTAATAGACCCTGGACCCTCGTTGTTTCGTTTCAGGTCCCAAAGTAATAACGACCGACCAGTTTGAGCCAGAGAAATCACATCACAGCTTCAAACTCAAACCACATATGCACTCTGTGGCGTCACAACTCAGCCGTAATATGCAGTTTCAAATAGCCTGATATAAAAAACCTCTCTAAAAATTAGCATAGAAATTCATAAGGCTCTATTTTGCATCTTTCTTACAGGAATCTATCCACACAGAGAGTCAAAAACAGATTGCCCACAAAGTCTATGTCGCTAAAAGTGTCTCAAATAGTGTCATCATAGATACAGGTGAAATAATTTCTCTTCAACTCATTTAGAGATGGCACCTGCATGTAAAGCATGTCTAGACACACCAGCTGGCTAGTAATCATCCAATCTACCCTGTCTTTATAAAATCTACCCTATATTCTTTTGGGATTCACAAGGCTTTACTATACTCTCACAAGCCGCTTTTTTCAGCTTGTGAACTAATGTACCTTACTACCCAGCTCACTTACTACACCCGACTTTTCTTTAATTTTGACCACAGCACGGGTTAGCCCATAGCATAACAAAGTTCATTTTAATCATCTAAAAATCGTATTGAATCATGGATGCTCATAATTTAATCATGGTACATATGTTCTTATTGCAGATAATGAGAACCCCCTGGTTTTAATTGTATGTATACACCTGTCTGTTGTCCAGTTTCATGTTGGCCCTGAAGAAGGTGAAGCAAATTAATGACATCACCGAAACGTACGTAGGCCGTACGCATCAGAGACCCTCACATTAAATTAAAAATCAAAATTCGAAGAAAGAAAGGAAATGAGTACTAAAGACTGCTAACCCTCAAAATAAAAAAGGAAGACTCAATACAACGGGTTCTAGCCACATTCTGAGGAGTCTATTGGAGGACACAATACATGTTTTTCACTTTTTTCACAGTTGTGTGTTGTTGGTAGCAATGTTAGGACAATTAGTATGAAAGTTTGAGCATGTATGAATGATGGTATGAGTGGAAGACATCTTATATGTATTGTTTAGGGGTTTCTGTTAAGACATGATTCAACCTTGCATTTTTTAAATTTATATGTACATTTGTTACCATGTCACTGTTTTGTAATTTTGATAAAACGATCACTAGAAAATAAGAAAAATAAACTGTTATGAAAAAGATATAAAATAAATTAAAGAAATTAAATACAAACTCTACGTCTAAACGAATTACTTCATGTCTTATGTAGCATCCTATATGTAATTTTGTAGAGACTTTAATGCTCAGACGTAAAGGAATAGAGGTCAGTATAGAGGTCCACCCCCCTTTTTCTTGTTGCAGACTGTTACTCCCTCATCTAGACCTCAAAGTACCATAGGGAGATCCCTGTTCACCTATGTTAATAGCATGTTAAATATGCACACATAACAATGTTCACAATGTGCCACAGAAAATAAATGTAGCTATAGGATTTTATGTCAGAAACGGGCACATGATGAACTGAAAATAAAGGACAGTTATCCCAACCATTCTCCAGTTTAGGAAAGAACTGGAAGCAAATCTCTTTAGACAAAATTACATTACGACAAGGCAAGTGTACACTGCTCTCAGAAATCATCTGCCCTCCAATCACTAGTCAATTTTTTGTTTATCTGTTGCCCTGTACAGCGATCTGGTTCTGATTGGTTCAGTTTGTACTGTACAAATGCCACATGCACACATGCAGATATTCAAACATACACAGAAATTCAATAAGGTTATCCTGAGATATGAGGTTTTAGAGATTTAAGTAGAAGTAGCACAAAAAAGTGCAAATTGCCAGTAATAGTCAATGTGAACTGGTACCTAGGCGCAATTCAAAGCTGACCTTGGGTCGGATACACCTACTAGGTTCGCCCTGATCAAAGATTTTACCTTCTGATGTAGGACCTGATTTAGAGTTTGGCAGATGGATTACTCTGTCACAAAAGTGACAGATATCCTGACTGCCGTATTGCAAGTACCATAGGATATAATCTGGCTGGTGAATCTTGGAAGTGTTGAGGCGTAAAAATATTGCCGTACTGCACTGCGGCGAGCGAGTTTAGCGAGCCAGCCCGAACAACCTACGGGGGTGTTCGGTGGGTTCTCACCCTGAGAAAATTTGTAAAAAAGAGTGGATAAATTGTGCATTTTCATGCAAATTTGAGGAAGCAGGAAGGTTAATAAAGCAATACTATTGAATAATTTATCATTTAAGAAATTGCCAAATTTTATGAGCTATAGAGGACAATCTTTGCATATGCTAATGTTATGACCATCAACTAAAGAACAGGGATTCTTTTTTTTTTTTATTATTATTTTTTGAAAATCAGACATTGCGGTCGTCGCGATCAGGACAAGTACATACATCGAATTTTATAAACAGCGGGAAACAGCAGAAAATTAATGCAACAGAGTTAACAGTGTGATAGAAAAAAAGGAGAAAAACAAACAAAAAACATCAGAGATAAACAGTTCATGGAGCTATAACAACTTAAAGGTAGACAACTTAAATGTAATGGGCACACACAAGCTATTTTAACCATTCCTGCACAGGGGCCCAAATCTTACAGGTCAACTTCTGCCTCTGCCTACCCTTTACTGTAAATACTGAAGACTCCAGATTATAATTAGCAAGCAACCTAGCTCTCCAATTAATAAATATAGGTGCGTCAGGGCTTAACCATTGTGAGGTAATACACAGCCGAATTATAGACATGGCTATAAACAGAAATGCGGAAACATACCAGGAATTTCTGGCCACCAATGAGCCTTCGAAACCCATTGTCACAAACTCTGAAGACAGTGAGCATGGAATATTGAGCGTAAAGTTAATGAAGCACCCACTATCGGACAAGAAGTCACGCTGGCTCGGGCAAGAATAAAACATATGAATAGCTTCGGATGCATACAACCCACACCTTGCACAGTGATCACCCTTTCTACAGCCCCATTTTGCTATTTTTGCAGGTGTATAGTAAAGGTAGAACACTGCCATGTAACTTTGAGTTCGAAGACTGCCAGAGACCAACTCCAATGCAGGCCGCAGATCAACTCCAGTCTTTCCCAATTTACCCTCCCACTTAAGATTTTGCAACACAAGATCATCCGGAACACTAGACAGTAAGTGTTGATACGCTGTCCCTATTCTGGATTTCTTTTGAATTAATTCATATATGACAAACTTATCTAACATTGAGAGGGTTTCACTAAGACCTTTATGAATGAAACTTCTAACCTGCATGTATTTAAAAAATGTTTGCATATTCAACTGAAAGTTATCCCTCAAAAATGAGAAAGAAAGTATTTCCCCGGCGCCCACTAAGTCCCCTATAACATGAATACCAAGTCCCTGCCATCTAAAATAGTCTAATCCTGGAAGATAGAGGGTAGGAGTAGAGCGGCTTTGAATGGAGTATAAATACTGAAGTTGGGAATAAACAGTTTCCGCCAAATTTTCTGCCAAATTAAAAACTTAGCAATGACCACCTTAAACCTTGTCTTCTTAAAGTAACTCGGCTCCAAGACTTGCATCAGGATACCCTTGGCGGCTGTGCCGAAACCATTCTCAAAAATAGCAGCTCTATTGCATAGCTGAACCACGGCACCTTCTCTCAGCAGTGGCATTCCCCAAAAAAACTGGAACATCACAGACCAGTAATATAATACCAGATTGGGTATGGCCCACCCACCCCGATCACGGGGAAAGCACATCCACTTACTTAGCAGCTATGCAGGAGTGGCGATACCCCCAAAGAAACCTTAAACATAACCTATTGGCCTTTACCAAACTTTTTTATGGGAGTTGTAGAGGAATTGTCCTGAATAGATACAAAAACTTTGGAAGCACCAGCATTTTGAGAACACTACAACGACCATAGAGGGAAAGATGTAAATGATCCAGCCGTTCCAGCTTAGTGTTTACAGCATCTACCACCGGAAGTATGTTCAAATCCGGAATGGTTTCTACTGCAGCCGTAATCTTAACTCCTAAATAGATTGCTTCGCTGACCACTGGGCATCAGAGTATAGCATATTGGGTGTTTGTACAACCTGAGTTTTTGCCACATTTAACTTATAGCCAGATACTGATCCAAACTGTTTGGCCGATGCCTTAAGAGCCGAGAATGCAGAAGAAACATCTGATGTTCAATCAATCAATCATCGAATTTATATAGCGCACTACTTACCCAGAGGGTCTCAAGGCGCTGGGGGGGGGGTCTGTTACTGCTCGAACAGCCAGGTCTTGAGTTGCTTCCTGAAGGCGAGGTGGTCCTGGGTCAGGCGAAGGTGGGTGGGGAGGGAGTTCCAAGTCTTAACACAATGGCGTCCGCATAAGCCAGAGCGTGGTACTCTCTACCTTCGATCCTTATCGGTGATATACCCCAGTGTCCTTCAATTTTGCTCAGGAATGGATCGATGTACAGAGCAAAGAGCAAGGGTGAACAAGGGCACCCTTGCCTGGTGCCTCTACTAATATTAAAATACCCTGACTCCTGACCAGAAATACGCAGTGCTGCCACTGGAGAGGCATATTGTGCCCGAATTGCCTGTATATATTCATTACTGAAACCCTTCCACCGGAGCGCGGCCCACAAGAACCCCAAGGAGACTCTGTCAAATGCCTTCTCGGCATCCAAGAGGATCAACCCGAGGGGAGAGGCCATGACCTGGGGCAGCAACCAGTTTGAACTGGGAAATGCATGGAGCACTTAGTGTCCCCCAGGCAGTGTCTGGAATGCAATCACTGAATGCCGCCCTCCCTGCCCCAATACACAAAAGCCTGCTTGGGAAGGTGCTGGCACTTCCCTGGACAGGAAACCTATTGTCCAGGCCTCCCCTGCCAGAGTTTTGTCCAGCAACAAGAGTAAAGACTCGTGTCTGTGGCAGCAGCATCCATTTTGTGATGCTGAGGCTCTGTTTAACTTTACCCGGGTAAACCAGTCACTACATGTCTTCTCCCTCTAGAAGGGTGAAATGCTACCCCCGCCACCAGGACTGGCGGGGGGTAGTATTCCAAAGTGTTTGATACCTTACACAACATGTTTTGATAAAGCCAAACCAAAGTTAGCATTAACCATGAGGATTATAATGCACTTAAGAGTATATGGTATGGCTATATCATAGAACAGCTATAAGGAGATGGTTCCGAAAGCTGTAGAGGAGCCCAGCTCATGCTAGGACTCCCTCTCACATAAAACCAAGCACTCTGCCTCCTCCAGGAATGTTAAGGCCTGCCATAGGAGTGACTTATTGGTGTATATGTGTCTATATGTATATATAGATATAGGTTTACTATATCTAAGTAAGGGGTGATTACACCACCTTACCCAGGTTGTGTGAACAGACCTGTGTTGTCAGTTTGGAAGGCACACCAGGGTGGCACAATACATGCTGCAGCCCCTGGTAGGCCTAGGGTGCACCTATGCCCTGGGTACCTATGGTACACTATACAGGGGCTCACAAGGGTGACCCAGTAACCAATCTGGTATGTACCTTAAGTACATGGTAATTATTAAGAGAGAACAGCTGGGCTGTGGGCCTGATTAGTAGGGCTACAGCCACACTAAAGTAAAAAAAAACAGAGAATCACAGCAAAAAGTGAGTGTAACCATAGGAAGCAGACCCTACTCTCCTACAGTCTTCAGCCACTCCCTCCTGAGTGTCCTGAACCACCCCGATTTAATCCTGAATTTTGACAATACGACTCTGCAGATTTTTCTGTTGGAGCCCTTTGGCCAAACCCCGCCTGAATTCTCCCCATATTCGAACATCATTTTCCGGTATTGGAAATACTTAGTAGCAAGGTCCTGCCCAAAAGACTCCAAGAGTTTGGACTTCAATATAGCAACGGCCTGCTAAAACTCTTCTATATTAGAGCCATTCTTACTTTTGGATGTTAGTTCTAGCTCTGCGAGCCTAAGCTCCTCAATACGACTCTTGACCAGCTCTTGTCCTGCCTTCCAACGAAAGGAAGAAAAACTCTTAGTCTCACCACGAACTGCAGCTTTTAAGCATCCCAGACCATGTGATCGGATGCGGTTCCCCTATTGACCTCTAATGATTCAACTACCCACTTTTTCATATGAGCCTGATAAGCCACATCCAACAAGAGTTTCCTTTCAAAGGTCCAAGCCCTAGGGGCTCTGCCTAGATGAGAACAGGGGCGTTCCACAATCAACAGATTATGATCTGATAAGATTGTAGGAGGAGCAGAAATAGAAGCTGTTTCAGCCACCTGATCAGAAATAAAAAAAATAGTCCAACCGGACCATTTTATTATGAGGGGCAGAGTAGTATGTGTAGCCATTATCAGCTTTAATATGCCAACACCATAGATCAATCACACCATGTTCTTGCACTAAGGTCTGGAGAGCCTTAAACACTCTGGGTTTCCTACCAAAGTACTTGTGATCGCCTGCCAAGTTGAAATTGCTAGGTAAGTTAATATTCATGTCCCCACACATAAACAGAGGAAGTGGCCAAGTGGCTAATTCTAAGTTTAAATGGTTAGATAATTCCGAGTCATCTAAGTTTGGTCCATAAACCGTACATATAGTTAACACTCTGTTAACGAAAAAAATTTCAGCTATTATCCATCTGCCCATCCTGTCCTCTCGGACCTTAGTACAGACCCCAACTCCCCCTTCAATAAAATGGCAACGCCCTTATAATAGACGTCTTTTTAGAACAAGCAATTAAGTTATATCCAGGCAACTTCAGACACTCAAGCCTCCCACAGGGTATGTGAGTCTCCTGTATACATACTACTTTTAATTGCATAATGTGAACGATTTTAGAAAATAATGCTAGTTTTTTAGCATCATTGAGTCAGCAAATGTTCCATGAACTTAAAGTAAGTTTACCCTGCCCCATCAGCACCTAAAAAAACATGTAGGCCCCACTGTGCATTTTCCAATTTTTTCACCATAGGAGCTGAAATATGACAACATTGATCAAAGTTAAAGCCACGACTGCCATAGACATCTGGAACCAATGTGAACGTGAGCCCTCCCCCATGCCCCACCCCTTTCCCCTTGAGAACCCCCCACCCTCACCTGCCCATCTCCTGCAACCCACTTAAGTGGCCACAGGACCTAGGTCCTTGTGATGGGATGAGCCAGTAGCCCGTTCTCGCATGGATTCCCTCACCCCCTCCTAACTATGACTAAGGGAGAGAGACGATTGCTTTCCTGAAACAACTAAGAAGGATAATAAAGAATAAGTAGGGGTAGACACCCCATGCAATCGACTCGCCCCACCTCTGATCCTAGGAACCCCCTAAAAATGGTGATGGAAAACGTGAAAGAAACCACGTGTAAACAATAGAACTACCACCTTCTTAGCTATATAGTGCCCAGAAACTCATTTGCCTGAATTTTAGAGAGGAATAATCTAGTCAGTCCCTGATGGATAATTTTCAATTTGGAGGGAAAGAGTAAAAAAGCTTGGGCCCCCTTTGACTGAAATGGAGAAATCAGCTCGCGGAGCTGCCACCTCCGCTCAACTGTAGCTGGACAGAAATCTGGCCGGACAAAAAACTCACAATCTTTCCCTAGTCTTTTACTGTCAGGTCTAGCTAAAATATAAATCTTCTCCCTCGCCAGGAAATTATTAAGGCATATCAAAATTGCTTGAGGTTTATCCCCTTATGATCCCGATTTCTGTCTCTGCTTAAAAGGAAATCGATGCGCTCGTTACACCTCAAACTGCCAATCCCACTGCTTTACATCAGCGAATGCCTCAGTAAAAAGTTCAAAGACAAATTGCCTGGTGTCTCATCCTTCACGACCTTCCGGGATCCCTAGGATCCTAAGATTGTTCCTCCTAGCCCTATTTTCTAGGTCGGTCAGCTTCCACACAATGTCATCTTTTTGTGCACCAATCGTATCAGTTGCGACCTTCTGGGTTGCTAGGGCATCCTCCAAATTAGAGATCCTCTCCTCAGGCTCTCCAATTCTAGCTGCAATGTCCGTACGTGTTTTGGCAACTCTGCAAATAGAGTTTTGGACTCTACGACAAACCCCCTGTGTACGAACACTCTCCTGACGAGACTCCTCACGATGCGCCATGATAGTCTGGTAGATAACAGCAAGTGTTATCTCTCCGGGTGGCAACTAAGCCTGGTTAAGTGGTATTTTCAAGGCCTTTATTGACACACTCCCCCGTGGGCTGAGTTGGGCAGAGAAAGAGCTATCACAGGATGGAAGTCCAGATACCCCTGCGACCTCTCTTAAAGCACCCTGAGCTTTTGATTTATTAGCTTTCCAAACTGTGCGAGGGCCACAGGGTGAGATCTCATTGCTGAGGACTTCGTTTAGCCGCCAATCTCCAACATCACTACCATCATCAGTCCACTCCCTGTCCTGATTGCTCTCTTTATCCATTGAAGATCCTGTGTGTTCCGATAAAGAAAAAAATATATCCCCCCTTCAAGCTCCCTGGAAGATCCACAACCCTCGATAGTACCAGTAGCAATAGCCTTATGCTCAGGAATATTTACAGCTGGCAGAGGGTGCACTGGGATTGAATTATTCTCCATTTGCTGAACAACAACTCCCATAATCCCATTCACCGGGAGACTGGACAAAGGCTGCGAGGCTCTAACTACAGAGTCATCTTCATGGGTAGCCACCACTGGGCATTCCGTAATGGGCCCAGTTGCGAAGAATGAATTTGCTGAGCCATAGACACCTGCGCAGGCCCCCCATTTATCAGACGAACATCAACATCTCCAGCTAAATTCACACCATTGGAAGTTTGTGTAGGGCTCAGAAGTGCTTGCTTGCTTTCCACATAACCGGCCGGTATTTTAGGCTTAACAGACACGTTTTTGAAAAATGCCAGTAGGGTCTGCTAGGTCTTACCGCTCGCCGTGAATGCTTTCCGATTACTGCCCGAGGCTCCCTCTCCAGTAGCTTCTCCCCCTCACACTGACGGCAAGGCTTTAGCCACTTCCGTCGATTCCACTGGGCTGTTGGCTGGAGCTGCGATGGCTGCAGATTGAGCCCTTGCAGCTGCTGTTACTGCAAGAACACCTCCGAGGACAGTGTGCACAGAGGGGATCAGCGCAGTGAGGAAAAGCCGGTATGTACAGACCAAACCCTGAACGCGCTGTCGAATACAGCGCTCGGAGAACACAACATAAGTATGAGTATTAACACACAGGCTGCTCGCCTAGCCCAAATCCAACAGCGGGGGGTCCCCAGCACCTGGAAAATCTTAGAGGGGGTGATTCATCCAAGCGAGACACACCAGCTCACTCGACCGAACTCTCGGCCACCATCTTGCCCCGAAGAACAGGGATTTATTTCAAATAAAATGTAGTGTGTGGTGCGCAGCGCACACTCTAAAGTCCTATTCAGAATACATAGCTATGCATACTGTCTTGTAAGAATAGATCAAATACATGAAATTACACTGCAGAAAGCCTGAATTGCTCAATCGTGATGCACATCAAAGAACTGAAACATGCTCTTTTCAATTTTTTCTTCTTACTTCAGAGTAACCTAATTTACAAAATGTAGATTGTTCATAAAAGATTGAGAATAATTGGCGGATGTGAATTATCTATCAACATACAGTGAAGATCTTAAGGACTCAACATGAGACCGATAGTCAACAGCACTAACTGGTTGCATGAACTATTTGCAAGCCCTTGTAAAAAAATACAATGGAGGAATTCCAGTTCTATAAATAAATCCGTAGGTGTAAAGTATTAATATTTTACCTTTTGTCTGCCCAACAAAAACAAAACAGGTGAAATAAAGGTGGTTAGCATCATAGATCACAAGGGTCCCCTTTCACAATGCATTCTTTGATTCAGTAAAGGGTCAGTTCTGCCATTACAGCTTTTTCCATGCGCTGCGCTTATGCTTTCCGCACAGAGCCTTGTAATACATCTCGTGAGTTCAAGCAAGCTGTGCATGACGTTTCAGGTAGCTTGTCTGTGACGTCCACAGAAGCGACCTGAGAGGGCCAGAAAGCTACGTCATAAAACATATTTGTATCACCATACCCTTAAGAACATTGGTTAAAAAACTGCACTGGATGCAAAAAAAGTTGCAAAGTGTTCAGTCCATGTAAACTTCCTTACAATGAAGAGAACTGGGATAACAAACACAATGTTGGATATTGCGGTCCAAAATTAACGTTGATCACATTAGAGACAGTGTTTTATAAACTATGTGGAACACGCCTTTATCGTGTCCCCACCCCACAAACACACACACCTTAACACGACAAGAACAGTAGACAAAAATCTTGTTCTCATGCGTCCTTTGCTTGTGCAAAAATTAAAAAATAAGACTAAATCGCTGCGGCTGCACTTTAGGCTGCTAACCGCAGGTGCCCTCTGCAGTTGCTAGTTTTAATGTGATTAGAAATGTGTAAAATCGATTAAGCGTAATCCAAAGCACATTTAAAACAATCATTGGTTTTGGATGAGAAAAGAGTGATTTTATTCTCATTTATGTGTGACTTGATGCCACTTCAGACCTATTCATCCGACTTGTCTGGGATAGGTAACTCTGGAAATAAGGTATTCATGGGTGGGGTGGCCTTCAAACCTCCTAAGTTCCACAGGGTTTCTTCAAAGTCCACTGGGAAGGGTCCTTAAACTTTAAAACTTCAATTGCAGCTTGCCCATAGAATTGTACGGAGCACGCCCTTGTGTTCCCACACAGCAGCTGTCCTCCGTGGGGTCCCTACTTACTCACCTTGGGTGGGTCCTTGTGGTACCAGCAATTCAACATCATCAAGACACTGTCTTGACTCGAGTCCTGCTGCTTATGCCACTATTTTAGTACATGGTTTGGTCTCCCCCTGGAGCCCACTGTGTATTAGTGCTATTTACTATACTTTCTATGCTACAGTATTGCATGCTTTGTGATTATCTGCATGTAGCAGATACTGTGTCATACTAGAGATTATTATATTATTAAAAACACATTCTAATACCTACTGTGTAGTTCTCCTTTCATTTAACCAATACTATAAGGTTGTATTCGGGTAAAAACAAGCTGCTTAACATTCCTTCAAGACTAAGCCTGAAGCTGCTCTCCACAGCTACCACTTGTATCGCTTTCTAAGGATATCTTCTTTTTTTTTTTAAGTTCTTTTTATTGTTGCATCAGAAGGATCATATACATAAATAAGTTTCACGCGGTAGAGCGTCAACATTCCGCTCTCGCCGCCGGTCATGCAACTTTTCTGTTGTTATTGAATATCGTACACTTCATATTGAACTTATTGGCTCTTGTACTAGCAACATAAATAAAACACATAAACCGAAAAACAAGAAGAACCCCCCAAAGCAGCAGTCCACCAACCCCGGCTTTCCCTCCTCCCCCGCTCCCGTCCCCCCCACCCATCTGCTGTGTTGCACCCGGAAAATCCAGCGTCCTGAGCAGGGCACCTACAGCACAGATACATTGTTCATTGGGGTCCACCTTACATAGTACCTCGTCTAGTGTCCCATTGACCTCATACGTTTAGTTCGTATTGACTCATTCTAGTCCATGGTAGTGTCTCCATTTAACCCATATTTACCGGAAATTTTTTAGGGCAGCCTCTGGCTTTATAAGTCACTCTCTCCGCCGCCATGTACAGGCCTAGCCCTCTTCTCCACTCCTCCAGATCCGGCTTTCCGGGCGCCCCCCAGAGTCGTGCTATGTCCCTTTTTGCCACCACTAAAGCCAGCAACAAAAAGATTAGCAGGGGGCGGGTGAGATCTACTTCTGTGGTCATGCCCAGGAGCGCCAATCTAGGATCCCGCTGGATGTCCACCCCCAGTACCTCACCTAGTTCCATGAGCACAGCTTCCCAGTATTCTTGAATAACTGCACATCCCCAGATTATATGGAAGAAATCGCCCGTTCGTTGGTGGCATCTAAGGCATGCAGTGTCGGCAATCCTACCCATTTTAAAGAGCCTCACCCTGTCAAAATGAGCTCGATGTAGCACCTTAAATTGTATGAGACGGAGTCTCGACTTTATCGCCACCTCACGAGGGTGCATGAGAGCGAGTTCCCAATACAGATCCTCCATGGTTCCCACGTCTGTTTCCCACTTGTCCCGTAGGGCCTGTAGGTCACCCAGCATATTATTCGTCAGGGTCCTGTACGTTAGTGATACCGCCCCCCCCTGCATCTGCTCCTGTAGCAATCTGCCCTCCAGTGGTGCATACTCTGGGATGTCTGTAAGTGTAATGTTTTGTGCCTTCCATGCATGTTGTAGTTGAACGTATTTGTAGTACTGGGTGTTGAGTAGGCCAAATTCATCTTTGAGCACCTGAAAAGTTTTCTATTCCCCCCTTGCTATCACGTCTCCCACAGTGGAGATGCCAATGTCATCCCATCTTCTGAAGCCTTTCAGCTTGTTGAGCTCCCCTAGCCACTGGCAACACCATAGTGGCGTCTGGCGGGTGGGCCTCTTGTCCCACCCCACTCTTATTGGCGCTCTACGCCACGCCGACAACGTCATTCTGGTGGCAGGGAGGAGCTGTTGACCCCCCTTCCCTCCATAGAGGAAGTGCAGTATCGTCGTGCTCGACCACTTAGATCTTTCCAGTGCATATGTAGGGTGGTCGGCTGCTGCGTGAAGCCACTCATTGATTTCGGGCAAGGTGTTCCGCCCAGTAGTAGGCCTCTAGGTTAGGAAGCGAAATCTCCCCATTATATTGGTGCCGTTGCAATGTGGAGAGAGCCACTCTTGGCTGTTTTCCCAGCCACAGAAAGGTGCGGAGATCTGCATGTATTTTGTTCATGGTCGTACTCGGCAGGGGATAATACTCGTTTTGGAGCGCATAGAGAAACTTAGGCAATAGGACCATTTTATATAGGGCGGCGCGACCCAGTATAGTGAGCGGGAGCTGTCTCCACCTGTCCATCTCTGCCTTCGCACCCACCATTATTCGGTTTATATTGCCAGTGAAGGAGCGTTCCCTATCTAGGGTTATGAAAATCCCCAAGTATTGAAAGCCTTCTTTAGTATGTATAAGTAACTCTGGCAGACACTCCCTCCTCTCATTTCCTTGTGGATCATAGAGGACCGATTTGTGCCAATTTATCGCGTGTCCTGCCATCGCCCCAAAGTCGCCCAGCTCTCTGAAAAGTGCCGGGATTGTCCTATCTGGGTCGGTCACGAACAATAAAACGTCATCAGCATACAGGGATATCTTTTCCTGTGTCGCGTCTGATCCTCCCCAAGTAAAGCCTTTAATGTCTTGATTGTGCCGGATTCGTATCGCTAGGATTTCAATTGTGAGGGTAAATAAAAGAGGGGACAGTGGGCATCCCTGATGGGTCCCCCTTCCAATCGGAAACTCGCGGGACAGTCGCCCATTGATCCGTACTCGTGCTCTCGGGTCTGAGCATAGGAGCCGAACCCATTGCAAGTATTTGGGTCCAAATCCAAACAGTCGGAGCGTCTCCATTAGGAAAGGCCAGTGGACTGTGTCAAACGCTTTCTCCGCATCCAGGGAGAGGAACCAGTGGGGTTCACTCCTCCCACGGACCTCCTGAAGCCAATTGTGAGTGCGGCGGAGATTGAGTTTGGTTGCCCTGTCCGGCAGGAAGCCGGATTGGTTCATATGTACCAGTTCTGTGACTCTCCTCGCTAGGATAATGGCCAGAATTTTTGTTTCTATGTTCAGGAGGGAAATTGGGCGGTAAGAGGAACAGTCATCCCTCGGCTTACCCTCTTTGTATATCGGGACAATAGTGGCTAAGGCTAAATCTGGGGGGAGGCCCCCTGTTTGGTACGAGTCTGTGAATAGGGCCTTCAAATGTCGTTGCAACAAATCCGTTGTCCGTTTGAAAAATTCCGCCGGGAAACCGTTGGGTCCCGGAGTTTTCCCCAGTTTCAGCGCTGTTACGGCTTTCCGCTATTTCCTCTAGCGTCAAGTCTGCCTCGAGGGCAGCGCTGGCCTCTGTGGACAAGGTCGGCATCTCCATGTCGCATAAGTATCGCTGTGCATCCTCACAGTCCCCCAAATCTCTGGCCCTATAGAAGTCCTCATAGTAGGTCGCAAAAGCGTCCGCTATGGCCACATCCGGGGACACCCGCCTGTTCCCTGATAACTTGATCTGATCCACCCACCGGGTCGCTCGTTCCCTCCTGCTCAACCAGGCTAAAAGTTTCCCGGATTTGTCACCTACATCATATAGTCGGTGGAGTGTTGTCAGTGCCTGAGTGCGCGCCTCGTCCGTGACTAGCTCCCTGTAGTGTCTCTGAGTGTCTAGCAGCTTCCTGAGGCGCGTCTCCCCCTTCTGTTGGTGGTATTCTGCTTCTAGAGTCAGGATGTTCACCTCCTCGTTCGCAATAGCCTCGTAACGTTTCCGCCTGATCTCCCCCAACCTACTCTGGATGCGGTCCCTCAACACTGGTTTCATAGCTTCCCACAGGGTAACCCCGGATTGCACCGATCCCTCATTTTCGGCTATGTATACCCGTATGTCTGCTCGTAAGCCCCACAGAATTTCTGGCGTTTGGATGTCCCACGGCGCTAGTCGCCATTGCGCCTGACTTCCCCCTCTCTCGCGCCCCAGGTGTTTATCTATAGCGGGGAGTGGTCGGAGATCCCTCTTGCCTTATATTCAGCTAGATCTCCCGCCGAGATCTCCTGCCTGGATGTAAAGATATAATCTAATCTGGAGAAGACTTTGTGGGCCCCTGAGTAGGATGAATATGTTTCTTGTGTTGGATGGAGCCATCTCCATACATCGGTGAGGCCGATAGTGGTCATTTGCCGCGCTAGGGCTGTTGTAGTTCCTATAGTGTGGGGTGACCCCGATCTATCCTGCGATGTGCACATTACGTCGTTAAATTCTCCCCCTACAATCTGTGTCGTGTCAGGATATTCATGACTGCCTTCAGTGTGCGTGGCTGTAGCTTAGGTGGGGCATATACAGATATTATCGTGTATTTACGTCTCTTCCACAGCCCCTGGACTCCCGCATATGTCCCCTGTGGGTCTAACCAAGTGTGTGTAACCGTGAATGGTGCTGCCTTTTTGATGAGAACTGTGGCTCCCCTGGAGTCCATCGTGTAACCTGCATGTGCTAAGACAACATATCATCCACGCGCTATGAACGTGCAGTGGTTTCCCCTGAGGTGGGTCTCTTGGAGGAGAATGATGTCAGGTGCCAACCGCTTGAGATAAGCGTTGACCAAACTTCTCTTGATTTTAGATCCCAGGCCATTAACGTTCCACGTTAACACCGTGACCCCAGCGCCACCCATGTGTGGATTATCTAGTGTACCTGCCATTGCATGTCCCAGTGTCTATCTGGTGAGGGACCTCGGGGCCGGGACGTCGCCAAGTGTGGGATGGCATTACTCTGCTGCTTCTCAACTAACTCCCCCCTCCCCCCAACCCCCCAAAACCCCAACATGAGGCAATACCAGTACCAACTCCCCCCCACCCCCCTCCCCACCTCCCTCCCCTTCCAGCTGCGCCCCAACCTGGGACCAAACTATCCACGGGAGTAGGTCAGTCGCCCACCCACACATCCCTCCCCACACTAAACAATAACCAGTTCTAAGAAACTCAAGAGAAAAAGAACAGTAGGGGGTGTGCCAACTTGCTTGCTCCGTTGCGCCGAGCCGCTATCGTCCCCGAGCTTTGTGCACCAACAATCACGAATGTGAGTCTTGTGTTTTCATGGTCGGGCCTTGACCCGAGGAGTCCTGTTCCAGCTGGTGTATTTCTTTAACCAGCGGGTGCATCGAGTCGCCCAAGAGTTCTTCCTCCTCCCCTCCGGATGTGCGGCCCTCCGATTCCTCCATGTCGTCGCCCTCGGAGTGGATTCCCTTCCTCAGGCAACTGAACCGCGAGCCCGCAACAGAGTCATTGCCTGGGGACTCCGATCTGCCTTCTCTCTTGTCCGCCGTGCCTTGGGTTCTGTATGGTGTTGCCGTTGCCATCTTTTGCGTCCTCTGTGTTCTCCGCCGCTGCAGTTTCGGCAGCTCCCATCTTGACCATTCCCTTACCGACCTGTCCAGTGCATCTCGGCCAGCTGCTTCTCTGCTATTTAAGATGGGACGTTCTTCGAGCCATTGCCACGCGTCGTCCGGGTGTGCAAAAAAGAGGGATTTATCTTTGTAGATTACCTTGTGTTTGGCGGGAAAGAGGAGCATATATTTGATGTTTAGAGACCGTAGCTTCGCCTTTACAGAGTCAAACGAGTGGCGTTGTTTTGAGACTTCCTGGCTATAATCTGGAAAGATCATTATAGCAGTGTTCTCCAGGCGGATCTCTCCCAATTCTCTGGCTTCCCGTAGGATCAGGTCTCGGTCAGCAAAGTTCAGGAAGCGTGCTATGACTGGTCTCGGTCTCGCACCCTCCGGTGGCTTGGCCAGAAGCGCCCTGTGCGCCCTCTCAATTATGAAGCATGGGGAGAACTGCGCAGTTGGGAAAGTAGTTTTTAGCCAGGCTAGGAGGAAGGCGGACATGTCCTTTCCCTCAATCCCTTCTCTAAATCCTACAAAGCGGAGGTTGTTGCGCCTTGACCTATTTTCCGCGTCGTTCACTTTCCACTGCAGTTGACGGTGGGAGGCCTGTAGTTCTGCCATGTCCTTCTTGAGTGTAGTGATCGACTCCTCGTCGTCCTTCAATTTAGCTTCCGTCGCCGTTACCCTTTCGGTTAGGTTCCGAAAATCCTGCCGCAGTAGTGTCACCTCAGACCCTACCTCTCCGATCTTGGCCTCCAGGGTGGAGCGCGATGCCTGAATGTCCGTCCTGGATGCCTGGATGGCCTCCATTAGCATGGCCGTGTCGTTGCGTGAGCCAGGCTGCATGGACTGGTGGTCCGCCATCGTCCGTGGTGCTGCGAAGTTGTCCATGGGGCCCTGCCGCGTGACCTTGGGTGCCGGGTCTCTCTTCCCCATTTTCATACAGTCTATAGGCCCAGGGTTATCCACGTAAGTCTCTGTCCCCGAAGATGCAGGGGGGCCACTGCGAGGGTTGCAGACAGTAGTAGCGGCCCCCGGTGACACAGTATTGTGGGTCTCTCATACGGTCTCCCAGGGGCCCCTTCCGCCTCAGCTGTTATCTCCTCTAGATATGTCGATCCGCCGAGACGGGCACTGACCTGTCCCGCAGCTCCGTATCACTCTCTCCGGGTGGCAGGTCTAACAGAAGCTTTCACCCCCACAGGGCAGGCCCTCGCGGTCCACAGGACGCCTCCTCCGCTACGCTGTCCCGGCGTCTAGCTCCCGGGGCCCCCGGATCACTCCGCCGCCATGTTGGTGCAGGCGGGTGTCACGAGGGAGTTCGCCACTGCTCCGCGGCTTATGTGGAGTCAGCCCCCAGCTCCAACAGCCCTCATCTCACCCTCGCTGTGCCTCTCAGGCGGTTACCAGGTCTGCGGTGTTCCGGGGAGGGCAGCCGCGTGGTCCCGTCGTCTTCAGCCGCCTCACTCTCCGCCGGCCGCCATCTTGGTAAAGGCGGCCGGCCGTCCGTGATCACGAGTGCCCAATTTCACCTGGTGGCAAGGCGGGTCACGGAACCTCCGGTAGTTGAGCGTCGGGCAGCCGGATCCCCGGTAGGGGCTCTAGGAGCTCCGTAGTCCTCCGTGCCTCGCGTCGCCATCATGGCCGCCGGGTGTCCGCTACGGTCGCCGTCGCACACGGGTTCCTAGGGAAAACAGGCGTGCACCGTCTATGTGGCGCTTCTTCTAGGTGCCACTGTGTTTTATCTTCCTTCTGGTGCCTTTTCGAGCTCGCGTTGGAGGATATAAGACGGATTATGGGGCAGCTCGGCCGGAGCTCCGGCAAGGCACGTCTAGTCGGCCATGCTGCTGGCCACGCCCCCCTTCTAAGGATATCTTTGACCTCTTAAATCACCACAAGGGTTTTTAGGACTGCTGCAAAGTGTCCATTTTAATTTGTGGACAGCATATACCAGGCCAACTTCTCACACTATGCGATTAATAATAGTCTTTGTGTAAGAAGGTGCTGCTTTCTGCAAAAAAATCATCATCTCCATCAGCGCAGGCACCCGTGCAAAATGACGCAAGGGTGTCTGTTCTGGTGTACGACTGCTGTGTGTGCACCGATGCAGGGGAAAAGGATAGGGATGCGCAGTATCTTGTAGATAAGGCGCATTCCTGCCCTTTTAGCTTGATGCACAGTTGCGCAGCAGGAAGGCTTGCTGTGCTGCCATGCATCAAAATATTATAAATGAGGCCCACACTGTCTTTGTCAGCAGGGCTTATTCTGGAGGCAAGGGTGAATCTAGGGGCCGATTCCAAGGTCTCTTAGACGTCAATATGAGAAAATGTCATCCTCCTTACATTTAGTAAAATCAGATGAAGTAATGTAATGTGATGTAAAGCGAATTTATAAAGCACAACTAATACCCATGGAATGGGTCTCTAAGCATTAGATGATCCCTCCAATAAATTTTCTCTGCTTGCTTACATCATTCTTTAACCGTTGAAAATATGCTAAATGACTTTGGCTATTCATATTTTAGGATTACTTAAATAGGATCTCCCTCAATCAAGTCACGCTTCCCTGTCTGTCTACTTAAGGGTATATTTGTGCAGAATTTTCACAGGCTGACCCAAACAGCTGCCCTAAGTTCCCCCTACTGCAGCAAGAAATGCATTCAACTGCAGCAGAGTGCTGCAAAAGTTACTGCTTTCTAAAATCTTACGTAAAGTTTGTAAGTTAAAAAAAAAGTGAAGTTGAGAGCCGCCTGCTTATGTGCCCTCACACACCGCTATTGGAGGATCATCATTTTCACTAAATTCAACAAGGCAATTCAGCCGGGCCTATCAAGTGTTTATGGAACAGATGCTTGTGGGTCTCCCAGGTCCTCTAGGGTATCACCAACATTTTCATGAGCTTTTGCTCTGTAAAGATGTACCTTCTGGCTGTGCTGACTCAATGTTACTGAAGTCTTGCAGCTGTTCTTGTTCTAGCCTCTGAGGGAAAAACATTTAATCAATCAGGCTGGTAGCAATTAGGAGCGCCCATCGCAGTGTCTGTATAATCTGTGTACGACTTCACAGCTACACAACCATACAGGCTTCGTGTCCCTTGGAGCTGCACTGCAGGCAGGCAGGTGACAGTAGACACATTCCATGTGTCAGTGTTGAGTTGAAGAAATGACTTCTCCTGGTAGATACATTTACCCCCACATGCATCAAAGTCCCGTTTTGCGTTTCCAAATTTGCGATTTTTACCGAATCGCAAATATGGATTCGCAAAACGGGATGCATCACAGAAAATGCATAATTTTTGCGATGCGGTAGAAATCGCAATTTTTACCGAATCGCAAAAATTATGCGAATTCAAAATTGCGAATTCGCTATTCCCATTGATTCCTATGGGCCAAAAGGCCCATAGGAATCAATGGAAATTGCGAATTCGCAATTTTGAATTTGCATAATGTTGATGCATTCCATGGGTGCAGGGGGGGGTCCAAAGGACTCCCCCTTGCACCCCTGAAATGTTTTTTTAAATGGATGTTTCACACGCACATGTCCTAAGGACATGTGTGTCTGTAACATGACATTGTTTAAAATGTGATTTTGACCATTTTAAACATTTTTCGCAATTTACCGCGAGGTTCAACCTCGTGGTAAATTGCACTTGCAATCTTCAAGATCGCAATTTTTTAAAGAATGATGCATTGCATTTAAGGAATCGCAAAACTGCGATTCCTTAAATGCAATCGCATTTTAGAAAATCGCAAAATTAGCGATTTTAAAGAAAAAGCAATGATGCATCCCAAAAAGCATTTTTGGAATCGCAAACGGCCGATTTTAAGGAATCGCACCGTTTGCGATTCCAAAAATGCTTGATGCATGTGGGCAATGTTGTTAAACACTGGTCATAACACTCGTGCAAAGAAGAGCATTTTGCATCTTTTTGTCCTAAAGAACTAGGAAAGTCACTAAATACCGTAAATAGCAGCAAAGTACAATTTAGATAAACAATTTGCTTCCATGTATGAAACCTGTAAGATAATAACATGCCATCTATCAGATCGCCTGTCTGGACATTTAATTCAGTATGGCAGCCAAAATATGAGAGACCAGGTCGGGAGTTGTCCGAGACACGCAACATAACAAAGGCTTCAGCTTGTTATTCAAATCAGCATGTCGTCTGGCCCCTCTCCTTGCACTTTAAAAGGAAGGCAGTAGATGGGCTACTTAGCAAAGGCATTGCTCTATGTTCTTTTTGGGATATAACACCTTTCCCATACATATTTACAATTGATTGATTCTTTTTTATTAGGTCTATCGAAGTAAAATATATGTGTATTGATATGAAGGTGATTGGTGTAATGCTTCCTGGACACATGTCCCATGTTTTTTTCTGAGAATGCACTGGTGTTTAGACTACGCCCTGATGTCTGAGCCGTGGCCATTATTACCAAAACTAGTTTAACTTTGTGTGCAAAGGAACTTTGTGGGTTTATCAACTGCCAGAAAGCCTAGGCAGAAGACACAAATAGTTCTTTATGTATTTTGATTTCCCCATTTTTGATTTTTGGGAACTGGAGGCTGACCCACTTTCTATTCTTTCGATGAAGGTTCTCGTCTTGAAGGATATCTGCTGGAGTGCAAGTCTCCTGCGTGGCATACCAGCAAGGAGCATAAAGTTGGAAACAGTTATCAGGTGCTGGGAGGAAGCAGTGCAAGTTGGCAAAAAAACTCAGGATAAGTATGCCCCAGAGTGGTAGGAAGTGATATGAAGAACAGAATGGGAGAACAGGAAATTCAGGAGAGGCAAATGGGACTCCAGCACAAGAGAGTGTACATGTGTATTAAAAAATGACTTATCAGTTACTCATACTACCTCATCAACTACATTTTTAAACACTAATTTCAGCAATGTTCCCTCCACCTCTTCCACCAGTATTCTCCCACTGACTTAGAAGCATCTTCCAGTAAACCTAAAGTCTTAACTCTTCCCCGCCCCACCAATACTGTTAATGTTTTAGACAAGGTAAAGGGATGTTCTAGTGCAAAAATAATAAAACCCGGCAATACTAATCCAAAAGCTACTGTAACGAGACTAGAAGGAGTAAAAACATGCCATGCAAACAGGGGCGCCCCTTCAACTAGCTTTCAAACAATATTGCAAAAAAAGAATAGGAGGACACATTCAAAAGCAGGAAGAATCGTCAGTTGTAAACTTATCCAGTTACCAATCCAAGATAAACAGCAACTAGTCAACAAGGGTCTTTCCTTTTGTCTCAAAAGCTAATGAAATATAGTAAACACGTTCCAACAGGGCCTATTGCCTTTACAAACTTACAACACCCAGACTGCCCAAACATTCTCCCTATGAACGCCATTCTGTAGTGCTCAACTCTACTTTATTTCTGAGTACCCAACATGGCATTTGTATCTTCTCCTGATGAACTCAAAGAATCGCAAACAGACTTTGAAATAGATACTTTTCATTAAACCTATAAGTCACCCTTCCTCATGACAATTAGCCATGAAAAGCTATTGGTTTTCCTTTTGCATATTCACATGATTGTCACAGGCTCAGCTAATGTGATTGTGAAGGGAAAATTAGATTCTCTGCACTGACATCATATAGATTGCCTAAATATTGTCCCTATGGCAACAGATATGTGATGCACAATTACTTTCTTTAATTATGATGTCATTTCCTACTATTATGTTCTAATTGACTATTTAATGAGATGTTCTAAATGATTCGGTTCTGGATTGACGAAACTCCTCTGTTATGTCACCTTCTTTCACACATCTCATAGGAGATTGAAAGTTTGCCTGAATGCCCTTTATTACACAGGGGCGCTATCAATACCATGAAGCTGTTACTTTGCATTTACAGTTTCTGAATCTCCACGTAGTAACCCTAATGCTGGGCTGCAGAGTCTTTATATCGCTACCACATTGGACTTTGCAGAATTCCCTGTTGCTGTTTTTCACCACATTGTTTATTATTACAAATGGGAAAGGGAGCCTCTCATCACTTTTTTGCCTGAAAACGTGTGTGTCTATTCCTAAATTTGGACATTTTGCAATGAATCATCCAAAACCATTGATAATCTCTTTGGATCTGTTTGGCAACCATCCCAGTATCTATACGGTTTCACCTTTGCAACAGAACCTATATCATGCCATTGTTTTATATTGTTATTGTTTGAGCCACTTACCTGTGGAAATGGGGACTACATCCAACTGTGCTTGTTCAGAGAATCTCACGCTATCAGAGCAAAAAAGTCAAATTGTGTTATTATAAATGCATACATGTCGCATAGTACCTATTTTCCAAACGTAATTAAACTCTATGTCTGACATGCCTCAGCAAAAACAGTACCAGCAGTTAAGCCATTTGTGGTTATTATACTCTTGCCAAATTAAGAATTTTATAGAGTAGTACTTGCATTAAAATATTCATTTAATACCTATTAAATTGGGGCTACATGGGGATTCCTCTACACATTCTGTGCACGATGTGAAGCTCCACTGTTGCAGTACTCAATCCAGAGTTAATGGTGAAACCTCCACCAGACACATCACTACCATTAAACATGACATTCATGACAAAGGAAATAGGGATGCCGGTGAAGGCAGCTGGAAGAGAATGCCAGCCAGTTAGAGACAGTGGCTTCATATGGATAGTGCCCACTGTCCCGATATGAGCTTCTGTGCACGCCTAAGTGTGTGCGCTGGTGCAAAGTTGAACTGCATGCCATATCATAGTAAAAAGTGCTGTTCCCAGTGCTAGTGTAAATCTGCACAAGTAATATGCACAGTGCTTTAGAGAAAGTCTTAACCGTTGTTTGGAATCACCAGTCCACAGTTCAATGTGCAGGTGGCTTGTGGCCTGAATTTTCAAAGATCACCATGAGGGTGGGTGCACAGAGTTACTGCCCGTGCCTGCAGGGGGTTGCCGTGAAGCTCCCTTCCAAGTGGCCCTCTCTATGTGGTGGACGGTCAGTGTGCTTCCTTTCTCTTCACCTGGTGGGCACATTTGCTACATAATGCTGGCAAAGAGGTGAATGTTTCTCTCATTCACGTGGGGCTACGCCCTCCTGCAAATGTTGGAACGCCCGGTCAGATTGTGCTAGTGCGCATTTATTTATCACCAGCGTTATCTGTGTTACAGTGGGAACGTGCTAGCTATGACAACCTTTTGTAATACCCAAGTGCTCCTGGAGGTGAAAAAACCCAACATACACTCTGTTGGCAACTCAAGGACACTTTCCCTCGTGTCTCTTGAATAACATAGCATGTCTATTTGTAATGCTCACGTAAACCCAACCCAAGCATATCATGGCACTGAATGCCAGATGTTTATTGTTACCCAACTCAATGGTACTCATTTGATCGAACTCAGAAGGATTAAAGGTTGAGTGGACTCTCTAGGATTTGAACCTGTGACTATGAGGTCGAACACAGGCCCCTACAGGGGAGGCATCAGTCCACTAATGCACCAGACCCAGCTACACAGGATCACACAGAAGAAGGGGGGGGGGATTGACACTTAAAGGGCACTCGTGTCCCATACTCAATGTGGTAATGACAGTGTATTTAGTGTACCTTCAGTCCTGGGAAATCCGCGAGCTAACTTTAAAAAAGAAGTGGTGGTTAACTCATTCATAGTGATATAAAAAAACGAGCTCAATTATATTGTGTGAGTTTTTCCATACACTACATAAAAACCGAGCACTGGATTGTTTAGTTAGAGCAGGATACAGTTCATTCCTCACTTGGGAACTTGCACAATGTGCACAGTGCAAACAGATCGAGGGAAAATATTTCAGCATAACCATGAAAATTCATTGAAAAAAGTTTTAGAACAGTGTCACACAATCTCTTGAGTCTGAAAACATTGGGTGGATGGTTCAATGAGGACATTAAATAGAATGGAATTGAAGATAGCCATGTTAATTCTTGGGATTGTTTGTACCATTTGATTATCAAAGAGTATATCTTGAATTAATGTTTTTCAAATTTAAATCAGCATTTATTGCATTCTATGGTTACTGATCTCGGAGTGATTGGAAAGATGATTGAATTTTTGATTAGCACTGTTTTATATAGCAAGGGAGGCCAAACCTCAACCGGTGTGTAGATTGCAAAAAATCTAATCAAAAAGGAATTTTCAAAAGATTCTTAAAATTTGAGCTAGAGAAATGGGTCCGACAGCCTCATGGTAAAAGAGTAGATCTCAAGTAGCGAAGAAACTCCTTGATTTCTCCCAGCAAAAGAGGCATCGATGGAATACATGTCCCCGAGTCGCAGGAGAGGTTTCCACAATAACATCTTTCACTTGTTTCACAGATTTTTTTTATCGGATAGTTGATGGGGTGATATGAGAAGTATAACGTTCTGGAGGAATCCAATGGGAGACTGACTTCTTCTGAGTTTTCCCGAGTGGCTGGAAAGGGGACCGTTTGGTGATTGGGAACACAAAATGTTGCCATGATGTTGCTAGAGAAATTACTGGCAGTTTTACAGCGATACCTAGCTAGTCTGATCGGTAGGCTAGTCTAGGCCCAGGTAAAATAAAATTTACACCAATGTAGTTTGCCTAATTTCAGACATGTTGCTTGTTACATGGAATTCACAAAATGATTCTATGTAATTTAATTATGCCTATGTTTGCTGCAAAATCATGGCATGGGAGTGCATGAGTAACACAAGCAGAGGGGGTGAGTGGCTGTTGTTTGCAGCAATTGAGTTTTTCAATCGATTTTTGCGCAATGCGTCCTTTTGCAAACAATTGACAAAAGGATGCATTTTGAACTAATATTTAATTCTGCATAATCTTCCTGAAATTTCATTGAGTTAAATGAAAGCAAATTACATGAAGTTCACACACCCCTAGGATAGACACCATCCAAAACGCTGAGAATAGCTGACGAAAGACTATGGACCATGCAGATGAGGCAGGTGCTTGCAATGCAGGGCCAAATGTGAAATTGGATCCTGTGACTTTTAGATCCTAGGTTAATGCTCAGAAGGGGTTTGAGGGCATTTTTCCTCCAAAGATTCAGAACGGTCATGGAAAATAAAGGTGTATGAGTTATGTCCTATCTGTTGTAACAAGAACAGAGTATCAGCAATCTTAAAGGAGGGCGTCATGAGACTGATAGTCACCCGTTTCTTTCTGGATTGGATGATTGCTGTGCTATGTATCAGACAGAAAAGAGGGGACTTATCACTGACAGACAACTGCATGGCAGAAGTGAACCTTGAAACTGTATGTAATGGACACACTCTTGAAGATCTTGGTTACCCAAGCAAATGTTCTGTTTAGAAAGGAGATCCCTGAGGAGAAAAAAGGACTCAGAGACTGACTAGTGAAGAAAGAGAGTTGATTGTGGATTCATGATGCTTGCACTTTGGACCTGGAAGCTCAGTCTAAGAGTATGAGTGATTTTCTAGAAGAATGGTTTCAGTAGATTCCCACAAAGGAGACTTACAGTGGCAGAGGTAGACTACAATCCTATAAATGCACGCTGGGCCTAGCCATTTATAAGAAGGGCATTACTCCAGGGATTTTAGGCTAGAGCATGTAGATGTTGTAAAGCTCTCAGTGCTCTTTAGAGCTCTTCACCAGACAAGGACCCTAACTCTTGGGCTGAATTGTGGATTATGAATCCCAGTGATTGACCTGATACTGTGATTTTGGGTTACAGTGTGATGTGCAAGGTGTTTTGTGTACATTTTGCATGTGGGAGATTTGGTAAGGTCAAGTTTAATTTATGAGTTACGATTAAAATTGTGATCAGAATCACTTATGTAGCATAAGGGTAATGGAGGCATCAAAGAACAGATAGAACCAGATTTCACTTACCATGAATGCTTACAACAGATTTTAGATACAGTTTATCCCTTCAATGCAAATTACAAGGTATTCTTAAAGGGTACACATTTCTAGCAAAAACACCAGATGCTTGCCAATTACTCTGTTTCTGCAATACTGTAATTCAAAAGAGTGTTTACTACTGAATAATTAGCTCAAGATTAAAACATCATGAGTTTAATAAGTAGGAAGATTAAATATATTTGATGGAAGGAATTGGGAAAGTATAGATAAGGATTAAAGGTTAGGGTAAAGGGTTTGTGTTTGCTAATGGTAATGTGTAGTGGCATTAAATTACTTAGGTTAAAAGGGTTTTCTAAAACTATATCTAACATTTCAGAAATGTCATGCATAATAAGAGCAGCAGTACCACTGACCGCCATAATAACTGTTTTATCATTCAGGACAGTGGTGAGTGCAATTCAGTGACCTGGCCGGGAGATTGGACGTCTAAAACGTGTTTGAGGGTTCACATTCTTCTAGTAAGATAGACATTTGCTATGTGATAATACATTCTCTCAGTCTAACTTGAGATGGTAAAAGAGTAATTGGCTGCTGGAATGCACTTTAGGCTCAATCAAAGCCTATTTTAAGGAATGTATCATGAATGCCACATTAAATTCAGGTGGAATAGCACAGTGGACAAAGGCTGTTTTGGAAGAGAGAAGTGAAACTAAAGCAGCTACAAGATAAAGTCATTCAATTACACAGGTTTTGAGGGATGAGGAAGTCAATCGGAAACTGAAGAGATTTCTTTCACCAATAGACATGAAGAATATAAAAATGTAATTGAGAAATTATATGAGGGCATTCGGCACAGGAATGCTGGATAAAGGGAGGCCTATCTTTACAATGTCTGCTTGAATTTCATTGTGAATGTTTTCTTGATATTGGATTTAATTTTAATTAACACGTATTTCTTAAATATTGTAAATTTGAGAGAGTGTAAGAACTTAGATCCCCAATGATTTCAGCAAGTGGGGTAATGGTCACCAACTCTTAAAATTGTCTCTTTTTCATTGAACAAGGGAAAGTGGGTGTCAACCGATATTGTAGATTTGAAGAGGTGACAGCCAATGGGCAAATTCATGGCAGTATGGCACTGTTGCGTAAGCAAAGCATAGAGTGTGTAAAGCAGGGTTGACATATTGTAGCCAATGACAGATGAGACAGTCAATAGAGGATTCTTTGTTGTGCATTCTGGCACAAGCAGACTCCTCTCAATACAAACCAGCATCCCTATTATGTGGTTGTAGGTGAAGTTTTCATTGATTTGGTGGCAGGTGAGGTTGCAGCAACGGTGTGTTGCCCAAATAATAAGGTTTCATCACTTGTAAGCTTGTACGGTACTACAATGTAGATTGCCCTCCCATTTAATGTGTTTTGTAATCTATCTTCACAAATCTTCATAGTAATGCAGACAGTTTCCCTGTGCAGGCTTAACTAAATTCTTCAAGTCTATTCCTCAGACAGACCATAATTTTCTCAATAATGAAGTACACATTTCCAGTACTATGCCACTGTGATTATTTAGGTATGGGTCTTCAGGTGATGTTCTAAATGGGTCTTTATGTGATGTTCTAATAGTAACTTATTAGTTGGACTGTTTAAGAGTTCCTTATCATATTAATTGGAAGACTAATATTAACAAGTGGATGGCACATGCTTTTTATTAGGGTCTTCTTATCTTCCTCTATGCTTCAGTATGTCTCCATTGTGTTCCACTTATATGGACAACATGTGTTGCCCTTGGCTTCCCCATGCATTTATCATTTCCCATAAGTCTCCATATGTGTTCTGTTACCCCCTTATAGTCTACAAATGTTTTTCAGGTGTTCATGTCTCCCAAAATGCCCCTAGATGCCTATAGGACTCACATATCTTCCTATCAGGCTCCATAACACATGACTAACCCTGTGGGTGCCTATACTTCCAAATATTTCCATCATCTTGCCTTCTTATCTGGACATTGGCCCACTCTTCCTTACACTGCAATCATGCCAAACGATTAGCCTTCCATATCTCTGATATGCGTCCCAAGTCTACTTATCATCCATACAAGGCTAACCCATGGTTCTATATGTCTCTCCAAAGAATACTGTGCCTCTTTCTCAACTAAATATGCCTCTCACACAGATCACTGCAGCCCATCCATGGATCTCCACCCCACCTCATGCCAACATCCTTACCTGTCTTCCATCAAAATGGTGTGACATATGCAAACACTATCAACTGAAAGCTAATGTATGTACATTCAACTCATATTTTATATTGTGTATACACTGAAAACCTTTCGATATTTTATGGCCCATACCTTGTTACAGGTTTGAAAGCTATAGAAACTGGGTATTCATCCCCACCTTCAGCGAAATACAGATAGGGGTGTTTTAAGGGGGCAAATGCTCCTATTATTTAGGGCTCTCACTCATAAAATGAGAATTAACAATGGAAATCAGCGTTTGTGCACAGATTTTCACCAGTTTTCCCTGTATTCTGTGCCTTTTTCTCGCACAAATTCCACCTCACAGGTGAAAAGTGTCCGAAAAAAACTAAATCCATCACATAATCCTAATTCCAAAAAACATGTACACACATAGACTTCAATAAAGATGTGATACAATTACTTTTCCAAATGTACACACTATGCAATAATCTCTCGTGTATGCCTATTAAGGTCTCCATTTACAATACAAACTTCATATTCTCACTCCTTTTCATAACACTCTTCTATAAGGAAGTAGCTTAACTCTGCTAATGAAGTCTTTGCACAAACAGAGCACTACTCCCAGCTTTCTATTTTTGTAGCCCACCACGTTGCTTCATTATGTGACTTTATTTCTAACAGAGTTGAAAGCAACAGTTACTAGAGCCAAATTTTCTAACACTTAGCACGCAATTTATGGTACTTTGCAACGTGATTTGAATCGGAAAGTTGGGCACAGTAATGCGAAGTATGACGACTGTGAGCTACTTTGTCCTACATCACATCAAGCAGCCGACCATGGGTGGTACATGAGCATTCCCATTCCGCCACCAATTGATTTTGTGGCAATTCCCTATTTACTAGCATTAACAGACAGAGAGTTCTAGAAATGTTAAACTATGCAAAGTTGTGTTATTTTTGCACGTGGGAACATTTGGCAAAAAATGTATTACCAAGAGTCATTTTCTGGTCGAATCAGTCCCCTGCCTGCTTGTCACAGGACTTTTCAAAGTCTGTGCTCATATGAAAAAGTCACACATAGTACCAGTCAATCATATTTTACCCTAAAAGCGTAACTTTACATAACGTCCTTGCATTTTATGGTATTTTGAAAACTTTCAGGAAAATATTACATGATCTCGCTAAACTTTGGAGAAAACCAAGGGGCATATTATCAAGAATGCGTTAAAATTATAACCGCTTTATGGCCAGGATATTGCAGCTTAAGCCGCGATAATGGGCTTGATAATATGCCCTTCAGATTTCCAATAGAAGACCATGTTCACACCAGAACATGGGCTTCTATGGGAATTCACAAGGGCATATTATCAAGCCCATTCATTTTTATGCCGTTTCTTGATAATATGCCCCTAAATTGTCTGTCCAACAGCAGGCAGCAGTTCAATTTAGAGATTGATAAAAATTCTTAGCCGTAGGAGTGGAGCTCTTATCGGACAATCTCTGGTTTTAACTTACATTTTTGCCACCTTGTTGAAAAAAGTTGAAAAAAGTAAAAAAAAACTGTAGAAAATGTGTGTTTTTTGTTGTTGTTGTACATTACTCCCCAGTAAATCTGGTACAACTATTCATAGATCACTGAAACACTTTCAATTTGCACAAGGGAGCTTTTTCATCAACATTTACTATCGAGTTCGTCTTGCGGCCTTCATGTGAGCACCAGCCTGTTGCTTCAAGGAAATCTTGCTCGATTCTTTTTGTTACAGTAAATCAACAGCCATCTCTCAATTCCCTAACAGGAACAAGCGCAGATTTTACAGAGACGTTTTAATCATATTATGATATTGTACTCTCCTAAAGCAAAGTTAATTGTAATTCTTCATCTGGTAATTACCTAAGCACTTCATAACAAACCATATCGTCCTCGAGAGATTATTCAGAGCTAAATCACATTGATGACAGGTGTAAAATCCTGAAGCCATAATTTATTTTAGTCGTTGAGCTCTGATGGTGACCTTCACATGCTGTACCACTATTTTACTCCCTCCTTCCTCTTCTGGCACTTAGCACATATCAGAAAGTAATTCATATCCGTTATAACCTTTGCAAATGATTTCCCTGGAGCTTTCACTTCATCAACACTCGAGAAAAATAACCTATTGTCATCAGCCTTTAAAAAGTAATTAGCCATGAATAATTGCTCCTACTTGATAGATTTCAAATTTACCCAGAATTGATTTCAAGTAGATGTATTCATCGTGGGACAATGGAAGTGCAAAGCTGCTCCTTTTCAGTCATTTTTTAATTTCATTTCATTTAAAGTTACTTGCCTTGTAACTTTACATTCAAGTTTTAATAACCGTTGAATTATATTTTCATGTTTTTTAAATTAAAATTAATAAGTCAGTTACAAGATCTCATCTGCTGGCTATAATATCATCCAATGAACCAGGTTGCTGTAGATAACAGAGAAATATATTACTTTCCCCAGCACACATTTGTTACATCACCGCATACAACTAAACAGACATGTTTCTCAATTACATTCTAGACTACCGACTTGCATTTGGACAGGGTTCTCTCATCCCAGAAATAGTTTACATTCACGTGCATTTATCCTTGGCTGCCCTTGTTCATTTATTTATTTCAGAATTTTCTGGCCAGAATCACCGCTTGGCTATGAGTTGTCAAGCTTCCTTTTTTCGTTATTGTCCTTTTTTCTACATTCTTACATAAAAAGCACAGGTCTTTTTCAAATATTGTATTTCGTTTTTTGTATAGCATTGCATTTGAGGACATTACTTACAGCAAAGTACAACCAGATTGAAGTTACTTTCAGAGATATTTGAGAAAACCCTCTTTTCCAGCACGACAAAAGTAAATTAATTGATAGAGGTCTACTTTAGGGATTATTCATTTTTATCTCGCTTAACTTTTGTATGATCAACAGTCGAAGAATTGTAGATCCATCAAGTCATGACTTACTCATTTGGAAATAATATGAGGTAGCTGATTAGTGTACTTTTCTGGTACAGAATGCGTTACCAGCTCTTTCACAAGAAGGTGATTTTCATATAAAGGTTCATGAAATACAATGAAAACTAATAATACAAGTGAGTTATGCAGTCATGCAGAAAGTTGAAACTACACTGACAAAATCTATTAAGTTTTCAACTTAAAGGGATGAGTCTGCATGTCACTTTCACATTGATCAAACTCCTCTGTACTAACAATAGCCAGTGCAACGATGCAGGAAAACTACCTACGACTGGGACCTTTTAGTCAAAGTTCACATTAAGACATGAAAGATGCTTGAACAGTACCAACTACATTATTTGTAGCATCTGTTCAACTATAATAATAATAATCCACATTTGTAAAGTGCAAACAATCACCCGTAAGGGTCCCCAGGCACTGGGAGTTGTGGGGAAGATTAAGCCAGCTATTGCCCAGAGTCACATGGTGCTGGAGTCACATGGTGCTGGATTAATCTGCCGCCAGCTCTGGGAATCGAACGTGATCCCCGAGATTCCAACATCAGTCCCCCTGGCCACGGCGCCTCACCTCTTCTTTTGCATGATAGTCTAAAATTCCCCATGAGCCAATAAGGTATTTGTGGGTACACTGACCCTCATTTACATTTTGACGTTTGCAGAATATTTGCCAAGAATAGTGATTCTCAAAATATTATGCTAAGAGAATCAGAATTTCTTTAAAGGCTAAGTCAGAGAGGCTAGCATTATGCATTGTCTTTTATTACCACTCCGCAGCAGCACTTGAAAGTATGTGACATCATAAACAAACAATCCCGAACAGAAGATTGGAAACACTTAACCAGTCTATGCGTAGAACAATCATGCTCTTGAAAGCACAACTTGTTGAATCAAACTTGCTCTCCTTCCTTTAGATGGATGAGGAGTAGATAAAAGCCACAACGACAACCATTATAGAAGTCGGAATTACTGTGTATTATCTGAAAAGAAAAATATTGTTACAGTTTCCGCAGTGAGAAATAACGAAAGATTAAGTCTGGGCGGTGAACTCCGCTCCGCCCATGGAGTTTGCGGTGATTTCCACACTCCGCGTTACATGGAGTTTGCAGAGTTTTTTACACGCTCGTATTCGTCAACGTCAAGATGGCGAGTGTGAGCGAGGAAAAATATCTCCCAGCGAGATTTCTCAATGCAGGCAGAAAGATTTGAGAGTGGTTGCGTATGATCGCGTCCGCTCGCGTTGAGAAACCGTACGTTCATGTTGGGAAAGCTGCCGCTTGAGTAAAAATCTACTTGGCAGAAAGGAAGCAGCACCCACTTACGTTGTGCATGGTGCTATTGGCGATGATTGCACAGTGCAGACACGCACCCGACACTAAAAATCACTGCAAACAGCATTTATACAACGCACTCCACTGCTTGCGGAGCTCCGCGTGGCATGACAGAGTTTTTTTGCACTTCATGGAGTTCCGCTCAGCAGAACTCAGGGAACTCCGCTCAGGCTTACAAAAGATACAGGTGACAAAGGATTATCATATGCAATAGATAGTCCTTCCACAATTGTATTAAAATCATTGACATGAAAAACACATTCTTTTCCTCTTACTTTTTTTTTTTAAGCTTGAATTTAAACCAACCACTAAGGGGGATGAGGGAGGGATCATGATAGCCTCTGTGTCTTTATTGAAATTCAGATTCTCTTAGCACAGTATTTTGAGTATCATTATTTCATTACAAGACAGAAGGCTACCATTATGCATGTTGGTAGCCCTCTAGGACTGGATCAGACATGCGTTCAATAGGTTTACAATAATGTTTAGCAAACTTGGAAGCATTAGACCAATCAGCTGCTTTCATAATATCTTCTAATCTGCCACCTTTCCAGAGCACATTGACTAGCTATGGCATCTCTCTAGGAATGTGCCCCAAATTTATTTAGATGAACGCCTGTTTCCTGCATATTACATTTCAACCACCTTCGAGTTCTTCTTGTGGCCTTCATGAGAGCACCATCAAGGAGGGAAATCTTGCTTGATTCTTTTTGTTACAGTAAATCAACAGCCATCTCTCAATTCCCTAACAGGAACAAGCACAGATTTTACAGAGACGTTTTAATCATATTATGATATTGTACTCTCCTAAAGCTGTTGTCAATGCTTGAAAATGCTTTACAAAAGAAATCAATTACTGTTTTACACTATCAGTTCGAAATTCATTCATATGGGAATTATATTCTGCCATGCAATCCAGTACACACAATTTCTTGCATGAGTTATATTTAGGTTAAAAGATGGTATCACACAAAGTCTTAGTTCTTTTAGAATTTTCAAAGGTAATCCCAAAGGGATCGTAAAGTCTTTCACTTACCTCTAATGACATAACATCAAAAACTCTGGTACAAGAGATCAGACAAAGTAGTGAAGCAAGCTTCATAGTAAGTCTTTTTGTTTCCAAATACCTATTACCTGGCCAAGCAGAAAACAGAAGTAAATTAACGTTCCCACAGGGTCTGATATCTTGGTCTAGGTGGTCCTCTTAACCTAATGCTCCTAACTACTCATCATACTATCACATTTTTTCCAACACTTCTTTAATCAAACATTGACCGGTAGATATTGCGGGTCTGTAGCAGTTAATATTCCTATAACTTAAACCCTTATCAAACTATTCTACTAGGAAATTAGCAGTCTTAACTACAAGGGCCTCCACGAGATACAATTTCCTTTCCATCCACCAATATACCCAGGATTTCCATATCCCTCCATAACTATACCGGGCCAGGCCCAAGATTCCTGGAGATTCCTGGAGGAGTTCTTCAGCTTTTCCCAAAAGGCCTGGCATCTCTGAAGATCGCCTGACATGTTCCATGCAATAAGGCTCAAAGTCCATGTCTGAACCAGAAGATGTTCCTCTCCATCCAAGTTCTTCAGTAAGCCTACCAAAGCAGGAAGAAAAAATGGAATGTTGCAGGTTAGTTCCAAGGTCATCAGGAAACCATGCCTGTGAGGTCCAAAGTTACCAGAACAAGGGAGCATCTCTCTTCCCTCACTTTCAAAAGGACCCTCTGTATAATTGCAAAAGGAGGTAACCCATATCCATTTGCCCTTTTCCAGTTGTGAAGAAAATCATTCACAGCTAAAGGGCCTGGCACCCAATTGTAGTACTTCTTCGGTTGAGATGTCGGTCTTCTGGCAAATAAATCTATTTCCAGTGGACCCTAGGCGTGGGCTAGTCTCCTGAAGCACAACACATTCAACTTTTAATCGCTATAGTCCCTCAGAAAATCTTGAATTCCAGTCCACAAAAACCTTTGCCTTCCCAGGCAAATACCCTGCCCTCAAGATGAGTTTGTGCTCTAAAGAAAAAAACAAAGCTTCTTGGCTAAGTTAACCAGATTTATATAAACTACTGCAGAAAAATTGTCCATTTTCAATAGAACTGCCCTGCCTTGTGAGCAATGGCTGAAACCTATGAGAGCATAAATACCTGATAGCAATTCTAAACAGCCTATATGATGCAACCTCTATGGGTTTGACCACAATCCACCAGTTTCCTGTACACCCAAACATCCAGCTCAACCAGTTAGACTCACGTCCGACTCCAAAATGAAATCTGGGGAACAACCAAAGATGGGAAAGGTGGGAAGTTCTTTAATCACCAAACCAGTTCTATCCCTGCCTCTTGATCCAAAGATACTTTGCCCTCGTACCATAAACCGCATCAAAGAGCTCTTGCTTTTATTGTCTGTGGGGCACAATAATGTAAAGGGCCTCGAAATTTTGCCTGAATAGAAGAAGACAAGAGCCCTAAAAGTTTCACTAGTTTCCTCAGTGTAAAAGAGTCTTTCTTGAGAATGTGCCTTATCTCCCTCTGAATCTTGGTTATATCCTTTAGTGGGAGGAGTAGAACCATATTGATCTTATGTATTGTGAGCCTACATATTCTAGTGAGCCAGATTGTGTGAGAATTAACTTTTCCTTGTTTATTATAAAACCCAAACTTTCCAAAAGAGGCTGACTGTGCCCAAGCTATTCTAAACATGTGACTGGCTCTGGGACATGACTAGTATGTCGTCCAGATAAATAATCATTCAGACATTCTTAGGAAGCTACTACTCCCATTATCTTGGTTAAACACCAAGGTGCCTAGGAAAGGCTGAAAGGGAGTCAAAGGTATTGGTAAAGGCGGGAACCCTGCCATGAAAATGTTGTTGGGAAAGGGATCAGTGGTCCCCAAACAGAGCTCCTGGCCAATTTAGGCCAAGCAAAGTGCCCCCTCTTAACTCCATGCACTATGTGACACACGAAGCACTGACGTGGCAGGAGGCACTGTACAACGGTGGCAAGTGCTGCAGCCCTATTCCAGGGTTGCAGCATGCACCTGCTGTGATTCTGATGAGTTTTCAACCACCAGCCCAGCGGTCTAATCCAAATTCAACGGACAGACTGCTGTATGATGGCCGAGTGCTCTCCCGACCTGTGCAATAGCACCCGGTGGTCGGACTACCCAGCATCTTAATGATGCGCTATGTCGCTCTCTCTGTCTACAGAACTATGCATTAGGTTTACTTACAAAATATGTCCACGTTTGAAAATCTGATTTTAAAATCCTGCTTGATACGTATTTTAAGTACCACAATGATTTTCAAACTGTATGATATAAAATACTGTGTAGAGCAGTTGTATGTGTGTATGTCTTAAATTAATAGAATCAAAAAAGTGTAGTAAAAATCTTATTCATAACACATTTTTTTATATGTTGCTAAATGTTCTTCTCTACACTTCATTTATGAATGGTAAATATGAAGAAGGGATTTGTAAAAAATATGCTTTGAAAAAAAGTTAATCAAAACTTAAATAGGCAGATTCTCATATTTTACATATTTTAGATTTGGGTATTGCATCTGCTATATTAAACCTAAGCATCTGTAAATGGAGTTAATTCATTAAGTTCTCTTACATATTTTTTTTCTGTTATTCAATTGAAATAGTTCAGATTTGAGGTTGCATTTGAAACATAAAACTCATGATCTGTAAAAGTATTTAATTAATTAAGTTCTACTAGTTAAATATTTATTTTTGCGTTATTTAATAGAGACATGTTAAACTCCCATTTTGCACTCCCATGGGAAAATGTGAAAGAAAAAGAAAAAAAGCCATAGCTCATTTTTACACCTACTTATTCTAAGGGTCTTATCATGAGTTTGGTGCTCCTGAAGACTGCCATTTTGGCAGTGGCATTCCGAGCATGGTGATCTTGGTGGTCCGACTGCCATAGTATGAGTTGGGCAGATCGTCTTTGTGAAGACCGCTGCTGGACCGCTGAAATGGCCAGCAGACAACCAAACACCAGGTTCATGGTTGGGGAAGGCAGCTGCCACAGGACGGTGCGGGGAGCTGCACTGCCATATGTATTACGAGTTGCCTGATCCACAAGTGGAATGCAGTGGCCTGATGGTCTGCTTCAGGGTGGTGATGAAGGATTTGGAGTTCATACTCTGCCTCTCTTCTTCTTCCAGGCAGATTCCGATGTGGATCCCTTTCTCCAGATCCCCCATCACAGCAGGATCTTCAACCTGAATATCATTACCCAGTTTGCGGAGATCTTCAGGTGATTCTTTTTCGAACCATATGACAATTTACAGTTACAAATAAAAAAGAAGTTAATCATTAGCAATGCCGGGGCCCACAATAAAATTCACGCATGGGAAAAATTCACAGTGGGTTTAACAACATTAATGGTGTCTGTACAAACGCAAACAAACAAGCACAGCCAAATAAACGACCTGGGAAAAACATAATCGGCAGGGTTGCGAACCCTGAAACGTAAACTCAAAAAATCCATAAGGATGCTAAAAAGTACAACTCCTGATACAGCCGCATGGGAAAGGGCAAGGCTGCTCAGGAAACTTTATAAAATAGACCTCTGGGAAGAAAAAAGAAAGATCAACGACAAATTCTGGGTTGAACTTCTCTGTAGCTCAAAGAAATCCAACTCAAAACAGTTTTGGATAATCATTAATAGCTTGAATCGACCAGCAAGATGCTTATCATCAAACATACAAGAATCCAAGTAGGTAGAATTTCTATCCATGAGGTTTACGGACTCAACCCATCAAGAAACAATCGTGGGAAACACCTATGATACAGTTATGGGATACGGCAAGCCCAATGTGTCTACAGATACTACCAGCCCAGACGACTCTGCATCTCCCAAAAAAAAGGAGCAACCCTATGCCGAAATAAATCCAATTGAGGGAATTTCTTCCCGGGCATTATTTATTTATTTATTTATATGCTTATTTCGCGCCTGAATCAGCCCAGAAGGGGTATCTCCGCGCGTAGCTTCTGAGCAGGTATCATGGAACTACCAAGGACATAAGGCTACTGCGATTGCGGGGGAAGACATTAGTCTTGGGAAAAAAGATATGTTTTTAACTTCCTTCTAAAGGACAGATGGTTGGAGGTATGTCTTAGCAATGGGGGCAGAGAATTCCAGAGCATCGGGCCTTTAAGTGAGATGGCCCGTCCTCCCTGTCTTGCTCTCGTCACCCTAGGGACCTGAAGCAGCATAGTGCTACTGGAGCGTAGAGCACGTCTTGGTAAGTAGGGGACAAATATGTCTCTTAGATATTGAGGGCCGGATCCGTAGATACATTTGTGCATTATACAACATACTTTGAAGTCAATGCGCTGTTTCACCGGAAGCCAGTGAAGTGAAGAGAGGAGAGGGCGTGAGGGAGTACGGGGCAAAGCATTCAAAATGAGTCTTGCCGCGGTATTCTGTACCACCTGCAGCCTACCCAGCTGTTCTTGATTGGCAGAAATAAGCAGTCCATTGCAATAATCCATCCGACCGATGACCAGTGCTTGTACCAGCGTCTTCCTATGGATGTCAGGTAGGAAGGGGAATATGCGTCGAAGCAACCCTATCACTCGGAAACAAGATCCCGTGACTTGGTTGACGTGGTCTTTTAGGATCAATGCTTGATCTAGACGCACTCCCAGATTTTTTACGGTCTGCTTTGGTACCGGAACAGGTCCTAGCTCAGATGGCCACCAGTCGGGGGACCATAGCAGTGTGGCCCCTCCAAACATTAGGAACAAGTGAAAGAGTCCGATGCTTAATTAAGAAAAGCAAGAACGACGGTGCGCCAGGCCCCAACGGAATTCCCCAAGCGATCTTCAAACATGACATTCCGTTTTGGGGTAATCACCTCTCCGATATATATCACGAGATAGAGAATCTAAACATAATACCAGTGAACTGGCAAAGTTTGACTCTGACCCCCATATTTAAAGGAGGAGACAGAGCAAACCCAGCTCACTACAGGCTGATAGCCCTGCTAGATGTAGAGGCTAAATATTACGCATCCCAGGTGCTGGAAGATCTCAAGGTATGGTCTGACAACCTTAATCTCATCCCGGTCAACCAGACGGGCTTCAGACAAGGCTTAGGGACGACGACGAATATATTAGGTCTATCATTAATTGCAAACAAGCATAAGCAGAGGAAACTTCACCTCTACCTCTGCTTTGTAGACCTAAAGGCAGCCTTCAATAGCGTTGACCGCCACCTCCTGTGGAAAAAGCTGCGAACCTGGGACGTCCCTGAAAGGCTATTAAAAGGCATTTTGATGTTCTATTCAAACACCTGGTTAAGGATTAAGATCAGTGACGGGACCAGACTATCAAGGAAGCTGACAACCACCAAAGGCTTAAAACAAGGTTGTGTCCTGGCCCCTCACCTTTTTAATTTGTTTCTATCTGACCTCTCTCAAAGGCTAGACAGCACTAATTCCCATCCACCAAAGCTTGGCGAACTGAGACTATCACATCTTTCGTACGCGGATGACGTGGTACTAATGAGCCAAACTAAGATCGGTCTCCAAAGATCCCTGAATGAAATGTCAGCATACATTACAGAAAACAAACTTGAAATAAACATATCCAAAACCAAAACAATGGTGCTTGGGAGCCAACAGCGAAGAAAACAGACAATCTGGCTCAACGGAAACCAATTAAAGGAGGTTAAAAAATACAAATACTTAGGCATCTATATTGACAACTCAAGAAACCTTACGGAGCAAACAAGCTATATGTCGCTGAGAACAAGTGCCCTAACATTTGCCTTCAGCTCACTGGCCAAAAACCTCAAGGGCCCCTCCTATAAACCCCTTCTCGCTGTAATGAAGGCAAAAATCCTGCGAACTCAGACCTATGCCAGCTCTGCCTTCCACGGCGAGGATGGAAAACTTCTAAACCAACTAATAGCCTCCATCTATAAAAAGGTATTTCACATACAAAGGTCGGCCTCTCCAGCTCAGGTTCGCCTTGAATTCGGCCTAATAAATGAAGACGTAGGCAGAATGTACGCGACAGTGAAAACTTGGTACCGATTGAAGCAAAGGGTAGCCACATCAAAGATCAACGAAGCCCTCTGGTGTGAACTAAATGAAGACCAAACTTCTCCTTTTAAGCAATATCTCTGTAAATCCCTATCTATTACATGCACAACTGAACTATGGAATAAAAACTTACCATATCAATCTTTTAAACAAGCGGTCAACAAAGTTTCTAAAACCCATTCATCGCTTCTGGATAAAAAGCTTTTTAGACAAAGATCGCATGCCTGGATGGTGATGAACCACTATAAGTCCCTTGCACCGGCGGCATACTTGAGCGAAATATTTTCAATCAACGTAAAAAAGCAACTTATGACATTACGCTTTGGACCCTTACCATCCTTGGCCGACCAACCCTCTTGGCTGTACACAGGCCCTATATCATGTCGGCTGTGCAATAATCAAAAAGAAGATTTCATCCATGTAATCTGCTCTTGTAAAAAACTGAAGGCGGAACGAGTAATCCTTCTAAAAACATGCTTCAATGAAAGAGGTATTCGATCCTGTAGAGCTGCAATAATGGCGTGCCTAAACCCCTCAGATCCTTCATTAAATGGCAGGCTGATTAAATTTCTTAAAGCATTCACGAAGTTGTGCTAAAAGGGTCGGAAGCACAAAAAAACTGTGGACTAATTCAATGCACTGAACCTTTTCTAACATTGATCCTGTTTGTTTTTAGAATCCTTAGAAGATACAAAATGATAGTATGTTTAAGTCTTTCCTTTTAACCTTTTGTTACAATATTGTTTTTATCTGCTTTTGCTATCTGTTCTAAATTGTTATGGTTTTAATTAACTAAACAATAAATATTACTTACTTACTTCATATGACAATTGTCAGAATGGAGGGGCGGAATTTGCGTAGTTGCACTACACAAAGCTCCGCGAAATGGTAAAAAATCTCTGCGAGCACACAAAAGTTCAGAGAGACTGCAGAATTGCTCGAACGTTCGTGATGCTTTTTTCCTGTTCGCAAATGCCGTTTTCCTACTCGGGGAGAAATATCTTGCGAACAGGCATTTTGAAAGCACGAACAAGCAAAAAATTACGCCAAGCCGCGAAATGCGGAAGCTATGGCAATTCCACGTTCTCCGCGGAACACAAAATTACCCAAATTCAGCGAGCAGACCATAATTTACCACCCAGGCCTAATCGCCAGGATTGCCCACATATGGACTGAGCCCAGGTAATGGGAATATGGTATTTTCCCACATATATATAATGCATATATGTGCTTCTGACACATATGCAGTTGAAATGCGCACAAGGCTTCATAATATTTGTGAAAAAAACTCATCACTGCAGCAAAATCCCTGCCTCCATACTGCCAGCCAAGTGGTCAACTCCTAATGCAGCCATCGTGGGCTGCTGGTGGGGGTGGAAGAAGGCCTATGGAGGTCAGACTGCCAAACTTATAAGGCCCTAATTGTGTTTGTGCATTAAATAGATGGATAGGGAGCGACATGTAATCATTGCACTTGATTGACTTGCATTTTAAGGATGCAACACTGTTGATGATTGTGCAACAATTTAAGATTATAAAAATGCTTATCAACATACGGGAACAGTAGCACCATGCTTCATGTAGGGAAAAACATGCATGTCATATAAAGCAGTGATGTACTGCTAAACATCCAATACATTGCCCTATTGTCATTATAAATGCCCAATTCTCAAGGATGTCACACAAATAGTTTGGATTGCAATGGGGAGAATATTTTTTTTACACTTCGGCTGGGTAAAATCATTGCATCTATATCCATTAGGCTTGTAGCAGAGCCTGGGTTTCAGTACTTAAACATATTTGTGATCCTGTTCATATCCAAACAGAATCTTCTTCAATCTCTTTACTCAACTCTGAAGGAGGGATTCTTAGTGCCACCACGGAGAGCCTCCATCTTTTTTCAGAACTCTCTGTGTGTTTTTGAAGGTTTGTATAGGTGTTTGGGCAAAATATAGTCAAGAAGACGGTAACAATCTGACAATAAATATTGTGGCACACAAATGTCCTGCTGCACAAATATCCTTGCCAATAATATAGGGCCTGATTATGACTTAGGCGGCCTTACTACCAGCCTGCCGTGTTGGTGGCCAAAAAAAAGCCCCCAATCCGGCAGCATTACACCCGCTGTGTAATAAGTGTCCTGCAGGGCTGGGGTGTATGGGTGGCAGATTCATGAAGGCGGCACGCTTCATCCCTGGAAATGAGCCATCAGTAACAGGTCAGCAGAAAGCAGGTCCTGAGTGGGCTGGTAGTGGGCTGCACCAGATCCACTTCATGGGTCATTTTTGCCTCTGTGGGAGCAGAAATGTTGGCCGAGGCAGCGGTTCTGAGGCAGTGTTCCCACTCACTTCCTGACTGGGCGGTCAGACTGACAGGTAAATGGGCGGGAGGACCACCAAAAATACACCCGGGGGACTATTTCCGCCGCCATCGCAATCAGGCCTTAGTTCTTTGAGTAATATTGTTGCAAATAATATTGATTTTATTAATATAATTTTCACTAATATAGTAATATTGTTTTTTAAATTATTGTATGTGTTTTAGTTGATATATTAATTTTATGTGTTACTATTGGTTATATGAATGTTATTTATTGTTTTTAAAATATAGCTTGTTTAGGTGAATACACATTTTTTATTAATTTTTTATTGTAATGTATGCCGTGTAGTGGGTTGTTGAGTTTTTAGGAGGATAGTGTGGGAAGTGAATTAGATAACGAATAATTAAGAATTATGTAATAAATTCCTTTAAATTGTATGATTCGTGTTATTATGCATTTTATGTAATACTAATTTATTGTCATATGTTATATATGGGCTTTTGGGTTGTAGAGGTATAGGGTGGAAAGTTAACTGAGTAATAATTAATAAACAATTAATTATTAAATGCTAATTAATTATTTAATTGAATTTTAATTATGTAATTTATGGAATAATTATTTATTTTACTTTTAGTTGTGGACTGCTAGGTTTGTAGGGGTATAGGGTGGAAAGATCATTAGGCAACAATGAATGAACAATAGAGTATCACTTGTCTCAAACCCAGTGACACACTCACAACCACTGTAATGCCCATTCAGACACTGCCACACCCACTCACGCACACAGGCACTCCTATATCCATTCTGGTGCCCATACAGATGCTGTCACACCCACTCACATACACAGATGCTCTTATACCCCCAGAAACACATACAGACACTCTCACTTCCACTCTGATGCCAATACAAATACTCTCATACCCAGTGTAATACACAGACACGCTTACACCCACCCTGACACCCATAAAGGCACTCTTACAGTAGGGGTTGAGCAGTGGACTCCACTAAGCAGGTACAGTTTATAGAGTTTTGATGCTCCACTTGGTGTGTGGAGTTTACCATTGCACTGCCGCTCACCCTTAATACAGTCTAATGACATGCCACTAGCATGTACTTGTGCTTGTGGGTGTGTCACTGTGAAGTGCACATAAATTCTATAAGTAGCCTATGTGAAGGATGTACATGTGTACTCAAAAGGCAAGAGACGATTCTATACTCAAGCATTGGGATGACAGATCACTACAGTCGGCATGTACATTCTGCATGCCTGTCCACATGCTGTCCTTAGTACGGGAGCTACATTCTGACCCAGAGGCGTCGGAGCATTGTACACAGAAGAACGAGTATACAGTATCACCAACGAATTTACTGTCACACAGAAGAAGGGGTGCATCAATCCCTGGCAAGTGACCTCTGAAAAGATGGGCTTAAGACCATATGTACATCTTCCACCAACAGGCATATCAGCCCCACTATGCACTTATGCAACCTCTTTCTACACCCATAGCTTGTACCGGAGCCTTGTTCTGGCATGTCACTGTGACATCATCATGCCAAGTACTTACATGTGACTAGCTTGCACTTATGCAGTGTAAATTTATAATACAAAGGAACCTGTATGTATTCTTCAGTGACTATACAGTTATTGACCACCAAATGGATACACTTATACCTTCTATGTCCATATCTCTGTGATGTAAGTGGGCCCTCTTAGGACATTCCACAAGGGTGAAAATATGCAGAGCATATGTCTATCACTAAGATGTGCACATTTCTTTTATGGTGTCCATATGCACTGCATGCAGGTGCTCTCTTTGTAAAGTAGGGCTCCATTTATGAACCTGTCGACCAAATGTATTAGGTATCACCCTCGATAACACAGACTACATCTCTCACAAAGGGATCATGATTCTGCTTGATAAGCAACAACATCTTTAAGACCTCTTCCTTTTTCCATACCGCTTAGAAGCCCACCAGACCAAATGACATACAGAATGTAAAATTGTGTTAAAATCACTTTCTCAAAGGTCAAAAGGTCAAAAGGTCAAAGGTCAAAAAGATTTTATTTGTGTTGGTACTCGACAGAGGACCACAAATATTACATTTTATACATGCAAAATAAAAATTTCATTATTTTATCAATATAAAGGTAAAAAAGATTTTAAAAATGTATACAGATTATAGCAGACAAATTCATTTGGAGGCTGCTTAAACAATACTATAAGTTCTCTCACCATTATAATTCTGCATGAACGGTAGATTGGGTAGAGATATCTTGCACGAGCTGTGATAACAGATATCTTGCACGAGCTGTGATAAAATCACTTTCTGAACTTTAGGGATGTTGGTGAAAAAAAAAATCCTTTGCCCCACGACCCGGGACCCACTCATAGCAGTACTTTTGTGTATGTCTGTTTTAGAACATAGGCGAGCATTGTTGGCCTGTACATCTGGATACATTACCATTTTTGTGAAAGTGCGTAGTGCTTTAGATGCTTCCCTGTATCCCACTTAACCTCACCTGAGCTAGAACACCACACTCCTGGTTATACTATAAAGTGTGCATCATGTGACAGCATTTGTATGTTAAATATGCAAGGGATGCTATGATTTGTTTTCTGACTGAGTAACCTTGAAAGCAAAGTTGAAAGATTTGCCAATAATGGAGTGGTGTACCCTTCTTGTGCTTACTTTTTGCATCTTTTCTGTGAGAAGAGATTCTAACTGATACTGAGAAACAAAATAGTGACCAACAAACATATTTAACAGGGATTTGAATTAAGGTCTAGTTATAAAAAGTTAGAGAACGCGTGGGGATATATAAGGTGAATGAAAGTGAGTAGTATGTTTACAACAAGGAACAGAAAAAATAAATTAAGGTTATGTGATGAAAGTAAGGAAAAGTACAGTGATCACCAAAGGAGGATTGACAATTTAAAAAGAACAACAACACCCAGGCATACACCAAACTATACACTCACACATCCACTCAAGCACTAATACATTCAATAAAACATTCAGGTATACAATGAAGTGTACACTGACACACCCAGGCACACAATAATACTTACACCGACACACGCAGGCACACATTGATGCATACAATAACTCACCCAGGCACAAGCTTATGCTTTCACTAACATACCCAGATGCACACCCAGGCATACACTAACACATTTAGAAACCAACTTATGCATCCACTAACAAATGCATGCGCACACTCATCTAAACACTAACACAGCCAGGTACACACTGATACCTACACTAACACATCCAGGTAGACACCGATGCATACACTAACACTCTGAAGTATCAACTGATGCATACACTAACACACCCAGGCACACACTCATGCATACAGTGACATATCCAGGGAGACACTGCTGCATACATTGACACATCCAGAAGCATATTCATACATATACTAACACACCAAGACACTCACTGATATGTACACTGACACACCCAGTCACATACTGATACAGCCACTGTCACAGTCACGTAAACACTAATGCAGCAACTGAGACACTCAGGTACATACTAATCCAGGCACTGATACACTTTCATATACACTAATACAGCTACTGACACCACCAAGTGCACACCAAAAGAGACACTGGCACACCCATCAAACACTAATGTAACCACTGACACATCCATGCATGAACCAATGTGACACACAGACACACCTGGTCAAACACTAATGCAGCCACTAAGACTCCCAGGCACACACTGATGCAGGGAGTGACATACCCAGCTAGACAATTATATAGCTACAAACATAGCTAGCTAAACAGTAATTCAGCTACTTAGAGAGCAATGTAGACACTTAGACACACAGTAAAAGACCCAGGCAAACACTAATGCATGCACTGACATAGCCATGTACACACTAAAACATAAAGGGGCAGATTTAATAGGTAGTTCCGCAGCGTGGCAACACAAGCCCTTTGGTTGTGCCGCACTGCAGCATTTCCAAAGCAAAGGAATGCAACATATTTACAATAATATGTTTCATTACTGTGCTCTCCCCTGCGCTAGCACACAGACTGCTGCCATGCGCCGGCGCAGGCAACCTTGCACCATGGTGCAAGGATGCTTGCGTCATGGGGAGATTGCTTTTGTGCAGGAAGGGGCACCTTCCTGCAAAAAAACAATCACAACAGACAATCTCCTCTTTCAAAGCGTGCTGTAGAATGCAGCATGCATTGAAAGAGGAAAAATCCAGGAGAATTGAAAACATTTCTCCTCGTTACGCCTCGCTACAGCACCCCTAGGGTAGCGTAGCATTCAGAAGCATTTCCAGATTTACCATTCCTCGTAAGTCTGGAAATGTGTCTTGTTCCATGGGTGTTGCGGGGGAACAACCACAGCAACACCCATTGAATGCCCCTTTCACACAGACACACCTGGTCAAACACTAATGCAGCCACTAAGACTCCCAGGCACACACTAATGCAGGGAGTGACATACCCAGCTAGACAATTATATAGCTACAAACATAGCTAGCTAAACAGTAATTCAGCTACTTAGAGAGCAGTGCAGACACTTAGACACACAGTAAAAGACCCAGGCAAACACTAATGCATGCACTGACATAGCCATGTACACACTAAAACATAAAGGGGCAGATTTAATAGGTAGTTCCGCAGCGTGGCAACACAAGCCCTTTGGTTGTGCCACACTGCAGCACTTCCAAAGCAAAGGAATGCAACATATTTACAATAATATGTTTCATTCCTGTGCTCTCCCCTGCGCTGGCACACAGACTGCTGCCTGGCGCCGGCGCAGGCAACCTTGCACCATGGTGCAAGGATGCTTGCGTCATGGGGAGATTGTTTTTGTGCAGGAAGGGGCACCTTCCTGCAAAAAAACAATCACAACAGACAATTTCCTCTTTCAAAGCGTGCTGTAGAATGTAGCATGCATTGAAAGAGGAAAAATCCAGGAGAATTGAAAACATTTCTCCTCGTTGCGCCTCGCTACAGCCCCCCTAGGGTAGCGTAGCATTCAGAAGCATTTCCAGATTTACCATTCGTCGTAAGTCTGTAAATGTGTCTTGTTCCATGGGTGTTGCGGGGGAACATGAAATTTGGGACCCCCTCTAAGGTTTGCTTATATGACCAGGGAAAAGAGGGGACTACGCTTATACACAAAAATAACAAATTTCCCCCATGGTCAAATCTTAGTTTCTTTTATGGCATTGCTCTCAACAATTGTACAAGTAGCTTTCAATTTAGTCCAGGGACACCAGTGTGTTTCTTCTCATTAATTATATTTTATTGCTTTTTTTTGGAGATAGATTTATCAAAGTGTTATTAAAACAATTTTTTCTTTTTTTTGAATCTTTTTCAGGGTTGAACATCAATTCATCAACATAGATATTAATACAATTCATATAAATAAGTGCAAAGATTAATGCTATAATAATAACAGTCTATACAGTGTATACTCTGTGATTTTAGCGAATTAAATAAAAAACTAACAATTACCCTGTCTCACACACCAACTTTCATGCACACCACTCATTCATCCAGTATCACACAATGGATCACCCACAGGGCTGACAAATTAGCACCCTTGCAAAACCATCAAATCAAGCAAGGTAGCAAAAAAGCCCCCTGGTTCAATGATGACCTTAAGAAATCCAAGAATATCTGTCGCACCCTCGAAAAAGCTTGGCCAAAAAACCCAACCACTGACAACCTGGCTACCTTCAAAAACGCCACCCGAAAATACAACCAACTGATCCGATCCACCAAGAAATCAGCATTCAAGGATCGACTCGACAACAACGCCCACAACAGCAAGGAACTATTCAACATCGTCAAAGAGTTTACCAACCCCACCACCGGCACCAATGACATCACTCTCTCCCAAGACCTCTGCGACTCTCTAGCCTTGTTCTTCCACAACAAAATCACTGACATACATAACAGCTTTGGCGTCCAGTCCACTGCACCCACCTCCGAACTAAAACCCCCCTCTAACAACCTTTGCGCCTGGAACCCAATCACCACTGAAGGCACCATCCGCCTGATGAACTCCATCTACTCAGGATTGCCAACTGACCCATGTCCCCACCACATCTTCAACAAAGCAGACTCCATTATCGCCCCCCATCTCCGAGACATCATCAACTGCTCCCTCAATTCCGCTACCGTCCCGGAAAGCTGGAAACATGCCGAACTCAGCGCCCTCCTGAAGAAACCCACAGCAGACCCCATTCCTCCCATTCCCTGCCAAAGTCATCGAGAAAGCTGTCAACAGTCAGCTCGCCGCCTTCCTCGAATCCAACAATTCCCTCGACCCTTCACAGTCCGGTTTCCGAGCTAAACACAGCACCGAGACCGCCCTCATCGCAGCAACAGACGACATTTGACAACGGAGAAACAGCCGCCCTCATTCTACTTGACCTCTCCGCAGCCTTCGACACAGTCTGTCATAGCACCCTTATACAACGCCTCAGCAACGTCGGAATACAAGGAAAAGCATTGGAGTGGATCATCTCGTTCCTCGCTGGAAGAACCCAAAGAGTCTGCCTCCCCCCTTTCAGATCAGAGGCCACCGAAGTCATCTGCGGCTTACCTCAAGGATCATCACTCAGTCCCACCCTCTTCAACGTATACATGAGTCCCCTCGCAGCCATCGCGCGCCAACACAACCTCAACATCATCTCCTACGCAGACGATACCCAGCTAATACTGTTTCTCACCAAAGACCCAAACACCACCAAAACCAACCTACACGAAGGGATGAAAGAAGTAGCCGAGTGGATGAAGAACAGTTACTTAAAACTGAACTCGGACAAAACGGAGGTCCCCATCTTAGGATTATCCCCCTCCGCCTGGGACGACTCATGGTGGCCACCGGCCCTGGGAAACGCACCCAAACCAACGGACCAAGCACGTAACCTGGGCTTCATCCTGGACTCCTCCCTCTCGATGACCAGACAAGTCAACGCCGTCTCATCATCATGCTTCAACATGCTACGTATGCTCAAAAAATATCTTCCGCTGGATCCCTACTGAAACAAGAAAGACTGTCACCAATGCACTGGTCACAAGCAGACTGGACTACGGAAACACCCTCTACGCTGGAACCACAGCCAAACTACAGAAAAACTCCAACGCATCCAAAACGCTTCAGCCAGACTCATCCTAGACATCCCCTGACAAGCTCACATTTCCGATCACCTGAATGACCTCCACTGGCTCCCCGTCAACATGAGAATAACGTTCCGTCTCCTCACCCACGTACACAAAGCCCTCTACGACCTTGGACCCGAATACCTCAACACGCGCCTGTCCTTTTACACTGCCAACTACAATCTTCCACAATCTTCCGCAATTCCACGCATCCAAAGAGCCACCATGGGGGGAAGATCCTTCTCCTATTTAGCGGCCAAGACCTGGAATTCTCTCCCCACCCACCTCCGCCTTACACAGAACCACCTCTCCTTCAGAAAAAAACTAAAAACTTGGATATTCGATAAGTAAAGCACCCCCCTCCCCAAAGCGCCTTGAGACCCTCTGGGTGAGTAGCGCGCTATACAAATTTTAAACTTGAACTTGTAACAGTGTTAACACACCAGTGTTAAATATATTGAATGTGCTCAGGGAGGGTGCTTCCGTGTCAGATATATGAACTGTCAACGCCATCTCATCATCATGCTTTAACATCTTACGTATGCTCAAAAAGATCTTCAGATGGATCCCCACTGAAACAAGAAAGACGGTCACCCAAGCACTTGTCACAAGCCAACTGGACTACGGAAACACCCTCTACGCCGGAACCACAGCCAAATTACAGAAAAAACTCCAACGCATTTAGAACGCCCCCGCCCGACTCATCCTAGACATACCCCGCCACAATCACATCTCCGGTCACCTGAGAGACCTTCACTGGCTCCCTGTCAACAAGAGAATAACTTTCCGCCTCCTCACCACGCACACAAAGCCCTCTACGACCTAGGACCCAAATACCTCAACATGTGCTTGACGTTTTACACCCCCACCCGCCAACTACGATCGTCTGATCAAGCCCTCGCCGCGATTCCATGCATCCGAAGAGCCACCATGGGAGGAAGATCATTCTCCTACTTAGCGGCCAAGACCTGGAATTCTCTCCCCACCCACCTCCGCCTCACACAGAACCACCTCTCCTTCAGAAAACAACTCAAAACTTGGCTATTTGATAAGTAGCGATCCCCCCCCCCCTCAAGCGCCTTGAGACCCTCTGGGTGAGTAGTGCGCTATACAAATTTTGACTTGACTTGATACTCGGTTGTGCTGAGTATGCATGGGATGACCTGCTCGAATTTTTGATAGAAGCGAACGCAAACTTTAAGGACATCACTATGAAGATATCAGGAGAACTCTTCTCTTTGGATCCTGCTAAATGTTTTTAGATAATTCAACCACAGGTTTTAAGCCATACTGTTTTAAACGAGAGGTGCTTTGCAAATTCACATGATGGTATGGATGAAAGATAAACTGAAATTTGGAAAAGACAGTGATGAGTCTGTACTGTGTTTTATAGAATGGTATGTGACATGTGCCATCCCAAAAGGCAATGATGAAACAGGCATCAGACAACAAGTTTTGTGCTACCATACATATAGATTCCGCAAGCACTGTCGTCAAAAATACAGAAGCAAAGGAAAATTTGACACAAGATGTTGATTTGGGTTTCCACGACCTCTCATTTCCCATTAAACAGCTTTTTATCTGTAGGCAGACATACACTGACACAAAAATCACCAGAAAACACATACAGCCAGAGAAGAACAGAGGCCATCAAGTATATTAATGACTATAAAACTTTAATTCTCAAAATGCGAAATGCAAATATGGATACACAATTTGATTCAGACAATGTCATCGCTGCTGCTAAGTATGTGTTAGGTTTAATCTTGCCTGTCACTGAATTTAATCTAGCCTGTCACGGCATTGTGCTTAAGAATGTTCCCTGCGTGGAACACTTGTCATGATTCTGTTCTCGGCAGTTGCTGCCGGGGAGTTGCAGTGGCTGGACGGAATAAAGCTCCTCTTACCTGCATGGTCCAAGTGGTGATGCTTCCTTTCAGTGGCAACTATTGGTTCCAGCTTCCAGCCTCCCAGTGTTGAAGATGATCCTTCCTGTGGCAGTCCGGTCTTCCTGGCATTTTCAGGCTTCTGGTTCCCGGTTGCTCGAGGCCCGCTCTGAAGTAATTCCTGTCTCCTGTTGTGTCCTCTATGCCTGCCGACTGCCGGATAGCCTTCTCAGCATTATAAAGGTGCTTTTGGTTTTATTCCCCTGACGCCATCGAGCCATTGCTCTGCTCTCGCGTTGCTACGTGGATCCTGCCTGACCTGCCTGACGCTGTCAACGCGACATCCCACGTTGCGTGCGGCCATTTTAACTTCATTGTGGTAACCTGGCAGCGTCTTGGCAACGCTTTGTCAGATTCAATGCGCACAGCTGTTTAGGGCTTCATCACCTTCATCGCTGATTCGCACAGCACGTCTTGCCTAATTAATGCGTTTGCCTATCATTTTCATCGCTGATGTGCACAGCAATGTCTTCCTGGTTTGATGCGCACAATTTTGTTTGATGCACGTATTACTTCAATATGCACATTCTTTGTATACAGTTTTGGATTTCATATGCTGAGTTTCTTTATTATCGCTTATGCGCACAGACTTTATTCTACAATGTGCACAGTTTGATCGTAATTTAGTAGTTGTATTGGAGATATATTCTCTTTGTGCATTTATTGTTGGGGCAGCAACTCACCCACGCAATGGATCGTATTTTTGCCCCTCCTCCTTTCTTGCAAACTGCTGGCACACCGCCTGTACCATGGGAACAGTGGAAGGACACGTTTGAAGCGTATTTAGAGGCTTTTGAAGGTGACACTTTTACCGGCAAAAAGAAAAAAGCTCTGCTCATTTATAATCTTGAAACTGAAGGCAGACACATTTTAAAAACCTTGACTCTAGAGGTGGTCAGCACTACAGTTAGTGGTGGTGATGCTGGTGATTCACTTCTAATTGATGAATATGCCTCGTTAGTTAAAACGCTTGATAAAAGGTTCCCTCCCAAGAGGAATGTTGTGTTTGAACGTCATAAGTTTCTTCAACGGGCTCAAACACCTGGTGAATCTATTGACGATTTTGTAGCAGCGCTTCGCATACTGGCCATTAACTGTAACTGTAGGGAATTTAGGGATGAGATCATACGAGATCAGCTTATTGAATTGACTTCCAATCAGAAAATTCAAGAGAAACTACTTGCTTCCGGTGATCCTGACTTTAGACTGCTCTCACTCTGGCCAAAAGTATTGAGCATTCTCAGTTTTGTGTTAAAGAGATGAGTTCTTCCTCTTCATCCACGTCCTCCTCTTCGGTGGTGGTTAAACTTTTGAATTCCAAACCTCCTTCTAAACCTAAAACTAGTGCATTGCCCAATGTTACCCGTCCTGTTCCAGCTAATGTTTCTCCAGAACCAAGTTTGTGCAAAATTAATTAATATGTTTTCGTTGTGGTAGCAGGTCACATCTGGGTTCTGCTAAATTTTGTTTTGCTCTCAATCAAACCTGCTACAAGTGTGGGAACAAAGGTCACTATTCTCGTATGTGCAAAGCTGCTACTGCGAACAAGCACATTCACTCTGTGAAGAATATTTCAGGGGAATCTGATGAGGAATGCTATGAATTGTTGATGCTGTCTTCTTCTTTGCATGAGGCCGGAGTAGTTGAACTGTCTGCTTTGTCTGGTCTTCGAAAAAGGAAGTCTCCTTCATGTTTGATAGCTGTGAATGGAGTTGTCTGGAAATTTCTAGCAGATTCTGGTTTGCCGTTCACCTGTAGAATTTTGCAGATTTTAGTAAACTGTCTAACGTACTTTTGGAACCTTCCAGCATTAAGATTTTTGCTTATAATGGCAAAAGGGTAGAAGTTTTGGGAAAGTGTTCTGTCAAACAGGAATTTCATGCCGATCATACCACTGGTGTGGTATTCATAGTCAAGGATGGTACCAATTTGTTGGGGTGGGACAAATAAGGTGACTTGAACATCATTTTGGATCCCAACCATCCAGACATGGTGATATCCCGCAGTGAATTGTGTGAGTTTTACTCCTCAGCTTCTGCACCTCCAAGGGCACTGACTGGGTCTCAAGTATCTAATACCAAGTGGCCGCTTATGTTTCCTGAAGTATTTAGCGGGGAGTTAGGCAAACTCAAAGGTTTTTAACACCGTATAATTTTAAAAGAAAATGCCATGCCTGTTGCCCATAGGGTGTGCAAAGTGCCTCTAAGTTTACGAGCAGAGTTGAAGAAGGAATTAGAGCGTCTGTGTGCTGCTGGAGTGATCGAGCCAATTGGGGGTTCCGAGTGGCTCGCTCCCATAGTTTTGGCGAGGAAATCTGACAAATGTTTGAGGATGTGTGGTGACCTGCGCGATCTCAATGCAAACATTTGGATTGACCGGCAACCACTTCCAAATATCAACAAGATGTTAGGTACTCTTGAGGGTGCTAAATTTTTCACTTCCCTCGATATTTCATCCGCATATCACCAGATTGAGCTGTGTCCAAATTCTAAGCATCTTACCTCTTTTGTAACCCCTGAGGGAGCTTATCGTTACATTCGCATGCCGTTTGGTTTGGCTTCAGCCTCGGCTGTTTTTCATAGGCTGATGAACAACCTGTTCAAAAACATTCCTGGTGTTGTCTTTTTTCAGGATGACATATTGGTCCACGGCAAGTCCGAACTTGAGCATGATGAGCATGTTAAACTTGTACTGAGCATCTTAAGGTCCGGTGGGCTAACTTTGAGGGAGGACAAATGCAAATTCCTTCAGGATGGGGTGGGCTATCTTGGTCGCCATATTGCCCACAATGGTGTTGCCATAGGTCAAGATTATTGATGCCATTCAAAATGCTCCTATTCCTGCGAACAAGGATCAGTTACGTTCATATCTTGGTCTGGTGGAGTATTACTCCAAATTTGTTAAGAACTTCTCTTCGAAAACCGCTGCTATGCGTGCCTTCTCAAAAAGAATGCTAAGTTTGTTTGGGATGATGATTGTAGTAGCAACTTTAATGTCATTAAGCAAGAAATTATTTATGCACGCCCTCTGAAGTTGTTTTACATCAATGACTTATGTATTCTTTCCACCGATGCCAGTAATATGGGGTTGGGGGCTGTTCTCAAGCAGAGAAGGAGTGATGGTCGTGAGGAAACCATTGCCTTTGCCTCCAGAACTTTGACGGGTGCTGAGGGTACGTATTCTACCATTGAGAAGGAGGCTTTAGCAATGTGGTGGGAGTATTGCATTTCATGAATTTTCTCTGGGGCAACAGATTTGTCTTGAGGACCGACCACAAGCCCTTAGTCGATTTGTTCATGACTAAGGGGGGTGGCAGAGCATCCCCACGGATCTCTAAATGGCAGTTCAGGTTGCAAGAATTCCAGTATCAGCTTGAGTATGTGGCTGGGGCGAAGAATTTGGTTGCCGATTGCTTGTCCAGGCTACCCCTTTCCAATTGTGATGACAGTTTTGCGTGTGACGATTTGGAGGTGGTTTGTGCGGTTGGTTCTTTGTGTGACTCTGTTGGGTGTGCCCTTTCTGAGTGTGATGTTTAGAGGGGATCGCTTCAGATGCCCATATGCAGGTTGTTATTGACCTTCTCTGCAAGCCTTGGCCGTGTGAAAAAGATTGTCCTCCTGCAGTTGTTCCTTACATGAGAATTAAGGATGAATTATCCCTTGTGGATGGTATATTGAGAAGAGGTGGTTTGTTGGTTGCTCCTTTTTCGATCCGTGGTAAAATTCTTTGCCTTGCTCATGAAGGTCATCCAGGTATTCGTTCCATGAAACGTAGAGTGAGGCAGGATTTTTGGTGGCCGTGTGTGGACAAGGATGTTGAACATTTTGTTTGTGAATGCTGTGAATGTATTGTTAGCGATAAGTCACAGGTTACTCATCCTTTGCCTGTTGAACCAATCATTGTGAAGAATGTTCCTTGGTCCAAGCTAGCTTTGGACAGTGCTGGAACCCTATGGTCTCGTTGGCTCATCTCCTAAGTTTTGTTGGTTGACTACATGACCAAGTGGACTGAGGTTAGGTTTGTGGATTCTATCAATTCTTCTGTAGTGATTACATTTTTACGTGATATTTTCTCCAGGGAGGGTTTTCCTGAGGAGATAGTTTCTGATAATGGTACGCAGTTGGTTTCTGTGAGATGACTTCATTTTTCAAGGAGGTTGGTATTAAACATATTTGCACGTCGCTCTATCATCCTCGCAGAAACGGTTTGGTTGAACGTTTTAACCGTGTAGTCAAGGAGCACCTTCCGCTGGCCTTGGTGAATGGTTTACATTGGCGTCAAGTGGTTAGTGACATGTTATGGGCTGTGAGGACCACTCCGCGTGCTTCGACTGGTGTTGCTCCTTTTACATTGTTGCGTGGTAGGATTGCTGGTACCAAGTTGAACAAAGAATAGATGTCAAGGAAAGTTGTGGACTCTGGGGGGCAGATTTATGAGTTCTGGCGCATCTCTGCAAATCAGCAGGGATGCGCCAGAACTGATTTGTCACGCAATTCCCTCCTTGCCGCGCAAGTGTGACGCAACTCCTGCAATGTACAGAGGCCACCCATACATAATGTGGTGCGTCACTCCTTACGCTTGCTTCAAACAGGCGTAAGGATTTGGCGCAGCAGCCTCGTAAAACTGACTCAGTGAAATCTTGTAGATTTCACTGCGTCAGTTTTACGGGGCTTTCGTACGAGGGAACGCCCACCCTGCGACAGAACGCCCACATGAAACCTGACGCAGGTTTCATGTGGCGCAGGGCTTTACAACGTGACGCATCTGCCTAGATGCGTCACGTTGTAAATAGGTCGCAGGGATGCGCCACGTTTCCGCGCCATTGAGTCAGGCAACGGCGGCGTAAACGAGGCCCAATTCCGTCATAAATCTGCCCCTGCATGTTTAGCTGGTGTTGCTGATGTCAGGGCTTCGGTTCAGAAAAAGTATGATACTAGATTGGATGTTTTGTCTTCTTCCAAGGTGAAAGTTGGTGACTGGGTAAGGATAAAGAAACCCGGGTTTCTCCGTAAGGGGGAGTCGCGGTTTTCTTCTCCCAAAAACGTGTCTGCAGTGAAGGATTGTGTTGTGGTGTTGGAGGATGGAAGGGTTTGGAACAAGTGTATGGTTTTCTGTTGTGCCTGGTTTTATGGTCGAGAGTTTCAGCAAGCGGTTAGGGGTTGGTGTTTCCTCTACTTCTCCTAAGGTGGATGGTGTTGTGCATTTACCTGTTTCTGTCTCTTACCCACAGAGGGAAACTTCCTCCAGAGTCAGATCTGTTCCTGCGAAATTTCAGGACTATATGATGGGGTGAAGCTATGCTGGTTTTACCTGGTGGGGAATGTTGTGTTTTTTTTCCGGTCTTTCATCTCTTTTGCTTCTGTTTTTATCTCTCTTTGGTTTCTATCTTTTTTTCTTCCTTTCTTTTCTCTTTTGTTTTCTTTATATAGAAGGGGAGGTGTGTTGGGTTTACTCTTGCCTGTCACTGAATTTACTCTAGCCTGTCACAGCATTGTGCTTAAGAATGTTCCCTGCGTGGAACACTTGTCATGATTCATGGCTGGACGGAATAAAGCTCCTCTTACCTGCATGGGCCGAATGGTGTCCTTTCTTTCAGTATGTCACTTCATATAATACAAAATCAGAGAAGACAGAAATGAAGGAGATGTGGGAGGATATTTCTGCAGAAAAGACTCTAACCAAAAAGTTGTACAGCTTCAGCTTGAAAATGCTTTTTAATGCAGAGATAGGGGTCCTATGAGTGCTGTGACCAATCAATGGAGGCCCGTTTATTCTCAAAGTCAAGGGGAATTGTGTGTGTAAGTCTAGGCCTTGCAATCTCATGAAACAGAGTGTTAAAGTATTTTTCAGAAATTTAGTACCTAGCAGAGTTCGGCCCAGAAAGTACAGACACTGTGAAAACAGATATGTTGGGCCCGTATCTAGAAGACTATGCCATTATGAAGTACTTCAACTCTACAGATATGAAAGCAATATAACAGAAAACATAGAAGAAGGAAAATATGCAGTAGTTGGATGTGATAGTTGTAACAACTGCATTGTAATGGCATGCGACGTAAACAATGTTTCCTGTGGTTTAATGCAATATTTGCATAGTGATAGGACTGTAATACATTGTGCTCCAGCTCCAGCTATTCAAGATACAGTTGATTTGTGTAGTGGATCAGTACTATTTTCTCAGAACACTCAACAAGATGCACAGGACTTTATAATGGTCATCCTTAGAGTATTAGAGGAAGAACAAATGAGTATTGATGTGTTATTTCGACTCAGTTATACATGGAACCAAGAGTGTGAAAACAGCTACCACATAAATAAATTCTGAGCAATTTCTGTACTTAACGCTACTAGATTCCAACACTGTGGGGCTTAATTAATAGCAAATGTTTCAGCGCGGAGCTGCAACAAATTTGGCAGTGCTGCGGTCCTACATTTTTAAAACCCAGGGATGCACCGTATTTACTACAATTCAGAGCACCTCTGCGTTTTCGCTATTGCTGGTGCTAAATTTAGCTGCCTAGCACTAACTCAGGCACCCTTGGGCTATAGTGCAAGGACGCCTGCGTTGAAGGAAATGATTGTTTATCTGCAGGAATGTTTCCCTTCCTGCAACATGCAGCACACATAGAAAAAGCAAAAACAAGTCAAAATAAAAGCATTTCTCTTTATGCACCATTCTAACTCCTGCTCTTGCATGGCGTTAGTTTATGGTGGTGCCACAGATTTACACCTCCTTGTCTATCTGGGGCAATATCAAAAAGCAATGAGTGTTGAGGTGGAACACCCACAGCAACACAAATTGCATGCCCCTTTCACACAGATACCTGCTTGAAAGGGTTGCATATTATGAACTGCTTAAATCCACTTTGTACATATGGTGCAGGGCATTGCGCCGAAGATGGATCATTAAAAGTGATGTTCTTGTGGCGCATTGCCCTTGTGAATATGCCTCATTGTTTTTTGAGAGATTTATCAAAATCTCTCAAAATGTTAACCAAAACACGACCTGCCCCAATTGTAGATCAGATGTTATTTCTACATTGCTTGTACTAAGGTGTAAAACAATACCTTATATTAATGCTACAATCATGCAGTGCAGAGGGATATAAATTGGAAACTGAAATTACAAACTTTAAAGCAGGTCAGATATCAATTTCTGGAAGAAGTTATACTACTTTGTTATCAAAAGGATCTCCAAAATTCTAGTGTGCTTTGTATCTATTAGTAGGAATTTACCGATTATTTTCATTAATAGTAATGGTGTGCGAGTTGTTCCGGGCGGTGAGGTTTGGGTGACAATGTTTGTTGGTTGACTGCGGTGGCGAAATGTACGATGCTGTGGTCCATTCAGTTGAGCTCAGTTGTGTGGCTGAGTTGGATTTTGTTACTGGATGTGAAGATGGGGTTGGGGGGGTGGCCGGCGGTGTGCATGGTGTTGGTGACTATCTGTTTGAGGCTCAGGTTGTCCATGGAGTCTCGCAAAGTGGCCGAGTTGGTGTCTGAGGGGTCTTCGACGTGGAAGTTGAGGTCACAGAGGAAGAGGTAATGTCTGAATTCCAAGGCGAGGGGGGCTTGATTTGGGGATAGAGTTGCAGAAGAAGGGTATATAGACTCAGACACCTAGGGACACTCTCAACCATACACTAACATTCCCAGGCACACTGTGCAATATACACTGATACACTTACTGACACATTTATATACAATCTAACATACCCTGTCACACATTTTGTATACATTGACCTACCCAACCATGCACTGATCCATACACTAAGATACCCTGAACACACTTATGCATACACTCACACACACATATTCACACAGTCTACCATCCAGAACACACTCATACATACAATGAAACAGATGTATTAGGTTACAATGCAGGCTATTACAACGCCTGCCTTTACAACACGGTTTTTACATCGCAATCCATTACAACGCATAGCGCTTTGGGGTGCTGGATAGTGAAAAGTTTAATTTACTATTCCAACACCAGTCCCCGTGGACACTAGGGAAGGTGTTGGATAGTAAATTAAACGTATTCCCTATCCTAGAGCGCCCCCCAGCGCAATGCGTTGTAATGGTTTGCGTTGTAATGACCGCGTTGTAATGGTAGTGCGTTGTAAAAGTTTTGTTGTAAAGGTTGTTCACCCAATGAAACACCTAGGCACACACTGATGCATTCATGGACACACTCAGGCACTCACTTATACATACACTCAGACACCCAGGGACACACTCAGATATACACCAGCACACCCAGGCCCAGTCTTATGCATACTATGAAACACCTACTGACACATTAATACACATTGTAACACACCCTGGCACCCACTTATGTATACATTGATTTACCCAGCCACTCACTCATCCATATGCTGAGACACCTTAAACATACTAATGCATACACTCATATGTACATTGAAACACCCAGGCACACACTGATGTGTTTAGTGACACACTCGGACACTCACTCGATAGACTGAGACACCCATGGACACAATGAAACAGAAAATAGCACACCCTGGCAGTCACTTAGGAATACAATGACGTACCCAGCCACACTCATCCATACACTGTGACATCTAGGAACACACATATCCATACACCTACACACCCACACATACTTATTCATATATTTACCCACCCAGGAAACACTCATACATATACTGACACACCCAGGCACACACTGATACATTCAGTTACACACACAGGCACGCAGTCATACATTCAATCAGACACCCAGAGATACACTCATTCATACACTAACAAGCCCAGTCAAACTCTGCTAAATACTAAGCATGGGCTGAAAATTCGTTCCGCTCGCGGAATTTGCGGATTTACAGCGATTTCGCGAATCTCGCGAAATCGGGGTAAAATCCACAAATCAGCGGGACAAATTTTCAGCCAAGCGCTTACAGGGTTACAGCAGCAGGTGCAAAAGTTGAAGCAAATTTTTTGGCACCTTTTACAAAAGGGTTACAAAGAAATTAACTTCAAATTGGGCACCTGCTGCTGTAAGCCTGTAAGTGCTTCCTGGTGCCTCGTTGCCTACATGCAACTATTCTCTGACCCTGCTCTGACCCTTGAAGCAGGGTCAGAGAATAGTTACAAGTAGGCAATGAGGCACCTGTCACGAAAATTAAACCTCAACAGGAAGCACTGACTGATATAAAAACAAGCATTTGCAATGCAATAGGTCTCGCATTAGGAAAGTTTGAGCTATTGGTCTTGTAAATGACAATTTGAAAATAGCTAAAATAATAGCTTTGTCATTTACAATGCCAATAGTTATAACTTTCGCAAATGTGACACCTATAGCATTTGTAATGCAACATGCTTTGTATGCACGTGACTTAGATGTATTGATATTACAAATTGCAATGGCTTTTAATTTCTTTAAATAATTAATACTTAAATAAAAGTGATTTTAATTTATAATGGCAATAGCTTAAACTTTTGTAAATAACTTTTGTGAAGATTATGTTCAGTGTATTTTATTGTGACGAAAATCCAAGAACAGAAGTGAAATATTAACATCTTTTTGTGACATTTGTAATAAAGCTTGAAACATTGAGAGAACATATTTGAACCAGTGATTGCACAGATTGATGCCGGGGTGGCGCTGAGTGGTGCTGTGGTGGTGCTGAGTGGTGCTGTGGTGATGCTGAGTGGTGCTGAGGTGGTGCTGAGTGATACTGGGATGGTGCTGAGTGATGCTGGGGTGGTCCTGAGTGGTGCTGTGGAGGTGCTGAGTGATTCTGTGGTGGTGCTGTGGTGGTGCTGAGTGATAATGTGTTGGCGCTAAGTGATGTTGTGGTGGTGCTGAGTGATGCTGTGATGGCGCTGAGTGGTGCTGTGGTGGTGCTGAGTGGTGCTGTGGTGGTGCTGAGTGGTGCTGTGGTGGTGCTGAGTGATGCTGTGGTGGTGCTGAGTGGTGCTGTGGTGGTGCTGAGTGATAATGTGGTGGTGCTAAGTGATGCTGTGGTGGTGCTGAGTGGTGCTGTGGTGGTGCTGAGTGATAATGTGGTGGTGCTGAGTGATAATGTGGTGGTGCTGAGTGATGCTGGGGTAGCGCTGAGTGATGATGTGGTGATGCAGAGGGCAGAAAGGCACAAAAACGAGTCTAACAGGGGGCAGAAAGGCACAAAAACGAGTCTAACAGAGGACAGAAGGGCACAAAAAACGAGTCTAACAGAGGGCAGAAGGGCACAAAAACAAGGGAAAAACGAGTCTAACAGAGGGCAGAAGAGCACAAAAAACCAGTCTAACAGAGGACAGAAGGGCAGAAAAACAAGGGAAAAACGAGTCTAACCGAGGGCAGAATGGCACAAAAAACGAGAAAACGAGTCTAACAGGGGGCAGAAAGGCACAAAAACGAGTCTAACAGAGGACAGAAGGGCACAAAAAACGAGTCTAACAGAGGGCAGAAGGGCAGAAAACAAGGGAATAACAGAGGGCAGAGGGGCACAAAAAACGAGTCTAACAGAGGGCAGAAGGGCAGAAAAGCAAGCGAAAAACGAGTCTAACAGAGGGCAGAAGGGCACAAAAACCAAGTCTAACAGGGGGCAGAATGAATCCCGCCCTGTGTGCTTGTCCACGAAGATGCCACCGTTTTGTGCAATACCTCTACTCAACTGGAGTACTTTCTACTGTCTAATCAGTAAGTACTCCCTCGTTGGCTACATGTATAGGGGCAGATTTACGATACCTGGGGCATCCCTAGGGATGCGGCAGTTATTGTGCGCCGCAGCTCCGCCACCCATGGTCCGCCGCATTTACAATGCTGCGCACCATGTGGCAAAAACGGCACAGATGCGTCACGCATCTGTGCCGTAAAAGCAGCGCATTGCTGGAGCTGCGTCGCAAGCGCGACGCATCTCCAGTAATGCTCTGGGGGGCCCTATCTCCCCAATGCTGCGTCAAGCCTTGCGCCTGTCTCAAGCAGGCGCATGGTTTTGACGCAGCATTGGCCTAAAAGTGACTGAGTGAAATCTTGTAGATTTCACTCAGCCACTTTTGGGAGGCGTTCCTGCCCAGGAACGCCCTCCCCTGCGCCGGAACGCCTCCTGATGGCGCAGGGCTTTACAACATGATGCATCTCTCAGATGTGTCACGTTGTTAATACCCAGCACCATGGCGCATCTTTTGTGCTGCCGCTGCATCACAAAAGTGACGCAACTGCGACGCAAAAGAGGCGCAAGCGGCTTGTAAATCTGCCCCATAGTGCTTTTACTACACTGTAGCCGCGTAAAGGGCCAGAAGATGAGTCTCCAGTGACAATGTGTGCCTGTGCCTGTGTTACAGGCACATATGGTCACTGGAGACACATCTTCTGGCCCTTTACGGAGCTGCTGTGTAGTAAAAGTACTATACATTTACCCAATGAGGGAGCACTTACTGGATTAGCCAGTAAAAAATAATCCAGGGCAAATCGCAAAAAAATCTGCAATTACGCAGGAAAATTCGCTGATTTTTTTGCGATTTCGCAGGGAAATCCGCGAATTCGCAGAAAGCGAATTCGCAAATTTTGCCTAAGCTTACTAAATACACTGAGACACCCATGGATACAGTGAAACAGATACTTACACACCCTGGCACAAACTATGTATAAATTGAGACACCCAGCCACACAGTCATCCATAAACTGAAACATCCATGAACAAACGTATGCTATATAATGAGACACCCACACACATACTTATTCATACAGTTAGCCACTCAAAACACACTCATACATACACTGACATACCCACGTGCACTATGATACATACACTGAGACACCCTCTGACACTATTACACATTCTAACACAACCTGGCACACAACTATGTATAGCTAGACACATTCAGACATACAGTGATTTATACACTAACACAACCAAACATACACCCCTCTATAGACTGATACTAATGCACACACAGATAAACCAACGCACATACTCTTCCATACAGTTACACAGTCACTTGCACACTAATAGATAGACTAACTTGATTAGACATACTCAAGAATACATTCATACAACTAATAACACACAGAGAAACACACAAGAATAATAAAGACACAAACTCAGCTCTTTGATTGATTAAATGGTGATTCTAACAAGAACCATGTTTTTCTGATGTTTTTTAAAAAAAAATGTTGTTGTATTTGGTTTTTTGTTGTATTTGGTTGGTCTTCCAAAAACGAACCAATATGTAAACAAATAAATCAGATGCAGCAACTTTGCATTCTTGAGGGGAAATTATGTTCTGCAACAGCAATAAGAAAATTATAGGAAAAAAAATATCTAACACTGGTGCTTCTGAACAGCAATAAAAAAAATAGACACATTCTGTATTTTAACTGCCGCAAGCTTGTGACAGTGTGTCATCATGCCTCCTAACTCTGTGCAAAAACAACAGTTGATGGACAGAATGCAGAACAATGTCATACATTCACCCCAGCTTTCAGCCCTCATCAGTCAGGATAGCTTGAGCTTGATTCCTGTGGCATAGAGAGCACCGGACTCATGTCTGAGCATACCCGTCCCACTTGGGGTGACAAATTCAAAAACAACAATTGATGGACAGAATGCAGAACAATGTCATACATTCACCCCAGTACAGAGATCTGGGCCTAAATCCATCGTTTTTTTCTCACCATGCCATTCCAGTTTGAGCCCAGCCATATGCAAATCAGTCTTGACCCTGTGGCCCATGGGAACAGTCCAGCCCGAACTGCCAAGTCAGGTCCTCCCTGGACTGGAAACAAGTTTGCTAGGACCAGTTTCGGGCCTTCAGCCCTCATCAGCCAGGATAGCTTGATTCCATTGGCATGGAGAGCACAGGACTCACGTCTGTGCACATCAGTCATCATGCCTCCTAACCCTGTGCAGCACAGTAGTTTCAGCAGGAATGGTAGTTGCTGAAGAAGTTGAGGAACCTGGGCATCTCCATATCTGCTCTCCTGCTCCGTTATCATTAGCGGATAAGCCTTTTTGTGACATTTTTAAATGTGTTTCCACATGCTAGAGTTAAAAAGATTTTACTTTGTGGTAGTGCCACTTGACATCTCTTGCTCTCATAGTACTGGATGGCAGTTCTTTTTCTTCATCATTTACAAAGAATCTCCTTTTCCGATTCTGTCAGGTTGCACAGCTTGTCTTTTTAATTGAATCAATTGAATCAATATTTTTTCCGCTTTTCTCTTAGTCATTCTTCGTTATTTTAACTATTTTAATTTGTTTCTTCACTTGTGTTAACAATTCATTTTACTTATTAGTTCAGTGAACGAAATTATTTCACAAAAGCTCAGGAGTCCAATGTGGGTTCCACATCCCATAGTGTTTATTAAAACGGCCCAATGCATTTCGGAAAGTACTTTTCCTTCTTCAGGGGCATCTACAAATATAAAAAGCAATTTTAACTGACCGGTTCAATTTTGTTAAATGCTTCATTACAAACATCAGTCATTTTAAAAGCATAACCAATTATGACATTAGTTGTTCTCGTGTTGCGACTCCTTCCCTCTTACATTTCATCTTTGATATTCAGTACTTTCTAACCCCACAATTCTATCCCCCTCTGTGCTACGCGACCTTGGGTGCTGTTTTGCACTTACCTTGGTAAACTAAATGGGTCCCCAGGGTGCTTAAAATCACGTCTTACTTCATACTTTCATAGCGTATACACATGCCTCCGATGCAAATAAAGTTTCCTTACTTCAAAGTTCTTTTCTAAAGTGGCCCCACCCATATTCAGCGTTACGAGGTAATAATCAAGAATCAATATTTTTTCCGCTTTTCTCTTAGTCATTTTCGTTATTTTAACTATTTTAATTTGTTTCTTCACTTGTGTTATCAATTCATTTTACTCAATAGTTCGGTGAACGAAATTATTTCACAAAAGCTCAGGAGTCCAATGTGGGTTCCACTTCCCATAGTGTTTATTAAAACGGCCTAATGCATTTAGGAAAGTACTTGAATTTTCGATTCCCAAATTGTGATCTTTTGCAAATCGCATTTTGAGAGTCTCAAAACCTGATGTAAATAAATGTTCGCTAATATTTAGCGATTCCCAAAAATTCACAGAAAATGTATGCAAATACATAAATTGCGATCCCTTACTTTCGAAATCGCAAATAAGGAATCGCAAATCTGCTAATCGGAAATTCAGGTGTAGCTTGATGATATCACAACCAGGAAGTGTGGCTGCCCATGCTGTACCTGATTGCCAGAAGCAGAGTGAGAGGCTTGGAGTAGAGCTGCAACACTTGTGCGCTGCTTCTGAGTGAGGAGATATGGACACATAGGACAAGCAGCAGGTGGATACTGCCTGGAAAAGAAAACAGAAGTTTAGTGAACGGGAGCGGGAGGTGCTCATACAATTAATGTTGGTGAGCCATGAGCTCCTGTTTGGCAAGCAATCACTGCGTGTACCAAAGATACGCAAAAGGAAAATCTGGGCAGACATACAGGAGAAGGTGAATGCCATGGGAGTTAACCACCGCACCGTAGAAGACCTCAAGAAACGGTGGTATGAAATGCGCCAGAGATCCAAAGAAAAGGTGGCTGCAAGGCTGGCTGAGGCAAGAAAGACCGGTGGTGGGATGTCCACTGCTACTGATTCCACACCTTTGGAGGAGTTGGTTGAGGGTACCCTGCTGCCGGAGAGAGTGAGTTGCCCGGCTGACCTGGACAGTTCCGAAACCCAAAACACCAGACAGGGTAAGAAGCATGTTATCACTCCCCTGATACATCACCACATCACCCACACACCCAGGAAAGACCCAGGCACCAAACATGAATGCAACTCCAGTGCAGGCACACAAGCACACACAGCAATGCATTTTGAGTGATGTAGTCGCATGCAACAAACAGTGGAGCAGTGACACCCAGCAAGGTACAATCAGAATGTGTGTATCAGGAAACGCAAAATACAGACAGATAGGACCCATGTAACTCCAATTTAACATTATTGCATAACCAATGCAAGGCAGGACATCAAATGAATGTGTGCATTCACATTCGCAGCACCACCGGAAACACAGGAACCTATGGCAGGATGAAAGGATGCATCCCAAACCGAAGAACAATCAGGGCAATAGGAGCAGGAGGAAGGCAGTCCAGTAATCCTGCTGACAAGAAGATGGTGCCTCGTAGTACCACCACTGCCACCACTGGAGGTGGATCCACTGGACACAAGTTTGGAGGATCAGCAAGTCCAGGGCCAACGTGCCTCACTTCACACAGCACAGTCCCCTGCCCATCCCACTCTAGGAATGTCATCCAGGAGCAGGGCACGGCCATCTACCAGCACAGCTGCCATAGGCGAATGCACAGTCTTTGCAGGACTTGAAGGCAACATGCTAGAGGTACAGGGCTTGCAATCAAAGACAATAAAATCAATACAGTGCCAAATGAGGGAGGGCTTCATGGCCATGATGGGTGCACTGAAGGTACTGCGCACCGAGATGCAGAGAGACCATGCAGCCAGGGGCAGGGAGAGACAGCACCTCAACACTCGCCTGGATATGTATACAAAGGCTGTAAACAGCCTGTCCACCGCCACATCAGTGCTGGCACGTTGCTGTGTAAGCAATCAGCATGAGATGGCACACTGCTGTCAGGATGTTGCCTGGGGCCTGGTGCAAGTCACACATGTGGTGGACCAGCTGCGGGCAGCAGCCACTGGTGGCACAGGACTCCTCAGCTCACTGGAGGATGATGGGCAATCCAGTAGGAGCAGCATCACTCTACTCATCCCACAGGACAGACGTCGTAGTGCGCATCAGGGTATAGCAACCGATGTCTCAGGGGAGGGCAGTGGGCACCCTGAGCGAGGGGCACCGAGCAGTGCACTCAGACTGATGACTCATTTGAGATGTCATCAGTGTTGTCATGAGTGATGTCACTGACCATGTCAGGAGTGATGTAATATGTGACATCATCAGCAGTGCTTTGCGGGCGCCCGAGTTATAGTTAGCTGAACTAACTATAACGGGTGATTTTCAATGGTTTTGTATGAGTGAAATGTCCAGCTAACTATAACATGTGTGAAACCTATGTTTTTTTTAGTGAAATTCTAAGGTTTTTTCAAAATGCTAATTCCTAACTATAACGTGGCTGAAACCTATGTTTTTTTCAGTGAATTTCTAAGGTTTTTTAAATGCTAATTCCTAACTATAACGTGGCAGAAACCTATGTTTTTTCAATGAATTTCAAAGGTTTTGTAAATGATAATTTTTAAATATATTAATTGTTATATTTTTGTATACTGATTTACTAAATTGTTTTAAAGTATTTATTTTTAGATATTAAAATTACATTACATATTTTTAATATAACAGGTGAGTAAATAAGAATTTGTAGTTCGGATGATTTTTGAGGAATTTTTTAAACTTCCAAAACTCCACACTTAGAATCTTTTTTAAGTGAAACCAATCAATGTTAGCCCATAGAAGGACATTTAAGTTACTGTAACTACGATTAGAATCACTTTTCAGGATCAGTAGTGGGCTGAAAGATGCAGCACTGAGGTCTCTCCTGATAACGGGTGAGTAAATCGCAATTCGTAGTTCGACTGATTTTAGAGGAATTTTTTAAAGTTCCAAAACTCCTCACTTCAAGTTACTGTAAGTATGGTTACATTTATTTTTCAAGGTCGTCCTGGGCTCAAAGATGCAGCACTGACGTCTCTTGTGATAACAGGTGAGTAAATCAGAATTCTTACTTCAGCTAATTTTAGAGGAATATTTCGCTCAATAGTGAAGGAAGGGGCCTGAGGAGATATGTGTGCAAACACGCCCTGTGGCATGTTTCAGTTTGGGGTATATATTCCTCTTCAATCCTGAGGTCACCTGTGAGCCAACTAGCCCATCAGGTACCTCCAGTTTGTGCCAGGGAGCTGCATTGCAGAGAGTTGTTCAGCGAGCAAGCCCCCTTTCTACAACACTCTGAAACGCAGCTCCGTGGCACTTACTAGAGGTACCTGTTGGACTAGTTGGCCCCTAGGGGACCTCTGGATTGAAGAGGAATATATTCCCCAGCCTAAAACGCACCACAGGGCGTGTTTGCACACATGTCACCTCAAGCCCCGTCCCCTACCTGCACCACTGTGCAAACAAGCCCTGTAACGCGTTCTAAGTTGGGGGAATAAGTCCCCTTGCATACTGGGGTTCCCTGGGGGCCAACTAGCACACCAGGAACCTCCAGTATGTGCCAGGGGGCTGCGTTGCATAGAGGTGTAAAAAGGGGCATGGCCTCATTACACCTCTCTGCAACGCAGCCCCCTGGCGCGTTTGCAGAGGGGGAACTAATTCCCCTTGCATACTGGAGGTGCCTGGGGGTCGACTAGCCCACCAGGAACCTCCAGTATGCAGCAGGGCGCTGCGTTGCAGAGAGGTGTAATGAGGCCACGCCCCTTTTTACACCTCTCTGCAACACAGCCCCCTGGCGCATTAGCAGAGGGGAAACTAATTCCCCTTGCACACTGGGGGTCCCTGGGGACCAACTAGCCCACCAGGAACCTCCAGTATACGCCCGGGGGCTGCATTGCAGAGAGGTGTAATGAGGCAACGCCCCTTTTTACACCTCTCTGCATCGCAGCCCACTGGTGCGTTTGCAGAGGGGGAACTAATTCCCCTTGCATACTAGAGGTCCCTGGGGGCCAACTAGCCCACCAGGAACCTCCAGTACTTGCCAGGGGGCTGCGTTGCAGAGAGGTGTAATGAGGCCATGCCCCTTTTTACACCTCTCTTCAACGCAGCCCCCTGGCGCATTTGCAGGGTGGGAACTAAATCCCCTTGCATACTGGGGGGTCCCTGGCGGCCAACTAGCCCACCAGGAACATCCAGTACGCACCAGGGGGCTGCATTGCAGAGAGGTGTAAAAAGGGGCATGGCCTCATTACACCTCTCTGCAAGGGAGCCTCCTGACCCATACTGGAGGCTCCTGGTGGGCTAGTTGGCCCCCAGGGAACCCCAGTATGCAAGTGGAAGTACTTCCACCTCTGCAAACGCAAATGCAATTTCCCATAGGACCTTTAGCCACCGCTACAGCTCGAACAGTGGAACGGAATTACACCAAATTTAGCAGAGAGGTAGTCCTCAGTTTCGACTTGTGCCTTTCGCATATCTGGTGTCAATATGTTCGGTAGTTTCTTTCAAAATTACGGTTAAAGTCATTTATATATCTATGGGCACGGAGGATCCGCGGATTGTGCGAGGATTGGCCTCATAGGATAAGCGCACTGTCCCGATCACGCGTTCAATTCTAATTGGCTGTCAAGCAGTTGAAAACATTGGAAATCAGGAACTGTTGGCAGCCATTTTGTGCCTCGGTAGAAGCGAGGCTAAGGAAGTCATTGAAATATGCGTGGAACGTGTGAAAAGGGAGGAGGGTAGACACACCCTGACCCCCTAGGCCTGCTCAGGCCGTCACATAAGGACCCGTAGGGCCAAAAAAGTAAGATAGTATTTTTCTTTTTCAAAAAAAGTCGCAGGATGCACGTAGGATCCGCGCATTTTGCCACCGGAAAAAAAGAAGCATGTATTTTTTCAGATATACATCAAGCTTATGGGTATAGATGTTGGGTCGCTCTAAAAAGAGCCCTTGTGTTTATTAAGAGATTTTAGTACTTGCAAGTAAGTACTGATGCAGAGTCTAAAGTTCATGAGAAAGACTCTGTTCCCTTTACCTGTAAAATGTACAGCATCTCTCCTATAGATACCATGCATATTGAAACGCAGATTTTTGTTATATATGGATACCAATCTATAGTCTCGGAGAAAAGTAGAAACAGATTTATTCACATTTTTCCTTAGCTTTCTCAATCTGTGGGCAAAATAGATTGGAGTAGTCCCATTTTTGCCTTTGGCATATGATAGAATAGACAACGGGAGTTTGGGGGAATAGTGAAATTAAAACAGAAAAGAAATGATTGATTAATTGACAACATTCTACACAGAAAACGAGGGTGCATGTTATTGTTTTTTAAAAGCATGATTCTTATTGGTTATCAGAATGTGATTGAAAATAACATTACGTCGGATAAGGTAGTATATTGAGAAGTTGAGCACACTTGCTGTTTTTTTTAGCAACAGTGTGTGATGAACTTTTGCGTTCTTCGGGAGCCAGTATTGCTTTTTTGCAGGGGTAGATGCTAATTTGTGTGTGGAAATGCAATCTGCTTTGGATTTTGAAAGTGAAAATAGATTTCACTGCTCTGTCTTTCAAAATGCAAACTATGTTTGCTGTGGGAGGGCGGGAGTCGTGAGAGTCCCGCTCTGTCAAAGCAAACAGTAGTATAGCGGGGGTAGACACCCCCGGACACTGCAGGAGCCCCCCATAATACACAAATTCCCGGGGGTGGTAATTCCCAGAGATTGAGGGGGGTTGTTGAGGCTCCTAGACTTGTAATTTTGTAGGGGGGTTGGATGCTGAAAGTGGTGCAAAGGGTTTGTAAATCTGATACACAGTGTTTTGTTTTACTTTGCTTTCCTTTCTGTCATGTAGAGGATCCAGGGTAAATATAATGGTTTCTGTACAGCCAGTAACTTTTAACCCTACCCCCAAAAGGGTTTCTGCCCGTTACTATAGTAACAGTTCATGGAACACTTACATGAGCACAGAGTTTATAAGTTCACCACACTATGTTGCTAATGGCGTTGTACTTTTTATTCTTTTGAATTGGAACCGCAAGTTGTAGCTATACACTCTGGTAAAGATCTGGTGAAGAGCTAACCTCAGAATTATACCTCAAATTATAAATATCATCTATATTGTGGACTGCTACCCCCACAAAAAAAAGACGCATGCACTTTTTTAATTAACTTTTATTAAAACAATAAACTGGAAGTATAACTAAATGATAACAATACAATAAATAACTAGAAACCACAACTTTAACAAAACAATATAACAAACAACATATAATATGGACTCCAATAGAAGTAGTGTAATTAATTTGCAAAACAAAAGAGAAAATTAATGTTTAAAATTAGATCGATGTGACTAAATGAGGTCATTACAAGTCAAAGTAACACTTGACGATATTTTCTATTTTTGTAATGTGTGCAGTGCACCTGATAGATTTCACTTATCTTATAGGCTTGCATTCAAACTGTGTCTGTATATTTATTTAGTATTTTGTAGAGCGCACAGCTAACTCCGACGGAGATAGAAGTGCCTAGTGCGTCATATTTATATTACAGATGAACAGGTCTTTAAAATGATTCACAGATGAGATAGAATTAGGTGAGAGATGAAGTCATTATGCAGGACAACTTTTTTTAGGGCTTATTTACAAAACTCTTGTGCCACTTTTGTGTTACTTTTCTCATGTTAAAAGTGTTGCAAAAGTGGCGCAAGGGGTTTGTAAATAAGCTCTTTTATTTCTAATGCATTTAATTGGAAGTATTGTATATCTAGGCCGCTCTGCTTACCTTGTGTAAACACGGTGGCCAACAGAGTTTACAACTAGAACTCCACTTTGGTTTGTTACTTGCCGGATATGCAGGACTGCTTTCAAGAGGAGACCCCAATAAAGAGTACTGGTGTGGAACTGAAAGTATGCAGAAGAACTTGCAGACTAAGAATCTAGTCAACTTTGGAAGGGAAGAGTTAAGGATATTGGGAGAGGCTCCTTCTGCTTCATGAGAAGGCCCAAGTACCAGTGGAGCAATACTGTCAACCTCTACTGCACATCCTAATATACGTCCCCAATTTGGAACCCTTTAAGAGAAAAAGTAAAAAGGTTGGGCGCTTTGTATGCCATCCTAATACCTAATCATCCATTAGTAATACAGAGATCCACCCTCTATCAGACTCATCCGTACAAGTGTGAATTGGACAGCATCTGATACCAAAAACACCTCAAGTACTTATATTGTTACTTTTTAATTTTGTCCACTACTCATATTGAGAGTATTTACCTTAACGTTATCCGTTAAAAATGTGTGAATCTGTATGGTTCAGATAACTAGTAAATGCCATATTTGAGACATCGGTGTAATCAGCTGGAACAGGAGGATATACTTTTTTTCAACCTCAGCAATTTACTGCTGATTTATGTAACATTCTGCAAACTGAAAAATAGTAAAAAATGTATATGTTGCACATATATCGAAGATTAATTTAAATGTACATAAAAACATTTGTTCTCAATAGGATTGGGGTTGAAAAGCAATCATCAGAGTTTATATTTTGCAAGCAAAATAGGAAATAGCATTGCATTATACAAATGTTAGGCCGAGATTGGTCACTCACTTCATTTACAAACTCCTGGCCTCGATCTGATAGAATCCGCTTTGGTCTTCCATGATCTAGAAATTGAGAAACAAACATCAAGAAAAATTGAAAGACACGTCTTCAAATAAAAAAATTCAAAACAACATTTTCACTTTGTATCTCAAGTGCAGGCTGAAAACGTGTAACAAGCATTTGAATGAGAAACATATGGGTTTCAGACTATCACAATGAAGATTTACATTTTATAAAAAATATTTATAGAAGCAAGAAAAATTATAACACACATTGTTCAATTTCAAATCACATATTTGGCCAATAAAATTGCGAGGACATGTTTTTTTAGTTTTCATGATACCAGAATGCCCACTAATTCTACCAAAACATGAGAACAGCACAGTTATCTGTCTGCAAACACATGAAATTCACAAAGGTTTATCTCAGAATGCTTTTCAATCATGAAATGTTAAAGTCAAACCTGATAACTCCATTAGGTCCATTGCAATTTTCGGCTGATAGCATATGGAGAGCAGTCAGTGGATCTGGTATGTCGAGTGGTTGACCATTATCTGGTATAGTGCATGGGCAGGAATAAACAGCTTGTGGTGACCAGTACGTCTCATGGTTGAGATATCTGTATAATGAGATAGAACAGGGGACAAATCAAGTTTAAGGTTATTGAAAAACTTGGAGAGCGTGCTAAAATACAACATTGGCCTATCGATTACATGTGCTGTGCATGGGGAGGAAGTAGCACGTGGTGCACTGCTTTAAAAAATGTAAGGCGGAAGGATTAAGTGATTTGTCCAGAAACATCGCCTACCAAGGCAAGATATTGGAGGTATAAGAGCTGGAAACCGTTCTACAATACAGCAATGCAAAAAACATTACTTTTGCAATGCATCAGGCACGTGACACACTACTTACATGAGAAAAACTACATCTCATGGTTACATCGGAGAGGAAAAACATGGCGGCAGCAAGCTAGCTTGCCGCGGTCCTCCGGAATGAACTCCCGGTAAGATCGTCTCCCGCTACGTAGCGAGAGTATCTGAGCATGGATTAGACCGTCGGAGTAAAGTGAAAATCGCCTGAAAACCTTGTTCTTTACCGAGCTGTTTTCTCTTCGCAGGATGCGGAGTGCCTCTCTTTGCAACGGGCGTTGTAGCGGAGTCCTCTCTCTTTGTCCATGGATCTTGTGCCGGGGTTTCGACTTGAGACAGGGACGGAGAAGCAGACGGAGGACGCCGACCGGAGCTTGAAGGTAGCGGGTGTAGAGGGGGTCCCGACTGGTGCTCTCCGGCTCCGGCAAGTGGTTCTCCGGTGATTGGGAACTTTGGGGCACTTTCGAGGATGTGGAGAGTCGGGACATTGAAAAGTTTGCCGACTCGCACAGAGAGTTGTTGCTTGGCCCCTTCCTATTCCGGGAGTGTCGGGTCGCCCCTGAACCCGGTCCGAGGATCTGTTCAGCCACGCTGGAGCTAAGGAGAGGCAGGAAGTTGAGAAGCCTCATTCCCCTTCGGGGGTTAGCAAACGCGGTGAATGTTCCGCTCACAGTCGTAGCTCCCTGCTGCAAGGAAGGATCACAAGATCAGCAACATCAGCTACAGCGTCCCAGTCTATTTGCTGCAGTGGAGGGGTCCTTGGTACATGAAGCTGGTGATGGAGTTTTTGCGGGTGTGTACCAAACAGTAACTAATCCTACTCCCCTAGATTGCACTCCCTCTGCTAAGGCTAAGACTCCTCCTACCATAAATGCTATAAATACTCCTTATACTCCTAATATGTCAAATACCTCTAATACATCACCTAATACACACAGAGGGGGGCTTAAACGAGGTCGTGGACGAAAAAAGAAAACTGGAGTAAACAAGGCGGGTGTCCCGGAGGGGGGTGCAGAGGTCAGAAAAGGGGGCAACACACCAGCTAAGACAACATCTTCATCCTTTTTGAACACAGAACTTAAATCTAAACATACTAATGTGAAGGGTAAATCTAAGGTTAAGGCTAAAGATCCTAAAACAGTGCTTCCTATAGGGACGAAGATTACTCCTTCACTTCGCTCCTATTTTAAGGTCGTTCCTCAGATCGTTCCTCAGATCTTACATCTTTCTGAAGAGATTGATGATACTGATATGGCATCGGTCTCAGAGGCCCATTCCTCCTCTCCTAGCCAACCTTTGGTGCCAGTAGTTACACCGTCTCTGGAGGTGAGAGATGCAGCTGAGGAGAGTTCTATTCAAATTATTGAAATTGTAGTATCTACTGGCCCCACAGGGGACTCTCAGGGTCCACACAATCTGGGAAGAGGATCACAGCCCGTGCAGCTCGCGCAATCTCCGCCACAATTCTCATCTGTGATAGCGCAGAGTTTACCCCTAGTCCCAACTAGAGAGTTGGCTGAGGAGGCCGAAGAGATACATTTTCTTGAACTAGGAGGGGCATCTGGGGCGCAGATATAGAAACCTCTTCTGCTCCTGCTTTACTTGATCCTAACTCATCACTGGTTTCTTCTTCTTCTTCTCCGATGACGGCTGCCTCCTTTTTCGGGATGTTTTCGGCCCTTACCTTGGAGATAAGAAAGGGATTTGCTGAATCATCTGCTAATCAAATAGAGTTTAGAAATTACTGTGAAACGCTTGATAATAAAATTGAAGGGCTCACTATAAGAACCGGAGTGCTAGAGGAGACGGTTGGAGCGCACTCAATTTATTTGGACCAGGCGAAAGTTGACATTCAGAAACTTACAAGGGAAGATTTGGCTCTTAGCGAGAGGATGGAAACTCTTGAAAACAATGCAAGATGGGGGAACATTCGTATCCTTAATGTTCCTGAAGGATCAGAAGGGTCAGATATTAAACAATACATTGTTTCTCTACTTAAGGAGTCCCTGTGCTTAGAGCATACTCTCGAAGAATTGTCGGCTGATATTCAAAGAATTCAAAGGGATCCCTTTAAATTGAATTCCCAGAGGCCCAAACCTCGTAAGATCCTAGTTAACTTTCATACTTACCTTTTAAAGGAGCGTATCCTAAACATGGCTTTGAAACAGAAGTCTTTGGCTGGGAAAGGTTTTACCTTTTTGATAAGATCAGACCTTTCTAGAGTTACACTTGAAAAACAATGGGAATTTGGGAGGCGCCTGGATGCCTTCAGGAAATTAGGTGCAACAGCTCAGCTCATGTTCCCGGCAGCCCTTAAAGTAATGCACAACAATAAGATGTTTAACATCAGATCTGTACAAGCAGCCGATGAGTTACTAATGGAGCTGGGCAAGGGGGCCCGTAAGGTATAACTTCATGCACCTATAATCTACCCTAGTTACTTAAGGAGACTCACCATTTACTTCTCTACTTCTAAATTTTGATTACAGTTTCAGTTATTCTCTTCTTTCCCTTGAATTTTCTTGCTCTTCATAGGTCATTTGAAAAGAAGGCGGGAGATCTATCTTGCCGGGATCGGATGAGAGATGAGTAGTGTTAGGTTTATCTCCTGGAACGTCAACGGCCTCCGCACCAAGCCCTGAGCCAACAGAATTTTACAATACATGAAGGACTTGGATGCGCAGGTTGTGGTGTTACAGGAGACCCATTTAACTCACAGTGAAATGATTGCACTTATCAAGAAAATAGGTGGATTGACTTTGCGGTCTCTACCACTCAAACATCTCATACCAGGGGGGTGACGATTATTTTTAAAAAGGAGCTAAAGCTAAGTTGATTTCACAAGCTGTAGATTCTTCTGGTAGATGGGCCATGGTGTCAGTCCTCATGGTTGGGTTTCTAGTTACAGTCGTGGGCTATTATGGCCCGAACCAGGATGACCCTTCTTGTTTGGAATCTGTTTTCTCACAGTTACTTTCCGTTTCAGGTCCCATAATACTAGCCGGCGATTTTAACATTGTGTTAGATCCGGTCTTGGACAGATCTCCTAATAGTCGATCTTTGGTTTTGTCCAAGACTAGATCCTTCGTATTGGACGATATGAGGCAGTATGGGTTTGTCGACGTTTGGCGACAAATGTCGGTACAACAACAAGGGGTTTCTTTTCGGAACCTCAAATACCATCACAAGTCAAGGATCGATTTTATTTTAATAAGTCAAAGACTGGTTGATTCTGTTAAAACCATAGACTATCTCCCCTCTCACCTTTCGGACCACTCTGCGGTTGAATTAGAATTAGGTCTCCGTATTAAGAAACCCCCGAGTACGTGGTCCTTTCATCGCTCTCTCCTTTCTAATGATGAGGATAAAGTCGGAGACTCAGAATTTCTTTCTATCAAACAACGGCTACGCCTTAAATATAATTATATGGGACTCGTTCAAGGCTACCTTGATAGAGCTTATTACAGGTAAAATTGCCTATCGTAGGAAGCAATATAAGGAAAATATTTCCTCCATTGAAGTAGATATGGCTCGTATCCAACACGATATTGATAGAAATTGTACAGCTTCAGGGTCTATTTTAGATCCTCTTCAGAATCAACTGTTGACTCTAAAAGGAAGCCTGGCTTCGATTCTAAATCTGAGGGTCCAACAAAGATGGGAAGCCAGTAAATTGGCACATTTTGAATATAGTGAGGGCGCTGGTAAATTACTAGCTTGGAAGACCAAAGTAGATCAGGTCCGTAATATTATAGCATCTATAAAAGTAGGAAATAACAACTTTACTTCGGATGAGGAAATTAGGAGGGTTTTTAGGGAATTCTTCCAAGATATATATCAAGAAGATAAGGTAATTACATCTGAGGCTATCAAGAGCTGGTTCAGTAATATCACTTTGCCCTCTTTTTCTTTTGAACAGTCGCAATGTCGCAATATCTGGACAGTCCCATTACAGAGGATGAGGTGAGATCAGCCATCAGGAAGGGTAAGAGGGGGCTTCCGGACCTGATGGGTTGCCAGCCGAGTTATATAAACTCCTGGAGTCAGAAATCGTTCCCTTCTTTACTATTCTATTCAATCAAATCCTTTTAGAAGGAATGCCTCCTCCGGTATCGTGGGATAATGCCTCTATTACCCTTATTTTAAAATCAGGTAAACCTAAGGAGGCCTGTGGATCGTATAGACCGATCTCAATTTTGAATGTGGATTATAAAATCTTTACCACAGTTCTATCTACTAGATTGGCCTATATTGCTCCCTCTGTTCTTCATTCGGATCAGAAGGGATTCCTGAAAGGGAGACAACTTTATGAACTCACTTATGATTTAATTGGCGCCATTAATATGGCAATTTTCAACAATCTCCCATTGGCCGCCCTCAGGCTGGATGCAACCAAGGCTTTCGACAGGGTCAACTGGGTGTACCTGTCGGAGGCCTTGGCCAAGTTTGGTGTGGGGGAGAGGTTTCGTAGGGTGATAGGCCTGTTGTACAATAATCCGTCTGCCTGCCTCCTTATTAATGGTGACCTTTCAAACCCTTTTTCCATCTCTAGGGGAACCCAGCAGGGTTGCCCGCTTTCTCCCTTGCTTTTTGATTTTTACATTGAGCCCTTCGTGCAACATCTAAGGGAGGAAGTGACCATCAAACCTTTCTCCTATCAAGGTTGGATGAGGAAGGTAGCATTATATGCCGATTATGTGCTTATTTTATCAGAAGTCACCAATGCACTCCCGGCTATCTTGAAATTGGCTCATGCCTTCGGACAAGTGTCGGGATATGAGGCCAATGCAGCCAAGACTGAAATGCTTGTATTGAATGATGAGGACTCTGTAACAGAATTCTAAGCAGGCATTTCAATGCGATACTTAGGCTTGACAATAGTGAAGGACATTAATAAACTGGTCCAAGTCAACTTATCAACCGTTGTCAAAGATTGCCGTTAGCTTCTCCAATTATGGTCGCATCTGCCCCTTTCAATAATAGGTAGAGCCAACCTCATTAAAATATCGATCCTGCCTAAAATGTCTTTTCTATTTAATACCATTTCTTTATACTTTGATCAAACTATTTTAGTCAAGTTCCAGTCCAACATCTCATCCTTTATCTGGAATAACCATCTGCCACAAATCGCTTGGAAAAAACTAAGACGGCGACGGGATAAAGGCGGTCTGGGGGCTCCAGACCTAAAGATCTACGCCTAGGCCTTTCAATTATCCACTCTCGAAAGCTGTTGAAAGGACCCTCAGCTTCAGGGGTGGGTCCTATGTTTGCAGCTATGTTGGATGGGGAAAGAATTCATCGTTCGTTTTTTCTTTTTAAGTTTGGCAATCCTAAGTTTATTAAAAAAATTAAACTGAAGACTCTTTAAGGTCTTGCTAGAACCTGGATTGAAGTTATGAAATCTATAAAACAAAATTATTTTTGTGAAAAAACATCGTTGTGGGGGTTGCCTGAAAATCCTGCTTGGCTTGAAGACAGCTTAGCTACCCCTTTGAGAGGGCTGGAAGTTTGGGGAGACCTCTATTATGAGGGGGATTTACTCTTGTGCGAACATCTGCAAGTCAAGGTTGGCCCCAACCTTTCACGATTTAAATACTTACAGATTCTTAGCTGGACTTTCGCCTATAAAATCTCTCCCGCTAACAGGAAGAAGTTCAAACTTGGAGGTCACAGCCCATTGGTGTCTGATTTAGTAAACTTGGGTCCAGTTAAAAAAGAAGTGCCCAAGTGGTATAATCTCATTCTGGAGGAGTCAGATGGGGACTTTGTTCTGCCGGAGTCTTTATGGGGTTCAGTCTTGATGGACCAGAATCTACAAAATCTTTGGATGACTTCTTTTGAACTTCTGTGGAGCATTGTCAAGCCTTCCTGGTTACATAGGAATCATGTTTTACCCTGCATAGGGCATACTACTCCCCTCTCAGGTTGTCTAAATTTTCAGGAGGAGAGTCAGTGTCTTGTGCTAAATGCGGGTTGATTGCTGCATCAGATACACATTTGTTTTTTGAATGCCCTCAGTTTGCCACATTTTTGGAGGAGATCAGCAATTCCCTCACAGGGTCATTGGGAAGACTTGTCACTATAGATCTGCCCCTGGTGGTAGTTGGTGTTCTAGAAGGTGTACAAAGTCCAGCTAGGTGCCTAGTATTTTATGCAATCCTGCTTGCAAGAAGGGAGATCTGCAGGAAATGGAAAGACTCTTCACCTCTGCTTTTAGAGATTGGCAAACTTCAGTCCTGCAGACCTCATGTACCGATCTGGCTAGACCTGGCAATCAGAGTAAAAGGGCGTTCTGGTATTTATTATCTTGGCTTCATTGATGTATCCAGGGTTTTTTTTTCTTTTTTTTACCCGGGTCCAATGATTGATCTCCTATGGTGCTTCTAAAACTTTCACCAATGGAACAGCCGTTATCCGGTTCATGCCTGGCCCCAACTGGCTGTCAAACTACCCCAAGGTTTGCCGCAGATTGGTAAATCATGGACTGTGTGCCTTCTTGGAATACAGTTGACAGCTGAGGGATAGATGGACCCCACTAGATTTGTATCCCTTCCATTTTTTCAGATAAACTGAGACAGTTGCTCTCTGTAAATTCCTTTTGGTACTTTGTCTACATGGTGGGTATGCGGACAAAAAAAAAAGAGAAAAACTACATCGCTTTAAGTTGAACAGCACGTAGCACACTGCTGCGGGAACGGCCACGTGGCGCTTGGCAAACTAAAGAAACGTGGCAGGATTAACTGATTTGCACAGAACAAAGGATAGCAAATCAAGTTTAACGTTATTAATAAACATGGAGAGCGTGCTAAAATACAACATTGACCAATCAATTACATGTGCAGTGCATGGGGAGGAAGTAGCACGTGAGGCACTACTTATACAATTTAAGGCGGCAGGATTAAGTGATTTGCCTAGAAACATCGCCTATCAAGGTAAGATCTTGGAGATATAAGAGCTGGAAACCCTGCTAAAATACACTATTGCCGAAAACATTACTTTTGCAATGCATGGGGCATGTGACGCACTACTTACACGAGAAAATCTCCATCGCATTAAGTTGAATGGCAAGTAGCACGCTGTTGCAGGAACGACCATGTGGCGCTTGGCAATTTGAAGAAACTTGGCAGGATTAAGTGATTTGCACAGAACAAAGGATAGAAAATCAAGTTTAACGTTATTAAAAAACATGAAGAGCATGCTAAAATTCAACATTGGTCAATTGATTACATGTGCTTTGCATGAGGAGGAAGCACCACGTGGCGCACTACTTACAAAATTAAAGGCGGCAGGATTAAGTGATTTGCCTAGAAACATGGCCTACCAAGGAAAGATATTTGAGGTATAAGAGATGGAAATCATGCAAAAATACAGCATTGCTGAAAAAATTACTTTTGCAATGCATGGGGCACGTAACGCACTACTTACGCTAGAAAAACTACCTTGCATTAACTTGAGCACACTGATGCGGGAAGGGCCACGTGGCTCTTGGCAAATTAAAAAAACGTGGCAGTATTAACTGATTTGCACAGAACAGAGGATAAGAAATCAAGTTTAACGTTATTAAAAAACATGGAGAGCGTGCTGAAATACAACAATGGCCAATCGATTACATGTGCACTGCATGGGGAGGAAGCAGAACGTGGCGCACTACTTAAAAAATTGAAGGCGGCAGGATTAAGTGATTTGCTCAAAAACAAAAGTTACGAAGTCACCTTTAACAATATAAAAAAGTAGGAAAGTGTGCTTAAAAACACCATTGTCAAATTGAACAAAAATTATCATTTACGTGGTATTTAAAGCACATTCAGATTAATTAATGTAATTATTCTTAAAAAAAGGGCTCACCTACAAAGAAGTGGATACGAACACTATAAATGGCTGTGACTGAGGAATAGGAAAAGTTCGAGAAGGTTGGCAGGTTATAAATGCTTTGCAGAAGGATGATTGGTTGAGCATGATGTCACTGGGTGTGAGAGCTGTGGTTGGGCATGTTGTAATTGAGCATGGGCAAATGAAATACATTAGGGGTACATAGCCAGACGGTGGTACGTATTGTGCGCATACGTAATATTAACACGGATGCGCTACCACAAATGTGCATTGTGCAAAGTGAATGCAAATCCTAGGTGGTACATACACAGATGGACTTCGGATGTCGATAGAACACCCGCTACCACAGGAGGCAGGGAGTTGGTGGGACAGTGGGGGAATTGAAGACCCTCGCACGGTTCCCAACGGTGACAACCATAATACATTTTTCAAAAAGGCCATCCCCGGGGAATGGGGTCCCCGGGTCCTTGAAGGGGCTTCAGTAGGGGGGCTATGCAGCCCTCCTCCATAAAAAAATAATATTTAATTAGCCATGCCCCGGGGGGTGGGGACCTCTGCTCCCAGAATTGACCACGGGAGGGGGGCCACGAGGCACTCTTCCCATAAAAATTGAATATGGATACTCCGCTTATTGTCATCGTACCATAAGCACAGCTTTCCGATCTCGCGCTGAATGATAATTTGCTGTCAAGTGCTTGTCAACATTTGAAACTTGAAATTGTTGGCAGCCATTTTCTGCCTCAGTAGAAGGGAGGCTGAAGAAGCGTGTGTAATGTGAGTTTAAAACATGGAAAGGGGGAGGCTAGACACACCCTCTAGGTCTACTCAGGTGGTTCCACAAGGACCCCCTTGGCCCCAAATTAATTTTTTTAGTAAAATCACGGGGTGTGCATATGATCCACGCATTCTAGCGATATTAAAAAAGAGACATGGGCTTCTGCGCATCTTTGGTAATTTGCATTCTTTCAACTTTTGAGAGGTGATGCAGCAGTGCTGGATTCAGGATCCACTCCATAGTAAGAAAAAGTAATAATAACACTATTTACTAACCCTGGGCGAAGAACTACGCTCCGTTTGCGGAGTTTGCGGAGTTTTGGCAACTCCGCGTTCCGCGGAGTTCGCGTAGCTGCCGATAACTCCGCTATCCGGTGCGGAGCGTAGTTGTCGCGCGCTAAATAACATTGTCGCGCGCTAAATAACATTATCGCGTGCGCGGCAATGGCTTACCTTGGTTCTGCGTTCGCTTTTTCCCGGTCGCGTCTGCCACCATGTTTGTAAACCCTTCCGTGCAGCTGTGCGAACGCGATAACGTCATTGGAAGCGCGATAAAGCCATAAGGACGCGCAAGTATGTTTGTTGGTAAGATCGAGTTGCCGAACACGCAGAACCTGCAATTTTGCACAGAATAACTCGCGAGCATGTTAAAAGTTAAACCATAATAATAAATTACCATTTTGGTTAGCAAACAAGTGAAAAACCCCTCAAAGTTGTACCTTTGGATGTATTTTTTGGGGGGAAGGAGTCCTCTTTCTGTTTCTACTCTATTTTTGAATATTAAGGAGGAAGGGCTCTGGAGTTTACAACTTCCTGTCCACCAGGCTCCTCCCAGTGCTTTGTCCATGAGGTGGTCACTTTCATTTGGATTTTGAGCTGGCAGGATCACTTTCTGTGTGTGTTGGCTGCAATACTGCTTTTTTTGAATCTTACTGAGGACTTTTGGATTTTGAATTCTCTTTTTCAAGTAAGTTCAGTAATGTATGAGTGAGTATGATGTTGTAGACTTGTGTTTGTTTGATTTAAAAAATTTTAACTACAGTATTCATTCCTTGATTTAAATTATTGATGGGTGCCTACTTTTATGAGGTCCCAACTTGTATTTCTTTTTAAATTTCATCCAGGCTACATAGAGGGGTACCCATGGGTAAAATCATAATTCTGTGTTTAAATTTTTATTCAAGTTTGTAAACAAACATCATGGCTGGCATTGGATTATGGTCATCATTATGCAATAGCAATGTCTGCTGTGGAATTTCTGTTTGTGTAATGAAAAAGTTTTTTATTTTTTTAAGCCAATAGCTGACCCTAGTACTCCATGTAGTTAGTGTGTAGGCATGTTTGAGTTCATTGTAATTACTTTCTGTGGTTGGCCTGGCCATGTGTTGTTGGCGGCCATTTTATGTTTCCCAGCCACTTTGGTCTTGCCATAGGCCTCCAAACTTGTGGCCTACTCTTCCAGTAGGCCAGAGGTACTAGTCATAGGGTCATGAAAGGTAATCAACTGTTTTTCTGGTGTACCTCTAATTAGGAAATCATGGATGGACTGGTTTGATTTAGAAAATCTTATGTTTATGTGTGGGGTATGTCAGGTTTCGGGTGTCTGTCAATTTCTGCCATTAGGTAACCCTAGGAATACAGCTCGGGTAGTTTTGGTAACGTCGCACCGTGTGAGAACGCGACCTTACCTTTTTTGTCTTGTTCGCGCGCTCAATGTACTGGCTCGGGAACGCGATAACGACTTTTTACTCGATTCGCGTTGCCGAACACGCCGATTTTGCATTCTCGCGAACAATATGTCCCGAGTTGCATAAAAGTTCCTCGAAAATGTTTAATGTGTCCCCTGTGCTACCAAAAAGTCCTCATTTTTGTTATTTGGTTGTAGTTTTGTCTTCCTGGAGCATGGGCCACTCCCAGTTCCTTTCTGTCCTCTATGTAATGATTTCTTGTTTATGGTTGGGGTGACCAATTTGGGGGGTGGTGTCTGGTGTGTCCATTTTGTGAAGCTAAGCATTGTCCCTTTGGCATAGGCATTTATTGTCTGTCCTCTCTTTCTTTTCATGTAGTGGTGAGGGCCATTTTGTGTGTACTTACTTCCTTTGTGATGATTCTGCTATGTTGTTGTTGGTGGGCAGGCCATGTGGTGGCGGCCATTTTGTGTATGCTTCCTTTGTGACTGATTTTGCCATGTGGTGGAGGCCATTTTGGGTGCATCCCCTTTCCATGTTGTTTTTGGGTGTCCCTGTCCTCCTGGCCCTATGGAGGCGGCCATTTTCTGTGTCCTTCCCTGGTTCTCTTCTTTTGCCATAGCCATCCAAGGCTTTTGTAGGTACTACCACCCACAGCCATAGGTGCATTCAAGTTAATCAACTATTTTTGTGGAGTAACTTTAATTACACCGTGTATGGCTTTGGATTGCTTCACATTTTTTGTAATGGTGGTACTTTTAGTTTTTGGTTGCTTGTGTGTAGCTAATATGGCACTCCCTGCCAGTAGGTAACCCTAGGAATACTGTTCGCGTACTTTTGGTAACGTCGCACCGTGTGAGAACGCGACCTCACCTTTTTTGTCTTGTTCGCGCGCTCAATGTACTTGCTCGGGAACGCGATAACGACTTTTTACTCGATTCGCGTTGCCGAACACGCCGATTTTGCATTCTCGCGAACAATATGTCCCGAGTTGCATAAAAGTTCCTCGAAAATGTTTAATGTGTCCCCTGTGCTACCAAAAAGTCCTCATTTTTGTGTTATTTGGTTGTAGTTTTGTCTTCCTGGAGCATGGGCCACTCCCAGTTCCTTTCTGTCCTCTATGTAATGATTTCTTGTTTATGGTTGGGGTGACCAATTTGGGGGGTGGTGTCTGGTGTGTCCATTTTGTGAAGCTAAGCATTGTCCCTTTGGCATAGGCATTTATTGTCTGTCCTCTCTTTCTTTTCATGTAGTGGTGAGGGCCATTTTGTGTGTACTTACTTCCTTTGTGATGATTCTGCTATGTTGTTGTTGGTGGGCAGGCCATGTGGTGGCGGCCATTTTGTGTATGCTTCCTTTGTGACTGATTTTGCCATGTGGTGGAGGCCATTTTGGGTGCATCCCCTTTCCATGTTGTTTTTGGGTGTCCCTGTCCTCCTGGCCCTATGGAGGCGGCCATTTTCTGTGTCCTTCCCTGGTTCTCTTCTTTTGTCATAGCCATCCAAGGCTTTTGTAGGTACTACCACTCACAGCCATAGGTGCATTCAAGTTAATCAACTATTTTTGTGGAGTAACTTTAATTACACCGTGTATGGCTTTGGATTGCTTCACATTTTTTGTAATGGTGGTACTTTTAGTTTTTGGTTGCTTGTGTGTAGCTAATATGGCACTCCCTGCCAGTAGGTAACCCTAGGAATACTGTTCGCGTACTTTTGGTAACGTCGCACCGTGTGAGAACGCGACCTCACCTTTTTTGTCTTGTTCGCGCGCTCAATGTACTTGCTCGGGAACGCGATAACGACTTTTTACTCGATTCGCGTTGCCGAACACGCCGATTTTGCATTCTCGCGAACAATATGTCCCGAGTTGCATAAAAGTTCCTCGAAAATGTTTAATGTGTCCCCTGTGCTACCAAAAAGTCCTCATTTTTGTGTTATTTGGTTGTAGTTTTGTCTTCCTGGAGCATGGGCCACTCCCAGTTCCTTTCTGTCCTCTATGTAATGATTTCTTGTTTATGGTTGGAGTGACCAATTTGGGGGGTGGTGTCTGGTGTGTCCATTTTGTGAAGCTAAGCATTGTCCCTTTGGCATAGGCATTTATTGTCTGTCCTCTCTTTCTTTTCATGTAGTGGTGAGGGCCATTTTGTGTGTACTTACTTCCTTTGTGATGATTCTGCTATGTTGTTGTTGGTGGGCAGGCCATGTGGTGGCGGCCATTTTGTGTATGCTTCCTTTGTGACTGATTTTGCCATGTGGTGGAGGCCATTTTGGGTGCATCCCCTTTCCATGTTGTTTTTGGGTGTCCCTGTCCTCCTGGCCCTATGGAGGCGGCCATTTTCTGTGTCCTTCCCTGGTTCTCTTCTTTTGCCATAGCCATCCAAGGCTTTTGTAGGTACTACCACTCACAGCCATAGGTGCATTCAAGTTAATCAACTATTTTTGTGGAGTAACTTTAATTACACCGTGTATGGCTTTGGATTGCTTCACATTTTTTGTAATGGTGGTACTTTTAGTTTTTGGTTGCTTGTGTGTAGCTAATATGGCACTCCCTGCCAGTAGGTAACCCTAGGAATACTGTTCGCGTACTTTTGGTAACGTCGCACCGTGTGAGAACGCGACCTCACCTTTTTTGTCTTGTTCGCGCGCTCAATGTACTTGCTCGGGAACGCGATAACGACTTTTTACTCGATTCGCGTTGCCGAACACGCCGATTTTGCATTCTCGCGAACAATATGTCCCGAATTGCATAAAAGTTCCTCGAAAATGTTTAATGTGTCCCCTGTGCTACCAAAAAGTCCTCATTTTTGTGTTATTTGGTTGTAGTTTTGTCTTCCTGGAGCATGGGCCACTCCCAGTTCCTTTCTGTCCTCTATGTAATGATTTCTTGTTTATGGTTGGGGTGACCAATTTGGGGGGTGGTGTCTGGTGTGTCCATTTTGTGAAGCTAAGCATTGTCCCTTTGGCATAGGCATTTATTGTCTGTCCTCTCTTTCTTTTCATGTAGTGGTGAGGGCCATTTTGTGTGTACTTACTTCCTTTGTGATGATTCTGCTATGTTGTTGTTGGTGGGCAGGCCATGTGGTGGCGGCCATTTTGTGTATGCTTCCTTTGTGACTGATTTTGCCATGTGGTGGAGGCCATTTTGGGTGCATCCCTTTTCCATGTTGTTTTTGGGTGTCCCTGTCCTCCTGGCCCTATGGAGGCGGCCATTTTCTGTGTCCTTCCCTTGTTCTCTTCTTTTGCCATAGCCATCCAAGGCTTTTGTAGGTACTACCACTCACAGCCATAGGTGCATTCAAGTTAATCAACTATTTTTGTGGTGTAACTTTAATTACACCGTGTATGGCTTTGGATTGCTTCACATTTTTTGTACTGGTGGTACTTTTAGTTTTTTGGTTGCTTGTGTGTAGCTATTATGGCACTCCCTGCCATTAGGTAACCCTAGGAATACAGCTCGGGTAGTTTTGGTAACGTCGCACCGTGTGAGAACGCGACCTTACCTTTTTTGTCTTGTTCGCGCGCTCAATGTACTGGCTCGGGAACGCGATAACGATTTTTCACTCGATTCGCGTTGCCGAACACGCCGATTTTGCATTCTGGCGAACAATATGTCCCGAGTTGCATAAAAGTTCCTCGAAAATGTTTAATGTGTCCCCTGTGCTACCAAAAAGTCCTCATTTTTGTGTTATTTGGTTGTAGTTTTGTCTTCCTGGACAGGCCATGTGGTGGCGGCCATTTTGTAGGTACTTCCTTTGTGCATTTATCATTGGCCTCCCTGCTTTTGGTCTGATCTGATAGTAGGACAGAGTCCCAGAGTTGGTAGTTAGTTACTAGTTAGCGGGGCTGCTTTATGTAGCTGTTTCTATTTGGTCTATTTAATTACCATCATTACGGCATGTGTGAATGCCATTGCATTTCCAAGTTGGTTGTCTGGGCAGGGGGGTAGGTAACTTTTTTGTGTGTGTAATAATTTTATGACTTGTATGTGTTTTTGCAGTGAAGTTTTACAAACTCTTAGCCATGGGGTATTTTTATTTTCCTTGCATTAACCTGTCATGACTCATGTGTAGCAGGCATCCTCCTTTTTCTGTCCATATTGGTATATGATAGGCCTGCTTGACTTTATTATTGGTTATTTCTGGACTTCATGTGGCTGGGAGCTGTGGTGCTCGTAGTATTAGTCTTCTTTTTTGTGTTTTATACATTGCCCTGTGTGTCTTTCAATTGTTCATGTGTTGGCTTACTGCTTGTTTGACTGACGTTTTCTGTCTTCTTTGCTTGTAGGTGCACAGAAAAAGACTGAGGAGGTGCTGGCTGTTTTCATCCATCGCCCGTTCAACTGCCAGACGGACGTCCTTCAATTGTACGCCATGTGTGGTGTGTGACTCATCTGACCACACATCTCTGCAATTTGTGCTACTGAGTGCTGCTGTGTGCTGCTGACATCAGAAGAAGATGGGTCCTAAGAGAGCAGGTACCAGGTCCTCCACCACCAAGAAAGTTGCTGAGAAGAAGGTACAGAAGAAGGAAGTGTCACTTAAGGCTGGTATGGACCCCCAAACCTTTTTTGGGCCCCCAAAACGTACGCCTGCAGCAGCGGTGTCCGTGGTGCAAGCTGGAGCCAGCACATCCGCATTAGCGGGGGCAAGCCACCAACCCAGGGCCAAGCACATGAGGGTCGAAGAGGTAGCCGGCCTAGTGTTACAAAGCAGTGATACTGAGCCTGAACTTAACTTATCGCTGTCTCAAAGTAGCACACAATCCATGCAAGATGAAAGTGCTGAACAACCGCCGCCAGCAGTAGATGTTCAACAACCACAACCACCGCCCGCAATAGTTGTTCAACAACAACAACCAAATCCCACAGTAGTAGTTGTTGAAGAACCACAGCACGCTATAGTACTTCCTCAAGAACAACAACCACCGTCTCCGCACGCAATAGTGGAAGTTGTTCCTCCCGATGTCGGGGCAGTTCAGGAAGTAGAGCCTCATTCCGAGCAAGAAGAAGAGGAAGCCACTTCTGGAGGTGATCTACTGTCTTTAAATTTACGAAAGGAAAGGAGGGTTAGTGGCAGTGCATCGAGTTCTTCGCATAGCATCCCTTCAGATGACCTTGATAAGGATTGGCATCCACAACGAAGAACTGAGCATTCAAAGGAGAGGCATCAAAAGACCAGGCTGGGAAAAAGGAAGGATCCGTCAAGGCTTGAACTTCCGGAGTTCGATGTAGGTGAACAGGATACTGATGGTGATAAAGACGGGTCTGACACTGACAATGTCATCATCACAAGCGTTATTCCTGGTGCAGAGGATGTAGAGACCAGCATTTTCACCCTATCCAGAAGGGCTGCGATTAGTGATGAGCAGATAGCACGTGTAACTCCTACACACTCAGCGCCCAAAGTAACACCAGCTCCCATTTTTGCATCAGCGAAGGCCCGGCAGCGTGCGACATCCAGCGCAAGCGCCACCTCAACAGAAGGAGGTAGTGGCAGTACTAGTACTGAACTGTCACATAGGGAAATTCAACAAAAAGGCTCCAGTTCATCCGGGATTGGAAGTGGGTCCTCCTCTTCCTATGGCAGGAGACAAAAGTTTAGCTCCCCAGTCTGGGATTTTTTTACGGTTCACCCACATCAGGAGAACATTGCTATATGCACCATTTGTCACACCAATGTTAGTCGTGGTAAGATTGGTACAAACTATGGTACTGGAGGCCCAACGACCCATATGAAAAAAACACACACAATTGTATGGGAGAACCACCTTGCAAGCTTACAAAAAGATGTAAGCACTGGTGTTGGTGGGGAGGATACAGTACTACAAGGTCCACTCATGGAAGAAGAGGGAGACGATGACCTTCTATCTGGGAGTGGTACACCAATGAGCCCTGTCGCCAGCACTGGAGTGGTGCAGTCCAAATCCTCAGCATCAGCAACTTCTCAGTGGCACCAGAGTCAGCCGGAGACACCAAGGGCAAGGAGTGAAAAGTCTGCGTTGAAAGGTGGTCCGTCTAGCAGAACAGACAGAATTACCAAGCAGCTTACCATTACTGGCATGTTTAGGCAGGAGGGAAAGTACGAGCGGAACCACCCAACAGCACGTTTGTACAATGCGAAACTTGCAAAAATGTTGGCACTGGACCTTCTCCCATTTTCATTTGTTGAGGCAGTGGGATTTCGGCAATTAGTGGCAACACTCGCCCCAAAATGGGACGTTCCCAGTCGCTACTATTTTGCAAGAGTTGCTATTCCAGCACTACACCACGACGTGCTGGGATTGATTGGGAAAGCCTTACAACAGAGTGTTGTCCATTGTATCCACCTGACAACCGACATGTGGAGCAGTCGCGAAGCCACAGCAGATTACATGTGCATCACCGCACACTGGATCTCTTTTGCAGGTGTGAAAGACAAGTTAACATCAGGCCTTCTTGACGTTGCTGGGATTTTCAATGACACTCGCAAACATGCAACTGTAGCCATGTTTGGTATGGAGAGAAATCATACTGCTGACAACATTTTGTCTGACTTTAACAGCAAGGTCTTTGAATGGCTGAAACCAAGAGGCCTTAAGATTGGTTTTGTTGCCACCGACAATGGCAGTAATGTAGTGAGGGCAATGAAAGATGGACAGTATTTCAGGGTACCCTGTTTGGCACACTGCATTAACTTAGTCGTGCAAGACTTTCTGAAAAATGAACTCCAAGTCAGCACCATACTGACCATCTGCAGAAGAATATGCACGCATTTTAACCATTCTTTCAAAGCGCTGAAGCTGCTACGCCTCATTCAGCGGGAGCATAATTTGCCAGTCAAAGCACTGATCCAGGAGGTCCCAACACGTTGGAACTCGACTTATTTCATGCTTGAGCGTCTCTTTGAGTAGTACATACCACTGAATGCTTATGTAATGTCAAGAAGATTAGTGGATCCTACTGTTAATCTTAAAAGCCTGACCGTTGAGATGTGGCAGTGGGACATCATTAAATGCTTGACAGAGATGCTACAACCTTTTGAGGTGTTCACACGTGCAGTTAGCAGGGAGGACTGTACTATGGGCCAAGCCATCCCATTGTTGTACATGCTCGAGCAACAGCTGAAGGAGGTCTGTGAAACATACGAAGGTGACGAAGAAAAAGTTGATGCATGTACCTTGGCCAAGGCCTTACGCAACCGCTTATCTGTAAATGCAAGGCTTAAAATGATTGTGTCAGATCCAAATTACATAACTGCAACAATCTTGGATCCACGGTACAAATTGTTTGTCAGCAGTAGCGCAGTCATTCCTTTTTCAGATGGGGATGTTGCCAATTACAAAAGTTCCATAGCTGTGGAAGCTAATGATTTCGAAACTGAACGGCTGTTACTTAAAGGCCTGACAGTGCCAGCCCAGGACAGTCAAAGTACTCCAGGCCATCCTCCTGAGGCAACTCAGGCAAGTTCATCACAGCATGAGAGCGGTGCGTCCGCTTCCCAGCAGGCACCAACAGTACCAAAAGCAGCACCTACACGATCTGATTCAGCAGACACAACCAAAAGCATAACTGCTTTTTTTCTACAGAAGGGGATGGGTAAGTCCGTTGCTGTTGCAAAGGGGAAAGAGGAGCAGCAAAGCCGAGCACCAATGAACACTGAGCGGATGGTTCAGGCCTATCTGGATGACACAACAGAGGTGTTCATGGAGCAAAGCCCATTGGTCTATTGGTATGAAAGAAGGAGACAGTGGCCAGTGCTGAGCAGGCTGGCGATAAAGTATTTGGCTTGTCCTGTAGCCAGTGTCGCCTCTGAGCGGGTTTTCAGTGCTGCTGGTGCCATTGTGACATCGAAAAGGACCAGTCTCTCCCCCAAAAGCGTCGAGAGGCTGACAATGATAAAAATGAATCAACACTTCATACCACCAGACTATACTGTACGTGAATCAGAGCAGGATGAAGAAAGCGAGCCCGAAGAATTCATCACTGCTGGGTTACATGACCTACTGCTGTCCGGACCCGCAGAGTTTGAGGACGAGCACCTCTTCCCTGACCAATAGGCTGTTAAATTGTGACTTTTTCCCTTCTTTTATTTGTGTTATTTATTTTCTTATTAAAAATGACTTTCTGGTGCAAAACTGCTAATCTTAAAATAAAAAGCTCAACCAAATCCATCCCCACCACTCATTCTTTTAATGTACCTACTGGAGTTGCACACCTGTGCATTTATTTTCGCTGTATCTTTTTTAGTTACCTCCTGGAGTTGCACGCCTGTGCATTTATGTTCCATGTTGACTGCACTCCTCAGAGTCTTGCTGCATCTTCTTGACTCCCACTCAAGTCAATACAATTCCATCTTGGCAGCCATACATTTGATGTTGTAGATGGAGTATAGTACAATAACAATAATGTAGCCTCTAACAGTCCCTCCATAATAAGTGAACCGTACATGACTACAGCCATCCTCTATTTCATTTGAAATCTGCAACTCATAATAACTGCCTTGCTGAGTCTTACTGTTAAGGCTACCACCTCTGTCTGCAGGCATTCAGAGACGACTCTTCTGTGTCAAAAGAAACTTGAGCAGGCATCCACAACTGAAGTCAACTTGTTGTGATGACTCGCATTACAAAGGCTCGGCAGCATCTGTGATCAATCTTCTGACAGTGAAAGAGAAGAAGAGCAAAACAGGTATAAAAATGAATGATGCCATGCATTGCATTGGATGTATTTTTTGGCTGACTCTGAGCTAATGTGCATGGAGTTGAAGTATACTAGTAACTTCAGTTCAGACTCACGTGATAGCCAATTCTTCCATGTTATTTACTAATAATAGAAATTATTTACGCACTTGTGTTCCTACTACTACAGATGCAGTCAGGACTTAATTTATCGTAGTCACTCACTACAGACTGAGTTGCTGATGATAATGATGGTGACCACCATATCTTTGCTGTCAGGCAGTTGGATCTGAGCTGATTGATGCACAATGTTTCTTGGAGTGGAATACAAGGTAATAAATAAATACAAATAAGAGTCACAGCACAGTAGACCCAGGCTACTACATGTTTGTGCACAGTGCTGTGGTAGAGTACAATAGTGGTATGATTGATGACTGAGAATGACGCATTGATTTTGTTGATTAATTTTGTAAATGCTAGGTTGCTTTTTCAATTTCATTCACCTTTCTGTGGCTCTGAAATTTTTAGGGAAATGCAGTTTGTATAACGGCCAAACCTGTGTCGTCGTGGGCCTGTTGTTGTGTGCTGGCTCCTGTCTTTTTTTGTACTTCTACATTAAAAATGATATGCAACTAGTAGACTTATACAAATTGTATCCAAGCCGCCTCAGTCTGAAAGTCCTCTCATACGACTACTCCTCTTGTATTGTTTTTTTTATCTTCACTGTATTACAATTTGTTTAGGTCATTCACATTCTTTTGTATTTGCCTTTTCTTTTTCAGGCTGGACATCTTTCACGGTTCACCCACTGCTTTATAGTATGAGCATCAACTCTCATCCTTACCACAGATCCTCATCATCAAGCAATTGGATTGCGGGAAATCAAGAATCATATTCAGCGTGTCCTTTTCTTACGTCCATTGCTTACAATCATTAGCTAGCTGATCAACATCATAAATCATCGTCTTCATTGTTTTGCTTTTGTTGTCTCCAATCTCCATGCGTACTGTTTTTCTTTCTCAAACCTTTCCCAAAACCCCCGTACCCATCCATTAAACAATCCCTAACCCTCTTCCCCCGGGCTGCGTGGTTACATTGAGGTGTGATGTTTCTTACATTAAATATACACCAACAATTTGATCACGCGCTTGCTGGGGCAGATGTGGTCAAAGCAACAATAGTGAAATGTCAACAAGGCATGGCCAGGATCTTCTGCGGCTTCCCAACTCAAGCTCTGTGTATAACGCCAAATAATTTACCATTAACATCAAACAACGAATGCATCTAATGAATTGGCGTAATTTTTTGGGTAACAAAGCATTATGAGTTAGAAAAGTTTGACGTTGCCGTGAGTACTACAAGTAAAGTTGAACTTCTTATCTTCTCTTGCACTTTGTTTCCAGTCCCCAAAACCATTGTTTTGTTTCAGTTTAGCAGTTGCAATATTGGGTCACCCATGCAATGTACTGTACTTACTTATACTACCCCCACATTTTCTGTCACGCAAATGACTGTCTCTTTCTTTTTGTCGCTACTGGCAGGGTCTGTCTACTACTATCACAGAAGTTCTGATTCTGAACCACAGATTCTTCGCCATTGTCTTGGAAATCAAATGCAGCCCTTGCAGTGCCACACTTCATGATAAATCATCATCATCTCATCAGCAATCACAGGTAAGATAAGTTTGCAGTGAGGTATAACGCAAGACAGACTGGTCGTTCTTCTAATACTACAAATATAACTCGGTGAGGGTTTACTGCATCTATCTGTTTGCATGTTAAAGATGTGGGCAATATATTTTATTATTAAAAAGCACTGTCCGCCGACCTGCATGGCCAAATTAAACCTTGCGAGGTTGCACAACGTACATTATTTGGTGAAACACTCCCCCCTCCAACCCCGCAAGAAACGCAAATGAACTTCAAATGTTTTCTTTTTAACATAACTTTGTGTCTCGTTTATTTTAACATAATGTAATATATAACTAAAGATGATACAAAAATAAAATATATATAAATCCTACACCAAGCTGTCCCCCTACCCGCCTCCCCTAACCCCAACCAAATTCCCACGCTCAATGTCATGTAAAAAAAAAGTAAAAACCCAACACCCAATTCCCACCCACCAACAAAAGGATTGAAAAAGGGGCAAACAGGGTCCATCTCATAGCCGGCGGGCTTTTAAGTGTGGATCCACCAGGATCTTTACACGCTCCTCTATCTGTTTTTTAGTCTGACTGCTTTGAGCCTCCAGCCTGGCTACCCGGAGGAGAATTTTTCGCTGGAACTGGCGGCACCTACATTGGCAGCCATGTTGTTGTGGGGGGGTGGACGATGCGGGGAAAATCTGGCGGCGGGCGGCTGCCTGAGCACGCCGACGTACTCCTGCAGGCTTGGGGGCCGGGGCATTGGAAGAGGCAGCAGCTGCTGCCGCCGCCTCCTCCTCCTCCTCCTCGGCCTGAGCCACCAGCCGGCGGTAGGCCTCAACGATGGCCTGCAGTTTCCGCTGACGGGCCCGGACTGCCAGCTCCTTCCTCATTGGTTTAGAAGGAGTAACTATAAAGAAAGAGACAGAATTGTTGTAATCAAAAATCCCAGCAAATAAAGAACGCAAAATGGATCCAACACATAGTGGGCGGCACAGTACAGTAGCAATAGCAAGCAAGTTGAGTACCTAAAATGATGTTTTATCTATCTTGAACATTCTACGCCTTATATACTTCATTTGTCTGCCTTTTTGGCACGGCATTATGCCTGCCCTAGTAACATAGCAGGGGTGTACTTCAACGGTCACATACGAACACCTGTCTTTTTCATATCTCGTTTTTTTATATCATATACTCTGTGCTTCCGGGAAAAGTGACAGTCTCAAACTAACATTAAATTAACAGTGGCCAGCTAGTACTAGTAAATGTCTACTCTAGAGACTATCATTCTTTATATCGCCAACAAACGTTAGGTGGTTTGTGTTTCGCCAGCAACGACCCGGAATGCATCCAGTCATCCCCTCCTTCCCTTGCCTTTGTGTTTAACCAAAACACCGCTGCCAACACTAGTATCCACTATCCACTAACCACCAATATTGGATGTGTCTCCCACCCACGCAGGCAGCTGTGTTTTCCACTTTCTATGCTTCCACAACAACCCACGCATCCAACTGCTCTCAAACACCTGCATTGCTGATTCCAAAGTATCCTTCTATATTATATGATTAGAGCTTTTTCCTTGCACCTTTCATCATACTTAAAATCAATCTCATGTTAATCCATCGCGGTCATGTAATGTTGTGGATAAGACTTTTTTAGTCTGCCACCAACCTTTCACAGCTGAGTTGTAGTCACATAGAAGAGGCATGTATAACTAATTTTATCAATTCTGGCCGGTGGTAATGCTTTTGCTAAGCTTGGTAACTAATGAGAACAGTGGCGTCATATCTTGTCCAGTAGAACTTCAAGTTCATTATAAATATCAGAGTACAGTGAGGAAGTTTTCCCCACCCACCAATTAATGCGGATCACTATTGAATGTAACTTACCATCGCCCACCGTTGTTGTCTCCTCCCCCGCTGCTGCCGGTGCTGCTGTAGGTGCCTCTGGTGGTCCTCCATTCCCCTCCGGGATCGCCTCTGCTGACGGCGTTGCAGCGCCGCTGCCCCCGTCGGCACTGGTGGATGGTACCGGTTCTGCAAAAATAAAAATAAGTCATTAAGTACACCTTTTTAGATGGATGCACAGCCCCCATTGTACTTGTTCACCAAGAACGGAGTTCTGCAAAACAGTTAAGTACAACGTAATCACTAGTAGTCCACATTGCCTAGTACAGCAGAGTAAGTAACACACTACACATATCAGCATTTATTTGGTATGGTATGGTACCCAAGCTCATCTCATCTATACTGCTACTCTAGTCCTTGGAAAGTTAGACTGAACCATGTAACCTAACCAGTTTACTTTGTACATCAATGACATGTCTACAGTTTTGCGCATGCTACCTCACAGCTTGTTGCGCAGTACGAGAAGACGCCTTTGAGGCCACATGATAGTTCAAAGCATACACCTGAAGAGTTTGGAAAATAGAGGCCCGTATTTACTTTTTGAATGTGGATTGTGGAATCCAGTTTCCTTACAGCCTCAGGTTACACCTTTTTTTTAGCATGACAGCTAAAAAGTTGAATAAATGTAAGTAATGTTTTCATACTGTCTAACGTGCACCACTTTTGTCATTATCTTTCGGCAGATGAGAAGATTTACTTCTACGAAGCAAAGATTTGCAGAGCTTACCAACAAGAGGCATATGCAACCAGTATACGTTCAATGGTGAGGGGTCTCCGACATTTCCCACATTTCCCTATCGTGCACTGGTAGCTGTACAAATGTAGAATACTTTTTATTGAGCCTTTTTTAACTCTGGATTTCTTCTGGTGGCCCTGCCCTTGACGTATTTGACAGAACAACTTAAAAACATTGATGTTACTTACTTAGTTACTTCTAACAAAATAAAGGTTTTGAAGTACCACATTGACTCGGAAGTATATTTTCAGTGTCTGTTGTCTTGTAGACTTACACGAGAGAGTGAGAAAAAGGGGGTTACTTAGGTTATGGATTGTGTAATAAAAGCATTTGGCATCTTCATATTGGGGTTCAGGAAAGGGGTAATTGAATAATTGACCAATGACTGAGCCCATATAGGTTGTCGTTCATTGAATTGTGGGTTCCTCTGAGTTCTGTGACTGAGGTGTAAGACTGTAAGTAAGTAAGGTCCAACCTGCCTATCAACAACAACATCCAATTTTGGGGTGCATACATAGTTATGTATGTCACTGCATAGAAGAATACCCGCAAGAGTAGTAGTGGTATTCATTACTAACGCTTACAAAATAGTAGACCAACATCTGCATGCATACTTGGTTGGTGTCAATTGCCAAAGAAGAGACATTACAGAGGAAAAAGCATAAGACAGGAGTGGACCCTGTGCCTTCCGCTATTCGATCACAGATTTTTTGAAAAGATTGATACCTTAACTAAACAGTTAGGTGAAATGTCATTAATCGGTTGGAAAAAAAGCTCCGTTTGAAAGTTAGGGAAATATCATTGTTCCAAAAGAAAACACTGTTGGACTTACTAGGGACGGCAGCAGGATCCTCAGTAGAGGAGCTCTGTGCCTGTGGTTCACAATCACGTTCACCCGCCGACTCGGTCCCAGCCTTCTGCTTGCCCCTGGGTTCTGTGGTTCATGTAAGAAATAATAAAGAAAGAGAAAACATTGAGTGCTGTGAAACATAGACAGCAAGCATTTCAAAAACCACTGCTACAACATTAAAAGAAACAAACATTGGTCTACCAAATGACTACTGCCTTGCATGATTCACTGACTAGTGTACTTGGTGAAAACAAATCAAATGTTCCATAAACATTCTGATTGCAGATTACTAAGTAACACAGAGGCAGTAAGACCTGAACAACACCACAGATTCAAGAATGGGGTAATCAATCAATTATCTGTAAGTAGCCATTTCTTTTTCATTTTTTGCCAGCAAAATGCATAGATCGCAAGGAGGAGACATGCTTAACTTTGTGCATACTAACTAACACGGAATTGTACGTTCATGGCATCATATTTTGTTTTGCTACTGACTGAATGCTACTGCTGCCCTACCCACTCAATAAACAAACTACATCAGTTCTATGGAGGGCTGAGGCAGGGGCGGCTATAGGCTCATGGTGGTCCTGGACTCCTGGCCAGGGAGCGTAGGTGGGGGGCCCGGAAGAGGAGGTCGGGGCGGAGCACGGAGGCCAGTGAAGAGGGGGGAGTCAGGGTGTTTGGAAGTGGAACAGAGCCGGAGGCACCAAATCCCTGCCAGGGGCCGCCACGCAAATATGTATCCATCCTCTGAGGATTATTAAATTAAGGATATATATTGGTGGGGTGGCCCCTGGCGTTTGGTGGCCCTGTGCAGTTGCACAGCTTGAACATGCCTAAATCCGGCCCTGGCTGAGGTAAGAAGAACAAAGTAACTTTTGCATTCATTGCCAGAGGAGTATTATTCATGCAGAAGAGAAGGCCGTGAAAAAAAGATACAATATGCATTGCAAACACGTACAATTATCCATCAACGGCTATTTCACTGACGGACAAAGGAAGGACAAGACTCTATTAATAGCATTAACTAACTTCAGTTCTCTACAATAAAGAAAATCTCACACCAATAAACAGCAAAAGCTAGCGCCAAATTGAACACGCAAGAGTCAGTGAGGATGAAGAAGCGCAGCATAGACCAGTGTCATACAATTACAGTAGATATAATAACGGAATACATCGGAAATGTAACTAGGAGCACCAGTCATCGCGTTACTTATTCAGCCAAGATTTACAAAGATACAACAACAATACTTATACTACTATAGAGATATATTATACACACACTTTTTTTTTTTGGGTAGCCACTCACCAAGACCCACGACCTCGACGCCAAGCAGGTCCAACAGGTCCTGCTCCCGGTCCAAAATGTCTGCCCAACGGTGGGTCAGCTGGTGGTGGGTACGCCGGATACCGGAGCAGCGGAAGACTGCCCGACGCACCTTCACCCACCGCTGGAGACGCTCCTCAATATGCTGGTAGCCGGAGCCGGGCCTGCCACCTGCTGCCAACATCAAGGGGAGGTAGCGCTGGATAAAGAAAACCAGGGCAGCCACCTCCTCCTCCCCAAAAAGTTGGCGGGGCCTCACCCCTTGGGGGCGCATTCTGCCGCAAGGCAGCCTAGTTTTTTGGGGCACTGGCGCCTTGCCCTTTGAGCCGCCGCTGCTGCTGGCGCCCTTGACCATGGTTCTGGGTGGAGGGTAGAAGAAAACTAAAAGTTCAAGACAAAAAGGTAGGGGAAAGAAGAAGCAAGGTAAAAGAACAAGAAGGAAGTATAAAAAGCAATAGAAAAGTTGTAAAAGTAGAAATAAAATGAAAAATATAAACCTAGGCACAGAGAGAAATAGGTAATAACTAAAGAAAGTTAGAAAAAGTGGGTAAAAAGACAAGGATTAAAGAGATTTTAACAGGATGCAAAAGTAGGCCCAAAACCATAGCCAGAGTGTGTGATCCAAGATGGCTGCGCCCATCGCGACCGCATGGGTAGGTTCGCGCGATATTTAGCGCGATCACGCACTTTTGTAGTGCGAACGAGAAGATGAGTTCCCGAACATGTCTTGCACAACGCGACCACGTTAATTGTGACCCGGAACAGGAAATAAGGGAACGCAAGCAGGCGGGACAAACCTCTGGGGTAATTTAGCGCGCTAGCCATCCCGAGCATGCAGGCAACGCCCCGAACACGCGCACCGCGCTCCCGAAGACGAAAAACGGCGCGCGAACGGGCCCAGCAAGCAACTCCGCATGCTTGCGGAGCTACGCGTAGTTCGCGGAGTGCAACTACGTCTTTGCGTAGCTCCGCGGAGTCCGACTCCGCAAACTACGCCCAGGGTTACTATTTACCTGCTAAGTGAATTTCCTTTCATAGGTTGACATTGACTGGTTTCAGTTGCAAATTCTTCTAAGTGTGCAGTTTTCGAACTTTAAAATATTCACCTTAAGTCATCCGAAGAACTAAGAGAGAAACCAGTGCTGCATTTTTTAGCCCACTCTGTAGTTCTAAGCATACTTACAAGTACCTTGTGTTTCCTTCCATAGGAATCCCATTCCTATAAAAAAAAATGAACAAATTTAGATTTGCGGGTCAGGCTCTAGGGAATGGGGTCCAGGGCCCCAAAAAAATAAAATGAAGGGGGGGCCACACAATGTAATGTAAGTTAAAAAATAAAATATCTAAACATAAATAGTTTAAAAAAAATAAGTAAATCAGTATAAAAATAAATAAATATAAGAATAAATATATTTAAAAATTGTCATTTACAAAACCTTTAAAATTTACTGAAACTAGCAGCTTCGGCTCAGCGGCAGCTTCGAGTGGGAAGGTAAGCGATCCCAAAATGAGTGGTGGGTGCTCTGATGTAACCGCTGCTGTGACCTCATCAAAAGAAGCGGAAACCACAGGGCACCCCTCATCAGACCATTCCAATGCTCTACTGCATCTCGAGGTTCCCTTCCCTCCCATCCCTGCTACTACAAGGGGGCTAGCGCCTCGCACTCAGCTAGTAAGCACTCCCTTGGACAATAACAGTGGTATTAAAAACAACGCTCTCCCACGGGACAGTCCCAATGGTATAGGGATAGACTGCCCTGCAACTGCACGATCACCTATGGTCCCAGGCACCACTCAGCATGGCTTCAAGCCAAGAACACCTGATAATCAGGATCAATTCTATTCTCTCACAGATGAATCTGAATTATCGGATGTGAGCATCTCTTTGTCAAGTGGAGATGAGGAAAGCAAATGGAGCAACAGCTCTAACTCCGAAGTACAGAGCCCTAAACATCGCTCTAAGACAGTGCAAAAGAAGAAGATGAGGGATCATCACAAGAGGACAAATGGACTTTCTGATATTGAGGATACTGAGTTGAAATGGGATTACAATGACACATCTTTAACGATCTGTTCCAACGCTTCTGGAATTTCAGGTGGCAAACAAACCACGATTGACACTGGCGGTCCCCATGGGGGGGCAGAAAAGAGCGAACCCGCTTTAATAGACATTTTACAATCTATTAAAAACTTTCAAGCAGAAGTAAAATCAGACAACCACAAATCTCAACTGGCAGCTAAAAAACTGCAAGGAGTAGTTAGAAAAGTGGGGAAAACCTGTGCCAAAATTGTTTACCGTATGGCATCGGTGGAAGAGAGAACTGAACAACTAGAGAAGGATTTTACCTCTCTGAAAACAAAAACAGAGGAGCATGAGGGGGCAATAAAAGATTACCTGTGGAAAATGGAGGAGCAGGAAAATTGACGAAGGTGTAACAACCTCCGCTTCTTAGGGATTCCAGAAGGTGTTGAGAAGGATGACCCCAAAAAGTGTATGGTCTTTTTCCTTAGGGGGGCATTCCCTGAACTACAATCATGGGATTGGGACAAGGAAATCCTAGGAGCACATAGATTTCCTCTAACACCTCTACGCAGTCACCCCCCCGCGCTATGCTGTTGTTTTTTGGTAACTTTCTGCTTCGGCAGGCACTGTATGATCTTGCTAGACCTACAAACAAGACAGCGTTCGAAGGAATTACGTTCTTTACTGGGCCTGATTTCGCACACGCCACAGTTGAGTGCGGGTGGAGACTTAGATAGGTCTTTGACCCCTTTCAAAAACTCGGAGCTATTGTATATCTCCAGAACCCCGCGAGACTGAAAATTATTCACCAAGGGAACACTCGTAGCTTCATTTCCGAAATACAGGTCAAAAAGTATCTGGATGAAATCTCAGGACATAAGTGAAAGAGCTATGTAAAGGTGTCGGGGATATTTTGGCTAAATTACACGTATTGTAAGCTTGTGTTACAGAAGATAATAACTAGAGGGTTAGGGTAGGACCTGGTGTATATATGGCGAGGTACGCAGTACCCTTTAAATTTTGATGATTTTGATGTTTTGGCTTTATGAGTGGTGTTTCAGACTGGGCTTTTGTTTTGGGTACCTTTTTATTGATGTTGGGAGTTTCTTTTTTGTATTTTGATAAACACTACATATGGGGGGTGTTTCAGCGGACTCACTGGAGTATTGTATGACGGACCCCACACCCCTGGCCCGAAATGGCCAGGTAACCTCCAGTATAGGTGGGGGGTGGGGGGGTAGGGGTGGACAGAGGGGGGGAAGGGCTGAGGGTCAGGCAAGTTTTCAATACAAGTAAGAAGCTAGAACAACCAAAGCAGGGTTTTTCAACATGCTGGAAATATCAGAGTTTGTTACCCCAAATGGGGTAGATGGAACTTAAAAAAATGGGGGCACTAGGGTGTTATCCCTAAATATCTGTGGTTTAAATGATGTAAAGAAATGGCAAAATGTTGCTATAGGTTTACAAACTATGGGTGCTAATGTTGTTTGTTTGCAGGAAATCCACATTCAGGGCTTTCAAACATACCTCTTAAAAAACACTGGCTTATAAACTCGTTTGTGCAACGACACACGGGGCTCCGGTGCGGGGGGTTGCTATTTTTGCCAAGGGTACAGGATATACTTTTTCCAGCTGTAAGAATGATACATTTGGCCGTAGGGCAATCACAGAATGCCAGGATGGACAGGGGCAGAAGATAACAAATTGTGTCATTTATGGGAGCAATAGTGCAATAGTGATGACCCGTCTGTTTTCAATGACATTTCTAATGAGCTCTCACACTGGCCTTTACCTTTATTGATCTGCAGGGACTTTAATGTTAACCTCCCCAGTGACTGGTCTATTAAGGATGATTGGCTGTACAAAGGCAGAAAACCCAAGGTCTTTGAGGCGATAAAACACATGTGCTATACACACTGGCTTATAGACGGGTGGCAAAGCTCCAATTGATCCTGGCTATACTTTTGTTTCCCAGTCCACATCATACACACGTCAGAATAGATGTTTTTCTGTTGTCCAATTCACTGAAATCTAATTCCCAAATCATGAAATTGCCTAGAATTCTTTCAGATCACAACCCCCTTATCTGTGCACTTGATTTTGCACAAGGCTACTCCACACCCAGATCATGGACATTTAAGAAATCCCTGTTGTCGGATCACTTGTATTGTACACATATGCGAGAATGGATCCCTAATTTATTAAAAGATAACCTCAGTAGTGCCTCTATTGATGTTATGTGGGATGCCCTTAAAGCAGGGATTTACGCTGAAACGCTGCTATTTTCAATAAAGGTGAATAAAATTGCCAAAGAAGCTATGAGTGAGCTACAGGAAAAACTTAGATGGGCCGAGAAAGGGTTAATAAGTGCCACCATGGAGAGCCAAGGGTTAGAAGAGATTCAATAAAAAAAGACCCTGCCAATAGAGAGATGGCGTATGAGGTTAATAAGCAGGTCGGCCACCAGATCGCTGTCCGTATGAGACAACAGGTGTCATCAAATCTGATTCGGGAGATAGCGGACCCATTGAAAGGCCAAATTGCGGACCCAAAACTGATCAGAGAAGTTTTTTGGTAATTTTATAGTACCCTTTCCACAGAGGTGGGGGAGGAAATGCAGCAGAGATTCAAACCTATTTAGATAGTAGCAGTATCGTTGGGTTTAGCGAATTAGATCAAGCTTTGCTAGAAGAAAGTCCCAATCTAGAAGAAATAGTAACTATAATAAAAAATCTACAGAGAGGAAAAGCAACAGGTTTAGATAGTCTACCATATGAATTCTTTTTTGTTTTTTTGGACCAGTTGAAAGGTATTTTACTTGATTTTTTATCTACATTTTCAAGGGAGGGCAGCCCCCAATTCATGGTCCAGGGCATATATAGTAATTTTTCCTCAAAAAAATAAACCGCCAGATCAACTAGGCTCATATCAGTCCATCACTCTTATAAACGCAGACTCCAACATTTTTAAAAACTTCTGGAAAATCGAATCGCCACAAGGTCATAACCAGCTACCAGCATGGCTTTATGTCTGGAAGATCGAAGGTTAATCACATCCACAGAGTGATTACTTTATTTGATCACTCAGAAGTTGCAGGAAACCCTATGGCGTTGGTTCTTCTTGATGCCGAGAAGGCCTTCGATAGGGTCTCCTAGCAGTTTTTGTGGTCCATCATGTCCAGGGTTGGTATCCCTAGGGTGTTCATTCAAGCGGTACAAAAGTTATTTGTCAATCCCAGGGCTATGGTATCGGTGAATGGCATTCTTACAAAGGAGCTGAGTATATCTCGAGGAACCAGGCAGGGGTGCCCATGCTCCCCCTACTCTTTGCGTTATATCTCGATCCTTTTATTCACAGATTAGAAAGGAACAGTGAGATAGAACCCATTTTATCACAGGAATATGCCACTAAAACCTTTGCTTACGCTGATGATATAGCAATTGTTATCACAAATCCAAGAGCAGCCAAGACCGCTATTACTAGGGAGGCTATAAAATTTGGAAGTATATCGGGATATGCACTCAATGAGGGAAAGACTCAGGTTGTGGTAAATAAGGAAATAGAGATGGACGACCCTTTAGTGGTAAATGAGGTGACGTACCTGGGGATTTCCATCAGAACCTAATTTGAAGGCTTGGTGGAGTTAAATGTGAAGCTAATGTTGGACTCCATGCAAAAGGATCTGCGAAGGCTAGATAACTTACATCTCTCTTTAATAGGTAGGCCTAACGCCTTGAAAATGGTCTTTTTCCCTAAAATCCTCTACTTATTTAGAGCCATTTGCCTAGAATTCCCCGTCCAATGCTTTAAAACTATGGAACGCATGCATATATATATAAATTCACTGAAAAACCATCATTTTTAGGGGTGTTATAGTTAGCTAGACATTTCACTCGTACAAAACCATTGAAATTCCCCTGTTAAAGTTAGTTGTACTAACTATAACTTGCGCACCCGCAATCCACTGCTCATGATGTCACATATTACATCATTCATGACATGGTCAGTGACATTACTGATGACATCACTGATGACTTCTCAAATTAGATCACTGATGACATCACTAATGACATCATCCAGTGAATGTGGTTTGGTTCGATATTTAAATATGTGTTATATATATAGCAATCTGCAATTAAGATTTTTTTTTGTATCCTCATTTGCCTACTCGCCACCCATTTCTATCAACGGAACCACCACTGGGCTTTTTATCTCATATGCTGGTAGGAGGAAAGAAGCATAAGCCTCACCTGTTTTTGAGTCAGCTTCCCGCTCCAAAAATACCCATCCACTCCATGCCAACTGACTCAACAAGCGTGCCCACCTCATCCTCTAGTATCGACCTGGATTAAAAAGAAATAACTACCAGCGAGATAGACAGATGCTTAATCATCAGCCTTCTATTTTTTTTTCTTTTCCTTTGTTATTTACATTATTTCCCACCCTCTCCAACTACAACCTCACCCAAAACGTGAAGTAAAGGGTAGCCAAAAACCTCGTCTTTTCTTGGTGTGATCTGAAATGTCCAACTTTGCAGTGTATCTTATGGCCAATATCCAGTCCATTACTTTGGGGGAGAGCGGTGAAACCCACAACTTGCACAACTCTCTACGGGCTAAAAAAATTGCATAAAAAATAAGTTTCGCATTATCATTCATGCTTTTTCTCTCTAATTCATATCTCCCCGTTATTGCCAGTTCGGGGCTTACCTCAATCTGGAGATTCAGGGCTTGAGACAGACAGCTACTTACATCCAGCCAAAACTGTCTTATATTCAGACAGAACACGAACATATGTAGGTCATCTGCATTCTGGGTCTTGCACTTTAGACATTCCACCATACCGCCGGCTTTACATTTCGAAAGTCTGCGAGGGGACCAGTACGCCCTGTGGATCGTAAACAAATGGTTTCCCCTTAAGTTTGCAGGTTTAACAATTTTGTAAAGCATAGCCATTGTTACTTGCCATTGGTTCTCCGTCGCTATCTTCGGCAAGCATTCCTTCCATAAAACCTCCGGAAGCAGAAAAGGACCATCATCCAAGTCCAGTATCATCCAATACCACATGGCCACCTCCTTCTTGAAGACCCCCTCTGATTGAGCTTTACTTCAAAGTCATTTGGAACACCAACTATATTGTCAGAATTACTGGCCCAACTCTGAATCTGCAAATACTTATATCTTGAAAAAACATGCCCCCACATTTGCTGACACTGGCCCCAAGGCACCAACTTGCCTTCCTGGAACAAGTCCTTCCATCTCTGGAACAGGCCCGCCCTCTTTAGCGGGAGAGCCAAAGCATCCTTTGTCCACGGCGGAGACCCTGGAGACTCCCACAACAGAGCCATATAACTATAATACAGTAATTTTAATAACTTCCTTATCTTATACCAGATCTCCGCCAAATCCCAAAGCACCTTAAGTCTGACCTTTTTAAAAAATTTAGGGTCTGCAAACGTATAAAGAAAACCAAAATCCTTATAGTTGCAGCTCTTTAACATTACACCAAACAGTCCTCCAATCATCGACGAGGTCAGGGTACCCAGCAACATCCTACAGTTTTTTAAACAGAAGGCCCACGAGTAAATTTGCAAGTCCAGGGCCGCCAAACCTCTCTTGCTTACTCTCCTCCTTAGTTTTTTTCCAGGAGAGGCGCGACCCCTTTGACGCCCATATAAATGAGGCTATCTCACTCTGCAATTTTGCCAGCCGCCACTCTTTCTTAAACCCAAGGGGGATAGTCTCAAACAAAAATGTAACCTTCAGCAGTATGACCATCTTAATTAAATTAGTACAGCCATACAAAGACAGTGGTAAGTGCATCCAACCCTTAAGAGTGGCCGAAATTTTTTTTTTTATCTTGAAGAAATTCACTTTAGTAAGATCCTCAATATTTTGGGTAATCCTAACCCCAAAATATCTCATTTCTGTCTAACTGGCTATCCCTTCTGCATTCAAGTTCCACGTCATAATCTCAGTTTTGACCTGATTTATCTCATAACATGAAACTGCCCCGAATTCTTTAGTCAATTCTACAAGACCCTCCAAAGACTGGTGCAAATTAGAAGAATAAATAATATCATCTGCATACAAGCCCATTTTTTTCCAGTCCCTAAACACAAATGGGGGTATCCTATCCAAACTCCTAATTCTACAGGCTAAAGGTTCTATGTATAAATAAAATAGCAAGGATGATAAGGACACCCTTGTCTTGTCCCACGCATTATTTTAACAGGCTGGGTTAATATCCTGTTGACCAGAACACGTGATGTCGGAGAACAATATAAGGACAGAAGAGACTCAGTAAAGTTTTTCCCTAACTTAAGATGTTGCAGGAGTGCCTTTAAGAAAACCCAGTTTACCCGGTCAAAAGCCTAGCGGCGTCCAAAGCAATCCCCACCAAGGGAGATGTATGAGCAGAGGCCATATCTATAATAACAATGAGAGAAAAAGTTAACTCTTTCAAAAAAAAACCCTTAATAAAACCTTTTTGGTCTTGGTGGATCAGCTTTGGGATAACCCTACTTAATCTATCTACCATAATTTTTGAAAAAGCTTATAATCGCAATTTGGTAGCGATATCGGTCTATATGAATCCATATATCTGGGTGACTTTCCTGGCTTAGGAATTAGAGAGATTGTTGCCTCATTCCAGGAACTAGGTATAGTAGCATTACCAGTAAATATCTGATTAAACAATTGGCACAATATAGGAGCAATGACATCTGCCAGCACGTTATATACCTCTACCCGAAGACAATCCAGACCTGGTGCCTTTCCTCTCTTACTCTCTTTAATAACCCATACCCCCTCTGCTTGGGATATTATATTATTTAACACCCCAACTAGATCACCTGAAAGAGGTTCCATATGTTGTAACCACCCCTCAATCTCCGAGTGTCTTGGAAATAGATCTTCCCTATATATATTCAGAAAAAACTCATAAAAAGCTTCCGCTATCCCCCTGCTATCCGTTATAGTGACAGCAGAATCAACTTTTTTTACTTCTTTTATCTGGTTCCGTTCCTGGTCTCTTTTAGCTTTCCACGCTAGAAGTTTACTGCACCCTTCTCCATAGCAAAAATGAGCCAACTGACTAACTTCCCACTTTTCCTTAACTCTCTGTGACAACACTGTTGTTAATTCTACCTTTAATGCAAGCAACTTATTTGTTGCCTCCTCCTTCTTCTTGTGGTTCCCCTGTCTTAATATTTTAGCCTCCCATGAACAAATTTCCTCCTCCAAGTCCAAAACCTTCCTATGATATAACCTTCTCTTCTTAGCACCCTGAGCTCCCAGTCTCCCTCTCAAAGCATACAGGTGTCCCACACAATCTCCACTTTAGCTGACCCTTTGTTTTTCTCTAAAAGCACCTGTACTTCACCACTAAGAACTTCTAAATAGGCCCTATCTAAGAGGATTGTGCGATCCAGCCTCCAAGTTGAAGTCAAACCTTCTGCTCCCAGCTTTAAATTCATTAGAACTGCTGAATGGTCTGAAACATGGGCGTCGAGATGTTCCACCTTTGTAACCCAATCTTTTAGCCTTACGTCAGTTAAAAAGTAATCTATACGAGACCTATGGTTGTATGTTTTGTTGTAGTAAGCGTATCCTGACTGCTGACCTGCTTTTATTCTCCATATATTACACAATCCTTGATGTGCCATAAGCATTTTTATTCTGGCAGACATTTTACCGTTTACCATAGCTCTACTTTTTTCTGAACGATCCCGCTTACCGTCCAACACTACATTTAAATCTCCGGCCATAACTGTTTTTCCTGAAAAACCTAATAATTCCCCAGCCAACTCATCCAAGGGGGCCACATCATCTAAATTCAGCCCATAATTACCGACAACCACCAGCATTTTCCCTGCCACCTTTAATTTCACAATCACCCATCTGCCCCTCTTATCTGTTGCCTTACCTTCTATAACAACCTTGACCCCCTTCCTAATCAGAATTGCCACCCCCTTTGTAACTATTTCCTGAGGTGTAAAAAATGCGCTAGCAATCCAATGTTGAACCGAAAAAATCTCCTTACTTTCCTTATTGGTCAAATGCGTCTCCTGTAAAATAATAACATGCGCAGAGGAATCTTCCAAATATTTTAAAATTAATTGCCTCCAGGACTTTACTCGTAAGCCATTAACATTCCATGTGAGAAATATTAATTCCATGGAGTTAACCCCACTCATAACAGCTGACATACAACTCCCACCTTATGGTGGCAAGAATGCTTCTGAGGATATTTTTATTCTTTTCCCCCTCCCCCTCCCTCCTTTTCCCCTCCGACCTCTCCTCCCTACCCCGTGCCCCCCCCATCTCCCCCTCCCTCCCCCCCACCCTTGGAAAACCAAATCAAAACACCCATGGCCTTGGCCTTGTAGGTGTCCCTAGTGGTCGGTACACAACACATTACCTAAGTCTCCCTACACATCAATACTACTACCGAGCAGAAAACCGACCTTCACTAATCAGCTCCCCCTCTGCCTTATCAATTACTTCCCTTGACATTGTTCCAAAAAGGCATCCACTTCCTCAACCGCCCGGAACAAATACATTTTGTTTTGCCACATAATTTTTAGGAAAGCTGGGAATTTTAATGGGACCGTAGCCCCCAATGCTCTTAATGGTTCCATGCGCTTCCCCAGCTCCCATTACCTGTTGGCTGTAGCAGGTGACAAATCTGACCTTACTTCCACTGAAGTTCCGTCTACCAATATACTCTTCTTATTAAGAGCGGTAGCCAATATTTTTTCCTTCCAATTATATGTCAAGAAATTAATCAGCATCTTTCTGTGTTTAGAGCGGTTTGGGTTCAACCTGAAAGGATCTCGATGAATCCTCTGAATATCACGCAATAACACTTCTTCTGCTTCTTCTAGCTGTAACTCTGTCTTAAGCAATTGCACTACATATTTTTTTATATCAGATCCCTCTTTTCCTTCTGGTAACTTCAGACTTTTTAGATTATTTTGCCTTTGCATATTTTCAAGCCTCTCGACTCTATCATCACTCTTTAAATTTAATGGCCTAAATCTCTTTATGATTATCTAAAACCCTCTCACGCATCACTTTAACTTCAGAATCCAACAATTCAGTAAGGGCACTTAATTTGTCAAACTCAGCCTCCAATAAACTGCAAGAAGCTCTTATACTCTCTTGGTTTTTATTGGAAGCCTCAAAACCCTGATGAATATCCTTCTCCAATTTTTTAAGAAGGGCTAAAACTGAACAATTAGAACTATCTAACTCAAGATCGACCCCAGATTCTCCCAGAAGCTTATGATCTCTCATTTGGCTGCATGCTATCACCAGGGCCTCTCCCCCCAAGTTCCCCCCCCTAAGTTCCCCACCTCTGGGAGACCCTCAACAAGCGACACTGCATCCAACTGCCATGGGGTGCCTGTATTACCCACTTCATCATTATTCTGTGCATTCTCCCCCTCTTCCTCCATCTCTATCGTCAAAGCTTGAAACTGATTAAGGGTTAAAGGCAAAGACCAGTCCCGCACTTCCGAATTCTTCAAGCCGCCCTCTGTACCCCTTTTACCCTTTTCAATGTCAGTATCCTGATTAGACAGTGTAGGGTGTGCCTTCAATATTAGTACTTTTGGAATATGCTTGAAATAGGAATTTAGAGACGGGGTCGTCTTTAACTTATATTCCAGACCCTTTTGTTTTCCTTTTTTGGTGTCCGCCTCCCCTCCTTTACAGTTTTACCCTTCTTTGACCGAGCAAAACTTCCAGTTTTTCTTAGCTGGGGCTTTCAGCTTACACAGCGATGTATCGCCTCCCCCCTTCCTCGTGCTTATTAGCGTGCACCTGGGGTGTTCTGCAGCTATTGCTATATTCTTAATCTCCGATTTAGCAACCGAACATGAGGGTGGGGGGATCCTTTCACAATTCCCCTTGCTCCCTTTACCCCAGACAAAACCACTGCCAGAGGCTCCTGTCCTTTCTCACGACCCCCGGCACCTCTCAAGGGAATCCTCGCCTCTGCTCGCCGCCCTCTACCAAGCTCCAGCGCCGCTCTGCTCTAACTACCACTCCCCGGCTCTGTTACCGATTCAGGCTCCTCCTCCGCCTCCACAAAACTCAGTCCGGTCACTCCAGCTTCAGCCGCCATACGTTTCAAAACGCCGCAAAAGCTGTCCACAGGAATACAAAAAAAACTGATATCCGCTCACAACATAATACAAAGGTGAGCTAACAAACAATTCCGCTCCTCCGTCCCTTATCCGGCCGGTCTCTGCCCCAGCACTCTTTCCTCACACCGCCACGACCCCTGACACGCGCGACCCGCTTCTAGCCGGCCGCCATGTTTTCCGCAGTCCGCCCATTCTAACTGCGGAAATTCTATCAAATCTGCAATTAAGATTGAGTGGATGTATAAGTGTCTGGATGGAGCATTTAGTAGCACTGTGATTGACTGTCTAAGTGACTAATTTAAAGTGCCTCACTAAATATATGGGATATTGATTAAACTGTGTAAATATCTGTTTCACTGTATCTCTTGCCGTTTTATCGGCAGTTTCCTGCCAATAAAACGGCGATAATTTTAACACCGGTCCTTGATAATATGCACCTAAGTTTACTGGTCAAAAAAAAGAGCAATGGGCCATATTATCCAGAAAGGCCAAAACATTATCGTTGTGTTTTTTCGGCAGGAAACTGCCGATAAAGTGGCGATAATGGGCTTGATAACATGCCCTTGTGAATAACCATAGAAGCCCAGGTTAACATCAGAACTTGGGCTGCTATGGGAATTTAGAAGGGCCTATGGTTTTTTATTAATGTTGGGAGGGTGGGCTTGGTATTACGTCCTTGTTAATTGCAATAGAAGCCTATGTTCTGGTGTTAACATGGGCTTCTATGGGAAATAACAAGGCCGTATTATGATGGTGATTATCGCCATTTTATCAGCAGTTTCTTGCCAATAAAACGGCTATAATTGTAACACCGGTCTTTTATAATATGCACCTAAGTTTACTGGTCAAAAAAGAGCAATGAGTCATATTATCCACAAAGGGCGATACATTATCGTCGTTTTTATCGGCAGGAAACTGCCGATAAAGCGGCGATAATGGGCTTGATAATATGCCCTTGTGAATAACCGTAGGAGCCCAGGTTCATACCAGAACCTGGGCTGCTAAGGCAAGTTACAAGGGCCTATTATCAAGCCTATTATTGCCGCTTTATCTGCAGTTTCCTGTCGATAAAAGTGGCGATAATATATCCCCTTTTGTTGATAAAATGCTCTTTCATTTCTATGATAGTATGTAAAGCTTTCCTTTTTTTTTTGTGTAGCAGTTGTACTCTCTTCGCATGCTCAGCGTCGGAGTCAAGCTAGCCAGGCTGATGAGAGGTGTTACCTCGAAACCGGTCCGGTCCTCGGATGCTTGATTCCGTTCTGGGAAGGACATGGCTTTTGTAGTTCGGACTGGACTGTTCCCATGGGGCACAGGGTCAGAGCTGATTTGCATATCGCCATTGTCTAACCCAGGGTGGTGTGGAGGGCAAAAAAACGATGGATTTGGGCCCAGATCTTTGGACTGGGATGAGTGTGTGACATTGATCCACATTCGGTCCATCACCTGTTGTGTTTGCATATTCCGCCCTGGGTGCGCTGGGGATGTCCAGACGTGGGTCCCAGGCACTCCACACCACTGGAGTCAAGCTAGCCGGGCTGATGAGAGGTGTTACCTCGAAACCGGTCCGGTCCTCGGATGCTTGATTCCGTTCTGGGAAGGACATGGCTTTTGTAGTTCGGACTGGACTGTTCCCATGGGGCACAGGGTCAGAGCTGATTTGCATATCGCCATTGTCTAACCCAGGGTGGTGTGGAGTGCAAAAAAACGATGGATTTGGGCCCAGATCTTTGGACTGGGATGAGTGTGTGACATTGATCCACATTCGGTCCATCACCTGTTGTGTTTGCATATTCCGCCCTGGGTGCGCAGGGGATGCCCAGACGTGGGTCCCAGGCACTTCACACCACTGGAGTCAAGCTAGCCGGGCTGATGAGAGGTGTTACCTCGAAACCGGTCCGGTCCTCGGAGGCTTGATTCCGTTCTGGGAAGGACATGGCTTTTGTAGTTAGGACTGGACTGTTCCCATGGGACACAGGGTCAGAGCTGATTTGTATATTTCCATTGTCTAACCCAGGGTGGTGTGGAGTGCAAAAAAACGATGGATTTGGGCCCAGATCTTTGGACTGGGATGAGTGTGTGACATTGATCCACATTCGGTCCATCACCTGTTGTGTTTGCATATTCCGCCCTGGGTGCGCTGGGGATGTCCAGACGTGGGTCCCAGGCACTCCACACCACTGGAGTCAAGCTAGCCGGGCTGATGAGAGGTGTTACCTCGAAACCGGTCCGGTCCTCGGATGCTTGATTCCGTTCTGGGAAGGACATGGCTTTTGTAGTTCGGACTGGACTGTTCCCATGGGGCACAGGGTCAGAGCTGATTTGCATATCGCCATTGTCTAACCCAGGGTGGTGTGGAGTGCAAAAAAACGATGGATTTGGGCCCAGATCTTTGGACTGGGATGAGTGTGTGACATTGATCCACATTCGGTCCATCACCTGTTGTGTTTGCATATTCCGCCCTGGGTGCGCTGGGGATGCCAGACGTGGGTCCCAGGCACTCCACACCACTGGAGTCAAGCTAGCCGGGCTGATGAGAGGTGTTACCTCGAAACCGGTCCGGTCCTCGGATGCTTGATTCCGTTCTGGGAAGGACATGGCTTTTGTAGTTCGGACTGAACTGTTCCCATGGGGCACAGGTTCAGAGCTGATTTGCATATCGCCATTGTCTAACCCAGGGTGGTGTGGAGTGCAAAAAAACGATGGATTTGGGCCCAGACCTTTGGACTGGGATGAGTGTGTGACATTGATCCACATTCGGTCCATCACCTGTTGTGTTTGCATATTCCGCACTGGGTGCGCTGGGGATGCCCAGATGTGGGTCCCAGGCACTCCACACCACTGGAGTCAAGCTAGCCGGGCTGATGAGAGGTGTTACCTCGAAACCGGTCCGGTCCTCGGATGCTTGATTCCGTTCTGGGAAGGACATGGCTTTTGTAGTTCGGACTGGACTGTTCCCATGGGGCACAGAGTCAGAGCTGATTTGCATATTGCCATTGTCTAACCCAGGGTGGTGTGGAGTGCAAAAAAACGATGGATTTTGGCCCAGATCTTTAGACTGGGATGAGTGTGTGACATTGATCCACATTCGGTCCATCACCTGTTGTGTTTGCATATTCCGCCCTGGGTGCGCTGGGGATGCCCAGACGTGGGTCCCAGGCACTCCACACCACTGGAGTCAAGCTAGCCGGGCTGATGAGAGGTGTTACCTCGAAACCGGTCCGGTCCTCGGATGCTTGATTCCGTTCTGGGAAGGACATGGCTTTTGTAGTTCAGACTGGACTGTTCCCACGGGGCACAGGGTCAGAGCTGATTTGCATATCGCCATTGTCTAACCCAGGGTGGTGTGGAGTGCAAAAAAAACGATGGATTTGGGCCCAGATCTTTGGACTGGGATGAGTGTGTGACATTGATCCACATTCGGTCCATCACCTGTTGTGTTTGCAGCGTCGTTTCGAAGCACACGTTTTCTTTTTCTTCAAGTTCAACAAGTAAACCTTTCTTTGCATCAGTTAGTAAATCTATTGCTTTCTTTTCCCGGTTTGTGTGTGTCATCCGCTGCTGTACTTTTGTACAGTATTAATAGTCATATCTTACTATATTTATTTGAAAGGTAGTGCCGAGGCACCAAACGTTGATTACGTACTCAGTCCATCGCCATTTTCGTAGTTTCTCAACACTATTTTTATTATATCTGTTAGTTAGAACTCAGTAGTTTTCAATCCTAGTCTTGAATATCTTACTATAGTATTTCAAAATTATTTTTATTGTGGGCCGTCATACCCCTCCCCCACAAAATAAAAGAAGTATGTAGTTTTTTTAATTAACTTTTATTAAACAATAAATATAAACGAAACTCAATTATAACTATATTAGAACTGGAAAAATAACTTAAACAATGTTATAAACAAATTGTGAAATGGATTCTAAAAGGTGTCCCATTGGCAATCTGCAAAAGAAAAAAGAAAATTAGAGTTTAGAATTATGTAGATGTGAGTAAATGAGCTGAAGCATTACGGGGCATAGTATTAAGAACGGCAATAAAATTATCGCTGTTTCAGCTGCAGGAAACTGCAGCTAAAGCGGTGATAATGGGCTTGATAATATGCTGTTGTGAATTCCCATAGCAGTGCAGGTTCTGGTGTTAACCTGGGCTACTATGGGAATTTACATGGGCATATTATCAAGCCCATTATCGCTGCTTTAGCGGCAGTATTTTGCCGCTGAAACGGCGATAATTTTATCGCCGCTCTTGATACTATGCCCCTACAAGTTTTGGTAACTCTACGGTTTTACGTGTGCAGTGTGACTCATACATTCCAGTTCTGTTATAGTGCTGCGTTCAATGGTGTCTATATGGAAGTGCCTAGTGCGTTACTGATGCCAGTTATAGCAAATTTTTTCTAATGCATTCCTGTGAAGGCTTTGTAGATCTAGGCCTCTGTGCTTACCATTGTATAAACCTTGCGGGTAAACATTTCAGGCAGTTGGTGTCACAACTTATTCTCAACAATTCTTCTACACGTATACACGTCGAAGTTTAAGAGAGAAAGAGAAATGATGTCACAGAGAGTGAGAGAGAGAAAGAGAGAAAACAATATTAAAACTGTGTCGCAGAGTCTGGAGTTGAGATTTTTTCCTTGCGTCACTTTACTCATGTTAAAAGTGACTCAAAAGTGGTGCAATATGGTTGTGGATCTGTTTGTCAGACTGTTGTAACCTATCTGTTGTCATTGCTCGGAGGTAATTATAGATCAAACCCATTATAGGCACTTTAGCGGCAGTTTGCTGCCGATAAAGTGGCGATAATTTTGTCGCCAAGGCTTGATAATATGGCCCTCTCTCGTTTCACAAATAAAGCTAACACTACAGTTTTACGAGTGCAGTGTACCTGGTATATTTCAGTTGTTATAGTGCTGCGTTCAAGTGGTGTCTATATGAAGTGCCTACGTCGTTAGTGACGCCCATTATGCCGACTTATTTCTAATGCATTCCTATGAAGACTTTGGAGATCTAGGCTGCTGTGCTTACCTTCTATAAAGAGTTCAGCCACCGGAGTTCACCACTCCACTTGAACTCTGCTTCTATACGTCAAAGTATATTCAATAAGTTGCAGAGAATTCCATTGCTGTTGCTCGATAGGCCATGGTTGCTTCTGTACGATGCTTGCTGAAGGAAACAAAAGGACATTTTGATTAGTCATCGTAAACTGAGTTGCGTAACTACTATCAAAAGTGAATTTTAATGTGGGTTCCTAATATTCCATAGTTAAGACTGTTGCAGCTCCATCAATAAGTTAATAGAGGCCTAGGATGGCCTCGTGATGCAGAAAAAAAAATACTATCATGGACGCCCAATTAATAATAATAGAGGCCTAAGCACGTGGCTTAGTACAGAAATAAGACACAGAAATGTATGCACGCATAATTTTTAAGATCAGAGGTGTATAGGACCTTGTGACTTATAAAGAAATATTTCAATTATGTAAGTTCACTTTAAAACCATTGAGGGGTAGAAAAGCCATATTAAGGATAAAAAAATAGTATTATGCATATACAATTTACAGTGGAGGCTGATGTTGTGACGTCTTCTCTTACCTTTGTTTTTGTCGTCTTTTGTCGTGTCTTGAAAGGCTGTGGTTTCTCTGAGTCTGGGGTGTTTTCGACAGTCTGTGTGTCATCACAGCAGAGGCAGGCAAAGGAGAGCATGCTCACGTCAGTGCCCGCATTATATGGGAACCTCGGGGGCTGACAAACCAAGCCCTGGGCTGTTATTTGGTAGCGTTTTCGCGGTCTGCAAGAATGATGGCCCTTGGGGACATCCCATTGGCTAATGTATTGATTTTTAGGCTAAATGATAGCAAGCATGCTTGGTGGTGGTATGTGTGTAGTGCGGGCGGGCGTGCACCGCGCATGTGCAAGTATGAGTGTGTGCACTAACAATTAACAGAGAGAGATGGGGGTGGTGTTATAATGTACGCAGAGGCAGGCCCAGTATCGGATCTTCAATGAGTCATCACTTCTAATCATTCTTCTTAGCGCACCCTGAGCGCTGATTTGTCACTGAACGGTGATCGCACCATAGTTTGTACTGCTTATAATACTCAGCGTGTACCCCACGCATACATAAATGTTAAATGTTAAATATCGTATATTTGTAAAGCGCACAGCTGCCCCAGCAAAGGGGCGTCCCGGCGCTGTATACCGCTGGGGAACCCATCCTGGCTTTCCCTGTGACATGGTCCCACCTGGGCATCTCCAAGCTGAAGACAAGCATTCCCAGCACTGATGGGGCCGTTAGTAGAGATTAAGCAAGCTATTGCCCAGAGTTGCTGGGTGGGACCGATTGTTGGAATAGGCACTGAGGCGAGAACTATCGAGTCCGCTGACCATGGCCCAAGACCCTGCCGCGTCGGGAATCGAACCCTGGTCCCAGGCCGACCTCTGCTTCCGGGTCTGCTGCCTCTAACCAGTGAGCTACACCACTCCACAATACAATGCAAATATGCTTTGACGTTACGCGTCACATTAAAGCTAAGGTGTGACGTCATGTACGGCGTTCTGTTTGCGAAAGGGGGCAATGTTTCTACTTGGCTTAAAACATGTATGTATTTAATGTACATACCAAGGGCAGACATTTGGGATAACTACGATTTTGTTTAATACTTGTAATAATCATTTAATACTTTTAAAAAGAATTACACAAATCACAGTAGAACATCATGCGTACTCGTATTGAAAGAGTTGCGCAAGCGCATCATAAGCATACGCTTAAAAAAATAGAGATTTGATTGGTTCATAACTTTTCCTATTGCGAATGTTGAAAGTTCCGTCCCATTATAATTATTCGACTTTAACTTTCTAAGAAGAAGCATTTGTACTGAGAATCTTCTCAAATAGAAGGAAGAACACAATAATAAGAGCAATGGAGTCGTCTATTTCAGTTGTTATAGTGCTGCGTTCAAGTGGTGTCTATATGGAAGTGCCTAGGTCGTTAGTGACGCCCGTTATGCCGACTTATTTCTAATGCATTCCTATGAAGACTTTGGAGATCTAGGCTGCTGTGCTTAGCTTCTATAAAGAGTTCAGCCACCGGAGTTCACCACTCCACTTGAACTCTGCTTCTATGTCTCAAAGTATAATCAATAAGTATATTCTTCAGAGGGAGATTTCATTCCTGGATAACCTCAAAAGAAGAAGAAAGAAGCTCGAAGCTCTAATTTGGAAGTTTTTCACTTTTCCAGAAGGTCAAAAAAAGGTTAATGCTCCAAAAGTAACCTGTAAAATTTGCGAAACAACTCTTTCAAGGGGTGATCCATGTAAAAAATACTCCTTTGGCACAGCAAATATGGTGCTACACGTGAAAAATGTGCACTCCAAGAACTTTGCTCGAGCTGCAAGATGGAGGTTGCACGAGAACCCACCTGCTGCTACACCAAGCACATAAACTGCGGCAGCAGGATTTTCAGCAAGCATTCCACACGCACATATTGATTCTGACTTTGCTAAAGTTACAATTCTATGCATTTATTGCGATAAACTTTTGTGTTATGGGGAACAGTCTATAGACTTGATGAAACGCAGGATGCAGGATCATTGCTGTCCTCGACATTAGTTGTTCTTTTTTCATTCTTTTGTTATGCTTCGAATATGTTGAGGAAACACAAAAAAAATACAAAACAAAAAAACCCAGTTCTTTTTAGGACTACCTTCACTGGTCAAAGAACGAACTATATTTCTATGTTAGTGTGTAAAAGTTTGTCAGAATGAATGTGTAGTTCATAAATAAATGAATGAATATGTTACTACTGTATGGAGAATGTGAAAGTGCAGAACTATAAGGAACTACTACAGCATAAATCTATAAGGTGTTTATCTATAGTATACTGCAGTAGGTCCGAAGCACTTGAATGTATCATATGTACATAAATATGTTCCAAGTCTATGTTTCAATTTGCGCTGCTGGTGAAAGTGCCTGGGTGAATTTGTATGCCTTAAGGGTGGATGTACAATCCCCTTGTGCCTCTTTTACACAGCCGTTGTGTCACTTTTGTGACACAGCGGTGGTGCAAAAGATGTGCCATGGTGTGGTATTAACAATGTGACGCATCTGGAGGGTGAGTTACATTGTTAAGTGCTGCACCATAAGAGTGTTTCTTGTGCAGAAGGGGGTGCAGCAAGACCTCCTAAAAGTGACTGAGTGAAATGTATAACATTTTATTCAGTGACTTTTGAGCTTATGCTGCGTCAAAACCTTGCACATGCTTGAAGCAGGTGTAAGGATTGATATAGCATTGTGAGCATAGGGCCCCAAGAGAATTGCTGGAGCTGTGTTATACTTGCAACCGACGTCAAGCATAATTCATCCAAAAATTACTTTGCAATTTAGTTTTGTTATTATTTTATAATAGGAATATGAAATATAATCTACAAAATAAAATAAATATAAATATTTATATTAAAAATATAAGAAATTAGTATAAAAAGAAAGACATAATAATTAATACATTTATAAATTATCATTTACAAAACCTATGAAATTCACTGAAAAATCCATAGGTTTCACACACGTTATAGTTAGGAATTAGCATTTAAAAAACCATGCAAATTCATTGAAAAAACCATAGGTTTCACACGTTATAGTTAGCTGAACATTTCTCTCATACAAAACCTTTGTAGGGCTTATTCATTGTTCAATAAAGTTCAGCGAAATGCAGTGATTTGGGGTAAATGGTAGCTCAGTTTCTTATTGTCCCCAAATGCTGCGAAATTATTGTGTGAGCAGAAAAAATAATATTGCCAATGTATCTTTTTGGCAAGAAGACACCAACTGATGACCTCAAGGCAGAGCAACACAACCTGGCACAGACGTTTGCTTGAGTCTTATTGAGACCATATTTTAATATTTGTGGGGCACTTTATATGTTTTACTAACACATTGGGCTTCTTGGTAACTAAAAGGAAGACACTGCCACAACTCTATAGTCAGTATATGGACATCTAAGAACACCAAACAGTTAAAGGATTAAGGGACTGATTTAAAGTTTGGTCAATGGAGGAGGGAGGACATATTTTCTGTTCAGTTCAATGCCATCCCTTGCCCATTTTTCCCACAGTGGTTGAAGGGGATCTGCCATGTTATTGATCAATTTCTTATATGTTAAGGAGATGGTTTTCTAAGGCAGGTGACCATCTACAACTCTGTCATCTGATGGAGAAGACTCGGGTGGGGAGGAGGCCTTCAGGATGAGTAAGCGCAGTGCGTGACAGACTTGCATAAACGGAAAAAGCTCTGTATCAGCAAGCTCATGTTGTTGTTGCAGTGTGGTGAACGTCTTTACCCCACCCTTCTCCCACAAGTCTTAAATTTGTGAGATCTCAAGGAATTCCCACCTATCGAAAACCTTTGACCTCCATAGGTTGCCTAGCCTTTTGAAGTCCCATAGGGGAATTGCGAGAGTCAATTTATGTCCCCATCCAAGGCATTTAGTGGCAGCATTCCAGACCATAACTGAGTGTTTGGTAGAGCCCGGTTTTGAGTGGAGTGCCCTGTAATAATTACCACCCGGGAGGAGTAACCTGTCCATAAGGTACGCTGGGTCATCAGGTCGACCAAAGGTGTTTTAAGGCCAGCAAACATTTTTTAAATGTTGTTTGTTTTCAATACCTCGCAAAAGTAGGAGGTTGTTTTTAATAAATAAAAACCGAATGACTCCCACATCAGGCAAGTTTTCTTCCTGAATATGAGGCTCATTTTGTCTTTTTTCATATCCCTTACTGCCAGGAAAAAATATCCTTTACACTGTCAACCCAATATTGGGGCAATTCTATTAGTTCTTCCTCTGACAGCCCCTAGGTTGTCAGGATAGAGGAAAAAGCAGACGGGTTTCTGTCCACTGAATACTTATGGTCTGTCTGACAAATGAGGCAGGCGGATGATCAGGTTGAATGAAAGGGTAACCGTCACATTTGTGATGAGGTACCCCGCCCAGCAAACTTAAATCACCCAAAGGAAATGATGCTGCCTAAATAATAGAACTAGACCACGGATTTTCCCTTGTCACCCACTATGTAATACGTTCTCTATCCACTGATTCTTTTGTGCCTCATGAAAATTTGTTTGACCATCGTCATCAGTGTAGCTAACTTCCTAAGTGCTGATGATTGGTGAGCATCGTTATGCCATTGGTATGGATAAAAGCAGAAAAGTGGTAGTTTTGAAAAAAGAATTCTAGTTGTTTTCCATTGACTTGCATTGATATAGATGCAATATTAAATTGGAGAGACCTTAATTACAGATACTTTAACATTAAAATATTGGGTGGCTCCTGGTGTAGAATTTATTTTCTGACATACAAGCATTTGAAGGACAGACCATGTTTTTATGTTTTTACTAATACACAAGCCTGCATTGAATCGCAGGCAATTCTACAAGGAAGTAGCTAAATTAAAGCCATATGTGTCTTTAAATGTCAGATGTATCCAAATTAGGTCTATTTGCATGCATGCATTTGAAGGATAGACAATGGTTTTTCTGATATTTATGGTTCATTTTGATAACTTTGTGCCTTTTATGCCAATGATGATCAAGGTTTCCTTGAATTCACTTAATAATTCTCACTTGCGTTTTTTTACAGCACTCCGAATCTACACTCCTATAGAATTTCCTGCATAAGATCTCTCCAAAAATTCAACAAAAAATGTCATGCCCGGGCTCATACATACGCATCCTGAAATTCTGAACATGGACCAATACCACAGTGTAAAAAATGGAAACAAAAAAATATACCTCATGTTTTCCACCCTTTACATTTCTTTCTGGATGCACCTCTTTGTCATAACTTGCAACATTATCTATTAATCTAAGATTCCATATGGCCGGAAACTTTCTACTCCCCCTTCATCACCAATTGAAGCATATCTCTCTATCGCCATCAACAACAAGGGAAATATCCTGATTCAAGCCTTCGATGAAAGATTCAAATGCAGTTCATGACATTGCTGTAGTACACTAACAAAGAATAGAAACATGTAGTACATCCAAGACTGTGACCTACAAACTCATCTCAGACCCAACAATCCTTGTTCCCCATATCCTCTTCTGATGAGAGGCAGCCTATCCTCTACTCACCTCAGCAAGGCTCACCTTCTCTCTCTCAGTTCATGTCAGAACTGATCACTCCTATTCTCCTACCATGCACTCCCCCTTTCCACTTTCTCCACTGCTCTATCCTTTATGCCTCCCATTCTGTTCCATCTCCCATGGTATCCCCCAAAACACCTTCTCAATCGCATTCTGGTCATAACCGGCTACACTCTGGGACCGTCCTAACAGCAACATTCAGCATAGGGATATCTACCCCCCTTCCCGTCTTCCCTTCTTTCTGTCTTGAACAACATACACGAGGCACTATTTCCCAACCACCCTTATCTACCTCCACACATTTCCTCAACTCCAACCCTTATGAATCGGATTCTCCATAATCCATTGAGTTGATACATCCTTTCACTGTACTGCGCCCTTGGGCCACAGTCTGTGCTCTCCAGCTAAGATGTTGTGTGATGTTATTTGTGTTTGTAACAATGCATATATACTCAGGAGGGAATCCTGGCCTTGAGCATGTGAGAGTTTACCCTTGCTAAGGGAGTGCGGGTGCTCTTTAAAGGGCCATGTTTTTACCATATTGTAGAACTCTAAAAGTGCCGAGGAGTCTCTGTTGTGTAGTAGAAGGTTCTTCCACACTTTAGGAGTGATATAGAGGAAAGCCCAACCTTCAGATCTGGTTCTGCATTTGTGTGGGATGTGTGTGAGTATGAGTCTGGCTGAGTGGAGGTATCTGAATGATGTGTAAAAGGAAATGCAACTGTTAAGGTTTCCAGGGCCTATGTAGGTTTGAAGGTGTGGGTGAGGAGTTTCAACTGTGCATGTTTGTTTTATAGGTAACCAGTTGTGCTCTTTCAGGTGCAGCGTGATGTGTGTGATGTATGGGAGATTGAGGGTAAGTCTGGCTGCCAAGTTCTGGATGGTTTGTAGCTTTATTGTAAGTTGCTTGCTGATTCCAGCATGCTGTTGATGAGAGAGTGTGTGACACGCTTGCGTCCTTTGCTCAGGAGCCATTCAGGGTGTTGAAATAGGCTTCTGTGACAGCATTGACTTGTGCTGTCATGCCCAGCTTGCTGTCTAGGATGACACTGAGATACCTGGTGTGGGCGCTAGGTGTGAGTCCGAGTTTGGACTTCGGGTGACATCCCATGGAAATGCGCTCTTTCCGATGATCAAAACTTCTGTCTTGTCAATGATGAGTTGAGACAATTGGACTTCATCCATTTAGAAACTTTGTTCATGCAAGCAGTGAACTTGTTCCATGTGTCAGGTGTCCTGTCCGAGAGGGAAAGTGTGAGCTATATATTGTCAGCATAGTAAGAATGTTGAAATGATGGGCACAGTAAGCCCCGGCCATAGGAATCATGCATGTGTTAAAAAGAGTTGGACTGAGAGTCGAATCTTGCAATACTCAACAGATGAGGTAGAGGGTGTCTAAAGAGTCAGGAGCCGGGCTGGCTGCTTGAGTCCTGCCAGTCAGTAAGGAGCAAATCCAGCGGAGAATGGGACCTTGGATCTTGTGTGAGGATGGCATAGGAAACAGTACTGAATGCAGCTGCGATGTTTAGGAGGTTTAGGTTCACTAGGCTTTCTCTGTCCAGGATCATGCGGGTATCATCTGTGGAGGCAATGAGGGCTGTATCTGTGCTGTGGTTGGATCTGCAGCCGGACCGTGTAGTGTCAAGGAGTTGGTGTTGCTGAGTTGATTTGTGTTAGAAATTAGTTTTCTGGTTGAATAGGGTATGTACCTAAGCCAGGCAGAATCCACCACTCTACTCACGAGAAGTGGATTGCACCTCTAAAATAATCTCTGCTCACCCCATTGGTAGCTTGGCACGAGGCTTATCTCAGATGCAATATGTAAAGCATTTGCACATAACCAGCAGTAATAGAGTAAAAACACTACAAAATGGCTCCACAACAGTTTTATAAGTATCAATATTTCTCTGTGTAAAACAAGACCAAAATGATAGAAATCCAACAGACAGTGATAAAAATACGAAAAAAGCAAAAATAGAATTCATTAACAGTTCCTTGAAGTCAATAGCTCTCTCCAGGACTATCACGGCATCATGATCAAAAAACTCCTACAGTTCTGGCTGGTCGCAACATTGCAGGCTTGCTATGGTGTCAGGAAGACCCGTAAAACAGTACCTTGGACGATGCAGGGCATCAGACCTTGCAGTGAGCTCCAGAGGAGTGAATTCAGCAAGTCAATGCAGGAGTCGTTGGGCCCTTGAAGTCACATTCGTTGAGGGTCAAACTCCATGAATTTGAAGTCAGGAGCACCAGCGTCAGAGCTGCGGTGTTAAGCAGATTGGTGCGATGTGTGGTATCCAGAGGTCGTGGTGCAGGCAGCAGCTCAGGGACGGTCATCCAGCGGCATCGGTGAGAACAGGACTCTGGTGCAAAGTGGGGCAGTGCTCATTGTGGAGCTGACAGGTCACAGTGCAAGCAACAAAATTGTGGTTGCTGAAGTGCTGTCATCAGGGGACCCAATGCTGCGGTGGGAGATAGGGAAATGTATTGTGCACGGCCAACAGGTCACGGTGCAAGCAGCGGCATTGTGCAATGATTTGGAGTCAATGGCGCTGTAGTCAGAGGGCCAAGGCTGCAGTGTGGGATAGGGTGGTGCGTTGTGTAACCTACGAGTGGTGCCCCCAAACCACGGTGCAGGCAGCGGCATTGATATCAGTTTGGAGTGGTGGCATTGGTGAGACCAAGGCTGCAGTGCAATGTGGGACGTGCTCTGTGTTCTCCACAAGCGGTTTCCACAGGTCACGGTGCAGTAAATGGTATCAGTGATATTGTTGCGCCATTATCAGAGATTCTAAGGCGGCAGTTTTAAGTAACGCAGTGCCCACAGATCACAGTTCAAGCAGAGGCTTGGTGGCGGGTGGCAGCATCGGTGAGACTAGGGTTGCGGTGTGAAGTGCGATGGTGCCCTCTGCAGTGCCTTCAAGTCACAGAGCGGGCAGTGTCGTCGTTGATGGCATTGGGTTACATTTTTCCTCTGTGGCAGCTGAAACATTCATTTCCAGAAGCCGGTACCCAGAATAAGTTGAAGTCTTTGATTTCCTTGATACTTCCAAGAGGAGGCAAGCTCTACATCAAGCCCTTGGATATACTTAGAATGCAGAAAGAACAGTCCGTTCTTTCCCTGCCCAAGACAGAAACAGCAACTGCAGGCCAACCCAGCAAAGCCCACAGCAAAGTGGTAGTATCTCCTCACAGCTCTTCCAGCTCTTCCTCCTGGCAGGTGCAATATTTATACCCCATTTCCCTTTGAAGTTGGCACAAAGTTTCACTGGTAACATAATCCAGTTCTGCCTGGCTCATGTCAGGCTCACTCCAGGGGGTGGAGACAGCAGTGTGGAAGACAGACACAGTCTATGCAGGGGCAAGCAACAATCCCTCCCACTAATCTTAATGAGGAGAGATCTATTCAGCCTGACTATGAGTCACCTAGGAAAGGCAGGACACACCTCAAAACTTCATACCTTCCATATAAGAAATGAGAAGGTTTGGGCCTGGCAAGTGGGTGCACTTGCCAGGTTGATATGGCAGTAAAAAATTGCATGCATGCACTGCGGCTGCAGGTCTGAGACCCTTTTGAAAAACTGCCTGTGTGGGTGGCACAATCAGTGCTGCATGCCCAGTAGCAGCATTTGATGTACATGCCCCAAGCACACATGTGCACATTACTAGGAACTTAGTAGTAAATAAAATAAGCCAATCATGGAACACCAATCCATAAACACAATTTACATGGAGAGCATATGCACATTAGCAATGAATAGCAGTGGTAAAGTGCCCAGAGTCCTAAAACCAACAAAAACAAGGTCAAAACAGGAGGTCAAAAAGCAAAACGTCTGGGGGTAAACCTGCTGAAAAAGCCAAGTCTAACACAACCCCATCACAGCCTAAAGCCAGGGCAGACTAATCAATCCCTTGATGGACTTCCCTGCTTGGGGCAAAAGAATATAGACCAGACCCACAACAGCGGGTACATTATCAGATTCCTTGCTTGCTGCACCCAGTTGGATACTGCTGCCCATACTCTCAGGGCACACTAAGCTAACCCTTGGGGCACTCTTCTCCTCACCTGAGGACCCCATTTATGCAGCACCTATCCTTAACTTGTTCACAGGTGTGTCTGGGCAGGCGGACAGTACCACCACGGCCAACACTGTGATGCAGCCCAGTCCACCCTTGGGGTGTGACTGCAGTCTCCCACCCAGGGGTACCTCTGTCCACCAAGACAGCAATCCACAGAGGCCACTGACACATGTCAGTGATGAGAGCCAGACGTCCTGCCTCTCAAGGGTCTCTAATCCCTGTGGCATCAGAGAGTGAGAGACAGTAGCCCCAAGTGTCTGGCACACTTTGTTCACTCTTCCCCCTTCCAGGTCAGGGATGGCATCCTGACACTTGCCCACCACCCAAGGGTCTGTATCCTCTGGCTGGCAAAGAGACAGGGGTAGGCTATTCCACACCCTGTCCTCCCCACAGGGGTCCTGTATCCTCCACTGCAGAGAGGTACCCCCAGACTCCAGAACTGTCAGGGCACTTGTTGCAAGTGCCCTGCACAGTTCTCCATTCAGTCCAAAGGTGCTATCCTGTAACTGGTTACTCAGCTCAGAGTCTGTACCCTGAAGCTCAGCAGGAGACTAGGGTGGGCTCTCCCACAGCTGGTCCTCCCTCCTGGGGTCCTGTACCCTCCACTGTGGAGATGGACCACCATGCTCCAGCATTGCCAGGTCGACTGGGCAGCCGGCTGGCACAATTCTCCCACCAGTTCAGGGCTGCTGTTCTGCAACTGGTTTTCCAGCCTGGAGTCTGCACCCTTAGGCTGGGCGGGAGTCTGGGGCAAGGCTTCCCTCACCTTTTTTCTCCTCCTGAGGCACTGCACCCTCCCACCCAGAGATGTACCCTCAGAAGACAAACTGGAAGGGGCACTACTGGCAGTCGCTATTCCTTCAGGTCGGGGGTACACCCTGAACCTGGCCCTCTATCCCAGGGTCAGTACCCTTAGGCTGGACCTGTGCCTGGCAAGCGAGGAAGTCTGTGAGAGTAAACCCATCCTCTCCAAGGGAAACACACTATTGATGAGTTGCACATGAGTCTGCCTTGCACAGGTCTTCAGCCACATGTTCACATGAAAATGCGTGAAGACCCCCAGTCTAGAAGTGCCCTCACCAGTGTCAGTTCTGGGGGGCTCTGATCTCAGAGCTGGCAACCCCTGACCCACTGGTCCTTCCACTGGGAACTGTCTCCCCGTCACCCTTTTTTCTGGACTCATGCACTCTCCTCACTGGACTAGTACTGCCAGACACCAGAACTGGTGTAACACTTGTTAAAGCATACCCCCAGCTCATCTTACACTTTGGGATCCCCCTCAGGGGATGGCCTCTCAGTACATAATAGACCTCTCCTGGTATTCCCCTCATGGAATTAGCCAGGCCCTCCGCACTTTTGGACTAAGCCCACCCCACTCCCTCTACTCAAAGAAAGGAAATGGAACCCTTCACCCATCCCTCTATACTGGGACCTGTCTGGGTTACTCCAAACCTCCCCTATCTCACCAGGTTTCGGGAAACCAGAGCCACTTTCCTCAGGATCACTCCCAAAAGCCTCTTCAGACCCTCTATAATCCACCAAAGGTCTGTCTCCAGTGCTCGTTCTATGCTATGGGGTCAGAGAACCGGATGTTGGCATAGTTCTGGAAAACAGGGACTGAACATATGCTATCCACCATCCAAATTACATAGTCCCTCACAAACTACCCTACACCCAGATAGCCAGTGCCTCTGAAAGGTAACCCACATGGCCCTCACAAGGCGGTGTGCTACTTTTGCTGTCACTCAACCCATACTCTTTTGTGTGGTCTCCATACTCACTTACCAGGGCCTCTAACTTGGAGAAACCCCTCTCCCTGCACCTCTCATCCAGAGTCAGTAGATTGTCCCTCCCACCACTTGGAATATGATCCCCTGTGCCAGTTCTCCAATTCACATTAGGGACTCTGTGCACCACTAGCATTACCTCACAATCTGGAACCCCCGGTGTATGTTATCCCCCTACTTCAAGCAGGACACCAAATCTCTGTGTGTGTTTGTGTGTGTACATCTCATTTGTCAGTACTGGACTTAATACTTTTGCTCATATACACACTTGGGATCTGTAAAAGCCGGAGGGTATTGATCCCTCAAGAGAATACTATTCACATAGAAGTACGTCTGAATATGTGTCAGGGGAAGGAAAGGAGGAGAAAAATTAAATAACGAGTGCTATGTAGAAACAGAGGGGGGGAGAATTGCCTCAGGACAAGAACCCTCACTCACTGTTAGATGACATGTTTCATCATATGAGTTCCATCCTCACACCGTAGTGTGGGCTACGACTCCCCGAGGGGAGGGGCAGAGGTGTTTTCGCAGAAGATGAGCGTAAAAATACAGTTGAGTGAGGGACAGAGTGCAGAAAGGAGTGATAAAGTGTGGCTTAAAAATGTCTAATTGAGTCCACTGAAAGTTTGTTAGGTGGTCACTGTGACATAATTAAAATGCAGGAGGTTTCTTGTCATGACTCAAGAAGTAACTTAACATGTGACGTGCCACACTGGACAGCGCCTAAATTACTCATGAATATACATAAAGAACTGCAGTATTTGCCATTTCTGTTGCACGTAGAGTAACATGTATGTAGCATCTGGATCATTACAGAATATTATGTTATATGCACTTACAGCTGGGCACCACATGATGGTACAAGAGCTTGGAGAGTGCATATGACTATAACACACATTAGGTAAGCAAGATTAATTCATGATAAAATGGAGCATGGGTGCACTTTGGTTTTGAAGCTATAATGAGGTCTGATTACACTAAGATGACCATTTACGAATCCCTCTGAAAAGAAGAGGGACATTGAAAAACGGGCCACATAGCTCCAGTGGTGGCTTGTATATTTTCTCTTTTTCACTATAACCACTTTTTGCAGAGTGACTTGATAATATAGGTCCTGACTAATGCCTTTTGGCAGAAACATGTTGACCTTATGAACTAGGGTATATCTGTTGAATCCCTAATGCTCTTGCATTTTAATTATGTCACTGTGACCACCTAATAAACTTTTAGTGGACTCAGTTAGACATTTGTAAACCACACTTTATCACTCCTTTCTGCTCTCTGCCACTCACTCATCTGTATTGTTATGCTCATCTTCTGAGAAACCACCACTGTTCCTCCCCCCAGGGAGTTGTAGGCCACACTACGGTGTGAGGAAGGACCCATATAATGAAGCATGTTACCTAATGGTGAGTGAGGGTTCTTTTTCGGAGGGAATCTCCCCCCTCTGTTTCTATATAACACTTTTTCTTCATTTTTTCTTCTCATTTCCTTCCCCTCATAGCCATACGTACTTCTATGTGAAAAGCATAATACTTTGGCTGCAACCATCTTAACTGGACTCAATCCTCACAGATTTTACCTCCAGCGCAGCCAAGCTCAGTTCCTGAGCAACATGCTTTTCTTTTTACTGGATAAAAAGTTCTCTGAGCCTCAGCCCTTTTGAGTTCACATCGTACTCTCTCAGTCTCTGAATAGCTTGGATCCTGCTCTTTTCTTCATGAGTCCATCTTTCCATCATGTTTTTGTCTCAGGGCCACTGTCCTCCTGGTACTCTGGCTGGGGATGCTTCCCATAAGACTCCTCCTCAGATTCATCTGGTAGTGCTGCTACTCAACGTGTTTCCTCATTACAAAACAGGGCTGTGTTAAGATCCCGCCTGTGGACTTCCTCTTGACAGGCAACATCCTCTCCTTGCAAAAGTCTTGTAGCTCCTTCATTGTGTAAATGTACAAGTGCCAAAAGTTGATTTCCATTTTGTCATGGCCTCACAGGTACAACAACTAACCAGACTTCCAGTTCTCAACAATACGTCAGGCAAACAGGCAAAAACAGCATGTGGTACATAATGGTCCGTGATATGCTAGTAGTGTACACCAATCACTGTAGGTCAAGTGCAAAAGCAAGTCCTATCCTCACTGCCAAAAAACAATGTTAGAAATGGGGTTTCTGATTGACTAGGGCATGTACTTAACTCAGGGAGATTCCATCACTCTAGTCATGATAAAGAGATTACACGTCTAAAGTAACCCCTGCTCACCCCCTTGGCAGCATGGCACAAACAGTCACAAGCAGTCTTATATCAGAGGCAGCGTGTAAAGCATTTGCACATAACCAGCAGTAATACAGTGAACACACTACAAAAATCCTACTTACAGTGATCAAAACATGAATAAAGCAAAAATAGAATTTATATACAGTTCCTTGAAGTCATTAGGTCCGTGCCTGGTCTATCATGGAGTCATGTACAAACAACTCCAACAGTTCTGGCTGGTCGCAGTGTCCCTCAAACAGTACCTCTGGAGATGCCGGGCATCGGACCTTGCTGTGAGGTCCGGAGGAGCGGTGTCGGCAAGCGTTGGTTCTGGAAGTCGGTGCAGTGAGACATGCTGTGCCCTCAGGTCGTAGTGCACGCAGCAGCTCGGTGATGGTTGTCCAGCAGCGTTGGTGAGACCAGGGCAGCAGTGCTAATTGGGGAGGTGCTCGTTGAGGTCTTGACAGGTCACGATGCAAACAGCGTCGTCATCGTTGCTGAATCGCTGTCGTTGGGGGACTTAAGGCTGCAGGGCGACATGGGGCAATGCATGGTGCAGAGCCCACAGGTCATGGTGCAAGCAGCGGTATCGGATGACGATCACTGTTGTCGGTGGGCCAAGGCCATGGTGTGGGACGGGGTGGTGCATTGTATAACCTATGTGCAGTGCCACTAAACCATAGTGCAGGCAGTGGTGTCAATGTCAGCTTGGAGCGGCGTTGTCGGTGAGACCAGGGGTGAGGTGCGAAGCGGGATGTTGCTCTGTGTTCTCCACAAGTTGTGTTCACAGGTCACAGTGCAGGTAGCAGCGTCGGTGATGGTGTTGCGGTGTCATCAGGGACACCAACGCAATGGTGTAAAGTGAAGCGGTGTGGAGTGCAGTGCCCACAGGTCGCAGTCCAAGCCATGGCTCGGTTGAAGCTGCATTGTTGGTAAGACTAGGGCTGCAGTGCAAAGTGTGGTGGTACCTTCTGCAGTGTCTTAGGGTCACAGAGCTTCCTGCTGCGTCGTTGATGGCAACAGGTTACATTTTTCCTCTGTGGTAGCAGAAACATCCAGTTCCAGAAGCAGGTAGCCAGAAGAAGTTGAACAGGAGGCAAGCTCTACATTAAGCCCTTGGAGATACTTAGAATGAAGAAAGAACGGTCCAGTCCTTCCCCTGCCCAAGAAAAAAGCAGCAACTGTAGGCTAACCCAGCAAAGCACCCAGAAAATTGGTTGTCCCTCCTCACAGCTCTTCCAGGCAGGTTCCTTAGTCCAGCAGTAATCTAAAGTTCTGGGGTTCTGGCCCCAATATTTTAACCACATTTCCATTTGCAGTTGGCACAAACAAAGTTCCACTGTCATAAACAATCCAGTTCTGCCTGGCTCAGGCCAGGCTCACTCCAGAGGATGGAGACATCATTGTGGAAAACAGACATAACCCATTCAGGTGCAAGCCACAACTCCTCCCACTATTCTAAATGAAGCCAGATCTTTTCAGGCAGGCTATCGGTCACCCAGCAAAGCAAGGCCACTCCTCTCCCCCCCTTGTGTCTGTCTATCGTTAATGAACTTCCCCTGCTCCTGTCACTCTAAAACCAGACAGGGAATACACAAAAGGGAGAGGCACACAGGATGGTTAGACAAGAAAATACCCATTTTCTAAAAGTAGTATTTTAATACACACAATATCAAAAGCATCTTTACTAAAAGACATATTTTTAAATCTTGTGTTCAGGAAGGCTAAACAACATTTCTCTTTTTTGTCAGAATGGAAAATGATGCTTGTAAGATGTTACAAAGCAAATCTCATGCCACCCTCTGGGTCAGATAGCCTGGCAATAGTGAAAAACGAAATACACAGTCTTTCACTATCAGGACATGTAAAACACACCAGTACATGTCCTACCTTTCATATACACTGCCCCCTGCCCATCGGGTACCTTGAGCTTACTTGAGGGGTGCCTTACATGTAGGAAAAGGGAATGTTTGGGCCTGGCAAGTGGGTGCACTTGCCAGGTCGACATGGCAGTAAAAACTGCGCACAGACACTGCAGTGGCAGCTCTGAGACACATTTAAAAGGCTGCCTGTAAGAGTGGGACAATCAGTGCTGCAGACACTCTAGTACCATTTGATTTACAAGCCCTGGGCACAGAGGTGCACATTACTACGCACTTAATAGTAAATCAAATAAGCAAATCATGGAAACACCAATCCATAAACAAATTTTTCATGGAGTGCTATGCACTTTAGACTGAATAGCAGTGGTAACATGTCCAGAGCCCTAAAACCAAAAAGTTAAGGTCAAAAACAGGAGGTCCAAAGGCAAAAAGTCAGTGGGTAAACTCTTTTTTGTCAGAATGGAAAATTATGCTTGTAAGATGTTACAAAGCAAATCTCATGCCACCCTCTGGGTCAGATAGCCTCGCAATAGTGAAACACGAAATACACAGTCTTTCACTATCAGGACATGTAAAACACACCAGTACATGTCCTACCTTTCATATACACTGCCCCCTGCCCATCGGGTACCTTGAGCCTACTTGAGGGGTGCCTTACATGTAGGAAAAGGGAATGTTTGGGCCTGGCAAGTGGGTGCACTTGCCAGGTCGACATAGCAGTAAAAACTGTGCACAGACACTGCAGTGGCAGCTCTGAGACACATTTAAAAGGCTGCCTGTATGAGTGGGACAATCAGTGCTGCAGACACACTAGCAGCATTTAATTTATGGGCCCTGGGCACAGAGGTGCACATTACTACGCACTTAATAGTAAATCAAAATAAGCAAATCATGGAAACACCAATCCATAAACAAACTTTTCATGGAGTGCTATGCACTTTAGACTGAATAGCAGTGGTAACATGTCCAGAGCCCTAAAACCAAAAAGATAAGGTCAAAAACAGGAGGTCCAAAGGCAAAATGTCAGTGGGTAAACTCTCTGAAAAAGCCAAGTCTAATAGTTTGTGACACATCTGTTGGTGGGATTCTTTAGGACTTTCCCCAGAAATGGTAGAGAGGTTATTGGTCAGTAGTTGGCAGGAGTAGATGGATCTCCAGAAGGATTCTTGAGTAGTGGGATGACTGTGGCATGTTTGCAGGTATACATGAAGGTAGCTGAAGAAGTGGAGGCATTGAGGATAGGCATGAGTGCTTCACTGAAGGATGATAGTCCTCTAGTGAAGACTTGATGGGGAAAGGAGTCCGATATGACCCAGGAGAGGGTAGCTTGCATGGCAGATGTCTGATCTGTGGTGATGCAGGGTCATGATGTTATGCTCTCTTTTTTGGTCATAGCAAGAAGACGAGCTGGAAAGTCAGTGGGGTCCACTTGAGAGTAGAAGTTGCTTTATATGAAGGTTATCTTGATGCAGAAGAATTCAACAAGGTTGTTGCAGAAGTCTTGTTAGGGGGTGATGTTCTTGGAGATGCTGCTCTGCTTGTGAAGTCAAGTGTTTCATGATGGTGAAAATCTCTTCACTGCTCTTGGTGCGAAGTTCGATGTGGTGTCTGTGCGCGGTGTACTTGGAATACCGGATCTGTTTGCGGTAGCATCTCAGGGCTGCTTTGAATGCGTCTTTTTGCAATATGTTGATTCTTTCTCCTTCTCTGCTCCAGTTGTTTGCAGTGGATTTTTGTCACCCTCTGTGATCAAAAATAAATAATCTAACCTCTTGCAACTTACAATCCTCCAATACCTCGAATTCCTCCAACACAATATGAATTACCTCTTGATTGGTAATCATCAGTCAACACCCTTCCCAAATTATTGAACACAATAAACTCCTTAACAAAAAATATGACCATAACATTTGACGTCATTAAAGGACCATAAATATTCTCCAATAATTAAATACATTCATCAAAGTAAACAGCCAGATCACATTAGAGCTTTTTTTCCCGAAACAGTTATCAGCCACGTCCGCACAGAACAGTATCATCTTCTCTTCTGTTTGTCAGACATATACACACTACGAACTGAATATCAGCTCAAGGCCATTGATTGCTTCCTAAATAATTCTTATGGATGATCTTTTGCCCTTCCATGCTGCAGCACTCAAACCACGTGGCCAATCCCCATCAGTCATTCAAAATATTTCCACATTAGTGGGCCTGCAGCACAAGAATTTTTCAACCAGAACAGCTGTCTGACAAAATTCCATTGGGGTACCACATTCATCCCCTTCCTATGCGTCTACAAGTACTGCTATACTGTTTACTACCCAACTGCGGATTACAGTAAAGGCCCTAGCCAAAATTGTAGGCACTATTCTCAATATGAATCCTATGATAGTAACAGAAATGTGGCTTATCAAACTTTCCAGCCTTGCATGAAATTACTCATAACACACAACTATGCCATCATCCACCTTGCGAGAGAAGCAATTATACATAGGCACTCTATTCTCTGCACACAAGTGACATCTTATTGCTTGCCAACCTTTCAATGGCTCATAGACAATATTAGTTATTTTCCTCTAAAAACAGTTATACTGAAGAGAATCTACAATCTCCCAGATGATGGTCATGCTGTTGTAGAATGCTGCATGAAACATATCCTGTCCTAGCTCATCTTATCTAACAACAACCACAACTTTGTTGCGGACTTCAACCTCTACTAGAGCAATTCCAAGGACTACTCTTGCCAAGTATTCTCTACATTCCTCTAGGCTTTATTACCTGCCTACCCAACATATTATTAAACTACCGCAGGGATGTCTTGGTCTATCTTAGGCTAGGGACAATATGCAACTTGTCAATTGCCCTGATTGAAAGATAAGTACTTTTCTACGTACATCTTGTGTTTTGTTAACATCTGAACCAAATTAAATGTACTTATCGCAAGTGAGCTCAGTGTAGGTAAGACCCAGGTCCAAAACATATCTTGACAATTGGCCCTGTTTGATAGATAACCACTTTCACCTGTCTAAGAAGCATTGTTTCACCTTTATCTTGCTACATTAGATGATCTTTGTGAAATACTCTGATACTCTCGGGCTTTGTATGTGCAATATGAAAATGTAAATAAAATCATACAAGTCCAAAACAATAATTCATAAAATGTCAATGATCGGAAGTATAGTTCCATACTAACAAGTAAATAAAGTCAAAGGTGAAAGATAAGTGTAACAAAACAAAATTCACCCCCTCCAACCAGAGAGGATGCAGTTCTAGCTTAGAGATATTCATTCACGGCCATTTTGTTGTTAATATGACACTACGGTGAACAACACCACTTCTAGTACAGTTTTAATTTCAGGGGAAGTGGGCCCTAGCATGTCCTGAGAAAGGAATTTCTACTGCTAGCCAACATCTCTCGCACCAACTTCAGAACTGATTCCTACTGGATGACAGGCTGAGTTGGGGAACTGTGACATGACCACAGGGGGTTTAGGAGCAACATGTATACACACAGGCACTGTTCTTCAGTTGTGTAGTGACCGGGTTTTTGGTTCTATTTCTGTGTGATGGTGACTTTAGCTTGCTACCATCCTAGATTCCTATTCTTAGCTTGTTTTGGTCCTTTTCAGGCCTCTTTTCAGACCTAGAAGCAAAAACTAGAGGATAGCCGCTTTATATCATGATAGATCCCTTATTCCTGACTCTAATCCATCTATTGCCTATTGGCTTTGACATAATTTTGCGTCTATTTCATCCTTTTCAGGCCTACAAGGCCCAGAACCAGAGAGACTCCATTTTGCTTTCTGCCTCTGCAGACTGAGATGCATGTAGGTCAAGTGTGATGTTTTAGTTATGAGGTGTTTTTCACTTGGAGAGAACCGGCCTGGGCCGGCCCTTATCAGTAGACTGTATTTTTCTTTGTGTCGAAGATACCACAAAAGGCCGGCTGGGTGTGTGTCCTTGGCGCGGAGTGGTGCATGGATCGGATGGGCGGCAGGCTGCTGACTGGAACTTTTCACTAGGTGAGAGCATTCCATATTAGCGAAGTGCAGAGAGGCAGAGTGGTCAGATGGTGTTTGGAGCTGAAGAGAGCAGTCAGATGGTTTTTGGAGCTGAAGAGAGCAGTCAGATGGATCTTGGAGCGTTCAGATGGTTTTTGGAGTTGAAGAGAGCGGTCAGATGGATCTTGGAGCAGTCAAATGAATCTTGGAATGGTAGAAGTCAGATGGTTTTTGGAGCTGAAGAAAGCAGTCAGAAGCAGTTACTTGTCAGAAGGAGTTGTGATCAGTTGGAGCAGGCAGTTAACAGCTGGAGTTTGGAGTGATACCTTTTGGAAGAGACTGAAGGTATGTCGTGGATTAGTCTGTGGGAGCAGCTGGAGTGAGTTGGATATTGGAGCTGGAACAATCAGACAGAGTGAAGAAGCTAGTGGAGCGAACGGTTATCAGAGCAGCAGAAACTATATCATTAGACTGAAGTTGGAAGGTGAAGACAGTTTGTGGGAAAGAGGAATCCAGTGCAGAGTGATCAGCGCAGATGTGTGTCCAAGAGTGCAGGGGAGAATCTGAGATGAGCCAAGGCACAGACGAGAGAGGGACCCAGATGACAACTAGAACAAGACTTCATAATAATCAGGTGATATCTGTCCAGTTATATTAGTGCCCATATATATATATCCTTTCCTTTATCTCCTAGGCTATATTCCCTACTGTATTGTTGCACTGATTAATCCCTTTTCTTTCAGCGGTGTGCAGTCCTGTTATAATCCATTATTTCCCTTTTTAGATATTTACAGTTCCTGTCAGCTATATGTGGATGTGTTAGTAATCTGAGCTTTCTTGTTAATAAAGAGACCCCGCAGATCTGTGTATGTGTCTATTTCCCTTTACTCTTCAGGCTATGTCCAGATTGCTAGTTATCGTGATGTTATAATTTGCTATTGTGTAATAAAGGGACCCCAGTTCTTAGTGAACCATTGTGTAACTATTATTTGTATGATAAAGTTAACCTTTCTTCTAGTCAGATGGTGTTATGTGGACGGATGCGTTTCCCATCCTGGTAAGTGGTAACTGAGCAAGGGAGCAGGGAGCACTTATATCAGAGAATAACCTTTGCATATTGTAATTTGGCCATTCTTGTGTGAGAGGATTGAACTGTCTATCTATCACATAACCTATAATATTACATCCCCAGTAGATATTAGATATATAGAGAAACTTCCCAACAGAGAGAGAGAGCTGAAGGTATTCATAGGACAGAGATTGCCGCTGGAGAGAGTGGCATTAGTGAGAGCATTGATTGTGGTCAATGTGTATACCCACAGGATTGTGGCTTGTGTGAGAGAGTGAGAGCACCGGGAGGACACGGTGTATATACCCACAGGATTGTGGCTTGTGTGAGCACTGATTGTGGTCAGTGTGTAATGGTAAGTAATCATAACTGCCCCCTTCACTATGAGTAGGAGGGTAGCATAGTCTGGGCCTAAGTTACCCGGAGACTATAAGGTATGAGTGTGGTGTAGAATATGGAATTCCTTAGTAATCAGTGAGTATTCCTAGTAATCCTATAGATTTAGTGGTGTTTTTGATGATATGAGCTTGTATATTGCTAATTCCCCATCCCCACGAAGGTACCTAGGTACTGTGGTAAGTAGGCTCTGGGGAGGGAGATGGTTACATTGCGGCTGGATTGGTGGTTTCTTGGTGAGCTGGTGATATCTGGTCTGAAAATCCGGTTGTTACAAGTTGATGGATCACTTCTTCCAGGAAGAGAAGTAATGGGAAGAGCATAGTCAGAATGTGGATTGTTTGTGGACACCCTGACACCACAGGTGCTTTTTGGTCAAGAGGACCACTTTCCTCACTGTCCTCTTGGCATGTGGTGGTGTCAGAATTCACCATTTCATCCTGTGTGCCCACTTTTCTTCCCGCCCTCCACTGTAGTAGTCTGGGGTGGATTCAGTAGTGGTAGTAGACGTATGTTCTACAGCTGAGGGTGCTATGCGCAATGGAAGTATGATCTACAGTTCACGACTGACTCAACATTGTCCTTCCGCTTTAAACCAACAAGAAGGAGTATTGCACAGGTCAGATGTAAGGCCTCAAGTTTGGCGGCATAAATACAGACCTTGACATCTGGGCACCTATAAAATGTAGCCACCTACAATCGGTCATCATGAACTATGCTTTGTAATTTAAATGCAATGGTGCACAGCCACAGGTGATTGAAGTCTAATGTAGGGGTTACAGTGCCTATGCAACCTAGGCATCTGAAATGTGAATCAAGAATGTCAAATTTGCACTCTGTCGCCTGGGTCACTGTCGGTGTGCTATTTTACATATGCTAGACATCTGATGGAAGTAGGAGATTGACAGAGAAACCTTACACACCCTCTCATGCAAAAATAAGAACACAATAATGGATGAATGGATTACACAATAGCTTAATTCCCATTTATTTACACTTTATTATTGCATGCATCCACAGCTTTTTTCATGGATATGTAGGAAAGAGTGTTATGATGTGTGCCTGAATCTGTGAAATTATATATATGCATGTGCAGTGTATATTTACTGCACTCAACAACACTGCAGTATACAAAAAAGTGATGGGTGGGATGCTTAAATAAGTCTCAGCAACTGGTGCCGCATCCCATTCCATTATTTTTTACCCACAATGCAGCTTCAGATTACTCGCAGCCATATACAAATCAACCTTGATCCTGAACCTTTAGGGAAAGTCCAATCTACTGCCAAGCCAGGTTCTCTCTAAACTGGAACACAAACAAACAAAGACCCGTTTTGCCCAAGTTGAGGATTGTCAGTCGAGCATAGTTTGATTCCAGTGGCAAAGTGAGCATGAGACTCACGTCTTGGAAACTTTTAAAATGTCATATTGAAGTACACAAAAAAGTAATGACTGGATGATTTCATTAATTTCGGCCACAGGCCTAGCAGTTCAGGCTGAACTGTTCTGCTACCTTTTTCCCCATCACTTCTGGAAGGAAGCCGTATCCTCCTCAATACCTCTTCTAATTTCTAATTTAAAACATTTATAAAGCGCAGCGTTCACCGGACGGTTTCTTGGTGCTGGTGGAGGGTATTGTCAAGAGAGACAAAGTAGGGGCCTGTGGTAGAGCCGAGAAGGACGGTTACACAGGGAAGGCCTGTTTAAAGAGAAACGTTTTAAGTTCCTTACGGAAGGATACATAATGGGTGGCCACCCGAAGGTGGTCGGGGAGGGAGTTCCAGAAAGTGGGGGCCAAGGTGGAAAAATTGGCCCCGCCCCACTTTTTGCGTCTAAAACGTGGGATCTGAAGGAGAGACTTGGAGGAGGAGCGAAGCTCTCTGGGGGGGACGTATTCTTTTATTAATGAAGAAGTGAAGGCGGGGGCAGTGCCTTGACGGGCCTGGAAAACCATGCAGGCGGTTTTAAACAGGGATCGTTCCCTGACAGGGAGCCAGTGAAGCTCCCTGAGCAGGGGGGTGGAGTGGTGGTAGCGTGGGAGACCGAAGACCAACCGGGCAGCTTGGTTCTGGACCATCTGGAGCCTCCTCAGGCTGTATGCTGGTATGCCATTGTAAAGGGCGTTGGCATAGTCCAGTCGTGATATCACTAATGCGGCCATGATCATTTTGAGTGCCTGGGGGGAAAAGAAACGGGCGACAGTGCGGATAGTTCGGAGGGTGAGGAAACAGGAGGAGACTACAGAGCTGATTTGAGAGTGAAGGGTAAGCTGGTTATTCATTTTGACCCCCAGTGCTTTGACCGTGGTAGAAGGAGTGGGGGCGGGACCAAGAGAGGAGGGCCAGAAAAGAGAGTTCCAGGGACTGGAAGAACCCCCGGTAAGAACCAACTCGGTTTTATCCGGGTTCAATTTGAGATGGTTGTGGTTCATCCAGTCCCTGATGAATGTCATGGTGTGCTGGAAGCTGGAGACGGAGAGGGGAGAGGAAGATAAGTCAAAGATGAGCTGGAGGTCGTCCGCGTAATTGTACACTGTGACCTCCAGCTGCTGAAGAGCGAAGATGAGGGGAAAGATGTAAAGATTGAATAGTAGGGGAGACAAAGAAGAGCCCTGAGGAACACCACACGTGACGGGGAGTGGGGTGGTTGTGAAGTCTCCTAGTCGGACCGCCTGGGTGCGGCCCCTCAGGAAGGAGGAAAGCCACACCATCGGACATAGTGGCGACAATGATCCTGTGGCTGTATATTCTCTCTCCCCTGCCTGGTGTACACATTCAATAGTGTGTGCTTAAATTTGCATTAACCTTTAAATGCCCAGTCTACATTTCCCCCTGCCACACACACTTTGAAGGAGCTTTTTCACTATTGTGGTTCCATCACCCTGCACATGTCCAAATGTATACATCAGTAGTAAAATTTCAACTCCATATTATTTCTCTCAATTCGTGTTGCAATAAGGTTTGTTCTGCATGGAAATTTCTGATTATAGTTTTATTTAAGCCATAGCAAATTTTGTTCTCACTGCAAAACTTCAGATTTTGCATTAGAATTTCCAAACGTAGCACAGATTTTGGTGGCAAAATATTTTGTGAAAATTTCTTGCAGGACACATCTTGTCCTTGATTCAGTTTCCTGCAGGCACTTCACATTACTTTTGAATTTGGGTTTTGACCTTAAGTTCAATTTTATTTTGAGATACCTGCAGGTGACTTTTGACAGATGACATGTAGTTCCCCTACCTTTTTGACATTTTGCAACCCCCCCCCTAAAAAAAACATCTTTTTGCAAACAAATGGCTTACTTCTGATTTTTTGACACTTTAATGTACTCCACGCATACTATTATGCATTTTCTTTGAATAGATTTGCCATTCAACATGTATTTTTGTCTCATATGAGTTAGTTGACAACGGTGAAACCGTTTTCTCCACAAAGACAACTTCTTCATCCAAGTTCCAATTACAGACTTCAAAGCAAAAAACTTTCCAAGCACACGTAGTCGAACCAGCTAATTTAACTCCAACTTATCCAATTACCAGATGAATAAGGTAAAGCAATAGACACAGCATGTGGCGCCCAAATGTATTTACTTTCAACTAAATTTCAGCTTCATCTCATATTTTCTCTGAAGTGGTACTCATGAGCTGATAGAGATAACTCTTTAGCTGTACGTTTATGTACTGCACTTTGGAGTACAATTTAGAAAAACAGAAGTCAGGGGCATATTACCAACAACTAGCGATAATTATCGCTATGTTGGTTTAGCGGCGATATTTTTATTGCCGAGCTGCGGCGATTTTTATCGCTTAGGAACCTTGCTATTATCAAGGTATATCTACTAAGCGATAAAAATCGGCCGAAATGCATGAATATCGCTGAAAAGTCAGCGATAGTCATGCATTACCGAGCTAATGCTCTTAGCCATGTTATCCACCTACCATTGGATAACATGGCTAAGAACTGCTCAGGGGCAGGTGTTAGGATTTGGAGACATTCGCGCTTAGCGCGAATATCTCCAAATGTTGGTAATAGGAGATGGCGATGTTAGTAACTGTTTCCAGTCACTAACATCTTGGCACGCCCACTTTGCATGTCATTAGTGATAAATATCACTGACATGCAAAGAGGGGCCCAAGATGGTCGCTATCTCCTACTAGTTGTCACTAACTGGTGTTAGAGACAGCTAGGCAATAGAGAGATAATTTTATCTCCGCTTTCTTGGCTTTTAAAGCCAAAAAAGCGGAGATAAACCCCCTTGATAATATGCCCCTCAGTTTGGTGTACATTTAAGAAAAAGCAGAGTCCTGTTTGCATTTGACAATCTCTTTGTAAATTACCATCTGTTTTGAAAGTGACATAATAATATGCTTAAAATATAGCTTCAACAAATGCCCAGTTGGCTCCTTTGTTTCACAGTACTGATTGCATATGCAGTCTACATAACTGCAATCATGGTATCTCTGTCATGAAAAGGAGCAATAAAACAAAGATTTAAAAGAGGCACTGGGTGTTAAAATATGAGAAATGTAGTAAGTGTAAAGAATCAATGAAGTCAACTCGATATAATAAAAAAAATACAACAAAAAAATAATTTCTATGACTTTATAAGAAAACGCAGCCATTGAACGCATTCCTCTATATGGTCATGAAGCTTCTCTATGATTTGTAATATTCCTGTAATATTGGGTAATTGACCCTGCACATTATATACCTTTAGTGCTATAAAGAACACGTATGCTATTTGTTTAATCATGTATACATATAATAGTCACATTTACGGATTGTCTATGAAACAGCAAACATTTGCAACATGTACATTTGTAAATGTGTAACTGCTAACGAAAGACTGCAAAGAAAAAATCATTTTAAAAATACATTTGACGTTACAAACACTTTTTAAATTGATTGTGCCATATTTAAACTCGGAAAAATGAAGGTGCAATAGCGCTCTCCCAATGTTATATATTTTTTAATGTGTTAGTTTTTTCTAAACAAGGATATGCTGCAAATTGCTCAAACCTAAATCGAACGCGATCTGGAGTTTTGTGTCACCTCTCCAATTAGGCAAAGCTAAATTGTTTGACTTCTGACTTCACCTAAAAGGGTCCTCCACTGTGAGAGGACTTTGAAGTGGATGTCGCAGAGGATTTGCCACGGAGCTGTTTGCTTCCTGCCGGCATTATTAATCTTTCCCTTTCTAATCTCAGACTGTAAACAGGATCAGAGATAGCATGTAACCTATTTTTTGCCTGTTTGCGTCCACGCTCCTGTCATTTTGTTCGCCTCCTGCCCACTGTAAACCTTGAAGATTCTCACAGTGCTCAGTAACTAGCTGCCACACTGTGTGTTAGATGACACATTTCGGTATATTTTCCTACCAATTAAACTGGGCTATCTGTTTCCTTGAGAGAGAGAGAACAGGTTTGTTTGCACTGCCAGATGTGGTCAAAAATGGCTCGAATTTTCTTGCTTTCCTTTGACATATCTATGTTTTGTGCAAAATAACTTTCGACCAATGGACAGGCACACCATACTGTATGAAAGGAAGTACAGCAAGTTTCAATTGCATGGATTGAGGTCATTCCTGTCGGAATAATGTATGCAGTAGAGATAGCAGCATTGCATAACTGTTGTTTTTATTTTACATTACATTAGTTTTATAGTTTTTAGCTGGGCAGCTCCATGCGTGATAGAACATTACCTGCCTTAGGCTGACACGTTCAGCCATGAACAATCGTGAAATCATGCTGGAAGCTGTCCTTTGAATGTGGCATCAAAATCTATGATAAGAACCCAGAAAAACAAAAAGTCAAAAACTTGAATAAAGCACAGACCACCAAGCTAACTTAATGCCTATTTACGAGTTCAGCAGTTTTACCTCCGGACCGCCGCCGTCCCAAATAGACAGCTGAGACAGCGGTCTTCCGACTGCCGTATTACGATGCTACCATTGTGCTGCCGATGTTGCGGCGGCAGTCTTCTGACGGAGGGGGACCTTTGAGCTGGGAATCTCACTTATTTTTAGATTTTTTGCGACAGTACAAATACATATGTGTGTATTTTCATGAAACAAGTCTGGCTTGGCGATAAGGCACATTGGAATCTCGACGGAAGAATAGGGGCTGTACTCACTCCATCAACAACTGTCGCCTATTACCAATGTTGAGACAGGAAGAGAAATCTTAGAGGAGGTGGTCAGTCTTTCATCTGTGGGACTGCCAACATCGTGGTTTGGCTGTTGGACTGGCTGGCTGGTGGGCAGTCAATCGGCTACCGCTGCGACTGCGGTCCAAAGACCGCCAAAACCGTAATCAGGCCCTTAGTCTGTTTTAGTTACCGCAGTACTTACACACATTTCCCAATAGCTGTTGCACACATTTCAGTATGTAAATGTAACTGTAGGTAATGTCTGTGCACTGCGCAATTTGTATTTGTGTTTTAAGGCTTTTACCGTGCTCCTTAGGAATACTCCCCGCTCAGGAGTATGTTACAATGAATATGGACAGCACTGACACGAAATGTGCAAGTGCCTCCTATGGTCTTCATCGGGGAAGTCTGTGAAACAAAGAATGTATCTATCACTATTTTATACAACACACAAAAGTATATCAATGAGAAGACTGAGTCAGCTTTTATCTAATATGACAGCAAAAGTACTTAAATAAAAGAAAAACTTTCAATTTTGAATACATGTACAAACAACAAGCCACCCATTATTCAGGAAACTCGTTTAACTACCCGCCATTTGGCGGAAATGCATTAGAAGGCATGTTTTTTTTTTGTTTTTTGTTTTTTGTTTAATACATTTTTATTGAAGAATTTTGCAAATAGAACTGAGTACATGCCATAAAAATGGAAATATATGAACAAGAATAGGGAAATACAATCAGGCATAATAGTATATGGTAAAATACATCAAAAAGGAAGATGCAGAGGAAGGGGAGGATAAAATTAAAGGAAAGAAAGGAAAAAGGAAAGGAAAGAGAAGAAGAAGAGAAAGAAGAAAGGAGGAAGTAGAGAGAGGAAAAGGTAGATAAGACTCAGCGAGAATGAGTAGAGAAGGCATGTTTTTTTGATATATGAAAATAGAGAAAGGTGGATATACATGATCCTTGGCGGACAATAACGAACATAATTATGCAATTACATTGAACAAGTGCTACAAGTATGAATAAAATACTTGTGAAAACAAGAAGTGCATAAAACCTTTGTTGAAAAACTTTATTGACTAAACACCAGCTGGTTCTCCCAGCACCAATTCACCAGTGCCATAGGAGACACTTGCACATTTCGTGTCAGTGCTGTCCATATTCATTATGTAAATGTACACATTATTGAGATAGGCAAGCAAACCAACACATACACAAATTAATGCACATAACTAAAGGAAAAATCTAGTAACAATAAATAATTAATAAATAATCAATAATTATAATGGTTAAATGAATAAAAACGTAATCAAACATTAAAAATACATGAAGCATAATTTGAACAGATCAAGGGCCAGATATAGGTCACCAATTACCGGTCGGTAACGGCCGATTTCGGCCGTTACGACCGGTAATTGGTTTTTGAGATGTAGGGAGCCCGATTTTTACCGAATCTGTAAATTTACAGATTCAGTAAATTTACAGATTCGGTAAAATACTAACTCGGTATATTTACAGAATAAGTAATTCCAGATGTAGGTGGAACTTTAAATAGTGCCACAGGCCCTTAAGAATTTGTTATTTACCATGAAATACTATCTCATGGTAAATAACGAATTCCTGTGTACATGCACATCTGTGCATGTACACCTGTGCCATGTGGCGCACATACATGCCCTAAGGGCATGTATGTGTGTCACATTGCACACAAGCCAGAATCAGGGGTGCTACAGGGTGTCAAAGTGACACCCTGTCCCCCTTGTAAATTTGGTAATTTTACCGATTCGGTATTTACCGATTCGGTAATTGACATTGATTCCTATGGTAATTACTGAATCTTACTGATTCAGTAATTTATTCGGTAAATATACCTACATCCCAATGCCAGTTCTTAAATACCAAATCGGCATGATTCGGTATTTAAGAATCGGTAATCGGGGATTACCTACATCTGGCCCCAAATGTGAGTCTATTCAATAAGATTCTAAGCACTGAATGTTGAGCTATTACTTTGAGACAGGAGCTACAGCGGCTGCAAAAAAGAAAAGAAATAAAACAAATATTCAAGTGGTAGGTACCTACCACTTAACCACCATGTAGGTAAATTACTAAACACCAAGGCCCTAATTTATGGGGAATTGGCATAGGGCACCATATTCTTCTTGCTGCACTGCCCTAAGCCAACGCTAAATGGAAGAACTGCTCAGTTTTCATGAAATATGCTGCATTACTGTCGTTTCCTCCTGCACTGGCAAAAAAATTTCTGCTGAGTGCCAATGCAGGCACCCTTGCACCAGGGTGTGTTCATTTCATGCAGGTTTGTTTTTGTGCAGGAAGGGGTCTCTTTGTGCCAGCCACGGCCCGTGCAGGTAAGAGCAGTAGGGCATTGGGCCTTGGTGGGGGAGGAGGTGATTTTGACACACGACGACAAGGGAAATTATTTATTTATTTTCCCTCATGGTCATCTGTTAAATCTCCCCCAACCTGGCCCCACCACTATTACCTTCACTGGCCGCGGCTGCTTCCTGCACAAAAACAATCCTGAGTGTCGTTTTCCTCTTTTTTTATGTGTGCTGCAGAATGCAGCACACAAGTTCAGAGATACAAATGAGGTGAAATAAAAATATTTCTCCTCAATAAGCCTGCTCTGGGGAGGCGTAAGGTTGTATCGCTGCCCCAGGTTTACGTTATTGAGTAAATCTGGGGCTGCATCAAAACCCATGGGTAAAATCCATCTCAACGCCCATGCAACGCTTACCTGGCACAGAATAAGGCAACGCAGCAACTTGCACTGCTTTATCTGAATCCATATCTACGAGGTCATGCAAAGCCATGCAAAGTGGTTTTGCGTGGCCTCATAGATATGATTGAGAGGCTTGCACCATCATGCGTCAAAAGTAGGGCAGTTACAGAGTACAAGACTCTCATAAATAAGCCCCATAGTAAAGAACATTGGTCCTTCTTACACCTGTCAATACTGATTTGGGACAGATTTGACACTGGGAATTGCAATGCTCTCACAACAGAATTGTAACATGCTTTAGCAACGGGCATTCTCACACTTGAACTCACATGTGCAAAAGTCGACTACAACCAATATTTTGAGAGCAAGGGATTTTGTGTTATTTTAGAGGGAGAGAAATTCTCTCAGTGCCAGATTTAAGAACCTTTAAAACAGTCTCCACTATCTGTAAGTATCATTTAAGTTGTGGCTATCTTAACTGGGTTAAAAAGGTTACTGAATATGGATTAGGTCTGTTAGTACGCTATCATGTAACAAGGTCTACGTTTCACCCATCTACTTGGAGCCCAGTAGGTCACCTGCTTTCTTCAAGGCTAATTCTTTTTAAGTGACTCTAGCTAATAATAGGAAATATGTATAAGTAAAGCCTGCACGGTAAAAAATTCTAAAAATGATGATAACAATACCACATCAGATCTTTGGTGAATGAGAGGTAGCACATGTCTCAGTTAAGGACAATTTCACTAAAAACAACACAATTTATTGTAAGGTGAAAGCAAATCAAAGGGCACAACACTCAGGAGTGACAAGCAAATACACATTGGGCCCGATTCATAAAGTCGATCTGTGACAAAAGTCTATCTTTATGAGTTTTGGTATTCACACACATAAGTTACGAGTTGTATCTTTACGTCCGCAGTCGGGCCAAAATCTCCGGCTTTTGGCCCTACTCTCCCCACCCAGGCTGTGCTCTCCGGTTGGAGCTGTACTCTCCTGCTTGCGTTGTACTCTCCGGCTCGGGCCTGATGAAGTGTAATCAATCAGCCTGAATGCAATTTTTACAATAGGAACATGTGATAAATGGTAGAAGAGGTCATGAAAATCAGTTTGTGCAGGGAAAAGGGTGTGGCCAGACATTCCATCATATCATGGAAACATTTGCTCTTTTGCATCATGGTATGTTTAGTCCACAGTTTATGCTCCCCTAAGTGTTGACTGTAGTGTCAACACTACAGTCAACACTGAGGGGAGCGCAAATTGTGAACTGCATGTGTAATGATGCAAAGGAACAAACATTTCAGGGATTTGATGTAGAGTCCGGCCACATACTCTTGTGGCCGGAGTGTTGCGCTCCCCTTAGTGTTGACTGTAGTGTTGACACTACAGTCAACACTGAGGGGAGCATAAATTGTAGACTGCATGTACCATGATGCAAAGGAGCAACATATTCTGGGATTTGATGAAGTGTTCGTCCACATGCTTTTCCCTGCCCAAACTGAGTTTCATGAACTCCTCTACCATTTATCAGACATTCTTAATGTTCATTTTTGTAAAAATTTCATTCTGAACCATTGAATATACTTCATCCAGCGCAAACCTGAGACTACGGCCCGAGCAATAGAGTACGGCTCCAGCCTGAGAGTATGGCCCGGGTGTAGAGAGTACATCCAAACCCAAAGATTCCGGTCCGACTGAGGACGTAAAGGTACGACTCGTAAATGACATCTGTGAATACCAAAAGACGTAAAGTTAGACTTCTGTCTCATAATGCTTTTGTGAATCAGGCCCACTGTGTCCAGTGACGATAGAAGTGTTTTTTGTAAACCAATTTGCTAAGAACCTCATGCATTCAACAGGTAACCTTACCAAACTTTAGACTATTTGTACTAAACCCAGGAAGAGGAGGGGATAACACCCTGTAAATACACACTTTTAAAGAAAATCATATGTTGTTGTTTTACATAAATATTAACTTAAAGTCCAGTAGGTTGTGCAAAAACATACATCATGGAGGTTAAATCATTTGGCTATACCAATACCTGAGTGGGGGGAAGGGGGTCAATAAATTTGAGGATCTTGCCACATTCCAGATCAAAGGCATGGGCATCCTTTTAAAATGAAACATCGCCGAACAGGTCCTCATTTTTGGGGGTTAAAAGAAGGATAGAATGAATCATTAGAAAAAAAGAATAAAGGATGTACATTTGGCCCGATTCACAGAACTAACTTAAGACAAAATTAAATTTAGTACCATTTACTCATTTTGGGATTCACTGAAGGCAGTTACTCATTTTGGTATTCACAGAAGGCACGTACTTATTGATGAGTAAGTGCCTTCTGTGAATTCCAAAATGAGTAAGTGCACTTACTCATTTTGGTACTCACAGAATGCACTTACTAATCACTGAGTAAGTACCTTCTGTGAATACCAAAATGAGTAAGTACCTTCTGTAAATACCAAAATGAGTAAGTGGAGTCTGTGAATACCGAATTTGTAGTACGTTTAGGATTTTGACTTAAGTTACGCCTGTGAATCGGGCTCATTGTACATTTCTTACTTTCTCAAGGGTAGGCTACTGGGACAGTCGGTGCCTACAGCTCTGCGGTGATGTGATCACCTTATTAGGTGGGTGGGGCTAATCAGTAAATAATTCTTCAGGCATCTTGTTGTGGAAAAAGTCACATACATTCCTAAAGGATGAACCCTGAAAGATAGAGGTTAAATCAATGTAACTAGTCGGATTTTGTTAGAAAATGGGCAGTCTTATTTACTGATGTTCCCTCAATCATACATGCATAACATTTTTGTTGTACTTAGTTGAATGTTTGTCATCGGCCATCTTGGTAGATGGGAACAATGTCTATACAAATATGACATACTGAAGTTGTGATCAGGTGGGTGGCATGCTTTGGTGTTCCATCATCATTATTGGAGTGGCAAAAATCTAGTAAAATGTTGTGGATAGCCCATGAAAGACAAATGTTAAATTAATCTAGCAGGCCAATGTTTTTAGGGTAATGGACAATTTTACTCCCCGGTGAAAACTCAACCATAAATGATTTCAAAGATTAATTAATGTAAATAAATACATTTTGTTGTTCATTTTGATGTATACCAGCAATGAATATACATAGCAGTGGAAGTTCTAAACCCAGAGACAAACCTAAAATTGTTTCAATGCCCCTGCACTGTTTAATGTATGTGGACTGTTAGGAAATGTTAGAGAAACTTTGTAGAGTGCAACATGCAGATGTTCCCCTTGTCTATGAACAGTATCGTAGCAGTGGCAAGACTTCTTGATTGTCATATTCAAGTAGAAGTACTCTGCATCAAAAAGTAGTAATATAGTGGAAGCCCTGTGCTAGACCTGTCAGCCTTAGAGTGATCTTCCCCTAAATGTTTTGCATACTTGCCTCCAATTTCTTGCTGAAATTTGTTTATATTTGCCAGACGACTTTGCACACTTTATCACTGCTAACCAATGCTAAAGTGCTGGTGCTCACTCCCTTAAACATGGTTTGATTGGCATATACCTAATTGGAATATTTAATTTACTCATAGGTCCCTTGTAGAGTGGTATACCATATACCTGTCAATGAAATATTAAACGTGGGCCTGCTGCACTTATTGTGCCACCCACTTAAGTAGCACTTTAAACACATTAAATACATTACATTGCAGCTTGAATGCAGTTTTAAACTTCCATTTTAAATTGGCACTTAATCCCCCATGCCAAGCTTACACTCCCCTTTGATTACCTATAAGTCTCCTTTAAGGTAGGCCCTTGGTAGCCCATAGGGCAATGTGCTTTGTAATTAAAAGGTTAGATATGTATGTTTGAGTTTTACATGTCATGGCAGCGAAAAGCTCCAACATTTGTTTTTCACTACTGCGGGGCCTACCCAACCCAAAGGATAACATAGAGGATTCCTTATTAGATTTAAAGCACTGTGGTTCCAAATTTGGAGCAGGCAGATATGTCATATTTGGTGACTATGAAATTGTAATGATAAACTCTCTTTAATGATAGAGTCATATTTTTTATTACAATTTTGAAAAAGTCACTTTTAGAAATTTGGCTTTTTTTGTCCTTAGCCCTTTATGCCTGCAGCCTTTCTTGGATCACATGACTGGTTGTAGCTGACAGTTAGACGTTGTAAATTCCTCCCAGACAGTCACACAATAGTGCAATTAGATGTGCCTCAATTGGCCATCTGCTGGTAGGAGGGGGGTAGCTGAGCAGAGCCCCACTTACACCTGATTAGCCTGTGCTCGGCCTTCACACAAAGGGCCTAATGGCCCTGCATTGTTACTGCAGCCAGCTTGGAGCCAGGGCAGGGATTTAGGAAATTCCAGGCACTTCAAAAACCCTTTCCAGATGCTTCTCCCATCTTCCACAGGAAGGGCTCCATGGTATAAAAATAGGACCTACAGACCCACTGTTCAGTCTACAACTGAGCCTGTGGAAAGACTCTCAGAGGACTGCTTACTGCTGTGACCTGCGGAGCACTCTGCTAGACTGCTGGTGTACCTGGAAGGTATGTTTGCTGCCTGGAGCCTGCTGTGACCCCTCAGAGGCCAGCACTGCTGTTGAGTCCTACATCTTTACCTGCAACCGGACTACCAGAAGTGCCTCCAGGGGCAAGTCTTTGGGCTCCTGTTCAGAGCTGCAGGGACTTTAAAGGCTCCTGCAATTGTGACCTCACAACTGGACCCATCCTGAGTGAGCCCTGAACCCTAAGGAGATGTCCCACCAGTCCTAGATCCTTGGTTGTGGCTCTATAGGTGCCCAGATGGCCAATTCACAAAACTGAGGAACTGGAAGTATTTCAGCCAATGACTGCTCTGAGAATCAAGAGGAGACCGGGAACAACCTGCTCGTATATCCGCGCAGGGTGCATCACTGGTCAGATTGACTTAGTGGCTTCTCCCTCTAAAATCTTCTCCACAGCAGCAAATCAGTTTCTACAGTTCTTCACCAAAAGGATATCCGGCCTTGTGGAACTGTCTTCAGCTATATCCCTCTACTTTGTCCCCTTGGAGATTTTTGACTTCCAATTCAGAAACTAAGTTTGAAAAGTGGAAATCTTCACTGCGACTTGGACCCAAGACTATCCGTTGATGATGCTCCCTCTCCACATACCTCATGCAGTCTTGCTCCACTAAACTTCACCTTCTGAAAACATTTTGTTTCAAGAGATTTTCTAAGTCTAAGGGTAAGTGGTAATCAGGCCCAATCTACTTCTTGTATCCAAACCATGCTCCTTAGTGGTCATCCTTAACTTTTGACTTTGACCCAATCTCACGTGACTAGAAGTCCACTGTTGGTGCTTTGAACTTATAGGCACTAGTTGTCACTAAAATCTTTAAAAAGTCATAAATTAGGTTCTACTGATTGTATTTTGTCATTTTGGTGTCAAAAATATTTATTACATTGACTCTATTTTTCTATGTTGGATTGGGACTTTCTTGTGTTGTGTTTTCACTTTATTACTGTGAGTGTGCTACATAAATACTTTACACAGCACCCCAAAGTTAAGCCTACTGCTTTTTGTGCCAAGCTACCCAGGATTCAGCACAAGTAAATGTTGTGACTTTTTGTGGTTCTCCCGGCAAGGAATTGTGGCTGTTATTTGACCAGAACTGACACCTCAGTCAACCAACAACCCAATTTTTAACACCCAGTAATCTATTTGGGTGCACACAATTTAGGTTATATTTGAATATTATTGAAAATTTTTTAATGAACGTTAATTTCTCCTGAATAGCGGTAATGTTCTTACGACATTGAACTGGTGCCAAGGATATTGCCACTCTCATGGCTACCAATATTGTAACTCCATCATTGTTGATGTTTCAATAAAAATATCTTAGGGTTCCTTGTTTTCCTGGGTACCTATCAATCACTACTCATCATAGGTCATTCACAGTGTATTTAGCCTTAAGTTAATGCAATACGCTGCGCGTTCTGAAGAAAATATCACGCAAACTGCAGAACGCTGTTGCTCATGTTTTCTTCTCTGTTTTGGTGCTGGGGCCTCATTTCAATCCTCCCTAAATCTTTTCAATCCTTCTTTCCCAAACTTTTTTCTGATCCTTTTTATTTATTATCTTTCCCATAGTCTTCTTAAGTGTATATTTTTCATTTTTCTTTAATACTGTTTGTGTTTTTTAGTGTTTTTCTCCATTACGTGCTTCCTTTTTTTTATTTCCTTCTTTCTTCTCCCTTAATTTTTTCATACTTTCTATATTTTCTTTTCTGCCCCCCCTACATTATGGCAGAAAGCCCGGCAGGGGTGCATCCTCAGGCCTTGTTTTCAGAGGTGGTTTTGGCAGTACTGTTTTTTGTGCAGCGCCACCTCCCCTCCACCCTTGCAGTAGGCAGCAAGCCTGGGTCTGGTTACAGGCTCCCGGAGTGCCAGCAGTGGTAGGCAAGGGTGAGCTAGGCAGTGTATCACTGCTCTGGGGTCCGACACACCCACAATCAGCTGATGCACCGGTGGTCCGACATCCTGGATTGAGAGTAGGACCTGTTGGAACTGCTAGGGGTGGAGGTCACAGGGCTTGGTGAGTAGCTAATTACTAATATTATTATAATTTGTGTGCTCTATGTTATTGCTAATATTTTTTCCCAAATAACAAGCATGCTGCTCACATACAGGTAAGTTATATTTACAAATCTTATATTATGTGATTGTTATTCTTCTAGACAGGTGCTCAGCGCTACCTAATCGTACTTGTTTGCTACGTTGCGCTCACTTGGGCTGATTAAGCTAAGTAATGCAGACTACAGATAGACTATTTTCCTATGTCCTGTCACAAAGATTGGTATAGTTAGTTTTCGTAATTTAGTGGAGTGTGTCCTCTCACTTCAGTTCTTGTAACCTTTTTTGTAGTTCGCTCAGTGACAAGCAACCAAATAATTTGGTGTATGCATGGGTCCATTTATGCATTTAAAGAAAAACTGCAGACTTAGTGAATTGGCCTGTCAAAGGATGTTGAAAATGATTGCAAATATCATTAGTTGCAATTTATTCCAAAGTTTTAGAAATAGGCGGGCGAGGTAAGTTTAGGAAATGTGGAATAGATAGGATGTTCCACGACACTAGTCTACTACTAGTTGATATGATTTAGAAAGTTCAATGTAATTGCAATTGCTGTTTTCTGTCCCAAAAATATTTTGGAGGGATTATTTATTTACCAAGGGTCTTTTCTAATTTTGTCAGTGGTTGGTACCTATTTATGGTATCCAAAATCACATACACCAAGAGGTTATTTAAGCGGTTACAAAGGAGAGGAAAGAAGGGCGAGAGGTCAAAGATAAAGGAAAAAGGTACCCATCAGCCCACATAATAGCGGAACTTCATCATCTGGGTTGTTGTGGAGAGTTGGTATCCGATAAGCACTTCCACAGGAAAATTCCTGAGGATAGCTAATGTTGGATCCACAGGTTGGCCCATCAACCAAAAGATGAGAGTTTTGAGGCTGTAAGGGCAAGTTGCAGTGCTCAGAAAGTGTGAAAAGTGTAAACAAATATGGTGGTGATCTAAAAATGCCTGTCTTGATGTCTCAGAAAACTTTATTAGGTGCGACCATCAAAACGGCATAGTTAAAAACAGAGTGGAAATAGTATGAAAATAATTACTATTCACCATGAATGGTAGTTGGTCAACATGTTTCAGCCCCATGGGCTTTCATCAGGACCTATGATGTTCACTACTGCAACACTTACCATGTGACATGATAAATAATCTCGATTATGTAGACATACCAATTGTGAAGTAGTCTCATATCTTTGTTTTTCAACCCTCTCCCAGAATTGTAGGGAGGAACAGCCTCACCTCGCCTGGCACTCGCTCAGGACAAAGAGGCCACTCACTTTCCGTCGTTACCTCGGTCTGGCATCTGAGCAGATTGCATGCACATGCACGTTTGTTGAGATGAGAAGGCTTTCTTTTACTTTCTCATGCTCATACAGTAAAATGAGATAGTGGCCATGGTCATGTTGGACACCCCAAACATGTGTCTTCTTCCTATCTAAGCTTAGTAGTATTAGCAGCAGTTGATAGTGAACTGATTAGCATGCACCATGGCTGGAGGATGGCACCATTACATTTTCTGACCTAGATAACTTTATGTCTGATTGTCTGGCCAGTTGGCCACACTTAGTTCTTTTAAAAAATTCAGATTCACCGTTAGCTCTATCCACTCAGTTCAGTCCTTTACTGGTTGTCCCATGAGACGTAGGCTTTTCAGAAATTGCCACCAACAAAAAGAAAATGTTAAACCAGATATTTTATAATTTTTGGTAGGACATAGTGTAACTGTAGACGAATTGCTAGTGTTGTCTGGTGTATTTCTTTTCAATGTTGCTACAGAAAAAATGAATAGAGGAAGCACATATGGCTTCTAAAATTTTTTTTGAAGGTATTTCTAGCAACACCGACCACCAGTGCTTGGGCCAACGGGAATGGCCATGGAGCAGAGGCGGCAGCTGCAAGGGGTGAGCCATCGGCAGTGGAAGGCGGTGGTAAGTCATATTGCTTGCCTATTGAAAATGTATATACTCGCTGCAAGGGTGTACATTGTACTGTTGAGACTAAGTTGTGAACAGTTGAAGACACCCCTCTTTACTTAGCTAGTATTCATAGTGAATACTGGATAACGAGAATATACAACTAAAACTGTGCCTGAGTTTTAAAGCCAAGGGTGAAGAATAAAAATAATGCTAAAAGAAAAATGGAAAACTCCCTCGGAAGAAGAGTAAACAAGAAATGTTTTTTTCAAGGTTTTTGATTCACATGTTTGTGCGAGGTTTATTTCAAAGTACTCCCTTGACTCACAGTAGTTTTTAAGCACAACATATATTATGTACCCCTATAAATCAATCAATCAGTACATTTATAGAGCGCACTACTCACCTGTGAGGGTCTCAAGGCGCTGGAGGGAGGATGGGGGTGTCGCTACTGCTCAAAAAGCCAGGTCTTGAGGTGTTTCCTGAAGGTGAGATGGTCCTCGGTCAGTCGTAGGTATGCGGGGAGGTTTTGGCTGCCAGGTAGGAGAACGATCTTCCTACGGTGGTGGTTCTGCGGATCCGTGGGACGGTGGCGAGGGCGAGGCTGGCGGAGCGTAGCTGTCGGATGGGGGTGTAGAACGAGAGGCGGTTGTTGAGGTATTCGGGGCCATTGTCGTGGAGTGCTTTGTGTGCGTGGGTGAGGAGCCTGAACGCGATCCTATTGCTGATGGGGAGCCAGTGCAGGTTTCTCAGGTGGGCAGATATTTGGCTGTGGCGGGGGATGTTGAGGGTGAGTCGTGCGGAGGCCTTCTGTATGCGCTGGAGTTGTTTCTGAAGTTTGGCAGTGGTTCCTGCGTATAGGGCGTTACTGTAGTCCAGTTGGCTGGTGATGAGGGCCTGGGTGATGGTTTTTCTGGTTTTGTTGGGGATCCACTGAAAGATCTTAAGGAGCATGCGCAGGGTGTTGAAGCTAGATGACGAGACGGGGTTGACTTGCTTGGTCATTGTGAGGGAGGAGTCCAGGATGAATCCCAGGTTGCGTGCGTGGGCCGTGGGTTTTGGGGCCGAGCCCAGCACTGTGGGCCACCAGGAGTCGTCCCAGGCGGCAGGGGATTGTCCGAGGATGAAGACCTCCGTCTTGTCTGAGTTCAACTTCAGGCGACTGAGTTTCATCCATTCTGCGACTTCTTTCATTCCTTCCTGGAGGTTGGTTTTGGCGGTGGCTGGGTCTTTGGTGAGGGAGAGTATCAGTTGGGTGTCGTCGGCGTAGGAAATGATGTTGATGTTGTGTTTGCGTGCGATGGCGGCGAGGGGGCTCATGTAGATATTGATGAGGGTTGGGCTGAGTGAGGAACCTTGGGGTACACTGCAGATGGTCTCAGTGGCCGCTGAGCGGAATGGAGGTAGGCGGACTCTTTGGGTTCTGTTGGAGAGGAATGAGGTGATCCAGTTCAGGGCCTTTCCATGGATCCCTTTGTTGAAGAGGCGGGTTATCAGGGTGCGGTGGCATACGGTGTCGAAGGCAGCCGAGAGGTCTAGGAGGATGAGAGCGGTTGTTTCTCTGTTGTCCATCAGGGTCCTGATGTCGTCGGTGGCTGTGATGAGGGCGGTCTCGGTGCTGTGATTGGCTCGGAATCCAGACTGGGATGGGTCGAGCGAGTTGTTTGCCTCGAGGAAAGCAGTCAGCTGTTCATTGACGCTCTTCTCAATGACCTTCGCCGGGAAGGGTAGAAGAGAGATGGAGCGGAAGTTCTTGAGGTCTTTGGGGTCCGCTGTGGGTTTCTTCAGAAGGGCGTTGATTTCTGCGTGCTTCCAGCTCTCAGGGAAGGTCGCTGACGTGAAGGAGTTGTTTATGATGTTCCGGAGGAGGGGTGCGATGATGAGGTCGGCTTTATTGAAGATGTGGTGGGGGCAAGGGTCAGAGGGGGAGCCAGAGTGGATGGTGTTCATGACGTGGGTGGTGTCTTCAGTGCTGATGGGGGTCCAGGTGCTGAGGATGGTGGTGGGGGTTGGTGGTTCGGTGGCTGGAAGCGGAGTCTGAGGTCCGAAGCTGTCGTGTATGTCTGTGATTTTGCGATGGAAGAACGTGGCGAGGGAGTTGCAGAGGTCTTGTGATGGTGTGATGTCGTTGTTGCTGGCGCTGGGGTTGGAGGGCTCTTTGACGATGCTGAAGAGTTCCTTGCTGTTGTGGGTGTTGCTGTCTAGTCGCTCTTTGAACGATGCCCTTTTGGTGGTGTGGATCAGCTGGTGGTTTTCGGCAGTGGCGTTCTTGAGGGCAGTCATGTTTTCGGTAGTCTGATCGTGACGCCAGTTTTTTTCAAGGGTTCGGCAGGATTTCTTTGAGTTTTTGAGGGCGTTGGTAAACCATGAGGAATTCCTGTTGCGGGACTCGCCTGGGGGGTTCTTCAGTGGAGCGAGGTCATCGGCGCAATTGGTGATCCACTGAGTGAGGTTGCGGGCTGTGTTGTTGTGTTCGCGGTGTCGGTTGGTGGGTTCTGGCTCAGAAATGAGAGGAGCTGGTCTGTGGTGATTTTGCTCCAGCATCTGCGGGGGATGTGTTGCGTGCAGAGGTGGGATGTAGTCTTTTTGAAGGTGAAGTGGATGCATCTGTGGTCAGTCCAGTGTAGCACGGTGGAGTGGCTGACGGAGACGTGGTTGCTGTCAGAGAAAATGGGGTCAAGCGTGTGGCCAGCTAGGTGGGTGGGCCTGTTCACCAGTTGTTTGAGTCCGAGGTTGGCGAGTTTGTCGAGCAGGGTGGTGGTGTTGTTGTTGTTGTTTTTCTCCTGGTGGAAGTTCAGGTCCCCTAGGAGGATGTATTCTGGTGAGGCTAGGGTGTGCGGGCTGATGAAGTCGGCGATGGTTTCGCTGAATTGTGGGCACGGGCCCGGGGGTTTGTAGATGAGCGTTCCTCTGAGGGTGGTCTTGGGGTCGGTGTGAATCTGGAAGTGTAGGTGTTTGGCGGCAGAGAGTGTGTCTTCGTTGATGGTCGTGATGTTGATGGTGTTCCTGTAGATGATGGCGATTCCTCCTCCGGTTTAGTTGACGCGATCCTTCCGGGTGATCTTGTAGCCGTCCGGGATGGCTATGGCGATGTCTGGGGCCGAGGAGGCGTTCATCCAGATTTCCGTGAGGAAGGCGACGTCTGGAGCTGTTGTGTCGAGGAGGTCCCAGAGTTTGACGGCATGCTTGTGGACGGAGCGGGTGTTGAGGAAGATGCACTTGAGGTGGTTGTTGTTGTTGTTGGGTCCAGTGGGAGATCTGCAGGTTCGAAGGCAGGTGAATTTGCAGGCTTGACAGGTGAAGGGTCCCTGGATTCGCTTTGGGGTTGCTCTGTAGCAGTCGGGTCGGCGTCCGGTGTTGAGTGCGTTGAGGGCGGACGAGTCGTATCCCAGTCGAGTTCCCTGGCTCCGGTGGGGGCCAGGGGTTCTGGCTCTGGGCGCGGTCCAGGTGCGGAGGGGTGCAGACGGGCCCTAACCACCAATCATCATCAATCGCATCCTTCCAAGGCCCGCTCCCTACCCAAGGAAGTTTGCCAGTGTCAGCCATTGTTGGCCTATCAACTGCATAGTTACAATAGTAGTACCTCATGTCGGGACATATACCATTCATATATTACTAGCTATCCGTGTGATTTGTTGTAGTACGGGTGAAAGTGAGCATTTGATTTAACTGAGCATGGCCATGAGAGGAAAAGAGATAATTGTGTGGTACAGCTGCCCCACCTGCAGACAGAAGCAAAGTATAACGCAACAAGAGTATGTCTGTCTAGGGTACAAGCTGAGCTGGCATGTCTACATTAATTTAGCTAATCAAGAGAGAAAAACAATACTTGAATACTCCATAGTGCATAATGGCTGGACCACTCCCTTCCAACTGTCTAGCTGCCGTCGCCCATTCCCTAATTCCTAGTTGGACTGCAATAAATAACGCCTCTCTCCAGCAGGGTTCAATGCCTACTCTCTAAAAGTCCTCCCTATTTTGAAAAAGCTGTCCCTGGATCCAGCTTCCCCAGCCAACTTCAGACCCATCTCCAACATCCCCCTCCTAGCCGTAGTGTGTGCAACAGCAGCTAAGTCAACACATCAACAACTTCCACCTAATCAATGACTTCCAATCCGGATTTAGACCTGGGACCTGGGCACAGCACTGAAACCACCATGCTCCACATCGTTGATGATGCTCTTGACCTAGGCAAAACATGTCTCCTAATCCTCCCAAATCTATCCTTGGCTTTCGTCACTGTCAACCATGAAAAACTACTTGAACACCTCAAACTCAGGGTGGGTTGGATGGCACTGTTTTAGAATGGTTTAGGTCCTTCCTCCTAAACCGATCACAGCGATTCCTAATCAACGGCAACCTGTCTGCACCCTCCCTGGTCACAGTTGGAGTACCTCAAGGTTCAACCCTATCCCCCACCCTCTTCAACCTTTACCCTGAACCGCTTGCCGAAGTAGTACACACTGCAAATATCTCCTACCATATATATGCTGATGACACCTAGATCTACATCAAAACCTCATTCTCTCCCTGCACGAAGCCCTGAAAGTCACGGTCCCATGGCTCGCCTCCAATCATCTCAAACTCAACTTTTATGAAAACTGAATTCCTCCGAATTTCCCCTCTTAATACCAATCACAAGATTCAAACATGGATTAACGCTAACACAGCCTTAAATTGCCCACTAACTATTGTGATTCCGTCAAATCCCTCGGAATTATCCTTGACAGCAACCTGAACATGCGGGACCACATCAATTCGATGGTCAAATCAGCCAGATTCCACCTGAGCTACCTTAGAAAACTGAAACCTTTCCTTGATGCTGCTGACTTGAAAATGGCTGTCCAAGAACTCGTCATCTCTAGACTGGAATATGGCTGCTCTACCCTCTCAGGTTTACCCAAGATCTCCATGGCACCTTTAAAAGCCTGCCTCAATGCGGCAGCCAGACTACTTCCTGGCACAAGGAAATTCAACCAATTTTTCCCACACCGGAAAGCTCTGAACTGGCTTCCCTTTGAAGCAAGAAAACAGCTCAAGCTAGCATGCATCGCACACTAAACTAAATACTCACACTCCCCTGCATATCTTGCACAGAAACTTGTGATTTCGGGAGGAATCAGAAACTCCAGGGCTGCCAGGGACCTCTTGCTCCAACCTGCATCCTTTTGGGAAAAAAAACCTTACAATCTGGCTTTCTCTGGAATATGGAACTCTCTCCCACCTGATATCAGAACAATCCCTTCCCTGGTCTGCTTCAAAAAGGACGCCAATACCTTCCTTATGAGTACCTTTCTCGTTTAAACTTTGCCCTCAACCACCACTATGGCCCTGATCTACGTCTGTCTATTGTCTCCCCTTGGATTACCTAGTCACCCCACCCAGAAACCTGGGATCTTGGCTTGAGTAATGGTAAATTAATGTAATCTGTAAATACGTTTCTCATCTTGAGTAACTGAAGATGTAATTTGTAAATACAGGTCCATCTATCTCTTATGTATCCTATACCCGGCACCCTACTATCGTTTTTTTTTTACTTGGTGATTCTTTGCCTTTATGTACATTGCTATGTTCGCTGTAAAGCGTTCTGATGCCTTAACGGGTCAAGTTCGCGCTCTATAAAACACAGTAATAAATAAATAAACTGTAATCACATCAAAACCATATGTGCAGAGGAATCGAGGATACCAGCAAATGTTATATACTGCTAGTGCTACTGTGGCACTATATAATTTTATGTGTTACTGTTTTGCTTACAATTTGTCTTTTTTCTTTCTTGGTGTAGCTACTCCTGCCAATCCACCATCATCCGACACACAGGAGAGAGTAGCCAGGACAAAGCAAAGTTAGCTGGAGGCCATCAGGGCAAAATATTCAGCAGCTGGTGGATGAGGAGAAGGAGGAGGCAGTGGCAGCAGCTGCAGCATCCAATGCCTCTGGCCTCAGTACGTACCTCCAGTAGTACAGCACAGTGGCCAGGCAGACACCCACTGCTATTCATAAAGCACTGCTGCTACCCCGTAGACTCTATGAAACATTTCAGCGCCTCATACTCCTGAGGATGTCACGCCTCGAAGCCAGGATAGAGGAGCAGATTGACCGATTGAAGTGGAAGCTACTAACCCACCATTAGATTTCTCTTGCCCCTTTTTAAATCTTTGGTTTGGTGGGTGGGACTTGTTGCAGAGAGGGTGGCAATGTGGGAGTTTGGGAAATCATGGGGGTTTTGGTGTTTTTTTTAATGGACATTTGTTTAGACAATTATTTTGGACATTGGTTGAAGTTAGGGAGAGGGGTGGGCCAGGTGTTGTGGGCTTTCTAGCTTTTTTGTTAGGGATTTTTTTATGGTTGTACATATGATTTCATTCTTTTTGGGCAGTTACTCTTTTGCTTTAAAAATTTTCGTTTGCCACGAAGGCCTGCAGCCTGTTTTGAAAATCTGCCAATAGTGTAACACACCAACAGATAGTTATGCAGTATCATCACTTGTCCTACTACTCTCTCCTCCTAGTCTCTGCAGTCTGCAACTATATTAACCTTTAAGGACTCGGAGGGGGTGTGGGGGCATAAATGTCCCTGGTATATAGATTATTATACCTCAACAGTGAATCCCCAACAGTTCTTCCCCTACATGTGATTAGGCAAAGCAATATCTGCCTGGTTTCTCAAGGTGCAATGCTGGTGTAGTAGACACTGTAGAGGCATGCTTGAGGACTAGTTGAAGAATACTAGTGAAAGCAGCAAATCCAGAAGTGAGGTTCCACACCCTCCTAGCCAAAATCAAACTGTAGGATGAGGAATATTCTTCATAAGGAAATAATTAAATTGAAATAAAAACTGAGCTCATATTATATGCAGGATTTGCACACAAAAAATTGAGACAGTAACCAGAGGCAGGCTAGAGTATGAATAGGAGTAGTACACAAGAAAAAATTGTCAAACAAGAAAACATAATACGCAATGCTAAAGTAAAATAAATAATCAGAATGGTGCGCTAGTAAAAGTTACAAACTGAAGTTGACTCGATCTATGAAGTGGACAAAGGTAAGCTTTAGTGCTGGTTAGCGGTTCAATGAATGGAAGGTAAGGGGGGATTTCGATGAAAGGTTTGACAAGAAAATACTACACAAGGACAACATTCATCTTGGCAGCCGACCATTATCAATCTGTAATGGAAGTAAAATGAAATGAATGCATGCATGATGATGAGTACTGGTACAGGTAAACCAAATCAAATTGTCCATCTAACCCCAGAGAGACCCAAGTTACATTATGTTCTGTAACTTTTGTGCTGAACTTTGAAAGATATCAAATACAATTTAAATATCTGTAGGAGTCGAGTAAACAAACCCAAACAACACACACATTGTGAAGATAAAAGAGAAAAACAGATACAGTATTGCCAAATTGGGATTGCATCTGCACTCTTCTTGGACTGTCCGTCACTCTTGGGTGCCTGGCAGATGCAGTTGCGTAAGGTAATTGTGAGTATGTTACATTGCTTTTCAAGTATGATGCAGAGTAAAGGCCAAGGCCTGTAAATTGAAAAGCAAAAATGATATTGAAGAGTCAAGGAGAAAAGATAAACTGAATAATGAGGACTGCAACAAGAAGAGAAGAATCAAAGGCAGCATGTCAAATTGTGTGTTTCTGGCAGTCACCTTAACAACAGGCCCTCACCCAACCACCACTAAGCTTCAGATTAAACAACAAATTTGAGCCAGACAGCACTGAGCAGTGAGCACAGACACACACAGCAACAAAGTAGTTTCCCAATCAATTAGAAAATCAACGTACCACTGTCAGTCAGACCCCTCACCATCACCACTACACAGACTTGTGTAGGGCTGGTAGTGTTGTGTACCTATAGGCCACTTCAAAGTCATCATCATCCAAATTGTTTGGTTTCAATTAATTTGAAAACTTCCATCTTCTTCTGGTGGCAGTACTTGAAGTAGTCACGCTCACACCCATCCCTGAGTCATTCCATCATATCTGATCCTCCTGAGTCTCCCCCCTAGAATGGTGTCCAACTCCGTACCAAAAGTGTCCTGAGTTCTGACTCAAAATGCAATAGTTTGGCCTGTAGCTATAAAACAATGAAAAAAACAAAGCAGTTTGGAGTGTGGACGGTGTGGAGGGGAGTTTGACTCAGAAAAGAAATCCTGCTATTGTATCTGTCAAAGGGAAAGAAAAATAACCTTCAGCGGAAAATTTAAAGTTGTTGTGCAGCCACCGGTAGGCCACGTACGTTGTGTATCTTAAATTCATCATTTACACATTAAGCGTAACAAACACACACTCAGTTTCACACTGCCTTCCAGCACATGAATCATCTCATCTCTTCTCAATCTCAACACATATGATGATGATATATCACAACAAGTTCACATCACAACAAACAACAAATACTCAGCATGCAATACATGCCAAAATTTACCTGTTCTTCTGATGATGTGCTCACTGCAATCGATTGGTGGTGTATTGCAGAATGCAGATCCTCCATTTGTTCATGAAGCAGAGAATTGCCAGTGTAAATAGAATTATAAATGTCACATGTTGGTGAGGCAGTCCCTCCAGGGTAGGAAAGCCTAGATAGTCACAGTCCAGGGTTGGAGGCAGGCACAGATTTGTTTGTATCCTCCCTCCAAAGACTGGCTTCAGGGAAATGGCTTTGGAAGGCAAGTCGAGAGTGAGACTTCTTCATTGACTGCATGCAGTTGTAACTCCAATCTGGCAATAAAAATGTGTCTAATAGCAAGTCGATCAGGATGAATTGAACAAGAAAGTCAGACACACACAAATAAAGTAAATGGATAGCTATATAAAGATATATTTTTTGGGTCGTCAAAGAGAGAAGTCCTAGTAGTCAAGGAAGTAGAGCTCATCCTCAAACTCTGGCAGTTCACCCAGAAGTAGGTCATCTAACACACTAGTTCCATGACCTGAGTCTCCATCATCTTCTTCCTGTGGTACTTCATGTATAGTGTAATCCAGTGTTATAAAGTGCTGATTCCTTTTGATCATGGTTAATCACACCATGTTTTGGGGTGAGAGACTGGTCCTTCTCACTTAGACAAAGGCACCTGCAGCACTGGAAACATGCTCAGCAGAGACACTAGCTACAGGGCAATCCAAATAGTTTATTGCCAGACTGCTGAGCACTTGCCAATGGTGCCCTCTTCTCATACCAATACACCAATATGTTTTTATCAAGGTAATCCTCTGTTCCATCATACAGATAGGCCTGGGCCATTCGCTTAATGGTCATTGCTGGTGCTCCACTTTGCTCGATCTCTTTTGCCTTCTCCTCTTTGCTGGACTTAAGCCCTACCAGTAGAAGCCACTCAGTTGCAGCTTTGGGGGCTGATGTTCCTGGTCTTGGTGTTGTTGATGGTGTTATTGTCATTGGTTTTGGCCACTGAGCACCAACAGCACTACCCTCAGGCTCTGAACTTGAAGGCTGCACCACAGGACTTTTGCCCTGGATCAGTGGCCGGTAATTCCCTGCCGTTCATTTTCCAGCTTACTGCCTTGCTCAGCTATCCATGTTTTGTATTTTCTAACATCGCGTCTCAAAAAGAAATGAAAGTGGACACTAATGTTTTGCACAGTGGATTAAGCAATGTGGCACAGATGTAATTTTTGGAGGACACAATGTCTCTTTGTACTCTTGTATTAGCAGACAAGCGAAGGATTAAGCTCTCCATCAAGTCATACGCATCTATTTTTCCTCCACACCTGTGTACATTGCAGACACCTCCTTTAGCTGTCCTGTAGCATGTGCAATGACTGGATAGTTTGGTGCATGGCACTGTCCTCTTTGTCGACTTCCTGTGTGAACAGCTCAAAAGGAAGCAACATTCGAACTGTAAGGCATTTGCCTAGGCCCCAGTGGTCCATCTCAGCGATCAAGCCTTTTACAGTTGCATCTCCTCTTTGCATGGCATATTCATTGATAGGTCTGAACTGGAATACCTTCCTGCTGGAATACCTTCCTGCTCCCAGATTTGGAGGAGTTGTCACATGCCTTGGCATCTATTAAACCTTCCAACCATTTTAGTGATCCACTTCCGGCTAAGTTGCTGAAAGACCTCAACGTGGCCATTCTGTCTTGATCAAGGATCATTTGACAATCTCTCTTACAGGGGAAGATTCCCAACTATTGGTACTTCAAGGATCTGCACTCTCGCTCACGCTCTTCAGTCTCTTCATGGAACCCCTAACTGCTATTCTGAACAGTTCTAACATTCAGTACCATATGTACAGGGTAGACACTCAACTGTATTTGAAGATCTCCTCTTCAAATGACATTAAAACTCTTAATGGGGTGCTTCGAAAAACTCAACAATGGCTAACACATAAACATCTGTTACTAAATACCCTCAAAACATAATTTCTCTGGATTACCCCCAACAACCATGTGGCCACTATGTAAAACTGGATCAAAAAAATGTCAGCACTGCACTGCACCCCTCATTTGGTGGACTCCACTTGTTCTTTACATGTCACCCTGGACAAATTCCTAAACATGCAAGGGTACATCAGTGCCACCATTAAGAGTGGCAATCATCAGCTCAACACCCTTAGAAAATCAAACCGTTCCTACCTCCCAAGGACATTCCATGGACATTCCAATCCCTAGTTATATCACAAGTGGAATATGGTTCGGTGACCCTAGCTGGGCTTGCTAAATCTAGGCTAGCTTCGCTAAGTGCTACTCTGAATGACTCTGCCAGACTAATCACAGGCTCCAGAAAGCATGATCATATTACTCCTGACTTAATTCAACTTAACTGGCTTCCCATTGAAGCAAGGATTCGCTTCAAGATAGCCTGTCTGACACATAAAGCTATCCACTTCAATAGACACGTTTGCCTGGCAAAAAAACTCAAGCTTTCTGGTTCCAGTTGAAACTTAAGAAGCTCCTATACCCTACTACTGACCCCGACTAAATTCAACAAAAAAAAACTTACAAACGCACCTTCTCAGGGCTGGCTCCAAGAATTTGGAATGCCCTTCCGACGGAGATCAGAGCCAACCCCTTGACTGCTTCATTAAAAAAACGGGTCAAATGGCTACTTTTAGATGAACCTCATAAGCAATAGCCTATATGTCATTTGTTAGACACTTCCTTCTCTTGCTTGACAATATCTTTTCTTTATGTGTTGAAATGTATTCTTGACAATCATTTTTAGTTTGTGTTTTGAAATGTATTTGGCGTTCTGTTGACTTAGTGCACTGCTAATACTGCACTGCCACTTCAATTAGGACTTTTCCTGTTTGATCACGTGCTACCTCGTCGTCCACTAGCAACCACATTGATTTTTATGTTTCAGGTTCCTTTTATGTTGCCTTATTGTATTGTACTCATACTGTTTCTACATGTCACAGTTAGCTTTTTTTGTACAGTGCTCTCATACCCGCACTATAAATCTTTTCAAATAAATAAATACTGCTCCAACAGGTGTTCAAACATGTAATAAGTAGAGTTCCAGTGTATTGGCACCTCCTGTATGAGTGCTTTAACAGGTATTCTATTATCACGCTGAATGACCCTCAGCTGTTTCAGGGCATTAAATGAATGGCTGTAGTGAGTGCATATTCTTCTGCAGATGGACAGTACGCTTCCTATTTGGTCATCTTCTTTGAGAAAGTCCTGTATAATGATGTTGATGCAGTCCTCTAAACATAGGACCCTGAAAACCATCATCGGCCAAGGCCTTAACTAGAATACTGCCATTGTCTGTGGCAACAAATCCAACCTTAAGTCCTCTTGGTCAGAGCCATTCAAAGACCTTGCTGTAAAGTCTTCCAAAATGAATGCAGCTGTATGGGATTTTTTTCTTTGTGAACATCGATGCTGTTGCATGCTTCCAAGCAGCATTAGTAATCTCAGCAGTGTCAACACCTGCAGATATTTTTTCTCTAGCCCCCACAAAATTGATCCAATGTTCAGTGAAGCACATATAATCAGTCGCTTGGCAACTAGTCCACCTGTCTGTTGTCAGGTGGATAGTGTGGAAAGCACTCTGCTGCAAAGCATGTCCAAACAATGAAAGCAAATTGTGATGTAGCGCTGGATCAGCAATTTTGGCAAAATAGGACCGGCTGGGAACTTTCCATTTCGTGGCAGATGGCTACCGAAAATTTCAAGAAATCTCTTCCCTTCAACAAAAGAAAAAGGAAGGAGGTCCAGCACTAACATTTTAGCCAGCTTTGTGTTGTACAAACGTGCCATTGGGCGGTTGCGTTCATACTGCCCCTCTGGCCTAAACATGGCAGGAATAGTAGCCTGAATTCTTTTCTTTCCTGATGCCACTGATACAGCTGAATTCTTGAGGGCAGGCGGTGGTAGGTTCAATGTAACTTTCAGTGGGGAATTCACTGTCCTCTGTTATCTTGGTGTCTCAACCTGAGTCTTCTGCCATTGGATGTAGCTGATGTGGGCGATACTGCTGCACTACTGGGGAGAGGACTGCTTGGTATAATGAAGATGTCTACCTCTTTTCACCTTCCACCATGATCAGATCGGATTCGGGTTCCATGCTCAGCCCGCATTCACCCCTTTCACCAACAACACTTGCCGTTTTTGTCCACTAAGGCGTGCCTCCCAATGGATCGTATGTTACTTTCTCAAATGGGTTGTTTGGCCGCCGATACCATAGTTTGTACCAAGCTTACCCTGACTAACACTTGCTCCACAAAAGTAGTATATGGCAATGTCCGTCTCCTTCTGGCTAACCCAAAAGAAATCCCAAACTGGGGAGCTCAACTTTCTGACGCTGGTGATACTGCCAATGTTAGATGAACTGGTGGTAGGTCGGCATTTTGACTTTCGAATCTCTGCAATAAATAGTGATTGTGGATGTAGGTCGCTGTTATTACTTTTCAGATAGGACAGATGGCAGTGGTTGGATATGTAGTGCCATTGCCACATACCCTGGAAGTTGAGATTGGGTAACAATGGTCTCCACTGGGGCTGGGCTAACATCCATTATGACTGGCTCATGGTGATCTTCCTGTTCTACATCTGCCTTCATAACTCTAAGGCTTTCTGAAACCTTTCTTTTCCCTAGTATAATCTGAGTCATCTCGTGGCATGTCTCACTCTCAGACTGAGGCACAATCCAAATGGTGTCCAGATTACCAGAAGAAGGTCTTGAAGAAGAAAATGATGCACAACTAACCCTCCTTTTTATAGCTGGAGATCTGGAAGACAACGGATCTTCTAAACCAGATTGCTCTACTTCCTCAGAATGAAGCTCAATCTCAAACTGCTCCTACCTCAGGAGGAACTACTATTGGTGGTTGTGGCTGTTGATCTTGTTGTCAACTTTTCTGAGTTTCCTGCAATGGATACTTCTTTGCAATAGAGATAAGTCAATCTTAACATCACTACTCGTCAGCATCGCCGTGATTAGACTGTCTGCCTCTGTGACCGACATGGGCTTGGGCCTAGATTGGGGTAAATCCACTGATTTGGGGGTGCTGCTCCCAGCTTGCTCCCCAGGGGCCGGTGTTGCAGGCACAGTTTTTTGTTTTCCAAAAAACACCTGGGGTGACATACCCATAGTGGTGGTGGTAAGCTCATTCTTCTTCTCACTGGCTACTATCTTGGTAGCAGTTTTAGGCTTAGCAGTGGCACCTTTCTTTGGGACCATCTTGAGGCTGTCAGTTAGCACTGGCACTTAGCTTCACAAGTTGAAGAGATGTCTGATGTCTGGGTCACTCACGCATCACCCCGTGCACAGGCCTTCTTTCTGGCAGTACTGTGAGTGGTGTGTTGTTCTCTCTTGTTGCTGTCTTCTTGTTATGCAGCTAAAACAAAAACTATAATTTAGTGTGGTCACTGCTGTTACTTCCTTAATTAACAATTTAGAGTAAATATATCTACTCATTCGTAAAACAGAAAACTACACCAACATACACTTTCATGGTGACTGACCACTCAGGAAGAATAAGAGAGAGCAAAAACATCAACAGTACATACAGATCAACATGTTTGCTTTATGTGTGGCATATGATGTCACGTCACTCACGGCGTATGATGTGGCACTGAGGGAGGTGCACCTGACAAATCACAATGGAAGGAATTTTCCCCAGACAATGAATGCTGTTGTGCACTCATTGAAGACATGAGGCTGATTTGATTGATGCAAGATGTAGTGGGTAATGATATAAACCCCAAAAAATGTTTTTAATTATCCCCCCAAAAATTTACATGTAAAAAATGATTTTGCAATTTAAAAAAAATTGTAACATTTAAATAATTAAACATATGTGCAGTTATCTTTAAAGATATCATAATACGTTATTATTAAACTGCTCTCTCATTGCTCAACCATCCATGCAGCCTATGGCAAAATGGGCTGAATTTCGTTGGATGCAAAAAAATGGCTGCCAACAAGTGCCACATTGTCATCAACAACAACACTGAACAGGAAGGCATTCATTGGGAACAAGGAGAAGGCATGCAGGCCTATCGGGAAAGCACACGGGCTGGATCCACAAAATGGCTGCCACCCACATGGTCACAACAAGAGGCAGGAGGCCTAGAACAAAGAATGTATGCAGGCCTATGCAAAAGCACACAGGCCACCTACACAAAATGGCCACCAGCCACATGGTCACAACAAGAAGCTGGAACCTAGAACAAAGAACTCATGCAGGCTCATTGCAAAATCACAAAATGGCCACATGGTCACAACAAGAAGCTGGAGGCCTAGAACAAAGAACACATGCAGGCTTATGACAAAAACACATTGGCTGCATACACAAAATGGCCGCCAGGTACATGGTCACTCACAAGCCACAACAACAAAAGAAAGGAGGCCTGTAAAACAAACAGCACATGCAGGCTAGGGACAGTCCACTGACTATACAAAATGGTCCTTTGCCAGTGGCCAAGTGGCATCTGGAACAAAGGCAAATGTTAGCCTATGGAAAACACACAAATACACACACTGGCCAGACAAAGGAGGCATGGTAAAACAGAGAAAACATCATTAATTGAGCAATGCCAAAAACGAAAAGTATTGGGCTAGAATTTTTTTTTACAACAAGACACATCCTTCGAAGGCATTAGCCCAATTAGTCCTGACTCCAAACATTTGCATGAAAACAAAAACATGAAATGTAGCAAAAAAGCACATTTTATATTTCAATCCAAATCCATCCATGGCCTAATTTGATGTTAACACCACAGAAACTGTGTTTTCATGCACCCATGACTACCACTGGGTCTACTGGCTGGGAGGCCATTTGGCAGACTGGGCCACATAGTGAATTCAATCAAAATCCCAAATGCATTAAAAAACATGTAGAAAATATAGTAAACTGTGAAACGTTTTCTATATAAAAGAAGAAAAATGAAATGCAAAGAAATCACTAGACCCCTACTGAAACAACAGGCCACCCACTACTAAACATTTTAAAAATTTGATTAAAAGTACAAATAAATCCAGGTGCATGGCCCCAATAATACAAATGACACCAGTTTTTCAAATACTTTTGAAATCTCAAATTCAAAGTCCATAAATCCAGTGGGATATATGCAGCAGACACAAAGAGTGTTCCTTCCAGCTTCAAATCCAAATGAAAAGTGACCAGAGATGGGCAAAGAACTGGGAGGAGTCTGCTGGACAGGAACAGGTAGTTGGAGACTCTGAGGCACTTCCTTCCAGCTGAAAAACATGTACAAAAAACATTAAAAAAAACTCCTCACACATAAAACCACTGCCAAATGTCAATTTGAATAGGTTTTTAACTCCAAATCATCCGTTTTGGGAAGACTTTAATGCCACCCGAGGAGAGAATCTTCCCCAGATGGGGCCGCTGTTGATAATGCGTGTTCGGGATCACGTACAGCAAAACATCCACCAGAAGTTGCTGGCACGTCCGAATGACGTGTTGGTGAATGCAAATTCTTGTGGGAGCAAGCGGCCGGCTAGCAAATCACGTGGTGCCCCCGAACGGCCCTGAAAATCTCCTAGGCGATTGTGAGCACACTTCAAGTCACTCCTGTGCACCCAAAATTCCATTTCAAGCAAGCAGACAACAAACTGCACTCCATTGCGGAGTGTGGAGTTTGACTGTAACTGGGTTGCTGAATTGGGCAAATTCCACAAACAGAGCATCCTTTTATACCCGGGCTTAACAATGACTCTATGTAATCAGATCAACAGATCCTCCTTATCTGGATTAATTAGCAGCCGGAGTCATTGATTCGTTGCTTCCAGAAATCTCTGATAAAACACTAGTTTATTATCTGTTTGCAGCCTAGCTACGTTCTATCACTTGGTGATTTTAACATGTTGGCCGATGATCTCACCACTCAAACTGCTGCAAACCTGATTCAATCATTCCTTTATGTCCTTACTTGATTAGAAGGTCATCTGCTTAATCTAGTTTTCTTCATCACCAATTCTTTCAAAGCCATGGTCAGTGTAGAATCAGCTTGGAAAAACCAAAAGGTGATTATGTTTGAAACTATTTCAATGGAATGCAACCTTATTTAACCCATGGCAGATCCTGGTCCAAAATACTGTTCCATAATATGCCTTCTGTCTTGGAAACTTTTTTTTTCTGGGACTAGACGGAGATACAGAATCATGCTTGAAAATCTTCAATACATGTACAACTTTCTCTTTGGATGTAGTGATTCCAAATGAACCTCTTTTAACTGTCCTGACTTCCTTTCTTGGGAAAGTTAAACATTTCTGTGAAAGACGTATGCAGCAATCAGGAAAGATCTACCCTCCTCAAGGTAAATGATAGTATCTCACTGAAATAAAACTTGAATTCAAATAATCTTTATTCAATAATTTCTCAGGTGATCATAAAAAACATGAACAATTTAAAGCACACACAATTAATATAATAACGGTCAAATATTTAAAAATGCATCAGTAGAAGTACAATACATACCAGGCATAAAACCATAAAAAAGTCCATTTTTAAAATGTGGACTAATATAGTATATGATAAAATTGGAACAAGAAATCACAAAGGCCAGGATCTAGGGTACGCAGGACATAGGGTACAGGTAGAATTGAGTGATCATTGTTTAAAATAACAAAGCAAAAATGAAACTCTTTTTGAAACTCATTTGTTACATTCAGAAAGATTACTATGAATTTACATTGAAGTTGCTAGAAATACCACCAGAGGATTTGCCTCTATTTAAAAAAAAAATCGCTGACTGCTTCTGAGTCATCTGTTATCCTCACTCAACAAATCTATTATGGTAACACTATTTCAGTGTATATGACATCTGCAGTTTTGAGTGGGTATGAAGAAATGGTGGAGTAAGAAGGATGGTGAATATGGAATAGTAACATGACAATACACACATTTATTCTTTATACACAACCACATGAATAAATTAGTGGAGAGTTAAGTTAATGTATTAGTTTCTTGTAGAAAGGGATAGAACTTTTCTGTAGGAAGAGAGTTACAGTTTAAAGTATCTGACAAATGAATCATAATTTTGATGCAGCTATTAGGATTTTACAGTGTTTGTTTGAAGGCGTTGTGAGAAATGTGGTTGTTGGTGGACGATGCTAAGAGCCCTTATCAAGCAACAGCCACAGTTTTTGGCAGGCTAAACCACAAGAAGTCACGGAATTAACTTGAGCTTAACCTTGGGTAGTTTTGCACTAAAAGCATTCAGGATTAACCCAGTGGCAATGTGTTAAGTATTTGTGCACCGCATAGTAAACACAAGAAATATCCCAAATTGATTTGAAAACAATTTGATAAATTATTTCACACCAAACCAGCGCATAAATCAACAATGTGCCAACCTGAGACATTTAGTCTCTCAAGTCCGAAGTTGAAAAACATGGCCTACCGGGATGGAGCGTTGTTTGTATACAAGAAGTCATCAGCGCTTACTTTCAGACCTCTTGATTAAAATGTTATGAGAAGGTACAGTTCAGCATGGCAAGGATGCAGGAGGTATCTGATGAGGAAGTGTCATCGTCGGAAGACCTTGGGTCAAATCCGCTGTGAAGATCTCTACCTTTGGACTTTGTCACTGAAATGGAAGTTGAAATTGTCCAGCGAGGTGAGGCATAGAGCTGTAGCCGAAGACAGTTCCACAAGGTCAAATAACCTTTTGGTAAAGGACCACTCAAAAGGATTTGCTTCTGTGAAAAAGAACGTAGTGAGAGTAGCTGCAAAGGTAATTTGATCTTTGATGCACCATGGGCAGATAGGTGAGCAAGTTGGTCTCTGTCTCTTCCTGGTTCTCAGAGCAGTTTTGAGAGGTGGCCATCTGGATACCTTCAGTACCACAACTAATGCTTCAGGACTGGCGAGACACCTCCTGGTGATTAGGACTCACTCAGGCTGGGTCCTGGTGCAGGTTGAAGATGGTAGGAGCCTTTTGTGTCCCTGTGGCTCTTAACAGCAAACTAGCTCTTGGAGTCACTGCTGGTAGTCTTGGATTCAGGTGACGATGCAAGGCTCAACAGCAGGGCTGGCCTCTTAGGGTTCAAGTCAGGTTACAGGCAGCAAAACATTCTTCTAGTTACACCAAATCAGTCTTGTAGAGCGCATAGAAGGTTACAGTGGCAGGCAGTCCTCTGAGAGTGCTTCCAGAGTTATTCATCTGTAAGTCGGGCTGTGCTCCGGTCTGACCCCATACTGCCTGCAGATGGCCCATTAAGGCAAACCTAATCCCTCTCTTGTGTGACTGTCTGGGAAGAATTCATAAAGTCTCATTGTCAGCTACAACCAGTCATGTGACCCAAGACAGGCTGCTGACTAAAAGGGCAGGAAAATGATAGCTTACTAAAAGTGGCATTTTCAAAATTGTAATGAAAAATTCAACTTTACCATTAACCTTAGTTTCGTTATGTCTGATGTCACCCCTCTCCACTCCGGAATCCACAAAGAGACAAAAGACTCACTCCTGTCACCAAACCACACAGGAATATAAATCAGCCTGGAACACGTCTCGACGGTCGCAGGCACGCAAGTCCGTGTTGATGGCCCAGCACTCGTCACCAGGACAAATGTCGTAATGAAGGTGCTGGAAGCAGGCAAGTGGAACGGAACGTTTTATTTCAGGACTGGACCATCACAGGCAAAGCAGTTGCAGCTTCGACAACCACCAACTGTTGAAGCCCCAACGATCAGTACTGAACACTCACACAGTGAGATTCTGCACTGATGAACACCCTTAACAGAAAAGAGCATGAGCTACTACACTTTGCTATTATCATTGCAATTCCATAGATACCAAACATGACATAGGTACCTGCTCGCAATTAGGAATTACAGCATATTAAATATAATAAGCTATCCCCAGTGTTAGCCTAAGGGAAGGGTTGGCCTCATAGTAGTGAAAAACATATTGAGTTTTTTATACTAGCAGGAAAAGGTAATCCTAAAGGTAGATGTCAAACCTTTTAATTACACTGCACCCTGCCTTATGTGCCACATATAGCATACCTTAGGGGTGACTTTTATGTAATAAAAGGGGAGTTTAAGGCTTGATCAGAGGGTTGTGAATGCCAAGCCAATATGGTTGTTTAAAACTTCGTTCAGGCTATAATGGCAGGTTCTGGGACAGGTTTTAAGGTGCTTCATAAGTAGGAAGCATAATAAGTGCTGCACGCCCAATGGAGCATTTAAGTTACAGGTCATGGGTATATGGTGTACCTCTCTACGAGGTACTTCTAATTACATTAAATATACCAATTTGGTATAAACCAATTTAATAATGTTTTAGGGAAGTGAGCACAATCACCTTAGCACTGACTATCAATAAAGTGCACAGAGTCCTAAGGCCAACAAAATGAATTCAGCAAAAAGTGTAGAGTAAAAGGCAAAAGGTTTAGAGGTGACCCTGCAGACATAGCCAGGACCAACAGAAATGAATTGGAAATACCTACTCAGGGTTTCTAATAGGTAATTTGAAGGGGAACATTCATTAAATTTCAAAATTAGCATGAGTAGCTTTGATTTTAGTTCCAGAAGAATGGTTTCATTATCTTTTCTTCAGGAGTGGCCCAGATTCAGACTTGAATGTTCCTGTGAAAGCACCCAGAGTTCTTCACTCTCTCCACTCTCAAGTCTTTAATATTCATCTCCAGGAGTTATACAGATTGCATTTCACAGTGATTTAAACAGGGGAGCATAGGGCACATTACATGTATCCACTGATGTAAAGGGAGTACCATAGGATCAGGTTTTTTAATTTGATTATGCACTGTGAGCATTAAAGAACATTTAAGTGTCTTATCATTAAGGTTCATGATAACACCAAACTGTAACTTGAGCTGGCACAGGGTGATCAGGCCTTGAGTACACACATTTCTGTGAATTGCCTTCTTGGGTGCTGCCAAGGTTAGCCATTCCCAAACAGTTGCATTAACTGTCAGAACCATACCATCAACAGCAGCAATATCAACACTTGTTGACATCACTTTCTCGGGGAGGGAAGCATCCATTGCTGTGCCAAGAAGAACATAGACAAGTTTATTAATTTCTGCATCTACATGATGAAATGCCATCTTGCTGTTTGATCAGATGCCTAAACTTGACCATCTCTTATTGGACTATAACTGCGGCTTTGCCACTATTTTGTCAACAGAAGAATCCATCTTCGACAAGATACCATGTATTGAAAGATGGCATCCTCAAGTAAGAGAACTTGGACTAGTAACATGTTATGTTATTTATGTTATGTTATTTATTTTTTGTATAGCGCACGGATGCCGCAGCCAAAAGGCGTCCCGGCGCTTGGAGAACTGGATAACACAACACATATGAGAAGGCGAAGACAAGAAGACAGACTAAACTGTGGAAAAGAGGAAGGTCTTCAAAGCCTTCCTAAAAAGAAACAAGTCTGGGATGGAACGGAGTGGAGCTGGCAGAGAGTTCCAGAGGGCAGCCGCCAGCACTGAGAATGAGCGTCCACCCATTCTAGCTCGTTTAAAGCGCGGCACCATGGCGAGGTTCAATCCAGCAGAGCGAAGAGCTCTAGCAGGGACATAGTGCAGGATAGTCTGTGAAAGAATAGGAGGGGAAGCTAGTTTAAGAATTTTAAAAGTTAAGCAGAGGGCTTTGAACTTAACTCTTTACTCAATCGGTAGCCAGTGGAGATTCTGGATAGTTCGGCGAGCTGAGACAAATTTCGGGAGGCTGACAAGCATCCTAGCCGCCGCATTTTGGACCCTCTGAAGGCGGGATAGTTCGGCCTGATTTAAGCCCAAAAACAGAGAGTTGGCATAGTCCAATCTGGTAAGAACCAGAGCCTGGACCATAATCTGTCTTGTCTCAGCATCAAAAAATTTAAAAATAGGTCTCAGACATTGCAGAGTACCTAGACATACGCCAGCCACGCGTTTAGTATGGGAGGTAAAAGAAAGCTTATCATCAAACCACACACCGAGGTTTCTGACTTCACTCACGGGGGTGGGAGCAGGGCCAAGATCAGTAGGCCACCATTGATCTCCCCATAGCCCACTTTCCTTACCAAAAATAATGACCTCGGTCTTAGAGGCATTAAGTTGAAGTCGGTTTTTCGCCATCCAGCCAGAAACAGCTTTTAACGCTGACTGGAAGGTGGGGGCGTCCATGTTGGAATCACCATTAAGTGCCACCGCCAGCTGCGTGTCATCGGCGTACGACACTAAGGAAAGACCAAAACTATGGGCTACCTCCGCCAAAGGCTGAACATATAAATTAAATAAAGTGGGGCTAAGAGCCGAACCTTGGGGAACGCCCTGAAGAATAGGGCGTGAAGCAGAGACAAAAGGAGGTGTAGACACTTTGAAACCTCGATCCTCAAGAAAAGAGCGGAACCACTCAAGTGCCATCTCTCCAACTCCAGCCTCCATCAGACGATGTAAAAGAATCTGATGGGACACCGTATCAAAGGCGGCACTAAGATCCAAAAGGATCAGTGCCGCCGTCTGACCCTGATCCAGCATCTTCCTGATGTGTTCCACCACAGCCAAAAGAGCAGTTTCGGTGCTATGACCTGCACGGAATCCGTTCTGGGAATTATCCAGTAGATTCGTTTCTTGCAGGTGAGCAGATAGAATACGGTTAGCATGTGCTTCCGCTAGTTTGGCTGGCCAAGGAAGAAGGGAAATGGGCCGATAGTGTTCTGGCTTAGTCGGATCGAGGGCAGGTTTTTTAAGGATCGGAATGACCATCGCCTGTTTCCAGGCCTTGGGAACACTGCCCGTACTAAAGGACAGATTGATAAGATCGTGTAGGGCAGGATAACAGCATTCAGCAAATTCCCGGAATTGAGCGGGTCGCATGGGATCGTCCGGAGAGCCGGATTTGACTTTTGTTGTCAAAGCTAAAAACTCATCCCGGGTCGGGCTAGGGATAGTTAGCAGTGGTTTGAGAGCCAAAGATGTAGACATTTTCTCCCTGATGGGAAGCTGAGAGAATGATCTATAAATGGCCTCCACCTTTTCAACAAAAAACGAGGCTAGATCCTCGCAGTGTGCCATGGAGGGTTCAATAGTAGCAATGTCCGTCCTCTTGCTTGTAAGGTCCTTACACACCCTGAAGATGACCTTAGAGGGGTTTGTACTATTCTTAATCTCCTGAGCGTAAAAAGCAGCCCTAGCTGCACATATGGCCCGATGATACACTCAAGTGCAGGCCCTGTAGGCCGCCTTGAGGTCAGTATCATAAGTTTTACGCCATGCGCGTTCTGCTTTTTTACAGGAGGCTTTAAGTGTTTTGAGGGATTCATCGTACCAAGGGCTAGAAGGACTGGATCTCGTCTTACTCCACTTGGCCGGAATGAGATTATCTAGTGACTGATTGAGCCATTCGCAGAAAGTTTCATAGCCACGGGAGACTTCAGTAGGAGGTGAAGGATGGTATTTCATCAGTAGCTGGTGGAAATGCTCTAAATTCAAATTTCTCCAGGGGCGTCTGAAACTGGCTGGGGTGTTATTTCTCGGGGGAGGTAAAGTGGTGACGATACGGATCTCGATCAAATGGTGATCAGTCCAGGCCATAGGTCTGGGAGGCAGCACAGAAATATTAGTCGCAAGATTCGTCAAGACGGGATCTAATATGTGGCCACCCGTATGGGTCGGTAGTTGTACCATTTGGGTCATTTGAAGCGCTTCAAGATCAGCTAACAAGCTATGTACCGAGTTGGAGAGCGGAGCGTCCATATGGAGGTTAAGGTCGCCTAAGATTGTAAAATTAGCAGTTTTTAAAACTATGGAAGAGATCACCTCCGGGAGGCTTTGTCGGAAAGCGCCATCAGGACCAGGGGGCCTGTAAATTAGGAGTCCCGTAAAAGTGAAGTGGGGATTCACTGAGATGTTGAAAAGGGCACTCTCACATCCTGCTAGGGTGATGGGTTTCCAAATGCAGGGGTAGCATGATTTTACCGCAACTGCTATACCTCCACCTCTAGCATTGCGGGGAAGGGAATGCATGGTGTATCCCACGGGCAGGGCTAGATTCATGACCGCCATAGACTGATCATGCAGCCAAGTTTCCGTGAAGAAAAAGATATCCGGATCATCGTCAGTTATCAAGGAGAAAACTTCTTGAGAGTGGCAGGACAAGGATCTGACATTCAGATGTAAGACTTTAAGAGAAGATTGGGTGGGAGAGTCTACAGCAGTATCTAGTTTGCTGTCAACTGGAGGCCTAGATTGCAGACCCTTAATAGGCAGAGGTAAAGGTAATTTAAAAGAACAGGTGGGGCACTGAAACGGCCCACTGAGAGGATCCAGAGTGCCATGTTGGCAGTCTCGTACCTGGTGACGCAGTAAACGGAGATACTCAGCAGATATCATCGTGAGTGGGCCAGAGTCCCCTGCCCTAGCCCTGCCTTAGCGCTGATGGGCGCAGACGGGCAGGACTCTGGCGAGACTCAGGCGTAGCGAAGGCGCGACCGCTACGCTAGACCGCTACGCTACGAGCGAGCATTATATAGGCGAGTGGCGGTAACAAGCGCTAGCGCGCTAACCCCCGGCAAGGAAGGAACCAGCCTTCCCAAGATGGCGTCGTTGTCACGTCGAGAACCGCGTGATCCAGGAACCCAGGAGCCCGGACCCGCTAAGCAGCGGTGCTGGAATTTGTAATTATATGCGGTAAGGGGCCAGGGGGGGTCGCGGCAATGGCGAGTTAAAATCAGGGCAAAATGCAACTCAAAACAACAAATATACAGAATAGGTTTTTAAAATATAAAACGCAATCCACAGCACAGCGCTAATCAAGGTATCGCTCTAAGCGCTCTGTAACGCGGTGGTCACCTTCTCCAGGCTGACCCCGGGTCTAAGCTCACCTTATGTAGGCGAGTGGCGGTAACAAGCGCTAGCGCGCTAACCCCCGGCAAGGAAGGAACCAGCCTTCCCAAGATGGCGTCGTCGTCACGTCGAGAACCACGTGATCCAGGAACCCAGGAGCCCGGACCCGCTAAGCAGCGGTGCTGGAATTTGTAATTATATGCGGTAAGGGGCCAGGGGGGGTCGCGGCAATGGCGAGTTAAAATCAGGGCAAAATGCAACTCAAAACAACAAATATACAGAATAGGTTTTTAAAATATAAAACGCAATCCACAGCACAGCGCTAATCAAGGTATCGCTCTAAGCGCTCTGTAACGCGGTGGTCACCTTCTCCAGGCTGACCCCGGGTCTAAGCTCACCTTATGTAGGCGAGTGGCGGTAACAAGCGCTAGCGCGCTAACCCCCGGCAAGGAAGGAACCAGCCTTCCCAAGATGGCGTCGTCGTCACGTCGAGAACCACATGATCCAGGAACCCAGGAGCCCGGACCCGCTAAGCAGCGGTGCTGGAATTTGTAATTATATGCTGTAAGAGGCTAGGGGGGGTGGCGGCAATGGCGAGTTAAAATCAGGGCAAAATGCAACTCAAAACAACAAATATACAGAATAGGTTTTTAAAATATAAAACGCAATCCACAGCACAGCGCTAATCAAGGTATCGCTCTAAGCGCTCTGTAACGCGGTGGTCACCTTCTCCAACATGATCACATCCAAGCAATAACCTACTTATAAAGTGTGCATCCTTGCCAACCGTTCTGCATGATAAATAATGATGGAAAGGGTTCTAAAGAAATGTATTCAATTCTTGGAAATTGAAGTTGGATTTTTGCACAGCTACCTCAGAAAATATTTTAGAAATCGTTTTTTCTTGATGACAGTTTGAAATAATAATACCAATGCCATGCACTTCACTAAGCCACTCGATAGATAGAAATGGGCTAAAATGCTGAAGAAGTCACTGTCAGCCAATTAAGTGCTCAGCTCTCCACGCACATACTCATCACTCCTTGCTGTCTATGAGAACTGCCAAATAATAGCAATCTGTTGGTTGAAACACAATGTAAAGGAGAGAATACAGGGTAAAATTGTAAAGAGAGGCATAGAAAAGATTTACACAGGGCAAAAATGAAAGAAAAAATGAGAACAATTGCAACAAACTAGAGGAGCAGTCACCCAAGGGCCTAAAAAGGACCATAGGATAAATGTTAGGCCACCATACAAGCCTGATTTTTAGGTTATTCACTCATCTGTACACCAATAATAGTGCAGAAAGAGAATCTGGTATGACTTATCAAAGGCCAATAAAATACCCTACTAAAGAACCCAGATGGTAAAAATTTAACTGGTATCATTAGTTTTTCAGAGCTTTAGAAAGCTTCCCAGGGCCTTCCTAGATATCTGTGGAACTTTTTTGGGGTCTGCAGGACATCACAACTTCAAATGCATCAAACCAAAGATGGGTCACACTCACTAGAACAGCTGGTAATACGTGAAATATGGCGAACAAGGATATGATTTTCAAATCGCTGTCTTCAGTACTGGCCGCTCAAAATCCTAAAAGCTGTTGTCTTCAGAGCCCATGGTGATATCTGTAGCAGTGCTGCACAGTGGAGAAAATGAGTTCCATGGAGGAGAAACAAAATCCTAAACATTCTGTTTAAAATTGAAGACAAATTAGGAAAGGCACATACTTGTGTGGTCCAGGTACTACAAGAAGTCATTCTTTTATAATGAACGGTGAAGAAACACCTCATTCTCTTCTACTAAAATACGACATTCCTTTTTGTTTAGGTTAATGATCCCACCCACTTATATCATCCCAACTTCCCATGCTTTTTTCCCTATTTAAACTCAACCTATATAATCCACCCCTTATAAACTCTTTCCCACTCTTCCTTTTCCTGTTTTTAGTTTTGTGCTAATCCTAGTTGGGGTCCTTTGAGCACCCAAAAAATATTTTGGGCTTTTTTGTTTTTTCCTTTCCTTAAAAGCTTACATGAGACAAACCTGAGTAATGTGAGGGTCCATTCCTTTTCTTTCATGTCAGGTGGTAAGTCAATTTTTTTGTGTCCAAGGGGTGGGATTGACTGCTCTTTTTTGTAGTTAGTAAGTGCTCTTTCTGTCTTATCAAGAGTGATTACAGGGCCCACTGTAATAGTAGAAGTGTTGACGTCAGATCTTCCAAGAGGATAATTATTCAAAAGTCCACTCTTTCTGGGTGACTGAAATGTGGCATGGTGCCTAAAGAGCACCCCATTAACTCAGAGAATATAGTATTTTCAAATATTCAGCTGGCTGTAAATGGTGTGGGTTGTGCACAGGCCAACTTCCCTTTACATGTCAAAACCCTGCTAAGGGCCATTCTGAGTAACATGACCATAGGTAATTGTAATAAAATGAAGCTCATTAAATGCATATGAGGTGTCTTAGAAAACAAAGAAGAGGAAGTAGTCTGTCCTGTTCCTTTGCTTGTAAAAAAGGGATGAGGACGTTTCTATACGGAGAATTACAGTTTCTATATTAAAGTAAAAATAAATGTCTGACTATTTATTCAAAATAAATTTTCTTTTCTTGATATGGTATGGAAATTTTATTTCTGATGTTTTTACAGTAAAAAGAGAAAAGATAATTCCGCCATTTGGTGAGCATTTACTGGCACATGCATCAAGGTAGGCTTTTGCGATTCCTTAATTACAATTATTAAGGAACCGCAATTAAGGAATCGCAAAAGCCTATGCATGTACGAATCGCTATAATAATAGCGATTCCTAAACATTCCTTAATTGCGAATAACAAATTGCGAGTCGCAATTAAGGAATGCCTTCCCATTCATTCCTATAGGCCTACAGACCCATAGGAATAAATGGGAAATTGCATGCGCAATTTGCGAGTACCAATGGGTACTCGTAAATTGTGCATGCAATTCAAGGGTGCAAGGGTGTCAAAAGGACAGCCTGTCGCACCCCTGAAATTGAGCTGTGCACTCATGTTGCTCACACACAAGCCCCAAGGGCATGTGTGTGTGTAGCCTAAAACTTTAAAAAATGCATTTTAGTGCATTTTTCAAAGTTCTTGCAAATTACAGACAAGTTTGATTTGCCTGTAATTTGCGGTCCCAATTAGCGAAATTGCTACTTAAAAGTGCTTCTAGCATTGCATTTAAGGAATCGCAAATTGCGATTCCTTAAATACAATCACAATTTTGGAATTTGCAAATATTTATGAATTCTTAAATTGCTCAAAGGAAACACTTTCAAGCATCTCCAAAGGCAAATTTGTGATCGCAAGCAGCCGATTTGTACGAATTTCAGCATTTGCAATCGCAAAAACCTTTGATGCATGTGCCCCTTTATCTTTCAGTTCTCAACACCTGATTTTATTAGAGTTTATTTTCATATATCCACTTTGTTCCTGTTTTACAAAGGACATATGGAAAGCACACAGGCAAAACATTACGCCTTCTTTTCTTCTGGGGGTAACTCAATTTGTGGAGTAAAAAGATCATTGCATAGTGGTTTCCAATCTCCGCTACGTGTTAGAATTCTCTTCAAGCAGCGGTAAAATCCTTGCCTGGTGCCTTTAATAGATTGAAAGGCATGCTTTTTAGTCCAAAACATACTCCACTGCATTTAGATGAGCCTCATATTCACAAGCCCCATTGTGTTAGTCTTGCACCACGCAACATGGTGCAAGAGCGACGCAACCTAAAAAAGAGATTTATGAAGCCACACAAGGTCAACTTTTGTGACCCTGAGTGGCTTCATGATTCTCGAGTAAAGCAACACAGCGCAAATCTTGGCATTGCATGCATTTGTGCCAAGGAGGTGTTTTCAAGGGCGTTGCATAGGTTTCCAATGTAACATCCATGGAACTTCATGCATTCCCAGATTTACCCAAAGTGCTAGACCTGGGAATGCACCAAAAGCCTATGCCTTCCCAGGTAAGGGGTAACGAGGAGAAATGTGTTTATTTTTCTTTGTTTCCTTGTGCATTGTGCAGCACACATAGAAAGAGGAAAAAGCCCCAATAAATTGTTTTTGTGCTGGGAGATCCCCCACTCCTGCACACAAAAAAAATCGTTCTTATTTTGGGGGGGGGGGGGGGGAGTTTTATACAGCATGAATTAGACCAGAGGTATCAGAATGCTTTTTATGAGCACCAGTTGCGTTACAGACAAACACATTTTTTTTGTTTTGTTAGGCATGGGGAGATGAAGGGGTTTGCCCACAATCACAGGATGTTGAGCGTTCCCTCAGAGACTCGACCCCGGTTTAGCTGCTTTGAGGTCGACTGCTCTAGCCGTTAGGCCACATCCTCACCCCTTACAATGCAGGCAACCTTTCACCGTGGGGCAAAGGTTTCTGCATTGGTAATATGCTACAAAAGGGTGTCAGCACAGGGAAAAAGGCAGCAATACACATATTTGACTTAAATAGGGTACATCCCTGCCTTTTCCCTATCACGCAGTGCAGCACAGCAAGGTGAATTGCTGCACTAAATCCAAATCAACAGAAGAGTGACAACAAATAATCAAATACAGACAAAAGGCTGTAAAATAGTTCAGTTACTACCACCAAAGTACGAAGAAAGAAAAGGACCAAGAACCAGTAAGTTTTGCATGTCCAGAGTGAAAAAAAGAAGAACCCTCAGGCAACAACTTAAAGTCGGATGCCAGTTCTCTACATTGGGTTCTTATGGAATACATGATTTAGTATCCACGAGTCCTGAAAAAGTGAAATAAAAGGAGTATGGACTACTTCCCTAAATCAGAGAAATTATTTTAATGAAGGGGTAGTTCTAACTCCATTAAAAACATTAGTGAGCACGGATATACATATGGTCGTGTTAATTTGAACCAAGAAGTCCTAAACATAGAAAAACAAACCTTTGTTGTTCACTTTTTCAGCACTCGTGGATACTAAATCATGTATTCCATAAGAACCCAATGAAGACAACTGGCATCCGACTTTCTAGTTGGTGCCTAAGGGTTCTTCTTTTTTTCACTCTGCACATGCAAAACTTACTGGTTCTTGGTCCTTTTCTTTCTTCGTACTTTGGTGGTAGTAACTGAACTATTTTACCGCCTTTTGTCTGTATTTGATTATCTGTTGTCACTCTTCTGTTGATTTGGATTTAGTAATTTAAAGGGGTACAAGAGTGGCCTGCTGACCCTTTCTCTCCTGTTGTTTATATGAATTGCTGCACTACACTGGCTGACTTGGCCAAAAATATGGCCCCCTTGTTTTCAGTCTCCTCTTCTTCACCCTGTTTTTCCTGGTAGTTGCTTGATTTTGATGAGAAAGAACAGGGTTTCCCAGGAGATTCTGCCACCTCTTTAGGAGGAACTACAGACAGCAAGTTAATATATTTGATCTAATCTATACCATGCTGCAGAAGAGGAGCCACCATATACTACTGAAGAGTAGTTTCAACAGTTCCAAGGTCAATGTGTCCGAACGATGATGATCATCCCAGCCAAACAGAATCTTTTAAAAAGGTAATGAAAGGATCCTGACATTTAAAAAACTTGTGGGCAGACCTTATCCTCTTGCTAAGAGTGACATCGATAGTCCACCATCTCTGATCATTGGACCTTTCCTAGCAAACCTGACTCCTCTTATAACACAGGACATTGTTTCGTTTGACTTTGTTAATAACAAGATGGAAAGTGGTTTAAAAAGGGCTTATTCTGTGTTATGCATTTCCATGACATAAGTAATGTATGCTGTTTACCCTTCACACACTTCAGTCAAAGACCTTCAACTTTGTCTGCAAATATTCAATAGGTTGAGTAGTGTTCTCAGCTGCTTGCCTGAATAAAGTGCTGACACAATTCCCATCAAATTTAACTTTTAACAATTTGAGAGCTTCAGAAAAGGCCTGAGTAGGTATTATGACTCCTTCTTGTCTTTTGCATTTGAGAGGCTGGAAGATAGATGTTTTTCAAAATAGCTTTTGGATTAGGACAGATTTTTCTGGGAGCACTATTTTTAAGGAACAGTTAGAGGTAGCCCTACGAAATCTTTTACAAAACAAAAGCACACACAGACACACACACCCTTTTCAGCTTAAATGTATACATTTTCAGAAGAACAATAGAAAAATTGAGATAGCAAAACCTAAGAAGAGTGTCTTTTCTTTCAATCATTCTCATTTTCAGCATAGGAACAACCAGAACAATGATTCCTCCCTTCTATCTTCAGGGGACAAGGAGAATTCAAACTGTGCCAAGTTAGTGTTATGTTCAGAGTCAGTGGGGAGGGGACTGCTCTTGTTTGAGGATCATTCAAAAAGCCTGATCACTGACAGATGGGCACTGGAGATTATCCTGAAGGGCTACTATAGTTCTGTCAGACCCTTCTGGAGATGTGACTCATCCAAACTTCATGGGCCAAAGATCTGTTAAAAAGGGGTAAAATTGCATTGTTTGCGTCTTCTGAAAAGGTATATTCTCTGACTTCTACATCATCAGAGGGGTTTGGTGTGGCACTGAAATTTGTTTCCTAGTCTTAATTTCCAGAGATGCTTACAAAATGATCATAGACTTAAAGTCCCTGAACATCTGTTTTCCAGCTACTCATTTCAAGATGAACTCTTTAACATGTGATCGTATGGCATCAAAGGATGATTTCTGGCCACAATTAGGCTGCAGAATCCTTATCTTGATATTAGAGTTGCTCATCAGAAATATCTCCGGTTTTGGGAGGGGTACTATTAATTGCAGTTTTGATTTTTTCCTTTCAGTTTGGATAGTGTCCAAGGTGTATGCAAAAATCTTAGCTTCAGCCACTGCTCTACCGCACAAACAAACAATCAGAGTTCATTCCTATCATGATGACCTCCTCATTCAATCTCCCACATATGATCAGACTTGAGAGACCGCAAAATTGTCATCCAGGCTCTGAGCTTCTAATCGACGTTACCATATACTTACACTCTTCTTCCTAGATAATGCATATAGATGAGCATGATTCAGAGCATATACCAGGCAAGGGGTAACCATGCCTTTTTGTTATTAGCCAACATAGACTTTTTTTCCTCTGCTTCATTGTCTTTCAGTAAACATAAAATAGTTTCCTCATCTTTCCCCATCTCCATTAAATCAGCTGATGCTTCCTCTGATCACTTATAGTCAGCTAGTCTATCAGTTTGGTTCCTGAGAAGAGAGGACTTTTTAGTATGCGCCTGTTAGACCCAGGACCCTGGGCTGGCCAAGGCTCACGCCAAAGTCAGTCAGAGACCACCATGTCTAAGGTCAGGGCAAGGGAGTTACACACCAAGATAACCCCTGCTCACCCTCTAGGTAACATGACGCGAGCAGCAAGGCTAATCTCGGAGGCGATGTGTAAAGCGTTTGCGCGCGCACCCAGCAACAACACCCAAGGCCCACCACAAAGGAAACTCCACACAAGGTTATATAAAAAATAGCCTTTGTATTATAGTAAAAACACATTAGATAACACACACACTATACAATGTGCCAACAGGCACGGGCAGAATTTACAAGGGATTATGTACAGGACAGGACCACATGGACCACTGTCAGGGGTAGGCACTTGTCAGAAATAATACTTGTAAGTATAACACTTAGCACATAAGCATATAATGACTGTAGCACCAAAATCGTAAATGCAGCACACAACCAGTAAGCACTGGTAAGGGTAAATACCTCCTATGCAACCCTAAACACTGTAGGAAAATCATGCAGGGAACTAGGACCTTATCATCAGGACCTATAGAAGGAAAACCATCACCTAAGCAGGTCACTTTTAGCAAAGGGAAGGAAACCTGAACAATCACCTAAGCAGGTCACATTTAGCAAAGGTAATAAAACATAAACAATCCTCTAAGCAGGTCACTTTTAGCAAAGGGGAAGCAACATAAAACACATTGCACATGAGGCATTAAAACATATTCAGAGGTGCAGGTAGAACATTTGCGCAGGAATCACATAAGCAAGTAAATCACAATGCGCAGGGTGCACATAGCACAACACTAGAACTGTCCCCCAGGCCAACTGGCCTCGCAAGGGCTGAAATGCCCTGAGTCCAAATTGTCAGGGTAGGCTGCGCAGACAGCCAAGAACACAAGTCTAAATGTAGCAACTGTCCACTGAGTGCTTGACAGTTGTAAATCACAGGTGATCAACGTTGGAGCCTCGTGGGCTCAAGAACACAGGTGAGGGCAAGTACTGCGTGGAAGCCTCGGGGCTCAGACCAACACTGCCCCCAAGAGCCTCTCTGGTCTCGCAAAGCAAATAGGCTGGCATTGTAGAGCTTCTGTGCTCCAACACAATGAAAATGGCCCCAGAGCCTCTCTGGGCTCTTAAAGCAACTGTGCGTTGGAGCCTCTCGGGGCTCAAAGAACAAAGGGCGCTGTGAGCCTTTCTGGGGCTCTAAACAAATATGGCCGGGAGCCCCTCGGGCTTCGACGAACAACTGTGGGCGTGGGGAGCCTCTGGGCTCGACAACGGGAATGCCCTGAGCCTCTCGGGCTCGATGAAAAGATTGCCCCCAGGAGCCTCGGGGCTCCAATCTCAAATGCGGGCTTCGTTGGAGTTCCTCACGGGGACTCAGGATCAATACAACTGCCCCCAAGAGCCTCAACCGGCTCTTCACTCTGACGGGGAGGAGCGAGCACCGGCAATGTGCCCCGATGCCCTCCACCCCGATTCTGCACTCTGAGCCCCACTCACCGGCTGTCTCGCTGGCGGGACGGCTCCTCCTCTGCCGTTGCTCTCCCTTCACTCGGGAGCCTCGGGATGGCCAAGGCAGGCTGCTTCCTGCTTCTCCGGCCTGGCCTCGTCACCCTACCACCCGCCTGACGTCCGCTTCGGGGCCGCCAATGGCAGCGCGGTCCCATGGGGTATAAAGGCGGGACTTCCGGGTCGCCGTAGGCAGCGCGGCGGCCCGGCAGGGTCTCCTGGGCTGCGGCGGTGAAGTCGCTATTCACAATCCCTCGGGGGCAATGCCGGGTGGGCACCGGACTCTAATGTAAAATAGAAAGCGAGGTATGCACTTGGTCAGGCCGCGCAGATAGCGGCAAGGTCCCTGGCGGGGTGGGCACCAAATAGGGGATTCCTAAATCGGCAAAAGTAGATGGGCGAAAGCCGGGTGGGCACCGGCTGTTCAAAAAGTGCTCCCAAGCGCTTAGGGGCCGAATAAAGTGCTCTCAGGCGATAGGGAAAGAATAAAGCGCTCCCAGCGCTTAGGGAAGAAATAAAGCGCAGACCCATCCAGCCTTCCTGGAGCCAGGCTCACCAGCCAGCTCCAGCCAATCACAGGCCAGGCATATTTTACATACAGTCCTAGAAGTGGCACTTCTACCCAAGACACACTCATGCCACATACATCATTGCGAAGCATTCATTCTCACGAGCTCGCACATACCAAATTCGAGTCTGCACTCCCCACGCATCAGGAACTACCAGGGACACAGACATTCCCCATGTTTCCCAATGGGAGAGCAGGCCAGCCTAACTACATGCACGCACTTTACTCTGGGACACAGGGAAAAAGTGTGCAGAGACCAGAAAATCATTAACACAAATCACAGATTAAAAGCAAAAATATTAGGGGTGAACCTGCCAGAAGGGCCAAGTCCAATAGGGCCTATTCCAGTTCCTATTCCTACAAATGCTTCTGCAAGGGAGACAACTAATAGGACCTATATTCATCATAAAGTTTCATTTGATCAGTGGTGTCAGTCACAAAATCTTTAATATGTCAACGGCTCACTTGAGAATATTGTTCGGTTTTTGCAAGATGGATTTGACAAAGATTTATCTGTTTATCTAAAGTTTGCAGATGTCAGCAATTTGACTTTTAAGATCATCCTGAGGTAGCTTGTCAGGAAATGATGTCTTAGTGTTGAGGCTGAATAAAGGTTTTGCTTTATTAAGACTAATATTTAAGGATTTATGTTCTCCTTGACACATTCCTTCGGTTCTGCCACTTTTTAAAGAATCTCCTATTGAAATTCTGTGTCAAGCTAAATTACATGTTTTATCTGTCAAGGATTTCATTGTGGGTAAATTTGTGAGCTAAGTTCTTATATGTTTCATTAGCTATATTTAAGACTCTAAGATAATCATTCTTTCAGTTTTGTGCCGAAAACCTGCTTCAGAATCCAAAGTTAAAATGTCACTTTTGGATGTAATAGGGCAGTGACAGTTTACCTGGATAGATCTGAACAATCTAGACAGTCATGAGAGTTTATTAATTAATTTTGGCATATCCACTAGAGTGTGTAACTCTTAGTTATAATTCAAACTAGAGTCATTGGATTAACATTTTAATTTCCTTGGAATGTCAAGAGGCAGGCAGAGATATTTTAGTTTCAGTTCAAGGTCTCTCTATTTGAGGGATACATGTCTCGTGGCAGAAAGGGATGGTGTACTTATTGTTTATAGTTTTAAGACTCCCAGATGGCCGACTTTTCTACGTTTGTTTCTTTATAAATTAAATGTGGGTCACAAAAGTAAATTGGAACTTGTTATCTTTCTTTGTGTTGTATGACTTAGTGGATGGATTATACAGATTACGATTAAGACATACTTTTTGGGTAAATAATCTTAATTTTAACAGTATGGAAAGAGAAAGATGTGGAAGTAAGGACTACATTACTTCCCAATCAGTTCATTCTTCTGAGTTTTTCTTCCTTGTCCAAGTACTAATGCCCCCTCTCACTGTTGTAAATATAACAGCGATAATGTTAAGCATTCGCTGAAGACATGCTTTATAGTTTTCCCGCTCATACTTGTGTGTACGGCCAGACTCCATTTTGTTTTCTGGCCTCCATCTTGTAGGCTACATTGTGCCATGTGCTCACCGCGAGGCAAGTCCTACCTCACTGACCGTCACCCCTGGAGTTTGCCCAGCAAAGAGCTATAAATAGTTCCAGCCTATTTAGCACATGCCCAGTACGTGTAACATCTGTTTCTGCTTAGAGGGGATTGGAATGTGCATTCAGGGGGCTTCAGGAACTGTTAGCTCCACCCATGTATTGATCATGTTCAAGAAATGTCCTTATATGGCCGTAAATCATACGTTTGAGCTGTAACCGCCCACTTATGAGCCCCTTCTTTGTGTATAAAAGGGGACCGCGTGTTCTTTGTGCTACCTTGTATAATACTATAGAGTCTTGTGTGGGCTGTAGTACCACCTTTAAAGGTTTATTACACTTTGTCTTTGTATTTCCAGTTTCCGTGCCAACTTCTTATATAGTCTGAGGACTTTGCGTACAGAAGGGCGAACCCTTTCGCATTCACAGGTCTGGATGAGGCCTGAACTCATCAATTGGCGCCCGTCACGTGTAGCTCATCGGCGACTCGGATGCTCGAAGGACTGGTCGTGACGAAGGATTGGAACCTTGCCGGGGACGTGATCACTGCCAGCGGCGCCTTTAGTCCTGTCATCCCCAGGTATTTTTCCTTCCCTTACGATCTGACCATCTGGGTGGCGCCGGTCATCGACTGAGACCTCTTCTGTCGGTTTGCCGCGTAGTGGCAGTTTGGGCGAATTCAGAACTTGGCAGTTGGAATCTGGACGCTCTTGACTGGTAAGAATCGTTGTACGATACTTGCTCCAAGCCTTTGATAGTCTTGACTGGCAAGGCAGTTTTAGGATACGCTTGCCCCGACTACTTTGTTGTGATTGTGGATAATGACTAGTCATATTGATTGAGCCTATGAGAGTGATATATGAGTTGCAACCCATATAGGCAGGCAATGTGGGGATTTTTCCCCTGATCTATGAATTTGAGCGACGCCACGTTTAAGTGCCATTTAATTGTAATATTGCATATTCTGCATTATTTTTAAAGACATGCCTGTTTTTACCGCACTTCGTAAGTGGTGCTGCTGTTTTGGAAATGACCGGTTGGTACTTGAAGAATCGCAGCCGGCTCCCCCAGAGGGGACGCCGAATAGGGATATGTATGTAAAATTTGGTCTTTCCCCTATAATGTACAGCACGCTGTGGAGGAAATATACCAAGAAGGATCCTGAGTTACGATGGCCTATGTATGGATCGTTTGATTTGAGGAAGATTGAGTATGTGGAACAGTGCATGTGTAAACGCAGAGTGCGACAAGATATGTTTGAGTGTATACGAATGTGGGTGAAAGAGGTGAGAGAGCGTGAGAAGCGTGAGCAAGCACTGATCGAGAAAGAGCAACGAAAGAGTGAGCGTGAGAAAGCGCAATAGCTGACTGAACAAGAAGCAAAGGAATTAGAAGAAAAGCAGGAGAAAGAACGGCGGTTGCAAATATCTGGCCAGTACCCTGTTCGTCAGCCTCTCTATCCTGTCCTTAATATTTCGGATGATGATTTTTCGTTACTAGATCCTTCACCACCACCGTACGCTGGTCCGTCCGCTCCGAATGGAGGAGATCCAGATTCTAGGCCGTCCGATCAGAAGAGGGATACGCGGTCTATGTTATCGGCCGATCGTATGGCTGATCTTCGTAAGATTGCTTATCGAGTCACCAAAGATACTATGCCCTTAACTGATTTATTGACAGAGCTTGAGACATGGGAAGATAGGGAAAGATTGTATTTTGCTAGTTTTCTTTCTGATGAAGTGGTGTCCGCCTTTCGAAAATATTCTGATGTTCTTGAACCAGCGGATGTGATAGCTGATGCAAAGGAACTGCTTAAAGGTCTTTTTCTTTCTCCCCAGGTGCCCAATGCAATTCGACGGCTATTTGCGTTACGGGATGAAATGTTTCGGCTTGAAGCACGGAAACGGAAGGCTGGCGACGAGACCTTGACTGACTGGCGGCGGGAAGCAGTCATCCATCTTTTATTCAGATAAGATCCATACAGTGCATGCTAAACGGATGCGAGAGGCGGCGCCTTTGTACGTTCCCCCTAAGGGAGCGGGTACTAGTACGGATAGAGGATCACCTGATGCTCAAGGGTATTTCATTTATAATTGGGTTTATACTCCTTGGAATAGAGCAGATGTAATGGCGTTGAAAGCAGCATTACCTGATCCCCGAAAGAATCCCACAGCCTTTTATGAGGAAGTTGAGGGGGCTTTGAATTCCTGTACTATGACTTTGACCGATATTGATTTGTTTTTCGGGCTTATACTGCCACCAGATATGTGGAGGCCGATGCGAAAGGTTGACGATCTTACGGCATTTAAAGCTCGGTGGGCGGACCTTGAGGATTAGGACAGGGAGAGGAAACCAGCACAGAAGCCGCACCAATCGATTCTAGAACTCCCCGCTGCCATACTAGTTAAATTGAAAACGCTTATTCCCCCTAAAAAAATTGATTGGACTATGTTAGCATCCTGTAAACAGAAAGTAGATGAATCCGTATCGGATTTCTTCACGCGGTTTGAGGAAACATTCCATGATTTTAGCGGTCAGTCGCTTACGGACGATACGGGCAGACACCTCTTTGTTGATAAATATGTCTCAAATTTATTACCAAGTATAGCAGCTCGATTAAAGGCGAGTGAAAGTTCTTGGACAACCTCGACACCAGCATCCCTCCTGACGATGGCTCAGTATTACGAGCGTCAGGAATTAGAAGCGAAAGGGAGTGAGGAAAAGAAATCTAAAGATTTAAAAATGAAGGTTATGTTAGCGCAGGTATATGGGCCACCTCGTAGAGGTAACGAGCGGGGTGGCAGAAATTTTTCTAACCTTCCTTCGATTCGTACTGATGTGGCCCGGGATCAATGTGTGTATTGTAGACAAAAAGGCCAATTGGGCGAACGAGTGCCCAGTGTTACGTGCACAGCGTCAGGAGCGTGGGCAAGGGTCTGTGAGGGGTAGAGGAAATTTTTCAGGCCCTCGATATAATTCGAATGACCGAGCTAGGTTTGACTCCAATGTGTGATCCCGAGAGGGGTCCAATGTTTTTGAACGACAAAACCAGTACCAAATGTCTGAATATGCACCTCCCGAACAGCATGATTCCCATTATGCATAGGATTGCGTAGGATGGGGTAAGGAACCAGTTGAAGTGGCAGTAGATCAGAGGGGTCCTTATGTTACAGCACACGTTTTGGGCTCTACTGATTGATACAGGAGCTACTCGTAGCGCTTTGTCCAAAAAATTGGTTCTGAGGGCTCCCCCGTCTGGCTCATCGATTACATCAATAGGGTTCGATGGAACTCCTTCTGTTAGCCCACTGTCACAACCTCTTGCATTCTATGTAGACCAGTTTACTGCACCATGCCCATTCCTACTCTCCCCAAATACCCCAGATAATATCGTCGGCCTGGCTATGCTTAAATATTTTCGGGCCACAATACGGTGCTCTCCGAGGGAGTACGTGTTATTTTGAATGACAATTACCATCAATGGAGAGGGTGTATATGCTTACTGTGGAAGCTGCATTGGCCTCTTTGCCTGAATCTTTGTGGGCCACGTCCGATACCGATGTGGGACAGATGGTTATTCCTCCAGTGCATATTAGTGTAAGGGAGGGAGCTGTGCTGCCACGTTTGCCTCAGTATCGGATTTCACAGGAGAGAGAGGAGGCGCTCATACAAATAGTGCAGGATTTGATCAAAGCAGGGGTGGTTGAAGAAGTCCCATACAATGTGTGTAACAGTCCTATCCTACCGATTTTGAAGAAAGACACTGACACCAGGATTTATCGATTCATTATCGATTTGAGGGAGGTTAATAAGATTGTGATACCTCAATATCCTGTGGTTTCTGATATCACTGATGTAAATAATTAATTTACTCTCTTAATTTCTATGCAGGTAAGTACTTAATCAATAATAACTCAATCGAAATGAAGGAAAACAGAGTCCGTGGTGTAAGAGTTTCTAAGGGTTTTATTCCTCATAAAGGAATCAGGATATCATGTTCTGACCACCACACAGGATGTCAGAAGGGATAGATGAGCGCGCCGTCGTTTATTGACAATACATAGCTTATATACTTGATTTACATCATAATGTTCAATGTAAGAGGCGTAACAGCTGAGAGAAGACAAGATAACAGTATACACGTGGTGCTAGTACATCATCAAGAGGCGTAAACTAGGCGTGTGTGCTAGAAACGTCACTGATAGGTGACGCAAGTGGGTGGCACCAAGGGGTGGTGCTAACAGAATGTTGCAATGTCAGCGGAAATCGGAAGCTTGGATGCGCGCGCAGCTGCATGACGTGTGATAGACGGGGTGCAGGGGACTTGACATTTACACTGGCGGAAAGAGACAGAAGTCTGGCATGTCAGATCAACTTGTGCTTCTATCATATCCGATATCTGATGTTTAGGAACTAAGCTATCTGGGCAGAAAGGTCTCTAGAGCAGAAGCTATTCTATACTTGCTGTGAGTGCGTGTATAAGCGCCTGAGTGTCTGTATGAGAAGCGTGGGGGCATGGGGCCTTCCATGGAAGCATGGCAACAGAGGCTATGAATTACTTGCATAAAGACAGGTCGGCCCTTTAGCCCTGTAGCTGAGGAAGGATGTTTACTGAAGCTAGCAGGCCGGAATGTCTCTTCGGGGAGGAAAACAGATAACTCGAAGGTTATAGTCAATCTTGGCAGGCAGCAGGCTGAGCTGAGCACGGAGGGCCGCGCTAGAAGTAAGTCAGAGTTCACGGGTACGGGGGCTGCTTGGGCAGAGGCCCTCGCAGTCAGAAGCCAGAAAAGAGGCTCGGTGGCAGAGATTCAGGGCCTACTTTCAGCCAGGCTGAAAAACGTAGGAGTACACTTCAAAAAGACGTTGGCATAGCATACTTAGGAACGGACCATCAAACCCATTCATGGTGGGTCTGAAAGAGGACAAGTTAACGTTGGACGCAAATGTATTTGCGTCTTCATAGCTGGTACAGGAGGGAAGTTACATGCACTTTTAACTCGTACATGGAGTCGGTGGGGTACTCGCTAGGGAACACAACATGACCATAAAATTTATATTACCTCATTCCCTCCTTGTTCCCTACGGACCCTTCATGATATATCGATCCTCATAAATCGATCAGTTTGTTCTTGTAACATTATATGTTCGTCTTTCTTTCTTTGACTGTTTGAGAGGCAACTGGAATGCTCAATGCAGGATGTGGCACACAGTCCACATATCGCTGGCCCACACTGCAGGCACAGGCAACAACTAAATACTATAACAAGGCCAATGCCTAGGAACGATAAGATCTTCCATCCCCAAGCTGTCAACGTAGTCCAGAACCAACCGGACCAAGTCCAGGTGCCTGGATTCTGATGTATCTGATTTGCAATTTTATGTAAACGGGTGATAGCTTGATAGACAGATGGTGCATTTTGTGGAATGAAAACACAGCAACTTGACCCGATGACCTTACAGGCTCCACCTCTATCTGCCAAGATGACGTCAATCACGAGACGATTTTGAAGGACAACAGTCCGTATAGCAGACTGCTCCTCTGTTAAGTTACCTAGAGCGGAGGCAGTTTCGTTCACTACTGCTTCAAGTGTTCTCGTTAATCTGCGTATTAATTTACTGTTTTGGACAGGTCCTAGGAAGAAAAAGAATCCTTTATTGAAATCAGTGTACTGTTCCCATGCCGTTTCTGTGTAGTCGACAAGGGGAATATCTCTTTTGGGTCTATTCGGTGCTAGATTCGTATTTCTATGGTAATCAGGAGGAGCTAGGAAAACAGGTGGCAGAAGGAAGGCAATGTAACAGGTACCATCCCAATCTGGAGGCAAACGTATGTATGCGGTATGACCACAAACAAAGTAGGAATGACTGATAGCTTTAAAGGACGATTTACCATGGTCACTGAACTCGACCACAGTAGTGCATTTACTATGACCTACGTGTACTGAACCTTTCTTGCTAACACATAATTCACCTGTGACTGGTAGTACTAACATATGGGGCAGAACTGGAGCAGTTTCAGATTCAACAGTGAGGATCATAAGGCTAATTGTGTAATTACCTAATCCATATACTTCATTTTCTAGATCAGTTCCTATTCGAGTGGGAAGTCCTTCTTGATCAGGATAACAGACGTTGAGCAGGACTAAGTTCAAGTTTCCCCAAACCCAGCCCCCATCGAAAACAGCAATATCAGGATCTAAAGAATTAATTATTTTAAACCATGCTCCACAGGAGCCATTGTGAGTGAATGGGTACGGAAAGAGAGGCAGAGCTCCCTTGTAATTCTGGTAGGGAGGGAGTCGGCCACATATCCAACAGTCTGTAGCATTATTTGTCTGATGGGAATGGTGTAACATACTAATGAATGTATTGTTGCGCAGCGCAAGTCTGTAAGATAGTTCATGTGCGGGAAGTTCACTAAAAGTGTGTTCAGCAGAGACATTGTAAGCAGATTGTTCACGCCTGAAAATAGGCCAGTACATAGGAAGCAGAATGCTGGCAATAATAATTAGAATACTCAGAATAAACATGATTATTAGTGTCACTATGCAGTGACTACGAAGTGATTTGCAATATGTTCTTCTCTTTTCCTCTCTCTCTCTAACTCGATCTAGGGGATACATGTCAGAAACTATTTAACCGATTCACCTAAGGGAGGACTTAAACAATTAAACTGTCTGACTTGCTAGATCGAAGCTTCATTCGGTAAAGTTCTTGAGGAGTCTTTTCTCTTTTAGGCACAGTAACGTCTTGTGCTTCGACACAGTCTTTGGTGGGGGTGGACGAGTCAGAGTCCTGTTTCAGTCCGTTTTTTAGTTCATTGCATAGTTTGATGTGACTCGTGTGGACCCACCCCTTTCTCCCCTCGATTTTCACGGCGGTCCTAGTGGTAAGCAGAACGGTCTTTGGAGACTTCCAGCGGGGCTCCAGCGGACTTTTCCGGTCGAAATTCCGGACGACTACCAGGTCACCTGGGCGGACCTCATGCGCCTTTACATCGGTGTTGTCAGGGAAGGCTGCGGCAACCTGTGAACGACATGATTGGAGTGCAGACATCAAGGAGGCAAGGTAATCTGTCAACATGTTACAATCAATATCAGTGATCTTTTTCGGAACGGGCGTCCCCCACATATTCGGCGGTCTGCCAAAGACCACTTCGTACGGGGATAGCCCTGATCTCGAGTGGGCGACCATCCTCATGTAGAATAGTGCCACGGGCAGGGCGACTATCCAGTCGACCCCTTTTTCCTGACAGATCTTGGCAAGACGGATTTTTAGTGTCTGATTATGCCTTTCTACAAGGCCAGCTGCTTCGGGATGTCGGACACAGTGGAACCTCCACTGATATCCTAGCAAGAGGGAAACTTGTCTCATCAGCTCGGACGAGAACGGCTGTCCGTTGTCTGAATACACGACACGGGGCAAACCGTACCGTGGGAAGAATTCACGAACCAACTGTCTGGCAGTGGTCGGAGCAGTGTAGTCTGGGACTGGGTATGCTTCGGTCCAGCGGGACAGAGCACAAACAATTACAAGGACATACTTAAATCCTCTACAGCTATTCATCTGGATATAATCCATCTGGAGGACTTCAAAAGGGTGATCGGGAGGATGAAATCCACCTTGCTCAACAGGGACGCTTTTACCTGGATTGAACTGACAACAGATCATGCAAGTACGCACTTTCTGTTTTGCTGCTGCTCGTAAGTGTTTGTTGTACCAGAGATTCTGTAAACTGTCTAACATGGCTTTCTCTCCAAGATGGGCAGGACTATGTGCTGTATTTATCATGACTTGAACCATTGAGTCGGGGAGAAACCATATAGATTTTCCCTTCGTCACCCAACCTTGATCTGTCTGAATCCCTCCTAGTTCAGTCCATTTCTTTATCTCCTCTGGAGTAGCATGTGTCTGGATATCAATTACATCTAGGGCGGGATCTCTAACTGCCATACACTGGGTCTGGACTATTGTCTTTGTCACATCAGTAGTCTGGGTGTAAGTCAATGCTGTATGTTTTGCTGTCTGGTCTGCCAGGTCGTTACCCTGGGAAACAGAATCTGTGACTTTAGTATGTGCCTTACACTTCATGACTGATATGCCCGAGGGCAAATGTATTGCTTCTAACAGTGCTTGAATGAGGGGGCCATGTTGTATCTTGGCCCCATGGGAAGTCAGAAAACCTCGTTCTTGCCAGAGGACTCCGAAGTCGTGTACAACTCCGAAGGCATAGCGGGAATCTGTGTATATGTTAACATTTCTGTTCTTGGCTAGAATACAAGCTCGGGTCAGAGCGATGAGCTCTGCTGCTTGAGCAGACAGGGTGTCAATACGATGTGTTTCTTTAATTTCAGTTTCAGTGGTCACGGCGTACGCGGCCACTAATTCTCCTGTACTTGTTCTCATGCATGAACCGTCCACATAAAGTGTCAGGTCTGGATTTGTCAATGGGACATCTGTTAAGTCTCGTCTAGGCTTAGTTACTGCATTAATTATTTCTATACAATCATGCGGAGCTGGATCTGTCATAACTGTAGGTAACAGTGTTGCGGGGTTCAGGATGCTGCAACGTCTGATTTCTATGTGTGGCTGGAATAGTGTTAATTCATAACCTGTCAGTCGTGCTATAGTTAAGTGTTGAGTCTGGGTTCTGTTTAACAAAACCTCTACAGAATGTGGTACTTGAACTGTTAACTGATGACCTAAAACAATTGAATCACTTTGTCTTATTGCTAACGCTGTTGCTGCTACTGACTTTAAGCACGCAGGGAGTGCTTGAGCTACTGAATCCAATGTACTAGAAAAATAAGCACAAGGCTTATGTGAACCTGCTTGGTCTTGAGTGAGGACAGATAACGCTGTGCCATCACGTTCTGTAACAAAAAGTGTAAACGGTTTGCTGTAACATGGTGTCGCTAAAACTGGTGCTTGGCATAAAACTTTCTTTAATTCTTCAAAAGCTTGTGTGTGTTCCTGAGTCCAAGGGAGGACAGTCGAAGTCGCTGCCTCCTGTGTCGTTAACTGGATGAGTGGTTTAGCTAGAAATGCATACTGGGGAATCCATTGTCTGCAGTACGAGGTGAGGCCTATGAAGGCCCGCACTTCCTTTTGTGTCTTGGGTTGCGGCATGTTCACAATTAACTGAATGCGATCGGGAGTGAGCTGTCTCCCCACTTTGGACAGCAAGTGACCCAAGTACACAACTTGCTGAACACAGAATTGTAGCTTCGAAGGAGACACCTTGTGTCCCTTGTCGGCCAGGAAATGTAAAACTGTCAGTGATGCTTTTTCACATTCGGGCTCACTTCGTGCGGTGATCAGCAGATCATCGACGTATTGTAGTAAAGCGGTGTTAACTGGCATTTGAATACAATCTAGTTGTCTTTTCAGTGCTTGACTATAGATGCTGGGGCTTTCTGTGAATCCTTGAGGTGCGCGCGAAAATTTGAAACTGCGTCCATTTAAACAGAATCCGAAGAGATATTGGCTCTCTGGATCAATAGGCACGCTGAAGAAGGCGTTCTTGAGATCAATTACAGTAAAGAACGTTGCTTCTGAATCAATAGCAGTCAAGAGAGATGATATATCGGGGACCACAGGATACTGTGGGATAATGCATTTATTCAATTCTCGAAGATCAATCACCAGCCGATATACTGGCGGTGCATTGGGATCAGTACGTTTAAGAATCGGAATGATGGGTGAGTTACAGATATTGGAGTCGGTCTCGACGACCACTCCTTGGGCAATGAGCTCTTCAATGATTTTCAGTAAAGCCGCTACAGCATCGGGTGGTAACTTGTATTGTCTGATTCTGGGTAATACAACACCTGCCTTGAGGGTAACGCGGTATGGTGTAATGTGCATACATCCTACATCAGTTGGGCCTTTTGCCCACAAGTAATCAGGTACATTTTTCAATCTGACGTCAAACTCACGAAGGACGTAATGACCCTTGAAATCCCGCAGAAAGAGTCTAACTCCCTCCGGGGAGCAGCATATTATAGCCCCTAGAGCCTTCAGTGTTTTAATTCCTAACAGATTTTCCGGACATGATTTTGTTAGTAACAGGTCTGTAACGCGTGATAATGGACCCACAGCCAGGGGAACTGGTTCTGAGACTTCATTTACAATAGGTTGTCCTGAAAAACCAAGGGAAACATTTTGTGAGCCTGAGAGGGGTGCCCCTGGAACTTCGTCATGACTTATTGTAGTGCGACTTGCCCCTGTGTCAATTAAAAACTTTCTATCTTTCCCCAATACTTGACTGTGTACATAAGGACCTTCTTGATCTACAGGAATCTCGATAAGAGGCAAGCCACCTTCCCTCTCTAGGCTGTTTCATGTATATCGGGAATATTCGGGGTAAGCAGACTGGGCATACTGGTACATCTGTTGTGAGACTTGCTGAGTTGCAGCAATGGGCTGTGGCTGTGGTACTGCTACGGTCTGTGCTGTCTGTGCGGATGCATGCATGGGCTGTGTATTCTGTGTAGACTGATGCTGGTTATGGTCTTGTCTAGGCGGATGCGGTCTCTCTTTAGTTTTACCTGTCGCTATGTTATGTTTCAGAACTGTACATTCGTGTACGTAGTGACCTGGCTGCTTGCAATAATTGCATGTCCCTTTAACAGGAGCTGCAGTGTGACTTGTCTGGGTCGTACCTTTTCTGTGACTGTCGGATGGAACCGTCTGGGCTACTAACATTTTCATTTTCGTGTCTTTCATACGTTTCTGTTCCTGATCTTGTTCTTCCCTAATTCTATTCTGGTGATATTGTAACATTTGTAACATCTGGGATGGCGTATTTGCTTGCCATGTACTCTCGACTTTATACACTCTATTTTTAACTAACGGTAGGGAATTCTCGACTAACTTTGATACAAAAAGATGTGGGTACGACTCGCTACTTGGCTGGAGGCCACTATTGATAATAAAACATTTCTCGAATCTTGAATAAAAGTCGCTAGTATCTTCATCATGTTTCTGTTTACAGGACGAGATTGCATCCCAATCCTCCTTTCTAGTTGTCAATAATCTGGGCAGGACCTGTACTATTAAACCTGGTAATGCTTTAGTTTTGTCCCCAAGGCCTAACCCTGGAACCCGTTTCTTTTCTTCATCCTCTATTTCTGCCCAGGCAATCTTTGCGTCTCCCACCTCCCAGTCCTTTTCCTTTAATTTCTCGAATATACCCGTAGGCAATAATACTTTCAACATTTTCATGATATCATCATATGTGTAGTCCCCCATCAGTAACATGTCTTTGAGCTCTCTATGAAAACCTGCAGGGTCTTTATCATGGCACGGTACTAATTTCTTCATTTCTAACAGTTCTAATTTAGTTAGAGGCGTGTGTACATACACGCGTTTCAAAATTTTATCCTCACCCATAACAGGGTGCACTTCTCGCAAGGGGTTCTGACTTTCAATACCACCCCCGCACTGCATATGGTACATTTTCCTTTCTGGAGGTGGGGCGGGAACATATTCAGGACTTACAAAGGTGTCATATCTGCGTCGTTGTTCTAGAATTATTTGAACTAATTTAGTGCTTAGGCCTCTCCATCTATCCATCAGTAGTGCTTCTAGTGTTTCATGTAAGGGACCTGGATCGGAATAATGTTTTCTGTACTTAATGAGAAGGTGCTGAATCATATATATACCTGCTAATTTCTGTTCGTCGGGGGAGAGGTTCAGAAATGTCTGTGCTACGGTGTCATCATTATATATGTCTGCATTTTCGGCCCATGATACCGCTGATCGGGCTAATTCTTGTTCATCCATAGAATTGAGTACATGGTACCCAACTCGATCTCGAAGCCGTTTATCAGTTTCCTGGAACTGATGTTCAGCAGAATTCGGATTCGTTAAGGCAGAGAAGAAAACTCTCTTGCTTTCTGGACGGATACCCTTCCTAAGATAAGTTCCCTTACCTACATATGCTATAGTGCCTGTAGTCGGTTCTAGTTCTTCAGATTCTTCTTCCTCCTCGGAGGGAGCCTTTTCTTTCTCTTTCTCGTGTACTGCTATCACTGCTTTCTTAATCTTTTTATACATAGCCTCTATGCAATTTTGTCTGTCATGTTTTCCATCGGCTATATTTTGACCCCACTTGTTCAATGCATCCAATTCACTCTGCTCTGTTCCGGGCCTGTCTCGTTCTCTTATTAGACAATTTATGAAAAATCGTAGTATCAGTGCTTGCATGGTAACTTTCTGTTTCTCCAGGGCATCCTTAATACTGTCGGGGTCCTTTCCCGTTTGAACGAACTCATATATTCTATCTAGGTGCTCCTTCATTCCTGCATAACATAACAAACTATCAGTAGCAGATCTTAACCGTAAAGACGCTAATATCATTAAGTCGTCCTGTCCAGGTTCTGGATCATATCTACAAACTGACATATTTTCTTTTAGTGCATCAAGACGGGATGAATTAGAAGAACGGGGGGATCTGTGCGTAAAAGGACTCTGCATACCTCTGAGATTTAATCTGTGAGTCGGTGGCGGGGTCTGGAGACCCGCGGTCGCACCTCCTGAAGCGGAAACTTGGGCATTATCTCTGTGTGTAGTCAGTATCTGAATTTGTCTTTTAGTAGGATCTGATTGAAGTGGTTTCGGCAGATCAGTTTTAGGTGAGGGAAGTGGCGGAGCTGGCGGAACGGGACTAGTCTTTTTCGGTGTCGGCTGAGAGTGATCTTGGGGGGCAGTACCACCCCCGGCCCTGTCAGTAGGCAGGGCACGAACAGGCAGATTGGTGTAAGCTGGCGCTACATCTTCGAGATATGAATTTAGGAATATGTCTTTAGTAGTCTTATGCATTACTTTAGTTGGAACTAATGGTGACGGCAAATTTTTCGGTATTTCTGAAATGGCGTCAGGGGTACCATCGGCCAAAAGATACATGTTGTTCACTTTGCCATTTAGGATACGATCTATTTGTTCTACTTTTACTCGAATTCCCTCAGTAACTAATTCGTTTTCTTGGGCCTTTTCTGATTCTTTAAGCCTGTCTTCTCTACGGAGTGCTCTATCAGCACGCTTACGTGATTCCTTACGCCAAAATTCTATGGCGTCTTTCTGAGATTGTCTAGCTTTCTTTTTCCGTAATATTTCTTCTACCTTTATGATGCACTCGGCATCCCATGTTCCGTTAACTGGCCATCGGTATCTTTCCTCTAGGTGCTTGGTATAATCTGTCCATAACTCTAGATACAAGATGGCGTCTATGCCATGCTTATTATACATGAAATTACCTGGAGTGTCCCTAGGGGGGATTGGAATCTCTTCCTCTAACATCCCTTTCCTAGTTCCTATCTGCTTTAATTTGTTAAAAAACGGCATTGTGCCTACTTGATACTGAAATGCTTGATCCTTAATACTTAATTTCGCCTGTAACTATTTAAACAAAAAAACACAATAATACACAAGAACAATCACATTCATACCACGACACTAATCACATGAAACATTTAAAGACATAGCTAACTTCCCCCTACTCTGAATGTACCGCTCAACGATACAGATACACTGCTGTAACAGTGCAGAAATTCGGAATACTTTATATACTGCTAAACAGTACAGATACACTGCCTAAAAACAGTGCAGACCGGACTTGCGTACCCAAACCCGTCTAGATACGACCCAGCAATGGTACTCACCGGGAAGCACGGAAAACAGAAGGCCTCGGAAAACTCGACTGGACTCGACTCGGAACTTCGGAAAACTTCGGAAAACTTCGGAAAACTTCGGAAAACTTCGGAAAACTGGTGGGCCTCTTCACACCTCGGACCTTGCTTCCTTCGGCTGGGCTCTGGTCGGGATCCTCCGCACTCCTCACCGCCTCGTCTGGGCACTGATCGCAGTCTTCGTCACCTCCGTGTGTCAGAGGGGGATGCAGGAAATCCTGCCAGTACACGTGTTGTCCGTCTAACTGATGGCAGGGGACACGGATTGCAACGCACCTTCCGGCGCGTGAGGTGGGGGAGGGGTCCCTATTCGGGCGCCAAAATGATGTAAATAATTAATTTACTCTCTTAATTTCTATGCAGGTAAGTACTTAATCAATAATAACTCAATCGAAATGAAGGAAAACAGAGTCCGTGGTGTAAGAGTTTCTAAGGGTTTTATTCCTCATAAAGGAATCAGGATATCATGTTCTGACCACCACACAGGATGTCAGAAGGGATAGATGAGCGCGCCGTCGTTTATTGACAATACATAGCTTATATACTTGATTTACATCATAATGTTCAATGTAAGAGGCGTAACAGCTGAGAGAAGACAAGATAACAGTATACACGTGGTGCTAGTACATCATCAAGAGGCGTAAACTAGGCGTGTGTGCTAGAAACGTCACTGATAGGTGACGCAAGTGGGTGGCACCAAGGGGTGGTGCTAACAGAATGTTGCAATGTCAGCGGAAATCGGAAGCTTGGATGCGCGCGCAGCTGCATGACGTGTGATAGACGGGGTGCAGGGGACTTGACATTTACACTGGCGGAAAGAGACAGAAGTCTGGCATGTCAGATCAACTTGTGCTTCTATCATATCCGATATCTGATGTTTAGGAACTAAGCTATCTGGGCAGAAAGGTCTCTAGAGCAGAAGCTATTCTATACTTGCTGTGAGTGCGTGTATAAGCGCCTGAGTGTCTGTATGAGAAGCGTGGGGGCATGGGGCCTTCCATGGAAGCATGGCAACAGAGGCTATGAATTACTTGCATAAAGACAGGTCGGCCCTTTAGCCCTGTAGCTGAGGAAGGATGTTTACTGAAGCTAGCAGGCCGGAATGTCTCTTCGGGGAGGAAAACAGATAACTCGAAGGTTATAGTCAATCTTGGCAGGCAGCAGGCTGAGCTGAGCACGGAGGGCCGCGCTAGAAGTAAGTCAGAGTTCACGGGTACGGGGGCTGCTTGGGCAGAGGCCCTCGCAGTCAGAAGCCAGAAAAGAGGCTCGGTGGCAGAGATTCAGGGCCTACTTTCAGCCAGGCTGAAAAACGTAGGAGTACACTTCAAAAAGACGTTGGCATAGCATACTTAGGAACGGACCATCAAACCCATTCATGGTGGGTCTGAAAGAGGACAAGTTAACGTTGGACGCAAATGTATTTGCGTCTTCATAGCTGGTACAGGAGGGAAGTTACATGCACTTTTAACTCGTACATGGAGTCGGTGGGGTACTCGCTAGGGAACACAACATGACCATAAAATTTATATTACCTCATCACAACACTTCTTACCTTGGTCCCACCAACTGCAACAACGTTCTCTGTTATAGACTTGAAGAACGCTTTCTTTTTGATCCATATTCATCCCGACAGCCAACACCTTTTCGGATTTACTTTGAATAATAGATCGTACAGATTCTGTAGAGTTCCTCAAGGCTATACTGAGAGTCCAAGCATTTATAGTCAGGCATTGAAACGACAACTAGATTATTTTCTTTTACCTGGCAGTGTGGCGCTTATACAATATGTCGATGACATCTTGTTGGCCGCCGACACCCCTGAGCAATGTGAAAAATGCACTTTGTCCTTACTTACATTTTTGGCATCTCACAATCACAAGGTATCGAAGAAAAAACTGCAATATTGTAGACCAAAGGTAACCTACTTAGGTCACCTTTTGTCTAAGGAGGGCCGTGCACTCACGCCAGATCGTATTCAAGCTATTTTAGACACACCAGCACCCTCCACGCAGAAAGAAGTCCGAGCCTTTTTGGGTCACACCTCCTTTTGTAGACAATGGATATTAGAATTTTCACACATAGTTAAACCACTGTTAAGTCTGTTGACAAAGGATACCCCAGTTCCCCTTCCATGGACAGATGAATGTGAGAATGCTTTTCACCAATTACGTCAGGCCCTTTGTTCAGCACCAGTGTTAGGTACCCCTGATTACACAAAGCCCTTTACATTGTATGTGCATGAGAGAGATGGATGCGCGTTATCAGTGTTAGTGTAGATGCACGGCGATAAGCAGCGCCCTGTGCATACTTCTCGGCAGTACTTGATCCTGTTGCTCGAGCGTCGGCTGGGTGTTTTCGCTCAATTGCGGCGACAGCTGTGTCAATACGCCAGAGTGAAGGGATAGTCTTATCTCATAAGTTGTTGGTGTTGGTCCCCCATGCTGTTGATGCCCTTTTGAATCAGACAAAGACGCAGCATTTAACTAGTGCTCGTCTGACAGGTTACGAGCTGACACTGTTGGCTCCTCACATAACTTTGAAGATATGTGCAACATTGAATCCAGCCACATTGTTGCCTTTCCCAGCGACTCAGCCTGAGGCACTAGAGACGCATGACTGTGTCTTTGTGACCGAGGAACAGACAAAGGGTCGTATTGATTTACAGGATACGCCCTTTACAGATGTGGATGGAAAGCTGTGGGTGGATGGGTCCTGTTTAAAATTACCAGATGGAACCACTTCTGCAGCATATGCAATTACTACATTACACACGGTAGTGGAGACAGCACGCATACCACAGAAATCAGCTCAGGTGGCAGAACTGATAGCGTTGATACGAGCTTGCGAGCTCAGTACAGGATTATGTGTGAATGTTTACACAGACAGCCGCTATGCTTTCGGAGTAGCGCACGATTTCGGCCTGCTCTGGAAGGAAAGGGGCTTTTTGACATCACATGGAACTCAGATTATGTATGTAGAATTAGTACACCAGATTTTGACCACACTGACGCTTCCTAAGAGGATAGCTATAGTGAAATGTAGTGCGCACAAGAAAGTGACAGATAAAGTGGGACAAGGAAACGCTTTTGTAGATCGAGTGGCACGAGAAACTGCCATGCAGCCTGGCTCCACTTCTATGTATGTTGTGAAGTCACAAGCTGAACGGTGGCATGATGCTAGGGAGAGGGTACTAGAAATACAAAAGATTGCTACTGAGAAGGAACGAGAGCAATGGTCCAAAGATGGAGAACTGGATGATGAGGGTTGTTGGAGGAATAAGCAGATGGACAGATGGAAGTTACCCACAGCCTTCGTACAACCTATGGTTCAGATGGCACATGGGCTAGCACATGTTGGAGCTTCGGCAATTGTGAAATTGCTCACACAAGTATGGGAGCATCCAGAGATTGCTAGCGTATCTAAGAGAGTGGTACAGACGTGCATGATTTGCCTTAAGTACAATCCGGGAAAAGCGACACGAACTCCAGCAGGAGGATTTGCAACACCTACTGCACCTTTTGAAGTATTACAAATGGATTATATTCAGCTGGAACGCTGTAATAATCTGAAATACGTTTTGGTTGTGGTTTGTGCATTCATTAAATGGATTGAAGCATACCCTACTAAGGACAATACTGCAATGACTACTGCTAAGGTGCTTTTGAAGGGATTTTTCCCTCGTTTCAGTGTTTGTAGATTGTTATAGAGTGATAACGGACCCCATTTTGTGGCGGACGTTATTAAGTATGTCCTGAAGGGATTAGGCATTGCGCAACAGTTCCACGCCATATTCCACCCGCAATCAGCAGGATTGGTGGAAAAATATAACGGCACTCTGAAATTGAATATCGCAAAGATACAGGCTTCTACTTCTTTGACTTGGCCAGATGCTCTGCCTTTGGCGTTATTGTCTATCAGATCAGTACCACACTCTCGGACGGGCTTAACGCCTTATGAGATCATCTTCGGGCGCCCTATGAACATATGGGGGGTGCCCAAACCGAGTTCAGTGTATGATGTACCTTGTGTTTTAATGAATGACTATTTAGCACAATTAACTGATAGCTTGGTTTCCATTCATCAACAGGTTCGAGAGGCACTCCCTGACCGGTCCACAGGAGAAGGTCATAATCTCCTGCATGGTGACTTCATCCTCGTGAAATCATTTGAGAGGTCGAACCGTCTGGAACCGAGATGGTGTGGCCCTGAACAAGTCCTCCTAGCCACGAGAACAGCAGTACGGGTGACAAATCGCAAAAATTGGATCCATTCGATTCATTGCCGGAAGGTGCAACCTGATCTGGTGGAGCCTGCTGTACTGACTGACCATCGAGATATCCTGACTACAGAAAGAGGCCGTGCTTTGGTACCTGACGATTCTGAGGAGTTCTTCCCGGACCAGACAACGCCTGCATCGAGGAGATACAATCTACGACCAAGGAAAGAATGTGCAATCGTATGAGAAGTTGTCAGAACGGTCCCTAGGTTTGTGAAATGGAGAGCCAATGAGGCAAGGGGGGGATCAGCCATGCATTAGACTAGTGACACCCGTCTTGGCCCGATGGTGAAGAAAACAACGGCTACCTCAGGGGTAAGAGTTCTGACAACACTTTAGTTACAGGAAGATACAGTGTACTTTGTTCGAGATGGACAAAAGAAAGGTTTTTGGTTCTATAGGGTTCATTCTCGTTATAGCAGTCATCGCTACAATCATGTGGTTTGTTGAGGGGAAAGCTCATGCCCGTGAACTGTATGTTGTTTCTACTCCCATTCCTGATGAGCACTTTTTCTATACACTCCCTTACCAAGAGTTGAAACATCAACAGTCTTATTTGAATAACACCTTCATACAGATGTTGCATCATACCCACATTGCTACAAATGCCACAGATTGTTGGATATGTGGGATGATGCCAGCGCATCAAAAGAAAGGGGGAACCCCGTTCATACCACTTCCCTTTTCGCATAATGGCTCTTGTAGAGCATGGTACACTTTGCTTTTTGCTACAAGGAAACCTACTGTAGGACGGTTGATTTTCAAACTGAACAAAGAATGCCATCACGATAAAGATGGCTATCCACAAGCCAACTGAACTATATGGGAGTGGGAAGAATATCGACCGGACAATGCATCGACCCCTTATATCTTCACGAATACTAGAGACACTGTTGGACAAGAAAAATTTGTGATCTCTGTGACCCAAGCTCAAGCCGATTTATGTGTACAAAGTGTAGGCCATATCCCTGTAGGTGTTAGCGATTGCATTGTCGTTCTGAATATTGATGGCTTGAACAACAGTACTTTCCTTGCTTCGCATAACACTTATTTTGTATGTGGAAATAAGGGCTATTATCGATTACCAGCCGGATGGTCTGGAGTATGTTATGTGTCATTCCTATTGCCACCAGTATTTCTGGCACCTGCATCATATCACAAAGACTTGAAATTGTTGAATAATGTAACTGTGAATAGATTTAAGCAGACCTCATCCATAGATGATGTTGATCAGACGGACACTAGTCTGCAACAGTATATAGATTTTAATTTAGGATTGTTTTTCTTTGTGGGACCAGCTCTAAATAGCAGAAAGATACGGCGATTAACAAGAGTAGTGGAAGCTGTTACAAATCAAACTGCATCAGCTCTGGGGAACCTTACTGAAGAGCTACAGATTACTAGAGTTGTTGCATTACAGAACCGAATGGTTCTTGATGTCATGTTAGCAGATAGAGGTGGGGCTTGCAGAATTATCGGGAGTAGCTGTTGTGTTTTTATACCTGACCATACTCCTTCTGTGTACAAAGCTATTAATAAGTTACACAAAATTGCAGCGGCCACACATCAAGAAAATGGGTCTTGGACGTTCTCCGGGTTGTTCTGGACCTTAATTTCCACATGGGGTTGGAAGGTTCCTACTGGACTATGCATAATTGTTGCCATATTGTTCACCTATTGTGTATGCATTCAATGTAGTCCTATGATATGTTCGTTATGTGTTTCATTTTGCGTGCCCAATAAACAAACTGTTGCGGATGTTGCCCATAAGAAAACTGTAACAAAAGAGATAGCGGACATGATGAGCATCAATATTAACGATGAGTATCTAGATTACCCAAGGAAACCGAATGCCTTCAGCAAATGCTGAAAAGGTCGTCTGTTGTAAATAAAACAGCGATAATGTTAAGCATTCGCTGAAGACATGCTTCATAGATTTCCCGCTCATACTTGTGTGTACGGCCAGACTCCATTTTGTTTTCTGGCCTCCATTTTGTAGGCTACATTGTGCCATGTGCTCGCCACGAGGCAAGTCCTACCTCACTGACCGCCACCCCTGGAGTTTGCCCAGCAACAAGCTATAAATAGTTCCAGCCTATTTAGCGCATGCCCAGTACGTGTAACATCTATTTCTGCTTAGAGGGGATTGGAATGTGCATTCAGGGGGCTTCAGGAACTGTTAACCTCACCCATGTATTGATCATGTTCAAGAAATGTCCTTATATGGCCGTAAATCATACTTTTGAGCTGTAACCGCTCACTTATGAGCCCCTTCTTTGTGTATAAAAGGGGACCGCGTGTTCGTGTTCTTGGTGCTACCTTGCACAATACTGTAGAGTGTTGTGTGGGCTGTAGTACCACTTTTAAAGGTTTATTAAACTTTGTCTTTGTATTTCCAGTTTCCTTGCCAACTTCTTATATAGTCTGAGGACTTTGCGTACAGAAGGGCGAACCCTTTCGCATTCACAGGTCTGGCTGAGGCCTGAACTCATCATCACCACAGTTTTGTTCGGACTGAAGGGCTTTATTATATTTAGGAACAGGAAGGGTAGGAATATAGCTTGTATGGGGTGGATTGCCCAGGTTCTTTCATAGATATGCAAAAGACCTTAGAAAGGGAGTGATGATGTAAGGGGCAATTACTCAAAAAGTAAGTGCTGGGACAAGGAAAGAAGAATTGGAGTAAAAAAGATTACAGGAAAGCAATTTACATAGTATTTCCTTCATTAGTGATACTATTCCAAGGCAGAGCTTTATTGGATAAGTTGATTATTTCTGCATATAAAGCTGTATGAAAATGTGCCGATGCTTTATCCCTCACTCTGAGTTTGAAGTTTTCTCCCCGAACCGGTCTCCTGTGCTTGGGTGAAATGCCATTTGCACATTATATTGTATTGTGGTTTGGGCCCGTTTATAGTTTTAAATTTAGAACAATAAAAAAAAAAAATAAGAAACCATGTTTGCTCATTGTCTTATGATTCCTCCACTGCCGAGCCATTGACATTCATTCCAGGTAGGATGGGGCAGTTTCACGTTCAAAACCTGGAAGTGAACACTACTTAAGCGTATTTTGTAACTTGAGCAAAGTGGAAAACTGCTCGCAAGAAAGCGAAGCCGGTTTCCCTATTTATCCTCACTGTGGCGCTGACGCACAGCGGACACCCAGCCTGTGGCTCCAAAGCTTGTCGCTGCGCTAGCGCTCTGTGGCTAGATTGGTTTTTAAATATTTAATCCAGATTTTAATGTCACTTATGTGATTTTGTTGCTGCACTTATCTGCCTTACCTGCTTGTCTCCCCCGTCCACCGCAGCTACCATGTGCTGTTTGAGTGGAGGGAGCACCGTCTAGGTATTCGCCCTGCTCTTACTCACTTTCGGTTTGCCATACTTTAGCGGCCATTGTGGCATGGTGGCGCTCTAGTATTGCGAAGCCGGTTTCCCTATTTAGCCTAAATGTGGCGCCGACGCGCAGCGGACACCCAGCCTGTGGCTCCAAAGCTTGTCGCTGCACTAGCGCTCTGTGGCTAGATTGGTTTTTAAATATGAAATTCAGATTTTAATGTCACTTATGTGATTTTATTGCTGCACTTATCTGCCTTACCTGCTTGCTCAATTCGAGGGTTGTCTCCCCGGTCCACCGCAGCTACCCTGTGCTGTTTGAGTGGAGGGAGCACCTTCTAGGCATTCGCCCTGCTCTTACTCACTACTGGTTTGCCATACTTGAGTGGCCATTGTGGCAGGGTGGCGCTCTAGTATTGCGAAGCCAGTTTCCCCATTTAGCCTCACTGTGGCGCTGACGCGCAGTGGGCGCGCCGCTGTCGCGCCAAAGGTGCGCCAAAGGCAAGCCCGTCTGCGCCCGTCCGCGACTGTCATGCGGCCGGGGCCAGAGATGCTGACGATTTGATACCACTCGTAGGATCACATATAGCCTGACTGAGTTATCCGCCCTTAGAATAACTCGGGGCCCCCACACCCTGCTCCTCACATCTGAAGTTCTAAGTACAGATTCTGTATGCAAGTATTGTGGTTTCTCCTTGAAAAAAAACTCAGTCGGGATAGAAACCCCCATTCGCACATTCCACCTCTGTCCCTTGGCCCCGCTGTGACAATATCCCTTAAAGCTGGATTAATAAACTGCAGATCGTTGGTCAAACATTCATTAGACATCTTTCAGTCCCTCAAGGATAATGATTGGGATCTCCTATTCCTGACAGAAACTTGGCTTAGTGAGGAGACCAACCCTGCACTGACTCTGGCCATTCTGGAAGGCTATAGTATATTATGTGCCAATAGGCAAAAACGGCAAACAAGGGGGAGGGGTGGCCATTATCTATAAAACTAAATGGACGATTACTTCGCCCCACTATGAACGAATTGACTGCACCGAGGGTCTCCCCTTTTGTATCAAACTTTCGGCGTCTATTTCCTGTGCTGGCCTTCTGATTTACCGACCCCCTAACTCTAGCCCCACACATTTGCCAGCCCTAACCGATTACATTAAGTTTGACAATAACCTTATGCTGAGATCACATATTCTCGGTTTGACGGGCACTTGCTTTGGTATTCTGAAGATGCTCCGGAGGTTCTTACCTCTGCTTACAGAAGAGTATAGAAAGATCACTGTGCAGGCCTTAATAGGCTCCAGACTGGGCTATGCCAACGTCCTATATTTAGGGCTTCCGGACTATCTTGTTCAGCGGCTGCAGGTGGTGCAGAACCCTGCTGCTCGCGCCATCTACAGCCTTCATAGGCGAGCCAGAGCATCCGGGTTGGTGCAGTCGCTTCACTGGTTGCCCATCCGGAAGCGGATCATGTTTAAAGCTCTGACTCTGGCTCACAAAGCACTTTTTGGCTCGGGAGCAAGGTACCTACAGCGAAGGCTCGCCTTTTATCGCCCGGCTCGATCTCTTCGGTCGGAATCTCTGTTCTTGGCTGTGGTCCCTCGAGTGAGGAAGGCCCACACCGGGGGTCGCTCCTTTGGTCTTAGGGCCCCTCAGTTGTTAAAACACCTTACCTCTGGCCTTGCGGCGTACTCCCAATCTGCTCCTGTTTAGGAAGAGCCTCAAGACCTGGCTTTTTAACCTTTAGGACGTCTTTCCTTTCCTTATCGGTCTCTGTTTTATGGTGTTATGTTTTTTCCACACTGAGCTGCCTATATAAAGTCCCGGGACACTCTCACTGAGTAGCTGTGCGCTATACAAATAAAAAATAAATAAATAAAAAAAAACATCATTCAAGCCTAAATGCGGTATGCCAACTTTGCGATCTTGGGGATTTGAACTTACATGTGGATGATGTAACTTGCTCTCTCAGCTCGAATTTCTATTCCACATTGGCAGGTTGCAACCTTATCCAATTACTAGCTCTCCCCACACACAAAGCCGGTCACAATTTAGATCTGATATGCTCTAATCTCCCTGACATATCGGTCATGGATCCTAAACCAGTAATTTGGTCTGACCACTTACTTATTCCCTTTTTGGTTCACATGGCCCATCATGATAGACCCTTTTTAACACCTAAAGAGTTCGGTAGGAACTGGAGTGAAATCTCCCCTGAATCCCTATCAGATTACTTAAAAGATTCCAATCCGGCCTTATCTCCTGACCTTGATTCAAGTATCTCTAACCTCAATGAGTGGGTGGGCAAAGCTGTCGACTCATTAGCCCCTTTAAGACCGATTAAAACTTTCAGATCTTCTCCTTCAGCCCCCTGGTACTCGGAGGAACTGAGACAAAAAAAGTCCACCTGTAAAATACAGAAACGCTGCTGGAGACTGACTTTCTCGGCAGAAAGTAAAATTGAGTATCGGACGGCTCTTAAAGAATATCTCAAACTTATCATAAAACACAAAAGAGGCTTTTTATCAGATAGAATTGATAAAGCCAGTAATTCCTCCAAAGAGATATTCAAAATTGTCAAATCTTTCACTGATCCGCAGGCTTTGACCCGTCGCCAGCCTGTGTCTCAGTCACTCTGCAACCAACTCTCCGAGTTCTTCGAAAAGAAAATTGCTCTCATCTATGCTTTCTTTCCTAAATCGGATAGTTTTGATATCGGGGAAGAACCGCTGGCTAATCAAACCTCTGCATTAGTACTTACTGAATTCTCTGAAATCTCAGAAGAAATCTCCCTTCAGGAACTTCTTAATTTCAAATCCGGCTCTCCCAGTGACCCCTGCCCAGCGAAACAATACAAAGCCCTAGAAGGACTCCTCAATCCCCATCTCAATTCCATCTGGAATGCCTCTCTGAGATTGGGTATTTATCCAGAGGCTTGTAAACACACATTTCTAGTCCCTATCCTGAAAAAAGCTAATATGATCCAGAGACCCCTGGAAACTATAGGCCAATTTCCCTTCTCTCCGCTCCGGCCAAGATCTTGGAAAAGCTGGCCCATCAAAGACTTGCCAGCTTTATTGAGTCCAAGGGCCTCCTTCACGAATCTCAGTATGGATTTCGCTCTGGCTACAGAACAGAGTCGGCCCTGATTGAAATGGCCGATTGCATGCATTGGACACTTGATGGGGGATTTAGGGCGGTGTTAGTGCTGCTGGACTTGTCAGCAGCATTTGACACTGTCATACACCCGATCCTCCTGAAACGGCTGAAATCCATTGGAATCCAGGGTACGGTCCTTAACTGGGTTGCCTCATTTCTTTCAGACTGTAAACAACAGGTCCACGCTCCATCCTACACCTCTTCAGTTAGGCCTCTCAAATGGGGCGTTCCTCAAGGTTCCTCGGTGAGCCCGCTTCTTTTTAATGTTTATTTCACCCAATTGGCCGAAATGTTATCACAGTCGGGAAATAAAATAACATCGTATGCTGACGATATCCAGCTTCTATTCTCCTATGATGAATTATCTGCCACCACTTTTGATTCCCTAAAAACATGCCTCAGGAATATTGTGAAATGGATGGACCACAATTTTCTTAGACTCAACGCAGATAAAACAGAGGTCCTGTTTTTCAATCAACCTTCTCCCCTAGCCGTCAATCTCTGGTGGCCAGAAGATTTGAGCATTGCCCCTCTTCCTAAAGACTTGGTTAGAAACCTGGGTCTCAGGTGGGACAATCGCCTGTCCTTTGCTAATCAAGTACAAACAGTCTCTGCCGCTTGTTTTAGTAAAATTTAAATTATAAGAAATGTTATCAATTACCTGCCCAGCAATACTCGTAAAACCATAGTCCATGCGCTCATAACTTTGCATCTAGACTATGCTAATGGACTCTATATGGGTCTGACAGCCAGAATGTGCCACAGACTCCAGACCGTTCAAAATGCCGCTGCCCATTTGGTCGGTGGCATCTCACTTAGACAACACATTTCCCCCTATTTGCGGAAACTGCACTGGCTCCCCATCTCTAAAAGAATCGAGTTCAAAGCCATGACTCTGGCCTTTCGTACTACCAAAGGCTTAGGACCAGCCTATCTCATAAAGAGACTTCGTCCCTATAGTCATTCCAGAGCCCTGCGCTCCAACACCAAATTGCTACTAGTCACCCCTAGATTTAAAAAAGCCCGATCTGGAGGTAAAACCTTCGAAGTGTGTGCCACCCGTCGCTGGAACAAACTCCTGCTTCAATGCCTCATGACTCAGTCGGAACTTGAATTCCGCAGATCCCTTAAAACCTAGCGTTTCTGCTAGTAAGTTTTGCTCTGGACTAACTGCTGTCTGTTCAATAGCGCTGGGACACCCCGTTGGGGTAGCTGTGCGCTCTATAAAACACACAAATAAATAAATAAGAAAGCGATTGTGTCCGATTTTTTACTTTGCACATAAAATAGAGCTTTACTTTACTTTGCACATAAAATAGAGCCTTCATGGTTGTGGGGAAACATGGCCTTTGGAGCAATTGTCTGTCGGTCTAACTAACGCACTTGCTTTAATCCTGGATCTATTCGCTTTGTAGTCTACAGGAGAGGAACTGCTAGAATCTCTGAGTGAAGAGGCTGAAATTGTTAGTTGTACATAGATATTGCTTTGCAGTTTATGTGTCCAACTTCTTTTATAGAAATGGTGAACTTAAATTGATGGCAGCTAAACGTATTGTTAAACACTCTGTAGATAAAGAGAAAAGTGTACTCAGTATTAGTCAAATCCCACAAGCCTCTTCACTGGTCATATAACTTAAAGGATTAAAACAACTTTTTGCCTTATTGTTTCTTCATTTAGGTTCGTTGAAACTTTGAGCTTAGAGGTCAGGCAAACATTTACAGATTTCTAATGCCTCCAAATTTCCTTCCAAATCTCTTATTCTCTGAACATCTGAACTAGGTTATTGCCTTTAGGATTGGACTGTAACCTTTAATAAAGTCCAAATGCTCTGCTGCTGTTAACTTGGAAACGTTATTGCGAAAATAAGTTTGCTCGAAATATTGCTGTCAGTATGCAGTTATCTGTTGGAACACAGGACATAGAAAATGGTGCTACGAGGGCACAGCAGCAAGCGTACATCCACTTTTTGATCTATTTCAATGGTGACTGGAGAAAGATGTCAATAAATGAGTTGTAAAATAATTCTCAGTTCCAAACGAGTGTAATAAATTACAATAAAATGTAGCATTTGTCTAAAACAGGGATGCTGCTTTGGCAAAACACAAACCCTAATTAGCATTTGTTGCTTGGATATGAATTTACCTTAAATAATTGAAAAGACAAGAGGCATTTGGCAAAACAGGAACAGGTTGGTTCAATTAAACTCTGCTGCCGGGAGAGCCTGGACATAATGCGTCTGCTCAAAATCTCTCGTGCAAATTTTGTCCGTCCATTTATACTGTTCATGAGGTACAATAAAATGTTCTCTACATTCCAAAGGAGCATACTATTTGTAGATCAATCACATGTGTGCATCTTATGAGAACACAGATGGTTTTCGTTCTCGGGGAGCGCTAATGTGGGTAATTGTGTATGTATCCAGATGTCCAGTGTGAGGAACATGTGATCACTACGTTAGGTGTGGTGTGCATGCCATGTCCTGATTGGTTGAGCATACCTATCTACATGTGGTTTCTAGCTTTGTGTTATTTCTGGGGAATGCAAGCCTTAGGTCAAAACTGGTTTTATTGGGGCCAATTACCTCAGTCTTGATTGAGGTGCAACTATCTATCTGTGGAATCAATCAGAGTTTTCCTCAGGTGCGTGTTTGCCTGTAGCTTATGGTGGACCCCACCTTTGACCTGTTGCTCAGTTAGCATGGTCATGGATCAAAGGACCTGCCTGACCACATATCTCTGACTCGGATTTGATGGGGAGGTCACCTTGGGTGAATCCGACAGCAATGATGTGAGTTCATTTGAATTCCTAAGAATAATACGGCAGCCACTGGTATTATTTTTATCAACATTGCCAACATTGTGCATACAGTTGTCATCTTGCATATTGATATCCTTCCTACTGATGTTGTCAAGGATATGTTTGCTTTGGTCTGAGCGTGCATTGATATTGTTTATATCAGCAACAATAATTTCATCGTACAAGCAAGGTTTATGACAAACATTGGTATAAATACTGCTGGCGTCAGCGCTGTTGTGCGGGTACAACTTACAGTATACACTGATATTGCATTTACGAGCATTGATGAGGTTATGTGGGCAGAAGCAGTGGCATATGTTCCTACTGCATTTACTGGTGTTGCTGTTGTCTGGCCTGCACACATCATGACATTCATTAACATCGTATTCACCCATCCCAACATTTCCCCCTCTAGTTAAGTGATCAACTACTCTATCCTCCTCGAATGTCATGTCAGTTATGTTATTTTAAAGAGTGTGTGTGTAGTGTTGATTGCTTGTTCCATAGCTGAGTGCCTACTACCCAATTTGAGGTCTGCTTCTTTACAGCCAGAAACCCCCACTTGTAGGAAACCACACAACAGATGTACTTCAATGAGAATAGGCATCATGGATGTGAGTAGCTAGGACACACATAAGGGGATCCACAAAAAGATACTGCTTCCTGCAGTACTGCTCTGGGGTACCTCCCTCCTTCTTCATATTGGCTTGTAGATTATGCAGATCCAGGATGGCACGGACAAATGTCCTATTGTTAATATTGTTTTCGGGAATAAAAGTACATCAGGAAGCACCAATCTTGGTGTACACCCCACTCTCCATCATGATCATCAAGTCCAACACTTACTGATGTTTCATCACCATAAGGCGGATGGCTTGCAGTTCATCCTTACTATCGTTTACGCTGAGCTCAGTATTGTTTATCATTTGCATCTGCTCCCATCGGGTTATTAGTATCCAGCGAACATTTGCTTTTTCTTACCTGGTGAAGAAGGGTGTTGACCCTCTGGAGCTTAATTGAGTTTCTGTGAACAGTCTGAATTCTTCTGGAATGTCTTTGTACTGTGCCCAGCCAAAATACTCAGCAGTTTTTCCCCTCGAGCTTGATCCAACAGAGTTGTTTTTTCTGTAATGGATGTTGAGAGAACCTTGACAGATTTGTTCGAGGAATGACCAGGGATGGGGTGTGTATGGTCATGAGAGAACATAAGCCCCGCCATCCAGGGACGAGCTAGGTGTAGGCAAAGTCACCGCATTGCCAGTAGATATCCATCAGCCTTGGTACCCTATTGTAGGTCTGGTACGTGGGTGGAGTGCCACAATTCTCATTGCTGCCCAATGGTATAGTTCCTTAGCCTTGGAAACATAAGAATACAACATAAGTTGCCTTACTATTAAGGGTTGTCCCCTTTCCCTCTAACCAGGTGTACCTATTGGTCTCACTTTCCCAGATTTCCAGGCACAGGGTGCCTATACTGGTATTGGACCACCTGCCATGGAACTCATTTCCCTCTGTGTGATTCAGATGAGTGGCCCTGCACTGGAATTCCATGTCCGGGTCCATTGATCATCCAAGGTGGCCCCAAAGATGTTAAGGGCCACCCTGGAATGGCAGATGGACGTTGGAGCGGGCACATTTGTGCAGGAGTATGGTAGTTGTGCTACCTCCAAGAACCTTTTCTCTGCAAAGTCCCAGGGCCAAACAGTGTCCTCCCCAATGGTGCCCTTTCTGTGCATCCTGTCTACCTCCGATTTGATGTCAGTCAGCTTAGTGAAGAGATATAGTGCAGTGGGGTTGGTCTCATACTGGCTGATGTTTACTGATGTTCTACTGGGTTCTATTCTATTGAGTTGGATTTTTGCCTTGATAATACAGACGTACAGATGGACAAGGCATTTTTCTCTTTCATGGGCTATCTCGTGCGATAAATAAAGTCTGCCTATGCCTATGGCGTGAAGTATCAATAAACAGATATGACATGATCTGTTTGCAATTTGTGTGCCTACCTCAGACATATGTTCGGGACAAGGTGTTGTGTAGGATTGCATTGTGTAGTGCGTGAGGAATACTAACATTTGGTTCAGTGTAGGTGTATGTGAGGTGAAGGAGGTCTCCGTGCATGAAATTCAACAATGTAGAAGCAGAGATTACAAAATTGTGTACTTCTTTGGTTCCAGAGGGGCTGTGAAGTAGGAGAGCGTATAAAAATATATAAGGGAACATAAGTTAGGAAGCATTTCTAGAATGGAGAATCCTCCTTTGGAGAGATATCTGTCATCTAGGCCTGCCTTTTTAATGTTCGTTGTCTGTTGTCTGGTGTTGGGTGGCTGTTGTCTTATTGTCCAGGGGTGTTTTTTGTCTTGGTGCAGTTCAGGAAAAATTTCTCATGAAAACAAAGGTACAAAGTCAATTAAACTCTGAAGTGATTGAGTGACTGGTCTCTTAAAAGTCTTTTTTGAGTCCTGTCTAAAAGAATGGCGGGCTGCAGCAATGTTGGTGCACTTACAGTACGATCGCTGACCTGTAGGGTGAGAACTGTGGGTCAAAGGAAAAAATAAACTTGTTAGGCAATTTAGTGGAACATTCCGGTTTCATCTGAAAAACGATCCTGCTATATGCTTTTGCTGGGGGCTATATGGTTTTACTCGGGAGCGGGTTTTTCTATCAGGATCCTACAATGGAGGTGATAGACTTTTCAATGGTATTGGTGAGGTTTTTAAACTAATTTCAGTGAGCGTTAGAATTTTGGGGCTGACTTGGGATGTTTAAGCAAATTTTGATGCGATTCGTATTATGGGTTTCCCCCCTATTCTTGCTTCATCAGGGACATTATTTTCTGTGCAGTTTTAGCAGGTTCTGAGGTGTCCTTTTGACCTATCTGGGCTGTGTGCAATTGTGAAGGGAGGAGAATGTCTAATTTATAAGTTTCAAGTCGTTGTTAACGCGTGCGTGGCACTTAGGTCTTTGCACATGTCATGGAACAAGGTTTCTCTAATCTGGCCACATAGCCAAGTCCTGTCCTTCTTCTGGAATAGTTGAGAACCTGTGGGCTCTTTTCTGTGGGTCCTGGTGGACTGGTCCTTCTCTTTGGGCATTGCAACTACTAACAAGGATACAGGAGGTGGTTGGCATGTCGTGTGTGGACCCTAGTAGGGAATCTGCAGAGGGACAAATGTCTGGGACTGTTTGCTAGCAACCTTTTAATGTCACAAGACGAGGGTCCCATTGGGACTTTAGGTGTCTGGCCTGATTGAGGTGGCGTAAATAAACTTGGTGGGACTTTCCAAGGCAATGGGGCATGTGAGCTGGACTCTTTTTTATGCTTTGAGGATCCATCGCTGGGACCCTGTTCAATGAACCCTGTGGCTTGAACGCAGCCATGGCTGTGATCATGCCATCTATTTCTTTGGGTCCTGCCTCCTGGGGCCCCGTGAGTGTCATTTTGGCCAGCAGGGCATGGTTGACGGGCCCACCCCGTACCTCAGACATGGGGGTAGAAGCTTACCTGTGGAGATCATCTACCTACCACTGCTCCCCTCTCCCCTGGACCCTGGATGTTCTGGATCTATCACTTCTGGTGAGGTGTGATACAATGGGTCAACCTTAGAAGGTTTGAGAATCGTTTTGCTGGAGAGGAGGACAGAGCTGAATGCCCAGCCCCCAGCGAGGAGTCAGGTGTGCAGTTGGGCACTATTGCCTGGTGAGTAAGTGAACTGAAATGGCTGCTTACTGGTGGATGCACATATCATGAGACTCATTGACATCATATTCACCCATCCCATCACATGGTTCAAGAAATATATTTTGTGTAAGGCCAAGCATAGCTTAATGGCAAACCATTAATATGGAGAAAAAATATATTGTTTATAATACATAAACTAACAAGATCCATTTTTGTAAATTATTAGGACAATTTCAATATTTATTGGTAGCGGTGAGATACCCCTATTAGTTGTACAAAGATGATGATGATGAGATACATTTATAAAGCACACCTGCTACCCTATCAAGTGTCTCCCAGCACTACAGGACTGATTCGCACAAACTGTATACTGAATTAACCATGTCTTCAAGCCTTTACAAAAGATCATGGGTTCTTGCAATAACATCTTCCTAGAGGCCATAATGTGTGGTCTGTGGTGTGCCCAAGGGCTGCATTGATGCCAGCAGTGTGGGAGAGGGACTTTTTGGGATGGGGTAAAGTGGGCATAGGAGAAGCAAAGCATTTACATTGTGTGGTCAGTGAGTGATGAAGTTATTTTGAGGGTTTCATTCCATGCTGTCCTCTTAATTAAGACCCAAGTCTCTGGAAGAGTCATAGATTTCACAATATTGTGTTATGCTGTATCTGACCAGCTATCTCTCTAAAGCATTTTGGGGTAAGACTTCTCTGCCTGCAAATGCTGTCTTGGGAGAGAAAAGTGCAAAAAGGAAGCAACTCAGTTAATGAGTTGGAATGACATCGAATTGCACAATGTGAAACTTGATGCACAACATAATCGATACATGGACGGGGATGAGAGGGGGAAAGGAAAGGTGGGTGCAGCAATGGAGAGGAACATGTAATCAGCAAAAACAGTATATTTAACTAGACAACTCATTCCTAGGCACCGGACCCCATACAATTGGTGCCAGATAGTGAACAGCGGACATTCCCCCTGTCGACAGCTAAGGTAGAGGCGGTGGGCCTTGGGCACCTGAGAGGAGGGGGGACGGGAATGCAAGTCTGAAAAAACCTCTGTGCAGCAGAGGGAGAAAAAGGTATACAAAAGGGATGGGGCAGAAGGCCCGTTACTCAGATCATGGTGTGACAGGGATCGTGAGTCTCGATTTGTAATGGTAAGCATTGAAAGAGGAGGCAGGGCACACACTATTAATTCTTGATCTGCAAAATCTACGATTACATCGGTCCTGAAAAGGCACTAGCCACAGGCAGGCAAGGGCAATGGCACATGAAATAGAATACACAGGGTGGAGTTTCAGAAATACAGAACATTAGAGTCTACGGCTTCGCCAGGCCCCACGCAATAGCAGAACCTGACGAAGAACTTTGTGGAGAGCGAAACAAACCCTCAAAGCTGAAACATGCAGATGACTCTTTGTATCTCCTTAAGTCAGGATAACCATTGTGATCACATAACTTAGTACTGGCATCTGTGGTGCTGCTATTATGAGCTGTTGTTAGGTGACATAGGAAAAACTGACCACAGTTTAGAATTCATGAGGATGGCAACTGCATCATTGCAGTTTGCAACTGGGTATTATCAAGCTGGTGTGAAACCTCTCAGCTATGAAGAGAAGCTCCTTGCTCATTGAAGACACTAGATGAGGGATTGATAACTGTGGAGTGGATTTGTTCATTAATAAAGGGCTGTTTCAAAGTATGAAACTAGGATCAATGAGGAACTCGGTTGGCAACAGTAGGGGGGAATCCAAGCGTTATTGGGGAATGGAGCAAAATAATTGATTTTGAAAAGATTGCTGTCTGGGAAGAATTGATTGTTTTTTACAGTTACTGCATAAGAACAAGTGAGAGAAAGAAGAATAGAACGTTGTAGAAAGAGACTAAAACCAGTGATGCAGGTAAATTACTTTGTAGATTAGAATGCTGGTACAAAAAAGGGAAATCCATACACAAAGAATGGGTGTAGTGCCACCCATTCTAGTACAGAATGTAAGAGGCTCACATGACTACATGATACAATATACGGTGCTATCCTTCTTGCAGCACCCCAAGAACTGAGAAGGGTTTCTGGAAGAACTAAATTTAGCAACACAAAATTTAAAAACAGTGGATGGTACATAACAAAGTATAAGATGAATATAGACAGATATTTTCAGCTGTGTACTAGATATATGCCAGGGGATGCACCATCTAGATGGTACTTGAAATGCTGTTTCTGATGCACTAAACTGTCTAATACCTGAAAGGGCGATGGCCACATATATGGGTTGTTAAATAGTGTGAAGATTTTTTTGTGAAAGTATATATATATACTCAGAACAGCTCTCCTCTGGGTCAGAGACATGAATTGGAAAATTAGACACCCCCAACAACTGCAAACTTGGCACAGGATGAAGACACTTTTAGACTCTTTAGGGGCCTCATTTATGAGTTTTTGCCATAGGGCAGCGTCACAGGCCTTCCTTTACCAAATGAAAAGGGAAGGAATACCACATATCTATCAGATATGGTGCATTCCTGTCCTTTTCCTCTGTGTTGGCGCACAATGGGCTGCCGTGGGCCAATGCAGGCACCTTTGCACCATGGATCAAAGGTGCCTGCATTGCGGGGATGATTATTTTTGTGCAGGAAGGGAAACCTTCCTGCACAAAAACAATTGCATGAGGCTTTTTCCTTTTTCTCTGTGTGCTGCAAAATGGAAAAACAAGGAGAAGTAGAGATATTTCTCCTTGTTGTGCCTCCTTTACGCCTCCCCTGGGAAGGTGTAAATTGTTGGCGCTGTGTCAGAGTTACAATTTCTAGTAACTCTGGGACAGTGTCAAAACGCCCCCAGCAACAACCATTGCACGTCACTTTGATGCAGAAAACTGTGTTAAAGGGAACAATATTTACAAGTCAGCATTAAGCCAAAAAAGTGGTAAGTGCTGCCTGGTATATATGGAGCAGGCTCCTGCACCACTGTAGAATCACAAAAAGTGATGCACCGGTTGCACAAGAGGCTTATAAATAAGCCCCTAAGAGTGCAGCGCATGCAGCTGTACAAAGGGTGCAACACCCTGGTGAAAGGCTGTTCTCACATTAATCTGCAGGTACCAGTATGTATAGAAGACTGTATTAGTTTGTGGCAAACCAAGCTAGCCAGCAAAGGACACATCCTTAGCAATGAAATACATAGGTAGAAAGCTGTGAGAGCAATCACCACTGAAAGTGACCCATTTACTGTGCGATATTCAAACTAAAATACCAGAATGAAAAGCAAGAAGTCCTTTTTTCTCAGGCTGATTTGACATAGACCACAACAGATCTGAAGAGGTCCTTATTTATGAGGTTAAATTTGAAAAAATTGGGAAGGAGCGTACTAATCATACATGCACAAAACAAAATGTATTTGACAAAAATTCACAGTAATTCTTATTTCATAGAGACGTCTTCTCAGTTTTTCATTGATTTCTTTTATTCTTTTAGACAGATTTTCATGATCTACAGTACAATTTCTACAGCCGACGCATTTCGTCCCCTGATGGGATGTCCTCAGGGCTGCGAGAAAACATATACAGACAATATTCAAAAAATTGTTCTTATTGATAAAAAGGAAACAAATATACACAATTCTTGATCTGGCTATGTTAATAAATGACACATGTCCTCTTAAGCTTTGCGCAACGTGAGCACGTTTACTGTTGTCATATTTAGTTATTGTCTCCACATTCTCAATTGTCCACTGCGACCTGCCTAGTGAACAATCTAGATATCTCGAAAACAATTTTAACACGAATTCATAATATTAGTCAAATTAAGCATCATTATTCTGCCAACTAACATGTTTAAGCAAGCTGTACATGGCTGCATTGCTCACCTTTAAAAATTCTATTTCCCCACAATGGGTTGACTGACCACTCAATGTTACTCCTTTTATTCAGTTTCAGAAGGCGACCCAAAAGGCGACTTTTTTGAAAAATAGATCAGAGGACATATTATTAAAGGATCACTGAAAAAATATCGAGGGTCAAAATATCGACTGGCAAAAATATCGTGGACAAAATATCGACAGTCAAAATATCGAGTTTGTATCTACAAACAGGTAAGTACAAAAATATCGAGTACAAAATATCGTTTACAATAATATAGTTATAAAAAATATCGACTTTGTTAAAAACAGTGTTTAATTAAATTAATATTAAAATTTAATTACTAAAATATACTTAAAAATACTTAAATTAAATTATAATAATTAAATAATAAATATTTATATGCTATATGCAAATCAGCCTTGACCCTGTGCCTCATGGGAACAGTCAAGCCCAAACAGCCCGAACTGGGCTATAGAACGGTGATGGATCAAACCCAGATCTTTTGACTGGGTGTGAGTGTTTGATTGGTTCAGATGCTCCGTCCATCACCACCCCCTTTTGAACCGCTTTTGGCCGCCATAAGTGTGGCAAGGTATGCTCAGACGTGAGTCCCTTGCTCACTTTGCCACTGGATTCAAGCAAGCTGGGCTGAAGACAGTTGGAATGCAGGAAACCGGTCCTCGGAAGCTTGTTTCCGGTCCAGGGAAGGCATGGCTTGGCAGTTTGGGCTGAAGTGTTCCCATGAGCACAGGGTCAGACTGATTTGCATATAGCCATGTCTGAACTGGGGTGGGAGAGTGGGCTAAAGAACGGTGATGGATCAAACCCAGATCTTTTGACTGGGTGTGAGTGTTTGAGTGGTTCAGATGCTCCGTCCATCACCACGCCCTTTTGTACCACTAGTGGGCCTGCAGCACTGCTGTGCCTCCCACAGAAGTAGCCTTTCCAACCTGTTTTGGGCCTGCCACTGCAGAGACTCTGTGCGTAGTTACTTCCACTTCAACTTTGCATTTAAAATAACTTAGTACAAATAGGGGGAACCGGTTCTGGACAATATTTAGCGGGGTCCAGTGTACATGTCCAATCAACCATGAAATGCAGAAGGTACAAAGTTCCCTGAGAACATAGAAAAAGGAGTGTGTGTGTGTTTGTATATTAGGAGAGTAGAGGCAGGGAGCAAGAAGCTCCCTTGTTGGAACTGAGAGGCCTCACACACCCAGCGAACTAGATGACAAGCTTCATCATTGGCCTCTTGCTCCTCGTCAGACTGGCGCTGCAATGTCTGACGGGCGCCAAAAAGGCGCTCTTTGTCGGAGTTCTTTTGTTCCAGCCAATGGTTGTGTGCGTGTGAGGGGTCAGGTGAAGGTCTAGTCGTGTGGGGATAGTGATTTAAAAAAGGTGGGTCAATTCACAAGGACATTTATTCGCGTGACTAACTCCCTTGGTTAAAAGGTGGGAGGGGAGATAGAAACTGTAAGGGGCACAGCGGAACTACCTCGAACCCTCTGGTCAGGTGGACATGTTTCTTGCTTAATTTTCAATTCCTCAGGACCTCAAGTTAACAGTACTACACAGTGAAAAAAAACAAAAAACAGGAGTAAGTACAACCTCTCTGGGTCTGTAAGGGGGCAGGCCAAGTGGTTCTGCGGTAGTGGGGTGACCTAGAAAAGATGTATGAAAATAAGCCAACCAATTTATAATGGCATTATCACCTCGTTGAGCAGTTGGTCACCCTTGCTCTCCAAAGAAATTAACTCACACATAGGAATATTAAAAAACGGGGCATATCAGCAGAATAAGCCTGTAGACACATTAGTACAAAACAACGATTAAAAAACAGGAAATGAATGAAGACGTAGGCTGATTCTTACCCTAAAGGTGTCCCTAAAGGGCCTCGCAGTCTGTTCCCGTGGGGCAGCACAGTAAGGTATGGTAGCCTGGAGAGACAGAAATGTATACACATACCAGGTACCAGGTTTAAAAAGGTTTGGGGATTGAGCCACTCGAAAGGTAATGGCTAAGAAGATGCCATGATATCAGGAGTCTAGGCATGTTTGTGGCAGCACCAGAGCCCGACATCCGGATCACCACGAGCCGAGACCGACCCTCAGTACCCCCCGTCCGGCCGGCGTGCAGTGCGGCCCCATGACGCCGGGAGGTGGGCATTGCGTGCATCACACATAGCATGCATACTCAGAAATCAAGCCATCCATGCCCCCGTATGATGCAGACAAGTAGTGAGGCTGGCAGCAAGGTTCGCCACGAAGCAAAAATGCGTACCGAGTAACAGAACCCATGGAGGCCACACACACAGCCCACCAATCGTGGAGAGGTCCAGCGAGGCCAAGTAACAGATTTGAGAAAGCCATGAGATATCGCAGTTAGAGTACCGCCAACAACAACACGGCCAGAGCCTGTAATATCAATGGGACCCGGTAGAGCAGGATATAGGCGCATTCCTTACCTATAGTGCGTGTAGCCAAAGCTTGTACACCTACCCACACGCAAGGCGTTCCTGCGGTAGCGCGGAACAGCTGGTACCGGTGTCCCGGTGCATCGGGTTTAAAAGCTGACCGCGTCTCAGTGTCAGGGACCGGGCGAGTGAGCGAGTGGGCGTGGTCTCAAGGAAGGCATGTCTGCGCAAGCGTAGGCGGGGTACGCTGTTCCCATGCCAAATCTTAGTGTAAGATCGTGGGAGTGCGGCGGCCATCTTACAGGGGTGTCTCTCGAGTGTGGAATAAGCCCCAAAGTTGCCATAAACATGTTAGGGGGCCATACTTCATGTAAGCTCATCGGTAAGATCGTATCACCGTAGTACTTTTATTTAGATGCCAGGTATATATATATATACATATATATATATAAAGGAAGACCATTGTTATATATCTCTCTCTCTCAGGGGATACTATTGGTTACTGCCAGACATAATAGAACTGGTGACCATAAATTGCTCAAACATGCTAGGAGAGGGAAAGGGAAAATAAATCCACCCCCACAGAGGGAAAAGGAGGCCAGTGTAAATACACATTCATTAGTCTAGGCAACTAGTGAAAGGATACTTATTTATCCAGATGGGACGGATTTATCTGGCCAAAGATGACCAAGGGACAGAGTCATTAAGACCCATAGTGTCCAATTGGAGGCGATGGACCCATCGCTGTTCAATCCTGAACAGAGCTTGTTGCGTGATTGAAGGGTGAGATTCAAGTACTAGCCACTTGATGCTATATGCCTGTGTGTGTTTTGGAGCATCGGATGTTGCTCTTATGTTCCCTTATCCTTAGCTTTACCTGCCTTATTGTCATTCCGATATAGTTTTTTCCACATGGGCAAATCAGCATGTAAATACATCTGGGGCTGTTGCAATTTGTATGTTTATTCAGATGCCATTTGAATGTATCGAATTAAGCAAAAGGGGGTGGTGATGGACAGAGTTTCTGAATTAAGCAGAATACTCTCACCCAGTCAAGAGATCAGGGCTTGATCCAACACCATTTTTTAGCTCACTGCACCATCCCAGCTCAGAACCTGGCTATATGCAAATTAGTCCGTCCCTGGCCCAGTGCATCATGGGAACAGGGCAGACCAAACTACCAAGCCAATTCTTTCACATGTGAATGTATCGGACAGTTTAATTTCTTTACACTGTACTGTCTGTGGATATACAACACAACCCCCTCATTGGTAGTGACCCACCACAGGTGGCAGGCTCCACAAGGTACTTTGATTGGTGGTGGTTTGTTTCTTTGGGCTTGTGTGAATGAGGGCATCTTTGAGGTTGGATGTACGCTTAAAGGCAAAGCGGGGACGTGGGATGTCTAAGTCCCCTGTGTTCAGTAGCCCCCAGTGTTTATTCACAGTTTGTTTTATGAAGGCCGAATTTTTTGTGAAACAAGTCACACAAGTAATCAAGTTGTCAGGTTCTTTCGGGTGTGTCTCCAGTAGTGCCTCTCTGGGGGTGTTGAGGGCCCTTTTGCGTGACTCACGAATCAATTTGGTGGGATACCCTCTATCCTGCAATTTATGTTGGAGCAGGACAGATTCCTTTTTGTAGTTGTAACTAGTGGTACAGTTTCTGCGTATCCTCAGGAACTAACCAAAGGGTAGGTTATCCCTCAAGGCCTTGGGGTGATGACTGTTGTAAAGGAGAAGACTGTTTCTATCCGTCTCTTTGCGAAACAGGGAGGTACTCAGTCCTTCCTGGTCCAGACTGATACCGAGGCGGGAACTCAGATAAGTGTTCCTTGAACTGCTGTGCCGCTTCACATAACTCAAGTCCAAAGCCCATGATGAAGTGCAGTGAGGCATGAAACGCGTCGGGAACAGGACAGATGAATAAGTGGTGCCGGGAATATTGTACACACGGTAATCCTCAATAAAGAATACCAGCTCCATATGCCTGTTGTCGGGCTCTTCTACAGCAGGCTATGTTGTTTTGAATTGATGTTTGCGGTTCCGCCTGGACCGCGGAGGAGCCCCGCTGATTCATTTCGGACCTGCTGCGACGCAAGAAAGCGTTGCGGTTAAAGGAACAGGAGAAAGCTGTTTGGGGATAGAAAGACGCTGGTGCCAAGAAGAACGGAGTACCACCCCCCACTTGGGATTAATTACAGGAGAAGTTGTGGGCGGCATGCGACCCACTGGGGTAACACGTAAGGACAACTACGAGGACTAAGATGCCGCTGGTAACGGCCACGCCTACCGAGGCGTGAACTCAGATAAGTGTTCCTTGAACTGCTGTGCCGCTTCACATAACTCAAGTCCAAAGCCCATGATGAAGTGCAGTGAGGCATGAAACGCGTCGGGAACAGGACAGATGAATAAGTGGTGCCGGGACTATTGTACACACGGTAATCCTCAATAAAGATTGCCAGCTCCATATACCTGTTGTCGGGCTCTTCTACAGCAGGCTACGTTGTTTTGAATTGATGTTTGCGGTTCAGCCTGGACCGCGGAGGAGCTCCGCTGATTAATTTCGGACCTGCTGCGACGCAAGAAAGCGTTGCGGTTAAAGGAACAGGAGAAAGCTGTTTGGGGATAGAAAGACGCTGGTGCCATAAGAACGGAGTACCACCCCCCACTTGGGATTAATTACAGGAGAAGTTGTGGGCGGCAGGCGACCCACTGGGGTAACACGTAAGGACAACTACGAGGACTAAGATGCCGCTGGTAGCGGCCACGCCTACCGAGGCGGGAACTCAGATAAGTGTTCCTTGAACTGCTGTGCCGCTTCACATAACTCAAGTCCAAAGCCCATGATGAAGTGCAGTGAGGCATGAAACGCGTCGGGAACAGGACAGATGAATAAGTGGTGCCGGGACTATTGTACACACGGTAATCCTCAATAAAGATTGCCAGCTCCATATACCTGTTGTCGGGCTCTTCTACAGCAGGCTACGTTGTTTTAAATTGATGTTTGCGGTTCAGCCTGGACCGCGGAGGAGCCCCGCTGATTAATTTCGGACCTGCTGCGACGCAAGAAAGCGTTGCGGTTAAAGGAACAGGAGAAAGCTGTTTGGGGATAGAAAGACGCTGGTGCCAAGAAGAACAGAGTACCACCCCCCACTTGGGATTAATTACAGGAGAAGTTGTGGGCGGCAGGCGACCCACTGGGGTAACACGTAAGGACAACTACGAGGACCAAGATGCCGCTGGTAGCGGCCACGCCTACCGAGGCGGGAACTCAGATAAGTGTTCCTTGAACTGCTGTGCCGCTTCACATAACTCAAGTACAAAGCCCATGATGAAGTGCAGTGAGGCATGAAACGCTTCGGGAACAGGACAGATGAATAAGTGGTGCCGGGACTATTGTACACCCGGTAATCCTCAATAAAGAATACCAGCTCCATATACCTGATGTCAGGCTCTTCTACAGCAGGCTACGTTGTTTTGAATTGATGTTTGCGGTTCAGCCTGGACCGCGGAGGAGTCCTGCTGATTAATTTCGGACCTGCTGCAATGCAAGAAAGCGTTGCGGTTAATGGAACAGGAGAAAGCTGTTTGGGGATAGAAAGACGCTGGTGCCAAGAAGAACGGAGTACCACCCCCCACTTGGGATTAATTACAGGAGAAGTTGTGGGCGGCAGGCGACCCACTGGGGTAACACGTAAGGACAACTACGAGGACCAAGATGCCGCTGGTAGCGGCCTCGCCTACCGAGGCGGGAACTCAGATAAGTGTTCCTTGAACTGCTGTGCCGCTTCACATAACTCAAGTCCAAAGCCCATGATGAAGTGCAGTGAGGCATGAAACGCGTCGGGAATAGGAAAGATGAATAAGTGGTGCCGGGACTATTGTACAGACGGTAATCCTCAATAAAGAATACCAGCTCCATATACCTGTTGTCGGGCACCAGCGATGAGAGCAAGGGTGACCAACTGCTCAATGAGGCGATAATGCCATTATAAATTGTTTGGTTTATTTTCATACATCTAGGTATGTTTGTGCTCACTGCCTCTACTCTTCTAATATACAAACACACACACTCCTTTTTCTATGTTCTCGGGGAACTTTGTACCTTCTGCATTTCATTTAAAATAACTTGCCAAGCCTTAAACTCCCCTTTTAATACACATGTGTCACCCCTAAGGGAGGCCCTAGGTAGCTCTGCCGGCAGGGTGCTGTGTAGGTAAAAGGTTGTGAAGGCACCTTTTTGTGTGGCATATTCTGATAGTGACAAACAGCCTTTTTTGTTTCTCACTGCTATGCAGCCTACTCCACTCAAAGGCGAGCATTGGAAATTCTCTGATATATACTTGAGTGATAATTCCTAATTCCTGTTACCAAGTTTGGTATGTTTAGAATGTTAGTGATAAATACTACTTACTGGTATAGTTGGATGTTACATTGCTATGCTGGGATGTGTGATTAAGATGTAAATGAATGTCATGATATTTGCAAGACCGGCAACGACAATATCTGTAAATGCAATGTGAAAGTATGCCACAGCCTGTGCCCACATACTCAGCAATGCAATGTCAATGTATACAGTAACGTGTGCCCACACAGCAACGCCGACATCAGCAATAATGATACCAAAGTATGTCATAATCCATGTACAATAGTATTATTTTTACCAATTAGAACAATGTTAATGTACATTCAGACCAAAGCAAATATTGCTTTGACAACACCAATTTGCAAGATGACAAATGTATGCAAAGTATTGGTAATGTAGATAAAAATATACCAATTGCTGCCATATTAATCTTAGGAGTTCCAATTAACTCACATCTTTGCTGTAGGATTTATCCGAAGTGACCTCCCCATCAAACCTGAGTCAGAGGCATGTGGTAAGGCAGGTCTTGTGACCCATGCCATGCTTATCTAATAACAAGTCACATATGGGATGCCCCATAAATTACAGACATACATGCACCCAGATAGATAGTTGCACCACAAACAAGTCTGAGGTAATGGGCCCCAAAAAAAAACATTTGGCTAAAGTCTTGTATTTCCCAGAAATATCCCATAGCTAGATACCACATGTATATAGGTACACTCAACCAATCAGGACACAACATGCACAACACATGTATCGATCACACGCTCCTCACATCTGACAAACAGGCCCACAATAGCTGTCCCAGATGTCAAGAGCTATCTGTGTCCTTCTCAGTTGTGCACATGTGATTGAATTATGACTAAGATGCTCTTTGGAATGTAGAGAACCTTTTATTGTACATCATGTACTGTATAAATTGATGACAAAGACATTGCGCATTGAGAGATTTTTAGTAGATGCATTCTGTCCAGGCTCATCTAGCCAAAGTGTAAAATCAGTCCAACATGTTGTCTTTTCATTTGTTTGAGTTAAATACATATCCAAGCAACAACTATTTTAGAAATGCCGCTTTTAGAAAATGTTAAGTAAAGAAAGCAGGGGTTGGCCCCAAGTCAGCCAGCAAGGCTGGTCCTCAGTATTTGCGTGCAAGAAAAAGTTCCAATGCTGACGATCATTTACATTTTTTTTAAATGTTGTGAACGTGTAAATCAATTAAGGCAGCAACTATTTTGATTTTTCTAATGATTCAGGAGACATTACCAGGTAATTTATGTATACCAAAATCACACACAGTTAACCGACACACATTAGAAAACAATCTGTCAATCCTTTAACAGAAACTTAAAAACCATAAAAACGTTTCACAGCACATTAGATGTAACAAAAAGCATAATACAATACCATATTACGCATGTGTAAATATGTGGCAGTGTTTTGTATCATGGTTCTGAATTGATCTAAAAAACAGTTAAACCAATTACAACCATTTCATGCTCATGATGCTTGTGCTTTGCAGCCTGACTCCATCACACGCCTTGGGCTGGGTGACAGCTACACTTGGAGCATACTTTCTAGACAATAATAACACAGGAAGGCCTTGGTGTGACAGGGGTTACATCTGCATTCATCTGCATACTATTAGTCTTCCAGGGCTGAGAGAGGAAGAGGTCATTCATGCTTTACATTTGTATAGGTTATGTCCTGTCCTCACACAAAGAACTGATTGACCCCCTACTGATGTTTGGAACCAGGGCTTGGTTGAAAGGGATTGTTGTGCAATTGAAAGGGTTCCTTTGAAGTCACACCTTCCTCAAAGACATTTTTGATCATAGGTACAGGGACTCTGATGCCATGCTTTTTAGATACATCTGGTACCTGTAACTAATGGTTGCCAGAGGAGTTTCTGTACTGCTGAAACCGTATACCCCTCGACTTGGGAAGAACTCTGCGGGAGTAAAGACTGCTGTGCTGTAGGATTGCAACCTTGCCTGGGCTGACTGTTCTAAAGGATTGCTTCCCTGCTTTGCTGAGCTGCCTGCCACCTGCTGATCTTGTCTGTAGAGGACGAGTACCATTTCCACTGGAACTCAAAGTGTTCTCCAAGTCCTTGTTTTCTTTCCCCCTGTTCGAGTAATCTCAGGGCCAAAAAAGATTGCTTGTGAGCCCCTCTGCCTTGGGACTCTACCACTTGGGAGTCTCTCAGCAGTGAGCTTCTCGCAGAACTGTGTTTGAGCAATTCTTACCTTCTATCCAAGAACATTGCATGGTGAGCGCTTTGCCCCCCTGCCCTCAGATAGCTCTGGTCAGGCCGTGTGCTGATTGATTTGCTCTGTTATGAGAAGCGCATAGTGAGTGCCTCTGTGCAACCTGTGTTATAACGACATAGGACTGTGTGTCAGTCAAAATACTCTTTATTCGATTTTTGTTAAAATCATAAAAGGCATAAAGCAAACACAATACAGTATTTAAAAACATCACTTAATCACATTAAAAAGAGTGGTTTTCTACATAGTGATTACATTTCATCAGATTGTTGCATGCAATAGTACAAATCTATTTACAAATGTTAAAAATGTTTCCTTTAAAAACAAATTTGAATTAAAACAGGTCAATCTGGGGTAGCCTTTTTTTCCTAGTTCTAAAAGCATAGGACTGTGACTACGGGTGAAGGAGTGCTCGGTATTCCCTATTACTAAAGGGGGCCTGCGCTTCACTAGTCGAACATTGCAGGGCCCCCGTAACAAAAATCTCCCAGATGACCAATGCTGAGGTGTTGCCAGTACCACTTCATGCCTGCCTTCCTTCGATGAGAGGCCATTACAACGCCACATGGATAGAGCTCAATGCTGCTCCAATATGACTCGGGAGGGGAGAAGGACATTGTTCCTTAGATCCAGGCTTGTACTCCACTGCTTGGTTGTCAGAGTGGGTCCCCCCGGACGTGAGAACCACTATGACTCAGGAAACATTTCACCTGGAGCATTGTAGCCATTCTACTCTGCTCATCTGGCTGGGTTTCCTTCTACCTTCAGGGATGATCCGTGGAGGACTTGGGGAACATTTTTCTTTGCTGCTCCAATGTGGGGGAAATCTTTGAGTGATAGCCATGACACAAGAAAATTACTGCAATGCCCTGAGTGGTCCTGCAGGTATTTCTTTGGCCTGCAACTGCTCGATGGCTGGTTAGGTACTGTGCTCATTTGCCAACTACACCCCTGCACAGCTTGAAAAATTATCAGCTGCTTTTTATGGGGATTCATGTATTTGTATCTGCATGAATGTGCATTACATGCTACGAGGAACCCTTCCTGATTTTAAGAGGCAGTGATACAAGGAGTACTGTATCCTGTGTAGTAGGCGCACAAGTACTCTAGTGCCCCACTCAATTTTCTATGGCACTCATTGCAGCAAGGCCATAGTGATTACCATAACCCTGCTAAGAGGAGGGCAAGTGTTCCTGGATCCATGTTTCTTTACTGTTACTGATGTGTTTATGTTGATATTTCGGGATTAATGTGTATTTCCTCCAACCTAACTGGCATTATTTTCACTGATATTATGATGTATGTCTTTTTGATTCTTGCATTGTCCAGGATAATGAGTAATGACTAAGTATTTGGATAATGTGCACAGTATTTATGATTCATGTTGTTTTTGGTCTGAGTTAATAAATAATGTACTATATATTTTTAAATAGTCCTGTGTGGAGTCTCTTTTGTGGTGTGCTTATTGTGTTTCTGTGTGCAAACGCCGTACGCATTGCCTCTGATTATAAGCCTTCCTGCTCTGAGCCAAGGTACCAAAGGGTATGCACAGGTTTTCTTTGGATGTGAACTTACTTGCCTTGACTAGATTGGTGGGTTCTGCATGGCTTAGACGCCTATACTCGCCAACCAGAAACCCCATTTCTAGCAGACTGGCTACCGATTCAGCTTGCTCTTGGAGCTGTGGTGGTAAAGCAGCATGGTGAATGCTTGTGTACTGCCACAGAACTGAGCAGTGATGGGGGTGCGTGGTGTGACCAAAGTGGATGCTGTTTCCTCATGCGAAGAGAGGGTCGAGGGTGTGTCCTGCCTTCTGGGTCGGTGTGGTGATGAGATGTTTCAGTCCGATGCTGGTGAGGTTGTCATGGAGGGAGGTGGAGTTGGGGTCACCGGGGTTGTTGAAGTGGAATTTCAGGTCTCCGAATAGCATGTAGTCCATGGCGGCGATGGCGTGGGGTGCAACAAGGTCAGTGATTGTGTCGGTGAAGATGGCCCAGGGTCCGGGGGTCTGTAGGCGAGGGTGCAGTGGAGTATTGAGTTGGGGCTGGTCTGGACCTGGAAGTGCAGGTGTTCGGTGGCAGGGAAGGTTCCGCTGGAGGTGGTGAGGAGGAGGTAGTTTTTGTGCATGCTGGCAAGACCTCCTCCCGAGTGGTTAGGACGGTCCTTCCTCTGGATCTTGTATCCATCCAGGATGGCGATGGCGATGTCGGGCAGAAGAGGTGTTGGTCCAGGTTTCCGTGAAGAAGGTGACATCAGGTGAGAGTGAGTCCAGGATGTTCCGGATCTTCACAGCGTTTCTGTGCATGGAGCATAAATTGAGGAGGATGCATCTTAGGGCGTCGGAGCTGTTGACAGCCGGGGCGGCGGTGAAGGTCTGGCAGCAGTGGCGACAGGAGAATTGGCCGTGGGTCGCGTTCAGAGTAGACTGCTGGCAGTCATTGTTTCTTCCAGGGTTCAGTGTGAGGAGGGCAGCTGCATTGCAGCGGTGGATGGTTCGAGATCCAGGGTCTCTGGTGCTGGTCATGGTCGGGTCGCGGACAGGCGCAGACGGGCTTGCCTTTGGCACAACTAAATTAGGAAGAGGGAGGGACGTGCAGCTGGGAGGCGGGTGCGGGAACCAGCAGTGCGGGGGGCCGCACGGGCAGCAGTGGCGGGGAGGAACAGGCAGGGCACACCAACAGTGAAAAACAGGCCAGCACAATCGAACAATAAGCAGGAAACAGTAGAATAAAACAGGCAAACTAAGCATGGGCACAATGATAACAGTAAGCAGGCAATAGTAAACAAAAAGTCAGGCAGGCTAAAGAGCGGCCGCACTCAACGGAAGACGGGCACAGAACTGGGAATGGGCACAATCACAGGCAGGAGCAGTGCGACCTGGGCAGCCTTGAACACATCCTCCTAGGGCACCTGGAGGTCAGCAGCAGTTGCACAGCATGCCGAGCTGCTGGGGAGAAACCAGGTCTCAGACCAAAGGTCAGAGGTCCCCTTCACCTGGGGCCCTTTGAATCGGGCCTGTGAGGGTACCCATCTGTCCCCCCCCTTGCCTGCATGTACAATGTGGCAGGAACCATGGTGTGCCAACCACCCCTTTTCTCAATGGTAGCCTATGTTCTTGTGCGGAACACAGCCTACCATTGAAGTCAACGGGAGTCCGACCGAACGATGTTCGTACGCATCATAATCGGTTGGTTGGACTCCGCAAACCTGAGTTGTTCGGAAAGCATTCCCAAACCGATTTGGTTGGACTGCTTCCCAGACGACATCGTAATCGGGCCCTGAGTCTCAATAGTGAGGGAGGTAGCCCTGGACGTCCCCATGCATGTTTCATGTAGCACTGAATCCCAAAGTGGAGAAGAATGGTACAACTACAAAAACAAGCAAGTAATCTACACCTTAGAAATTAACATACTTCCTGAACTAACAGAATGCTTTAAATATGAACCTTTCCTCCTCTATGACAACATATTCTTATATTAGCTACCCTACATAAAACTGTAACGTTTAAAAATAGTGAAATGTGGATTATGGATAGCACATTTCAGTCAATCACCCCATCTTTTTACCCAAATTGACACTGTACATGCTAACATAAATAACACAACTGAACTACTAGTTTATGGTTTACTAAGACAATCCTTAGCATATACTGAGATTGCATCACTTATAAACTATAAACACAATTCCAAGGAAAATAATAATTGACTTTGAATAAAAAATGATAAATACTATTATTAAACGTTATGCCAACATCCACATTCAAGGATTTGTTTTAATTTTATTTTTCTAGTCAATTTGGAAATAAAATCAAAAAACATCATTACCTTAGTAAGTAGTATACTTCAAGTGTAACTAAGACACCTCAAGGTTTTGTGTTTGTACCTCCTGAATGTATAGATGAGTTATATGCAACAATTACACATTCACACTATTTTTTACAACATTATAAAAAATCTTGCACCAATTACTTTGAAGAAATATGGATTGGCAATCTAAAAAGGCTGGGTCGCAGGAGAAAAGCCATGATTTCCCATTACATTGTGGAACTGTTACTTGACCTGCTTAGGGGGAGGTGCAAAAATAAACAATGCCATTTCAGTCTGGCAAATCCCTTTTGATAAATACAAATGAAAAAGCCAAGACAACTTGTATACTTTCCAGGAAATATTGAAAAAGAAAAAAGGAACTAGGTTTTCAGGAAATGAGACCAGCACAATCATTGACAGGCAGTCTGAATTGTCAAATTTAAAAAAGAAGCAAAGAAATGTCTGAAAGACTATTGGCCAAACTCCATCAGGTTTCAATTTTGGGAGCTTCAGATTATTTGACAATATTCCATACATTTTAGATCACTAAAAAGAATAATTATAAAAAATCATCGACTTTCCAATAGTATCAGGTAATCCAACAACCCTTAGCTGTGTACCACAATCCACAACCCAATTTGTTTTAAAGTTTGTTTTTAATAAAAATAATTAAAGTAGGTATTCTCTACATGAGTTTAAAACCCATTTCTTCTAAAGTATTCTTCATCGTCCATACCAAAAACATAAAAAATGCAAGACTACAACCATGATGCCATCTTATTTGTTTTATGTGTTTATCTCTATCAAAATTATTCTAATGTCAAAAACCTAAGAAGGTATATGCTTTTTTAATGAAAACAAAATGAACTCCTTTTAATTTAGGGGACATACTATCTAGTAATTCCTTTTAATTTCATCATAGTAGGTATCTCTTATAAAAAAAAATGAATCCTGATAAAAACTGTTGAAGATATTCATTTTATTCTTTTTAGTTTAAAACAATGAGGCTATTTTTTAAAAGTCCCTAAACAATGTGCCTCCTGTGCACCCACCTTGTTTAGGGACATACAACTGTTAAAAGTCATAATGCATTCAATAGTCTTTTACATAATACCTAACTACCTCCCTCCCTTCCTCTCTCCTTGCAGTACATTTGGTAACCCGTGTATAGGATTAAGTAAATTAGATTGTTCTTACCAGACCGCAGCTCCTCTGTACTTCTAATCTTAACTGCAATGCTCCACTGACTGTAGAAACAGTTGCACAGCCAAGAACGTAAATAGGAAAAGAGAAATGTTTCTCATAGAAATGAATAGGAAATGGCTTCAAAATAATAGTTTAATACAAATTGATAATATGAATGTTAAAAAATGTCTGTTTATTTCAAAGAAAATTAAAAATTATATTTTAAGTAATATTTAAATTAAAATGTATTTGATAAAACAATTATCAAAATAATTGTTTTGTGAGCTTTTAAACTGTTACCTCTACTTAAATAAAAATACTTATAATAATTAAATACTATATATTTGTTTAATTTATATTTAATTTTTATACACGTATTTAGAAAAATTCACCTATGTTAGAATTTTTGGTTTGGAATTTCTACATTATTTTGTATTACTAAAATGTAAATAAAATATTAATTCCCAATTCATATGTGAGTAATAATACACACCTCATCCACTGCCCCTACCCTATCCACTACTTCTGAATCTCAATCATGTGCTTTCTAAAAATATTTTGCATATTTTAAACATTTATGCCTTGTAATAGTAACTTTTTAAAATTAAAATAGATTATTAATAGCCAGGTATTGTAACTCAGGTATTTTAATTTTTGCCTGAATTCACTTCCATACCCAATACCCCTTGATCCCTCACACCCCTTGCCCAAAAATGATTGTACATATTTTGAAGAAATATGAATTTTAATTTTAATAAATTAAAAGAAATGATTAATATCAATGTATATTATTATTATTATCAGACTGTTAATTAACTTTCCCCACCCAATACCCATTGATCCCTCACATCAGATTCCTAAAACATTTTTTAGCATATTTTAAACAAATATGAATTATAATTTTAATAGGTGTAAAATGTAAATAAATACTTCATGTAAATATGAATGTAATTTCAATAATGTATTGTTATAATAAATTATTAATGCCCACTTACCTCAATTATTACATTAGTATTAGAACAGTTCCCCACCCACTAGCCCTAGACACCCTCAAATCCCACTCCTAAATCATAATTGTGCACAGATTACACAGGTATGCATTGTAATTTAATAATCTAAAACTAAAATAACACTATTACCCAAGCACTTTTCTTATTACTTGAGTACGAATGCACTACTGCACCCAGTACCCCTAATTTCCACAAATCTCATTCCTAAAAGTTATTTTCTATATTTTAAATAAACATGAATTATCATTTTAATATTGCTAAATTATATTTAAACGTCAAAGCCCAGGTATTGTAATTGTTACCTGAGTAGTAATAAAATAAACTTCCTCATCCATTAGCCCTACATCCCTTACACCTCATTCCAAAATAATAATTTAATATTTTAATTAAATATGCCAAGGTATTACTCGAAAACTTAATAATGTATACTTACCTATACATAGCAATACTTACCATTATACATTATAAAAACATGTGCGATAAAGGTATGTATGTTGAAGGCCCATGAGTGGTAAAGACTGATTTATTAAGGAATTTAGTGGAAAAGACTGAGGGGTAAAGTATGTTTCCCATTTTTGATACAATTACTGAATTGTTACTAATTCTGAATGTATGAGTTTCACAACCATCAGCTAAACCAGGGGGAAAGAGTAGAGCATTTGAACTAATTCTTCAATAAGTTATTAAATAATCATCCCAGTAGAAATTCCAGTCCCCATAATAGCGCTAAAGAGAGTACAGGAGTAATGTTTGCAAATATCTTATAAATATCCTATGACATCTATCTTTAGATTGTAAATATCTAACATAAATGAAAGTGAATTATGTAAAGATGTTTCTCTCATTCGTCATAGACTACAGGGCAGTACTCCAAGACGGTGCCATTGACTAGTGGTTTCAAATGTCATCAGGCATTACTGTACTCCAACTATATAGCTAAAGTACCCCAGGCAAAACTTACTCCATAGGGTGGCTATAATTTTCGAGCTCACATAAAGTATGATACAAGTACTTCACCCAACACACTTCAAAGTCGGTTAAATATGTATATTTTAAAAGGAAAAGGTTTTTTTTATAAGTAGGGTAATATTAATAATAATAGGTCATTTAATGAGCGCACAGCTACTTCCAACGAAGGAGTCCCAGCACTGGGCAGACTGGGAAGCGAGGAGGAAGGGGATTAGGACTATGAGAGGCTGAAAAGCCCAGTTTTCAGCGCTTTCCTGAAAGCCAGCCCAGACTCCTAATTGTGAAGATTGAGTGGCGTAGAATTCCAGAGAGAAGCAGTTCTCACTGAGAAGGCACATCCGCCTAACATAGCCTTTGAGAAGTGAGGAATCCTGAGCAGATTCTGATGGTTAGATCTAAGAACCCTGTCAGTGATAGTGCTAGAGTCTCTGTTTCAAATAGCCTGGGCCCCAATTTCTTATGGCTCTGAAGGCAATAGACAGTGCCTTGAATTCAATTCTATTTCTGACAGGTGGCCAATGAAGGCTCCACAGATGGGGGTGGAGCCGGAACGTAGCATTCCTAATAAGTTTGACAGCCGCATTCTGGATAATTTTCAATCTGTGGATCAACTATGCCAGTTGACCAATATAAAGACCATTAGAGTAGTCAAGCTGGGATGTAATCAATGCATGAACCACTGTTTTTCTGCAGTCCATAGGCAGGAGATAAAGAAATCTCCGCCGAGGAGACTTGAGCGATCTGGGCATTGCAAGAGAGAGTCGTATCAAATTTGAAAACCTAGATTCTAGGCTGAATCTACTCGAAGCGGCTGAGGGCTCAGCTCTGACGGCCACCATAACTCAGAAAGCAGAGGGGCTGATTGATTAAAAAACAACACCACCATTTTTTCTGTATTTCATCTCAATCAGCTATTTGTCATCCAAGCTGAGATGTTGGTCAGGCAGTGCTTAAATTTGACAAAAGCTGCCTCACATAGTTCTGTAAATTAGAACACCAATTGGGTATCATCAGAGTAGGATATCACTTTTACTCCCCATTGCTCAACTACATTTGTGAGGGGGAAAGATAGAAATTGAATAACATAGGGCTCAGAGCCAAACTCTGGGGGACCCCACACGTGAGGAGTTTCACTGAGGAGACGTAGGGATGAAGAAGAAAAAGCTGGGACCTTCCCTCCAAAAATGTATGGAACCAGGCAAGTGTGGTTCCCCTAACTCCCAAGTGTTCAAGTCTCTCCAACAGAATCTGATGACACTATATCAAAAGCTGGGGATAAGTCTAACAGTATGAGCATTGTGGAGCTGACCTGATCTAATGCATCCCGTACAATATCCGCAACTTCCAACAGAGCCATCTCCGTCCTATAACAGGATCGAAAGCCAGATTGGGAGTCAAGGAGGCATTTGTTGGACTCCAGGAAATTGAAGCGTTGCTGCTGGACTTCTTTCTCAAGATGTTTGGGAGGATCTGAAAAGAGAGAGATAGGCCTAAAATTCTTGAGTTCTGCTGGATTGGCATCCGGTTTCTTCAGAATGGGCAGTACATGAGTCGTTTTCCAGGCAGCAGGATAGATACCCATTCTCAGGAAGGAGTTCCAGATTAGATTTAGCTGGGAGTTAAGCCAAGGGGCAAGCGCTGTGAAAAACTTAGCAGGGCAGGGGTCAACCAGAGAACCTGATTTAAAATTGTAAAGTTCTGTCCAAGAAGCTTCCGGGCAAAACGGGCGAAATTCGGACCAGATGCTTCACGGTTAAGAGGAGGAGTTTTGCATAACTGAAGGTTCAGCAAAGGGAAGGAGGAATAAATGAGTTGTATTTTCTCCTGGAAGAAGAATGATAAATCCTCAAAAAGGGTAGCTGAAGTGGCTATGGTGCTGTCCAGAGCATTGGGTCTGAGAAAAACTTGAACGATCTTAAAGACCTCTTTGGCTGAGTTATCCGATGAGTTGATTTGATCAGCTAGGAAGTCCTAATGGTTTTACCTTTCAGTCAATGACATTTTTTTAACGCCGCTCTGTAGGTGCACTTGGCTGCGGGTTTGTAAGATTTGCGGCAAGCATGCTTGAGCTTCTTGCATGAGCTTTTTTTAACTTGAATTGCCATAGAAAACATGGGGGCAGAGGGTTTTTTACTGGTTGATTTTACTGTCCTAAGGGGTGCAATTCTGTCTAGGGCGAGGGTGACCCAGCGGTTAAAGGTAACTACATAACTGGGGTCTCCGGTTAGTTGAGGAGGATTGTTTAGTAGCTCTGATTCCACAGAATCATGGGAAATCTTCCTCTAGTTTCTGATTGCTATGATTGACGGACTGGCTTTGGTACCAGAGGGTCTGTCTATCAAGCTAAATGAGACTAACAGGTGGTCAGACCAGGTTAGAGGTAAGATCTAACATACGTTCCGCTACATGAGTAGAAGCACATATTTTTTCTATTAGATTTAGACCCTTCAGTGTGTCTGCCAATTGAGAAGCCTTGGGGCAGTTGGCATTGTCCATATGGACATTGAAATCTCCAAGGACAAGGAAATTGGCATGCTTCATGGACAGATCTGCAATGATGTCACAAAGTGCCAGCATGTGGCCAGCTGGAGTGTCAGGGGGTCTGTAGACCAAAATGCCAAGCATTTAAGTCTCCTGCACGATGTAAAGCATTTAAGTTATAAACAGCACACGTATGTCTTAACTCCTTCTCTGGTGCTCAAGTGCAATGATAGTGCTTATTTTGGTGCTAAAAAACAAATAACTTGCGACTGTCTTGAGAACAGTGTTTATGTCCTCCGCTGAGTTGGGGCACTCTCAATCCCTAAACCTTTGACTGGGGTGTTTTTTTGAATATGTTGTCAGTGGGTTGAGGCATCAGATTGAATGCTTCTATGTGTCAAGTTGTCTACGATATATCTGACCTCGGCACAAGTTTCTCACTGAGACTCGATGTAAAGGTGGCATCTCAGTGAGTTTGCGCTCAGGCACATGAAAATGTATGACTAAGCTTAATTTTTCTGACTTATGCATAACATGCAGAAATTAACCACATTTGTTCTGTAAGTATTACCAAAAGTTAGTTCTATTTCCTTTGCCTATGGAAGTGTGCTAACACAATCTACTTTATGCTCTGCAATGCAATGTACCTAAGTGTGATTATCATGTTATGTGTTGTAGAGGGTAGACATGGCAGTCCTGTGTATTGATGCAGTACGATGGTGGGAGCCATGGTTGGCTGCGGTTAGGTTGGGAGAGTAGAGTGTATTAAAGCCAGAAAGGGCAGTCTGGAATTCATGTAGTGCACTATAGTACCTTTTTGGAAGACTACTTGGAATTTTCTCCAGCAATTACATCTGCATTTATGCAATATGTTGACTCATGTAAACAGGTACCTCTAATCTTTATAGTAAACTTCACATAAAGAAGAATACATGTGTTCAGACAGAAGATTTGAATTGTTCCAAATATGTTTCGAATTACAGGAAGAAGTAGATGGTGCTCGGAAAATCCGGCACATATGGGTGTAAATGTCCTGCATTATACCAGCCAGGGGTCTTATATTGGAGTTGTGAGCTTCCATATGATAATTGAGCTCCCTCTGCAACTACTTCATCTCCCAGAGCTCAGTGAGTACCTGGCCCATCATGTCCTGGCACTGATAATATGCATACAAGACTTGGTCAATGTGTGGTCTGGGTGAAAGTGACCCCGGTGGCCTCGCTAGGCTTGTCCACAGAATCCCTCTCTTGACCCCTAACCTCACTACACTGTGCCCTTGACCCAGTGTGCCCCATCTGACTGGGTACAGGATGAGCTGTATTTAGTGGTGCTATAATCTCAACATTACCCAGGAATGAGGGGGCACATGATCAGTGTTACATTGGTAGGAACACAGGAATTAGGGGCTTTGGGTAAACAAAGGTGTTACTGCTGGGGTCTGAGGTGTCAGTGTGGGCCCAGTGAGACTCATTGGAGCCATCTGCCTGGACTGAGCAGATGTACCAGGATCCTCATTGCCATCCAGATTACCAGGCTTAAGCCTGGGCTACAGAGGAGGGTTTTTCAGTGGCAGATTCCTGGCCACTTGCTCTGGTAGTTGGGCCTATTGAAAAATTGAGAATATTTTTATTAGTAAAAGTATGTATTATACAACCTTATCTTTTGACATAAACAATGTAGATACCCAGAAGAAAAGGAGGAAGAGGTTATTATGATTATAGCTTCAGTGGTATTGAACATATTACTCTGTCTAACATTTTGCAATTAAAACCAGTACAACTTCAAATGAGAAGGCAATAAGATGTCCTAAAATAATTATGAAGTGATTAGGAAATATAGCTAACCTCTCCCAAACATTCAACCCAACACAGTGGGGAGGTGGAATGTTTCATTGACAATTCCAATATCTAGTTGAGTTAAAACAAAACAGGCATTTACACAAGTTTAGTGGATGTTTGACATTAGTCATCATGAGAATAGTGGCGAGGAAAATTGTACAGTTCCCACTTGCATTCAACATTGTAATTTTCAAGCCTTACAATTGTTGGGTCAACACAGTTTGATTGTAAAAATCATGACATCAATTCAATTGGCAACATTCAGAAAACAGCACACACCATTTTCAGAAGAGAGCATTGAATAGGGATTGATCACTACATGACAATTTATTATATGTGGAAATGTATTAGACAACAGAGAATAAGCAATATGACATAGAAAAATACTTTTGACAAAAAAGAGAAAGGATATCATGGTAGTTATAGTAATTCCAAAGACAACTTTCCAAAACTTGCAAAATGGTTAGTGGAGCATTCTTGGGGGAACTATGCAGCTGAAATGGAACAGACACAATATGAAACATATATGGGTAATGGGTTACTGGTGTTCCAACACTTATAGGACCATACCATCATGTGACATGTAATGGAGATTGATACCTTTAACCTGCTGTGTAACACAATATATTGACAAAAACAATCCAAATGATCTGATACTGATCCTGTGAGGTTTCTATGTTGGGAATGTATGTGTAGAACACACTGGCAACAGCTGAGGTGAGAACCTACAGGGCATTGAGTTGTAGTGGAACTTATTAAAGTGTTACTTACCAGACTCCACTCCACTCCACCAGGTATTCTTGTCAAGCCTTCAGGATATAGGATCTCCAAGACCCTCTCCTCCTAGTGCATGAGTTGTAAGGGGGCCTGGGAGAACCAACACCAGTCCTTTGGGCCTCCAGGTGATGCTTTGCGGCCAGAGACCACACCATTCCCTGCAGGTCATTCCATCTCTTCAGAATTTCCTCCTGTGTGCTCAGGTCGTTACCAAACCGACAACCATAATGCCAATACTGATAAAAAGTTAAATGGATGGTGCAAAGACACTCAAACTATGCAACCATAAGATTGGTTCTTTGTTTACATATATATTAAGGGAAATATACTGGTACATACAATACGTCAAAAACATATAAAAGATTTTTTCATAACATTACTAACTTCAATTTACTTGCACATCACTTACAGTCAAACTCTCACATTCACTCCGTCTTCATTCAATCACCACACTCACCACACACCACAATAGTCCTTTGGGCCAATATAACTTTATTCCACAACATGTGGAATGACCCTACCACCACCAACCAAACAAGACAACAATAAATTCTATTTTTTGTGATGCACGTTACAAAATATTCACACCAATTTTAATTTTGAAACATAAATTTATGTCATGTGCATCAGAAAAGCCACAAGTTTGTAACAATTGTTTTGTAGTGAGAAACAACAAAAGGTCTACGCATTTCAAACCCCCTTGATAACTGGGTTCTCATCGGGACCGAGCACCACTGTGGAGACAAAAAGAGAAAACATGTCTTTTGACCTTGATCCGACAAAGGGCCTCATTAGGATGGCCGTGAATCCGCATCCTCTGGGCCGGCGGAATCCAACGCCGGCCCGGAGGATGCGGATTCACCGCTGCGGCCACAGAAAACACCCACTGCCAGATTAGGATGGCGGTGGGATTGTGTTGGGACCAGCGGTGGACGGCAGGTCCATCCGCCGCTGATCCGCGGGGTGTGGAGGGGTATTTGGTGGCGGTGTCTGCAAGACACCGTCAGCCAAATTAAGATGTGCATCGCAACATGCTTTTCCACGGTGGCTTTTCTGTAATGGAAAAGGATGTGGTCTTTGGTGTTTGCGGGCCGGTTGGGGGGTGCACATGGGGGGTACCTATACCCCCCAGCATTGACATGCACAAAGCGGCAGGCACTGCGCGGTGCTTGCCGCTTTATGCATGTAAATATAAAACATGCATTTTTAACCTTGCGGCGGGTGCTGCTTCAAGCAGCACCTGCTGCAAGGTTAAAGATACAGGATGTGACCGCCAGGGTGGCGGTCACATCCTAATTGCACCGGAGGGACCGCCGCTGCCCCTGCGGACGGGCCCTCCACCTCGGTGGTGGCGGACGGACGCAGGTCTGTCTGCCATCCTAATGACCCCCAAAGTTTGCCTAACACTCACAACCATGTATCACCTCAGCCTTCACTTACCTATTTCAAGAGAAACCACAACCGTGGAATTCCTGCAGAACTGGACTATTTGTGTGATTCTAGGAAAAAAAGAAAAGAAACCAACAAAAATTTGTCGTGTCTTAAAAGGTATCCAATAGAAACATTTGTAGCGAACATCCTCAATGATTACACTCGCACTTACTTGATAATATCCAGAAGATGTAGACTGTGTTAAATGTTGTATAATCAACGAGCTCCCAGAGCCATGTTTGACGTTCACCTGTCCAAAATAATTCACACAGTATAACTGCTCCGCTCTACTGTCTACCGGGTGAGCATTTGTGCTAATCGCTGCCCATGCTTGATTACAACGTACCTTACTTGTCCAGCGCTTGGGTCGAGTTCAAGCTGCCTTTGCGTCGCCCTCGCTGTTCCGGCTTCGATAGCTCTGTCCGGCAGTAAACAGCATGTTTCCATTAACCCTCCAATCTATTTGATAGGCAGTAAAGCGCTGTTGTGTTGAATGATTTAACCGGGCTTTCCACAACAAGTTACTGTCTTCCCTTCATCATAGCTTCCGTCAAAGATTTACAGGCATGACGTACATTAGCATCGCCGGAAGGATTAAGTAGACTGGTGCCGGGTGTACTGGGAAATGCAGTTTTAATGGCAAGGATTGAATTTAACGAAAGTGTAGCGGCACATAGGAGTCTGCAATTGTAAAGGTATCGTTTGGAATTACTAATTAGTATTAGTGCACATGGGGCTGCTGAATTATAGATCTAATAATTTAAATTTATTAGCCACGTATCATCCTTTAGGGGGAAAAAGAGGGAGAATAACCGCAGAATTCCTGGATATGTTATAATATATAAAGAAAGAAGGACACCATGGGACTTTGACACTTCTCTTTAACCTCTACATAGAGCCTTTTAAGTGAGCAAATAGCTCCTTTCCGTTATAAAGATTTTGAGAAAAAATTGGCACTCTATGCGGACAATCTAATTATTCACACTTCTAATGATAAACACACTTTATGGTATCTGGAGGTAGAAAAAAATATTCGGCCAGTTTTCAGGGTACCAAGTTAACTCAGACAAGACAGAGATAAAGTCCTAGAATGGCAAATGGAAAGGGGTCAGTGAAAGAGAGTGTATTAGGTATCTAGGAATAGTGGTGGTTAAGGATATGATTTACATCTTTATTGCTGGGCATTCCAATTGATGATTTTTAAAGGGCTAATCAGGGCAGTAGACCCCTGTGGGACTGTTGGGATATGGTACTGGTTGACAAAGGACATCTCTGAGTTTGGGTGTATGTATAAATATGGGACAGGAAACCTTTTTAAAAAGGTGAGGATGAAGTTTTGAGGCTGCAGCAAGGTTGTGATTTGACGTTATAATATTCTTGGCATCCCATATCACTGTGCATTAGCTCCCATTTGGAACTACCCTGGGGCCCCAGAGTGCTTTAATGATGGACAGTGCTATTGAATTACGACGGAAAGGATGCACAGATGGGGGGCTTGAGGCATGGAGATAAACCACTGTCATGGGAACAATGGCCAGAGTGGCCAGGGGGCTCAATTTTAGTCTATAGGTACCTGCAAATCACGTCCTGGTTATATAGTTGAGACGGTCCCAAGTAAGTGGTATGACAGATGTAAAGTGACTTGCAAGATATTGTACCAAGAAAATGGGAAATCTTGACCTCGTACTGGTATTTGGTCCCAGCTGCTATTGAGAAGCTCAAGTCCCCGTAAGCAACCTAGATGAGGGACATGCGGAAGGTGGAGATGGGGAGCTGTGGCAAATATAATTAATATTATTATATAGCACAGTGAAGTTGGGTGCACTAAAGAGAAATCATTTTTATACCATACGCAGGTGCTATTGGACCCCTTTAATAATCACCAAGGTGGCTAGGAAGAAGGTGTGTATCTGCAAGAGGAGCAGCCAGCAAGAAGAAGGATATATACACGTATCTCTATAATGTCTGACATTGGTCCCTTTCCGGCAAGGGTGTGCCACTTGTGGGAGCGCTCTAGCGCTCATTTGCATCACAGGTGAGCCCTACTTAAAGCTCGCCTCCTGCGCGCAGCGGTGACGCGCAGCGGGAGCGCCGGACTCTCGCCGGAGTCAAGCCAGAGTCCTGCCCGTCTGCGCCCGTCAGCGTCCCGGAGGCGGGCGGAGCGGCGGGTGGGACTCTACCACTAGGTATGTGTCCCCCTGGGACCCTCGTTGTGCGCTATTCCCCTAGCGACCTTCGCTCTTTTCTTCCTCATGGCTATGGCTGTCGTACTGTATTCCCGGCCCGCTACAACGGGAAATCCCGCTGTCCGGGTTGTGGTTGGCGGCCCACCCGCTCGCTCTTTGCACGGCCGAGTACTAACATCTCGAGTTCAGGTTTCGGATGCATGCTATTGAACACCAGGTCAGCTTGCAAACATGCGCAGGACATCTATGAGCTTCTCGATGTAGATAAACCACTATGCCTCATGCTCACTGAGACATGGTGGGGCGACTCTTCTAATCCTGACGTCGCTCTGGCTATCCCGCCTGATTACAACATCTTCAGAAAGGATAGAGCCAATGGTAGGGGAGGTGGAGTTGCGCTGGTGGTCCGGAAAGGAACTCCTTGTGAGATCCTGCCAGCTATGGACATCCGTGGCTCGGAGACCCTAGCTTTCTCTATCTCTCTGTCTCCCCACCAATCCTTTAAGGGACTGCTTGTATATAGACCTCCGGGTTCCCCCGGCACCTTCTTTGAAGATCTGGATATGGCGCTGGTGGAGCTGGCTCTGAAAGCCGAACATTTCATCGTGGCCGGCGATTTCAACTTCCGGATGGATGATTCATCCGATCCGGCGGCCGCCAAACTGTCGGAGGCGCTGACCCCGTTGGGGCTCTCCCCCTACTTGCAGGAGCCCACACACGAGAAGGGGCATACCCTCGATCAGGTCTTTTCGTCCGTCCCTCTCGAGGGGATAGAGATCACCCCTGTCTTATGGTCGGACCACTTTCTTGCAAAATTTGTGATCACGGGCATAGTTAAATCTGTGCCTAGTCCGGCACATCAACAGGGTCGTGCCTACAGGGCTCTCCATCGTGTCACCCCGGAGATGCTGGCTCAGGCAGCTGAAGCCCATCCCTGCCTTCTCTTAGGGGATCTAGACAGGGATCTGCAGACCTTGCATGACTGGCTACTGGACAGGCTCAACGATCTTGCCCCGGAAGTAACATCGCGCCCAACACCGAAACGGGTCTCTGCGCCATGGTTTACCGCTGCACTGTCGGCTACGCGGCAGCAGTGCAAGGTAGCCGAAAGAGCTTGGCGGGCACAATATGACTCCGGTGCCAAGTTGACCTACAAAACGGTGGTTAAAGCCTATCACCGGGACATCCGTATGGAAAAAAAAGCCTACCTAGCCAGGAGAATCGATGCGGCTTCCAACTCCTGCAAGGAGATTTTCTCCATTGTGAGAGAATTCACCTCACCCTGGTCTAACACCTCGGACCAAAAACCATCTGGTACCTGGGCCACGGACCTTGCGGACTTTTTTACGAGTAAGATCCAACGCATTCAGGAGTCATTCTTGGCACCAGTATCTGCTGGCCAGACTGAACCTGACCCCTCCACACCGCCACAGGCCGGGCCAGGGGCGACGCTGAGCGTGTTTCCTTCTATCTCTGCTCCGGACTCCCTGGCTCTTATGGGCAACTTAAAATCGGGTTCCCCCCTCGACCCTTGCCCTGCAAAATTTCTGGCGAAAGTTGCGGAGGTGATCAACCCATTGGCTAATCCGCTCTTAAATCTTTCGCTGAGGCTTGGTGTGGTCCCGCAGGCCTGGAAGCAGGCGATGGTGATTCCATTGCTTAAAAAGCCTGGTCTAGATCCGAAGGCCCCGGTTAATTATAGGCCAATCTCCCTGCTGCCGGCCCTCACGAAGATTCTGGAAAAACACGTCCAGGGCGTGCTCTCCAACTTTCTTGAATCTAATGAGATCCTGCACGCCACCCAATCGGGCTTTCGTCCCCATCTTAGTACTGAGACTGCGCTCCTGGAGGTTTCGGAAACCATTAAAGGGGTTCTGGACTCTGGGGGCAAAGTCATGCTGGTGATGTTAGATCTGTCGGCGGCGTTCGACACCGTTCCCCATCATGGTCTTCTCGACAGACTTTTCGAGATAGGCATACGGGGGACGGTGTACGACTGGTTTTCTTCTTTTCTTGCCGGCCGCCGGCAGTCGATCTGGGCCCCACCGGATTCCGCCGTGATGCCGCCTCTGGGAGTCGGGGTCCCTCAGGGCTCTATCTTGAGCCCGACCCTCTTTAACATCATTATGACCCCCTTGGCGGCATTGGTGGAGTCGCATGGTGCCCAGATCGTATCCTATGCGGATGACACCCAGCTCCTCTTCTCTTGCAAGAGAGGAGGCGACTTTGAAGGGGAGAGCATTCGGGATTGCCTTGGGGCTGTTTTCCACTGGTTCCATCTAAACAGCCTTAAGTGCAACTCCGACAAGTCCGAAGTTCTGTTCTTTGGGTGCGACACAGAACCAGACTGGCAGACCTGGTGGCCACGGGATATGTTCCCTCCGTCCTGCTCCTCTCAGGTTGCTAAGAATCTGGGGGTGAAGATGGATAACAGGCTCACCTTGAAATCCCAGATCCTGGGGGTGTCGGGCGTTTGCTTTGGCATCCTCAGGATGCTGCGGAGGTTTCTTCCTCTGTTATCCGTGGAACACAGGACGTTGACTGTCCAGGCTCTGATTGGGTCCAGGTTGGATTATTCCAACGTTCTCTACCTGGGCCTTCCAGAGTACTTGTTGCAGCGGCTTCAAGTGGTACAGAATGCCGCTGCAAGGGCAATCTTTGGCCTCAGTAGGCGCTCCAGGACTTCTGGCTTGTTGGCAACTCTACACTGGCTTCCTATCCGCAAGAGGATTGCCTTCAAGGCGCTTACCTTGACCTACAAAGCTCTCCACAAGGAGGGAGCCAAGTACCTCCAAAAGAGACTGGTCTTTTACCACCCGACCAGGTCTCTGAGGTCGGAAGCCCTGCACCTTGCTGTTGTCCCCCGGGTCAAGAAAGCGCGCCTCGGGGGCCGCTCTTTTGGACTGCTGGCTTCTCAGCTGTGGAACTCTTTACCTCTGACCCTGCGGGGAGCCACTAGCCTACTGGCTTTTAGGAAGGGCCTTAAAACTTGGCTGTTTACTCAGTAGCCTGTTTTCCTTGAATATCTGCTCCATTTTTTTCGTTAGCTTTTATTTGGTGTTATGTTTTTTATGTTGCAGCATTGTCTCTTTCTCCTTTAAAGCGCCGGGACACTCTTTTTGAGTAGCCGTGCGCTATAGAAATAATTAAATAACATAACATAACATAACAAGGTGTGGGTAAGGTTTTGGCATTTGTCTTTAACACCACCATTGAGGTAAGCTCAAGTTTAGTCTTTTTTTGCATCAGTGAGACAGTGAGAGCGGAGTCAAATGGGAACTGCAGCAATTTTCTTTTACTGATGGTTTAATTAGCAAGGAGGCAGATCTGCAGGAGCAGTAAGAAACTGAGCTTCCAGGCACAGAATCGGGATGCTTCCTGTCCTGCCGACCTCTTGACGTTGCATGCACTTGCATGTGGCAATATGAGGACCCCCACATTCACCAGATTATGAATGATTGTTATGTTTGCTTAGTTGTCCTAGCATTTTGACAGAACTCTCTAAGATCTTGTTATGCTATTCAGCATCGCCAGCCTTGGTGATGTCTTCTTGTTTATGTACAATAGTGCTTCTCTTTGTCTGACATCTGGTTGCTTTCTAAGGATAAATGTTTTTTTTTAAATTGTTAGGGACCTGGTGCATACTTCTTCCTCTGCTTAGTGAATGGGAACTGCTGTGTTTCTTTGCCTAGTCAAATTCACCATCTCCAGATTTTTGACAATACAAGTGTGTGTCTGTTGGGAGAGTGAGTCTTGTCTGCTGCCAATGTGCTGACACAGAGTGGCTATCGACCATGGGCATTTATGAGAAATGATGCATCGCTGCGTGAAAGCAGCGATGCGTCACTTCTCAGTGCGCACTCCTTGTGACATTCCTGATGCTTCATATTTAATCTATGATGCATCATGCCGCACGGATTTACAGATATGTCAGTATTTCTGACGTATCTGTAAGCGCAAAAGTGACGCATTGCTGGAGTGCGTCACGAAAGAGCTTTTTTGTAATAGCGTTTCAAATCATGCTTCTGCCATATACAGCCTCTATAAATACCAGGTTTTCCTATTACCCAATGAATGCTAATCAATTTCAAAACTTCAGAACTAACCTTACCCTAATTTGAACTTGTGACTTGCACATCATAGAATAAGTCAGCCATAATATTTTGGCTCACTACGTCATTTTGTCCTCTTTCGGAGTCTAATGATATCCCACTCTGCCTGTATATGTTCATGCTTCTGTTAATTTATTTCAATAATATAGGTGTGCCAGGGCTGTGCACAAGTCAAAGCTATTTGCTTCTTAAACGTGTGCTTTTTTACTGGCTTTAATAAAACAGTGCATCTGTCCTACTGACATATATAAAGTTGCTTTAAAATGACAGCAACATATGTGAAAATGAAGACTACCTGGGAAAATCACGTTTAGGGCATCAACTACTTTGAATCTGACAGATGGTTTAGAAAATGTCAGCCATCACATTCATAAAGATGTGCAAATATCACTGTAGTCTGGAGATTTACTCGAGGCAATCAATCGTTATGTGTTTGGTTTTCAAATTAATATATAACTGTGAGATGTAATTATGTGCAATTCCCCAAACAACATCAACTGCAGGGCTAATCAGGAAGTTTGTATAGATATGCCCGCCAAAAATACATGCTAATCATAGGCTGTCAGTTTATAGTATGATTCAAAGGAAATTACCTGTTTTTCTTTATATGACATTTTTGCTATAAAACTGTTTAATTGCTTTGACATATATGTTTATATAAACTTAATCATGCATTGCTAATTGTATATATATATTAATATTTTTCACTGAAAAAAACAAAGGTTACTAGGACGTTATAGTTAGGCTTAGATTTCACTCATACAAAAATGCTAGAAATCCAGCAGTTATAGTTACATGTGCTAACTATATCTTACTCCCCTGCAATGCACTGCTTATGACCTCACATATTACATTACTTATGACATGGTGAGTGCCATCACTGATGACATCTCCAGTGAAATTACTGATTATATCATCCATGAGTGTGTTTTGTAACCTTTTCTCAGACTTAACAATATTTACTAAGCTACTGCATAAGTTATATTACAATTCATTCTGTACTAGTAATTGGTTATACTATTCCTAATATATCTCATCTGCTTGGCTGTATGCCTGTATCAGTGTGTGAGTGGGTATCTAAGTGGTTGTATGGATGTCTGAGTGGGTGTATGAGTGGCTGTTTCGATGTGTTAGTGGGTATGTGAGTAGCAGCATAGGTGAGTGAGCGGTTGTATTGGAGAGTGAGTAGGTGTGTGAGTGGATGTATTGATGAGTTAGTGGCTATGTGAGTGGCTGCATAGGTGTTTGAGTGGATGTATGGGTGACTGAGTTGCTGTGAGAGTGGCTATATGGTTGAGGGGCGTGTGAATGACTGTATCGGAGAATAGTTGTTTAAGCGTGTGTATAGGTTAGTGAGTGGGTATATTGGAGAGCAAATGTCTGTGTGAGTGGCTGTAAGGGTGAGTGAGTGGGATTGTGAGTGGCTGTATGGGTGAGTGAGCGGTTGTGTCAGTGGCTGTATAGGTAAGTGAGTGATTGTGTGAGTAGATGTATTGGTGAGTGAGTGGCATTGTGAGTGGCTGAATAGATGAGTGTGTGGATGTGTGAGTACCTGTATAGTTGAGTGAGTGGCTGCGTGAGTTTCTATGTGGGTGATTGAGTGGGTAGGTGGATGTCTGTAATGGTGTATGAGTGGGTGTGTATGTGTCTAAATGTCTGTATGACTGAATGTTTGAGGGGCTGTAGTGGTTAGTGAGTGGGTACATGACTGGCTGTATGGGTGAGTTAGTTGGTCTGTGAGTGGCAGTATGAATGACTGGTTGTGTGAGTACCAGTATGGCTCTGTGAATGGGTATGGGACTGGGAGTATGAGAGTGGGTATATGAGAGTTTTATCTGGGTGTGAGTGGGTTTGTGAGTGATTCTGTGAATTATGTCATCAGTGATTTCATTTGAGATGTCATCAGTGAAGTCATCAGTGATGTCACTGAGCAGTTCATGAAGAGTGTAATATACGTGGTAACAGGCAGTACAGTGCAAGGGTGTTAGTTATAGTTTGCTCAGGAAACTATAACTGCTGAATTTCTTTGGCGTTGTAGGAGTGAAATCTGAGCCTAACTATAATCTCCTTGTAACATTTGTTGTTTTCAGTGATATTCTACGTTTTTTAAAATTCTGTTTTCTAATTATAACGTCCCTGAAGCCTTTATTTTTTTCACTGAATTATTATGATTTTATTTCAAATCTATTTCCTAACTATAATGTCCATGTAACCTTCATTTTAATAAGTGAATTTCAAACCTGTACTCTTTGAGAATGAGTGTGTGAGTGAGTGCATGATTGTCTCAGTGAGAGCGAGTGAGTGCATGAGTGTCTCGATTGGTGTGAGAGTAGGTGTGTGAGTGTCACATGTGGACCTGGGAGTAACTGCATAAGTGTCTCACTGGGTTTGTGAGCAGGTGCGTGAGTCTCTGAGTTGGTCTGTGAATGGGTCAGTGAGTCTCTGAGTGGATCTGTGAGTGGGTGTGTCCGTGTATAAGTGGGTCTATAAGGGGTGCACAAGTGTCTCAGTGGGTTTGTTAGTGGGTGCATGAGTCTCTGAGTGGGTCTGTGAGTGAGTGCATAAGTCTCTGAGTGGGTCTGTGAGTGGGTGCATGATTCTGAGTGGGTCAGTGAGTGGGTAGGGAAGTGTAAGCGTGGGTCTGTGAATAGGTACGTGAGTGTCTAAGTAGGTCTCTGAGTGGGTGTATGAGTATCTGAGAGGGTGTGTGAGTGGGTGCATGATTCTTTGAGTAGATTTGTAAGTGGGTATTAGGGTAACTTCTTGGGTCTATGAGTGACAGCAAGAGTCTCTGAGTGGGTCTCTGAATGGTTGTATGAATGCCTGAGTGCTCTCTGTTCTTTCCTCATCTTCTCTCTTTTGACTTTTCTGCTCCTTTTTCTGGCCCTTGTTTTGCCTTTCCCACTTCTTTTTCTCCCCTGCGTTTTGGTCTCTTCTGCATTGTTTTACCGTTCTGTTCGTTATTCTACTATGTTTTGCCTTTTCTGCTCTCTGTTGTACCTTCTCTACTAGTGTTTCTGCCCCTGTAATGAGCCCTGGGTACCACCACCTCCCTGGGGCTTTACTGACATTGAAGGGGGGCAGCAGGGACCCCCTCTATTGACCTCCATCGCCCCAGAGTTTCAATGTGACCAAAGTAGGGGGACCTCATGGATTTCCCTCCATGGGCTTTCATATGCCATGGGGAGTATCACCTTCCTGTGGCTAACTAAAAATATATGGAGGGGCACACAGAGCCATGGGCCCTTGGGGGCCACCACCCCCCAGGGCCAAAAACATTCTTTAAAGGGGAGGGGAGCTGTGCAGACCTCCTCCCTGTCCACATATAGTTTCGGGGCCCATTCCCTGGGGGCCCAACTTTAACTCAATAGAAGAGAGATGCCATTCCCCAGGGCCTGGCCATGTCACATGTGTGCCCCCCAGTGCACCCAGTGTGCAGCTTGGAGACCGCAGGAGGAGCCTCAAGAATCCCGTGGTCCCAGCCAGCTCCCTGTCTCCTGCTTAGGGGGTCCCACAAGGACCCCACAGGCCCCCCCCAATTATTTTTTTTAAATCGTGGGGTACACGCACCGTACGCGTATGTACGAGCACGGTCCGTGTACCCCGCAAATTAAAAAAAATATATATATTTTTGGGGGCCTGGGGGGTCCTTGTGGGACCCCCTGAGCAGGCCTAGGGGGTCAGGGTGCTTCTACCCTGCTCCCTTTGCGTGTTTTGAACCTTTGTTTTTCTCCTTTCCTGTGCCTCAGTCTACCGAGGCACAAGATGGCTGCCAACACTTTCTGGTTTGGAGTGTTGAAAAACATTGAAAGCCAATCATCATGCAGCTCGTGCTCGGAATGGTACAGAGTACAGTAAGCTTACAGTAAGCTTACAGTAAGCTGCTATAGATATATATTTTTTATCTTTTGATTTTCTCAGGAAGTACTAGAGGGATTTACACCATTTAAACAAAAGGCACTTCTGCGTACCAGTCCCTACAATTTTGCCAAGTTTGGTGTAATTCCGTTTAGCGGTTCGGGCTGTAGTTGTGTCTAAAAGTCCAATGGAAATTAACATGGGGAAAACACGTTTTGAGACCCCCCTTTTTTTCTCAGCTCCCGCTTGATGAATCCCCGCATAAATTTCAGGGAAGGGGCAGAACTGAGCTGGCCAACATTTTTGAAAATTGCACGCACATTCCTCAATCAACGCCAAAGTTATTCCAAATAGAATGTTGCAGATTTCATATGGAAACTAGATCCTAACTATATATACCTACTGGCGACTGCCAGTAGGTAATATATATATATATATATATATATATATATATATATATATATATATATATATATATATATATATATATATATATATATATATATATATATATATATATATATATATATATATATATATATATATATATATATATATATATATATATATATATATATATATATATATATATTTATTTACTGAAAAAACCATAGGTTTGACACCAGTTATAGTTAGCTGGAAATTTTACTGACATAAAACCATTGAAATTCCCACGTTATAGTTAGTTGGACTCACTATAACTTGCGCGCCTGCAATGCACTGCTGATGACATCACGTATTACATCACTCATGACATGGTCAGTGACATCACTCATTACATCACTGATGACACCATCCAGTGAATATGTGTCTTTCTGAAAAATAAATATGTTTTATATATGTATTTGTAAAGATCGATGGAAGAATACATTTTTAACTAAGTGTCTAAATGGATGATTTAAAAAAAAATTGATTGGTTAACTGGCTTATTAAGTGTATCTTAGTGAATACATATATTAGCGAGTAATGTTTAAATATTTAAATATATGTATCAGTGTTTCACTTTGTGCATAAGTGGCTGCATGGGTTGGTGAGTAGCTACATGTGTGTGTGTATGGGTTATTAGATTTTTTTTTAGTATCAGTATGATGATGCTAGGGGGCAGAGTAGATCCTCCCTGACCCCCTAGGTTTGATGTGGGGGCTTTAAAAGGGCCCCGCGGGGCCAAAAAATATTAATATTTTTTAATTCTATTTTTTTCTTTTTTTTTGCCGGGGGAGCGCCCGGTACGCGCACCGGGGAGCGTACTATGGGGAAAAAAGAATGATAGACTTTTCAAATATTGTATGTTTATTGATTGTTCTTTTTGTTGTTTTTTTTTGTTTTTTTTTATTTAAGTAGCAACTTGTAGGTACCAATGCAGAGTCTAAAATTTAATATACACTGTCTCCTTTGTAGATATCTTGCATGTTGTTTCAGAAGTTATTGTGGTATATGGAATTCATACCATAGTCTGTCAGGAAAGCAGAAACAATATGGAGGCAGGAGATGATAAAGAGATGTTAAATACACATTGGAGATAATATAGTTGGAGAAAGGAAGTAACTATGAGCAAACTTACTATGTAACACAAAAAAGTTGCACAGTATATTTAAAGTCTCACTTTATATTATATCTTTTTGGGTACTATTTCATAATTTTCATATAAAAAAGAATAATGTCTCAAACAATTTTAACATTTTAAATTTAAATTTATTGTTGCGATTTTTCAAAATCTAAAAGAATTTGCAACATTAATTCATCTGGTTTGTCCTCCTTTTCATTCCATGATTCAATTTCTTCAACACATTTAATTAAGTCTTCGTCTACAGTGTCATCCAAAAAGTCTATTTCTTCTTTGTCTTCTTTAGGATTGTTTTCCATATTTATTTGAAATGAAATATTATTATTTTCATTTTGTTGTGCTTCCATTTTCTTGCTGTAAATTGCATAAAAAATAAATATATCAGTAGAGATAAGGCACTGTTGGGTTTAAGTTCAGACAGGTACTTGTGAGTTTTTAACAGTGAAGTTATCTTTGGGCAGTGTATGGTTTCAGGCAGGAAGTAGAACTATTGAAAAGTGCCTGTGATGAAGCCTAAGTAAATTCATAATTATACCACAGAAGCCTAACTCAATCAATAATTTAAATAAATAAGCCTTTAAAAAATAAATATATCAGTAGAGATAGGGCACTGTTGGGTTTAAGTTCAGACAGGTACTTGTGAATTTTTAACAGTGAAGTTATCTTTGGGCAGTGTATGGTTTCAGGCAGGAAGTAGAACTATTGAAAAGTGCCTGTGATGAAGCCTAAGTAAATTCATAATTATACCACAGAAGCCTAACTCAATCAATAATTTAAATAAATAAGCCTTTCTCAATGTCTAACTCTTATTGAGGGACAGTATATAACTATCTGAAAACGTTTTCCCAAATTAACTTAAAGTGCATAACATAGTTCTCCTTTCAAATTAACAACGTACCTTCTTCAAAGTAGTTGAAGTTTTCTGTCAAACTCTTTTCTAAATGTACCTTAGGTTGTGTTAGTCAAAATGGCTGTGTTTCTCTCTCATTTTTTATATATATTCATGTACTTAACCAATCAAATGTCAGCAAATAAAAGTACAAAATGTAAGTAACATTTTAATTGGTTGAAAATTCAAACAGTTTCATGTGTGTTTTTGTCATGTAATTTACCTCAGGATATTTAGACAGAGCTACATCCCAAATGGCTCAATGGAATACCACCAAATTTGGGTAAATGGTAGGGACTGCTATGTAGTAGGGCCTATTCTATATTTGATGAAAGTGTCTCCAGTGGTTTTTCTGTAAATTACTTCCCCACCTTTTTTTAGCGAGCGCTTACCGGTGCGCGCCCCGGTATGCGTACTGGCAGCGTTACGGGAGTCCTCTATTTTGTGTTTCGGTAGAAATGAGACACAAGATGGAGGGCAAACAATGTTGGGAATGGGTAGAAGGGGACACAGTAGACAATTCCTGACCCTCTAGGTATTCTGAGGGGGGCTTACGACGCTCATATAGACAAAAAAAAAAATTCGCGGGGGGGGGCGCCCAGTACGCGCACCGGTAAGCGTACCGGGGAGCGTACTTTGGTGAAAAATAGTGAAAAAAGTTAGAAAAAGATAAACGTTTTGAATGATCAGAGGTAGGGTAGCTCTGAAAATAGATTTTGGGTTCTATGGCTGATTTAGGTACCTACAAGTAAGTTCCAATGCACAGTCTTAAATTCAGGAGGAAGATTTTATTCCCCTCATCTGAGAAGTGCACACCATCTCCTCTGTAGATGTCTTGCATGTTGTAACGCATGTTGGAATCAATTGGTGACATCCCAATCCTCTCTGCCCAATCCAGTTGATTTCCACATTTTGTAAATTGAGGTTGTGTAAATTTCTGTTATCAGCATACCTGTAAGCCCAGTGGATGTAACTATAAAAAACTGTATACATAAAAAAATTATATTAAATACATATAAAATATGTTTTTCCTTTAAAAGAAGAATACATTTTACAGCTTTTGATATTTGCTATTAAAAATACATTAAAATTCACTGAAAAAACCCTAGGTTATAGACCATATATAGTAAGGAATTAGCATTTAAAAAACCTTGAAAATTCACTGAAAAAACCATAGGTTATAGACCATATATAGTTAGGAATTAGCATTTACAAAACCTTATTTTACTCACACAAAACCATTGAAATTTGCATATATAGTTAGTTGCACTAACTATATATCGCGCACCCGCAATCACTTCTGATGATGTCACATATTACATCATTCATGACATGGTCAGTGACATCACTGATGACAACTCAAATGACATAACTGATGACAACATCCAGTGACTGTATGTTTCTGTAAAGTTAAAATATGCCTTACATATTGAAGAATGAGTGGATGTATAAGTGTCTGGATGAAGGATTTAGTAGGTGCATGACTGACTGTATGAGAGAGTGATTAAATGTGTCTCACTGAGTGCATGGGTTAGTGACTAAACTGTTTTAATTTGTGCATCATTATATGTGTTGTTCTGTAAACTGCTGCATGTGTTGATCAGTAGCTATATGATTAACTATATGGGTTATTGATTGGTTGCTCAAGTATTTGTATGGGAGAGTGAGTGTGTGTGTGGGTGGCTGGGAGGTGTGTGACTATGTGCATAGATTTGTGAGCAGTTGATTCACTGGATGTATGGGTTCAAAACTGCATGCGGAACAGCTGTATGGGTGGTTGACTGTGTGCATGTGTGTATTGGTGAGTGAATGGATATCTCAGTGCTACATGTCAAAGTAAGTACATATGTAAAACACAGTACATGGGAGAGTTGACATATATAAATAACTGTGTATAAGAGCCAGTGAATGTGTGAGTGGCTGTATGGATCATTGTAAACTTGTATCAGTGATTGTATAAGAGAGTAAATATGTGTTAGAATATGTTTGAATAAGTAAGGTGTGTATAACTGTATAGTTGAGGAAATGGAGGTGTGATTGATTCTTTGCATGACTGACTAGGTGTATGAGTAACTCCATGGATGAGTGACAGTCTGTGAGTGTCTGTTTACATTGAGTGTATCTAAGGTTATATTAGAGTCTGAAGATGTTCATTGTAATATCACATGAATGATGTCATAATTGATGTTATCAGTGATGTCATTTGAGTTGTCATCAGTGATGTCATCAGTGATGTCACTGACCATGTCATGAATGATGCAATATGTGACATCATCAGCAGTGGATTGCGGGTGCGCGATATATAGTTAGGTCAACTAACTATATATGCGAATTTCAATGGTTTTGTGCGAGTAAAATAAGGTTTTGTAAATGCTAATCCCTAACTATATATGGTCTATAACCTATGGTTTTTTCAGTGAATTTTCAAGGTTTTGTAAATGCTAATTCCTAACTATATATGGTCTATAACCATTGCAAGAACATTTTCACTGACAACTTAAACTTGTTTTTAAAAGGTAAGATGTTATTTTAAAAATTTGACCGGAGAATGATGTTATACAATTTAAATTAATTTGGAAAACATTTTCAGATAGTTATATACTATCCCTCTTTAAGAGTTAGACATTGAGAAAGGCGTGTTTATTATAATTATGGATTGATTTACGTTTCTGTGTTATAATTATGAATTAACTTAGGCTTTTTCGCAAGCACTTTTTAATAGTACTACTTCACGCCTGAAACCATACAGAGCCCATAGATAACTTCTCTGTTATAAACTCACAAGTACCTGTCTGAACTTAAACCCAACATTGCCCTATCTCTACTGATATATTTATTTTTTATGCAAATTTCAGCACAAAAATGGCATTGACTTGGAATTCATGGACGAATCACGAGACCAAGAACTTCTACAATGTGTAGAATCTGTGGATTTGTTACTTCATTATGAGGACGATAAAATGTGGGAAGTTATGTTCACTCAACAAGAGGACATTTCGGACAGTCAAATGTTAGACAGCCTATTAAATTTTGAAAAAGAATCAGAAGAATAGATTTATATTTAATAATCAAAAATTGTTCGAGTCTTTAATAATTTTTATATGTAATTCATAAACTAGTACCAAATTGATTATAATGTAAAGTCAGACTTATAGTATACTGTGCAACTTTTTTTATGTTACTGCATTGGTACCTACTTAACCCCTTTAGCGCGTCGAACATTCCGCCCCAGTGCGGACGTTCGATCGCGCTAACGGGATTCGGACGTCCAACGGTCGTGAGCAGCACCAGCGAGGTAGCGCGCGCGACGACCGTTGGACGTTCGAAGCACGGAAGGGGTTAAATAAAAAAAACAAAAAAAACAACAAAACGAACAATCAAAAAACATACCATATTTAAAAAGTCTATCATTCTTGTTTCCTTATAGTACGCTCCCCGGACCGCTTTCCGGTGCGCGTACTGGGCGCACCCCACGCAAAAAAACAATGTTTTGGGGGATTTTTTGCCCCGCGGGGCCCTTTTAAAGCCTCCACATCAAACCTAGGGGGTCAGGGAGGATCTACAATGCCCCCTTATGGTCATTTCCCCCTTTGTTTTGGCCTCCTCTTGTCTCTCGATCCTACCGAGAGACAAGAAGGCGGCCGCTCCGGACTGTTAAGAATGTTGAGAGCCAATCAGCTTCGCTTCACAAAGTTCCGTTACGCGAAAAGTACGCGAACCGGAGCGCTACCCGGGACGCTGTCACAGATATATCTGTTTTTTAAAACGTTAATTTCTCAAAATCCACTGGAGCACATATATTGAGACCTAGCAAAGGCACATCGGGCTAACAGTCCCTACAATTTTGCCAAGTTTCGTGCAAATCCATTCAGCCGTTCGAGCTAAAAGTGATGCCAACCGCCCTATGGAAAAATGCATTTTGGGACCCCCCTTTTTTCTCGGCATCCCCTTTACGAAACCCCCCCAAATTTTCAGGGGCTGCTCAGAAACAGAATGTGCCAATTCCGTCCACAAAGGCCAAAGTTATTAGACATAGAATTTTCAAAAGTCCCATAGGAAAAAAATCCTAACTATATATACCTACTGGCGACCGCCAGTAGGTAATATATATGTATATGTATATATATATGTATATATGTATATATATATATATTTGACAGCAAACGTCCTTTACCAAGGAGGAGCGGCTTGTTCAGCTGGTGCCAGCGACGAGCCAAGGACTAGACTCGTGTTTTATTTCGAAGCAAAAATAATGACGCCGCACTCTTCTCGGGTGGATTTCAAAAGCGATTTATTCCAGCTCAAAAAACTTCCTTCACCTACGCGTTTCGAACAAAACTGTTCTTGATCACGGTAGTTACAAGTCTGTCTTTACTTTCTGTTATCCACTTTGACAATTAAGAGGCATTGTGGGAGGGGTAGTTTTGACGCGGCTTTGTTAAAGCCATATCGGTGTTCCAAGCAATCGTGAAGCCAAGTTTGATGTTTTTTAGTGGCGATTTATTTGACGCCTGTTTCAATTCCTCTCCGGTTTTGTGGGCTAAGGGCCCGCTTTGCCGTATATCTGGAACAACGTGTACACATGATGTGTTCCCTGTATTTCCTTGCTTATTGATAGCTGAGTGCTAATGATGGAATTATGTTCTATGGCTTCTACGTTTGTTCAGGACTCCGATATTGACATTCATGATGCAAGATAATGGCAGTTACTATAACCAGCATACTTTTCATTCAATTCAATGTTATGCTGACACAAAATATTTATACACTTGGAAAATAATGTACTAAGAGGGCCTGCAAGTCTACATTGTGTGGGTAAAGAAAAATAGTCTCATACTGTTAGGGTTCTTATTGTACTATTCATATCCATATCATGTTTCTGTCACTATAAATAGGATATGTTGTTTATAAAGTTATCATGTCAATTCTCTGTTGGCTTTCATGGAAAATTTGATTTTACACAGTTTATGTTAGATCTCCTTCGTGAATTAATGGAAAAAAGGACAGTTTTTTCTGATATAGATGGACATATTTACAAATTGTTACAAATGTACATACAGTTCCTTGTCCCCGTTCAATCCATTCGGGACCTTGGTCTTGAATCTGATTATAAGCCTTGATTCTAAACGTCTCAGTTTTTGTAGACAATTTCCTCCTCTCTCATGTTCTGGCACCATTGCAATCCCTGAGTAGTTCATATTTTGCCATGATTTGTTCTTATGTGTCATCATATGTTTCGCTACAGCATAGCGTTGATCTTTGTTTTCTATAGCTCTAATGTGCTCTAACATCCGTTTTTTAAGAGCACAAATGATGGATCTTATGTAGCGTTTGCCACAGTCACATTCTAATAGATGGACAACATAGTGTGATTCGCAGGTGATCTTGTTTTTGATTTCAAAAGTTTGTCCTTTTGGATCAAGAAGAGACTTTAAATTTCTCCCAACTTTGCATGCTTTGCATGACATGCATTTGGTGAATCCTTTTTGTCTTTTTTGTAACCAGGTTTTCTCTTTTTTATCAATAAAGTGACTGTTTACTAGGGTGTCTCCAAGGGATGGGGCTTTTCTATATGAGATCAAGGGTGCATCGCCAATCATTTTGCCAATGTCCTGATCCTTTTTTAGCATACTCCAGTATTTTGTCACTGTTTCCCTGATTTGTACACTTTCTTTGGAGTAAGTTAGGATAAGACGTGGTTTTTCCTCTCATTTTTTTACTTTTTCTTTCTTATTGTCAATTAGAGTTTCTGTTCTTGTCTTTTTTCTGGCTCTTTGTTCTCCAAAATTTATAGTCTTTAAGCTATATCCTCTTTTGATGAAGCGTTGTTTGGTTTCTTCAAATTTGTTTTCCATTTCCATTGGTTCCGAACAGTTTCGTTTCATACGTAAAACAGGATGAAAACTGGTTCCATGAAGGATGCTATTGGTGGAGGTCTTTTTTCGAAACGGTTGTATGTATTTTCTCATTTTTTATATATACTTTGATATCCAGAAAGTCAATTTCTTTTTCCTGAATGTTGAATGTGAATTGCAAACCCACTTCGTTGCTATTCAATATTGCAACGTATTGAAGTAATTCTTGTCTTGTGCCTTTCCATAGTAAGAAAAGATTGTCAATAAATCTTAACCATAGAACCACATTTGTGGTATATGGATCGTTTTCTTCTCTCCAAGCTATATGTTTCTCCCACCATCCCATGGTGAGATTAGCATCGCTTGGAGAGAAGGAAACTCCCATGGCAGTTCCGCGTTTCTGTGAGTAGACCACGTTGTTGAAGAGGAACACATTGTTTGTTAAGCATGTTCTGATCATTTCTAGAAGCATGGTTGTGTGATTGAGTTCCCCTATCGGTCGCTGCTTTAGAAAGTATGCGACTGCTTGTAGGCCAAGTTGATGATCGATTGATGTATAAAGCGACACCACATCGATTGTTGCTAATAGATATGTGGGTTGCTATTCTGTTTCCATGAGGATGCGGAGAAAGTCTCCGGTATCTTTAATGAAGGAGTTCAATGTTGGTACAATTGGCGCTAAGAAGAAGTCTACGTACGAGGCCATGTTCTCGTACAATGATCCGCAACTCGAGATTATCGGACGACCCGGGGGTTTGTTCAAAGTTTTGTGAACTTTCGGCAGAAAGTAAATCGTTGGTGTAATTGGGTTTTGAACCGTTAGGAAGTTTTATTCCTCCTGATTAAGCAGCCCTTTTTCTTGCCATTGTGTTATTTGTTGGTGTATTTGTGTTGTCATCTCCGACATAGGGTTGTCTTTCAGTTTGGTATAGTTGTTCAAATCATTTAGTTGTCGGTTGGCTTCTTCTATATAGTCTTGTTTATTAAGGATCACAATGTTTCCGCCCTTATCAGAAGGCTTGATTTCAATTGAAAGGTTTTCTTTGAGAAACTTCAGTGCTTGGCGTTCATTCCAGGACAAATTTTCTTTTTTGTTGTTGTTATTATTTTTCATGTTGTCAAGGTCCGCATTTATTAGATCTTGGAATGCATCAATTCGGTTGCCTGGATGTAACACTGGGCAGAATTTATTTCCGATTGACTTCTGAAACTTGTTTTCGGGTGTACATTATGTGGAACTTCCATATCTCTAAGTACTTGTGTATCCGTTATTGCAAGTTTATTCTCATCATGTGCTAGTTCATACGCTGTCTTTAAGCTTGGTATTTCTCAGATGGTATATCCTTTTTGAGATGTATTTACACTACTCATTGGCTCTTCTGCAGCTTTCACTGGTGTTTTTGCAAAGAATTTCTTTAACTTTAATTTTCGGATATATTTATATATATCTATTTTGGTTTCCACCCCATCATGATGTTTTTTGGGGCTAAAGGTGAGGCCTTTGTTTAGCAGTCTTTGTTCTGTTGCTGGTAATGTATAGTTGGATAGATTGATTATCAGATTCGGAACTGAGTCATTTTGTTTTTCAGTAAACATTTTGTTGTTAAGGTGCGATTGCGCAATGGATATCTTGGAGTGTTTTGCTCTTCTGGTTTTGCGCTTGGATTTAAGTTTGTATATTGGCCTCGCCCCCTGCCCCCAGGTCTTCCTCTTCCTCGACCTCTCCCTCTGGGTTTTGGATTCTGTTGATCCAGATACAGCAGTTCCATTGCCTCTAAAAAAGAAAACCTTTTAAATGCGGTTGATTTATCCACTCTTGTTCTCTGTTCTCCTCCGCTGGCGTCTGATTCCGTTTCGCTAGCTCCAGGTAGTGTTCCTTTTGGTTTTAGTTGTTTGGCCGCGCCTTGTTGTTTCAAGGCGTCAAATCTTTTGGCAAAAGTAAATATTGCGCCGTTTGCGTTATCAAACTCGTCCCTTCTGAATTCCCGTTGTTTTCTTTCCTCTATTTCGTTTTCATGTTAGTCCAAATTATTTTCCATTATCGCTCTTAGTTTTTTTGCTTCTTCATCTCCCTCTTGTGAGGCTTTGATTTGTTGTTCCAATTCCTCTATCTTTGTATGTAGTTCCTCTACACCTTTCTTCGCATATTTTACTATGATCAGTATCATTGTCCTTGAACCAGTCCATATTGTTCCGCCCCCATTCCTCCAGCATCTCCGCACTGGTGTCAGGGTGGTTTGGCAAGGTGAAAATGCGAAGACCTCTTGGTACTAATCCTAATTCCAGGTACTTTTCAAGAGTGATTATCTCCCATGCTCGTGAGATTTCTTTTTGCAATAATTTTTCCAATTGTTGGAATATTTGTTTCAAGGTGTTCTGTATGTTTGTAGAGGTTGTTGCTTTGGGATCTGTTGTAGCTGGAGCTGTTTGAGATTTGGAGAATAAGCTCTCTGCTTTTTCAATGCGCTTTGCGGCTCTCCTTTACATTTCCAATTTCGTTCGTTTGGGTCAGAGAAAAAGAAACACTAACTTTGCGTGTTTGATTGTTCCACTTGTCTATGCTGTTAGTTAACTGCTTGGTTGATGTATATGACTTGTTACTAGAGCATAGGAAGATTTTTATTTTAATAGGCACTTGACCTCGTAGAGCTGGAGGCACAACCCGAGATAATACTGTGACTATATACGTCAAAAATTCCGAAGTAACTTTGTACTCAAGACTTTGTGAATTGCATTGGCTGCAACACCGTTTTCCATCTGCATTCAGTCACACACCATGCTTAATTGTTTACTTACTCAGGAGACTCCCCTTCCGCTCAATGCCCTCCGGCACCTCCGCGTCGGCCCTCAACCGGGTCGAAAGACAGGTGTGGCACTTTTTCTGCTGGTGGTGAGTTTGAGTCCGTTAGCGCTAGTGGTTTACCGATGGTGATTCTGTCTCTTTTGAGGGTGATTATTTCATGAATAGTTCAAAAAATGTCCTCGTGTTTGAGCAGCTTCACACGCTCCACAAGCGGCGCAGCAGATCTTTTCATCACGGACCTTTCGATGTTGGGCTCCCTCCTTCTGAACTGATACTTGACAGCAAATGTCCTTTAATAAGGAGGAGCGGCTTGTTCAGCTGGTGGCGGCGACGAGCCAAGGACTAGACTCGTGTTTTATTTCGAAGCAAAAATAATGACGCCGCAATCTTCTTGGGCGATTTATTCCAGCTCAAAGAACGTCCTTCACCTACGCGTTTCGAACAAAACTGTTCTTGATCACGATAGTTACAAGTCCGTCTTTACTTTCTGTTATTTATACCCACTACTCCACTTTGACAATTAAGAGGCATTGTGGGAGGACTAGTTTTGGCTCGGCTTTGTTAAAGCCTTATCGGTGTTCCAAGCAATCGTGAAGCCAAGTTTGATGTTTTTTAGTGGCGATTTATTTGGCGCCTGTTTCAATTCCTCTCCAGTTTTGTGGGCTAAGTGCCCGCTTTGCCGTATATTTGGAACAAGGTGTACACATGATGTGTACCCTGTATTTCCTTGTTTTATTTTTTGAGCTGGAATAAATCGCTTTTGAAATCCACCCGAGAAGAGTGTGGCGTCATTATTTTTGCTTCGAAATATATATATATATATATATATATATATACACACCTTTTTATATACTCTACACCTAAGTCCTTTAGGCCCCCCTCCCAGACTGTTTTCAGCCCTGGGTACCCCATACTCTGGAGCCAGCCCACTATATTTACAATGAAAGCCCAGGGAGTAGGCGGCCCCCAGGGCTGTGGGGGTCCGCACTTCCCCTGCACTTATTTGCAGTAAAGCTCCAGGGAGATCGTGATCCCCAGACAATAATAATCCACAGGAGGGGTGGACTGTGTGCCCTCTTCCTTTAACTACAAATGCACCGGGACCTGGCTGACCCAAGGGCCTGAAAATGACCAAAGCGCGGTAGGTTGCGCTTGTTTTTTAAATTTTTTATCCGGATCCCACTGAATAGTTTAAAAAAAATGCTTTTTTCGGCTGTGCAGGGTCCCAGTTGGAACTACACAGAGGCCTAGGGAGTCAAGGTATTTCTATCCTGTTCCCTTTTCTTTTTTTTACATTTTTATGGGACTCGGTTCAAGGATGGCTGCCAACACTTCCTGGTTAAAGTGTTGCCAACCAATCAAATTTAAGTAGGGTTTTAGTGGATTTTGGGCTCCCAGACGTCAATATGTTTAAATTTAAATATCTATGAAACTACTGAACGGATTTACAACAAATCACAAAAACATGCTTTCTTGACCAACATCTAACTTACATATATGTTTCCAGCAATAACTGGGATAGTTACACACTCACTAACACAGCCAGTAAGCAATCTATACAATGACTTGTATACATATTTAAAGACCCATAAGGTTACTAAGAAAGCCAGTCATACACTGACATAGTTACATATACATCCAGTGACACACCCACAGAGAGTCTGATACACTCACTCACATATATACTGAAGTACTGACACAGCCAAGTAACCCATGCAGGCAAATATTCCTTTAAATATGTCTTGGGCCTGCTACTGTAGAACCTGTGTATGCAGTTTCACTGGCAGGCTTACTTGGCATTTAAAAACCCTGGGCAAGCTGTAACCTCTTCTTGTAGAACATATAAGATACTCTTAAGATAGGCTGTAGGTAGGCCAAAGGGAGGGTGCCTTTTTCTTAATATTTATGAGAGTTACTTCTCAGGGTAGTGAGTTGCATGCACACTTATATACCCCTTCACCCAGTTATATATGCTGCTTCTAACCCATAATGCAACCAACATACTTTGTACAAAATTATAGCAGCACTAACACGCCAGTCAAACAGCGATAGAGACACTTACATATTCCCTGACACACAGACACTGCACTTATGAATCCAGAGGTAAGTGAGCAAGTTGCACACAAACTTACATTCTACAACATTCACTCATTAGCATTAGCACAGCCAGCAAGCAATCCATACAGTCACTTACATACATATTTACAGACCCATAGAGTTAGTAAGAGAGCCAGACATATAGCACAATAGTTGCTTGCATATCCGGTGACACACAAATAGAGAGACTTATACACTCACTTACATATGTATTTAAGTACTGACAGAATAAAGTCATCCATTCATACAAGTGCCATTTAAATTTGTCTTGGGCCTGCTACTGAACAGTCTGTGTGTGCGGTTTTACTACTAGCTCGACTTGCCAATTAAAAAGTCTTTGCCAAGCAGACACTGATGTGTATATTCACATACCTAAGCACACAATGATACATACACTGACACAATAAGGCACACGCTCATACATATAATAACATACTCAGATACACTATTATGCATATAGTGACAGAGCTACTCATACACTAATGCATACACTGATGCACTCAGCCACACACTGATGCAGATACTAACACACCCAGTCACACACGGACCCTTACACTGACACACTCAGGAATACACTGATGCAAACACTAACACATCCATGCACACACTAATAAATACACTGGCACACAACGTCACAAACTGATGTATGTGCTGATAAACCCAGGCACACACTGATACATATAGTGATACTCCCAAGCATACACTGATGCATATTTTGATACACTCACTCAGACACTTATGTTTTTGGTAATAAAGACAGGAACTCTGTGATTTAAAGATGAAAAGGAATGAGCTTAGAGTGTGTATAACATAGTGAAGTGTTTCTATTAGAACATAAATGCATATCATATGTAATGTAATAGTATATAATGAAAAGTTAAGTATATTGATTTGTCTTTTTTATTCCAGACATCTATTTATACATAAAATCAGACACTAAAAAGACCAAAGAAATAGGAAGAAAAAAGAAACAGAGGAAATTATACTATTTACTTACAACATAGAAACTAAGGGACAACATGTGGACAATATGGTTAAAGAAAAAAGAGCTGCTGGTAAGATAATGAAGAAGTTTCTTAAAATAGTGTGTGAGAAACCACTGTTTTGTAGTTCCCACTAATCCGTAGGATCTGCTCATTTGTTGGACAATATGAAATGTGGGTGAGATGCCTAGACTGATTCCGGGCACTCCCACAAGATGTGTTGGCCTAGATACCAGCTAGATCACAGTGCCATCATAATCCCCCCTTGCTCTACCAGGGAGCAAACGGTTTCTGGCAAGCACTGAACATGACAACCCTCACCCCTCAGGGATTGTGAGATAACAGATCAGATCCTTTTGCTCAGTCACTCATGCTTACTTGTGCTCAGAGAAATATACAGTTAACATCCAGTGGGAGGTTTTCAATGTATTTATTGAACCAACCTTATTCTTGTATAGAATACATGTGCTATGATAATCAGTAGACAGAAGCAGATGAACATGATAAAAGGCACCAAAAGACTCAATAGTAGATATAGTTCTACTATTGTGCTCAGTGTATATATTGAGGCATATAAAAAAGGTAATAATCAGGCGTACTCTTACCATGCAAACCTTACTCTGCGTGTACCTAGAGTGTGTGAGGTGTGAAGCCAAGAATCCCCCCGAGGGATGATCCAACATCGTTACCTGATGGGAGAGAATGTAGGACCCTGTCTTGGTCAAAAACTGGACACCCTTCACAGAGAAGTCAGACCAATTAGTGGTAACTTCTCAGCATGCAGTAACCCTCAGTGTCAGCTGAAGTGCCACCTTTGCTATTCTTTTGGGATGCTCATTAGTTATAATATAAAGCACCCTTGTGATGTACGTATAGCTTAGCAATGTTATGGATAGGTACATAGCCCTGTCGCCCGATGGATGAAGATAGAACAACACTTGTATCTTGTCCACAAAAAGGCCTTGTACATGGTGTTCAAGGCATTGTGATAATGTTATGCAAAGCTAGGTGTGTAAATAGAAGTAGTTTCAGAAAAACAAATCAAAGATTGTCACGCGTGCCAGTATGTGCAGAAATGGTATTGTGCAATATTAGGCTAATGTAAGAAAATGCATAGCTTTGTTACTTGGGCCTAAACCAGGCACATAACACCACAAAGCGAGCAATACCAAGTTGATAAAATGGTAAGTCTCTAATCACCTAAGAAAGGAAAAAAATAAGTGCCAGAAAGAGTACTAAATCAAATACAAAAGGATATGGTTTAACAAGGAGACTGAGGCAGTTTAAAGAACTTAGAGTCAGAAGGTTCCATAGCAGAGTATCTCTGAATCTCATACCCACTAAGGAATAGTTTAACAGGAGAAGAGGACCAATCAAACAAACAGAACATATTGAAGCTATAGTTGATAAGCCATTTGCCATGAAGAGGAAGATATTTATTTTGACTCTGAGCAGAATGAGACCACTGGACAAAATAGTGTTGTCTAAGAGGCGACAAAGTACTTTTTGCAAAGTGTTCAGTATTGAATACAATCATACTTCCTGTATTGACTCTTTCTTTAATGAAGAAAGCTACTTTCAAGAGAAAGCGCATTAGTGCATGCAGTTGAAACAACTGGACAAAGCTATGAGATGACAGATGATACTCCCAGTGCAAAAGAGGAGATGGTACCTAAGAATGTTGAAGAAGTGATAGCTGAAGATGTACAAGAAAGGCGTAGACAGGACCTTGTGTACACGTGGAATTGTAGCAGTATTTGCAGTGTTCAGCAGGAATCAATTGATATATTGAGAGCTTTTCTTCAAATATTTTCCTCCACAAATCTGAAACTGAAAATTGGGATTTTACCAGGATTAGACCCAGACAAAGTAAGGAAGTTTACATATTTACAGAGACATTTACTATCATGTCTATTAAAGAAAGTGTGCCAAAGCACCTTTCCTCACTTTAGAATGTTATCTGTTCACCACTCTAAAATGCTAAATTTAGTGAGGTGGCTTTACTATGGCAAAACTCCTGCCCTATGTTTAGGAGAAATAAATATAGCTCTTTTGCATGGTACAATGACAGATGTAGAAAAGGTTTGTAAAGATGCTCAGTTACATTTCTTTGGTCCTGAACAGTAATCCTGGCAAAATGAGTAGTTAGTATGTGCAGGTGTAAAGGGACAGGACACAGGCATTAGTGTTGATAACTTTACAGACGAGATTAGGACATTTAACACAGTTTCTTCTGAGAAGCAAAACTGTTTGTATGTGTTGTTGATGCACTAACTATAACAAAAAAAACAGTTGATGGACAGAATGCAAAACAATGTCTTACATTCACCCCAGTAAAAAGATCTGGGCCTAAATCCATCATTTTTTTGCTCTCCACACCACCCTAGGTTAGACACTGGCTATATGCAAATCAGCCTTGACCCTGTGCCTCATGGGAACAGTCCAGCCCGAACTACCAAGCCATGTCTTTCCTAGACCGGAATCAAGCATCCAAGGACCGGTTTCAGGCTATCAGCCTTCTTCAGCCTGGATAGCTTGACTCCAGTGATGTGGAGAGCCTGGGACTCACGTCTGAGCATACCCAGCCCACTCGGGGTAAAAATTGCAAATATCACAGTTGATGGACAGAATTCAGAACAAGGTCTTGCATTCACCCCAGTACAAATATCTGGGCCTAAATCCATCGTTTTTTTTGCTCTCCACACCAACCTAGGTCAGACACGGGCTATATGAAAATCAGCCTTGACCCTGTGCCTCATGGGAACTGTCCAGCCCGAACTACCAAGTCTTGTCTTTCCTAGACCGGATTCAAGCATCCAAGGACCGGTTTCTGGCTATCAGCCTTCTTCAGCCTGGATAGCTTGACTCCGGTGATGTGGAGAGCCTGGGACTCACGTCTGAGCATACCCAGCCCACTCGGGGTGAAAATTGCAAAAAACACAGTTGATGGACAGAATGCAGAACAATGTCTTACATTCCCCCCAGTACAAAGATCTGGGCCTAAATCCATCGTTTTTTTGCTCTCCACACCACCCTTGGTCAGACACTGGCTATATGCAAATCAGCCTTGACCCTGTGCCTCATGGGAACAGTCCAGCCCGAACTACCAAGCCATGTCTTTCCTAGACCGGAATCAAGCATCCAAGGACCAGTTTCTGGCTATCAGCCTTCTTCAGCCTAGATAGCTTGACTCCAGTGATGTGGAGAGCCTGGGACTCACGTCTGAGCATACCCAGCCCACTCGGGGTGAAAATTGCAAAAAACACAGTTGATGACAGAATGCAGAACAATGTCTTACATTCACCCCAGTACAAATATCTGGGCCTAAAACCATTGTTTTTTTCTCTCCACACCACCCTAGGTCAGACACTGGCTATATGCAAATCAGCCTTGACTCTGTGCCTCATTGGAACAGTCCAGCCCGAACTACAAAGCCATGTCTTTCCTAGACCGGAATCAAGCATCCAAGGACCGGTTTCTGGCTATCAGCTTTCTTCAGTCTGGATAGCTTGACTCCACTGATGTGGAGAGCCTGGGACTCACGTCTGAGCATACCCAGCCCACTCGGGGTGAAAATCGCAAAAAACACAGTTGATGGACAGAATGCAGAACAATGTCTTACATTCACCCCAGTACAAAGATCTGGGCCTAAATCCATCATTTTCTTGCTCTCCACACCACCCTAGGTCAGACACTGGCTATATGCAAATCAGCCTTGATCCTGTGCCTCATGGGAACAGTCCAGTCTGAACTACCAAGCCATGTCTTTCCTAGACCGGAATCAAGCATCCAAGGACCGGTTTCTGGCTATCAGCCTTCTTCAGCCTGGATAGCTTGACTCCAGTGATGTGGAGAGCCTGGGACTCACGTCTGAGCATACCCAGCCCACTCGGGGTGAAAATTGCAAAAACACAGTTGATGGACAGAATGCAGAACAATGTCTTACATTCCCCCAGTACAAAGATCTGGGCCTAAATCCATCGTTTTTTGCTCTCCACACCACCCTAGGTTAGACACTGGCTATATGCAAATCAGCCTTGACCCTGTGCCTCATGGGAACAGTCCAGCCCGAACTACCAAGCCATGTCTTTCCTAGACCGGAATCAAGCATCCAAGGACCGGTTTCAGGCTATCAGCCTTCTTCAGCCTGGATAGCTTGACTCCAGTGATGTGGAGAGCCTGGGACTCACGTCTGAGCATACCCAGCCCACTCGGGGTAAAAATTGCAAATATCACAGTTGATGGACAGAATTCAGAACAAGGTCTTGCATTCACCCCAGTACAAATATCTGGGCCTAAATCCATCGTTTTTTTTGCTCTCCACACCAACCTAGGTCAGACACGGGCTATATGAAAATCAGCCTTGACCCTGTGCCTCATGGGAACTGTCCAGCCCGAACTACCAAGTCTTGTCTTTCCTAGACCGGATTCAAGCATCCAAGGACCGGTTTCTGGCTATCAGCCTTCTTCAGCCTGGATAGCTTGACTCCGGTGATGTGGAGAGCCTGGGACTCACGTCTGAGCATACCCAGCCCACTCGGGGTGAAAATTGCAAAAAACACAGTTGATGGACAGAATGCAGAACAATGTCTTACATTCCCCCCAGTACAAAGATCTGGGCCTAAATCCATCGTTTTTTTGCTCTCCACACCACCCTTGGTCAGACACTGGCTATATGCAAATCAGCCTTGACCCTGTGCCTCATGGGAACAGTCCAGCCCGAACTACCAAGCCATGTCTTTCCTAGACCGGAATCAAGCATCCAAGGACCAGTTTCTGGCTATCAGCCTTCTTCAGCCTAGATAGCTTGACTCCAGTGATGTGGAGAGCCTGGGACTCACGTCTGAGCATACCCAGCCCACTCGGGGTGAAAATTGCAAAAAACACAGTTGATGACAGAATGCAGAACAATGTCTTACATTCACCCCAGTACAAATATCTGGGCCTAAAACCATTGTTTTTTTCTCTCCACACCACCCTAGGTCAGACACTGGCTATATGCAAATCAGCCTTGACTCTGTGCCTCATTGGAACAGTCCAGCCCGAACTACAAAGCCATGTCTTTCCTAGACCGGAATCAAGCATCCAAGGACCGGTTTCTGGCTATCAGCTTTCTTCAGTCTGGATAGCTTGACTCCACTGATGTGGAGAGCCTGGGACTCACGTCTGAGCATACCCAGCCCACTCGGGGTGAAAATCGCAAAAAACACAGTTGATGGACAGAATGCAGAACAATGTCTTACATTCACCCCAGTACAAAGATCTGGGCCTAAATCCATCATTTTCTTGCTCTCCACACCACCCTAGGTCAGACACTGGCTATATGCAAATCAGCCTTGATCCTGTGCCTCATGGGAACAGTCCAGTCTGAACTACCAAGCCATGTCTTTCCTAGACCGGAATCAAGCATCCAAGGACCGGTTTCTGGCTATCAGCCTTCTTCAGCCTGGATAGCTTGACTCCAGTGATGTGGAGAGCCTGGGACTCACGTCTGAGCATACCCAGCCCACTCGGGGTGAAAATTGCAAAAACACAGTTGATGGACAGAATGCAGAACAATGTCTTACATTCCCCCAGTACAAAGATCTGGGCCTAAATCCATCGTTTTTTGCTCTCCACACCACCCTAGGTCAGACACTGGCTATATGCAAATCAGCCTTGACCCTGTGCCTCATGGGAACAGTCCAGCCCAAACTACCAAGCCATGTCTTTCCTAGACCGGAATCAAGCATCCAAGGACCGGTTTCTGGCTATCAGCCTTCTTCAGCCTGGATAGCTTGACTCCAGTGATGTGGAGAGCCTGGGACTCACGTCTGAGCATACCCAGCCCACTCGGGGTGAAAATTGCAAAAAACACAGTTGATGGACAGAATGCAGAACAATGTCTTACATTCACCCCAGTACAAATATCTGGGCCTAAATCGATTATTTTTTGCTCTCCACACCACCCTACGTCAGACACTGGCTATATGTAAATCAGCCTTGACCCTGTGCCTCATGGGAACAGTCCAGTCCGAAACTACCAAGCCATGTCTTTCCTAGACCGGAATCAAGCATCCAAGGACCAGTTTCTGGCTATCAGCCTGCTTCAGCCTGGAAGCTTGACTCCAGTGATGTGGAGAGCCTGGGACTCACGTCTGAGCATACCTAGTCCACTCGGGGTGAAAATTGCAAAAAACACAGTTGATGGACAGAATGCAGAACAATGTCTTACATTCCCCCAGTACAAAGATCTGGGCCTAAATCCATCGTTTTTTTGCTCTCCACACCACCCTAGGTCAGACACTGGCTATATGCAAATCAGCCTTGACCCTGTGCCTCATAGGAACAGTCCAGCCCAAACTACCAAGCCATGTCTTTCCTACACCGGAATCAAGCATCCAAGGACCGGTTTCTGGCTATCAGCCTTCTTCAGCCTGGATAGCTTGACTCCAGTGATGTGGAGAGCCTGGGACTCACGTCTGAGCATACCCAGCCCACTCGGGGTGAAAATTGCAAAAAACACAGTTGATGGACAGAATGCAGAACAATGTCTTACATTCACCCCAGTACAAAGATCTGGGCCTAAATCGATTGTTTTTTTGCTCTCCACACCACCCTACGTCAGACACTGGCTAAATGCAAATCAGCCTTGACCCTGTGCCTCATGGGAACAGTCCAGCCCGAACTACCAAGCCATGTCTTTCCTAGACTGGAATCAAGCATCCAAGGACCGGTTTCTGGCTATCAGCCTTCTTCAGCCTGGATAGCTTGACTCCAGTGATATGGAGAGCCTGGGACTCACGTCTGAGCATACCCAGCCCACTCGGGGTGAAAATTGCAAAAAACACAGTTGATGGACAGAATTTAGAACAATGTCTTACATTCACCCCAGTACAAAGATCTGGGCCTAAATCCATTTAATTTAATCCATCTTAATTCAGACACTCTGTTCATCACCACCCCCTTTTCTGAATCGTTTTTGGCCACTATAGGTGTGGCAGGGTATACTCAGACATGAGTCCCTTTCTCACTGCACCATCAGGATTCAAGCAAGCTGGGCCGACGACGGCTGAAATGCCAGAAACCGGTCCCCGGTAGCTTGTCTCCTTTCTGCTGAAGAATTGGCTTGGTAGTTTAGTCTGCCCTGTTCCCATGATGCACTGGGCCAGGGACAGACTGATTTGCATATAGCCAGGTTCTGAGCTGGGATGGTGCAGTGAGATAAATAACGGTGATGGATCAAGCCCTGATCTTTGGACTGGGTAAGAGTGGTCTGCTTAATTCAGACACTCTGTTCATCACCACCTCCTTTTCTGAATCGTTTTTGGCCACTATAGGTGTGGCAGGGTATACTCAGACATGAGTCCCTTTCTCACTGCACCATCAGGATTCAAGCAAGCCGGGCCGACGATGGCTGAAATGCCAGAAACCGGTCCCCGGTAGCTTGTCTCCTTTCTGGTGAAGAATTGGCTTGGTAGTTTAGTCTGCCCTGTTCCCATGATGCACTGGGCCAGGGACAGACTGATTTGCATATAGCCAGGTTCTGAGCTGGGATGGTGCAGTGAGATAAATAACGGTGATGGATCAAGCCCTGATCTTTGGACTGGGTAAGAGTGGTCTGCTTAATTCAGACACTCTGTTCATCACCACCCCCTTTTCTGAATCGTTTTTGGCCACTATAGGTGTGGCAGGGTATACTCAGACATGAGTCCCTTTCTCACTGCACCATCAGGATTCAAGCAAGCCGGGCCGACGATGGCTGAAATGCCAGAAACCGGTCCCCGGTAGCTTGTCTCCTTTCTGGTGAAGAATTGGCTTGGTAGTTTAGTCTGCCCTGTTCCCATGATGCACTGGGCCAGGGACAGACTGATTTGAATATAGCCAGGTTCTGAGCTGGGATGGTACAGTGAGATAAATAACAGTGATGGATCAAGCCCTGATCTTTGGCCTGGGTAAGAGTGGTCTGCTTAATTCAGACACTTTGTTCATCACCACCCCCTTTTCTGAATCGTTTTTGGCCACTATAGGTGTGGCAGGGTATACTCAGACATGAGTCCCTTTCTCACTGCACCATCAGGATTCAAGCAAGCCGGGCCGACGACGGCTGAAATGCCAGAAACCGGTCCCCGGTAGCTTGTCTCCTTTCTGCTGAAGAATTGGCTTGGTAGTTTAGTCTGCCCTGTTCCCATGATGCACTGGGCCAGGGACAGACTGATTTGCATATAGCCAGGTTCTGAGCTGGGATGGTGCAGTGAGATAAATAACGGTGATGGATCAAGCCCTGATCTTTGGACTGGGTAAGAGTGGTCTGCTTAATTCAGACACTCTGTTCATCACCACCCCCTTTTCTGAATCGTTTTTGGCCACTATAGGTGTGGCAGGGTATACTCAGACATGAGTCCCTTTCTCACTGCACCATCAGGATTCAAGCAAGCCGGGCCGACGACGGCTGAAATGCCAGAAACCGGTCCCCAGTAGCTTGTCTCCTTTCTGGTGAAGAATTGGCTTGGTAGTTTAGTCTGCCCTGTTCCCATGATGCACTGGGCCAGGGACAGACTGATTTGAATATAGCCAGGTTCTGAGCTGGGATGGTACAGTGAGATAAATAACAGTGATGGATCAAGCCCTGATCTTTGGCCTGGGTAAGAGTGGTCTGCTTAATTCAGACACTTTGTTCATCACCACCCCCTTTTCTGAATCGTTTTTGGCCACTATAGGTGTGGCAGGGTATACTCAGACATGAGTCCCTTTCTCACTGCACCATCAGGATTCAAGCAAGCCGGGCCGACGACGGCTGAAATGCCAGAAACCGGTCCCCGGTAGCTTGTCTCCTTTCTGCTGAAGAATTGGCTTGGTAGTTTAGTCTGCCCTGTTCCCATGATGCACTGGGCCAGGGACAGACTGATTTGCATATAGCCAGGTTCTGAGCTGGGATGGTGCAGTGAGATAAATAACGGTGATGGATCAAGCCTTGATCTTTGGACTGGGTAAGAGTGGTCTGCTTAATTCAGACACTCTGTTCATCATCACCCCCTATTCTGGACTGTTCCCATGATGCACAGGGTCAAGGCTGATTTGCATATAGCCAGTGTCTGGCCTAGGGTGGTGTGGAGTGCAAACAAAACGATGGATTTAGGCCCAGATCTTTGTATTGGGGTGAATGTAAGACATTGTTCTGCATTATGCCATCAACTGTGTTTTCTGCAATTTTCACCCTGAGTGGGCTGGGTATGCTCAGACGTGAGTCCCAGGCTCTCCAAATCACTGGAGTCAAGCTATCCAGGCTGAAGAAGGCTGATAGCCAGAAACCGGTGCTTGGAGGCTTGATTACGGTCTAGGAAAGACATGGCTTGGTAGTTTGGGCTGGACTGTTCCCATGAGGCACAGGGTCAAGGCTGATTTGCATATATCCAGTGTCTGACCTAGGGTGGTGTGGAGTGCAAAAAAACGATGGATTTAGGCCCAGATCTTTGTACTGGGGTGAATGTAAGACATTGTTCTGCATTCTGTCCATCAACTGTGTTTTTTGCAATTTCTTACCCCGAGTGGGCTTGGTATGCTCAGACATGAGTCCCAGGCCCTCCACATCACTGAAGTCAAGCTATCCAGGCTGAAGAAGGCTGATAGCCAGAAACCGGTCCTTGGATGCTTGAATCCGGTCTAGGAAAGACATGGCTTGGTAGTTCGGGCTGGACTGTTCACATGAGGCACAGGGTCAAGGCTGATTTGCATATAGCCAGTGTCTGACCTAGGGTGGTGTGGAGTGCAAAATAATGATGGATTTAGGCCCAGATGTTTGTACTGGGGTGAATGTAAGACATTGTTCTGCATTCTGTCCATCAACTGTGTTTTTTGCAATTTTCACCCCTAGTGGGCAGGGTATGCTCAGACGTGAGTCCCAGGCTCTCCACATCACTGGAGTCAAGCTATCCAGGCTGAAGAAAGCTGATAGCCAGAAACCGGTCCTTGGATGCTTGATTCCAGTCTAGGAAAGACATGGCTTGGTAGTTCAGGCTGCACTGTTCCCATGAGGCACAGGGTCAAGGCTGATTTGCATATAGCCAGTGTCTGACCTAGGGTGGTGTGGAGTGCAAAAACAACGATGGATTTAGGCCCAGATCTTTGTATTGGGGTAAATGTAAGACATTGTTCTGCATTATGCCATCAACTGTGTTTTTTGCAATTTTCACCCCGAGTAGGCTGGGTATGCTCAGACGTGAGTCCCAGGGTCTCCACATCACTGGAGTCAAGCTATCCAGGCTGAAGAAGGCTGATAGCCAGAAACCGGTCCTTGGATGCTTGATTCCGGTCTAGGAAAGACATGGCTTGGTAGCTCGGGCTGGACTGTTCCCATGAGGCACAGGGTCAAGGCCGATTTGCACATAGCCAGTGTCTGACCTAGAGTGGTGTGGAGTGCAAAGAAAACGATGGATTTAGGCCCAGATCTTTGTATTGGGGTGAATGTAAGACATTGTTCTGCATTCTGTCCATCAACTGTGTTTTTTGAAATTTTCACCCCGAGTGGGCTGGGTATGCTCAGACGTGAGTCCCAGGCTCTCCACATCACTGAAGTCAAGCTATCCAGGCTGAAGAAGGATGATAGCCAGAAACTGGTCCTTGGATGCTTGATTCCGGTCTAGGAAAGACATGGATTGGTAGTTTGGGCTGGACTGTTCCCATGAGGCACAGGGTCAAGGCTGATTTGCATATAGCCAGTGTCTGACTAGGGTGGTGTGGAGTGCAAAAAAAAATGATGGATTAAGGCCCAGATCTTTGTACTGGGGTGAATGTAAGATATTGTTCTGCATTCTGTACATCAACTGTGTTTTTTGCAATTTTCACCCCCAGTGGGCTGGGTATGCTCAGACGTGAGTCCCAGGCTCTCCAAATCACTGGAGTCAAGCTATCCAGGCTGAAGAAGGCTGATAGCCAGAAACCGGTCCTTGGATGCTTGATTCCCGTCTAGGAAAGACATGGATTGGTAGTTTGGGCTGGACTGTTCCCATGAGGCACAGGGTCAAGGCTGATTTGCATATAGCCAGTGTCTGACTAGGGTGGTGTGGAGTGCAAAAAAACAATGGATTTAGGCCCAGATCTTTGTACTGGGGTGAATGTAAGACATTGTTCTGCATTCTGACAATAAACTGTGTTTTTTGCAATTTTCACCCCGAGTGGGCTTGGTATGCTCAGACGTGAGTCCCAGGCTCTCCACATCACTGGAGTCAAGCTATCCAGGCTGAAGAAGGCTGATAGCCAGAAACCAGTCCTTGGATGCTTGATTCCGGTCTAGGAAAGACATGGCTTGGAAGTTCGGGCTGGACTGTTCCCATGAGGCACAGGGTCAAGGCTAATCTGCATATAGCCAGTGTCTGACCTAGGGTGGTGTGGAGTGCAAAAATGATGGATTTAGGCCCAGATCTTTGTACTGGGGTGAATGTAAGACATTGTTCTGCATTCTGTCCATCAACTGTGTTTTTTGCAATTTTCACCCCGAGTGGGCTGGGTATGCTCAGACGTGAGTCCCAGGCTCTCCACATCACTGGAGTCAAGCTATCCAGGCTGAAGAAGGCTGATAGCCAGAAACCGGTCCTTGGATGCTTGATTCCGGTCTAGGAAAGACATGGCTTGGAAGTTCGGGCTGGACTGTTCCCATGAGGCACAGGGTCAAGGCTAATCTGCATATAGCCAGTGTCTGACCTAGGGTGGTGTGGAGTGCAAAAATGATGGATTTAGGCCCAGATCTTTGTACTGGGGTGAATGTAAGACATTGTTCTGCATTCTGTCCATCAACTGTGTTTTTTGCAATTTTCACCCCGAGTGGGCTGGGTATGCTCAGACGTGAGTCCCAGGCTCTCCACATCACTGGAGTCAAGCTATCCAGGCTGAAGAAGGCTGATAGCCAGAAACCGGTCCTTGGATGCTTGATTCCGGTCTAGGAAAGACATGGCTTGGTAGTTCGTTCTGGACTGTTCCCATGAGGCACAGGGTCAAGGCTGATTTGCATATAGCCAGTGTCTGACCTAGGGTGGTGTGGAGAGCAAAACAATGATGGATTTAGGCCCAGATCTTTGTACTGGGGTGAATGTAAGACATTGTTCTGCATTCTGTCCATCAACTGTGTTTTTTGCACTAACTATAACAACAAAAGTTGGACTGTGGTTGTATTCCAAAAACTGACCATTAGACAGTAATAAGTGGGAAGAATGTGCTGTTTATTTATTTGTAGAGGAACAGTTTGAGTTGTCCATGTGGCAAATTATATGTAAATATATAAACATGTACAAATATGTAAATGCTTTGATAAGTTAGAGGGAAACAAAATGTCAGCCAGAGTGTCATGTCTTTTAGGATAGTTCAATCAGGGATACCCCGTTTTACATACATTATCTCATCCACATGCCTATAAGGGTTCTAAACAGGTGACCTTTTACCTAATAGCTTGCTCCTGCCTCTTCAACACCAGGCTCTTAGTCTACTATCAGAATCCCTAAACCTGACGAACATAAACAAGTCCCTAGGCACGGCAGATTCATTCTATATAAGGGTCACCACTTTTTTTCATCATTAGCCAACAGCCAACTGTGCATGATCGCACTTGTTTAGAGAAGCATTGGTGATTTTTTTCAAAACATTTTGGATGGTTTGCAAACCATCCATGATTGATTTGAAAACATATTGATTCTAGAAAAACCCTGGAGTGACCACTTTAGTATAAAAGACCCTAATTCTCCCCTACAAATGAGAGAATTCCTTGCAAGCTGAGACAGGGGTACTGCATGCAGAATCTTCAACACACAGCGGTTTGAAATCCCTTACGGGGTCCTTTGTTCAAACCATCAGGTGAGGGACTGGCTCATCCCTGGCAGTTTCTTGGCAACAGATACACATATCTATGCATGTACTCACTTACACCTCTAGGTTAGGCTAGGTACAGTTAGCAAATTACTTAGGGCGTGCATTTCAGGAATATGCAAGTGCTACTGTTTTTATCTGATATGTTTCTGTTTATCCTATTAGCACTATGGTAGAAATGTATCTACTATTCACTATATTGGTACTATCTCTTTTGTATGCTTCTGTCTCCTGATTGTCGCAGCACATAGGTTATACACAAGGCTGTCGCTGGACCGATAAATTCTTATTGAAACGTCCCAATCACCATCCTGTGTGTTTTCTGAGAGAAAGCAAGCACGAGTGTCTGAGAAAAATGTACTGTACTGTTTTTCCTCTGATCCCCGAGGATTCAGGTTTGTCATGTTCAGTGGTTGCCAGAAACAACCTACACCACTGTAGAATACACAGGGATGGTAGTGGCACTGTAGAGTTAGCTGGTCTAACAGCTGACATATCCTGTGAGGGTGTCCGGAAGTGGTTGGGACATCAAGCCCTCAGTTTAGGTCATCTAAAACTTGCAAGTCCTATGGGACTTCTAGTAACTACACTACAACAGAGGTATATAACAAGTTAGAATTACTATCTATTCCACAAGAACTACTGGATTTAAATGTTTATGAATCAATTCTCATACAATGTGTATACCCATTGCAAGGTTATAGTTCGTATGGAGCCAAATACAGGGAAGTTGCCACCACCTGACCTTCAGAAAGGCTTTCTAGGAAGAGTTGTCTACTTACCTTTAGATTGTAAACAGAATATTGAAACTGTTGGTGTACACAGAGATATTCATGAACCAATTATCATTCTAGTAAATGGTGTGCCTAAGAACAATAAGTTAGAGCATGTTAGTAAAGTAAAAAAAGCCACATTATTCCTGGTACAAAACAATATTTATTTTAAAAATGTTGATGTTGTTCGAGATGTAACATACATAGAGAAGGGAATATCACCATCATCCCCAAATTGGAAAAGTGGATCGATCTAGATCAGAAGCGATGCATGAACACTGCAGCATCACTCTTCTTCATTCTAAAGATGTCATCAGTGATGCTATTGATCTCTTTCAAAAGGAGCTCCTATGAGTGTTTGGGATAAAAGTTTAGAAGCACATTGTTTTCTACAACTGTTTCCCACTGGAGAAGGTGGTGGCTTTGATGACCACCCTATACACATGCCAGCAGCTGAATGCCAGTCAACCAGATTATAGTCAGAGGATGCAAGATTTCAGCAGTTTAATACATACATATTCTATATTCTGTTTGAGAATAAATTGTCTGGACTTTAATATGCTGTGATACTGTGTACAGGAGGTAATCCTCTACATTTCTCTGCAGAGGAATCTATTATCAAGGTTCATGGAAAGGATGAGAACTTAGAATATAGCTTAATTAATTTGACAGCGTGCCAATGTGGCCCCTACGAATACAAGTATCCCCGTCTTGGAGAACTGAAATGTATGATGAGAAATCTGTTGTATTGAATATGGCTGGGATGACCTGCTTACATTTTTTGAGAGAAGCGACCTCTAACACAAAAAATATCAAAGTGAAGTTAGACGGAGAACTTTGCTCCTTGGATCCTGCTAATGTTTGCAGATATTTTAACCACTGGTTTCAAGCTATGATGTCTTTCATCTGCAATAAAAATAACTCCTCCTCTTGGAGAAGGAACTGATTTCTTTTGGTAAAAAGAGTACCAAGCAAGAGGTGCTCCTCATATTCAAATGCCTTTATGGACAAAAAATGCACATAAATTTTCAACAGACAGTAATGAGTCTTTCTTGCCTTTCATACAACGTTCCAATATGGTAGTGAAAAGAGCATGAGCGAAACAAGTTCTGCTCTTTCAAACTCATAGATGTGGGAAGTACTGCCATAGAAAATACAGATGCACAGGTAACTTTTATACAAGATGTTGCTTTGGATTCCTACAGCCCGTCATTTCACAAGGAAACTTTTTATCTGCAGTCAGACATATACTAACATAAAAAACCACCAAAAAACACATACAACCTGAGAAGAACTGAGGCCTAGAAGTATATTAATTACTATTATCCAGTCAGTCCGAAAATGTGGAATGTGAACATGGATATTGTTGGAAAGAGGGTAATTAGTAGCGGTCAATATGCACCTACCACTGACAATAAGGTCACTAACACAGTCTGGGGATTAGTATTAGTCTCTGTAACATATTCCAAGGCTCAACTCTTAGTAGCTCGGCTGCAAGCAGGCAGGCTTAATTTAGGAGACAGGTATATAAAGCATTTAAAGACATCAATTCAGTAAATAATTGAGATACGACCCAATAAACGTCCCACACTAATTTAAAATAATAGGGCATATTTTCATATTTTAAATGACACAAAAACAACAAACATTCAACGTAGGGAACCGGATAAATGAATCTTTAAAGAATTACCTCTTTATAGTGCTAAAAAGCCTATAGCGCCACTTTGGGATATCTGGTTGGGCTTCACCGGGACAAAGTCAAAGTTTCAGGCTGACAACAATGGAGTCCTGCTCGGACAATCCTCACAGTAGGCCTTATTCAATCCTTTTTGTAGTTCTTTCAGCCGGAGTACCTCAATGCTTGTTGCAAATTCATCCTGTGCCCTGGGCACCCCCAACTTTTTTGCTGACTGTTATTGGTGGTAACAGACTCTGACTGTCCCTGGGCTCTGCCTAACCAGGCCAAGGGCCAGTACTATGCTGAAAACACACTTAGAATACAGTGAAAACACTTACATACACTAGGGTACACTATGGGTTAGGGTACCCCTATATTTGGCATGACCTCCCCTATAATAGGGCAGGGGAATCAAAATGAACTTTAAGTCCCAAGTATATAATAGGGCATAGCAGTTTACAGGCAAGCAGCCCTTTCTGCACTTGCATATGTGCACTGCTGAGGCCTGAGGTCGGTTTAAAAGCAGCCCTGTGTTCCAGGACTTTAAAATGTAAACTGTGCCCAAACTTGACTCTGGTGTTTGGGACACTGAGAAATTACTAAACTACAATATTTTGGCATAGTAGGTACCCCCAGGGTTTCTTCTAGGTATCCCAGGGGTAGGGAAACTAATTATAAGAAGGACCCTTATAAAATATATTTTATATTCCTTGGGTTTAGTGAAATTGCACACTTCATTTCCCAAATTGTTGAAAAGTGCATCCCAAAATTGACTTTTGCACTAGGAGCACTGCGAAATAGGGCCTGCAATATAATTTACAGATTTAGAACCCCTAAATCTTCCTCACGTGTTCCAGGGGTGGAGGTAGGGGTGAACCAAAGATCCAGGCCAGTTTGCAGTTGAAGGTGGGTGGCTTGATTCTCAACTCTCGCGGTTGGTCCAGGTCATCTTTTTTAAGTTTAAACTTGGAAACTTTTGGAGATCTCTTTCTCCTGGGGTCCCTCAATGCTCTTCACCAGATCGTATTTGGTGAGGATTTGCAGGCTTGGGTTTCGACTAACTCCCTGTCAAACTCTGGGTGTCAGACCTATGGAGCTTTTCACCAGGACAAACCTGGAGGGCAGGCCAGCTCGCGGTTGAGGGTCGCCGGCTTGGCTTTCCAGGCCGAGTCGGTCCACTTATGGAGCTGTTTTTCAAAGTTGCTCCAAACGTCTTCAAACGTTTGGGAATTCTTCCTGAAGTACTCCAGGCTGGTGATTCAAATTCATGATGGTCCAGATGAGGTCTGGTAAACTGTAGCTTGCATGGAGTCCACTCTTTGGTCCGTTTGAAGCAGGTTTGATTCACAGGGTTGTAGTTCCAGATCATGCAGCAGGTGAAGTCAATCAGAATGCAGGACCTGGTGGTGCAAATCAAGTTTCTAGCTTGGCTATCCCTTTTCTCTTAATTTCAAGCAGAAGCTCAGAGAGGCTCTGCTCTGCTCACATATTCATTCAGTGTTCTCTGGAGTCAAGCAGGACAGCACTCCAGCCCAATTAGATGCAAGGCAACATCCCGGATCATGACCTCTTCCTCCAAAATGTGGCATAATATTCTCCCAGAAAGCACTATTCCTTCAAAATTCAGCATGGCTGAAATCTCAGCAGAGGAGTAAGAACTAGTTAAACCAACCTCCAGGATGGCTTATTTCCATAATTCTTCTCTCCCTAACATCTGCAGATTCCTGTGTTAAGCCTGCCATCTTACCGGGTCAGTAGGAATGTAGTAGAAAAACCTGGAATTCTCTGCCTGTCTTATTCATTCTTAGAAGCTTCGTGTTTTTACAACCCCTCCCCTGACTCTGGCTTTGCTGTGTAGTGTTGTTTTCTCCAATAGTCTCCCCTGGTGAGCCACTTATCACGCATCAAAGCAGCCTGCCAAAGCCTGTTAACTCTGACCAATCAGAGAAGAGGGCAGGTAGGCTGAAGTTTGGATTACAGACATGAACGTCTTATAACTTTTTTTCTGTATAGTTTGAGATAAATTCCATAATAGCATATTGTTGGTTTTATCAATACCATTCTCCTAAGTCCTTGAATGTTTTTTTTAATTTAATTCCTTGCAATATTTATGCATTCCTAAATGATTGCCAGGGATAGACCTCTACAATGGGGAAACTGAATGTGCAATGTCTCCATCATCAGGGCATATAAACCATATTTTATAAGGCCTCTGCTTACAGTTATATAACCCCCACTCCTGGGACATCTAGTGGAGACCCTGGGCGTACCTAATATGCCACATATTTGTAGAGTATCTCCTTTTATATGCCCCTACCACTAAAGTCAAGTTTGGGAACTATTTGCATTTGAAAGCAGTGATGCAACAAAGGGCTGCTTATAATATGACCTCAGGCTCTCAGCAGTGCAAGTGCTACAAAGGCTGCTATTCCATGTCATATACTAGGGACTTAAAGGTAGTTATAAACCATGCACCGTGTTGCTGACACCTTAATGGTGCCTGCCACACAATACAGGGATGAACAGATTCTCCTGTTTCTTCATGGGAGCTCGTGCTATGGTCAGTTTACGGCCGCAGCACAAGCTCCCATAGAGAAATACGGGTATATGACTGCACCATGTGCTGTTGCATTGTAATGCTACAATCTGAACTACCGACCGGAGTTTGGTCAGTCCCAATTCCTCAACAGTGTTGGGCGGACAGGAGTCCGCCCAAAATCGTAATAAGGCCCTTAGTGTACCCAAATGCATGTGTGTGTTTTCAACAGAAAAGGGGGTGTTTTCAACATAGAACTGGACCTAGGTCTGCCCAGCAGAGTCCAGGGACAGTCAGAGTCAATTACCACCAGTGCCAGTTGTTGGAATATAAAATATATAAATATGATTGTCCCACTATGTACCATATATAACCACATGCTCGTATCCATGAATCGAGAACAAAACATTATTATAAGATAACCTAATGATAGGTTATAGAATGTCGTTCCGTCCTTTTGATGGAGTTAGGACTACTAAGTCTTATATCCCTTCGTCTATCTTTTTAGGTGTTGATACTTCACGGTATAACACAGAATACGAAAAACAGGTTAAACCGTTTAAGTCTGCCTCTCTTTCATATGGAACATGGTTCAGGGAAATCCAAGGTCAGACTTGCTCTTCTCGTAGGACGCATACATTATAGCAGGGTCTGTTTCTGTACTCCACGGGTCCAAGATAGACAAGAAGGGCACCTCACTGACCTACTCTTGGAATAGCTTTTTAGCTTAGCTATTGACAAATGTGTAAGAACCTTAAATGGGTGTTCCGGTAGACTAACGGACAGCTTGTGTATTTCCTTTCTTGGTGTTAACCAGAATATGTAAACGTATATATACTTTGTGTAACGTGTATTTAGTTATTCTCCTCTGCGCACCTTCATGGGTTATGTAGACAGAGGCTCCCCTGTCAGGGCTTGTATTTTGATTCAATAAAACGATTCAACCTTCTCCATTGCCGACTGCTTGGTTATTCCTTAATTGTGAATAAATAGATATATATCCTTGGACTATTGGTAAGTATAGTCCGACTTTAAGAAATTTGGATCCTTCAATTGGCGACTCCGCCTGGACTCCGCGTTAGGGTCGTCCCCTCTTGTAATCAGGAGCAGAAGGGACAGGGAGGAGTTCTGGCTGAGTGGGTGGACAAGAAGTTTTTATTTAAAGACCCCGTTAGCAGAAAGTCTGCCCTCTAACCCAGTACCCCTCCCGGTGGCTGAAAACCCTATGCCGGAGTCCTACGGGCTTAACCCGAGAGAGATACAGACTGTGTCGATCTGTTTAGGAATCGGCAGTGGAGAAGTCGGGATCAACCTGAGTGCACCAGGTGAGTGAATCTTCTGAAAGGAATCAGACACTTGAAGGAAGTGTCTATGTTGGAAACGGTGGCTGGGGAAGCCGGACCACGAGGGAATCAGGAAAAAAGGGTCTGACGTGGCAGTGCAGAGGCTGCACGGGCAGACGCCTTTAGGAATTGTATTTACGTTGTGAAATTGCACTTGGTGCCTTGCGAAGCACGGGGTGTTCGCTCGGCCAAACTCACTTAGGAAAAGCCCTCGGAGCAGCTGGGTAAGCCAGGATTTTGGAGCCTTGAGCTCCGAAACACAAGCCCAACCAGAATGCGACCAGAGAATACCTAAAAAGTGAGTTTGTGGTTTTCCTACCAAGGGGCTTTATTGTGCATTCTTGGAATACTTTGGAAATTGATTCCCCGAACAGGAGTCAACGGGCTCTGTTCGTAATATGAGACATATCATTGGAATTGGAACTTGTATAAGAGCTAATTTTTGAAACCCTGCGACCTGTTCTGGTATTTTTGTATGAAAACGATCGTAAGAATATAAGAGAGTGAATGGTGAAGTGGGCGCGCCCGTGTGAAAGAAGCAAGTTGATAAAATTGTAACATTTGTAACGTTATTGTTAACACGCCTTCTTTTAGTAAACTATGTTTTGGGTGCTGCTGTGGGAGAGGTACTCAGCTGGAAGAAAGACAGCCTGCCCCTCCCGAAGGAAGCCCCAGTTTGGACATGGTGTTACTCCAATCTTATTTAATACATTATGGAATAGGTATACTAAAGATAATACCGAATTGCAATGGCCCCTTACAGGGTCATTTGATGAAAATAAAATAACGTATTTGCAAAATAAAATGTTCATGAAGAAAAGCCGCCAGTCTATGTTTGACTCCTTGAACCTATGGTTAAAGGAGGCTAAACGACGGCAAATAAGGGAAGAGAAATTAGTAAGAATTAAAGCTGGACAAACTATAACTCAAAAGGCAGTAGCTTATGATAGGGGGAAATTAGAGGAAAATATTGCTCAAATGGATAGGCAGTACCGTTTAGAAACAGACAAAAGCTATGTAACCCGACCCGATACTGGTGATGAGTTAGACGGGTTATTGGAAGCCCGCCCGCCTCCTACTTATGCCCCACAGAGACTATATCCAGCAGTGCCGTTGGCTCAGCAAGGTCCTGTGCCTGCACCCACGCCTGCACCTCCGCCGGCGCCCCCACTACCCCCAGTATTTCCCAAACGAAATCCTGTAGGAGGAACGGCTACGGCCCCACTAGACGGGTCTGTACGGGATGCGTTGCTTCCTCCTCCTTCGCTCCGACCCTCTACTTCTCCCCTGGTTACGTTACAACCAGATTCGGTTGTACCGTCCATGTCAAGTCCAATATTTATCTCTCCTCCGGCTCAAAGTGTTATAGATCCTCGAGCTTTGGCTACCATAGACACGACCCCTAAACATTTAAGATCGGACCTGAGTGATCCACGAGTTTATACTAGGTCTGCAATGGGAATGGAAGAACGACAAACTATAGTAAATCAAGCATCCTAATGGATGCGGAATACTATTTATACGTTAGAAGATATTTGGAGTACTATGAAGGATTATCAGCTGGTTGCTCAACAATTAGCTCTGGAAAACATGGCGATTCGTTTGATTTCGCTGTGGGAACAGTGTTTTGAGGAAGGATATTCACCACAGATAATAAAAGATATTTGAGACCGAGCCCATAAATTCCATCTGCAGGCCGATGAAGTATATCAGAACGTAGCAACTCTCCTGCAGTATCGTGAGCGAATGCATCGGAGATGTGCTGATTGGGGAACACAGAACCCTATGAGAGAGGTACACCCCCTTCTTATCCCAGAAGTACCTGAAATTAGGGATGCTGGGGGCAATGTAACTAGAGCTAGGGAGGATGCTAAACTTCAGGAACAATGGGTTTTTATCCCTTGGAAACGAAGCGAGGTCCTTGCGTTAAAAGCTCAGCTCCCTGACCCGCATAAAAATCCCACCGCTTATTACAAAGAACTGGGCGAGGCTGCTAATTCTGCGATCATGACTATAGCAGATATTGAGCTGTTCTTTGGCCTTTTGATTCCGGTCGATATTTGGAGACAGATACATGATACAGATCATATTGTTGAGTTAGGAGCAGCATGGGATCAATCAAAAGATTGGGATAAAGAACGGATACCTGGAGAGAAACCCCAAGATGAGATATTGACATTACCAGCTAAAATAATTACTTATATGCAAACACTCCTGTCCCCTAAAAAGATAGATAGGGATAAGTTGGCTGCGTGTGAACAAAAGAAGGACGAGAGTGTCTCGGATTTCTTCACTAGATTTGAAAAAACATTCATAGATTTTAGTGGACAGGATTTATCCACAGATGGGGGAATACGATTATTTGTAAATTGATTTGTGACGAATCTGTTACCAGAGATTATGACGCGCCTTCAGGCGGCCGAAAGTACATGGACTACGTCCACCCCATCTGTGATTCTTAGCATGTCTCAGTACTGTGAACATCAAGAAAATGAAAATAAAGAAAGGTCAGAGAAGAAGACGAAAGATTTGAAGACTAGGGTTTTGCTGCAACAAGTCAGTAGAGGGCAGAATTCAGGGCGAAGTGGGCGCGGTTCTTTCCCCAGAAGGATCGGCAGATGACGAGGAGGCCCCCCGGTTCTTGGTCTAAATCAATGCTCGCATTGTAGAGAGGAGGGGCATTGGAGAGCCGATTGTCCGTTGATAATTGCCAGAAATGTTCCCTGTAGGGGACGAGGCCGGGGCTGGGGAAACATAGACCGAAATAGCATGAGAAGAGAAGATGGTGATTCTCAGAAAAATTATTTTGATAATCCACAAAACAGGCAGTACTATAATGAGACTTTTGTAGATGACAACTATGATGATCAGGATTTCGCATGAGACAGCAAAGGACAGGGAGGGGGCCACGTTACAGTACCAATTGACCAAGAGGGACCTTATGTAAAGGGGAAACTGTTGGGAGCACCAGGAAAATTCCTAGTGGATACTGGAGCAATGAATAGTTCAGTTGCTCATGCCATGATCCCAGAGGCGGCTCTGTCTGGCCACAAAAATGTATCAGTAGGGTTCTCTGGAATACCAGTGGTAAGCCCTATTTCCAAGCCTCTGCCCTTCACTATAGGACCTATTTCTATACAATCGCCCTTTTTGTTAACATCTAACTGTGGTGAGAATCTTTTGGGTTTAGATATCTTGAAAAAATTACATGCTCGGATTTACTGCTCACCGGATGGTGTATATTTGACAATGCAGAAACCTTCTTTAAAAGATTCACAAGGAACGAGCATTTACCCCCTGAATTTCCTACCATTCCTCAGACTTTGTGGGCGACAGGGGACACTGATGTAGGCCTGTTAAAGATAGCCTCGTATCCATTACTTTGAAACCTAATGCACAGCTGCCTCGCATTCCACAGTATAAGATTGCGCCAGAAGGTGAACGGGCTATGTTAGAAATAATCCGGGATCCTATTCAAAAGGGGGTGGTGGAAGAAACATCAGCTAATATTTGTAATAGTCCGATTTTGCCGATTTTGAAGAAGACACCGGTTGATGGCGCTCCAGATTAGAAAAATACTTATCGTTTTGTAATTGACCTACGTGCAGTTAATAAAATAGTGGTTCCACAGTATCCCGTGGTACCAGATATAACAGCTATTTTAACAATGATTTCCCCCCACGGCCAGATATTTTTCAGTAATAGATCTGAAGAATGCCTTCTTTAGTATCCCGATTCATCCAGATAGTAGGCATATCTTCGGATTCTCATTGGCTGGCCGAAGTTTCAGATTTACAAGGCTATACTGAAAGTCCCAGTATTTATAGTCAAGCTTTAAAAGCAGTCCTAGATGAATTAATCCTGCCTGCCGGAAATTCTATCATTCAGTATGTGGATGATATATTGGTGGCCTCCGATACTAAGGAGGGGTGCAAGGAGGCCACGGTAAAACTATTACAACATTTGGCCAAGAAAGGAAATAAAGTGTCCCTCTCCAAATTTCAATATTGTCAACAGGAAGTGACCTACCTAGGTCATTTCCTGTCGAAAGCAGGTAGACGATTGACTCCAGAGCGAATATCTGTAATAACTAACATGTCTGTTCCTCGTACGCAACGTGATGTTCGTGCTTTTCTTGGTATAACCTCTTACTGTCATCAGTGGATTCCTAACTGTTCCCTTCTCTCTAAACCCTTGTTGCAATTGACAACCAAAGATGTGCATGAACCCTTGCCCTGGACGGATGAATGTCATGAAGCCTTTGTATCTTTAAAGTCTGCTTTGTGTTCTGCACCTGTGTTGGGAACCCCAGATTACCAAAAACCTTTTTCCCTTTATGTACATGAGGTGGACGGTTGTACATTATCAGTATTGACACAGACATTTGGGGAGGCATTGTGCATATTTTTCTTCAATTTTAGACAATGTAGCACAAGCCCTCCCAAGCTGTCTCAGGGCCACTGCTGCAGTAGCGCTGGCCATCCGACAGTCAGAAGGAATAGTCCTTAACACTAATCTCACAGTCATGTTGCTGCATGCTGTAGATAATCTTTTAAATAGGACCAAAACACAACACTTCACGAGTGCTATGTAGACAGGATATGAATTGACATTGTTTGCCCCCATATTACAATTAGGAAATGCACCACTTTGAATCCTGCTACGTTATTACCTCTCCCTGACAAAGATGAAAAAGTTGATGTCCATGATTGTGTGTTCAGAACAGAGGAAGAAACAAAAGGACAAATAGATTTAACTGACACCCCTTTACTAGAGCCAGAGGGAGAATTATACGTTGATGGCTCTTGTTTTAAACTACCAGATGGCACTACGACAGCTGCATATGCAATCACGATTTTAAAGACCGTAGTAGAAACCGCAAGGATTCCACATCATTCAGCTCAGGCAGCTGAACTAATAGCCTTGTTAAGAGCCTGCGAAATTTGTGAAGGTCGAGAAGTAAATATTTTCACAGACAGTCAGTACGCCTTCGGCGTCGCCCATAGTTTTGGGAGGCTTTGGAGGGAGCGGGCTTCCTTACCACTCATGGACAGAAAACACAACATGGCCCTTTGATTGATCGATTGTTATTTGCCTTAACAGTACCAGAAAAGTTAGCCATCATTAAGTGTAGTGCACATAAGAAAATTGTAGACTCGATAGGAAAAGGGAATGCTTTTGCTGAATCAGTAGCAAAGGAAACTGCTTAAAGTAAAGGAAGTCCTATGTTTTCTAGTGCATTTGCCCGATGGCCCATTGAAACATCTTTATTTGATAATACTCTTGAAAGTGTAAAACAGTTACAGAAAGAAGCAACTGCAGAAGAGAAACAGAAATGGGAACAGGTTATTGGGAAACTAGATGAGAATGGGTGCTGGATAGATCGATCTGAAAAACAGCGATGGTTGCTTCCAAACGCAATGGTGTATGCAGTAGTTATGATGGCACATGGCCCAGCCCATATCAGTGCGAAAGGGATCCGTACAGTACTAGATCCAGTGTGGTATAACACTAACATTATACAGACAGCAGCCCATGTTGTGAAATATTGTCCTGTGTGTTTACGACATAATCCAGGAGGTAGAGAATCTGTTTTGGGTGGCAACTTTGCTCCGCCATCCTTACCATTTGAAGTTTTACTGATAGATTTTATACAAATGGAAGGGGTAAATACTTTAAAATATGTCTAAGTGGTGGTATGTGCTTTCACTAAATGGGTTGAAGCCTACCCCAATAAGGATGCAACGGCCATTACCACCGCAAAAGTACTAATTAAAGAATTCTTTCCTCGGTACTGTTTGCCTCGACTTATTTGGTCAGACAATGGCCCACATTTTAACTCTACTCTTGTACAATGTGTCTGTGATGGCCTACAGATTAAGCAGAAGTTTCATGCCGCTAAGCACCCGTAATCTGCAGGACTAGTTGAGAAATATAACGGCATATTGAAACTCAAAATGGCCAAAGTTTGTGCAGACACTAGACTAAAGTGGCCTGATGCCCTCCCAATAGCTTTGCTATCACTTAGAACAACTCCCCATTTAAGGACGGGCCTTTCTCCTTATGAAATTACATTCGGCCGTCCGGCTAACGTGTGGGGTGTCCCCAGACCTAGATCCTTTAGAGATATTGATTACCCATTGATGACAGATTATCTGTATGAGTTGACTAAAGATCTGCGTTCTATTCATCAACAGGTATCGGACACATTGCAGCCACTACCGGAGGGTCCCGGACATCGAATGGAGCCTGGCCAGTGGATACTGGTGAAGAACTATCAGCGAACATAGAGCCTAGAGCCCAGGTGGACTGGCCCCTACCAAGTATTACTGGTAACGAGGATGGCAGTGAAAGTGCATGGCTGCAAGCATTGGATCCATGCCAGTCACGTGAAGAGCCTCCCGTTACCACTGCCCTCTGATCTACAGAACAAAGACGGAGTGCTGAGTCAGGAAGGAGAATTGATTCAGAGTTTTGTGCCTTTTTCGGATGCTCAGGAGAAAGAGCAGTCAAGCTTTGTGTTGCCTGAAGGGGAAGGTGACATAACTGAGTCAAAAGCAACTACTAATCCAGAGGCAGCACGAGAGGAGGCCAGGCCTGTCACCCATGCTACTAATTTGTTCTTTGACCAGGAGCAACCTGGCCGGTGTCGCTACGATCTGCGGCCCCGAAAACAGCACGGTACCCCACTCGATAAGGAAGGAAACTAAAATGAGACATTGATGTCTAAAGAATCAAGCAGAGTGATTGGGGTGCTGAGCGAGACACTGGACTGAACTCTTAGAGAGCTAGGAACTTTGTGCTCGATGTCATCCTGGAAGATCGGGGCGGAGCCTGTCGTGTGATCGGCAGCTCATGTTGTGTTTACATACCTGATTCGGCCCCTACTATACATCTTGGCCTTAAAAAATTGCACCTGTTAGCTAATGAATTACATGAAGAAAATGGTACCTGGACCCTAAGTGGGTGGTTCTGGAATCTTTTAGCTACATGGGGATGGAAGGTGTTTATGATTGTAGTGGGAATGTTTGGAATAATTTTCACTTGTTGCATATGCCTTTATTGTGGTCCAGCGTGTTGTACTTTTTGTGCTACTAAAATAACGTCTTCTTTGACCCACGCCCAACAAAAGAAGATGGAAAAACAAATGATTCAGAAGGAAGTAGCGGATCTCATGCAGATAGATGAAGGGGTATTTGTAGAGTAGAGTAACTTTGTTATATTGGCCATAGTGTTCCAAAAGGGCCGTCTGTTGGAATATAAAATATATAAATATGATTGTCCCACTATGTACCATATATAACCACATTCTCGTATCCATGAATCGAGAACAAAACATTATTGTAAGATAACCTAATGATAGGTTATAGAATGTCGTTCCGTCCTTTTGATGGAGTTAGGACTACTAAGTGTTATATCCCTTCGTCTATCTTTTTAGGTGTTGATACTTCACGGTATAACACAGAAAACGAAAAACAGGTTAAACCATTTAAGTCTGCCTCTCTTTCATATGGAACATGGTTCAGGGAAATCAAAGGTCAGACTTGCTCTTCTCGTAGGATGCATACATTATAACAGGGTCTGTTTCTGTACTCCACGGGTCCAAGATAGACAAGAAGGGCACCTCACTGACCTACTCTTGGAATAGCTTTTTAGCTTAGCTACTGACAAATGTGTAAGAACCTTAAATGGGTGTTCCGGTAGACTAATGGACAGCTTGTGTATTTCCTTTCTTGGTGTTAACCAGAATATGTAAACCGTATATATACTTTGTGTAACGTGTATTTAGTTAGTCTCCTCTGCACACCTTCATGGGTTGTGTAGACAGAGGCTCCCCTGTCAGGGCTTGTATTTTGATTCAATAAAACGATTCGACCTTCTCCATTGCCGACTGCTTGGTTATTCCTTAATTGTGAATACATAGATATATATCCTTGGACTATTGGTAAGTATAGTCCGACTTTAAGAAATTTGGATCCTTCACCAGTAAGCAAAACATTGGGGTACACAGGGCACACAAGATGTTTTTGCAACATGTGTACAGTTAGTTGCAGACATTTCCATTGCCGTTGCTCGTTATGTAACTTCATATATTACAAAATCAGAGAAGACAGAGATGAAGAATATGTTGGGGGAGATTTCGGCAGAAAAGAGTCTTGCCAAGAATTGTATAGCTTCAACTTTAAAATGCTATTCTATAGAGCGATAGGCTCCTATGACTTCTCACATCAGTTCAGCTCGGCTTGTTTGTTCTCAAAGTCAAGTGGAATTGTTTGGCTACATCTAGGCCTTGCAAGCATGCAAAATAGAGTGCTGAAGTCTGTTTCTGAATTTCAGTATCTAGCAGAGCTTGATCTGGAAAGCACAGATATTGTTAAATCAAATATGTTGGATACATACTATCCAAGAAGGAGTCCGCACGTAGAAAACATGTGCCTTCATGAAATACTAGAACATAATAGATAGAGAAACAATGTAACTGAAAACAAAGTTGAAGGAAAATAAGAAGTAGCTGGATGTCGTGACTGTTTGGTGTGGCACGCAGAAGGAATTTAAATTAATTGCAGAAAGCATAGTTGCCTGAAGCCGGACAGAAAAGAGTTCTTCGATTTGGCACTTCTTTAACTCTTCAAGGAAAGGAGTGCTGAATATCTGGAATCCTTGAATGCTATGAAGATTCTTTCAATGCTGTGAAAGACAGCATTCAGTGTTCAGTCTTCAGGGACTTTTTGCAACTATTAAATGATGAGATTGAACAAGAAGAAATGATTGCTGCTGAGGCAGCTAAGGACATTTTCCAAAGCAGACAAAGTTCTGTGCCACTGAGTCAAGATTCACTTGAACAACTCATTATTGACAATAAAGATGCAATAGCTATGAAAGCAGTAGAAACTGGAACAGAACCGGCAATTAGGAACCATTGATTTTGAACAGTTAGTTGGACAACTGAATGAGGTACAGAAAGACATTAATATAGAGGTAAAACAGAAAATAGAGCACAGATTCCTGCACAAAAAGAAAGAATGCAAAGGTTCATCATTTAAGCCAAGACTATTACACATCAGTAGTCAAGCTGGCACCCGGAAAAGATTTTCAATTAAAGTTCTCACCGCTTACCTACAGAGGTCTACAGAATCAAATGTATTGTTTGTAGTTACAGTACCACCTAGATTAGCTGCACGTAACAGTAACGTTATTAATCCATATTGACTCTTAATGCTACCTGTTGAACATGACAAAAAACTGTAATACTAGAAGTCATCTGATGAGGCTTGTCGTGAGGTCTCAAGTGTATTGAAGAAACTGAAGCTTTTAATCATCAATGAGATAAGTATGGTCTCTGAAACAATGCTGGCCGTTGCACATTTGAGAATGTGCTGTTTGGACAAAAGTATGTAATTATCTCTGGTGACCTACTGCAATTTATTCCTGTAAAGGACAACTTGTTTTCAATGCTCTTCTCCATGTTGAAACTTGGAATTCTTTGGGAAGTATTGGCAATGTAAACATTTGGCTAAACCTCTAATACAAGGAACTACTGAGAAATATGTGGCAGGCATTTGACATGGAATATGGAAATGAAATGTTCTCAAGGACATTAGAGTAGGAGTTCTAAAAAGGGGGACAAAGGTACCTTAGCAAGTCGACTTATCAACAAATGTTTCTCCTCTAAGAACACAACAGCACTGCTAATGTTCAATTTTATTGAGGAAGGTACTTCAATAGTCTGTTTAATGCCTACATTTCAAGCGTGCTTCAATTTTAATGAACGATTTCTAAAACTGGAGAAAGAAGGCATTTGGGAAATTACAGCTGTTGACAAAATGGAACACCAGGGAGTAACAGTACTGCTAAGTGGGAAGCCACAAGAAAAATTGGATTCATTGTAGAAATCTGTATCTAAAACAGACCCCACAGAAGAGATTATGTTCTGCACTGTGTGCTTTGCAACAATGTTTACTCATTGATAGGACTCTAATGCTTGGCGCTTCAGGCATTCAAGATCTAGTAGATATATGTAGAGGATCAGTGCTGCTTACCCAGATCACTCAGCAAGATGCACAGGAGTTTATAATGGTCCTCCTTGGAGTTTTAGAAGATTAAGAAATAAAATAGGTGACTTATTTAGACTGTTACCCATGAAACCATGACTGTGAAGATTGCTCTTTTACATATACCACTTAAATAAATTCTGAGATATTTCTATACTTAACACTACCAGATTCCAAAACAGTGCCTTTTGACAGATTGATTTAAACAGCTAACCAATAAATGACCTGGCCAAATTGTAGATCATATGTTATGCCTACATAGCATATACAAATAAGTGAAAAATACCTTTTAATAATGCTGCAATAATGCAGAGTAGATGGATCTAAATTGCAAAGGAAATTACAAACTTCAAATTAGCAGGACAAATATCAATTTCTGGAAGAATGTACACCACTATGACAATCATCTTTCATGAAGGACTTAATGTAACACCTGGGCACTTTACTGTGTTTTTTTATAAAAGTGAAACTGGATGGACAGGATGCAATCACAACAACCTTAAATTCAAACCAACCGCCTTTCAAGCTATGAATTTCTTCCTTTTTGTTTGATTCCCCTAGGGGTGACCCTGTAATTAGCCAAAATATGCTACATTTTGGGGTTTTAGGGGAAAATGGGGGAAAAGTGTTGCAAATGAAAGCGTCTGTTTTTTTTTCCCTGCAAATAATATCAACAAAGGCTTTTTTGGGGTGCTGAAATCACCATCTTTCCAGTTTTTAGGGACTGACAGACTTTTATCAGAAAACCAACATTTTTTACACAGTGTTAGAATTTAACTGGGACATGGCATATTTTTGCTACTTTTTTGTGCTTTCAACCTCCTTCCAGTTAGTGGTAAAAATCGGTGTGAAAACAAAAATGGATCCTGGAAAGCTATACATTTCAGAAAAGCAGAGAAAAGTCTGAACTCAGCAAGGGATCATTTGTGTAGATCCATCATGTTTTTTTTAAAATAGAAATTAATAGTTGATAATAGGAAAAATTAAAAATGAGTTGGAAAAAACAGTAATTTGTGCCAACATTTTCACCTGTTACATCTTATAAGTATGACAGATCTATAAAAGCAATATATCATTACATCCGCTGAATACATCTGGTTGTGGGGATATATAGAACTCTTAGGTGCACCAAGAACCTGAGGAACCGAGAGCCAATAACTGTACAGGGTCTTGCAATGGTTTTTATTGTGTACCGGGAATATAGCAATTCATTTGGGATAATATAAACAGTGAAAAATCGGTATGAAAGACACCTATGTATTTCTGAAATGGGAACAAAATATAGAATTTAGAAACAGTAGCTATTTGCACATGTCCGAAATTGTGGGTACCCATACTAGCATGTGAATTATAGGACATTTTTCAAAGTGACTTCTTTTTGACAAATTGTCTTAAATATAGAAGGCAGAAATGCATAGAAAGTAAATAGGTAATAACAGTTGCGTCACAATTTTGTGTTCCCCAAGGTATCACAATAAACATGGTACCTCACTTGTTTGGGTAGGTCTAGTGCCCGCAACAGGAAACGGCCCAAAATGCAACATTGACATACCAAATTTTTATAGTGAAAACTGACCCTTTTTTTGCAAAGTGCCTAGCTGTACATTTTTAATATAGGTCTGCCGGAACCAAGGGAAACCTAGTAAACCTATATATTTTTAAAAACTAGACACCCACAGGAATCCAGGATGGGATGACTTGTCTGACTCTCACCAGGTTATGTTACCCAAAATCCTTTGCAAATCATAAACGCTGTAAAAAAATACATTTTCCTTACATTTCTTTGATGAAAAGTTCTGGGATTTGCGTGGATCTGCAATATTCCACTCAACCTGCATTTTGCAAAGTCTTCCAATCAAAATGGTACCTCACTTGTCCAGGTAGGCCTAGTGCCCGTGACAGAAAACTGCCCAGAACCCAATGTGGACACACTACATTTTTACAGTGAAAACTGACCTTTTTTTTGCATAGTGTCTAGCAGTAGAATTTGACCCCAAGCTCTGCCAGCACCTAGGGAAACCTAGTAAACCTATACATTTTTAAAAACTAGACACCCAGGGCAATCCAAAATGGGGTGCCTTGTTTGGCTTTCACCTTGTTCTTTTACCCAGAATCCCTTGCAAACCTCAAACTTTGTCAAAAAACACATTTTCCTCACATTTCGGCGATGGAAAGCTCTAGAATCTGTGTGGATCCACAAACTTCCATCCACCCCACATTCCCCAAAGTCTTACGATAAGAATGGTACCTCACTTGTGTGAGTAGGCCTAGTGCCCGCAACAGGAAACGGCCCAAAGCGCAACGTGCACACACCACAATATTGCAGTGAAAACTGACTTCTGTTTTGGAAAGTGCCTAGCTGTGGACTCTGAACCGTAGCTCTGCTGTCACCTAGCGAAACCTACAAAACCTTTACATTTTTTAAAACCTTGACGTGACTAATGCCTCCATATCCTCTGGCCCAATCTCGACCAAGACATCCTTAGCAATTATCGTTCAGTTTCCCTTCTTCCGTGGCTGAGTAAGATCTTAGAAAAACATGTCAATTCAGTACTGGTAGAGTTTCTACAAACTAACAACCTGCTTGATCTCTCACAGACTGGTTTCCATCCCCAACATGGAACTAAAACTGCCCTCTTCACAGTAAAGTGCAGCATTTGACACAGTAAACCATGACATGCTGATTCACAGACTTATGAACTTGGGAGTATCAGGCGGTGCCATTGCCTGGTTAAGATCATTTTTAGCTGACCACTCCTTCCAGGTCTTTGAAGGGGATGTTGTTTCGACCAGCATGCCCCTCAGTTGTGGTGTGCCTCAGGGCTCCTCCCTGAGCCCCTCCCTTTTCAACATTTATATAAGCCCCCTAGCTGAGATTGTCTGCCCATTCAGTATAAAAATCATCACCTATGCCAATGATACTCAGCTTGAGGTGGCCTTCAACCAACCATAGAAGACACCAAGCAACCTAAGAAGTTGCCTAGAGGAGGTTGCCAACTGGATGGCACATTCCTGCTGAAAACTCAATGGACACAAAACTGAGCTTATGTCCTTAGGAAACACTCCCTCCTTCAACTTGGAATTTGTCTGGCCAAATTGCCTTGGCCCCACCCCAGTACCCAAAAACCAGATTAAAAGCTTAATTTTAATCATCTATAGGCAAAACTCTTGGCCTCTTTCTATAAATTACTGAGATTGCTACTTAAAATACTCTCCCTTCTCCCGTTTCAGGCAAGAAAAATTATGGTCCAAGGTCTATTCTATCATGCCTAGACTACGGCAACGTCCTAGAGCTAGGGGCCCCCCAATCCACCACCTGAAAGCTCCAGATTATTCAAAACTGTGCAGCCCGCAAACTCCTACAGACCCCTCATCGACACTCAGCAAATTCAGCACTAAGGAGCCTGCACTGGCTACCAGTCAGGGAGAGAATCCAATTCAAAGCCCTGTGCATTGCCCACAAGGCCCTCTGAAAGAGTGGCCCGGCAGTCAGCCAATCGCTGATTACCCCCTATCAACCTAACAGACAGCTCCAAACAGCGTCCTCCTCCCTCGCCTTACTTTGAAAAATAAATAGAGTGGATGTGACGGACGCTCCTTTTCCTACAACTCCGCCAAACTATGGAACGCCCTCCCCCTATGCATGCGGTCGGAGCCGAATCTCCTACCCATCCGTAAACCTCGAAAAACCCTACTATTTAATAACCACCTCTGAACTACTGTACTCTCCTTTTTGTCCATGTTCGTCTACAGCGATGGGATGCCCCAGGGTAGCTATTGTGCTATATAAATGTTTTTTTCATTTTATTGTCAGGTGCTTTGTGGGAAATGTGGTCCCAACCTTTCAAGGACAATCTGCGAGATTACAGACCCTTGGATTGTGTTTTTTGGGCACTTTGGACCCGCAAGAGGAACTTCAGGAAGGAGTTCCTTAATGAATCAGCCGGCTGGAGGAGGCTGCACAACGTCTGGTGAGAAATCCTCCAGAAAAGTTTCTTACTGTGAAGGCAAAATCTTGACTAGGGCCTCCCACTTAGTGTATCCTACCAGGGCTTCATTGTGGTTGGACTCAAATGTCTGAAAGTGGCACTATTGGTTACTATGTACTAGAAAGAGTTTAATCTTTGAAAATGCATCTCTCTGGTTCCCTACAGTGTTTTGTTTTCTCATTTGGGAGTCATTATTGTGTGTTGTGTCTTAATTATTTACTGAATTGGTGTTTTTAAATGCTTTACATATCTGTCTAATAAGTTAAGCCCATCTGCTTGCAGCCAATCTACCAAGGGTTGAGCAAGGGAATAACTTTTTAAGACCTATTCTGAACCTTAAATTGTGTTAGTGGTATTATTGCCAGTGGTAAATGCATATGTGCCACTACTAATAATCCACTTTCCAACAGTTGCAATATTATTTTTTAATAATGACAAACAGCCTTGGCATAGTTAAAAATGAGTAATGGGGCATATGAGAGAGATTAATGATTTCCCTGTCCTATATTCAACATGTTTCAGCTGGTATTGCCAAAGAATCATCCACGACCAACATTGGTTATTGGGAATCTTCTTGTAGCTGTAAAAAAATAGTAGACTAGTGGCATGGTCCTTATACCTTGGTTGTGCAGTTGATTACCTTGTCAATATAATGGTGTCATATATTTGCTATTATGCATTGTGTGTTGGAATATATGGAATCATTTGAACATATATGAAGCAATGAGTATGGGTAACGATTCACTCATTACCCATTCAATATCTTGTGAACTCTGAAACATCCCAGAGACAGGCACACCGATTGCAAACATAAGAACATTTTTCAAATAAGTCACACACGTGCCTTTATGTGCCGGATGATATTGATGCAATAAAACTTAGACTTAAAGGTAAGGTCGCTGAAAAGGAAAAGAGCACTTACTCCTTCATAGAAGCAGCCCAGCCCAGCCCAGCACCCAATTCCGGTGTAATGACTCCTCCATGTTGGAGCATGGATGCCGGAGTTGAATGAATGAATGAACTTATTTATTGTATCAATTAAATAAAATTATTACAAAAGAAACTGGGCACACGCTTTAATCAATCTTAGATAAAACATGATAATTTCATTTAACAAATCTATTAATCATGGCTAAAACATAATCATTGCATTAAACAACTCTAATAGTCACACCATAGACCATGAGCAACAAGCAAAAGGTTTAAACGCTAGTTTGAAGCTGTAATCTACCTCTAGTACTTCACCGAGTCTTTACCTAATAGTTCTTTCACCTAATGTGCGAATTTCGCTAATCTAGCCAGTTCCATTGAAATCTCAATATTGAAGAGAAGTGTCATGGCATCTGTACAAGAACTTATGCCACATTTTAGAAACAGTGGTTTCAGTAAAGTGCAACGTGTGTAATTCAAATGGTGGCATATGCAAACCAAGTGAGCCATGGATTTCTCAAGCTGGTGGCACATTATCCGCAGTACCATGAGTCTCACTGACAAGATTTGCTTTCAAATTGTCTTGTTCAAGGCAGCGTCAAGGTATGGCAGTCTTAATTTATCATGGAAGGAGCTAGCTAGTAACCTGATGTTGCTACTGGAAGAAACTAGGTCCTTCATGTCGTCTTCCTTAGATAATAGTGTAATTTTTGTTTTTTTAATGGATTTTAAAATTCTGGGTTGGTAAATAAAATCCTGCCAATTAGATAGGGCAAGTTCCAGTTCAGTGCAGGTAGTAAGGAAGCCATTTGCCCATGAATTATTGCCTTTCAAAAATATTTCCTCGAACACTGCTTTCATTGTGCTTAATGGTGCAACACAGGCCCCTCAACAATACTGAACAATTGATGCCCAGTGTTCATAACATTGATTGTTGAGCCCGAATTCAAGTCGTACCAAAGTGTTGTGGGCATGGGCGGGGATCTGGAAAATCTGTGTGAATGCCCGGCATTTGGCAAGTTCCAAGGTGTTTATTAACGCCACAGAAAATACTAATTGGCCATATGTGATAGAAGGGAGTAGCTTAGCTCTTATGACCTTTCTGATGGGTTCAGTTGTCGGGCTACCTAATTTGGAATTCAATTTACACAAGGCCTACATCAATGCCTTAGCTTTTGGTTCAATGGATGCAGCATGTGCTGCGGGCTTCCCATTGCTCATAATCCAAATCCCCAAATAGTTGTATTAGGTTGTTGTTGCTATTTTGAAATTGCCCTTTCTCCATTGTTGTTTAAGTTTGTTTGCATACTTCCTGAATATAACAACCTTCATTTTTCATGCGTTTAATCTTAATTCATTTCCAATGTTGTAGATGCTAGGTGCATCCAATGTTCTTTGCATACCCGTTTTGGTATGGTCCATTTGCACCATGTCATCTGCATACTGCATTAAAACAGTCTGATTAACCCAATTTTGGGGGATAACAGATTGGCTTTAGATATTGTTTTGCCGAGATCAGCAATATAAAGATTAAAGAGCACGGCGCCAATGCACAACTTTGTTTTAGCCCTCGGTCTGTGTAAATCTTATTTGTTGCTGAGTTTGTCAATAATTTCACCCGTACCCAAGTTCCGGTGTAAAGGGAAATGATTATTTTCAGCAGCATAGCAAAAAATCCCCCAGTTTAGTTATTTCCACAGCAGCAGGTTCCTGTTAACACAATCAAATGCCACTGAATAGTGCACAAAACATGCAAAAAGTGGAAGCTGATTTTTCTGAGTGGACTGTTCTACCGGATAAGCGAGGGCTAAGGGATTGTCCAGTGTTGATGCTCCTGGCCTGAAGCCAGACTGGTAGGCTGGTAAGATTTCATCATCGGTGGCCCAAATTTGCAGGTCTTGGAAATGGAGGCTGGCATATCCTTTAGCCTCAATATCTAAAAGGGCTATCAGCCTATAATTAGATGGATCTCCAGCTTCACCCTTTTTGTGGATTGGTTGAAGCAAGCAGCCTTCCCAGGCTTCGGGGATTGTTGAATTGGCCCAGCAATACTGTTAAAGTGGCCTGAGTATGGTGCCCCGAAATTCTCAGTCTTCTTTGAAGAGATGTCCAGATAGGCCATTAGGTCCTGGAGCCCCATCCTTTCTGATGTTTTTTAATATTGGTATCACATAGTTTCCTGCAACAAAGATTCAGTTGTTTTATCAGTGGTTGATAGAAAGGTGTTTAATGGACTAGTACTAGTTGAGAGTCGTTGGTGGTGCGGTGGAGTATAATCCAATGGGCTACAGTACAGTGTGGTCATGTAGGGGATCCATGTATGACAGGCGACCCCATTACGCTGGTCATGACCCTGCCCAAACAATTTATTAATGAATGACCAAAATTCAGATTGTCTACTTGGAGTCAACAGGCTGAAAATATGCAGCCATTGCGAGTCCTGCTGTTGCCTTTTATTGTCCCATATGTTTTTTCTATGTATTTTCCTTGCTAGGAGACAGTTTTGAAGACTTTTATAATTTCCCTCTTTCATGTAAATGCGGTTGGCTTGTCTCAAGGCACGCTTGCTTTGTTAGACTTTTCCACAATTGGGTTGAAATTGGCAGCATGCCTTTCTCCGGAATCATGCTGCTGGTTTGTTTTTTTACCTGACAAAAGGCGATACAGCTCCAGCACCAATTTAGTCACATTCTCAGATACATTGACTGCTGTGAAATCTTTGGCAAATGTGGACCAATTGCTTTTCCAGCTTGACAGAATAGCTGTGTCTATTTTTTCTCATTTCAATCTTCTCAGAGGTGTGTGTTTTTCCTCACAGTTGGACAGACCCAGAAGGGGGATATACGGAAGGCTGGCCTTTTGCAGCGTGTTAACTATGGCCAGAGAAAGATGATCACTGGTCTGCAGCACTGGATTTCGAAATTCTGTCTCTTGTTCATGCAGGTGATTGCACATGAAGAGGTAGTCAATCAAAGATTTACTTTTTCCCAGTAGATCTTTATTCATGGCGGAATTGGGAGATTGTGACACTTGTATTGACGTTAGTCTGTACGTATTTTGAAATGTGTTCAATAAAGTCCCAGTGTGATCCTTCTGTGATGATACGTCTCTTACTGTCCCCAGGTTTTGGGTATTAAAATCCCCGGCCAATGCATTCCCACTGTTCAGGTGGCAGCTTAACAACTCTTCAAGGGTATCCACCAGGACCCTCATCTCGCAGTATCTTGGTGTTTCCTTACAGTGAAAGTACACATTCAGGAGTAGAATTGTTAATGGACTGCCATTCAATTTCAGGCCCTGCAGATGAATAGCTTGAAACATATCTGAGTTTAAGGAAAAGGTTGCTTTCATATTGCTGACAACTCATAAATATATAGATAAACTCCCAGATGGCCTTCCAAATATATTATATTTTTTTGCTGGTTGTTGAAATTCAGTGAAACTTGGAATGAACACTGGAGCCAGCAACTAAGTCTCTTGGAGACACAGCAGATCCCAAGTCTATAGAAATTCGAATGCGGCCCTGTTCTGCAGAGTGGTGTTTAATCCATACACATTCCATGAGATTACTTTCATGGTGTTATTCATTCCGCTCCCCAAAAAGTAATTTCTTATTATGCTAGGAGCAGTTTGGTTTTCAACGTGTGCACGCCATTGCAGTTCCATCTTTGGATTTCTATGTTGGTCAATATTTCCAAATCTATGATCTTGCAAACTGTTTGATTAGAATTAGGTGAAATATGTACTCTTAAATTAGGAAATGCTTTAGTACAAGGCACTGGATTTCTCCCTCTTAACATGGACTTTTTTAGAGTTGATGTCAATTTGTCATTAGATCTGCCTCCTAGCGTATGTGGGTATCTCTCCTCTTTTGGTATATGTACAGAGATCCCCCTTTTCGCTAATTGGTCTCTTGCTTTCATGATTTTTTGTGCTATCAAGTTGTTTTCCCATTTTTATATTGTTGACTCTTGTTGTATTGCTACCCAGTACCTTAAATTGTACTTGAGTGAGGTCTTCAGTCGCAATGGAGGAGAGCTCTGGGATATGACGGAGGATTTGTAGGATGTTAGACCTGTTTAATATGTCAGAGCTTCCACAAGATATATATATGGGTGTAAAGATTATGATGTTTTTCTATGATTCCCTTTGCCAATTCTCATTGATCTGGCAATACTCACAAGTTTAGTTTGTAGTTGGTTTAGATATTAATGTTTTGCTTGACTGGCCATTTCCTGGCCTGACACCAGGTTTATCCTTTTGAAAAATTGGATAAAGTTTCTGAGACTCTGGGAAACTTTGTGCAAGGGCCTTCTTTGAGTTTGTTTTTTACCCCAGGTGCCATATAGTACAGCTAGGCCAAGCTGCAATTCCTTTGCGCGACCACGTTGTTTGATGTTTTTTGCTTGCTTCTACTTGCGTTTTTTTTGCTCTAATACATAATATTTTTGCATGGTTCTGTGTCTTCTTCCACATTGTCTGTCCAGTTGGTGGTACTATGCAGAGTGTTGCCCATAACAATTTCCTCGTGTTTAGATGTGTTTTGACACATTGCTGATGCCAACTGCGAGGATATCGGAGATGTGTCCAGCCCTAAAATTATTTTTCCGGCTTGAGTCTTGTTATGCGCAGGTGTCTTGGCTTCTGAACTTAAGTTTTGCAGGATATGGTTTGCGTTCTTCCTTGTAGTTTGGTGGGGCAGAGTGGGAGGGCTGGCGGCCCCAGCTTTAGTGCTCTTTCAGCTGTGCTTTGATTTAGCTGGTCTGTAGTCTTTGATTGTATTTGTTTAAGTACTATGATAATTAATGTTAAAACTTCTGGAAGAGAGCTAAGCTTCTCCACAATGGGAAGGCAAGAGCACCTAGCAGTTGGCTGCAGCTTCAGTGATTCCAAATTTCCAGCTTGATTATCTATTTTGGCTCCAATATTAATCATGGCTATTGCGATGTTCTGCATTGTATAAATTTGAATTTACAATTTTTGAGTTTGCCAAGTAAGCGCGTTGATGGCTGTCGTTAGTGTGGAATTAATTGAGGATAACAAAGAATTTTGATTGTGGCAACCGCTTTGAGTTGTACACTTTGTTTCAGCGGTTAAGTGTTGAATATTATGTTCCTCCAAGAAGCTGTTCTCCCTCCACACCATTCCCAGCAAGAGTGAGCTTTGCTCAAAGGTGAGGAGTTTAAGCGCTGATGGGCTTCATGACTGGGGCAGGTTGTGCTGAGGACTTCTGCCTCCTGCCTGTGGAGTCACCATATTCTCCCCATATGTCTGTTGTCTATCCCTATTTGGGGGCTCCAGTGCTGAGGATATTTCTAGGACTTCCAAGTTTCCTTGACCTGGTACATCTTTTCTCCTTTCCTGGGGCTCAGGGCTGAAGATATTTCAAAGACTCCCGGGTTTCCTTGCCCTAATGCTTCTTGCCTCTTTTCTTGGAACAAACGAGGATCTACTCCTTTGTTCACGAGGGGGGGCATGGTTCCCATCAGCTGGTTTCTCAGTACACTGTGTCTTTGGTTCTTGACTCGGGCTCAGGCCATCTTTAGCTAGTTGCCTTGCCTGCTTAGATACATTACTGCAAGACTCTCCTTTCTCCAATATTCTTTGTCCAGATGGTATTGGTGTAAAAAAGTTGCAAGTTGCCATACCATTTGGGTTGGGGTTTACATTTGAGTTTGAGTGCACAATAGAGGTGGACTCTAACTGTGCTTGGACCTTGTTTATCGGCTTTGTCCTACTGCCGGTGCCAGTGTTAGTTATTTTGCCCATTTTAGTGCCTAGCTTACTCTTTGTCATTTCCCTCCTTTGTCCTGCATGAGATTGTTTCAGATTACCTCTTTCAATCCTGTCCCCAAGTTTATAGGGTCATTTGTACATCAATTTCCAAATATGTGCCAGGAATTTGTGCACTTTATGAGTGGTTGCACTTCCCTTAATTACTCAGTTTTCTCTAATTTCCCTACTGTCCACAGTGTTATCTGATGTTATTTAAGATAAATGAGGTGGGCAGATGAGAAGGCAGGCTGTTTAGTTGATAGGCTGAATATTATTATTATCATTGTTCTGTCACTGCGGAACCAAACGCTTTTGTTAGTCTTTCTGACCCGGTCTCAGACCATGGTCCCAATGTGTGACTTATACCTTAGATGTTACAGGAACTATATAGCCTACCTTTATGTCTTTTGGTGTCCTTTGATATCCTTTTGACACCCTTCTTTTACCCTTCTTTTGCCTTTCCTTTATATCCAGAGGGGGTGAACCCCAGTGCCCCACTGATCAAAAGTGATAGTTGAGTAGGCGTATATTTCGTTTCTTTCTTTTTTCCTTCTCATTCTCCTATGCTGCCCAACTGAGTTGACTGGGGCAGGGGTGGGCAGCGTTGACCAGTTCACTGTGCTCTGTGCCACTCTGCCATATGAGCCACAGCGACAATGGAATAGGCTCACACCGGGCCACTAATCTTTCTCCTCATGAAGCCTGTGGCTGGAAGACTGTGATTCAAGCCACTGCTCTGTGCCTACTCTCACACTCACAGCAACTGCCTACCACTCCTTCGCTAACTCCAAGCCCTCCAAGACTCTCAAGCGCTGCAGTGAAAAGAAGCAGGCAGAGAGACAGGGGGGCAGGAAAACAAGAGGCGGAGAGGAAATAGCAGTGGGCAGAGCAGGAAGGCATGTGGGGGCAGGCAAACAAGCAAGCAAGTCAGCAAGTGGGCAGTCATGTCACACCGCACTGTGCCACACATACAGTCACAATCGTCACCCGGAACGGTGGCCGCAAACCGCACCCAAGGTAAATATGCTCACTGTGAGCTTACTGGGCCTCCATGACAGAAGGGGGATGGGTGGTCTGGGGGACAGCCGAGCATTGCGAGGTCTGCCCCCCGGGCAGATTTGGGAGGGCGAGGGGGCGAGCAAGGAGCAGTGATTTTGTGGCTTTGGGCTGCCTTGGGAGTAGCCCAAAGGCAGCCTAATTTTGAAAGGTAGCCCAAAGATTTATATAGGGGGTTAGCGCTGGCCCAGCCACCATTTTAGGTTCTAGTGACCTAGTGGCTGGGAGCGCAGTAGTCAGGTTTTTCTGGCAGGCTTGGCAGCGGTTTTGCTGTCGGTGGTTTCAGCGTTTTTGGAGTTGAAGAGAATGGCTGGCGAACACTTTTGCGTTTTGGAGGCCATCCACCAGCTTAGTGAGGCAGGGCGGATGGACCTCTTGGTGAGCCTTTCCGGGCTGGGCCCGCCCGGCGAGGCACGCGTCAGCTGGCGTGGCGGCAGCTGTTTTGGCCTGTTCGCCACCACGCAAGACGGCCCGGGTGCAGGTGAGGAGCCAGGGCCCCGCGGATGCCGGGGTCGTGGCCCTGGTTGTAGTTAATAATGGGGAAGGGAGCTGGGCTGCGGGCGGGAGGAAGGCAGACGGGGGAGCGCCATCGGCGCCCCCGCAGACTGTGCAGCCGTGCTTTGAACGCCCCGGTCCATCGGGGGCGGTCGGGTGCAGGTATTGGGGGTGGTTGAAGGGCGATGGGAGGGAGAGCACGGTGGGTTGAGGCAGGATGAGAGGGCGTCTGTGTGGGTGGCCGGGGGCACGGGGGAAGAGGAGCGGTACGGGGCTGGGGGAGGAGCGAGGAGCGTCTCCCCACCTCAGGGAATTGAGGTTTCTGGCTGCTCCGATCACTTGGGAGTGGCCAGGAAGGGGCCTGGGGGGCCTGGGAAGAAGAGGGCGGGGGCAAAGAAGCCAAGGGGCAGAGGGGGGCAGGTATGGACGTGGCAGGGGGGTAAGGGGGGCGTGTGGGGCGGCAGGAGAGCCCATCCCTACCCTGGGGAGTTTTGACAAGGGAGAAACGTGGGAGGCAGGAGTTTGCTGGGGGAAAGGCAAGGGAGAGTCAGGGGTCTTTGTGGGTCAAAGGTGGATGGGGGGCTGATTTGACGGCTGAGGAGCAGAAGGTGGTACAGGGGGGAGGAGAGGGGATAAGGTGTTGAGGGGTTTGGGGGAGTTGGGGCCGGCCAGGAAGCAGTGGAGGGTATGTCCCACTGCTTTTGGATTCTGATGACAGTGGAAGGGATGGGTAGGGGCTGGATGCTTTTGAGTCTTGGCCGGAAGGGGTGCAGGAGACGCTGGGGAGTGTGGGGGCGCGGCTCAGAGAGACGTGGTGGCGGGCCCCTCATGGCGGGGGAGGAGTTGGTGGTTGTCAGAGAGAGGGCAGGGGGTGGACAGGATTGGGGTGTTGGGGGGACTATTAGGATGAGGGAGAGCCGGGTTTGGGGGTCTGGCGTGGAGCGAGGATGAGGAGGGAGAGGGTGGAGAAGGGGGTCAGGAGGCAGTTGGTGGTGAGTGGGCGGTAGGCACACGGGGGCAGGGGGCAGTGTAGAGGCGGTGGCGAGGATCAGCTTGAGGGACCCAGCAAACCAGACCTACCTTTTCTGTTTCAGGAGGACGTCCGCCAAGGGGTTCCAGACTTGGCAGGGCTAGGGACGGCCCCTCTGCGCCAAGGTGAAGGAAGGGCTGGGCCTCCCGCTGCTTGCCCAGGACAAGTTGGGCATCCCGTTGCAGCCAGCAGAAGTAGGCCTGTGGCGGGCTCGCCGACCCCTACACTCACAGGGCCACCACGGCTTGGGGAGCACCACCAGAGGAGGAGCGCCGCATCGGATGTTTTTGCTGGTTTAGGAGGGGTGCATGAGGTGGTTGTGGTGTCAGGCAGAGTGCAGTCGGCGCCGCTGAACGTACAGGTTTATGTGCATGGCAGGGTGCAGTCACTTGAGGATGATGATAGCTTGGAGGAAGGAGAGCTGAGGGATGGTGACGGTGGTGGGGGGACGAATATCAGTGTTGGTAGTGTTTTGCAGGTGTCACAGAGCCCGCGGGAAAGGACGGCCCGGACATCTTACTGGGAGGCGAGGACGGCATCCCTGGATCGGAGCGGTGAGGGGGAGGTTGGGAATTGGGGGATCGTCTGAGGAAGGGGAAGTATGTGGTGGACAAAGGAGTGGGCCCCGATGATGGGTTGGTGGGGCCTGGTGGGAAGGTGCTGGAGGACGACCACAGGAAGGCAGGTGCGGGGCCCTCGGGGTCGGGACCGGAGGGCGCCGGGTGTGGCAGTGTTGGTGCAGCAAGCGGGACGGGTACGGCAGGTGATGGGGCGGCCGGGGAAGTGGCAGCAAAGCAGGAGAGTAAAGAACTTAAGATTAAGCGGCTGCCTTATATGGGGGTTACGAAGCCGTTGGGGGCGCATTTGATGATGTCTACTAAGGAGCACATTTGGAAGGGGGAGTATGTAGAGTTGCTGAAACTTTTACAATGGGAAGTGAGGGCAAAAGAGGATTCCAAGGTGGAGGATTATGAACTCAGAAGAGGCCGAAGGTGCCTCTCACTATTGAAAATTGGACAGCGCCTTTTTAATCTTCGCTAGCGTTTATGGTGAAAAGTTTCACGAGCGTTCGGTGTATAAATAAATGAACGTCTCTTGGAAAGCTCAGATTACGGGGGTTGGGGATGCGTGGGCTCAGTACAACGAGGAGTTTAGGGCCCGGATGGCGTGGGACCCGAGGCTAAATGGGGGTTCTGGACTCCGATTTATGGCACCACCCTATGGGGCTTGCGGGGTCAGGTAAGACCATTTTTACGGCAAGCGGGCTGCCCATTATTTACCAGCCCTTTCAGGGCTGCCCCACCCGTGGAGGGGTGGGTGCAGGGGCCAAAACCCAGTCATCCACAGGGTCCTGTTGGGACTACAATAAAGGGGCATCCGCTAGAGAACACTGCCGCTTTCAGCATGAATGCTCGGGTTGCGGAAAGTACGGGCACCCCTTAGTTCGATGTTGGGGTGCCTCAGGGCAGCAACAAGGAGGTCAGCAAGGGCAGGCTGGGGGCGTTCGCTCGGGGAACCCCCAGCAGTCTGGAGGTGATAGAGGAGATAAGGGGTCTGGACCAAAGGGCTCGTACTCCAGTTAAGGTGGATCATTTGGTAGCGGCCCTGCAGGACTACCCGGATAAAGGAACTCTAGATCGGTTACGGACCGGGTTTTTGGAATGATTTCGTTTGGGTTATGAGGGGCCACGGCTTCAGAGATGGGCCGACAATTTGAGGTCTGCCAGGGAGCACCTGGAGGTAGTGCAGGGCAAATTGGATAAAGAAGTCAGTGAGGGCCGAATGGCAGGCCCCTTTGCAGACTGGCCGTTGGAGGATTAGATTGTGCCCCCCATTGGGGTGGTGCTGAAGAAGGAGGCGCGGCAGTTTAAACTCATTCAACATTTGTCGTGGCCTTAAGGGGGCTCAGTAAATGATTACCTTAATGAGCAGGAGACCACGGTGTCTTACTCATCGGTTGATGCCGCCATGGCCTTGGTGGTGGATGCGGGCGCAACGGCGAAAATGGCAAAGTGCAACATCAATTCGGCTTTCCGGCTGCTTCCGGTTCACCCAGACGATTGGCCCCTACTGGGGATCCAGTTTAACGGCAGCTGGTACGTGGACAAGGCATTGCTGATGGGCTGCTCGATGTCTTGCACGCTTTTTGAGTGTTTCAGTACGTTCCTGCAATGGTTTTTCATGGAATGGATGGGTCTCCAAAGAGTAACTCACTACCTGGATGACTTTTTCTTGGTTGGGGCCCCAGAATCGACGGACTGCCAGGTGGCGCTGGACAGATTTCAGGAGCTCATGGAGGACTTGGGGATGCCATTGGCACCGGAGAAGACAGTGGGGCCAGGCACAGCGCTTTCATTCTTGGACATTGAGCTGGACTCAGTGGCGATGGAGGCCCATTTACCAGCGGAAAAGAAGCAGCAGATGTTGGGGCTGCTGGAGGTCATGTTGGCAAGGCATAAAGTCACGGTCTTGGAGATACAGGTGCTGTTGGGTCACCTCAATTTTGCTTGCAGAGTGGTGCGAGTGGGTCGGACGTTTTGTAGGAGATTGGACAGGGACTTGGCGGGTGGAGGCCACCGTATCACCACGTGCGGCTGTCTGCGGGCATTCGCGAAGACCTGCGGATCTGGCAATTTTTTCTGCAGAATTTCAATGGTGTCCCCATGCAGAGGGGGGATGATCTGGTCTGGGATGTCCATATTTTTTCGGACGCGGCAGAGAGCGATGGTTTTGGGCTCTACTGGCCAGGGCGGAGGTGTGCGGAGAAGTGGCCCCAGAGTGGGCGGGGAAGGGAGGAGCATTGCGTTCTTGGAGCTTTTCCCTCTGGTGGTGGCGGTCTCGCATTTGGAGGGATGTGCTGACCCACAGAGGAGTGACCTTTCATGTGGATAACTTGGGGGTGGTGCAGGTGGTGAATCGCCAGTCTGCCAGGCAATTACAGGTGCTGAAACTACTGAGGATGTTTGGGTTGAGTTGCCTGCGCCATGACATTGCTTTTCGCTCGGTGCATGTGCCTGGAGTCAATAATGAGATAGCAGATGCTTTGTCTCATTCGCAGTGGGGGAGATTCCGTGGGTTAGCCAAGGATGCGGAGCGAGACCCAACATGCATCCCACCGCAACTGTGGTACGTAGGCAACACAGGGTGTTGCAGGTGGCTCTAGGGTCCTTGGCGGAGTCGAGAGGGCAACGTATGTTTCGGCATGGGGGAGTTTGTGGCATCCCGGGCACGATGGCGGGCTCCGGGACAAAGAGGGCAGGAGGATGTTACAGTTTATCCTGTTGCTCATTGAGAAAGGGCTCACGCAGATCACAATAGCGGGCAAGCTGCTGGGGATTGCCTTCATGGGAAAACTCTTATGGGGATATGCCCCGTCTGCAGGCAAGCTCGGGTCATCGATGCTTGAAGGGTGGGCCCGGGAGTGTGGAAAGTTGGGGCGGGTTCGGAAACTCTTGTCGTGGGCCTTGTTGGGGAGGGTAGTGGGAGCCTTGCCTTTTGTCTGCAGGGATGCTGGGAAGGCTTGCTTGTTCACTACATATTTATGAGAACTTAATGGCAGAGCAAGGTGTAACCGTATCTTCGTATTTATTTGAATCTTTATAAGATGTATCATCCGTGGCCCGGGCAATGATCAAACCTTTCTAGTATGGCACTTGCTTTTAATCTCCTTGCACCTTTAAATCAGTAGATCCGTGTAAACAGTGCATTTGTGAGCCCTCCCTTTATTTTTAGCCTTGTAACATTAGAGTATTTGTTACAATATCGCAGGACTATCGCCGTCTCCTATTGTCTCACAACACACTCAGGAGACTTGTGGCTGCATATAATCGTTATACTTGGTTGTCCTCTTTTTACTCCTATTACTTTGACAATGATGTTAGTATATCGCGAGACTTCCACCGCCTTCCTCCGTTTAAAAACATGCCCAATGGCGCATTACGGCGTTTGGAATTATACGGTCCTGTGGGAGTTGACTATGATCCGTACTTAATACGAGGCTGATGTGAGTAGCTGTATACCTTCGGTACACGTTGTACATGCTCACGCGTTTAGGACATTGTTTTTTATATTGTATGTCACTGTGCTGCGCTGGTCGACATGTTTATATGTTTAGCATTTCGTTTACGGATTACATCTAAGTATCAGTATAGTGATTAATTTTCGTTCATTGTATAAGCGTTTACATATTTAGAATACTTGATATGGATCAACTTATGTAGACAGCCACCCTCCTTCTGACGACTGTACCTTAAACTTACCAACTTTTTTGCGGGGTAACAATTGTCTTTTTGCCTCACGTCTCTTCGTTCGCTTATATTTTATTCCTATTATCCGTGTACATCTGGGATAATGCTATGCACGAATATCAAACATCTACTCGTGTGTAAATACATAGAATATGCTCGATGAGCACAGATTCATGGAGGTGGCCGTCCAATAGTTGCACTGGCTCACTTATATTATATTGATAATGCCTTGTTTTCACAACCTTTTCTGCACGTGTACCTGTTTTCTGGGAACTTCGGTTTGTAGATTTCAGCGGGCTCTTTTCTCTTCCAGGCTGTCTGATGTTATGATTTGCAGCCCACCTCTACCTTGCTCATCAATATAAAATAACCGAAAGCAGTTACATGAAGCTATAGAATAGGATTACATACTTTATCTCCAGGTGGGTTCCTCGTATAAAAAAACATATATTTAGGACTTTATTGTACTTAGAGGATATACAAGGCTTTTTATTACATCTTTTTTCTTCTGTTGCTATTTATTATTTCAGTCGAATGAAAGCTTACAAGTTACCTGTTGGGATTTGTGACATCGTCTTCCTAGCACATTTTTTTGGATATTTATAGAGACTCCAACAGTATAACCATAGGTAGGACTTTCATATCTCTTGCAAACACAACTGGTACATCCACCCATTTCATATATCAGCTTATTGGGGACATTTTTTCCTTTTAGATATTGACAACATCTCTGAGTTACCTTTCTACGTGGTTCATACCAGTGACTCAGTTCTTTGGGAACTAAGCAGCAGTATTGATGGCTTTTTAAGTGTAAGTAATTGGGCATCTACTATGTATCTTTTTGAATGTCAACTGCTAAAAGTATTTACTTGGTCTTCTGACCCCGTTCTTCTGAACCTTTCAGTAGTGTATGTCACTCTATTAGACCAGAGAGTGTGATGAATTAATTCTCTAATGTTTCCGTCTAGTTCTGTATTGATTTAGGTTCAAGTACCTCTACCAGAGATTTTGGTTGTGTTGTGTCACATGTTGAGCTTAAATGTCTAGAAATAGTTTTTTAATTATGTACATATGGTTGGTATATTAGCCTGGGATTTTTTTCTGCTTCTAGCATTTCTTTGGTGACAGTATATATATTTTTTCACTAAATTTTTTAGGTCCCCTGTACTTGTGGGTTTCTTGACTGACTGGAAGAGGTCCTGAGGAAGGTGGCCGTGAGCCGCCAAAACGCGCGTCGACCATAGTGCGGGGTCTCACACTCAGTTTTGAGACTCGTAGTTGTCAGGGTTTCCCCTGCTGATTAATAATCAGATTCCTTTTTCAGACGTTGTGGATGTGTATGCAATGAGAGTATGAATGTGTAAGGTTGATGTGTTTGGCTGTGTGACATCAGGGGCATATGTATTGTTATAAACTGTTTTTCTCACGTATAATCATTGTTACCTTATTTTGTCTTTTTTGTATGAACCATGAAATTATCCTTTGATATTTGTATATTGTGATTACATGTGTTTTTACCTGAACGAATATATATAAAATTGAAAGCAATGCTCAAAACAGAAACATAATAAAAATGTTCAATATATTTTTGAATAAAATAAATAGTTTGCCTTGTATCTGTCAACTCTGATATAAATTATGCGATGTGTACTTGTTTGTAATATTGTGGCCCTTGAGGGAACTTCTTGTCGTATTTTGCTTGTTCACTACCTTAATGGTGTGGATGTTCGTGGGGGCTTTTCGGGTGTCTGAATTGCTGGGGTCTAGAGGGGGTGCTGGGATATTGTGTTCAGAAGTTGCTTTCGGGGGGGAGGAGGTACTCCTTTGCTTGCGGAAGTCTAAAACAGACCAGAGGAGTGTCAGGAAGTGGGTATCGTTGGGGAAGGTGGACTTGGCGGAGGTATGCCCGGTACGGTGGGGGTTGCAATTGCGGGCAAGGGAGCTGGCGGAAGGATTGGTCTTTCGGCACGCGGATGGGCGGGCAGTTACGGGATCGCAGCTGTTGGCAGTATTGCGGAAAACATTGGCTCGGCTGGGGGTGGATGGGAGGAGATATTGCACACATTCCTTTCGGATTGGTGCAGCATCAGAGGCGCACAGACGGGGATGGGGGCGAGGGGACATCATGCGCTTGGGCAGGTGGTCGTACGATTGCTATAGACGATATGTGTGCCGCGATGCTAGCCAATAAGGGGCAGTTGTTTATATGGCCTGTGTACTTATCCTTGTTTCTCATTTCAGGTTCTGTGGCTGGTCCCCTCGCCTGTGATATGGCTGTGTGGATAGTGGGCCACTCATTTGTAAAGCGGGCCCAGCTGCAAGCCTGGGATAAATATTTTGGGAAAATGTGGGGTTTAATCCTGCTGTTTTTAAAGTCCATTGGTTTGGGAGAGAGGGTATACGGTGGAACGAGTTGGTTGGAATGCTTAACGGGTTGTTGGTAGCGGGTAGAAGTCCGGATGTGCTGGTCATCCACTTAGGTGAGCACAACATGGTTAGGGAGACGGGATTGGTTTTGATAAGGGCCATGAAAAAGGACTTGGAGGAAATTAAAAGGCAGTGGTCCGGGTGTACGCTGGACTGGACTGAATTTGTTCCGCGGAGGGTATGGAGAGGGGCGGTGAAACCTCAGGAGGTGGATGAGGCCAGAAGGAAGGTCAATGTGGAGATAGTACATTTCTGTAGGCACTTGGGGTTTTCTCAGGTTTGGCATCGGGACATTAGGTACCATGCGCCGGAGTTGTTTTGGGGCAACGGGGTTCACCTTTCCCGCATGGGCATGGACTGTTGGAATTAAGGGAGGTCTTGTCCAGGTTGTTGGGTGTGTATCGGGAGTGAGGAACACGGGGTGAGGTGTGTTGGGGGGACAGTGAAAGTGAGACCGGGGGCAGGAAATGGTGGAGGCGGTGTAATCACCTACCCTTCCGCCTTTTCCTGGGTGGCGGAGTTGTTTTTGAAGTTGGCCAAGTTTGGCTGGAGTTTGGTAGTTTATTGTTAAGTTTGGGGAGTTGGTGAACAGGAGCGGGGAAAGGTTAAGCAGTTTGGAAGTTTACATTAGAGGGTCGTTAGTTATAGTTGCAGGAAGGCAGATAGGATTGTCGGTATTCGGAGGGTAGGAGTTCTAATGTTATATGATAAGATTGTGTATTATTTAATGTATTGGAAGTTATATATTGTATTTTGCAGGGTGTTTTTTTTTATCATGTGGGGATCGTAGGGGTGGGGGAGGAAATGTCAAGGGGTCAGGTAATTCGATGTTTAGAGAGGTTTTAGTTGTGTAATGCAAAGTGCCAGTTTTAATAAAGTGTGATGTGCACCTGTTTCAATAAAGTGGCACACAAATGGTTGTCTGTGTCGCTTGCCCCCCTTCCTCCCTCCCAAGGGGGTGCTGCGATGCGGCAATGCTGTGGCTGGCGGCATGAAATGGAAGTGGGCTGGCGCTCAAGCATGGGACCAACTGTAGCGTTTCCCCTCGCTCCCTTCAGCAGGGGAACTCCAGGCTTCGCATACAACATGAACAGCGGAAATGCTGAAATGCCAGACTCAGCTCCCCCACTAATTTGTTAGCTCGCCCACAACACCCAATTGACGTCGGAGTTCCCTTTTTCACTTTGGCAGCACATGTCGTGCCAGCACACGGAAAATATGCTCATATGGGGTAGCGCGCAACTGGTACATGGTGGTTATATTGGAAAAGGAAGTATTATGTGGACTACTCTGAGGGGCAATCTGCTTATCTCTCGTTCAATATCTTGTGAATATCACAGAGCATGTACAACCATTGCAAACATGATGACATTATTCAAATAGGTCACTGCGGTAATGTATTGCCAGCATGCATACCCTGTCATAATTGGGACCAAATAGGATAAAATTCAATGCATGAGTATGAAGAGAATCTTCCAACTACCTCCACACACACGGAATCCACTGGTCTGCTTTAAATTCGACGTAATATCAGAAAGACTTGAATGTATTTCAGCACATGCAAAATCTTTTTTTCTGGATAATCAAAGCTCCCGAAAAATCAATGAAAATGGTTTTAAAATCTATCTTTTATCAGGGAGCAACCCATGGCATAACTACTTGAATAGAGCTGCAGAAAAGTTATACCAGGTCAACGAAAATTGGGGCAGAGACTAGATCCCTTACACTGCTATTAAATCCCCCATAAAAAAGCAGCTCTACCATCTGTCAAGGGCAACAGATATCAAGGCCTTGAGTTGTTGATCAATCTGATATGCTGTGGCCCAGCCATACATTCAACATCAAAGGACACCTATGGTTAAGGAGTGTGTTGAAACTCCTGAATTCTTGGAAGCCACGTCATATTTGGCAAAATTTGGCAACAACAGACAACCTGGACTGTGACACAAGGACCTAATACCTTGTCTCAGGGTGTAGCCTACTGCTCAAACCGATAAAAGTCCCAAGGAACGTAATTAAAGGCCATATACTGCTTGAGGTCGAATTTATCCATGCCGGATGAATTAAAAGAACTGATTTTTTTTTACTGTAGATGAATATACCCTTTTTTAATAGCACGTTTTTATTTTGACAGTTCTCTTTTATCTATGTAATGATTTTTATTTAATCACACAATAAATTAATTAATTCATTCATGTGTTCATTCAGCCAGTCACTCATGTGCCTTAATATGCCCAATCATATCAATGCTATAAAACCTAGGGGTATATTCACAAGAACGTGTGATAAATGCCGCAAGAGTAGCATAACACAACTTTCAACATCGCAGGAAAATAACCTTGTGTCAACGTGGAATTCACAACGAGGCGGTAGCTTATGATAGACACCAATAGCGCATCAAAATCAATGCCACGCCGCAAAAATGCGATATGCGAATGCTAAAGAACATGCGATGAGGCCAACTGCGGTACAAAAAGTAGCGAAATCCAGCCACAGGCCAGCAAATCCCACGCGTCTGGTGGGACAATGCACCAGAAAAACCACAGAAAAAACACACCAGAAACAAGCCATAGCACGTAGCAACATGGAAGCACCCTGACCCAGCGCAGAGGCCACGTCGAACCCCACAACCCCAACAGACTATCAGCTAGGAACAACGAGGTCGGGGAAGGCCAAGGAGAAGAGAGAGAGGAAGATGTGGTGCAGACTGCAGGAAAACAAGACCAGAGTCACAGTGGTCACAGAACACTACCAGCAACTGACCCACTAGCAGACCACTGGGAATGCAATTGGAGTGCTGAGGAGGCCAATCGAGGAGGGCCATAGGTGCCGGCATGACGTGACAACATAAAGCAGGCATAAACCCGCTGCCAACAGGAAGGCAGCAACAGCGACAGGTGGTGGCAGTCCAATGCCACAGGAGAAGCTGGAGGAAACCCATGCCACAGCCATTAGTGTGGAGACTGTGCAAGGAATAGGGAGTAAGGACACAGCTCGAGAGGGCCTGACACAACATCAACAGGGAGTGCAAAAAACAGGGACTGGGAGGATGGGGGAGATGGGCACAATGGCATACATGTACAATGAGGTGTAGCACACTGCACACCCACAATTACCCAAGATCATGTGCCAGATCCCCTTGGCACACTTTATCACCCACACATAGCAATAACAGCACACCCACATTGACGACAACGTGGTACAATGTCCATAGCCAACACTGCAGAACAGGGGACACAACTGGCTCCGCACATGCACAGAAACATGCCTACTACATCTGTCAGAGCTGGAAACTGTGAAATGGAAATGTTCGCAAACGACCTCACATCCTTCAGGTAGTCCCAATGTACACTGTCCCGCAGAAGAATCAAGCACCCCCCAAACAGTCACAATGTACATTGCCATACAGTCTGCATGCAAACCAGCACGGTGACTTGTGGTGCAGTCAGATGGGCCATGTGACCTGAGCGGGTCCTCATCGATGTCCGGGGTGTATGTTGTGGAGGGTTGCGGGGGACAGTGGAAGGTGTCTCCAGGGCATGATGCAGAAGGTTTGATTTTATCTGGAAGCAGCAAATAGTGGGGAAGAAAGCGCAAGCCTCGTTTCCACCACCAATTCGGTATCAGCTACACGAGAATGAAAACTAGCCCCTAGTCCATAGACTCAGACGCCACCAATGTACAACCAGTGAGTGTCCATGAATGTGGGGGAACAGACTTAGTGGCACCGGGGCTAAGAAGGGATGCAGTCTGCGATGATGCTGGTACACTTATACGAACTCCGTCATAGCTAAATCAAGACTCAGTCCCAAGTGTGTGACCTACTGGACCGCAGTGTAGGCCGGAGGTAGCGGTCAGCAGTGGCTCACAGCCACGTGTCCTTGGCTCACGATGCACAGAGTTAGTGACACCAGGGCAGTTGTCGGTAGTGTCCGATCACCTCTGTAAAGATGATCATTCCTTTAGTAAGATGCAACGCGTCATCCTCTTATGCCTCTCCTTGGTTGCAATGATATGTTATCAGCCTTTGCATAATCAATGTTCAATGTTCAGATCCAAATCTGTGACCTACTCGAGTGCAGCCTACGCCGAGTGCATTGTAGGCCGGAGGCAGCGGTCAGCACGGGCCATTCACCGAGTGTCGCTGGCATACATGTGTGGCGCCACCTAGTTCAGGTTCAGTGGCACCACGTGTTCAGTCACCTCCGTGACTGTGGCCCGGTATTCGACCGGACTGAGCCGCATCTTCCTCTTACTCCTCTCTGTGCGACCACTGGTGTGGACTCTGCCATTTGTGATTCGCGACTAGGTGCTGGACGTGAGACCTACTGGTCCACAGGGTAGTCCTGGTTCTTCAGCCACGTGTCGCTGGCTGGCGCTGAACAAGTTTTGTGGCATCACGTGTCGCCGGCTGGCATTGAACAGGGTTTGCCGAGCCCTCGAGAAAGCCTGGCGCAGAGACCCTACACCGAACAACATGACTGCCCTCAAGCTCGCCACCCGAAAACACCACCAACTGATCCACGCCACCACGAAAACTGCATTCAAGGAACGACTGGACAACAACGCCCACAACAGCAAGGAACTCTTCAACATCGTCAAAGACCTCTCCAACCCAACGCCGGAAACAACAACATCACCCCTTCGCAAGACCTCTGCAACTCCCTCGCCTCCTACTTCCACAACAAGATCGCAGACATAAACAACAGCTTCAGCTCTCAACCGACGCACGCCACGACTGAACCACCGCCCCCCACCACCACCCTCCGTGCCTGGACCCCGATCAGCACCGAAGACACCATCCGCAAAATGATCTCGATCCACTCCGGATCTCCGACCGACCCCTGCCCTCACCACGTCTTCAACAAGGCCGACACTGTCATCGCACCCCACCTCCGGTACACCATCAACACCTCCTTCGACACCGCTTCCTTCCCGGAGAGCTGGAAGCACGCCGAACTCAGCGCTCTACTAAAGAAGCCATCAGCCGACCCCACCGGCCTCAAGAACTACCGCCCCATCTCGCTGCTCCCGTTTCCTGCAAAAGTCATCGAGAAGACCGTCAACAAGCAGCTGGCCGCCTTCCTCGAGACGAACGGATCCCTCGACCCCTCGCAGTCTGGCTTCCTCGCAGTCTGGAGAAACAGCGGCCCTCATCCTCCTAGACCTCTCCGCGGCCTTCGACACTGTCTGCCACCGCACCCTAGTGCAGCGCCTCAGCAACGTCGGAATCCAGGAGAAGGCACTGGAAAGGATCACCTTGTTCCTCGCCGGAAGGACACAGAGAGTCCGCCTCGCCCCGTTCAAATCAGAAGCCACCGGCGTTCCTCAAGGCTCCTCGCTCAGCCCAACCCTCTTCAACGTCTACATGAGCCCCCTCACAGCCATCGCAGGCCAACACAACCTCAACATCATCTCCTATGCCGATGACACCCAGATGATCCTCTCCCTCACCAACGACCCTGCCACCGCCAGAGCCAACCTACACGAATGGATGACAGACGTAGCCAAGTGGATGATGAGCAGCCGCCTGAAACTGAACTCGGACAAGACGGAAGTCCTCATCCTGGGATCTTCACCCTCCGCCTGGGACGACTCCTGGTGGCCCCCCGCCCTGGGCAGCGCACCCAAACCGACAGACCACGCACGCAGCCAGGGCTTCATCCTGGACTCCTCCCTCTCCATGACCAGACAAGTCAACGCCGTCTCCTCGTCATGCTTCAACATCCTGCGCATGCTACGTAAGATCTTCCGGTGGATCCCCACTGAGACCAGGAAGACGGTCACCCAGGCCCTCGTCACCAGCCGTCTGGACTACGGCAACTCTCTCTACGCCGGAACCACCGCCAAACTCCAGAAGAGACTCCAGCGGATTCAGAACGCCTCAGCACGACTCATCCTGGACAGCCCCCGTCGCAGCCACATCTCCGGACACCTGAGAGATCTGCACTGGTTCCCGGTCAACAAGAGAATCACCTTCCGTCTCCTCATCCACGCACACAAGGCCCTTCACAACCAAGGCCCAGGATACCTCAACAGCCGCCTCAACTTCTACGCTCCCACACGCCAACTTCGATTGACCGGCCACGCCCTCACCGCCCTCCCCCGCATCCGAAGAGCCACCACAGGAGGAAGGTCCTTCTCCTATCTGGCCGCCAAGACCTGGAACTCCCTCCCGACCCACCTCTGCCTGACCCAGGACCACCTCGCCTTCAGGAAGCAGCTCAAGACCTGGCTATTCGAGCAGTAGTGGACCCCCCCCCCAGCGCCTTGAGACCCTCCGGGTGAGTAGTGCGCTATATAAATGCTGTGAATGATTGATTGATTGGTTGATTGGTGATTGATTGTGGCATCACATGTCGCTGGCTAGTGTTGAACAGGGTTAGTGGCACCACGTGTCGCAAGATGCCCATATGGAACTATGCCTCACTGATCGGGGAGTCTGGTGCTGTGGCCACTGGCCTGGATTTGTGGTCACTGCCATTCAGGACCCAGGACACAGTTTCACATATGGGACCTACTGGGCCGAAGAGGACACCGATGTAGTATGTGAATGAGGAAGGATTAATGTGGGACAGCGTCGGAGGCCAGCGATGGTCTGAGAGGCTGACAGGATTGCGGGCCTTGGAGCTTACATAGGCACCTGGTGGGCCCTCCTTTACACATGCCGGTGTCTGCAGGTGATCAGTGTGGCCTGGCTGCGCAGGGGCGGGCCTGACGGGTTTGTGGTCTAGTGGGCCAGGGTATGGCAGGCAACTCCACTCACGAGGACAGCGTCGGCCTCGTGGTGGGGTGGGAGGAGTCGCCCTGGCGGAGATGTTGGGCTCTCCGGAAGAGGACCACTCCCTGGAATACGTGCTTTTTATTCACACCCCTTCGCTGGCCTGGCGTTCGCCGGGCTATCCCACTCTGCTCGCGCTTACGGGGGTGGCGTAACAAGCCACATTTCCGCAAAAACCCCCACTGACTGCGGTGTCATGGTTGCGTCAACTGTCCACTAACTTCATACACCAGAGGTGTATGTCGCCATGAATATGGGTGTGTTCTGCATACTGCGGTCTGTCCAGCACTTCACCGCCACTCTTGGCATTGTGTACTTTCCCATTGATGGTTCTACTGCATCCTGCACACATGCCTGGTTACCATCTCTTCCCACATTCGGCTATTTTGGGAATGAAGTGTCATGCTGTTGATGGCTCATGTTCACGGCTTGCCCAGGTTACCATTGTTGTTGTTCTGTCGTGTCTGGTGGGTGGGTATGTTGTTATGCATGTTGGTTGTGATTTTGTGATGTGTGCATTGCCAGAGTTGAGAATTGCATGGTTGTGGAGTTGAGGTGAGTGGAGTTTTAATTTGGAACTTGCCAAGGGGCTGTGCATTTCCCTTTGTGCCATACTAGGAATGCTGGTTGCTGATGGACTGTCGGAGGATGAAGGAATCATGCACACTGGCTGTGTATTTGGAGGCGACATTGGTGGAGGTCCCACGGTGTTCTGATGCTGACTGCACATTGATGTGTGCTTCCTGTTGCGGTGATTGGGTGCTGTGTCACCAGGGGGCACAAGTAGGACATGTGTCTTGTTGATTGCCCCAACATGTGCGTGCATCCGGCTATGGCGTTAGTCCTTGCTTGCTTTCCAGCGGATCCTGAGCATTGTGTTGGACGTATGGGGACTGGGGTGCCAGGGTGATGGTGATGTCCAAGGCAGGTGTGGGGTACTTGGATGTGGCTGGCTGTGAGACTTCTCCGACTCTGGCGGGTGATGGTTGGGGTGTGCCAGGGGCCAACAGGTGCAGCATATCCAGCAGCTTGGTGAAAGACATCACTGCACTGTTTATAAATGGCCTCTTCCCGGTATACACTCAATAGGAGATGCCTAAGAGGGCTCGAGGCTCCTCTTCTCATTTAACACTGTTCACTTCTTTTCTAGAATCCTCTTAGAGGTCCTCCATTACAACAGGAATGTGAATGAATCAGACAATCACAAAGACATACACACGGACAAGTAGGAGGTCTTTCAGAGCCACCGCTGGTCCAGGAATGCTTTAAAAATGTTATTGTGTTTTCCAGGAAACGCACGGCATCTCAAAAGGAGAGCACATGTTTGAAGACATGTAAATATTTGTAGAGCACCTCCAATGACATTCGAGGTCTTGGCAGCGCTGAATGTATTTGTCCCGACTATCATTTTTTCACTTGCCATTTCACTGTGGAAAGCATGAAACAAATAAAACCTATTTTTATACTTTTCATATCTTAAGACACCTTTGTCTTTTATTTTGCAACGATTACAGATTTTCTCACTGCCGCACAACTTACATCTGTGGTGTTGCCTTCTTAAGGATTGTAAGGTATTTTCGAATTTCAGGAAATCGGATGTTCAGCAGACCTCTTGGCTGCGTGCACGTAACACCCTAATACATTTTTCCATATAGTTAAGTCATCCAAACGGGATGCATTAGTACAAGCTGAGCTTGTATTTTTCCTACAAGTAGGTCACATAACATGTTAAAATATTTTGCTTCCAAAAAAATAAACGCAGGACGTTTGAGCTAAAAGTGATTTTGGATGTGTTGAAATATAAAATTGAAATGATTGATAGTTTAAGGACCTTAGTTAACTTTTGGTGGTAACACGAGTCAACCAACAAATGGCAGATGTCCTCTCCATTCAGTCACCTGATTTAGAAGCCCCTCTAGACCTTTTAGGATGTTATGAAGAAAGCAGAAATGATGTAGGGGTACCTGCCTAATTGAGAGTAGTCCGCTGCCCATCATTTTTAGCACCGCACTTCTGTGCAAGATTGCTACAAAATTAATAACAATCTTGCTCACAATAAAGAAAACAATGTCCATTGTATGCTGGAAGTAATCTGGCAGCATCTCAGAGATATCTCAAATGTGGCAAGTGGAAATGTACCGTGAATTTGGGGGTACATTGAGAGCGCCTAGATTCAACAACAGAATTTCCATCATGCTCCCATTGTATGTAAGGTCCCTCACAAAAATAGCTTTCTCCTTCATGCAGGTGGGAGCATCTTCGAAGGGAAAAGGGCTTTGAATCGAAGCATGGAACTCAGAGTTTGTTGGTGTGTGGACTCCCAAACTTGGGTGCAGACCTACGTTATTCGACTGGAAAGGGCTTTTATTAACAAGAGATAAGATAAAAAAGCCAGTAACTATTTTTTATTGTTTCCAGTTATTTAAAACCGTTGTAATATATCAAGGGAAATGTAATAACAGCTAAAGATAACAAAATTGTAAATGACCACTTGAAAGCATACAAGTGATCATTCTATGTGCATAAACTAAGCCTTTCAGTAAACTGTTTCCACATTAACAAAAGTACATATATAGTGGCCTATGCAAGATGAAGTGCATTGTCTTTGAGACCTTTCCCATCTATATTAAAATCACAATACATGAAGGGCCTCATTTATGAGGCCGTGCGTCACTTTTACGCCACCGATGCTTCACTTTTTGTGACACACCAGCAGCGTAAAAAATGTGCCTTGTTGCACCATATTTATAAAGTGACGCATCTAGGTAGATGCGTCACTTTGTAAACCCCTGCGCTACATTATACCTACGAAAGGTATAATGTATGCAGGGGGGCGTTCTGACACAACAAAGAGTCATAGAAGTTTCGCAGTGAAATCTATAAGATTTCACTGCGCCACTTCTAGGACACAAATGCGTTATGCTGTGAGGCAGGCTTAAGACTGACGCAGGCCCTTTCACATGGGGCTTGCCCCATGTGAAAGGACACATTGCTAGAGTTGCGTCACTTTTATGACACAATCCAGCAATGCGTCACTTTTGCGCCATACAGATACGTCAGAAATACTAACTTATCTGTAACTCCTTGCGCCATGATGCGTCATACTGTAAATATGACGCATCATTGGTGTCGCAAGGAGGGCGCAGTGAAAAGTGACGCATCTCTATTTTCGCGCAACAATGCGTCACTTTTAAAAATAAGGACCAAGGGCCTTATTTATGAAGGCATTGCGCCGCCGGTGCGCCACTTTTAAAATGGGAAAAAGTGACGCACCGGCGGCGCAAGGCCTTCATAAATAAGGCCCCAAAATCTTTAGTAAGTAGAGTATTGTACTACCAACTTGGCCATTTCGCCGCAACTGTTAGATACAGCAGGATAATGTGCGTTGTGCATTACAAACTTGCAAAAGAGCTTAAATGTACGAAATAGACAAGTGAGAGGAGATGTGTCGAGTGACACCATGCAACCGTTGGTACATTGATTTTGGCATTTCATAAATAATCACCATTTGTAATTCTTTTGTTTTGAAAGCTTAGATCACCAGGCCATAATCAGCATACAGAAGTATTTGGGTAGCGTTTATTCCAATCAAACTAATAACGTGAATCATACGATAGAAAGGAATAACCGTTTGCACACTGGACATAGCAAAATACTGGAAAGGCTGAAAAAGTCTGTAACCTTATCCGCCAGCAAGGCGCAGCAAAATCACAGGCCAGTTAATAGAATGCAGTGTGCAATATCACGAGCCGTGACACCTGTCACCGACAGTACTTGGGCTAAGTTCGAAATGGCAAAAACAAACTACAACTTTAAACACATACAGAACCCATGTTTATTATCTTGTAAGCTTCCCTGAGAAATTTCACAAACCTGGCAGAGAGCTGTGCATTTACTTCAATAAGGCATGCGGTCATGGCTATTTTGCATTGGTTTATACCTAAAAGATGAAATATTGTTTTAAGCCAGTAACATCTTAAACTCTTTAAATTAGTTCAAGGACACACAACATGCATTAGTGATTCTTGCTTGTAATTACACATGCTACAGTTGTGATGAGATTAACTTTTTAAGTGCCCACATTTGTAGGCTTTTAAAGGGATTAGTTCACATCTCAGACTGCTGAGTTCTTTTTTATAAGCTATGTTCAAAGGGCCGGATAGGTACGGTGCTTTCCCTAGATGTTGATAGAAAGCTACGCACAGGTCAGCGTGTGCTTTTTGTGCTGACTTCCAATTGTATTTTTTAATTTTTGGCAAGAATTTTGGCAATTAATTTTGGCAGCTGGTTTTGTTAAAAAACAGTCTTGCTGTGCCCAAGATTTAAATTGAGTCTTTTATGTAAGGCTCCAATTGGAGCTTTTATCCTGAATGCCTAACCTTATCAGATCTTTGAAAGATTCTGCGGGGGCCATCTTGAGATTAGCATAACATCCCAGGAATGGAGTATTAAGTGTAGTTGATTGTTTGCATAGGCCATATTCAGGCATATTTGGGAAGATGGGGTGGCACATGGCAGCTGAAACAGACATGTGTAGCATTGAGTTTGGGCTTTATCCAGCCATATGGCATGATGATCTTAGAATATCAACATGCCATAAGTCAAGGTTGGCATGAATTTGGTGTCGAGTACTCTGTAGAGGCTTAGGCCTTGCATCCTTTTAACAACTTTTGGAAGCTTGTGACCATAGATAAGGACCATTATTTTAAGTTGCCAGCTGTGAGTCACACAGATTAAAGTGAATGCCCAGATACTTTATGTGCGGTTGTTGCAGTAGTCTTACTTCATTCATAACAACCAAACAGAACTACCGCCCCATCTCGCTCCTTCCCTTTCCGGCCAAAGTCATCGAGAAGACCGTCAAAAGACAGCTGGCCCCCTTCCTCGAGACGAATGGTTCCCTCGACCCCTCACAGTCCGGGTTTTGGGCCAACCACAGCACCGAGACCGCCCTAATCGCAGCCACCGACGACATCAGAACCCAGATCGACAACGGGGAAACAGCGGCCCTCATACTCCTGGACCTCTCTGCGGCGTTCGTCACTGTCTGCCACAGCACCCTAATGAAGTGCCTCAGCAATATCGGAATCCGAGAGAAAGCACTGGAATGGATCATCTCGTTCCTCGCCGGAAGAACCCAGAGGGTCCGCCTCCCCCTGTTCAGATCCGAGGCCACCGAAGTCATCTGCGGCGTTCCTCAAGGATCTTCACTCAGTCCAACCCTCTTCAACATCTACATGAGCCCCCTCGCAGCCATCGCACGCCAACACAACCTCAACATCATCTCCTACGCCGACGACACCCAGCTGATCCTCTCCCTCACCAACGACCCCACCACCGCCAAGGCCAACCTACACGAAGGGATGAAAAAGGTCACCGACTGGATGAGGAGCAGCCGCCTTAAACTGAACTCAGACAAGACGGAAGTCTTCATCCTGGGATCATCAGCCTCCGCCTGGGACGACTCCTGCCATCAAGGTCGAGAGAGAGCAATCAGCCTGAAGGTGTCCGGTTGATTGATTGACATTTTTTGTGGATCGCGGATATTATGGAGCCTCTCCAACTCTCCGGCATGTCATATAATATAATGCAATTCTTAAATAGGGGACTTAATAACAAGGTCCATTCGTCTATTTCAGATTTGAATATGCTGGTAGGGAGACCCTTTGGTCCCAGTGCACTAGCCGATTGAAATTAGGCAATTATAAGTTTGACATTATCGCCTCTCCCCATTGGTCAAGATTGTCACAGAGATTACCTGATTTGTCAATGGACGAAGGGGCCCGAACTGACCCGTTGTCTGCAGTGTAGTACAGTTTAGAAATTCGTTTTTTGTCCACTTGGATGCTTGAATGAATTTTGCCACATTCAGATTATTTCCAATTGATCTTCCCTGGACCAGTCTCCAAGATTTGGTGGAATGTTCTATTTTCAAGACTTCCTATATTTCAATCCACTGTTTGTCTTCTTTTTTTGTCATTTTCCCATATTTTGGCCTTAAAGGTCTTCTATTCCTTCCGAATCTCGCCAAGTCTTGATTGAACATGTTGTTAATATGGGAATTTATGAAGATATTATTTAGGTGTTGCTGAAGAGCTCTCAATTTGGGTTTAGATTGGTTGATTGCCTAGTTACATTGACTTCTGACTTAGGTGCAAACAAGTTGAGTAGCTATTCCAGGAAGAATATCTAATGTGAAGGTTATGATAACAGTTAACTTGCCACTGTTAGTAGTGCTTTCATCAATTCTTTTTTAAAGGCTGCTGGCATTGGAGACCATTTTATACTACGCAGGCTGCAAAAGCCATCCTGGTCACCAGTTGTTTTGACAAATGGGAGTCTGCTGGTTATCATGGAAAGGGAACAGGTTAGTCTTGCATAGTCGCTGATCAAACAGGATTGTGCTTGAACATTGCTTAGTTGGAGGTAGTTTTGTGTAGATACCCAAATGTAATAGATGAGCTGAAATTAGTAATATGTGTAAAAAAGAGGGTCGATCCGAGGCACTTCTGCAATTTAGAGTTCTACAACCCAATGAATTGAGAGTGATGGGAAAGTCTTACCCTGCTTTGTCCCTCCTGGTTTTCCCCAGGGGGATCTCCAGAATGTGCCAAGTGATGTCTTTCTCCTGCTGCCATATTGAGGGTTGAAATGTTCCTAGTAGGGACATGTTGAAATCTCCTGCAATTACCCACATGGCCTCTTAATATTGTTGCCTTAAGGTTTTGATGTTCTTAGGATTTTTCCAGCAGAAATTATTTTCTTAGGTCGCTTTGGATTTATGTACATGCTGCATATGACAAGAGAAGTACCTTTCCTGTATTGCGTTTACTTGGGGGGACTACTTTGACAAAGATATAGGCCCCCAGGTCACCTTCAAGCTCTGTTAATTCAAATGCCAATGATTTGTGTATTAAGATTGAAACACCATCAGAGGAATGGCCCCATTTGACTGACAGTTCAGCTGGAGTGAAGAATCCAAAGTAACCCTGTTATGGTAGACAGAAATGACCATGTCTCTTGCAAGCATACAATGTCTTTTTTGCTGACTTCCTACATCGCATTAGTGGTTGGCATATTGTTATTTAAGCCTTGAATACTCCAAGAACAGAGTTACAACTTAAGCGGGGGGTGAGAGGAGATGGTTTGATAATACGCAATGTTATCTTAACCTATTTATCGGTTCAACACCATTCAGTGCGAGCTAGATGACAACCAGCACACACTTTTATTGGCAGCAAAATCCTTCTTGATCTGAAACAGATCTATTCCTGAGCCCTTTAAAGAACAAGGGGCATATTTGCGCTACTGGTATCAGTGATGTATTTTGGCCAAGATCCATGGGTAATTCAGTGTTGACACTTTAATGGTGAAAATTCCCCATTCCGCCAATATTTCTGAGTGTCCCGCCCAGGGAAATTTTCAATATAGTGAGATCCTTCACAAACCCCAATGCCCTGACTCGCACCCAGCCCGCCTCCCAGTCACTATGCGACAAGCTCTCACAATTTTTCGAGGACAAAATTGAGGCTATCTACTCCTCCTTCCCCACCCCTAACATTGAAGGGCAAAAAGAGGAACTCATCATTTCCTCACCTCCGCAGCCCACCCTACTCGAATTTGCAACTATATCAGAAGCTGATTCTATGGCTGAGCTTCTCAAATGCAAATCAGGTTCCCCTAAAGACCCTTGGCCAGGCAAGCAATATAAAAATCTTGCTCCCGTTCTTAATCCCCACCTCAACCTCATTTGGAACGACTCCCTCAGAACGGGCTGTTTCCCCGCCAAATGGAAACATGCCTCTTTAGTCCCCATTCTTAAAAAGCCCAACCTGGATCCAGATGACCCCAGCAACTATAGGCCGATCTCTCTCCTGCCTGCCCCAGCCAAGATCCTGGAAAAACTGGTACACTCTCAGTTGTCGAATTACATCGAAACCAACGGGCTACTCCACGACTCCCAGAACGGTTTCAGGTCAGGCCACAGCACTGAGTCTGCCCTTATCGAAATGGCTGACTCAGTGAGATGGACGCTTGATCAAGGGTCGAGGGTGGTGTTAGTGCTGCTGGATCTTTCAGCAGCATTCGACACCGTCTCTCACAATATCCTGCTGAAAAGGCTGGAGGACCTCGGGCTGTTCTGAAATGGCTCTCATCCTTCCTTTCAGACCACACACAGCAGGTCTTCACGCCTCCTTACACTTCGCCTGATAGACCACTCAAATGGGGAGTCCCACAGGGCTCTTCCCTGAGCCCGCTCCTTTTTAATGTGTATTTCACCCCCCTGGCCAAACTGATCGCACAGACGGGGATCAAATCCACTTCCTACGCTGACGACATTCAACTCCTCTTCACTTTCGACTCCCCTTCCGCCTCTGCCTTTGATCCACTGAAATCCTGTCTCAGGGACATCTCGAGCTGGATGGATGCCAACTCCTTCCGACTCAATGCTGTAAAAATGGAGATCCTGACTCCCCTTCCGCCTCTGCCTTTGATCCACTGAAATCCTGTCTCAGGGACATCTCGAGCTGGATGGATGCCAACTCCCTCCGACTCAATGCTGTAAAAACGGAGATCCTGTTTTTCAACTCACCATCCCCTCTGGATTCTAGCATCTGGTGGCCAGAAGACCTGAGCCTAGCCCCCACCCCCAAAGACTCGGTAAGAAACCTAGGAGTACGCTGGGACAACCAACTTAGCTTCAACAACCAGGTACAAACTGTAGCAGCCTCCTGCTTCGCAAAGATCAAAACCATAAAACGACTTATCAATTACCTACCGGCGGACTGCCGTAAGACTGTGATCCAGGCACTGATAACATCTCATCTTGATTACGCCAATGCCCTCTACCTTGGTATCACAGCAGGCCTCTGCCACAAACTCCAGACGGTCCAGAACGCCGCCGCCCGGCTGGTAAAGAGAATCCCTGATAGACACCATATCTCTCCACACCTCCGCAAACTGCACTGGCTGCCCATAGCCAAAAGATGTGTGTTCAAGGCCATGACACTGGCCTTCCGAGCATCCAAAGGCAGTGGGTCGGCACACCTGAAAAACACCCTGCGACCCTATGCCAACTCCAGGACATTACGTTCCAATACTCTTCATTTTCTGGAAACCCCCCGATTTAAACGCTCCCGTGCAGGCGGAAAAACCTTTGAGGTCTGTACTACTCAGCGCTGGAACAAGCTCACCCTACCCCTACGCACCTGTCAAACAGAATCAGTCTTCCGTAAATCCCTGAAAACATATCTATTCTCTTCTTAAAACTGGATATCCGACCCTCTGGCCTCATCTTTCAGAGTTCTCAGCGCCGGGACGCCCCGTTGGGGCCGCTGCGCGCTTTACAAAATACTCAAATAAATAAATAAATAAATATCTTGCTATCGCAACTTCTTGAAAACAATTATTTGTTGCCTCCTCAGGGTGCCCCTTTGTCCCCGGAATAAATGCAAGATATTTGAGATCTTTAGAATTGTGCAAGTTCTGGCCAGGAATTGAAAATAGAAGTTGAGCAAGTTATGTCTATTCAGGATGTTTTCATGCCCGCAAGAGCCCTTACCTCCCCAATCCCATTGGATTCCATCCTCCATCTCAGCAACTCAAGACTTTGATTTTTTTCCCCTACTGGAATTGACTACCTGTATTCATGCAGCACTCCTCAATTTTTAACCTGGTCCTGAAGATGGACTGAATTGAATACAGGTCGAAACATCATCAACCCCTCAGCGCAATGCTTGACGCAATTTCCGTGGTTCATCCAAGTTACCTTCCTTCTCTAATTTTGTACTAATGAATTGGAACCACCATCAACTCCTCTGAATATGTTGAAATATTTTGTTCTCTTTTGCACCTCCTTTTTCGCTGGTTTTTCACTTATCACTTGCTCCATTTTCCTTGTTTTTCACGAGCACGAATGTGCACAAGTTGGTACAGGTTACATGTACATTCAATGCAATAGAAAGCCATCATTATAGTCGTTCTACTTTGTCGACCTTATTTCAAATACAGACCACTCTTTGCATTTTTTGCTATAACCATATCGTCTCCCTGTCTCCTCCTTTTGAAATTCATGTGCATGTTTTTGTAAACTGTCTTTTAATAATTGTCTGTTGAGACATTGCTGCTTGCTATATATACTAATCACCCAGGTCTCAACTAGGTTTAAGGGTACCCTCCTGTTGTATGATTTCGCTTCAGGCTTACTGGGCAAATTTTCAGGGTCACTTATGAATATATAAATAATAGACGTTTCTTACATAGCCAAGGCAATTTACCAAGCCATTTGTCAATCTATTGGATTTAAACTGCGGCCCAACAGGAGCAAAGTAGTGCTTCTAAAAGACATATATTTTTGTCATGTATGTCTATGATGTAAATAAACAATTTAGCCTGCACATGATATTTCATTTACATGTCAGGGGTGCATTTTCTGTCCCATTTACAATAGTATCAAAATACATTTATACAGACAATTGGTTGAAACCAGTTTTATCAATACCATTTCAGGATAAAGAGCACAAGCACAGTGTCATTGATTAGAAGGGTCCCAGGGTACAGCGTCCTGGTTAGAAAAAAAATAGAAAAAAATAGGGTCCAGGAAAAGCCTCCAACTCTGGATTGACGATATAGGAATGGCAAATTAGCTAAACATAGATTTAAGGGGAGTAAGAGTGAGATCAAGAAATATTTCGTGAATTGTGGAAAGCACCCCTCAAGGTATTTATTTGTCGGACTACAGAGCAGAGCGTTGGTGTACTTATACAGAGGATCAGGCAATGACAGACACTGGCGAAGAACAGGCCTCCACATTGTAGGAGACAAGAACAGGACAGATGAGGCATGTCAATCCTAATATGCACATACAGGAAAAATGAACAATAACTAAACAAATACAATGGGTTACCACTAGGGTTGCACGAAGGTAAGATTGAAAACTTCAATGGCAAAACAGAAACTCAATTTTCCTGCAGAATATTTTTATTGCTAATCACTTTGCAAGTCTCATTGCAAGGGGGAGACAAATGTAACCCTAGGGTACAAACACAGGATTGTACTTATCTACATCAGTCAAACCATTCCGGGTCTCAACTAAGACTCATAAGACAACAAGTAACACAAGGCAAAGTATGGGGCAGCAAGATCCTGTTTGATTCCAGGAGGCAGCTTAAGTTTTTTACTAAATGAATACATTTACATATTGTTCGGTTGTCCTAATTTCAGTATTTTTTGGTGTGGATGTCAGTGATGTTTTCTCAATGCTTTCTAAACCTTTCGAAATCAGTGCTTATCAGTGTTTATTCAGATGCCTGTACCCGACAACTGACCCCAAAATTGACAAAAAAGATGTTTTTCCAGTGTTTACAAAACATGCTTTTTCAGTGATTATTATATAAAACACATATTTATATTAAAGGAGAAGAAATGCAGGGTACGTAGTGTCTTCCCATTAGCAGTGTGTCCAATTGACTTATGCTAGACTATTTTAAGCATAGTAAGTCCTTGTTTTGCACTTTCACTCATATTTCATTACCCTCTCACACCTCGTTTCCCCTCACACTCCCTGAGCCTGGACTTGTTCCGGGTTAGAAGACTATTGATGGATTATAAAAAATAAGAGTGCTCTATTCAAATGTTTTAATAAACAAATTCCCTGACTTAGCTGGGGATGATTCTCTTTACTGAATGTTATGACATTGTAGGGGTGGTCAACTCCACCAACACCACAGTACATTGTTTAAGCTTTAACATTGTGAATTACACCAGAATAGTTTGGATCCCTGCATTCTAAGAGGTACGTGACACTTAAAGCTATAAGCATACTTGCCACTGCTTTTCTACCCTCTTTGCTTGAATACATTTAGGATGTTCTGCTGTTGTGTGGGCAGTCATAGATGTCAGCTTTCCCCATGACAAAGGTCTCACTTTGCCAGCCCTGTCATTTTAACAGACATCACATTGCATTTTGGGACTTGAAATGTTGCTTTTTATTACTTTGTAGCTATGGGCTCAGAAACCTCAGCAGTAAAGTGTAGCTGGGAAAAAGTCAAGATCAACATTGCAGCTATGAAAGGTGTTGGTATGTAGAAAGTATTGTGCTATGTTTTCTCCACCATCTCTATGTACATTATGATAGCACTTTTTACAGGTACCTGTCAGTAAACTATGCTTTGAATATTTCAAGCCTTGGGTATTTGGCAGTTAACTTGCAATCAATTCTGACACGTTAGAGAAAGGGGGTGGTGTATCAAAGGATTTTACCCATTCTGTGGCGGTGGGTAAATGGTATAGTGCATATTGGCAAAGATTCTTGTGAGCCAGCCATTTCACCAATCAGTGAAATAAATCAACACTACCAAAATATCAAATATGATTGTATTAATCTCAGATCCTCTACAGAGTGTACAATATTTAGATCAGACTTTAAAACATGCTGGTACCCTGCACAATTAGTCCAAGCACATTAAGCTGAAAGAAACAAAAGGAGGAAAAACAATATTTTAATGACATCCCTAAAAAAAACTCAAGCAGAATATTCTTAGATGAGTGTTTCTTCCTGCAATCCCGTATAACAAAGTTACATTCATTGGATCATTTAGGAAGACATAAAACTGCCTCATTCCCTCTAATTTTCCTTTCTTTAAATGGTACTTTAGTTTGTGGTTGTTCAGATGTTTATCAGTTGTTATATGGTTACACTGATAAAAACAATTTCCCATTCGGTGGGGTTTTGTCACTTAATATAGGGTTAAACCTTAAAAAGGATAGCCCACATATAGGTGAAGGCAAATTAGTACACCTACAAAACACTAATACTCAGCAGTAAAGTGTAGCTGGGTAAAAGTCAAGATCAGCTGAAGTTATCACAAATAGAAATTGGGCACATTGCAGCTATGAAAGGTGTTGGTATGTAGAAAGTATTGTGTCATGTTTTCTCCACCATCTCCATGTACATTATGATAGCACTTTTTACAGGTACCTGTCAGTAAACTATGCTTTGAATATTTCAAGCCTTGGGTATTTGGCAGTTAACCTGCTATCAAGTCTGACACGGCCTATATTTTTAGGCACGGTGGTCTGTGCCCACTCGCTGCTGTGACTGGGATACCGTCTGTAGTGATAGTCCTATGGGAGCACTCACAGTACCAACAGGAGATTATTAAACTGAAACACACTGTCAGCTAACACGCCCTCCATAGCCCTGGACCTTGTTAATAAAGTTAAGCTCTCGCCCGGTTATTGTGGCTATGAGTTGAAAGCGCTTCAGTGCTGACACCAATTTGCAGACCACCTTACCGCCAATTATGAAATGCGCTCTACTCGGGCCGGCCTAGGCTGTTACCTCCCCAGTTTGGCCTCCCAGCTTGGTGCAGTGAATCTGCGGCCCATTTTAACAATCTGCATGGTCCTGTGCTGCCTGCTTGTGCCCCCCGGCTTTGACTTGCATCCTGGGGAGAGGTAGGGTCATATACATTACCTGCAGTCCTACAGATGCCCTTGGCTTGCTGACCCGGCCTATCTGACCGACCTTGCCCACTTTTGAGGCTTACACGCTGAAGACATTGCTTCAGGAAGGCGCCCGTAAGCCTGGACCCGGATGTGATATGAGGTGCCCCCTAAGTTGGACGACCTGGGTGACTTCGTACCTTGCTGGAGTTCTGTGATTCATTTGAGAATCCCCCTGGGTCTGCTCATGACCTGAGTGGCGGGACCCAGGTGAGAAACATCATTGCTGATTGCTGCAGACGCCTGCCTGGGCTATGTTGCATTACAAACACTGATGCTGCCAGACGAGCCTAAACTGTGCAAATATGGTTGATTTCTCCCAAACACTACATAGAGAGGCTAGAAATTCATGCTCCACACAAAAGACGCAATGGGCAAACAAGATGCATGACAATCAAAGCTAAAGGAGATCCTTGGAGATGTTAAGTCCAATTTACTGCACTCGCCAGGGCTGTGCCCGGTCCTTTTTGTGATCGCGATTGCCTGGCTGAGGCAACACCATATTCAGCGTGGGCTCAACTTAGTAGCCTGCAAAATTCTAATCTCACTGTATGTGGACGACATTGTGATGTATGTCCGAGACCCACAGGCTAACCATGATCCAATTATATGGGAAGTTATACGGTTTGGAGGCCACTCCCGCTTACATATAAACTGGACTCAATCTATCCTTTTTCCATTTACAGACAGCAAGCACGCTTCCTGTTGAATCAGTATTCCTTTGGGTGGGCGCTGGAGGCGGTGCACTATTTAGGTGTCTGGCTGAGGCAGGACGTAGAAGAACTCTGGAGAGTTAATTTCAGGAGTTCTATATCCTGGCTGGAAGAGAGAATCCCAGTGTGGAATAGACTCCCTCTCTCCTTACAGGAAGATTAGCAATAGCTAAAATGATTGTACTGCCCAAATTCCTATATCTCTTCATCAATATATCCATGCTGTTCAGTTCACAATTCATCCAGAGCCTGCGATCTAGTTTAATATTTCTTGCATGGGCCGGAAAGCTGTTGCAAATTGCTTGGGAAATACTTCCACTCCCTCTGTGAAAAGAAGAACTTAATGCACTGGATATGTTATAATATGCATTATGAACGCAGGCTCAATACCTGCATTAATGGCTATCCTACATGATTCCAGCCACATACAGCAATGGAGATGGATGCCGCTTCTCCCTGGCCGCTAACCACAGTGTTATATAATATCTACAAGCCTCCATGTGAAGAGATCGATACAGTCGAATGTCTTACATGGGCGTGGGATGCCCTGCGCCGTCGAGTCAAGCAGAATTGTGTATATGCCCTGTCCATTCCCCAACTGTGTTTACCGTTGTTGCCTGCCCTGCAAGATGACAGCTCCAGAGCGTGTTCAAGCAAGAGGAAGTTAATTACCTTTGTAGACTTACACTCTGACACACCTTTTATTCTGTCCTTTGCTCCCGATGACTCCCCATGGCACACACCCTAGACACTATGCTCTATCACCAGATACATGCCACATGGCATATTCCCAGTGACTCCCCCAATGTAGTATTCTGTTGAACCTATATTTAACAACACTTCCTTCCATAAAAGTGTTACTGGATTGTATGTCATAATGGAGGATAAACAGGTATTATTTAGAGGAAATTTCACTTTCAAAGAAGCTTGCACATAAGAATTGCAAGGGAAGGGAAACAGGGAGATAAAAACACATAACCATTAAATGTAACACTTGGCATGTATTAAACAGAATTGACATAAATAAGTTACATTAAATGTACATGTAGCCTGCAGAGACTGGTGCACATTAGTGCTCGTGAAAAATAAAGTGAACGGCGCAAGTGACAAGTATCTTAAATTTCCTACATAGGATTTGTGTCTTTTTGGAGTCATTTTAAAGATGAAATTATTTTTTATTATCATAAACTGGTGTGGGATTTTTATTGTGTTTTGTATCTTAATATTTAATGTTTTGGTGTTTTTAATTACTTATCAAACTTGTCTCCTGAATTAAGCTTTCCTGATCACAGCCAGGTACCAAGGATTGAGACAGGGGCTGTTGTATTGAGACCTTGCCTGGATCTTATTTAGCATGGGTGGCCTTATCGCTAATGCTAGGTGCATGACTAACCCTACTGGTATTCCATCCTCCAACATACACTAATTTCATCAAGTGTGCTTGATTTGTTATTGGTTCGATGAGGTGAGACATGTGCTCCCACTAGTTTATTTAGACTTGAGACATCACAGGTGTTCCACCTCTCTACAGAGACATTATTATCTCTCCGAGCAGGGGGTTAGTCAAGCGCTAAATGTTACATCCCAACTCAGACATTCATTCATTTGGATGACTAACTCAGGTATGCAACTTACTTGAATATCAGAATAATTTACTGTGAATTTGTGGTAATATAGAAGTAAGGATATTTCTTCTTCTTCGAGGTTCATATACAGTTCAGTTCATACATTTTATCTCGATTAAAAAAAATCACAAAGTTTGGAACAACATACACATAGAGGTCTATTAAAATAAATACAGCACAAAGATATCTTAGATTAAAACAACCACCCTGAACTGCATGATAGTACAATAAATAACTTAAAAACACAAAAATACACCCGGTTATACTGCCACCTGGAGAATCGGCCTTCCTTACTTTGAATTACGAAAAAATATCAAAACAGTACAGTAAAGTGCGTAGTGCTGATTTGATCATATCATGCTACTAGACATGGCGTAAGCTTTTACCTATGCCTCCTTTCATTCCATTGAATCACCCACACCCAGCCCAGCAACTTTGCAACAGCGATCACAATGGGCCCGTCCACTGATGTTTTTAAGATCCTGGATGCCTCGATACTGGACCTGGTCCCCAAGTTTAAGCTTATGGGTTTCAGCTATTGGGATCTAGGTTTCTGGTACACTGGGCAGGCAAAAAATATATGTCCCAAGGATTTTTTCGAATCAGGACAAAAGGGGCAGTTACTAGTTTCTAGACTACACAATGTGTTAGTAAAAACATTCGTAGGGAGCGATTCCACCCTAAACTGGTGATACAGTTTCCTATCTTTAGTATTGGTAATTATATCCCAGTAGCCCCCGTCTCTGGGTTCATGCTTGCAATCAAGGAAGGCTTTGGACAAAGAGGGACTAGTTGAAGCTGCAAAACGCCTCATAATTATCAGATTCCAATAAGCAGCCTTTAACTCAATTTTGGTTGAAAATATACTTTCGGCAGGGGAGGTCCATAAACGGCTCATCCCCATCTCACAAAGTGTATTTTTTAACACACCTTTACCACTGAATTTTTCTAGTGACATCAAGTTCTCTGACTTCCAAGAGAGCCAGAGCATAGTTTGAGAGCTCGGGTGTCACCCAATACCGCCTCCAGTTTGCAACTGGCCTGAAATGTGCCACATCCCTGATTGAATAGCATCCCTAGTCTAAATATAAGGGTAATAGCGGGGTAAACTGAGGGAGGCCAATTATGGACCTCAGAAATGTGTTTTGTGCTGACACCAGAGCATCCAAATTGGTATACCCCCACAGCTCTGCCCCGTATAAGATCGAGGCGCCAATTTTAGTGTTAGAAATTTGTAACACAGGGGCAATTGGTTTGGTGTATGATAGTCTCTGTTCCTTTAGCAGAGCACCCAGAAGTTGGGCATGCTTAACAGTGAGGCAGTCTATTTGAGGCTTCTAACTTTTTTGTCAATTGTCACCCCCAAGTAAGAAAAAATCTCCGTTTGTTCTAAAATACCTTCTTTGTAAATCTCATTTTGACCCTACCAACAATGTTCTTGCAGTTATGTAAGACCATATATTTTGTTTTGTCCTCATTGACAATAAGATTGTGGTCCTCACAAAACTCCTCAAATTTTGTGAGGGGGCATTGTAAGTCCTGTCTCGTCTTGGAGAGAATAAGGGTGTTGTCAGCAAACATAAGTAACGGGATCTTAGACCCGATTAAAGACGTAACGTCCGTGGGAAAGTTCTCAAAGGATTGGACTACCCCATTAATGAACATTGAGAAGAGGGTGGGTGCTAAAACGCACCCCTGTCTCACCCCCTTCTCATTCGGGAACTTTTCGGTGGTAATTTCCCCCGCGTCCCACTCACCTGCGCGTAGTTGTGGCATGCAACTTAATCAAAAAAGCCAGAATATCTAGCGGCATGCCTAACTTCAAAAATGTACGCCACATCTTGGTGCGGGGGACAAGGTCAAGTGCCTTCTTAAGATCAACAAAGGCTGCACAGATAGTTCCTTTCCCCAATATTACTGTACGCCAGTATATACGTATAAACCTGAGCACCTGATCTACTGTGCTAGTGCATGGCCGAAACCCCACCTGAGGATGGGAGAGGATGTTACATTCCTCCATCCAAGCCTGGATTCTACTGAGTACCACCCTTGCTGACACCTTTTGGATGCATTCGATAAGGCTTATAGGCCTGTAGTTTCTAGGTAGGGAGCGATCCCCTTTTTTAAAAATGGGAAGTATTACTGCTCCTGCCCAGGTGCCAGGCATGGGTGCCTCATTGGCGATGGCATTCACAAGAAGCTGTATATATGATGCCCAGGTATCTATGTCTTGGAGAAACAGATCAGCAGGAATGCAATCCGGCCCAGGCGCCCTGCCTTTTAGGACCAAGAGTAAAGCATTTTCCACTTCTTTCTTGGGGAAGTGTAGAATTGAGATGGGGGGCAGCATTTCGAACAAGTCATGTGCATCTCCAGCACAGGCAAACTGGCCTTTGACATATGAGGCACATTGGTTTGGCTCCACATGATTAGTGGGCACATTGTTAGACGACCCGCTGCCCCACTTCACCGTTTGCCAGAAGGCTGTCATATTTCTCTCTGTACATGCTTTGAGCAGTTCGGCCCAATGTTGATCATCCCAGTCCCTTTTGGCACGGTATTGGGCTAATTTATATGCAGTCCTAGCCTTACGTATGTCTTCCCTATCTTTTAACTTAATCACTGAAGCTAAACTTCTATAAGCAATGCAGCAAGAAGTATTATACCAGGCAGCAGCCTTATTGCATGTGTGAATTGTGGATTTTTTGGTTTTAGTGATAAAAAAGCCTTTAAGATTAGTAGAAAGGTACTCATGGACCTGCACAGCTTCAAAATTAGAGTCTTCCTACACAGCACCGGTCTGGAGAATATCTATGGCGTTAGCTACCAACCTACTCATTTGTTTCACATACTCATCCTTTTTAATCACATTTGCCCATTTGACTCATCAAGTGTCGTTTGTCATTTGGACCTCTACATACTCTACATGTGGGGCCAACCCTGCTCCACGAGATTTATGCAATGGACTTAGGGAGAGTAATAACGGGTTATGGTCACTTTCGGGTCGTTCGCAGACCACCATGTCTATTAAGTTAGACCAGAACTCCTTGTTGAGTAGGAAAAAATATATACAACGTGTACGTTGCCTCGTACTAAAGGTAGGCATACCATGCTTGTCAGATCTAGATCTCCCATTAGCTGCTCTAACCCCTTGTTCCAGACAAAAAACATTTAATTGGAGTGCTGCACTCGATCATCTTTTTATTACAGGAAGATCCATCAGAGGAATGGAGCACTGAGCGTCCTCCTCTGTGCTAAAATGTATATTATGGAAATCCAGGGGTTCAAACGTACCATTAAAATCTCCGGCTATGATTACGTTGTTGTCACCTCTATGTTCTGATAAAAAAGCATCTAAAAATGCTACCGTAGGAGAAGCTAGCCAACCTTGCAAACCCCTTGAGTACACATTTATGAGTAGCAGGTCTGGGATATTTCCCTGGTGTAGCCTAATTATGAGAATGTCCCTACAGTTGATATGAATCTCCTCCATCTTGAGTTGGTCACACTGCCTGATCCAAGTAGTCAGTCCGCCTTTTGGTCTCCCTGTTCCGCAACTTTGGAAAAATTTACATAACCTTGACGGAATACTTGGTCCACAGACCAAGTCTCTTATAAAACAAAATGTCTTGCTCCTCAATGAATGTGGACCATTCAACAGAGGCTGTTTTTTTAAAAAGCCCTGCAATGTTCCATGAAGCTAGTTTAGGACCTACTATGTCGCTATGAATATCACTGTAGCCTAACTGTGGGCATAAGCCACACCTCACCACAGGAAAATTAGCCCCTTCAGTCCAGAGGTTAGCTATGGGGGTTGTACCACAAACACTCCCCATCCCACTCCAGTGAAGACCCAGATACATGTCAAAAATCGGCCCATCTAGTGTGAATAAAGGTGGAGTATCTATCATAATGATTGGACCTAAAACCCAGTCACCCTCTCCCAACTCAGACGTTGGAGGCGGGGTCTTGTTAGAGACTGATGTGTTTTATCTAGGAACCCGATTCAATATTGTGACTTTATGCCCCTATACAGCTATAATCAATAATATCCCTATAATGGCATAGCAATCAGATCCATATTTCAGTAAATCGCCCTTGCAGTCCAAGGCACGGCAAAAGCTACTTCCTTGGATTCCTAGAGAGCACATCGAGTTCTTTCGACAAACCAAACCTCCAGCAACCTGGGAAAGCCCCGCTTGCTTTGTTTTGATTTGTAATAGAACTCCTGCGAGCACTGTAAGAACGGCCAGTTCTTAGTGACATCTTTATTGACGTCTTATGTCCAAACCTTATGTCAAACTCGGCACCTTTCAGGTATAAATATACCAACGTTGCCTTAAGCAAACACACGGTGGTGATTCTGGAGCAGAGCAGCTAATCTACTTTCCGAGAGCCCAGCAGAAGCGAGAATCCCACGGACGCTGCCCTCCTCCTTGACGCGCTGAGAAAGACGCTGTCTTTTCTCCTCCCGAGAAAATCCAGCTCCGGCGTTTCCAGCCTACCATTGCGGGTGACTGGGATATCGAGTCCTGAGAGAGAGATACCAGACCTCCTACATTCTATTCCCAAGATACAGTGCTGACTAAGCATGAGCGAATTTTGCGAATCTGGCGTTTGCGAATTTGCGTATTTGCGAACTCGCAATCCGCCTAATCCGCGAATTCTCGCGAATTTACAGATTTTTTTTTGTGTTCGCAAGGGTTTCTGCCAGATTGCGAGGGTTTTGTACCAGTTCGCAATTGTGAACTTACTTGTCGGCTCGCAACGGTCGCGACTTTGTTGTTTCTACGTCTGGTTCATCATCACAGGTTCACAGCACCCTCTGTTTCACCACTGCCAACCTCTGATTCACCCATGCCAACCTCTGGTACATCACTGCCACCCTCTGATTCATCACTGTAGATTATGGGGGGCAAAAGCAAGCACACCTGCCCTGCTTCAACTGACATGAATTAATTTGGGGTTGATTAATGTGTCACTGAATTTAAACTTCCTGTCTGGCACCTGCTTCCTTATCTGTAATTTGCTTTCTGTAGCAGTGCAATTTTTTTCCCAGGACCTTTGTGGCCTATTTGTAGCTATTCTATGAGCCTGCTGTGAGGGTCAGAGCAGGGTCATAGAATAGTTGCAAGTAGGCAACTGAACTCTGGAGGGGCCCCTCAGGAAGTACTACAGGGAATGGTTACTAATGATGAGTTTGAACTTTTGCACCTGCTGAGTGCTTTCAGTTTTGCAAAACTCGTTTTTCTGCAGAACAGCAACTGTAATGCCCCAAACAAACATAGGCAACTGAACGCTGGAGGGGCCCCTCAGGAAGCACTACAGGGAATGGTTACTAATGATGAGTGAACTTTTGCACCTGCTGAGTGCTTTCAGTTTAGCAAAACTCGTTTTTCTGCAGAACAGCAACTGTAATGCCCCAAACAAACTTACTTGTGAAAGTTGATTTCTAATCCAAAAGTGATCCAAAGAAAGTCAAAAAGGCCTCAAATCCAAAAAAGTGCAGGCAAATGTCAACCTGAGGAGTTATTCTGATAAAAATCATCATTTTCAGAAGGTTTATGCTGCTTGCTAGTGGATTTCTTGTGCAGAATTGCAAATTTTGTAATTTCGCGAGTGCAAGATCATTGCTGCCCGCCGCATCTACATGTTCGCGATTGCGAACTCTCGCGATGCGTCGCCAAACTCCCGCGGGATCCCGCAGCAAGATCCAAAATGGCGCAGCACTCCCAAAATATCGAGAAAAACAACTCGGCAAATGCTGAATGATGGTAAGTGAACCCCACACGCCGCAATATTGTATCACCAAGCAAAAAAATCCGCTGCGTGCGAATTAGCGAATTTTCTGTAAATTCGCGAGAGTTCGCGGATTGCAAATTTACCGAAAATCGCAAAATCCGCGAGCGGAACGGATTTTCCGCCCATGCTTAGTGCTGACTAAACCCGTAGAGAGAATTCTTGAACAGATCCTTGGCAAAAAACCTACTTAACTTAAACTGCTACTTACTTACTCCTTCCCCCGTATTAGGCTTAGATCAGGTACACCGGGGTAGGCTTAGTTTAGAAGCACCAGTTGAGCACATTAGCCTATGTATATATGTATATATATTTTATCAATTTTAAAGTGTCTTATGGCTTAGAAACCATATCAATGCTTTTACAGTATTATTTCATAATACTCCTTTTACTGCACGTACTTTACTTTACATTAAGTATTGCAATTGTGGCAATTCATTTCTCTTGCATGAGAAGGAAGACTGCTCAATAAATAATACCCTTTATTGGAAACTCCTGTCTCTCTATTCTCTGCACCCTGGTGAAATTAAATATGCACATCTGACTGAGTGAAATAGCTGTCTATTGTTTCACACGACTCTAGAGATTGACTCTTATTCTGAGGGAGCTAAGTTGTCATGTTTATGCGGTTGTCGGAAGCTGAATCCCTTCTTGTCTGAGCCAGGGAAGCTGATCACTTCCTATTCAGTCAAGAAAGTTTCCAGTGACGTCTGAGCTAGCTGGCGCAAACCTAAATTAAGTCTAACTTAGTCAGTAGAGACCTAGAAGACCTCAGTCCTACGTCTACACTGCTGTTTACGTTATTCCAATGCGCAGGGCCTATAGGGAAAATAGGAACTACACTACATGGCGCCCAACTTTTAGTAAGGCGATAAAAATAACGCAAGACGTTAGAGTAACTCAGTCGTGCTTTTTCACACAGACCCTTTCTCCCTTAAATACTCCAATAGACTTCTGGAGTGGGTGAAAGGTTAAAATCCGCCGGAACCTAATAGGAAGAGATTCCTATGTAGAGTTTTTTGGTATAGTCAACGTTGAAGGATACAGTGTTCCAAAATATTGTGCACCTAATCTTTTGTTTCCTTGAAACCTGATCTGCAACAAAAAACCTTTCTGACAGTAAAATGCCAGACAGTGAAGACGAAAGGGAAGCAGCTAGATTAGCAGCCCGACTACTAGATGATGACACGAGTCTCCTACAGAATGACTGGAATGCTATCCTCATTCCGGTCAACATAAGAAAAACTATCACTTTAAAACCTATAGAAAACGGACTGACATCACAAGGTGGTACAGTCATTTTTGTGATAGAGGCACACGAATATCGGCAGACAGAGGTATTTTATTCATGTCTATACTTTCCAGCGGCAAACGCTACAAGACACAAATTTCACTATTACAAAATAGAGGAACCACCGGAAGAATATACACCTTTCGAGGATATTGAAATACCACAAAATTACCAAGAGCACCTGCTCTAGTTTAAAGGCGCCTTAAAACATACTTATCACATCTCCAGGCTCGGTCCACTAGGTAGACCAGGAGCACCGTGGCCGGTTCTAGCCAGCTACACACCACATCCAGACATTGATAAAATGTCAAGAGAAGAACTTTTAGCGCAGCTAAAATGACTAATTAAAATTCACAGACAGTTAGTCCAATATGTAATGCGGACTGCAACAGTCCAACCAGCTGTTAATATTCCACAGCTGACCCCTCATCAGGGGAACACGAATAAAATTACACCACAGAACATACAATCATGTCTAAGAAAAACACCCGCAAAACGGGAACAAATTCCATTCTGGTTGGCACAGAAAATAACTCAAATAGAGGCAGTATTCCCGAATACTACCCCTATTGAGAAACACAGAATTCTGACTGCCTTCCAATGGGGGTCGCACCACATGTGGAGGACTGTGACACTTGGGGCACAGTCTTTGCCTCCATTTACACAAAAACACATGGTGTTTCGTCTCTGGTGGTAATACCAGATGTGCTAAAACAAATTCAGAATGAATACGGTCCAGAATCTGCTTTAACTCTCGGTATGAAATTACTGAAAGACTTCAAGCAGGTCTCGGCTATATTATTAGCCAACATAAAAGGAGAAGCAGCATCTGTGGCGATCCGCCAAAAATTGAAAGAAACAGATATAACAGATCAACCTATTGAACTTGCCAGAATCATAGAAAAATGCTATGAAGAACTAGGTAGAGATAGTTTGGGTGGGAAACCAGTAAAACCCCAACTACTTGAAAATCCTGAAAAATGATTTATTAAAAATAATCTAAACACTCCTAAAACGAGCTGGGATGGAAATAAACAATCCACTCCCAAAGAAAAAGGTTTCCAGTCCAGAGGAAGGTCTCCTCAACGGAGAGAAAGAGCTCTGAGCCGAGAACACCAGTCTCCCCAAAGGGAGCCCTCTGAAAAAAGGTACAACCTTAGAAATAGGGATAATTTAAAAAAGCCTGATAGATATCAAAATATTGATACACGTCCCTCTCGATCTTTTTCGCAGAAATCGGAAAGAAGAGGATGGTCAGAACAAAGGGAAGAGCACGGCAAGTCCAAAGACAAGGAACCTGCTCAAAGTAAAAAATTACAATTTCCAAGAAAGAAGGTAGCCAGTATTAAAGTAATCAAACATGCTGAGGATACTGAGGACACAGCTGAAAAACGGAGAGTGGGCACAGACAATGCTAGACAGCGCAGCAGAAATCAGCATAGCTCGCAAGATCCTGATGAATCATCTAGAGACAGTGGACACGAATGAATACATTCGAGTGGAAACTGCAGATACCAGAGTTAGCGAACCTCACAAAATATACGAAATAACATTGCGTATAGAGGGAGATAAGACTAGGAAAATAAGGGGTCTATTTTGGGATAACCTCTCAAAAGGCTATGACATCCTGTTAGCCGAGAAAGACTGGCCACCAGAGTTTGTAAGGGAGTGCCCTCATGGCGAAGAAATGATTATGCCTGCCTTCTCAAATCATATTCCAATACATAGAAAATATATATATGCCAGAAAATGGGCAGCAGCTCAAGCACCTGCATTGTATAAGAATCATGTGGGATGGGATGAGGACTCTCCTCCTCACAAAATCCAGTCAAAATGTCAACCTACTATACAAAGACAGTACCCAATTAAGCAAGAAGCTAAAAAACAGGTTAGGGAGATTTTAGATCAACTTGAATACCAAGGGGTGATTGAAACATGCACCTCTCAAATGAACAATCCTTTGTTTCCTGTCTCCAAACCAGACGATTCATATTGTCTAGTCTTGGACTACAGACACCTTAACTCATGTTGCAAAACATTTGCGGTACATAATTCGCACAGTGCGGCACTAATGAATATCACATTGTTCGCAAAAAATACAAAACAACATTAGACATTTCTAATGGATTCTTCTGTCAAAATATTGCAACGGAAAGCAGGTGTTTAACCGCTTTCTCAATAATGGGGTCACAGAAAAAAATTCTGTCGACTCCCACAGGGATTCAAGAACAGCCCAGGATTATTCTCAGCCAGAGTAACAGAGTTACTACAAATGTATGATGATGAGGCATTATCTTATGTCGATGACATCTATCTCACAGACGACGACTTGGATACTCACTTGAAAAGAGTGAACACCATAATACTTGGGTTTGCAGTAGAGGGTTACAAATTCAACTTTAAAAAGTCACGAATTGCCCATCTAACGGTCCTGTTTTTAGGATACGAATTACCAAGTGAAGGCAAAACTTTAGCAGACAACTTATTAGAGAAGTGCGCTGTACTCCAAGCACCAAAAACGCTGAAGAACTTACAATCGATTCTAGGCTTCCTGAATTTCGGAAAAACGTACATTCTAAATTATGCAGAGAGGGTTAAACCTATCTACGAATTAATAAAACCTGATTTTAAATCAATCAACTGGACTCAAAAACACACAGAAATTCTGAGATCACTGCAAACAGATATGTTAGCTAAAACAAAATTAGAAACACGTGACAATACACGCAACCTTGTAATCCGAGTCATCCCAGGAAGATGCGGATTCACGTACCTGACCTCTAATGAGGGAGAAACGGTACCAATAGCATACAAATCACATTTGTACACAATAGCAGAAAAAACATTTTGTCTTGCAGAAAATACTGTAAAGGCAGTTCAAACTGCTGTAGAAAGAGAACAAACCCTAGCCAAGGGCAAAAGAATAACTGTTTTCACAGCAGAATCAGCCTTCGAGGTGCTATTCAGCCCAGTAAATCTAAAAACAGTGGCACTAGTTCCAAAATGGATACAGTGGGAAAATTCTCTTGATACAGAAAAAGTGACATACTATTATGTCCTGAACATGAAAAAACTGAATGATTTGAAATATGAAGAAGAATATCCTCTGCCAATCGAAATTCTGCCTCTCCAACAGTACTCTTGTATAATCTATACGGACAGATTTATACAGCATTACAATGTAGATGATAAATCCTACAATGCAGCCTGCTCGATTATTAAAGGTCGCTGGCTCTGTGGTAAATTCAGACCGAAAATAACAAAAACTGAATCACTGAGAAACTGTTCGGCTCAGCGAGCTGAAATCAGATCTTTAAAGATGGCGCTTGAAAATACCGATCATGAATTCCTGACACTAATAGTGTGTGATTCGCATTTCTGCTTCAAATCTTACAATAATGATTTGCAGAACTGGGTTCAAAATGATTACAAAGACGACACGGGTAAACCATGCTGGCGGTAAAAACGTCTTCAAAAGGCAACTGTGCAGCACTACCCGTGAATTATCCACTCAATTATACACACGTAATAGACATAAACTCTGTTCCTTTTGCTCGAATCCCTGGAGTGGGGGATAGGGTAATTCCAAACACGAACCGCAGAGTCTTATTAATAGCAGACGCACACATGGGTGATGGTCCAAGGCACAAACAGATGAAGGAATCTCTGACTGAATTACAATCAGAATACTGGTGGCCGGGGATGAGCCTGCAACATTATAAATTTGTGAAGAGCTGTCCAGACTGCAACAGAGACCGCAGTAACGAGCCAACCGGAGTATTGCCTTGGCCGTTTCTGTAGTTAGCATAAGGCTATCTATACATAAAATCCAGCGCCCTATTAATTCCTTTCAAGACTAAAATTCACTTAAGACTGTGGCCCCGGCGCTCGGCTGATGCCAGAACTGTTATAAAAGATTTGCGAGTCTTTATCGGCACATACGCAATTGCCATGCTTCATTCTGACCAGGGTCCTGCTTTTGGCTCTCAAGCTTATAAGGAGGCCATGACCAGGATGGGCATTGGGTTGCGGTACTCTTGTCCCTTCTATCCTGAGGGAATCGGGGTTGTGGAAAGAAAAAACCGAGACATAAAGCAATCTATAACGGCAAAGGTATTAGTTTCGGGTGATGGGTGGGTCCAACATTTAACAAGTGTCTAACGTAGTCTTAATAATCTGCCAAGGAATTCTCTGAAAGGTTTCAGCCCGTACGAACTATTGTTCAGAACTAGAATGTATGTTCAGGACTTAGATAGTCATGCTTCAGTGGTAGAAGATAAGAAAAAATGCTTTGACATCAAAGATCGTTTTGCTGTTTTACAGGACTTAAATGAAACAAGAAAAGCCCTGAGCAACATAAAGTTAAAACAGCAGCCAACAACCACTGAAGGCACACCACCTGTCCCAGCAAGACCTGTCTGGATTCCAAAGATTGGGGATCTGGTCAGAGAGAAAATAGCAGTGAAGAAGGAATTCGGGCCTTCTTACAGAAAAGCAGTACCTGTCTTAGCAATCAACGGAACAAGATCAGTTCTACTACCGCCCCTTGCTGGTAAAAAGGAGAACCAAGTTGTATCCATCGACCTGGTAAAACCACAATCATGTGGCCGATAATAAGTAGTAGGCCGAGTGGACTCCCAAGAAATAGCAGAATACCAAAATTTGCTACAATTCAAGAGGTTCAAACTGAGAGACTAATCACATTCGATAAACCTGCAGTGAATAAAAAAGGACTATGCAACAACAATGTCATGGAACATGTGCCTCTTGAAACCCAAATTGAAACAGTTCGTCAAGAAACACCAGTCTACAATGATGTAGCATCAGAATGTGCTAATGAAAGGCAAATTGAAAAAACAATTCCAACAATTGACAGAACTGCATCTGGCTACTTCATCAATTTCGATAACTTTTCTGAAGATCAAAGCGAGCCTGAAGTAACGCCAGCAAACAAAGACTTTTAAAGACAAAGCAACAGAACTCTTTCATCAACTCAAAGAATCTTATCTCATTTCTTCATGGTTAGAATTTTGGATGGTGCTAGGTGTATTTTTCCTCCTGCTTTGGCTCATCATGGTACTTTGTTTCAGAAAAATCATTGAGGGAATATACGGTACAATGGACACAGCAAGTCAGAACATCAACTTAGTTCTGAAGCCACACAAGTCATCTCACATTGAGAAAAGAGAACTGTCATCAGTGAATGTCACAGCCATTCCAATACCCGGCGGGGTAGTTTGGGACAAAACAGATTACGAAATATATGGACCGGTCGAACTCTTGAAATATCCTCAACATTTTAAGGTTTCATTAAGTGACTTTGTAAAACCAAGTACATTCTCTGATGATTGGGACTTTGAAAGCATAAATGATATGATGTCAGATTTAGTAATGTCAGCAAAATTTACAGAACATGATTATTTGCAAGGTTCATCGAATTATGAACAGATGTATTGCTATACCTACTATGCAGACCACTATTTGCATAAATCTGCTCAACCAATAAATGTTTTTAAATATAATCAATGGGAACATTGTGCAACTCCACCTAAAAGCAGTTCAAAAACATTCTATGAGAAATTCCAATACTTCTCAGGGTTTAACACAAGTGATGCAGAAGCATTTTATTATAAAGTGTTAGATAAAACAGGGACAAAAACCATGCTGACAAATACTAAATTGATCTATTCGGAAACATTTTATGAAAAATGATTACATTTGGTTTTGATTTCTGGAAAACCAACATTGAAACAAAAACCATCTGGGGTACAAAAGAATGGCATGTATAAGGCCTAGAAGCATTATTTTGAGCCTGCATGATCCCAGAACAAATAATGTTCTTGAATGACACCATTCAACAAACTTCCTGTCTTGGCCTAGCCAAGATAAAAGACTTAAACAAACCGTCTATTCCAAAGCCAATACCTGATAAAACAACCACAGATATTGAGATAGACGTATCCCAAATTTTACATCAAAATAGAACACATCCTGATTGGAAAAAGTGGTTAATCTGGCCAACAGACACAAATAAATGTCAAGATAGATTCCTGAACAAAAAACAGGGGTTAAAAATGACCAGATCAGACCCTAGATACTCCCAGAGACAACATCAAGGGATTGTAAAAACATACAGTGTAGGGAAACTATGCCTTGAATGGCTACAAACATCCACACTGGCAGAAATTAAGCAACACTTGTCTTTACTTAAAGATGGTGCTGACTTGCGGGATTTCATAATGGGACCACGCAAACAGCGTCAAAAACGTTTCATAGCAGCCAGTATATACGCTGCTTACAACGAGGCATGGAAAGTGACTCAAATTGAGACAGCAGAGAAAATTGATCTTATTAATTTTGAAAAATCACTTTCTGTTGTGGACAACGGGTTAATGACTCTGTCCTCCAGAATATATTCACTGGACAGTATTGTATCATCTGCTATAGATATAATAGATCAGGACTTGCTAATGTTACAACATGGTCAGTCCCAATTACGTTCTATTGTACAGCTAGGCTGAACTTTGCAAAACCTGCGTTCAGGCTATGTGCCTTGGCGTTTAATCAACACAACGTCATTGTTCTCTATCTTTAACCTTACTGATAAACAAATCAGTTTGGCACAGAAAGGAGCAGACTACACGATTCTGAGCATTGAAAAACTTGAGAGATTACCATTGACAAGGTCAGAAAGACCTGTCATTGAATGGATAATACACAGAATTATCACAATTCCGATAACAACTTTCCATTTTAAAAAATGCCAAGAGTATATACCAGCAGGCCAGTATGAAAGGTTGGGTAAAGGGTACATTAAGTCATCATGGAAATTTCCTTATACACACACGTTATAATGACAAAAACCAAAATGTATTTCTTAGAGGTAATAATTGTAAACAATCACTAAGCGGTATACTTCTGTGCCAAGGCATTAATTTAGATGGGGCCTGTGAAGGGACTTCAAATAACCTTTCATGCCACCAGCACGGCACACCTGCAACACAGATAGAGCCATTCTTAAGACAACTTTCTAACGGGAGTTACGTTCTAATAACGGACCACAGCTGTTGTGGCATGGTGCCAGGGAAAGCATATCTCATAAGCGTTAGTTCCATGGTCACTTGCTGTATGCAAGCATTGTATCCAAACGGCCCTGGAGACTCAGAGGCGACGATTTGGCCTCCGTTGAATATCTCTTCTATACGAATTGATACTTTAAGCAGAATGAAGTCTGTGCTTTTACAGACAACAGTGCCCATCACGTCATCAAAAGAAACGTATGATCTTCAAGTTGCAAGGACAACGGCAGAGATACATACACTTTTATCAACTAATTGCCCGGTGCATTTCGTGGAAATGCTAAGCCAAATCCTAAATATGTCAGATGCCAGTGGTATCGCAAATGTATTTAAGACAATTTTTTCGGGACTGTTAACACCCTTCGAAGCAGTCCTAAGCATATTTCCCAATTTTTTCCATTCGGTCTTTGGCGGCCTACCACTACTTTTGGGACTCGTGGCAGGAATCTTATTTTTGACCCTTCTGCTCCGATATGGCAAGCCAAAACACAGACATGACTCCGGCAACAATGGAAGAAATGATCCTAGCAATACGCTATAGGGACCGCTTAACTAAAGTTCTTGGATTAGCTCGGCTAAGAGATCTGAATATGACCTGGCTTCTTTCATTCAGACCTATATGGCAGAACTGAATCTTACCTGTGCTTCGATGTATGCTATGCGGAGAAGAATGCGTGTTAGACACCTGTCTTACACTATAATCAGCAGTACCAATGGATATCGATACTTTGCTAAGTCCAGTAGCGGCTCATGCATCGTGTTGTCCCCAGAAGTTACCAATCCTGATGATGGCATTCATTGAGACTTCTGCACTACGATTAGGTGGTAGCAGTGAAGCAAGGAATGAGAGCAACATCACCCAGGTACGACCTTCTGTGAGCATTGCTGATCCCGAAATCGATGATAGCAATCATTCTCACGACTGCCCAGTTACAGCATTTTCAACCATGGTCGAACTTTCACCTGAAGCTGTAGACTGTTTTTTTGCGCATCTATCTGAAGTCATGTTCTCCCCTGAACCAAAAGAATAACTTTTAAGTCAACCAGCACACGGCGTTCCCATGAACTCTGAATTCGGCCTTCAGCTTTCAACAACAAAAGCTACTGAAAACATTTGGAACTATTTTTTCCCCTGAAAACGAAATTATTTTTTCCAAATTCCAAAATATTTACCTTTTTTTGGCACACGTACTCTGCTTACAGTAGAACTATTCATAAAGAACAGAGCTTCTGTTTTTAGCAAATCTAGGGACAAGAGTTACCGCAGCCTCTAGCACTCTCACAAGCAATTTCATTTATATGTGATGAAATAGTCTCGACCTTCTTTTCTGTAATTAAGAGACATTTCATATGTAATTTTCGCAAATCGTTCAGCTAAAGATATATGCAATTTTTTTGAATGATTACACTGCTTAAAACGTACAGTACCTATAACTTTCCGTGTATTTCATATACACCATTTCGAATGCAAAATGTATTTTGGGGTGGGTTGAAACACACATGCATCTTTATTGCTTAGTTTTTAGTAATTGATGGACATAAAACCGTTGAGTGGGTGATGTGTTTTATCTAGGAACCCGATTCAATATTGTGACTTTATGCCCCTATATGGCTATAATCAATAATATCCCTATAATGGCATAATAATCAGATCCATATTTCAGTAAATCGCCCTTGCAGTCCAAGGCAAGGCAAAAGCTACTTCCTTGGATTCCTAGAGAGCACACCGAGTTCTTTCGACACACCAATCCTCCAGCAACCTGGGAAAGCCCCCCTTGCTTTGTTTTGATTTGTAATAGAACTCCTGCGAGCACTGTAAGAACGGCCAGTTCTTAGTGACATCTTCATTGACGTCTTATGTCCAAACCTTACGTCAAACTCGGCACGTTTCAGTTATAAATATACCAACGTTGCCTCAAGCAAACACACAGTGGTGATTCTGGAGCAGAGCAGCTAATCTACTTTCCGAGAGCCCAGCAGAAGCGAGAAGCCCACGGACGCTGCCCCTCCTCTTTGACGCACTGAGAAAGACGCTGTCTTTTCTCCTGCCGAGAAAATCCAGCTCTGGCGTTTCCAGCCTACCCTTGCGGGTGACTGGGATATCCAGTCCTGAGAGAGAGATACCAGACCTCCTACATTCTATTCCCAAGGTACAGTGCTGACTAAACCATTAGAGAGAATTCTTGAACAGATCCTTGGCAACAAACCTACTTAACTTAAACTGCTACTTACTTACTCCTTCCCACGTATTAGGCTTAGGTCAGGTACACCGGGGTAGGCACGACTCGGACCCCCACAGAGAGCAGAATCCTTATCTACTAACTAGGTAGACTCTCATTATGTTTGGCCATATCACGATGACCAAGGGACTATGAAACCTTAGATCGTCCCATTAGGTTATCTTTGTGAAGCCTAAAAGAGAATTACAACCGCAACCTTCTGCAACATAACCCTTCAGAAGTGGAGAATTTGTGATATTTATATTTATACATGGCAATTGTGGCCTGATTGCATATAATACTTATGGTCTACAACACAACCATTTTTCCTTGGTCTCCTATGGTCAGGGGGACAACAAAAGATCGCATTTATTCAGAACAGAAACAGAAATATACTACTACCAGCAGCATTGTATAAGGCGACTACAGAAGCCCACGCTCCAATTAGGAAACGTGAAGTGATCCCTATAAAGGATCGCCAATATTATCGCAGGGGCGATTTTACATACCCTCTGGTTCTGGCAGACAAAATTTATGTCTTGATAAAGGTGATCATAATAAGGAGTTATCACCGAAACGCGTCGACGCAACCTAAAGCGTATAATTCAAGTCTCCAACACCATAATAGATACGCTGAATTGGTAGTGATACTACTCTGGTGTCATTAGAGCGGAGAAAGAATATACAAACCTGTATCCAACAAATGTATGTTGTAACTGTTCTGTCTGCTTGTAATTGTGCAGGTCGCAATTATATGTATTGTCTCAATTTTACCTTGTTTTAGTTCATGGATTTAGTTTAGTTATCCCTATTTATTGTTTTTTTGATATATTCAAATAAATGAATTTTTAACCTTTCCATATTATGTTGTATGTATTTGTTAAGTCATAAGGTACATTATTTTATACCTGTCTTTATCTTTGCCTTAAGGGAACCCTTTCTCTTACCTAGGTTGAATAACCCTATTTCCCTTGGCCTACACAAGGGGTACCTCTGTTTTTTACAGTTAGTTTAGAAGCACCAGTTGAGCACGTTAGCCTATGTATATATGTATATATATTTTATCCATTTTAAAGTGTCTTATGGCTTAGAAACCATATCAATGCTTTTACAGTATTATTTCATAATACTCCTTTTACTGTATGTACTTTACTTTACATTAAGTATTGCAATTGTGGCAATTAATTTCTCTTGCATGAGAAGGAAGACTGCTCAATAAATAATACCTTTTATTGAAAACGCCTGTCTCTCTATTCTCTGCACCCTGGTGAAATTAAATATGCATATCTGACTGAGTGAAATAGCTGTCTATTGTTTCACACTACTCTAGAAATTGACTCTTACTTTGAGGGAGCAAAGTTGTCATGTTTATGCGGTTGTCGGAAGCTGAATCCCTTCTTGTCTGACCCAGGGAAGCTGATCACTTCCTATTCAGTCAAGAAAGTTTCCAGTGACCTCTGAGCGAGCTGGCGCAAACCTAAATTAAGTCTAACATAGTCAGTAGAGACCTAGAAGACCTCAGTCCTACGTCTACACTGCTGTTTATGTTATACCAATGCGCAGGGCCTATAGGGAAAATAGGAACTACACTACAAGACCAGTGGGTGACTTAGTCAGCCAATATCATCCTGGTTTGAAAAAAGTTCTAATCTGTTGACGGTTGGTACTTCATATTCGTATGGACCTTGTACATGGGGTAAGTCCCTATGGCCAACCTTCCCGTTTACTTGGAAGGAACTGTTCAGGTAAAAAAAAAAAACTAGTTGCAGAATACTAATATCATCCCTGCTCAAATGCCTAGCCCAAGCCCTCTAAAATGGTTTTAACTAGCAATGGGGACCCAAAGTTCAACACAACACAGTAATATCTGATGGATTTGGGTGATTTCCTCACCCATTGACTTTTTCGTATCATTTTAAATTCTTGGAATACGTGGTTACCCAGCCCAGTTCTGACGTTCAACAAATGGAGGGCCTTGTTCCTAAGTGATGACCAATGTTCCCCATTGTCAGTTGATAAGATAGGCACATTGGAAAGTATGATGGTATATGGCGTGGCTTCAGGTGGTAGGTTAAGGGAGTCACTAGAGCTCTCCAAACCACCCTGTGCCGTCCCTAGATCATAGCGTCTAGCGAGCTCCCTCCTGGGGCCGGCCTTAGCTGTGGTGGTAATTGCGCTACGGGGATTTGCAGAGGGAACCTGCGCAGCACTATTTGCGCAAAGACCAACTTCAGTAATGGGCAGTTGTATTGTGTGTGGCATAGCTGGACTGGGTTCAATCGAGCCACTAAAATTTCCATTACTCAACGTAGGCTTTGGGGAAAAAAGGTGTTGCTCTATTTTAGTCAAGCATTGCTGCGAGTTTCTCTTCAAGTTTAGCTAGCTTCAAAATCACTAGACACCTGTTGAGGATTGACCAAAACCCTGCCACCTGATAGACTCTCAGTACAAAGATCTGGAGCATCATGGGGGCCACCCTTTTTTACCACAAACAATCCCTCTAGTTTTGGCCACTTTGCTAGCCGGAAGCATAGTTTGAGGTAGTGCACACGCTTTTCTTTTTTGGTTGTGTTAGCGCCCACCCCATCCTTAATCTGTATTGATCGTTACTGGCATGTAAGGATCTTGGCGGGGGAGAGTGTAGAGGTTAGAATGTTGGAAAATTAATTGTATCATTTAATTGGGATACTGGGGACATAGAAGCCACTGGCGGCATACAGTCAGTTGTTAATTCTGGATTTAGCAAGGGAGCGGGCAAGGGAGCTTCAGAGGAGGTTCGACGAGTGTCTAAGGAGAGTCTCCTCTGTGTAAGCTCAATATCATCTATAAGGACAGACTTAGCCCGCATAAGAAACACGTCCAGGGTGCCCACCACCCCTTGGGCCACCTGCCCCCTTACGATTACCCTTGCTCATAACAACTTGGTACAAATAAAACACACAGGAAAAAGAATCAAGATATACGTGACTCTACAGTTGGTGCAAAAATGTCAAAAACAACTTGAGCAAGTCCTGAGCGACACAGGAAGACCAATGGAGGAGGGGTGGCCCAGCCGTGCCTCCTCCTGGCTCTGACGGGTGCGACTGGCCCGCCCTTTGCCCGGGCAAGCCCACACGCGTCCCTTGCCGCGGGAGCCCCCAGAGAGATTCATGGAACGACTGGCTGGGTGGCGTAGCTCCTCACGCGAGACCGACTGCCCTCTGGAAGATAGAGTTCCAGGCAGTCCGCGGTCTGCGCTCAGGTGCGGGAAAGATGGTGGCGTTGACGCGATATCCCAAGCGTGGGCCTTAGGCAATGTGGCAGTAGACAGCACAAATGGTGAAAGCAGCAATCCGGGCAGGTAAGGACGTCCCTCGCCGCGGGAGCCCTCATAGAGATTTATGGACCGGCTGGCTGGGTGGCGCAGCTCCTCGCGCGAGACTGCACTGCCCTCTGGGAGATGGAGTTCCATGCAGTCTGCGGCCCATGCTCAGGAGCAGGAAATATGGTGGTGATGGCGCTATATCCCCTGCGTGGGTCTCAAGCAATGTGGCAGTAGACAGCACAAATGGCGAAAACAGCAATCCGGGCAGGTAAGGGCGTTCATATACAGATGGACACTGTCCTGATGAGACCTGTAAAACTCACGGCAGGATTTAAATCCCAACACTATACCCATGGTTGAATTCGAATTGATTCTTATCAATAACATGGACACTTTTCTAACAGAAGTCTTAATTGTCGAGAGCAGTGGTTCTTAACCTTTTGACTGTTATGGACCTTCACTTAATCATTACTGGAACCCAAATATAATCAATATTGGAATCTGGTGAACCCCACTGAATGCCGGGGACTCCGGCCTACACATTTTTGATGATTAGAACAACAGAAGAATACAGAAACAAGCATTCATCAAAGAAATACACAAATGATGAAATATTTTATTCACTTCACAAATATAAAAAATTAACAATTTTATTTTTATGGGAAGGTTGGAGATTTTGTAAATGCCATTGAGGCAACTCATTATCCATACTATATTGTTTAATGCACTTGCACTGTTCCCAAGAATCAGTCAGAGGATACTAACTCAGTATTTAGCCTCCAATTTTACATTTCTTCACAAATACAGAACATTTAAAAACGTTCTAGTTTACATTTTCCTGTTTTATTTATATACACGTTATTAATCTGTTAATATTAAACTTTCTAAGCAGTCGAGGACCCCCTAGAAAGGCTTTGTGGACCTCTAGGAGACCCTGGAACACAGATTAAAAACCACTGGTCTAGAGTACAAAATATTAACCCTGGCCACATTATTGATTTTATACAAGAGTATGAGTTTTAGCACTTCACCGTTTGCACTATATCACTCATTGTACAACACTTTATTGATTATAGAAAAATTCATGCTTATGAAAAGATAAGAGAAGTTTTGAATTGTATTTTGTTGGTTTGCTAAACAAAGAACATATGTTGTGTCTAATTGAGGAGTAAATTGAAAATATGAATGTTACATTTGAATACCTGTGATTGCTGAGAAAGTTAGAATATAATAGTGAGCGCCATGTTCTAAATATTAAGGCAGAAGAAATGCATTTCTTGTGCCACAAATATTTGCATGAAGAGCATACAGTTTTTTCTATCATGCCCAATAATATTTGTAAAGGCAATCCACATGAATTACAGCTTTAGAGAAATATTGCTCCAACGAACTTTGACAGACACCAAACACTTTTCACGCTCCCCATTGGAACTGCCTCTAAATCCTATACCTTTTCAGGCAATATACTTGAAATGTATACTGTAAAGTGCGTGGCCTGGCTCATTTTAAGTTTTCAAATGTTTATGATATTAACCCTTCCCCAGTCTACCTGGGAACAGCGAGATTTGAGCTCAGCATCTAATCCTGTGTGATAGGTGGCGCCTATTTGAAATAGATACTAGGACGGGTTTTGTACCCCAGGCTGACTCCAATCCCGGAGATTTAAACTAAGAAAAACAGAGAGACATTAGAACACCCTGGCTAATGAAATCTATGCAAGTGACATATGTTAAACTAGTGAAAGTGGTTTGGTGTAGAGTGTCTCCATTTTTTCTTTCTTCTTCTCCTAGTCTTAATTTTCGCTCTAGGGGGCATATTCACAAGGAGCTATTGTGAAATTAACTGCACTTTATCGCAGCCAAAGTCGTGCTAAATTTACCCCACCATTCACAAGCAGGTGCTAACAGCCCACAGCACCACTTTTCCCGCAATAGCAGTCACAAAAAACATTGCCACAGAGGACCCCCGACTCTATCGCTAATGAGATCAGAGGCGTTCCTGTGATAAAACCCGCAACAACACCATACCTCAACATTCACAACGACCAGACAGAACAGCAATAAGAACACAAAACATGTGATAAGGCGCGTTAGCAGCTGGAATATTACACCTGCTCTGAGCTGGTGTAAAGTCGGATGTCAGACTGCACCACAATAGGGAGCCCTGCCCAGGGCGTCATCGGAAGGGCAACAGATGCCATGGAGCCACTCATCATGCAGCACGGATATCCAAGAGAGCCACAACACCCAACGGGCACCCCCCCCCACCGCACCACCATAGAGGCAGCGCAGACAAAGACAGCGGCCTCCCAGGAAATGCACCAGCCTCACAATCCTAACATCTGACAAGGTCACTGTCCACTACAGGCTGAAAGGGACAACTATCCTACGCATCCTGGCCATCATCGCCTAACAGGCCTATGGCACCAACACAGTGGACGACCAACATCCCACCCAACACCAAGCTGCTGGCTGTGCACCACCTGTTAGCACCTAGCACACGCCAAACAACACCTGCCAGAGTCAGCAAAGCCCCACAGCCAGCCACATCCAAGACCCCCATGCCCACCTGTGCCCCCGGTGACACAGCACACAATCAGTGCAACAGGAAGCACACATCACACATCAATGTGCAGGCAACATCCGAACACCGTGGGACCTTCACCAATGTTGCATCCAAATACACAGCCAGTGTGGATGATCCCTTCTCCCTCCAACAGTCCAACAGCAACCAGCCATCCCAGAATGGCACAAAGCGAAATGCACACCCCCTTGGCAACTTCCCAATTAACACCACACTCACCTCAACTCCACAACCGTGCAATCCATAACTCTGGCAATGCACACGTCACAAGTCCACAACCAAGATGCACAATGACATGCCCACCCACCAGACACGATAGAACAACTCACAATGGTAACCTTGGCAAGCCGTGAGCATGACTAATCTCCAGCATGGCACCTCAGCCACAAAATAGGCATACGTTGGGAGAGGAGGCAACCAAGCATATGTGAGAGATGCAGTAGAACCATGATTTGGAAAGTACACAATGCCAAGAGTGGCGGCGAAGTTCTGAACAAACCGCAGTATGCAGAGCATACCCAAATCCACTGCGACATACAACTCTGGTGAAGGGAGTGTAGTGGACAGTGGACGCAATCATGTCACCCTAGCCAGTGGAGGTCCTTGCGGAAATGCTGCATGTTACGCCCTACCCGTAAGCATGAGCAGAGTGGGATAGTCCGGCGTATGCCAGGCCAGCATAGGGGTGTGAATAAAAAGCAGGTAGCTCTGGGCGTTGTCCTCTTCTGAAAAACCCAACGTCTCTGCCAGGACGGCGCCTTCCGCCCCGCGACGAGGCCGACACCATCCTCATTAGGGGTGTTGCCTGAGATCCTGTGCGCCTGCCATACCCCGGTCAGCTGGACCACAAACCCGTCAGGGCCAACCCTACGCCGCCAGGCAACACTAATCAGCATCCTACACTAGCGTGTGTCAAAAAGGGCCCACCACATGCCAGTGTAAGCTCCTAGCCCAAGGCCCGTGACCCAGCCAGACTTTCAGATGACTGACGCTTGTCCACTTTACTCCTTTCTCGTTTACATATTCTACCGGCGACCTCTGTGGCCCAGTGGGTCCCATATTTGAGACTGTGTCCTGGTTCCTGAATGGCAGTGACCCCAATTACAGGACAGTGGCTACAGCACCAGACTCCTTTCGATCAGTGAGGCATAGTTCCATATGCACATCTTGCGCAACATCCTGCCACCAACCCTGTCCAACGCCATCCGGTGAGCCGTGCTGCCACAAACCCTGTCCAACGCCATCCGGCAAACCATGGATGAGGGACCAGGACAACCCTGTGGACCAGTAGGTCTCACATCCAGCACCTAGTCGCAAATCACGAATGTCCGAGTCCACACCAGTGGACGCAGGGAGAGCAGTAAGAGGAAGATGCGGCTCAGTCCGGATGAAAGCCGGGTCACAGTCGTGAACGAACACGTGGTGCCACTGAACATGAACTACGCAGGCCGGTGGGGCCACCAACGTTTGCCAGCGACACTTGGTGAATGGCCCGTGCTGACCGCTGCCTCCGGCCTACATTGCTCTTGGCCTAGGCTGTGCTCAAGTAGGCCACAGATTTGGAACTGGACATCGAGTATGCAAAGGCAGATTACACATCATTGCACGCAAGGAGAGGCTAAAGAGGAGAAAATGATCATCGTTACGGAGGTGTTCGTCCACTACCGACAACTGCCCTGAATCACTAGGGCTGTGAATCACAAGCCAAAGGCATGTGGCCGTAGGGCCACTGCTGACCGCTGCCTACGGCCTACACTGCGTTCTAGTAGGTCACAGAGTCATGATTCAGCAATGTCGGAGTCCATGTCAGTGTACCGGCGTCATCGCTGTCTGCATCCCCACTCAGCCCAGGTGCCATTAGGTCTGTTCCCCGACATTCATGGACACTCTCTAGTCGAACAGTGGTGGCGCCTGAGCCTATGGACTAGGGGGCAGTTTTCACGCCATGTAGCTGATACGGAATTGGTGTTGGCAGCGGGCTGTCGCATTCCACTCCTCCATTTGCTGCTTATTGATAAAAGCAAACCTTTCAGCGTCTTGCCCTGGAGGACACCTTCCACTGTCCCACGAAACACTCCGAAACATACACCTCGGACAATTATGGTTACCCGCTCAGGTTGCATGGCCCATCTGACTGCACTGCAAGTCACCCTCCCGTGGCTAGGTCCCTGTGCCGGCCGTAGTGTATCCAGGACCACTAACACTGTGCTGGTCTGGGACCCCTTCTCCAGAGACATAGGCTGGCCCCTGAGGCGTGGGCCTTGGGCTCATCAACGCCATGACTCTGTTGCCCTGCACTGTATGCAGCCTCCGTGCCCAAATGCACCCCACGAGGGCTCACACACCAAAGCCAGTACAGACCGGCATGGACGATGCATCACTAGAGGAGGCACACGCCACCCCTGCAAGGACCACCTCCAAACGCCACCTGCCAGAGTTGAAGCAGTGGTCCAGGCAGACTTTGTGGTTGCTCGGGCCTCTTGTGGATGCCATCATTGGCCTGTTACCCTGCTCAGCACTCCAGGTGCCAGTGACTCAGTGCACCGCAGGTCATTGTCCGTAGCTGATTGTGTTTTATGCTGTGGAGCGGTTGCGCAGGTATGTCACCTCAAACAGTGTGGGGGCCGTGAGACGTTGATGGTGAATATGATGCACGTCTGACACACCCCACTGCATCTGCATCAGGAATACATTGAAGGGACACAATCTGAGAATTTTCCTGCACATGAGCATGCTCATCTCAAATGTCCACAGCCCAGTGCACTGCGACTCACGGACACTTCTGTTTGCATGTAGGCTGTCCTCTAGACTTTATCCGGCTCACCCCATGTTGCTTATCAGTTGACTCTGTATTGCATGTGTTTCCTGCTTGCGTTGCACTGGTGTCCAATGTCCAAGTAGTTGCCAACACCAGACTTTCTGTGCGGTTTGGCTTACACTCACCCCACACACATCCAGCACAGGCGTCACTGTACATGTGGCTCTGCCAATAAAGGGGCCGGGTTCATGTGCCCGTAGGCAATTCAACATGATCTCTGCATGTGTCCCTGTGGTCTTGAAGTATGCATGTGGGCCCTGGGCCCTACAACTTTACATTGTGCGGTGTACCACGGATTCAGACATGTCACCGGAGGCAGCAGATTGGGGCTTGGACATGCAGCTTTGTCATCACCCACTCCATTCGTGAGGTGAGTGGCCAGGGCCATCGTATGCACAGCCGACATGGGTGTGTGATTGCTAATTGGTCATCCCTGGGCATGGTTCTATTCTGTGCATGTGTCTCCATGGCAGCGTGGGTCTCCTTAGTGGGGTGTAGGTGGGCCCTGTAGGATGATAGACCCCTATGTATGTGTCCTGGTTCACATTCCATGGGTTCAGCCCCCTCACACACCTGTTGGGCCACCTCCTTTTGGTATGCTGACACATGTCATTGGGGTGCCATGTGTGGGTGGGTGAAGTTTCGTGAGCCAGCTGTGCCGCAGGTGCTTCCTGCTGTGTGGTCTGTTGCAGACCTGGTGTTCTCCTCTGAGTATCTTGGCTGTCCAGCTCCTGGTGGGCGGTTGCATGGGATATCCATGGTCTGTTGTAGGGCGTTGGTGTCGACAGTGTGGTGGTCCTCTCCGGCATCACTGATGTGTTGTATTATTTGCTCTGCTGCAGGTGTTGGGTGGCCCTCTGCGATGTGAAGGGGAGGTGTGCGTTGCCTTTGTGTTGACATATATGTTGGCGCATTGTGCTAGTTTGCATGCAGTGGTATGCAGTGTAAATTGTGACTGTTTGGGGTGCTGAATTCCTCTGCTAGTGGGTCAGTTGCTGGTAGGGTTCTGTCACCTCTGTGGCGCTGGTCTTGTTTTCCTGCGTTCTGCATCCCATCTTCCTTTCCCTCTTCTCCGCTGTTCCTTGCTGGTGGTCTGTGAGGGTTGTGGGGTTTGAGTAGGCCTCTGCGCTGGGTCAGGGTGCATCCTTGTTGCTACGTGCATTGGATTGTTACTGGTGTAATTTCCATGGGGTTTTTATGATGCATTGTCCCACAAGATGCGTGGGATTAGCAGGCCTGTGGCTGGTTTTCGCTACTTTTTGTCCCACAGTTGGCCTCATCGCATGTTTTTTTCCGTTTGCGTACCGCTTTTTTGCGGCATGACGTTGATTTTCATGCTGACATTTGATGCGTTATCTGGTATCTATCGCATGGTACCGCCTTGTGAATTCCACGTTGACACAGGGTTATTTTTCTGCAATTAGGCTGCGATGTTGAAAGTTGCGTTACTCTACTCTTGCAGTAGTTATCACAGGTTCTTATGAATATACCCCTCAGTGTTTTTTTTTTTAAATCAATTCTCCTGTCAAGCTCTTTATGAGTTGAAACAGCGGACTAAGATGTTTTAAAGCAAATTATAGTTTCATGAAAAAAATAAGACCACACTTCTTGAAAGAGCAGGGAAGGGCTGGGTTCCCTTATGTTTTTCTTACTATTTTTGAACATTATTAACTATTGACAGATTTCTTCCTTTGAGGTAAGTGAAATGGAAATGTTGTTTTGCACCATGCTGTACAACGTATATTGAATGCTGTAACATCACAGGAAAAACTAGGTGTTAACAACTAGGTGTTAAATATGTTCCTGAGGTTTATAAACATGCCCTCTTTCCTACAAAAAATACACAGAACCTAAGCTTTTTTCATGTATTACAAAACGGCGAATGTGTTGATTGAGGAGTTTGAGTCAATGCATGTCGACATATAGTCAGTGCGAACACATTGTTCTTTTAAAATATGTTATTCCAAAATAGCCTTCGCATAAAATTATGTAAGTGCACTGTGGTTATCATAGCTTTTTATATATATTTATTTGTATTATTAGTAACAGTAGTAGTATTATGTCATACAGTTTAAATCGGTCATAGCAACCCATGGAAGTCTTAGAGTGTGGGCCGGTCTTGTCAGGTCCAATGGTCATATATAACAGTCCGTCTGTATGGCACTGACATATAAAAAACACATCAGCCAACATTGATATTGGCTTCAGCATCATACAATCAACCAAGTAAACAACAGAAAGAAAAAAAATACAACAATGGCCAACTGTATCATCTACTTAAATTGTCTCCCCACACTCATCTTCCATCCCTCGATATACAGATGAAATAAACACAATAGTCGTCAAGCAGTAGATTAAAACACATCAAATATCATAGTAGGGATTCAGGAAGGGCAGGAGAGGGAGGTATCCCATTCAGATTGGCCAAAAATAATTCCACTGTTCCGTATGAGTACACCTTCCATCCTTTGCTCTGGTATTATTAGCTCTTACCTAAAGCTCTGCGGATGCCCAACGGATTAGAACGTTCTGCCGCAAAGTACTCAAGGGGGCATGTGCCACTTTCCAGGAAGTGGTAATATGTCTTTGTGCCAGTACGAGTGCCAGACCTTAGAACCCCTTAAAGCCCCTTCAGTCTTTTTGTTTTTTTCGTCACAAACCTGGAGTGAAAAAGGCAAAGCATTAGGTCACGTGGCAAAATAGAGGCATTGATATCTGATATGCAAGATGTTACATTCTGCCATGGATTCTCTAGTACAGGGCAAAACCATACCATATGGAGGAAATCTGTGTCTGCCTGTTGACATCTGGGGCATGATGCTCTTGCTCCCCTTTACAATCCTGTCAGGGGAGAAGAATGTATGATATAGATAATTAAATTGCATAAAACATAATCAAGCGTTGTGTGTAACCATTTTGGTGGAGGCCAGACACCTTCATCACATGGCATCTTGTATGCCTATGCATAGTATTATCTCCCACCACCCCATGAGAGTTGGGACCCGGATCCTGCAGCATCATCTTGTAAGGTTCCGTAGATAAATGAAATAGTCCTCGTCTGCCCTGTCAGTGTTATCATCAACTCCAAGGGCCCAACTTCCCATCCCCCTCCAGGTTCCATAAAGTCCCTGACACCCCATGGAGCGTGGAATGTAGAAGAAAGCGACCTGGGTCCAGCGTGTCCCTTTCTGTCAGTTCCACAAAATTACAAAGCCTGACTACACTACTATGTACCCCCACGTCTTATATCCTACCATGACTCAAGCATCCACCTGATAGATATCTCACAGCTGCCTACATTTTGGGGGTGCCCATATGGGGAGACTCGGTGCCTATGGTATAGGTACCCTACCACAAAGTATATATTTTTGCCAACACCATATCGTTGCGCTTAAGAACGCTCTATGGATAGTACGGTGAGGGCAAATTCAAGAGTCACTCCAGAAGTGGAAAACCAAGAATTCAAAGCCCAGCAGAAGCCTCTCAGGCTGTCAAACGGTATTGGAGCCAACTGAGAGGCCACTGAAGTTGAGCTGCAGAGTAGTACCACTCAAAATTTGTAGAAACTAATCCCTCATACTCTAAAGTAGCATATAAAGTGTCCACTCTAACCCTGTGCCTCCTATTAGCCCAAACCAGTGACATCAGCATGCATTGTAATTCTTTAAAGCATGACTTCTTTAAAATCACTAGTAGTGCCGTGAAACAATTCAGGAGTCATGACATAATTAACATTTTAGCAATGGGGACTCTGCCCATAGGAGAGAGGGGGAGATGTGCCCAAAAGGGGAGTGACTTGCGAATTACGGTCAATTCTTTTCCCAAGTTCCCTTCTATCAAAACAAGTTCAGAGTGGTATATATGGACTCCCAGATATTTACAGGTGTTATATTTCCACTGTAGGGGGATGTTCCCATGTGAATGAAGCATGGGTTCTGGTGCCTGCAGCAAAGGGAAGAGAAAAGACTTTCCCTAACTGATCTGATGACCACATAGGCAGACAAAAACATCTAAAACTGACATGATTTCCAGCAATATTGTAGGGTCTGTTCGCAGGAAGAACAGAGTGTCATCAGTATACATCAAAACTATGGGCCCCATTAGGATGGCGGGCGGATTGCCCCCGCCAGGCTGGCGGTAGCCACCGCCAGCCTGGCGGTGGGAATCCGCCCGCCATCCTTCCCTGTATTCCTCCCTGCCATATTAGAATGGCGGGGGGACCACGGCGGAGCAAAACACCGCCCGCCACTTTTCCGCCCCGGTCGCCTTGCGGCCGGGGCGGAAAACGAGTAACATGCAGGCGGTGTCTGTCAGACACCGCCCGCATTATTACAATGGGCATTTTACAATGCCTTTCCGTGGCGGCATTGCCGCCACGGAAAGGCATGCGGTGTTCACTCTGGGGGCCCCCTGTGGGCCCCCAGAGCGAAGGCCAAAGGGGGGTGGCATACGGGGGGGGGTACCTGTGGTACCCCCCTGCATTTACATATTCAAAGCGGTAGGCACCGCGCGGTGCCTGCCGCTTTGATTATGTGAATGCTGCACAGCATTTTTAGTATTGTGGCGGGCGGAGCACAGAGCTCCGCCCGCCACAATACTAAAAATACAGGATGTGCCCGCCACAGTGGCGGGCACATCCTAATGCTGCGTGCGGGACCCCCGCCCTTAGGGTGGGCGGTCCCGCCATCCTAATGGGGCCCTATATTGGGATGGTCTCCAATGGGGTAGCCTCAATCCCCTGTTTTCCCTTGTAACATGCAGGCCAATGGCTCTATGGTCAGGGCGAACCGCAAGGGGGACTAAGTGCACCCCCGCCTAGTTTCCTGTTCAATTGCAAAGCCATCTTAGACAACCCTACCAGTACACACTCTGGCCACAGGGCACTCTTAAAGGACTCAAATCCATTTACAGATCTCGGGCCCCATGCCCAGTTTCATCAACACTGTCGGTAGGTACCTCCATATCAGAGTATTGAATGCCTTTACTATATTTAATGAGGCTACCCATCCTTTGTGAGAGTAGAAAAACGTATTCCTACCTTGAATGAACCCATTCTGATCCAAATAGATAACTGAATGGATCAATGGGATCAAACTGTTTGCTACAGTCTTACTCAGCAGTTTTTAATCAAGGTTAAGTGGCAAACCTACCGGGTTTCGGCTGAATTGTTATCAGGGATTCCCACATGTTATCTGGTAGACTAACCCGGGTTTTGGTTCTGCAGTATACCTACAACAGTAATTAAGCAAGGGGGCTTGGAATGTGGCATAGAACTCTATGGGTAGTCCATCAGGACTGGGAGTTTTGGCCTTAGCTATTTATTTGAAAGCCAATTTGATATCTTTGATTGTCAGGGGGGCATCTAGCTCCTGTTGTAAAAAAGGTTTTTGATGGGGCATAATAAGAGGATCTAGGTATGCAGCAATTACATCCAAAGCCACATCCAGGGGCTCTTGGTAAAGAGTCCTGTAATAGATTTGAAATTCCCTATTATTCGCCAATTGAAAATTCACTTTGTTCCCCGTTGATGTGCAATTCACATATATGATGGTATGAGGGTGATCTGAGCACAGCAGCCAGGCCAGTAAGCAACTTGCCTTGTCCCCCAGTGTCATGCTAATGTTTAGTGTGTTCTTTTTAATCAAAAGTACCTAACTGCCAGGAGACCTCCCTTGTGGGGGTCAAATGTCCTCTAACTTCTGGATCATTGGCAGTTCCATTACATAATCCCGTTCAGAAGCCCTCGATTGAGTCTCTGAGTCAAGTATCTCCCTTTCAATGGTTTGCTTCAAGCCATACTGCACAGCCAGACAGGTTCCTCTCATCTCCACTTTAGATGCATCCCATTCAATACCCTCATTCATGACAGTACCTGCATTCTTTATGCAATGCCTGTCTATTTGTTCACTGCAGAGTCAGTCAGTGCCCATGGTTGAAGCCACCACGTGGGGATCACCTGATGCGGCCTACCCCACTGGAATGTCACCAGTAGCGGGTAGTGGTCGGACAACATCCTAGCCAAATACCTCCCCCTCTTACAGTTGGACATCAGCATCCAACTGCCATTTAACAGATCTATTCTTCTGTAGAGTGCATGTATGGAAGAGTGATACAAGTATTCCCGGTCAGTGACATGCATGGTGAGCACTCATTGGTGATGTTGTTAGGTTTTTAAGGAGAAACAGTGCCCCTGCAGTTGGGGGTGAGGACCTATCTAATGCAACATCCGGAACACAATTAAGGTCCCCACACAAAAAGAAAGGGGAGAGAGGGGAACAGAGATGAGCCAGTGTTAGAGAGCTAAAGAATAGAGATTGGCAAACATTCAGCAAGTGTAACACCACCATCAAGTGTTTCCTCTTGTTAAAATTGGGGTCTCTAGTTGGCAATGGTATACACCTTTGTCCAAATAGGCACCCTTGCTTCTAGTCCGGTTAAGGAGCTACACTTCTGAAATAACCCCTGCTCACCCCCTTGGTAGTTTGGCACGAGCAGGCAGGCTTATCTTGGAGGCAGTGTGCAAAGAATTTATGAACACACCCAGTAATACAGTGAAAACACTACAAATGGACACCACACCAGTTTCGAAAAAAAAGTAATCTTCACTAGACTTAACACAAGACCAAACAACAAAAATCCACAATACTGTAATCAAAATAAGTCTCTAAAAATGGTAGGAATGGCTTAATACACTTTAGGTTGTAAATGCAACACTTTTCTCTAAAAGTACCTGGAATGCGTAATGCAAAACAAACAAAAGGGTCGCAGGGACGGTGATGCGCCATTCCTTACACTCAGGGGAGTGGATGCGTTGTTTCCTTACTGCTGTGAAGGGGAGTTGAGACTTGCTTCCTTACTGTGCGGGCAGTTGACCCTCCGGTTTCTTACTGCGATCTAAAGCGATGATGCTCCAGTGCGATGCGACAAAAATGGTGTCTTGGTTACGGTGCGACAACGTAGAGGTGTGCAAGCCCGATGGCCATGCAGAGACTCGATGAACTTCAGAGCTGTGACAGGCCCTGCAACAAGCTTCTCTGGTGATGCGACGACGGCCTCTGCGGCGGTGGCACGCTTCTCCGGTGATGCTACGCACTTCGGTGATGTGATGGCAACAGCAGCAGCGGCGGTACACTTACTAGGCGATGCGACGACAGCTGCTGCATCACGACAGGCTTCTTCTTCGTTGAGTCACGCTTCCAGCACCCAGCAACACGCAGTCTCTTAGAAGGCCCAGCACAACAGCAGGCACTTCAATTCCCAGCAAGGGAATTCAGGGGGGAGCTGAGGCTGAAGTCTTGTATCCATGAGACTTCAGGCAGGAGGCAAGCACAGTTTAAGCCCTTGGAGATTCTTATTCAGAGATGAAGAAAGCATACTCAGTCCTTTTTTTCTTTCTTTGGCAATGAAGCAACTGCTGCAGGCCAAACCCCAAACAGCACACAGCACAGGGGTAGTCTCCTCCTTCAGTTTCCTGGTTTGTCTCAAAAGCAAAGGTTCATCTTGATAGCCAGAAGTGATCCAACGTTCTGGGTCTGGGTCTCCCTTTTTATACACACAAATCCTTTGTCTCTGAAGGCAGAGAATGTCCGTACCTAGTCCAAACCAGTTCTGGGTTAATTCTGCCTGTGCACAACTTCTTCCTTTGTCAATTTGGGCCAGGGTCATCAAATGCACCACAGGAGGTGCAGCCAGCATTGTGGAAGGCAGGCACAGCCCTATTCATGCCCAGGTGCTACTCCTCCCACCACTCCCAATGCAGATTGATCTATTCAGCCTAGTTCTGACTCACCCTACCTCCTGGAGCCACCCCATCCCCTGTCCCTCACAAACCAGACATGGAATACACAACCGAGCAGAGGCAGGCTGGATGGTTAGACAAGAAAATACCTACTTTCTAAAAGTGGTATTTTCAAAAACAGAATATTAAAATCAACTTCACTAAAATATGTAGTTTATCATTCTGAGTGCAGGCATACAAAAAAAAAAATTCTACCATGATCCCTGGATCAGTTAGGATTATAAGATGTTATAATCAAACTGCTCATTCTGGCCTATGGGACAAGGTATCCTTGCAATAGTGAAAAACAAAATAGGCTGTAAAGCACTATCAGGACATGCCACACACATCAGGGCATGTCATACCTTTTACATACAATGCACCCTGCCCTTGGGCCTACCTTAGGGGTGATTAACATGTAGAAAAGGGAAGGTTTAGGGACTGGCAAGTGGGTGTACTTGTCAAGTAGACATGGCAGCCCAGGCTGCACACAGCTCTGCAATGGCAGGCCTTAGCCACATTTTACAAGCTGCTTATGTGGGTGACACAACCAGTGCTGCAAGCCCACCAGCAGCATTTGATTTACAGGCCCTGGGCACACATGGTGCACTGTACTAGGGATTGACAAGTAAATCAAATAGCCAATCATGGATTCACTAATCCATTACAACAATTTACAATAGAGAGCATATGCACTTTAGCACTGATCAGCAGTGGTAAAGTGTCCAGAGTCATAAAACCACCAACAACAGGTCAGAAAAAATACAAGTGGAAGGCAAAAAGTTCAGGGATGACCCTGCAAAAAGTGTCAAGTCCAAAACATCTGCAATTACAAAGTGGCCCTCTGAGGTGAAATTAGGGTGTGTTCAAGAACATAGGAAACCCACATAGGAAACCCTTGGGCCACCCATAGTAAAACTGTTAGACCTGGGGGTCGCTAGATGGCTGAGTTAGGTACCTTAGTGCAAATAGGGACCCTTGCCTCTAGTCAGGGAAATGAAGGACACACTCCGGTTGCTTGGGACGAGCAGCCAGGCTTATCTCCAAGGCAATGTGTAAAGTATTGGCACCCACAAGCCCAGTAACACAGTGATAACACCAGAAATGGACACCACACTTATTTAGGAGAATAGCTGTATCTTTATCAAGAAGAAATACGATGAGACCAAACTATAAAAATATCCAGTATATGCGTATTCGTAATATTTCACTGGGCCATTTATTAGGCCAACAATCACTTGTGGGTTCTTGCGTTATTAATGAGCAGTTCACAATGATCTAATGCAGCCCTAATGCAATGCTATGCAGTTTGTAATGCAGTTCGTAATGTAGAAATAAGACAGTCCTTAATGCAAGCATTAATCGAGTTCGTAAAGCAGGAATAATGTGTTTATAATGTAAGAATAATGCGGTTCATAATGCAAGAATAATGCAGTTTGTAAGGCAAGAACAATGCAGTTCGCAATGTAAGAATAATGCAGTTCGTAGTGCAAGAATAATGCGGTTCGTAATACAAGAATAATGCTATAAGCGAATCTGCGCGATCAGCTCGGGCACCACTAGGCCCCAAAAACAGAGGCAATGGTTGTGAAGTTAAAGGAGAGGCCCCGGTACTGCAGGGCAGGTATGGCCTGCTCAGGTACTCAGTGCGTCTAATGCGGTGCAGTGAGAGAGAGATCAGAGCACTCCTGTACTCCTCCTGCATGTCTCTCCAGGCCACTCACGCTTGCGGCTCCCGACCGGAGCCCAAACCTTACCTGGGGGATGCAATGCCTCACTCTCTCTCTCTCTCTCCACTCATCGGATGTCCTGCTGGGTGGTCCCGATGAAGTTGCAGCACCAGTGCCTTGGGACTTCTTCTTTGTGGCTCTTGATCACAGACTTTCAATCCTTTTTCAGGCTTGAGTTCAGTCTGAGTTCAGGGGTTTCAGCTCTCACATTTATACCCCTAAATGCCTTTGAAGTGTTTGTGTTCAGGGGGCTCTGAGCCTGATCCAAACCAGACCTGGGTGTCTTCCTGCCAGTGCACACCCTATTAGTTTGATAGTGAAGGTCTGGGCTCAAGAAGCTCCGCAGGAGGTGGAGCCACCCTTTTGTGGCAGCAACAGAGCCCTCTTCACATCCAGGGGGCTTCTCCTCCCTTACATCAAATGAAGGCCAACATGTTGCTGTCTCACCTACTCCTCCTTGGGGTCAGCACACTTCCCAAACCATGTCACATTCAAACCCAGACAGTCAATACACAACCAGGCAGAGGCACGCAGGATGGTTAGGACAAGAAACCAGCCACTTCTAAAAGTGTGGTTTCTAAACACACAATTCAAAAACCATCTTCACAAAAAGATGTGTCAGTAAGTTCTGAGTTCAGGCACACTAAACTCCATCCCTCCATCTTATGCCTATGGGAGAATATGCTGGAAAACACAAGACACAGCATTCCCCATTCTGTCCTACGGGCAAGATGGCCTTGCAACAGTGAAAAACTAATTTGGCAGTATTTCACTGTCAGGACATGGTACACACCTCAGTACATGTCCTACCTTTCACATACACTGCACCATGCCCAAGGGGGATACCTTGGGCCTACTGTAGGGGTGTCTGGTGTGCATAAAAAGGGAAGGGTAAGGGCCTGGCAAGTGGGTACACTTTTCAGGACAACAAGGCAGATAATAAACTGTGTGCAGGCACTGCTATGGCAGGCCTGAGATCTCTTTTTAGGGCTACTTGTGTGGGTGGCACAATTAGTGCTGCAGGCCCACTAGTAGCATTTGCATTATTAGCCCTGGCACAAATAGTGCACTTTACTAGGGACTTTACTTGGAAGACAAACATTCCAATTATGAACAACCAAATGCCACCAGCAGTGGCAAAGTGCCCAAAGCATCTAAGCCAGCAAAATGAAATTCATCACAGCATCAACAATAGAGGAGGTAGAGGCAAAAAGTCAGAGGTAACCACACCAAGAAAGGCCAGGACTAACAAAAACCCCTTGCGTATAAATCAAATAAATGATGCCTATCACTGTGCCTTGTCGGCTCTCGCTCAATCTAGTTGGTTACTCCACAGTTAAATGGGTCTGCTGGAGACATGCAGTAAATACCAATCGATTCTATGTTGTTTACAGTAGTTACCCATATCCCTCAATTTCCATGTCAGTATAGAATATTCCCTGGAAGTCATGTACATCATATGTGGTGTGCAACTCCTGCTGCTATTAACAGTACAGGGGTGAGGTGCAGCAGCAGATGGAAAATCAATTTGACAAACAAATAAAAGAACAAATCATTATTAACAAATCCTGAACCCAGGCTGCACCCTAAGTTAGTCACAGTCATTTAATGACATTAACGATTAAGTAACTACTACAAAGTCTATCTTGTGCCAGGGGTGTTCCAAGCAGACATCAGCAAATCCCTCATTCTGGATCCTCTGCTGCTATATCGGTACAATAAGCAACTCTCAAAGTAAAGTGTAATTTGCAAACATCCACATGCCTCACCGACCCCCATACTGCACAGAAGGTGAAATAAGAGAGGAAAATAAAAGAAAACCATCTATAATACTCCAGTAGACTGAAACAATTCCACAGCCACAGGGTTATCTGTTGGGCATCCCTCAGTTCCTTTGGTAGTGTAACCCTCAGTATGTTGTATCTCTGAGTTCCAACATCATTATCAAACCCCTTGCCCTCCTGACTAAATAAAGATGCCTGTTCCACCACTGCCAGTGTCTCCTCTCTACCCAGTGCTGCTTGTACTTTTGTAGGTCTACCAGGGATGCCCCCAGTATTCTTGATGGTGCGCTGCTGGCGTCACTGAGCCTCTGTAATCGACTTATGGAGGTAAACATTGATGACCCTCTTTCGTTTCTAACCAGGACTATGTGTTCTTGTGTGTTGCAAATATCAGCTTCATCGTCAGCAATAACTTGTAATGTTGCTGCGACTAGCAGAGCATATTTAATGTCCAGGGAGCAGAGGAGCTGTTTCACATATTAAAATGCATCCTCTTGCCTGCAGACATCTATTATGTAATCTGGGAAGATTGTAACACCACTATTGTTGATCTGCCAGGTGCCCTTGGTGAGTGCCAGCTGCAGTATATTATCTCTGTCTCTGAAGTTGAATATACTCACCACCACTGGCCTCGGCGGCACTCCCAGCCATGGCGCATGACCAGGTGTCCTTTCTAACCAGAAAAACCTAGAGGTTCTTCCCCTCCAGCACCTCCTCCATCAGCCAATTCTCAGAGAACAAGTCTATACTCGGGCCTTCCACCCCTCCAGGATTGCCCACCACCCTGATGTTATTTCCTTGTGAGCGGCCCTTGGAGTCTTCAGTCCTCGCACTCAAGAGCGCCACCTACTTCCGCAGCACCTCGATATGCTGCTGCTGATCTTTGAAAGAGGGGTGCATAGTGGCCAGTATCTTTTGTGTTTCATGCACCCTCTTGTTTAACTTTTCATGATCCTCTCTTAAGAACCCACAATCAATAATCAAGAAGTCCATATTGGGTATTATGGTAGACCTAAGGCTAATGACGGCCATCAAGAGTTCAGAATCTTTCTTTGCGTGCTGCTGGATGAGAAATTCTAGCACACACTGTGATTGGAAGGGTGTTTGTTTGGACGCAATCCCCACCTTTCCAAGTCTTTACTTTAGGCATTGCTAGTAGTAATGAGGAGAGGAGTTATTGTAGTAGCGTTGCTGCGTTACGAGGGGAACAGCAGGGTCCAATCACAGATACTGTACTTACTAGGGAGCCCAATTTTAAAGGTAGGAGTCAGTCAGTGAGACTGTCCCACTTATTGCAGCATGTACATTGGGCACTTGCAACGCAGGTGAAGCCGTGTCAGCAGTGTCACCTGGGGGCTTACAACTAGATTATGTCTTGTCAGCTTCAGAGCCTACAATACATTTAGTTGAGTGGTCTGTCAGAAAATAGGGAATAGGCAGTGGACGAGCACTCTGAGGGGTCAGCAGGTAGAACACAAATAACAAGGTGCAGTCCCATAGGTTAAGGGCCAGCCTCCCAGGTGTGACTCCCCCCCCCCCCACAGCTGTGCACAAAGAATATAAGACAGGTTTCAATTCTCATGGTACTGTGTTTATCTGAAGTGTCTCAGGGCTGCCCCGTAGCCATGCAAGCTATACAAATGAGACCTACCTCTTGTACTTTCAATGTCAGGTTTAGAACCGGGGACAAACAAAACAATAGTTGCAACAGAGGTCCGGCTACCCTGTTGGAAGGTCCAGATGAATTTTGGAAATGCATTTCATACAAATCTGTTTTCTTGCATCTTTTAAACAAAACATTTCTTTCATATTATTTTTATAACATTATTCGTATTTGAACATGATTTTTCTTCCATCACAATAAACAAAATACATTCAATTATTTAAAAAACAAAGACCAAATCACTACAAAATACAACACTCCCCCAAGAGCTCTCCTTTGCCATAATCCCATCTCAAATGCCATTCATTCTGCAGTCCATACACCCAAAACAAAACATTCCAGAAAAACTGCGTCCACCATACACCAGCTAAATTCGGTTTATTTTCTCCTTTCAGCGTATAGGTCCTGACTGGACAGATCTACAGTCAATACACGTTTTAGTGGATATACATATATTTTCTACCACCTTCTTCAGGACAGTATTAGTTCACACTGCATGCATGTATCATCAGGAGAACCCACAGGGAAATTCTTATCAATGTATGGTTTGGAAACAAAGGTCCTTTCAAAAGTCCAGACATCAGAGGAATGGATAATCTCATACACACTTCAGCTGCATTGGCACACACTCTTATTTCTCCTGAGAATGACCTTCACCACCATTTCCAGTTTCAAATTGCATACGTCTTTACCAGACCAACTTCACTTTAAATCACAAGCTGAGTTTGGTAATGTTCGTAAAAATCCCCAAACCCTATCGGGGTACGGCAACATCCCTCTTCTGCGCCCTACCTGCAGCAGGCAATCACTTCAAGGGTTCCGTGCTCCAGGCATTGACACCTCGGATTTTGCGTTCTACTTCAGGGCGCCCTCTTGTGGCACATGGCATCTTTGCTCTTCTTTCTTGCGATGGTGGTTGTTCACCACTAGTGGGCATGCAGCATTATCTTCTCCAGGTACGGAGGCCTCAGATAGCCACTGGGGAGTGGGGGCGCGTAGCTCCCAGTGCTCCCTGTGCTTTGAGTGCACTTGCTGGCTGGGGTTGCTGACTTTTGGCTGGGCAGCTTGGAGCTTGATTGGCTTTTGTTCCATTACTCTGGCTGGACTTCTCTGGGCTAGGCAGCTTTGGACCTCCTGGGGGCTCTCTCTGTGTGGGGGAACCAATCTCTAATTGCATGTGGTGGCAGCACTACTTGCAGGCTCTCTCAGTCTGTGTTGGAGCATTTTTACTGTAGCTGCGGGGCACTACAGGCTATTTGTGATGAGGGCAGCTATCTGTTTTCACAATCTCCACGTGGAGGCCCCATGCACAGTAATGGCTCTTGTCATTGTAGTTCAACAGGGCTGCAGCCACAGTCTACAGTTTCCAGGCTGGCCACGGTTTTTCCATCAATCAGGCTGCATTAGTCAATGGAGTGAGGTGAGCAGGGCTCTTCACGACGTCCTGTGGCAGAGCGACTTGTCGTGCATTTCATCCCCTTTCGGGGCTGCCTCTCAAAACATTCTCTTGTAGGCTTGCGCTGCACTTAGGCAACTGCTAGGCGGCACTGCTGCGCTAATCCTAGGCCTCTGCTGCATTTCCTGATGCGAATATTGTGGACCCTCACCTTTGAAGACTCAGCAGGTGAGGCCTCCCGCTCATCACCAGCACAAGGGTAAGTGCTATTACTTACTGATGATGGCTGCAGAGGCACAAGTTCAGGGTAGGGTAAGCCTCTTTTTGTCTGGTAGACAGACCTTCGACTTATTGCATGCTGGGCTGCCTTTCTCCTCCTGGCTGTCTCTCACTGGCCCTCTCTTGCTCTGTTGATATTATGGGAGGCTGTGACATTCCTCATGCTGTTGGCCACATCGCCCATGCCGCCAGGTTTTCTCACACACCACACAGTGCATTGCCTGCAAGATACAGCGGAGGGTGCATGAATGGTGGGTCATTCCTCATGCTGCTGGGTTCAGTCAGCGGCAGCTTGTGGTGGGGCACTGGACGGTCAAGGGTGCCCCAGGGGGGGCTCATATTGAGCCGCTCGTTCTTGCTGCAGTGATGACCCAGGTCCAAGAGGCATAAGGATGCCAGCGTGAGGTCCTTGTAATGGGCCTAATTGCGCTTGCGCTGATTAGCGCAGCGCCGCCGCATAAATAACACATGGGACACTTCTCTGTTACTCCGCATGCTTCCGACTGCCGTCGTTGGCAACTTCTTTATTTATAGCTCCTGCGCGTGACATCATACGCCAGCGCTGACGTGCCCTGGGCGGCGTGGGTAGACTGAACCGCTACCCGGCGCCCCAGGACACTACATTCCTTCTAACCTTTATCAAACAAAAACTTTCATTTAAACATAAGTCTCTCGTACATGGTCCATGGATCATCAAACCAGGAAGTCCGCCAGCTGGGAGGATGGGGCGGGATTTCTTCACAAACTGTATCTGGACTGCTCCCCGCGGAACAGAGGCATTGGCGGAGTGGCCCCCTGAGATGGACCACTCCCCCGGCCCGTGGCCGGAGAGCTTGGGAGGCTCCTCTCTGGAGTCGGAGGTGGCAATGGAAGGCTTTGGTCTGTCAGGTCCTCTTCTTCGTGGATGTACTGTTCGGGTGACTCCAGTATATCATCACTCCTGTGGGGACTGTCAGTCGCTCCGATGGGGTCAGATCCTTGGGGAGGTGGCGTACCTGGGTGTACCTTTTTGAAGAAGGAGATATTGCGAGTGACAGTTTCGGTGCCTCTTTGAGCTGTCACCATAGTGCCGGTTCGGCGGAGGACAGTCCACGGCTTGTGTTCGAACGGAAGCCGGAACTTGCTCCCGGGATATCGATCCTTAACGTAGACCTCTCTTGCCTGTATTTCAGATTCTTTGGCTCCCCGCTTGCGACTGGCTTGGTTGTTGGAGTGAGTCCGATTGGCTAGTGTCTTCTCTGCATCGAATCGGGCTGGGGTCCCGGTGGGGTGACTCGGGATGGTGTCACTGATCACTAGGCCCATTGTCGCCAGTCCCGGTGCTGCTTCAGTAGTGAGGTGCGGGGTCAACCGGTATTCTTGCAGGAAACCATAGATGGCCTTCTCTAGCGGCGATCCGTCCGCATATGCAATGCGTATTGCTTTGTTTAGCGTGCGCATAAATCTCTCTACTTCCCCATTGGCTTGGGGCCAGCGCGGGGTCACCTTTCGGTGATGGATCCCCCAGCTCTTTATGTAGTCTGCAAGTTCCTGTCCTTGAAAAGGGGGGCCGTTATCCGTCTTAACGACTTCGAAGATACCATGTGTGGCTATTGTCTTCTCGAATTTGGTGATCACCTGCATGGCCGTCTGATTTTCAAAGATCTCTACTTCAGGATATTTCGTGAAGTCGTCGATTATCACCAACGCGTAGCGTCCATCAGGAAGGTGTCCGAAGTCTGCGCTCATGCACTCCCACGGCCTCTGAGGGTTGTCTTCCGTAATGACCGGGTGAGGCCGGTCTGGCTGTCCTGCAGCTTGGCACCATGAGCACGTCCTGACTGTCTGCTCTACCATTGTGTCCATTCCAGGAAACCATACCTTGGCTCTTAACCGGCTCTTGGTCTTCACCATCCCCTGGTGTCCTCTGTGAGCCAGTTCCACTGCCCGTTGTGTTAGGCTGGCTGGCATGACTAGTCTTGGTCCCCGTAGTAGGCATCCTTGACTGTCCACGGACAGTTCCTCTTTCACTCTCATGAGGGACTCGAGTGTTAGTCTGGCTTGTTGTGTCCTCCTGCCCAAAGTGGCTTGAATGGGGCGCCAGTTCTTAGATCTGACGGTGTCGGCCGCCAGCTGGAGGCACTCGTCATTGTGGGTGGCTTCTATGATCGTCTTCAGACTTATGGGTAGGGGTCTCGACCTTTCCAGCACCATCCGAACATATTCCTCTGTATCCTCTGCATCTTCTTTCTCTGCCCTGATTGCCGCCCGGGTGCCTTGAAAGGTAGTCTGATGGATTCCTCGATCCAGGTTTGTACTCCACCCTGTAGTCATACCCTTGTAGTTGAAGGATCCACTTTTCAATCCTCTGTGGCGGTTTTGATACTGATCCTTGGAACAGGGGTATGAGAGGCTGTAGATACTGTGAAAGCAAGGCTGTAAACGTAGACATGAAAGTGCCGGAAAGCCCAGTGAATTGAGATTGCCTCCCGCTCTATTTGAGAATATCTCTGCTCTGTGTCCGTTAGGGAGAGGCTGGCATAGGCGATGGGTGCCCATTCTCAGTTGCCTTGAAGTTGGGTCAGCACAGCTCCCAGCCCATAGGGGCTAGCATCCACAGCGACGTTGGTGGGCTTGATGGGGTCAAAATAGGACAGTGTTGTGTCTGCTGACAGGGCGGCTTTTGTGGATTTGAACGCCTGCTCCTGCTCCTGGCCCCATTGCCACGTGGTGGTGGATTTTGGCAGTTCTCTAAGAGGCTTGGTGATGTTAGATAAATCGGGTACGAAACGGCCACAAAAGTTCACCATGCCCAGGAAGCTTCTCATTTCCGAGATGTTAGAGGGGGCTGGGGCTTCTTGGACGTCCTTCACCTTATCGGATCTGGTGCTATTCCTTGGTCAGAGAAGCTGTATCCAAAGAAGGTGATCTTGTATTGCAAGAACTGGCACTTTTCACGGTGTAGGGTCAGACCCGAGTCCTTGATTCCCTGAAGGACTCCCCTCAGTCTCTGGTGGTGTTCTTCTACTGAAGATGCATAAATTAACAGATCATCGCTCACATTAAGGACTCCTGGTAGTCCGCTGAGCACCTCTTGAATGGTATTTTGGAATACCTCTGCGGCTCTAGAGATTCCGAAGTTTAGGCGCCGGTATCGCCGGAGGCCTACGTGCGTGGAGAAGGTGGTTATGTAGCGGGAATCCGGGTGGAGTGGTAGTTGATGATACCCGGAGCGGAGGTCTACCTTCGAAAACCATCGTCCCCCGTTCAGCTCCCCCAGGATGTCATCTATGGTGGGAGTTAGATGTCGTTCTCTCTTCACAGCTGCATTCGGGAGGCGAATATCCACACAGATGCGGACTTGTCCAGGCTGCTTAGGCTTGCGAGCTACCACGATCGGAGACACCCATGGGGTGAGCCCGCTGACCTTTTCAATGATGCATTGTTTCTCCAACGACTACAACTCTTCTTCGTCTTTCTTCCGCAGATGGAATGCTATGCACCTGTGTCTCAGTGTCACTGGTTGGACGATGGGTCGATATGGAGGGAGACTTCTTTCCCTTTCAGGCATCCGATGCCTTTGAAGACTTCCCCGAATTCTTCCATTATTGAGTCCAATTCCTCTTCTAGCACGGCCATGGTGAATGATATCAGCCTCAGCTCCTCCGCGGATTGCCCGCTGATTAGCATACCACTGCCCTCCTTGGTGACATAGACTGTAGTGGGCACTTTCAGATCTTGGTGTTGTAGTTCTGTCTTCAATCAACCCATTGGAGGGATAGGTGTATTCTGTCCGTATGCGAACACTCTGATGCGGGCTTCACATAGGGGAGGTCGGGTACTTAGCTGGTTGTATACATTGGCGGCCATCTACTCAACGGATGCGCCTGTGTCTATAGTGGCTCTCACTTCTTGTTGATGGATCTTGATGCGGCACTTCGGGAGACGTCGCTTCTTTCTTTGTGGTTGGTCAATTGCGAACACGTAATGAACCGGGTAGTCACCCATGTCGTCATCCATATCTTCCCTGTCTCAGTCTTCCTGCACCACATGTGCCGCTTCCCTCTTGGTCTTCGTGGATCTGCAGACCGCTGTGAAATGGTTCATCCACCCACATTCCTTTCGCTGGGCAGTCTTGCATGCGGTGTGGCTGGCCTCCCCAGTTCCCGCACTCTTTTCGCTTGTCCGGCTGTTTCTTGTTCGCGTATTGGCGCGTTTTTGGCCTGACGACGTTCGTCTTTTCTGCCACGTTGACCTGCTCCGTCTTGATGGGCTGGTGAAGGGCTGCTTCCATTTGGGAGGCTCTGGCCTGCAACAGTTCTTTTGAGCGCCCAAGCTTGAGGATGTCTTCCAGTGGCTTGCCGTCTTCATGGAGGATGGCGACCCGGAGTTTGGAAGAGTAGCACCCTTGAATGATTTAGCCTCTGATTTCTTCTTGTTCGTCTCGGAATCCACACGTGCTGGCTAGCTCTTTCAACCTCCCGTGAAATGCATCTAGTGACTCCTCCGCCTCCTGCTTAGCTTAGCGGAATATGAACCTCTCGTAGTCTTTGCTTGCCATAGGCTCGAAGTGCGCATTCAGAGCATTGAGGAGTGTGACATCCGTCTTTGGCATGGCTTCCACTAGGGTTTTGTAGATTCTGTGGATATCCTTACCTCCCAGGTGGAGAAGCAGGGCCCTGCGTCTTTCTCTGGTGGTGCCCGCCCCTTCGAAGTAGATTTGGAGGCGATTTGTCCAGTCTTTCCCTCGTGGGGCTAGCGATGACGGGGCCCCGTCTACTATAAATGGCTCGATGGCGGCAATTGACGCCATTTTGGGGTGTGCGGAAAACTTTTCGTCGCAGCATGTGTGCTGCCGCCTCTCTGATGTACTATTTTAGGCTGTTTCAGGCATCAGAATGACGTAGGGGCTCCCCTCTGGCTGGCTTTCTTCCCCTTCTTCCTCCCAATTTGCTTATCTGGCTGCACAGACCTGTGCTCAGTTGCAGAACCACGTGGCACCTGGGTGTGGGCCCGCTCACCCTCCTCCTTGCAGGACGTCCGTCCGGCCTCTCTGACCAGTTGGTGGCGCAGGTCCGTGGGGCCTCAGTATGTGGAGGCACTGTTCTGTGTAGCAGGGAGCTTGTTTTCACCCTTCCACCTCTCTTGAATGGCAACAGCTGGGGCTCTGGGGAGGTACCTCTGTCCGACCTTGTGGTTCTGGGGGCATTCGCCTGTGCAGAGGCCTAGCACGTGGTGGCAGCTTGGGCCTAGCGAGGGCCGGGACACTGGGTGTGTGTCAGCAGTCGAGGGAGACCTTCAATGCACAGCATGGGCTCTTTGTTGCCCTCGTCGCCAGTGTAATGGGCCTAATTGGGCTCGCGTTGATTAACACCGCATAAATAACACACAGGACACTTCTCTGTTACTCCGCATGATTCCGACTGCCGTCGTCGGCCACGCCTCCTTTATTTATAGCTCCTGCGCGTGACGTCATATGCCAGCGCTGACGTGCCCCAGGCGGCGCGGGTAGACTGAACCGCTACCCGGCGCCCCAGGACACTACAGTTCTTGCACCGCCGTAGTGCGGCCTCTGTTGCCTGAACTGCTGGTGGGGCGCTGCAGCCCTTTTCTGGCTGGAAGACTTCTTGCCATATTGCTCCTCACTGGGCCTCTTTGTATTCTCCCTGCACAGAGTGGTGCACAGCAGGCTGATGCGGGGGCTGTAACATTCGTTTGTTGCAGCGACTCCGAAAATGCTTGTGTATGGGCCCCGCTGGGGGTCTCAGTGCCCGGGTCTTGCTCTATCAGGGAATGGCATAGCTCACACCACCCCTTGGCACTGCCTGTTCACAAATCCCTCTCGTAGTGGGCGACCGGTGCACCCCATCCTCTGGTGGGTGCCGTTTCTCTTCTCCCACGCAGGCACCTCCTATGCAAGATTGGGGGACTTATGCAATGTTGGTACGGCACGAGTCAAACCTCGATTGAGCCCTGGGTCCGCTGCCGCACTCCCCTCTTCTGTATTCTTTTGCTGCCGGCTAGCTAGCACTACAGCTGCAGGGACCTTACTGGTGGTTGCATTTGGGCTTGCTGGGTGGCTGTGCAAGTGCCCTGTCAGACTCGGTTGCAGTTGTGTTGCCTTATGCTCCGGAAAATACTCCCCTCATGACAAAACAGACAACGGACGACAGCGCACGCAGGGGTATCGCCCCCTCATCACCATTGTAGTGTTGTGGGCCCTAGGCCTACATGCTGCACGAATGACCATGCAGACACATGGTGTGTGGTACTACAACTGGTTCTGGGCACGTGCGCCCAGCCTCTTTTATTTGCAGGGTCACCTGACTGGTGAAGCTTGTGATGGGTGGTTGTTTAGAGTGGGTACAACAGGGAGCTGAACACTAGAACCTGTTAAGTAGGGCCGGACTGGCCGTAGCAGGCACCGGGCAATCCCCCGGTGCGCCGCACGGGTGGGAACTGGTTTTGGGCCGCTCGGGCTGTTTTTGTTACAGGGCTGTTTTGCAGCATAACTGGAAAATCGGCCCAGTAACAAAATCGGCCAAAAACCGGCCCTGGCAAAGAGCTCGGGGCACCCCCAACCCAGGGGGGGGAGCACTTTGCCAGGGCCGGTTTTGCAAGCGGGCTTGTTCCGAGAAAGTCTGTTGAAGTGTCAAAAGGCATTAATGGCTCTCACAGGCCCAGCGTGGTGACGTTCCCGCGTCAGCAGCTGTGTTGATAATACAGCCGTCAGCGTTTAAACTAGCAAGAATATATTCAAGGTCTGCTTGCGTCTGAACGTAGTGTTGCTATTGGCAAGCTTGTGAAGGTACATCAAAAACATAATAAAATAAATAAACAAACACGCTGGGCCAATAATGCGAAGCTGCACCACCTTTCTCAACATGAAGCTTGGAGGTGGGTAAATATAAACGATTGCACGTAGCGCTCACGGAGAAGGTAAAGTCTAACTCGTGGGGCAGTGTATATTTTTTCAATGTTTGTGCTCATTATTAGTGTTTACCTTATTTTTACTGTTATCCATAGTTCACTACTCTTGAAGCAGCTCAAATCCTTCAGGCTAAGTAACAGCAAGTGGGACGAAACATGCCTGTGGTTGTTGAACACTATTGAAACATCCATTTGTGGAGGAACTAAATCTATAGTAAAACTTGGCAGATAATCGCTTACTGCATGGGTTCACGGTGAAGGAAAGTGCATCTTCTTCAGATCTTGCACTCCTCGAGCAATCAGGATTGTCGCTTCCCCCCACCTTTGAATCAGAACCTCCGTTTTTCCCTCCCAGGCCCTTTCTTAAAGAAAGTAGGGTCAGTGCCTAGTGTTTAAGTGATTCAAGTAATATCATTAACACACAGGTAATCGTAATATTAGTGCACATTTTCCTTTTATTTTTATCTAGCCAGTAAACTTTGGAACTCTCTGCCCCTGTCTTTAAGATCCCAATCCAGTCATACTCTCTTTTTGGAGATCGCTAAAGGCATTGCTTTTTGCCGCCTCCTCTAAATTATTTAGTAATTCATTGGCTGGTGTCTGAGGTCTCCACTAGCGCCAAGGCACTTTGGTAATCGCACGCTCGATAAAACCTTCACTTACTTACTTTGAAATGGAGAATAACATACAGTAACTGTATTCTCCTTTTGATTTCCACTTTTAACAGTGCCAAGGTGGCAAAATCTCTTTGTTAGCACTAATAGGTAAAAGATCTGCAGTGAAGTTGTATTAAGACAAAGCAGTAATGTAACTTGAAATAAAGTGTTTAATACTTGGTTACCTACTTATTGCTCACAAAAAAGAATAATTTCACTTCAGCTTCAAAAAACTTCTAAGGCAGGGTCAAATTGGTTTCTTTCCTCCATGAAAGGAGTGTTGGGCTGGATAAGTAGGTGAATGAACATGGAACATAGCCGTGGACACTATTGCAAGTCTTCTCTAGATCTATGTCAATACCCACTCTTGGGTCATTAGAATTTGAGTATAAAGATGAACAGATGCAATTGGCATGCTTGCATGCGAGTGAGCACATTTCAAAATCAATTTCCACCCACTTGTTTCATTTTCTGACTGCAAAGAGATTCTGGGCCTTTTTTTGAGCTGGGAGACACCGAAAACCCTCCAATTTCAAGAGATAACTCTAAGCTCAGCATGTAACCCTCCAGCTGAATTCCCTTCACAATGGGGCACTTATTGAGGAGAAAGATTCAGTAGGCAGATTTTACTCCATATTTAGAAATGAAAAGACTGCAATTTCTGGAGAGAATTCCCCAAATTAGAGTATTGTCATGTCCCACCATCATGGCCTGCTTTAGATTTTGATGTATGCACGATATCTGGCAAGAACTCTACGTAGGGTGGCCGGTACATGTTCTGCATGAACCATCCTCTAAATCAGGCTCTCTGCCTAAAAGCTGAGAAAGACTCGCAAGAAGGGCAGCTGTTTCAAAATGCCATCTCGTATGTGCCCTCAGGATGGACCTCTGAAGACTCTCATCCGTAGTGCTCAGGTCATTCATTATCGATTCCCTCTTTGAATGCTGAATGACTGCGACAAAGTGGCAATGATTTGCTCCAGTGTTGTCATTTTCACAGAAAATATCTACATTCTCTCTATTTATTAGGATTTTTTATATAGCGTTGATGCACCAAATGAGAGCACTTTACATGAAACAGACTGGTATATAGGTCAAGCAGCATGAGAACGTGATACCTCTGCAGGGGTGATTAAAAAATGGACCTCGTCAACTGGGAAACATTACAAAGACGAGGTAGTGAGGTGAGATTGTTGCATGGCCGGACTGGCCGTAGTGGGCATCGGGCATTTCACCGGAAGCGTGGGGGTTGGTTTTGCAGGGGCCACTTTTGTTACTGGGGACTGGTATTGCAGCGGGCTGCAATGTCGGCCCCAGGAACAAAAGAAGCAGCAAACAAGGTTTTCAAACCTCCTAGGGCCAGTCAGTGCTTCCCCAGGGTCTTGTCTGACAAAATTGCCAGGGCTGCTTTGCGTTCCCAGTCCGGCCCTGGTGTCAAGCAGGACACTACATGCGTCACTGTTCACCTGTCCGGGCCGCCGGGTGTGGCCGTTGGTTGTCAATGTCTCAAAAAGTCTCAAACCCTATCGGGGTACTGCGACGTCCCTCTTCTGCGCCGTACCTGCAGCAGGAAACCGCTTCAGAGTTTCCCTGCTCCAGGAATTGACACTCCGTAGGCTGCAGGCTCGGCCCAGCCAATGATGCGGGCCTCAGTTGCTTCTCTGCTATCTGGGGTCGATTTAAGGAGGTAACAGCGCTGGAATGCGACCCCTGCAGTCCGCTGATGAGGGACACGCTCCCACACAGCGTCACTGTGCCCTGTGAGGGAGCTAAAAACGAATAGTTGAATGTGGCGGGCAATAGCTCACGTTTAAGCATCTGTCCTGACCGCCATCGGACACGCCCCCTGGTTATCATAGCTTTAATGCACTTCCTGGGTATCTGAAATTGGGATAGATGGACGACTGTTAGGAAAGGACCTGACTGGAAGAGTGGCACTGCTTTTGAGTGACTCCCTATCACAAAGACGAACATAAAGTCCCTCATTTGACATATTTTAGCCCATTTTGCTACATCGAAAAATCAAAGATTTGTTACTCTCCTTATCCACTACGCACGATACAAAGAGCTAATGAACCCCAATAACCATCCAACCATTTGCTTCTGAAACTATACAATGAGAGCTCCATTTTATCAAAACCTTATCAGACTAATACAAAGGACGCCTGAAATAAAGAGGAATTCGAGAAGGTATTTTCATCCACAAAGCTAGAAAAGTGACGCCATTTCATGCAGAACTGAGAAATGTTCACGCCGGAGATATTTACAATAAAACGTGTGGAACAATAGGTGGCGACCCTTTATGAGCCCTGTGTTCATATCGATGAAAGTTTAATGGGAAATATTTTGAGAGGAGAAAATTGCAATGAAAATGATTTACCCTTTTCTATTAAGTGTACAGAAGAGAAGAAATGCTAATAATACGACTGCTCGGTCCAGAGACAGATCTACTGGGTCCAATAATCTTTTACAAATAACAATTATGGTTTTAATCTCACTCAGATGTCTGGGGTTTAGTTATTTCTATGGCTATAAATTTCTTGATATTTCTTGTAAAGTTAAAGCTAAACTATGAATATATGAATTAATTATCAGTATATCAAATTATTTTCATTCTAATAAAATTAACCTCGGAAAACAACTTTATGATTCTCACTTCAAAATTGAGATGCATACAAGAGGTGGAAATGATCTCCACTTTATTTTCTTGTTTATTAGTACGATATACTGAGCATTACATTTGCTTTGTATTCTTTAAGTCTCATATATATTGTCAAGAATGCTATCATATTGGCCCAACAAGGTTACTTTACAGAATCTTTTAAAATTGCATTGAGGACTTGACAAACTAATAGCTAAGAAAATATCAATGTGTTACATTTCACAAGAGTGGAATGTCCTTGCACATTTTGCAATTAATTTTTACAATGCTTCTGTGTTGAAAATCGTCCTGTCTTTCACTATGCATGTGCTGTCTTCTTTGTTCTCCAGTAGTTCATTTTTAATTAGAATAGGAAGGTCATATTGAATTTGGTGAACAGAATTGTATAAATCGGAATGCAATTTATTCATTTTTCAGATAAATGTTTCAGATTTCTCTCAACTAGAGAAAAGCATATACTTGCCCTCTTCATGGTTGTTTTCACAATCTACATTATTCTAAAAATAAATAACTGAATATCACATTACTATTTTTTTGTTATATACAAATACGTATAAAGCAAGCACAATTTTTCCAAGTATATAAGCCAAAAAATAACAACAACAAAATATGTTAATTTCATAAATATAAATGTGAAGCTGTTATCTTCACTTTTTTTTACACCCAGATTCTCTTGAGTAAATTTCATATTGTATTAGCCTCCCAGTGAAAGGTAACCTGCTGAAAAATTGACCGGTGAATGTTCAATCAATTAATCAATCATTTGTAAAGGGCACTACATACCCGCGAGAGTCTCAAGGCACTGGATCGGTGGGGGGGAGGCGCTACTGATCGAACAGCCAGGTCTTGAGTATCCCCCTGAAGGTCAGCAGGTCTTGGGTCGGTCGTAGGCTCAGTGGGAGGGTGTTCCATGTCTTGGCGACGAAGTGGGAGAAGGATCTCCCACCAGTGGTTGTTCTTCGGATGCGCGGATGGTGGCGAGTGAGAGGTCGGCAGAGAGTAGCTGGTGATTGGGGATGTAGAAGGAGAGCCATCTGTTGAGGTAGGCTGGGCCGGTCTTGTGGAGTGCCTTGTGTGCGTGGGTGAGAAGCTTGAAGGATATCCTCTCGTTGACTGGGAGCCAGTGCAGGTTTCTCAGGTGGGGGTGATGTGGCCGTGGCATGGTACGTCGAGGATCAGTCGTGCCGAGGCATTTTGGATGCGTTGTAGACGTTTGATTTGCCTGGTCGGGGCTCCCGCGTAGAGGGTGTTTCCATATTCGAGTCTGCTGCTGATGAGGGCCTGGGTGGCTGTCTTTCTTGTATCTGTCGGGATACATCTGTAGGTCTTGTGGAGCATGCGTAGGGTGTTGAAGCAGGAGGAGGAGACAGCGTTGACTTGCTTGGTCATTGAGAGCATTGAGTCGAGGATGATTCCCAGGTTGCGTGCGTGGTCGGTGGGTGTCAGGTCTGCCCCCAATGTTAAATACGTTTGACATAGCGGAACAACAATTTAGTAGTATTTCAGGCCATACTCAGATAATATACCTTATACTCAGTGGTGTATTCCCATTCCACCAGTCAAATAATAAATGTAAAGTGAGCAGTGTTGTCCATAATACAGGCAAAGGGCAGATGTGGAGAAAGCTTTACTTTCTTTCTTTCACACTCTCACTCTATTTCTATCTCCATACTCTGCTCCCTCTCCCTCTCTTCAGTGATTCAAACATTTGCACTACACAAAGAACAGATACAGTGGAGGTACCTGCAGTGTGAGCTTTGATCATATAAAAACAGATGTAGCATCAGAAGTAAAATGCAAACCAGCATGGAGCAGGGCCTGTGTTGAATGCCTCATGACCACACAGTTTATGTACATAGGTGTGGGGTGCAGAAGCCTGCTGCAGAGCATTGCTATCTCTGCTAGTGTGCTAGATGAAAGGTGGAAGCTAAAATGGAAGCGTTTTGCTACTTGACCCAACTGAAGTGGAGAGACTTCTGAGGAAGTCTTCACACACTGACACCTTAATTGATCCTGCCCCAAATAATGCTTGATAGGGGAAGTCTAGTTAATGCTAGTGTAGGGATATATTAATGCTTTATTTTCATTAACCCTCAATGGATGTTTGGTATCTTGAGTCTTGAAATAATTGACTCGAGGTTCTAGAGCAGATCTAGAAAATGCTCATACAGCTCCTTCAAACTTGAAGTACATATGGTGTTGAGTGTGCCACAACTCCATGGCAACCAGTTTCAGGTGACAATGCCATTCTGGTTTTGTGAAATAAAATTGATCCTGTGCTCATCCCTCATTACAAAGACCAGTCTGCATGGAGGAGCAGGAGGCCCCTCTTCATTACATGTGTGTCAGGATTATCGGTGCTCTTCGGGATCTGGGTGATGCTCATAGGGTCCACCTCCAGACCTCCCCAAACTCGGTTCAAGATGTTACCCAGAGCTTAGAGGCGATCAGGTGAGGGAAAAAAGGAAGGGCCGGGATGATGCTGCGTGGGTTGAGGCTATCTGAAAGACAAAGGAATAACCCGTTACTAAAGATCTAGGTCACCACTCTATCCTCCATTTTCTCCGTTTCTCATTCCCTGTACCTTTCTGAGAATACGGTGTGGGGGAGAATGGCGCTGTCACCTGACGCTATCTTCTAGCGGGGAACACCTGGGAACTACCTATAAAACACAAACACAGATTATTCCCTATTCTCTCATGCTATACATCTCTCATTCCCTATTTCCCTTCTTTGTACATACCAGGGGGTACACATCACGGAGGCCTAAAGAATAAAGCCAGTCTTCCCCGTACTAGAGCTTCTCACCGCAAGAACAAAAGTAGTACCACAGTCAATCCCCTTCTGTTCCGTCACAGAAGCAAGGATAGTTTCCAATGTTATCTGCACCAAAGCCCAAAATAAGATAAGGAACAAAAATAAAGAAAACAAGGAGGGTTCCCCGAGGGAGAATGCCTCGTCACCTTACCGCCAACAACCTATGGAGTCTACAGCGCTACTGGGCTCCGCTGGTGTACTGGCTTTTGGGCAAGAGTTTGGAACCGCACCTCCTTGAGTCGTGGATTGCAGCAATTTGGCGTCCGTGTCTTCGCGATCTGAAACGGCGAAGCACCACAGCACCCAAGAAGCGTATTAGCTGACACGCCCCTCTATGATCAAGCACACTAGCTCTGGCGGTATCTGTGTCTTCGCGGGAATCCGCGGCAAAGCATCACAGCACACTTGCACTGAGTCCGCCGACTCACACAACCGCTCCGGCTGAGCCACAGCCAGTACGAGGTCCCTGTTCAGAAGGGCAAAGCAAGGAGTGTCCGTGTCTTCGCGACCCAACTCTGCGAAGCACCACTGCACCCAAGAAGCTAACGGGCAGCCGCACCGTTACCGTATCAGGAACATACAAAATCCAATACAACCCGACTTCTGGGTTCAGAATGTTTAAATAGTTTCCGCCTCCTTGTCGCCGAGAGTTCTGGGACATGAAGTTTTCTATTACCAGGCAGGCGCGGTTAGCTACGGTTTCAGATCCTGACAATGTGAAGTTTAGGTTTGCTTTGTGTTTTTGACTATCCTGCCGGGACTGATTTGCCAAGTTGAGTGAACAACAAAAGCTTTCAGGAGCAGCATTGGAAGCCAAACAGTTACACTTATAAGGAGGGTGGCCTGAAATGCATGCAGGGAGATGGGAGATAGCACGTTTTTGTTATTACCCATAGGAAGCCCTCATAATCTTAGAAGTGCCATGCATACATAGAGGTATCTTAATGCCAGTATGCTGCCACATAAGTTTACAAAAACTCACCTGTATGCTGCACATACAATCACTGAAAGGCCTGATTTTGGTGACTACACTTATATTTACCAGGGTGAACAACTAAGTAGCCTGCCAGTGTGTGTGCCCCTCGCCTTGCTGCTGCCCGCAGCCTCGTTGTGACTGCCTCGTTGTTCCCTGCCCCTCCGCCGCATTTTGCGTGTGTGCGATTAACCTTTTCTTCTTCCTAACTGTTTTTTGCCTTGTGATTGTTGTATCTGCTGTCCCCTGCACGTTGTTGTATTGGCATTGTTGACTGTCCCCCTGTGCCCGCCCCGATCTCCGCTTCCCGCCGCCAACCGAGCGGCCACGCCCCCTTTTTGTTTTGTGCCCTCCCCGCTCCCGCCTCCCAGCTGCTCCTCCCTCCCTCCCACTTCGCCATAAATGGCGACCGCACCTACGCGCAGCGGGAGCGCCGATTGTGCGCCGAAGGCGCGCCAAAGGCAAGCCCGTCTGCGTCCATCCGCACCTGGACCGAGCCCAGCGCCAGGACCCCTGGCTCCCGCCGATGCAAGACTACCCGACAGACCTATGACGCCGCAGCCCTCAACGCACTCAATGCCGGCCGGAACCCCACCTGCTGCCGGGCTGCCCCGAAATGCACTCACGGACCCTTCTCCTGCACAACCTGCAAGTTCACCTGTCTCGGAACCTGCACCGCGCCCACCAAGCCAAACTCCAGCAGCGACCTCAAGTGCATCCTGCTCAACACCCGCTCCATCCACAGACACGCCGTGGAATTCTGGAACCTCTTCGACACAACATCACCAGATGTTGCCTTCCTCACTGAAACGTGGATGAACGCCTCCTCAGCCCCCGACATCGCCATCGCCATCCCGGATGGATACAAGATCATCAGGAGGGACCGCGTCAACCAGACCGGAGGAGGCATCGCCATCGTCCACAAGAACAACATCCGCATCACGACCGACGCCGACGAAACCCTCACCACCACCGAACACCCCCACTTCCAGATTCACACTGACCCAAAGACGACCCTCAGAGGCACCCTCATCTACCAACCCCCGGGACCACGCACGCAATTCAGTGAAGACATCACAGACTTCATCAGCCCACACGCCCTCCCCTCCGCCGACTACATCCTCCTAGGGGACCTCAACTTCCACCTGGAGAACAACAAGGACCGTACCACCGCCGCCCTGCTGGACAACCTCGCCAACCTTGGCCTCATGCAACTGGTCAACACCCCCACCCACTACGCCGGCCACACGCTTGATCCCGTCTTCTCATCCAGCAAGCACATCAGCTTCAGCCACTCCACCGAACTCCACTGGACTGACCACAGCTGCGTCCACTTCAGAATCAGAAAAATCACAACCCACCAACACCCGCAACAGGCTCCTCACAGGAGCTGGAGCAAGACCACCGCCGACCAGCTCACCAACTCTCTCAACCAGAACCCACCCGCCAGCACATCAGACGCCAACGAAGCAGCCCGCAACTTCAGACAGTGGCTGACCGCCTGCGCTGATGACCTCGCACCATTGAAGAACCCTCCCAGCAGACCCAGAAGCAAGAATGCCCCCTGGTTCACCGACAAACTCAAGGACTCCAAGAAGACTTGCCGCACCCTCGAGAAAGCCTGGCTCCACGACCGGACCACTGACAACATGACCGCCCTCAAACACGCCACCAGCAAGCTCCACCATTTCATCCGCACCACCAAGAAGAAGTCACTGAAGGAGCGACTGGACAACAACGCCCACGACAGCAAGGAACTTTTCAGCATTGTCAAGGAGATCTCCAACCCCAGCACCGGCAACAACGACATCACCCCTTCACAAGATCTCTGCGGCTCCCCCGCCTCGTTCTTCCACCGCTAGATTGCCGACATCCACAACAGTTTCGGCGCACCTTCCACGCACCCAACCACCGAACCAACGAACCCCACCGCCACCCTCCGCACCTGGACCACGGTGACCACCGAAGACACAGCCCTCATGATGAACACCATCCACTCCGGCTCTCCAACCGACCCCTGCCTCCACAACGTCTTCAACAAGGCCGACTCCACCATTGCACCCCAACTCCGGGACATCATCAACACCTCCTTCAACACCGCCACCTTCCCGGGGAGCTGGAAGCATGCCGAGCTCAGCGCCCTACTGAAGAAATCAACAGCAAACCCCACTGACGTCAAAAACTTCCGACCCATCTCGCTCCTCCCTTTTCCCGCCAAAGTCATCGAGAAGATCGTCAACAAACAGCTTGCCGCCTTCCTCGAGTCGAACGTATCCCTTGACCCCTCGCAGTCCGGTTTCAGAGCCAACCACAGCACAGAGACTGCCCTCATCGCAGCCACAGACGACATCCGAGCCCTGCTCGACAATGGGAAAACAGCGGCACTCATCCTCTTGGACCTCTCCGCAGCATTCGACACTGTCTGCCACCGCACCCTAGTCCAACGCCTCGACAACACCGGCATCCAAGAGAAGGCACTGAAGTGGATCATCTCCTTCCTCGCCGGAAGAACACAAAGAGTCCGCCTCCCCGGTTTAGATCCGAGGCCACCGAAGTCATCTGTGGAGTCCCGCAAGGATCATCACTCAGCCCCACCCTCTTCAACATCTACATGAGACCTCTAGCCGCCATCGCACACCAACGCAACCTCAACATCATCTCCTATGCCGACGACACCCAGCTGATCCTCTCCCTCACCAGAGACCCCGACACCGCCAGAACCAGCCTACACGAATGGATGAAAGACGTCGCTGATTGGATGAAGAACAGCCGCCTGAAACTGAACTCAGACAAGACGGAAGTCCTCATCCTGGGACCATCACCCTCCGCCTGGAATGACTCCTGGTGGCCACCAGCCCTGGGCACCACCCCCAAGCCAACCGACTACGCACGCAACCTGGGCTTCATCCTGGACTCCTCCCTCTCGATGACCAGACAAGTCAACGCCGTATCCTCATCATGCTTTCACACCCTTCACATGCTTTGCAAGATCTCCCGATGGATCCCGACCGAAACCAGGAAGACGGTCACCCAGGCCCTTGTCACCAGCCAACTGAACTACGGAAACACCCTCTACGCTGGAACCACAGCCAAACTACAGAAAAGACTTCAACGCATCCAGAACGCCTCCGCCCGACTCATTCTGGACATCCCCCGACGCAGCCACATCTCCGGCCACCTGAGGGACCTGCACTGGCTCCCAGTTGACAAGAGGATCACGTTCAGGCTCCTCACTCACGCACACAAGTCTCTCCACTACCTGGGCCCCAAGTACCTCAAAGACCGCCTGACCTTCTACACGCCCACCCGCCAGCTACGGTCTACCAGCCTCGCCCTCGCAACCATACCACGCATCCGAAGAGCCACTGCCGGAGGCAGATCCTTCTCCTACCTGGCGTCCAAGACATGGAACTCCCTCCCCATCCACCTCTGGCTGACCCAGGACCAGCTTTTCTTCAGGAGACAACTCAAGTCCTGGCTGTTCGAGCAGTAGCGGACCCCTTCCCCCAAGCGCCTTGAGACCCTTCCGTGTGAGTAGCGCGCTATACAAATGCTGTGATTGATTGATTGATTGATACTGTAATTAATTGCAAGTAGTGTTGTATCTAGATTATTCGGATGACAGCCATCCTTGTTTAAAGTACTACTAATTTTGGCTGGTACCAAATACCCTACAGTCTAGCACTGAGTTGCCAAGCAACATATTATAATTCTCAATGGAACTTGCCAAAAAACATGCCAAATCTTCACATTACACATCAAAAAGGAAAATGAAAAGTATTTTATTTTTTATTTTGACAGGTTCATATTTAGCCCTATTGCTTCTTCTCATTAATATTTGATAATCCAAGTCATTTTCTCCACTACAGTCTAAAACTCTCTATTGTCTACTATTGTCTGTTGGTAATTATCCAAGTCATTTTCTCTACTACTGTCTTTGAGTGAGAAAATGAGCAGGTAGTATGTTTGGGATTTGTAGAAGGAAGTCTTTAAAACAAAACACCTATTTTAAATGCACATTTATATCTGTACCTCCGTTTTTGCACCTTTTGTACTTCTGGCAGTTCTCGCCTGTAAGTGTGAACCATCATTTTACTACCTATCGAGTTATTGCCGATCTAGTTGATGCAGGGAGGGAACTATATAAGCAGAAGGCTGGTGTAACATGCTGCCAGCTGCCTTTCAGAACTCCAGGGAGCTTTTAAATTTCACACAGATATCAGTATAAGGTATTCGCAGCCGACATGACTCGCGGGTGGGGGGTGGGGCCGTGCTGTGTTTTTATTCTAAAAAAAGTTAGCCCGGTCCGGTCCTGCGTTGTCTCTGCTTTTCTGCTCTTCACAGGAAGCAGGCAGCCTTGCTCCCCTCCCTTAAGCCAATCACAACGCTTCAATGGCAGTGTTGTGATTGGTTTGGATGTCGACCATACAGGCGTCTATGGGGAGACTGTTGTCTCCATGTAGGCTGCATGCAGGCTGGACTGTTCCCATGAGGCACAGGGTCAAGACTGCTTTGCATATAGCTGGGTCTGAACTGAGGTGGCGAACTGAGCTAAAGAATGATGATCGATTCAACACAGATCTGTGACTGGGGGTGAGTATCTGAAAAGTTTCTGCATTTTGTCCATAATCTCCTTGTGTTTGCCTAAAATGTGGGTTACTTAGTTCTAGTTCCCTTGTAAAGCACTCAGAAGAAATTAACCTGATGCTAGAGTCAGGAATCTAGGATGCCTTATTTATTACGGAAACCTGGACTTCTAATTACTCAGCAGTAGATTTAGAGATGGCATGTCCCATGGCATTTAAGGCTCTCCATCAATTCCATTCTGTGAATTGCTGAGTCAGAAGGACTGAAAGTGTGAGGATTCTTCATGAATTCTGGGAGAGGTAATGTATTCTCCGGGATCTAACTTATAGACCCCCAGGATCCTTGATTCCACATCTACAGCCATTTATGGAAGTGATATATAACTTGGTGCTTGCCTACTGCAACGTCTTTATTTTGGAGTTTATTAATTTATGGGTAGAGGGTAATCTGCCTCCCTGTTTCAAGAACTACAGAGCTCAATAAAAATCATTGGTCTCTGCTGCAACTGCTGCTGCTGCTTGGTCCTACTAATCAAGAGGGATATAATTAGATCTTATTTTACCCCCACATGAGATGATTTAGGTGAAGAAAATGATTCTCCTTTGCTGGACTGACCATGCGCTAATGTCTTTTAATCTAACATTTCAGGAATCTTATTCCCCTTAGAGGGCTGTAATATTGGCAGAACGGGAAGGGCAGGGCACACACTTATCAAGCCAGCTCATGGGCCTGTCTTTGACTTTTCTTATACTATTGAAGATATCACAGTGACTCCAGGCAAAATAATCCCGCTTACTGATTTAAATATTCGCAACCAACAGTCTGCCCCGTTGTACAGCGAGTCATTAAAAGTAGTTGGCAACTGGAACGGAAATGGTGTTGGAATAACATAGTAGGAGCTAAACAATGTCTGAATTAGGCACTAAATAAGTATGAAAAGGAAGTTTTCACAGGAAAAGCTGGCTTTTAGATGGACTTTATCTTAGCTGTTGCTAACTAGTGCAAAAAAGGTCTTTGACATTTTTTTGAGCTATCCAACCCAAAAAATCTTTAAAACAAGATATTATCCCCATGCAGAAGTTTTGTCATGATCTGGCGTTCTTCTTTGAAAAGAAGATCAGCAAGATCTTAGAGGGTATTGGGGGTTCTTTGGACATGAATTCAGCACCTATTAAGGGACTGCTATGAATGATGTTCCCTTGTTTAATATATATGTCTCAGATATTCTTATGCTTATGATTAATGACAGACAGAATCACTTTGAGAATATTAATTGTAGGTTTGAATCTTTTGAAGTAATTACTGTGGAAAGTTTTCAAACAAGTGTCTTGTCCATGATGTCTGGGTCTCCATTTGATCCTCTTCCTTCCAGACAATGGAAGAATTGTGCAAATGAGTTACTGCAGCCAATGCTATTACTCTGTAATCAATACCAAAATATCTTACCTAGTACCATGCAACTGGAAGATGGCTATAGATATACCTCTGTTGAAGAAGCCATCAGCAGGTAAATATAGGCCCATTTCCCAACTCCCCTTCCCGGTTAAAAATCTGAAGTGTCATGTCTGCAGGATCTTATTTAAGTATCTGGAGTCTTACTCATTATTGGAGTAGGAACAATTTAGTTTGAGACCTGACATGTTGCAGCAATGGCTCTATTAGTTGCCATGGATGAGATCCGTATGAGGGTAGATAGCGGCAAATCTACAGTTCCTGCCCTGCTTGAGTTTTTAGCGACATTAGATATGGTCAACCACCACACCTTACTGGCAAAGCTGGTGGCCATGGGTGTTGGTGTGACAGTCTGTAAGAGGAAAAAGTCCTATCTGCTGTCAGGCTGCGGCTCTACTCCCATATCATAATAATCAGTTGGACACTTTAAAAACATTACAGTCCTGTTTACTTAACATTGTACAATGGATGAAGGCAACCTCTCTTAAACTAATAGGCATAAAAACAGAATTTCTCTGTTACTCAGCGAACAAGATCCTGATGTCACTAACCCTGAAATATTGGGCACTACCTACCGAGGCTGAGCTATGCTCCGCTGAGGAAGTACACACTCTTGGAGTCACCTTTGGTGATCGTTTATCCTTGGAGAAGCATGCTAACAGCATGACTGGTGCTTGCCTTGCACTGCTTCGTGGCCTTAGAAACTTGATTCTTCTGGTACCTGCTCACGCCAAAGCCTTAATTGCACGGAATGTTATATTCAGTAGAATGGACTATTGAAAGGTTCTCCTTTTAGGAGACACTGATTACTTGATTAAGAGACCGCATAGTGTCCACATGGCTGCAGCTAAATTGACATTAAACAAATCACAGAGATGCTTACCCTCCAACGCTCTTAGGGAACCTCATTGGATCCCTATGGAGCAGAGGATCTTCTATAAGTCAATGTGCATTGTGTTTAAAGCCTTTCAGAATAAGGGTCCTGCAATGCTACAGCTTTGACAAAAAGGCTATTATCTGAGGAGGGCTCTTCAGTCAGCTACTGCTAATCTCATTCAGGAGCATAAGTTCCGGAAGGTTCGACAAGGTGAATGTACCTTCTCAGTTAAAGCTGGTCAGTTATGGAACAGGCTGCTGCCTGATCTGAGAGCACTGACAGACCTGCAGAAATTCAGGAATGCCTTGAAGACCTGGCTGTTCTCTAAATAGGGGATACCCGTAATGATGTATTAAGCTTGGTTTCCTTTAGAGTAGGCAATTACTGCTCTTAGCGCCAGAATACCACTCTGGTCACAGTGCACTCTATAAGTATTGCAAATAAAGAAATACATTTTCTCAAAGCCAGGAGTAACATTAACCCTATCACATATTTCCTGGCTTGCCAAATACAAAATAAAACCTGGTTTTCTCCCAGGGAGCAGTGTTACAAAGTATTGATAATCTCAAAATTGATGTCAGCATGCATTTGAACTACCCTCTAGTAAATAGTTTCCAACGTTTTCACTTGGCCTAATGCAAAAAGCTACCCACCATCACCAAAGTGTGTAAATTATGTGTGTTTGAAAATGGAAATCCTAGTGTGCAAGCCAACAATACAATTTCTGTATGGATAATTGGCATCATATGACAACAGAAAAGTGATTTGTTTTAGGAGTCCATGCAGCCTCCTAAAGTAACTGTGAGTTGCTCCCTCGTTATGCACTGCTAATTACCTCTCACTTTACATCACTCATGACATGTTCTATGACATCATTGATAACATCACTGAAATGGCACTATTGATGACAACACTGTGCATGTCGGGGGCTTAAATTATCGTTACTTTAGGTCACGAGTCATCGTTACTTGAGATAACTATAACTTGTGAATTTCTGTATTTTGTTATATTAAAATGGTATGTTTTTACTGACATTTTCACTTGTGGATATTCTGCATCCAAGCCCTGTGGCAAACACCTGTGGGCAGCCAAACACACATCATGCACAGCTTTGATTGCCCGTGAGCCATGCCATGCACCCAACCCTTGCTGGTGCCCAAAGTCTCAGCTGAACACAAACCATGCACAGTGGAGGGTTGGGCTCATGGCATGGATCCAAACTCCAGCAGGAGTGCACGGATGAATATAAGCAGTGCTGTTTTAAATAAGGCAGCAGTACTGACTTTGTCAAAGGTCAGAACATCACAATATGACAATAATATGCTTATTGGCTTTATGATGGGGTGAGGATTTTAAGGTATATAAAGCCCATGTATTGTAATTGTCAAATAATGACCAATTATTAAAATGAAATGTGTATTTAATTAACACAGTTCAATGTTTATTGAAAGTAATAGTCTTTAAAAGTGTAATACAACTTTATATTAAAAAATCAACATGTCTGGGAGTCTTTTTGAAACATTTTTTTAGGAGTGCCTCAAAAATATATGGTAAGCTGTCTTGGGGGCCATGAACTTAATGAAACAGTTGAATTATTTTAATGTGGCTGTGGGGATCCTGCACTTCCTTCAGCCCCCTACAATATTACAAAAAGGTTTGATGCTGCCCCTACTAGGAGCACCACCACAATGAACAAATATGTTTAAAAAGGCCTCACAGGGCATTATGGATTGCTTTTTGCAATCAGTAGTGAATAACTGAGCAACCAATTCTGCTCATTTATTTATTTAAATTGAAATTTTTTGTTTTCTGATGCCCACTCAGACACCATTATCTTAAGGGCAGCAGGGTAAGCCCCAGGGCCCCTGAGGTCCATCAAACTCCCCTGCCAGCACCCATCCTGGGTGGCAGAGAAAGCAACAATTCTTTTATTTTTTTAAGGCCCCTGGATCCCCTACTCTGGCTGTATTCTTTGTTAAGATGGGAGGGGCGTGTGTCCCCAAGCATTTACAGTCCCCGGGGACAACATTCCCCTGGGCCCTATTCTTTTAAGGGGTGTACAACTACCCACGAGCTCATACTGGCCTTGGGTACCCCATCCCTTGTGGCCTAAGGTGGATGCCCTGATGCCCACCTGGGGCATCAGCAACATGTTGTGCATACTGCTTACTAGGAGTAGTCTCCATTGGATGTGAGGTTATAATACAAATTGTTTATTGGTATTGGAAGAAAATATATAATTCCCATTGTGGACGAGAATATTGACAGTATCTTGATTTTGCTTTTGCCCCGAGGAGGTCAGTGGGAGATCAAACCCAAGATGAAACACGTAATGGCTACATCAGTTACATGGATACGTCAGGCACATTTTGGATCGACTCAAGTGTGCATCTGGCTGTGATTTCAAATTCTGAAGCATAACTGTTTAGATTCTTGTGGAACTGGACACTTTGAATTAAAGTGAAATTCTCAAAGACTATAGGGCAGATTTACAAGCCCCTTGCGCCACTTTTGCGTCACTTTTAACATGGGAAAAATGATGCAAAAGTGGCACAAGAGGCTTGTAAATAAGCCCCCTATATACTTACGGACTCTTGAATCTTATTGGATTTTTGCTCAGGATAAAGGCATTTTTTTAATGACATTTGGGACTTTCAGTCTACAGATTTTGAAACGTGCGGTTGCCGTTTTTCTTTATCCTTTGAGCACTGGGAGAATTAATGATATTTTAACTTGTTAAGCGATTTTGAGCATAATTTGACCCTGCTGCACTTATTTTATTAGTAATCCAAACTGAGGTGGTATGGTGTGCAAAAATGTTGGAATGGGTTAGCTGCCAGTAAAATTACCAGTGGCTGAGATTAATATAAGCATTCCATTCATGACATTTTGTGAACATTAGTATAATCAGATTCCAGGCCTTTGTTCCCTTCTACTGGGCTAAATATTGACTCTACTAGTCAGCAGGGGGTCAAATGCCTCACCATACAATAGGGTCATTAAAATGTGCTTCACACAGTTCCAAGGAAAAGAAGTGGTTGGAGGAATTGTGCATCTTCTATTACCTCTTCCTATTGCACCTGGGTTGGGGGAGCCCACAGACCCCTGGAGCCAAACAGAGGAGGGTCTTCCCTTTGAATTTTTGGTGGGAAGGGGTCAGGCAGATGTGCAAGATGAAGATGCTACGGCTCCCAGGGAAGGTCTTTTCCTACAGCTCTTGAAGTTACCATGTTAAAAGGTACCATAATGCTGTGCAGAAGAGTTAGGAAATCAGTGGAGTGATAACATGGCACTCTAGGGGAGTCTATGTTCTTGAATTATCCATCCTCATTTAAGAATCCCTGAGCAAGGGAAATATTGATGAAGAGACACAATACCTGGAAGATAGAATGGCAAAAGAATGATCCACTGGAATGGCAAGGATGTCTATAGGACTTTAATTCGAGCTGATTCTCATGAGAAAAATGAGTCTCTCCAGGGTCAGTGGTGCTGGTCCCCATATTCCCACTGAAAAACAGTTGGGGGAATCGACTTGCACTGGATGGTTCCACTAGGACTTCTAAGAAGTAGCCTTTGGCTTTGACAAACGTCACAGTTAAAGCATTCTGGAGGTTGTGGGACCTGCAGAATGTATCAGACAGAGTGACCTTGTGTTTTGTCAAAGAAATCCCCAACCAGGAGAGTGTCCCAGTAGCCCAGGCAGCAGGCACCTCTGCTGAAGGGGCAACAAAGATCATGCCCCCCAACCAAAGCACCCTTTAAAGGACAGGGGGTCTGACAAAAATGCTCCTGGTGATGGGGCTGTCCACCAAGATCAACACTAGCCTAATAATGTGCAATTTTGCGCTATGGGCTGGATAAAACAAGAAATACCAGAACATGTGTATTTGTGAAGCTCACGTTCATCCCTAACAGGGTATCTTGGCGCTGTAAAACAGATGTTGATTGTTACCCAACTCAATGTTACTCATTTTATTGACCTCTATTGGATGAAAGTCTAAGTGGACCCACCAGGATTTGAACCTGTGACCATGAGATCGAACACAGTCCCTTCATTAGATGCATTTTTCCACTGAGCCACCAAAGCCTGGTCCCTCAGGAAGACAAAGCAGAGCATTGACATATAAATTCTGAAATGCCTCAGAGGGGCGCTAAGCCCCCAGGAGTTGGCACATGCTTATTTAATTTATTTTTATTGGAAGTGTGTTTGTGCCCCCCCCTCCTTGAGCCACACTTGCGCCCAGGAAACAACAAATAGAGGAACAGGAGGGATTGCTTCTGCGCCCCTTCATTGCAGTGTGCCTGCCCACACTCCATACACCGCACCTTCCCATATGGCATTGTTCTGACCTTGTTCCCCATGACCACCCTGGCTAATTTCCGATTGCTGCAAGGCTTGCAGGAAAAAATCATCTGCCTTCTCCCATGCCAACACCAGAAGATTTGGGAAGCCAACTAGGCACCATGGGAGTGGATTCCTCACAGTGCCACTGCAGGGGGTACATGCTGTGTGCCCCATTAGAGGCAGTGGCACCTGGATGCAAAAAGAAAAACGCAACACCTGGCTTCATAGAAAAAAATTAAAAAGCGAGGTTAGCGCCAAAGCTGCTTATTACATAAGGAAGCCTGGGATAAAGGAGTGCACCAGAAGTCCCAGGAGCTGACTTAAAACGTCCATATTTTACTTATGTGGTGCCCCAGGAAGTCCAAGGTCCCTACTATCATTTCCAAACACCTTCTAGGCACTGCTGGGGTGCAGCAGCTTACACCTGATGAATTTTAAAAGTAGCCCTAGGTCTCAAAGAGGATTGAATCCCTGGCCTTGAGAGAGGTTTATTTTGATGCTCTCCTGATGCAGGAGCTTTGTGCTCAGAGGCTTTGGAGTGTGGGGCACATGTTATTTAATAATGTTTGATTGATATTACTGATGTTTTACAGTCCAAGATTTTACAGTATAACAAATTCTTTTGAAGGTTGGTACTACCCCAATGGACTTCAATGACGAATTACAATGTGTATTGCATACTGGTACTGTCTCCTTTGATTTTAATGGTGTTGCAATTGTAAAATATATTTCTTGTGGATGTTCCTGTGTACAATGAAATATGCTTTAACTTTTAGGTGAAAACAGTAAGGTGCTACCTTAGTGTGTCTCTGTATCAGAACACAAAGCTAAGTAGAGTCTGGCTGTACTCACGAAGAGTCTCAGGGTGAACAGCCACTCTGTAACCTCAACAGTTATTTAATAAACACACTTATCATGCTGTTACAAAAATGCCATTGATTTTAATGTGTGATGTTATCAATTTGATGTAGAAAAATGATAAAATGCTCGAAAACGTGTAGAACTTCCAAACAAATCTAAAGTGTATTGAACAATCCATCCATTTCGTTGCAATATTATTACATAATGATTTGAGTACGAGTAATATCTCCAATACATTTCGCACCTAACAGGTCTTTCATCGCAGGTAGCATAGTGTGGATACATAAACAAATTATACCCACAGGCCACTAAATGACATGAACAACAGGCATTGTTGGTAGTTTGCGATTATGTGTGCAGAATACAGTCTCACCTGTGGTCTGTGTTTATTTGTAACTATGCTCAAAAGTGCTGGAGTAGCCTTAGGCACAGGGATTCTATTTTTTTTAATTCTTTTTTTTACATATAACAAAAAAGCAAAAGCACTAAAAGCAGCTTAAATCCAGATGACATCAGTTTCCTAATCTTAGCAAAGTAATCATTAAAAACAAACAAAAAACTAGTTTACTCAAAGAAGAGAAAAACAACACCAAAAATAAGAAATGAGAAAGGCTAACAGCAGACATTTGACGGATAGCAAAAAACATATAGTCAAATACATCGAATGCTCCATAATAGGCCTATTGCCTCTCTTGAGTTACTCCATTAACCCAATCTTTTAATGGATTCCAGATCTTCAGTCCTATTGTCCTGCCCATTCTGCCTTTTTGTGCATAAAGTACTCTTTCAAGATTAAATATATGAAGAAGACGGGCTTTCCACAGCAGAAAGGTTGTGGGGAGGGGTCTAGCCATGCTGATGCGATACATAGTCTCACATAGCTATAAATAGAAACTCACTGTTGTGACTATCCTGTGACGTTACCCCAAGTAGCAAAAGCTGAGGAGAACGCAGAGATTCTTTTTTTCGAATTGTTCGCAAAAAAACGGAAATTTCTCTTCTTAAAAGACTGGGCATGTTGAAAAAATGTAAGTCGTGTCCGCATCGTAAACCTTGCACCTAAAGCAATGTGTTTCCTCTCTTAGCAATATTTTCAGGCGTGATGTACAGGTGGAACAGGGTCTTAAAGTGCTGTGCCCGCAGATTAGCAGTGCATAGTACCAAATTGGCCATGTCTATAGACTTTAAACAAGCATGAATCAGCAACATCCACCCTTGCCTGCCATTTCAATGCATGCTTTTCGAGATCATAGTTTGCACCCTCCAGCAATAAACTATACAAAGAAGATATTGAAAGCTCGGATGTATGAATTAAGGATTCCATCAATGGTACAACTGAAAACCCCGTTGCCCTACCAGCTTTTTTTAAAAGAAAGTCTTTTATTTGTAAAATCTCGAAAATCAATATTACATTTGGAACTAAATTCTTCAAAAGAGGTAATAAGCTCCCCTGCCAAAAGATCACCTATCCTATAAACCCCTGCTTTATACCATCCCTGCAAATGCTGACCTGACAATGTCTCAGGTGTCTGCTCATTTTCAATCAATGGTCTGTATCTACTATATCTGCCAAGCCCTAGTTTTTTCCTGATCCCAGTCCAATTTTGAGTACTCAAAGATTGATGGAACATATTTAGAATCAGTAGATTCCTCCCTTTTTTATGCCACAAAGAGGCCAATAATATTGTAAAGAAGCTGCTAAATAGTAGAATTTAAAATTAGGTAATGCAAGACCCCCCTTTTCCTAGGAAGGGATAAAAAGCATTTGATCTATGTGTGTGCTTATACGACCATATAAACCTGGATACCTCCCACTTGATCTGATTAAACCAATCATTAGAAATTTCAAGCGGAATCATGCGAAAAATATATAAATGTTTATGCAGAATGGTCGTTTTTATCATATTGCATCTGCCAATTATAGATAGTTTTAAATTATCCCAGCGGCACATATCGTTCTTGATTTTACGGATTATGGGGTGAGATTTATATCAATAATATCAACTGTAGCTCTTACATGTATACCTAAAAATGTGGCCTCATCGACCAACCTGCTATCAACGACGTTGGTGTATCTATTTGCTAAAATCTAAGTTTTAGCTCTGTTCAACCGATAGCCTGAGAGTGAGCCAAATTGGTCAGCCAGTATTTCGACTTCGGCCATAGCTCTTTTGGATTCAGATGTAATTATTTCTACATCGTCAGCATATGCCATCATTTTATATCCCAACCAAGCAGCGTAATTAGAAAAATATTGGGAGAGGACTCAAGTCGAAGCAGCAAAGGGTCTATATGTAGTGCGAACTGCAAGGGAGAAGATGGACAACATTGCCTAGTTTCTCTTCCTATGGAGAATGACTCTGACTCCCCTGCCATCATTTGTAAGCGAGCTATAGGTTTAGTATATAATACCCGAATAGCTCTGATAAAATCTAAGCCTAACCCATTAACTTCCAAATACTACCAAAGATATTTCTAGGACACACAGTCAAAAGCCTTCTCAGCATCTAAAAAAGCAACAGCTATAGGTTTCCTTAAGACATCTGCTGCATCAAATAGAGAGATGAGACGCTTGATGTAATCATCCATTCCCCTCCCCTGAATGAAACCATGTTGCCAAACTGTCACTAGTTGCAGCGTCACCTTATTAAGGCGAGATGCAAATATCTTCGAGTATAATTTTGTATCGCTATTTAGCAGTGTAATAGGTCTATAGGAGCCCAAGTTCATAGAGTCCTTTCCCTTCTTTACAAAAATAATAATGTTGGTGGTCCCCCATGATGATGGTGACCCTGCCCCATTTCTGACCTTCCTAAATAACCCCAAAACCTCGAGGCCCACCTCGTTAATAAAGATCTTATAACATTCTAATGGTATACCACCCATGCCGGTGGCCTTGCCAGATGGAAGAGTTTGCAGAGTCGAATAGAGCTCCTCCTGAGAGATTTCAGTACCCAAAAATAGAGCTTCTTCCTGAGATAATTTTGTTTTAGGTAAATAATCATGCTCATACGTCATCCCAGTCTCTTCAGGTATAGCTGCAGCTGTATATAGTACCTCATAATACTCTTTAAAAGCTTCCCTAATTTCTGTAGAGTCCGTGACTATATCTCCATGAAGGTTCCTGATTTGCTTCATATGTCCTAAAGCTGTCTGTTGTCTCGCCTTAACAGCTAATAGTCGGCCAACGGTCTCTCTATATTCGTAGCATTGTTGTTTTTTTAGCAAGGTACTTGCCAGCCATTTTATCCAAATAAAAATCACTCAAAGCAGCTTTAGTCACCATAATTAAATCTGTAACAATAGAGATATCCCGCCTTTATTAACCAGCTCAATTAGTGCCCCAGAAGGGCATTTTTTTATAGTAACCTTTAATTTGTTTTATGCTTTTTCTTTGTTTAATCAAACTATATTGCAGTGTCTCCCCTCTCACGGAAGCTTTAAATGCATCCCAGATCATTCCTGGGGGTACACTGTTTTTATTAAGACTGATAAAATCAGTAATCCAGCCTTTCATATAGCTAACTTAGTCTTAGTCAGTGAGTAATGCTCTCTCAAAAGTCCATTTATTCCGTACGCTCCTTACTCCTGACAATGGGAATTCATAAACCAACGAATTATGATCCGACATTACCCTCGGAAATATCTCTATCCTAGCATCCTTCAAAAGAAATGGGGAAACTAAATAATATAATCTAACCTAGCAAACTTAAGAAGAGGTGCAAAAAAGTAGGTGTATCCAGGCTCTGAGCTCCTCAGACTAGGCCATACATCGATTAAACCTATATCTTTGAGCAGATTTGTGAGTGCCTTAGACGATTGGGGTTTATGATTCTTACTTACTCCCCTAAATGTATCTAGCATGCACTTTGAACCATTATTATTGAGCTCGCCGCAGATTATATAAGGCGCAGGCCAAGAAGGGAGCTCCGTGGCTAAGAAGTTCAGCACCGAGGGATCATCCAGGACAGGGGCATAAATTGAACACAGAGTAAACAAGCCAGACCCTCCTCTGACTTCCATAATTATCCATCTGCCATGTTCATCAACAATTTCTCTTTCGCACAGGACATTTTTGCTTTTTATCAAAACTGCCACCCCTTTAGTCCTAACGTCCTGCGTGGTACATGCAATTAGGTTAAAACCTAGATTATCAAGTAGCTTGTAATCATTACAGGCAATATGAGTCTCTTGAAGACAGATCAAATCTGCGTGTAAAACTTTAAGATCTTCTTGGATCCTTCTTCTTTTAGCCCCATAATTGAGACTGCAGATATTTATAGTTGCAATATGTAGTTTAACCATTGTGCATTAATTTGCGTCTCTCCAGAATTATCAAGCAATTCATATGTAAATTGTTTACATCATACAAAACATAGCTGTGTATGTTTGTCGTCAACATTATATATCTTGTTTTGGCATGTTTTACATTACTTCTACATTGCTCTCTAATACCACAAACATGAAAAGAAAGCTCATCACATTTTTTATCGGTTTTTTGCTTTCAGCACCAGCACCAGAAAAACCAAACACCCCCCACCCGCCCCTACCCCCCTTCCCTTGACCGCTACATCCCTCCCCCCATCCCCACCCTGTGAAAGCAGCCAGACCTCCCAGGTCTAAGTGATAGAGAAAGCGCAAAGCGCTGCAGCACCTCCACCTCCTCTCACACAAAACATACTATTTAAGGCTTTTCCTTTAAAAAAAATAAAATAAAGAAATAAACAGAATACCCCTGTGCTAATCGAAACCAACTGCACACCAACAGATTCCTATACTTTTCTCTTCTCCCCCTGAACTTGTTCAAGATACTCTCTGTCCTGGGTCTATGAGGGGAAATATCTAATAACCCCTTTAACAACAGTTTTTAGCCTTGCTGGAGCCAATAGAAAAGCCTCAAACCCAACATCTTGATATTGCTTGAATAATTGTCATAGATGCCATCTACGCTCCACAGTTATATGGCAAAAATCAGGGCGTATGAAAAAAGATGCCCCCTTAAACTGTTGTCTAGCCTCCGGGCGGGCTTTCTCAAAAATGGCCTGTCTCAGTGAAAAGTTACCAAAAAATACCAGATTTGCCCTCGGTTGAATAGAATCTCTTTTAGCAGATTATGGCGGACAAAGCGGAACCTATGTACCCTCTGGATCTCACGGTCTCAGTCCCACCCAATAAGCTCCGGAAAGGACTCCTTAAAAAGACGTAACATAAAGCCCTGAATGTCCTCCCCTTCCATGCCTTCCTTAATCCCAATAACTCAAAGATTATTTCTTCGCTGGCGGTTTTCTAAGTCCTCCAGCTTCCACATCACATCAGATAATTGAGCTTCATGAGTCTTTGTTTGCTCTCTCACAGCAACCAAGTGCTTCTCAACAGCAACAGTTCTTTTTTCCATTGCATCCAGCCTTTCACAAATTTCCCTGCACGTGCCCCCTACTTCCAGTTTCTTTGTGCCCTGTCTTGTCTTTTTCCCATCAGCTCTAGCCTCTGCTCGAGGATCTTTAATGGTCTCCAAAATGAGGCTCGCCACCGATTTCCCATTTGTTGCAGGCTCCCCAAGATGTTCAGAGAAGGGAGTACCACCAAGACGGAGACTTGATCAAGAGGGTCAATAATTCCAGTATCTGAATAGTCCACTTTCAGACCAGAGGCACCACCATTTTTCTTTTTCCGAATCTCCTTAAAGCCCTTAGATCTTTTTGAGGCCCTCTGAGAATTTTCTATGACATTTGCGGGCAGTTTTGGGGACTTCCACTGTGCTAGACCCTGAAGTAGTGTCAATATGATCAAACACACTATATGCAACCTCGGAGTCCGACGTGCCCAACCATGAATCCTCTGTCAAGGAATAAAATGTATACGGCCCATCCGAAATAGCCTCAGATATAGCATAAGTTTCAATGAGCTTGTCAGAAGCCATACTGCAACCTGAACCCTCAAGTGAAAGATCCCCTAGCCTTTTACCTTGGGAATGTGTGTCCTGTACCTCAGCAAGTAATGGTAGTTGCATTGGGGCTAGAGTATTATGTCCTGCATCCCGGCTCTCCATTGTCTGATCGCAAGGTATGTCTTTACTGACATGCTTATCCACCAGCATCTCTCGTGACCCCGGTAGAGCAGAGACCTCACCATTAGACTGATCAATGCCATACAAACTGTTAGGATTGTCATCGGGATCCACATTCCCCTCTTTAGGTGGTAGATTGTCCAAATGCATGTCTGTGTTCCCCAATCCGTCCTGGGTTTTGAAAAATTCAGTTATAGCCGTCTGGGGTAATGTAGGTGTAACATTTAAATTGTTGCCTCCCTGTACTCCCCCTACTTCATCCACAAACATTATTGTACCACCTTTTCTGCCTGTGATTTGGTTTCTTTCATGGAGGGTCCTCCAATTCACCGCCCCAGTATCTTGTTTTTTTACAGTTTGATTCTCTTGGGGCTTACCTTCTGGTGCCTCCATGTTTGCAGGGGACAGTAAAACAGCATTGGTCCCTGCCATCACTTTCTGCTCCCTTTGTAGTCGCTTGGATTTAGTTAGCATTTTAACCAAAGTGAAGATCCAGCCAGTGAAAGCTCTCTGCACCTTCCAAACAATTTCTCAGCTGCCAGAAGCTAAGTCCAGACCCGCACGGAGCAGCGCAGGGAGCCCACCAGCTGCCTGGGTGGGTAATCCTCCACAGCCGTTCCACGTCTCAATACTCCCGTCTGCGCCGTGATTCACTGCAGCTCAAACGGGGGCCACAGCACTCCAGACAGCCTTGCTAGCATCAACAGCATCAGGCAGGTAAGATGAGTTCCTCAAGGCGCATCGCCTCATCGGCTAGTATTCCGTTTGGGAGGTCGGGGGTAGAAGCTCAGCAAAGAAGCACTACGCCGCCGCCATCTTGCTTTCTCCCAAAGCTCAAGGATTCTAAATGACCATGCTGCACGTTCATGTAAAGGCGAGAAGACCAACAAACTGAATAGGTTTAGTGATACATACTAATGTAGTAAAAAATTCAAACCAGTGCTATCTATGTGTGTCAACAATGAGTAGTGCACACCAAATGTCAAAGATTTGCCAATGAATAAAAACTCCTGTCATGGCAATTTAACCCAATGAATGCTTACCTCGAATCGCGTCGGTACCTATCTGATCTGCAGCCTGCCTTCCCTGACATGACAAACAGTGTCTGCCTCACAGTGTCCCAACCCAAGTAAAATGATTCATATGTTTTTCACCATGTAGAAAGTGGAAAAAAATAGGCGTCACCTTGGAATGGATCCAAATAATGTTTACTGATATGCCAACGTTAAAATTATCCAGCAAAATGTACTTCTATTACTTTATACCAGATGCAAAACAACAATTAAAAGGGAAGTCATTTAAATAGGATAGACCTACTGGGTTTGTCTAAAAGTCAGTATATTGAAAAGTAAATCAAAAAAACATATTCGAGATACATTCAGTATTACTATAAGCATCACAAACAGGTGGAGTATAAGGTCTCATTGTTTTTTAGTAGCTACCACACTGGAGAGTCCTGCAAATGTTATCTTAATTGCTTTATTGAGAATATTTTAGTAAGTATTGTGTCAACCGGGAAAATAGGCCAACATGTGTTTCGCAACTCTTGATGTTGCTTCATTGAATGCTGACAGAACTCGCAAGCACCACAGGGTGTCAGTCAGCGATTCCCAAAGTTGGCGAAGTTCAAACATTTAAATAAAAATGTTAGCATACAAAGACAAACAATGATGGGGGTAACGGCAAGTGATGAACCAAAGCAAATTCAAACAAAAACTGTTGTCTAAAAAATTACTTGCTTTGACCGTGCATTCAGGTATCTTTAACTGCAACTGTTATCTCGCCCTGCACCTCAGGCATTTACATCTTCCTGCAGGCTGCTGCCCCCTTAGGGTAAATACAGTAACAGAATGCTTGCACAAGATGCACGTAAATCAACATCCACTTAAATACCCCGGACAGTGATAACGTCAGAACACTTATTGGTGCTTGCACTAGTGGCACTTTATGCATTCTGCAGCTCCTTAGCCTCATGGCACTGGGAGCAGTCGTAGTGCTGGTTCACTTATTACAGTCTGCTCTTCTCGCTCCCTGGCCTGAACATCTCATGCTCTGTGGGCGAGGGTCATGGGGGCTTACGGTGTTAGCATTTATTGGATTTCACTCCTCGACATGTACATGTACATGCAGCTACTCCAACACAACTTTCACCACCCTGTACCAGTGGGATCACTGACAGAACATCGTGGAAAAAATATAGAATGCCAGAATATCGAATTCCTATCTCCAAACAGGTAAGTACAAAAATATCGACTCCAAAATGTCTTTGTAAAAAATACAGACAGTCAAAAATATCGAATTTTTTAAAGTCTTAAAAGTAATTTAAAAGCAATATGATAATACATATAATACATATAATTAAATTAAACATACTTAAAATACTTAAATAAACTTAAAATTAATACATAATTAATCTAACTTTTTAAAATAATTATAATACATACAAGGTATCTCTGAACAGCCATTGGGAGTTCCCGCCCCGCCTTTAGTAGAACGTGCATCGTGCACACTTTGCATGATGGAACTCGTAGTCCTGGCGGGAGCATATTTTACCTTAAGTAGGTCTACTAAAGGCGGGGCAGGAACTCCCAATGGCTGCTCAGAGATACCTTGACCTCTGATGTTGAAGCGATGGTTTTGAAACGTGTATGGTCACAAGAAATAAATAACGTTGCAAGAGAAGTGTGGCGTGGTCTTGTCCTTGGAGAACACCGATGGGGATACTTTGGCAGGTGGAACCGGCTGGTGGAAGCTGCAGTGAGTGCGCCCCCGAATGCTTGGGCAATTGGTGGATAATATGAATGCACGGCAACCCTGTCGTGGGGGGCTGCAACATCCGACAATTAGGATGCCGCGGTTGGAACGATTCCAAACCAGTGTGCGGTACAGCAACTTCAGACTTATTAGAACATGGACACGACTCTCAAGTCCACTCAGGACTATAATAATGAACTCTTACAAGAACGGCATTTGGACCTACTTAAGGTAAAATATGCTCCCGCCAGGACTACGAGTTCCATCATGCAAAGTGTGCACGATGCATGTTCTACTAAAGGCGGGCGGGAACTCCCAATGGCTGTTCAGAGATACCTTGACCTCTGATGATGAAGCGAAGGCTTTGAAACGCGTAAGGTCACAAGAAATAAATAACGTTGCAAGAAAAGTGTGGCGTGGTCTTGTCCTTGGAGAACACCGATGGGGATACTTTGGCAGGTGGAACCGGCTGGTGGAAGCTGCAGTGAGTGTGCCCCCGAATTCTTGGGCAATTGGTGGATAATATAAATATATATATATATATATATATATATATATATATATATATATATATATATATATATATATATATATATATATATATATATATATATATATATATATATATATATGTAAAAAATTAACAAAACATATACAATATTTTCAACGTAGGATAGCGAGAGGGTTAAATTTACTATTACCACACCAGTGAGTGCAGCAGTAGAGAAAACATTGGATAGCGTAGGGGTAAAAATTACTGTGCCCACTCCAGAGAGTGCAACTGTAGGGAAAGCATTGGATAGTGTAGGGGTAAAAATTACTATTCCCACTCCAGTGAGTGCAACAGTAGGGAAAGTGTTGGATAGCGTAGGGGTAACAATTACTATTTCCACTCCAGTGAGTACAACAGTAGGGAAAGCATTGGATAGCGTAGGGGTAAAAATTACTTTTCCCACTCCAGAGAGTGCAACAGTAGGGAAAGTTAATACTTCATATATGAATAAAAATGAATTAAATATTAATACCAATACATTTTTTTAAAAATAATTAATACTTTTTTATAATAAATTAATTAATCAATTAAAAATACAAATAAAAAAAAATATTTAGAAAAATTACCTACTAATACAAAGTATTTAACAATTAACAATATATTAATTAACAATTACAAAATAATAATAAATTAATACAAAAATAACCAATACATACATTAAAAAATGTTATTATTTATAATTAAATTACTTCCTAACCTATTCCCCTATAAACCCACAACCCACAAATGAAAAGTAATTAAAATAATTAATACAATTAACATTTATTCAATTAATTACAATTAACTACCATTTATATTTTAATTACTTATCAATTATACAATAATTAACAATGAATTACCAATTATAGTTTAATTAATTACCAATTAATCAATTCATTTAAAATAATTACAAATTAATTTCCAAATAATAATTAATGAAAAACAATTTCAAAATAAATACCAATAAATAAATTAACATATTTGTTTATTATAATTAAATTACTTCCCACCCTATTCCCCTATAAACCCACATCCTGCTACAGAAAATAAATTAAAATAATTAACTTAATTTTCAATTAATCAATTAATTAAAACGATGTTCCAATTAAATTATAATTAATTTCCAATTAATAATTAATTAACAATTTATTCAAAATGAATACCAATAAATAAATTAACATATTTAATTAATTATATTTAAATTACTTCCCACCCTATTCCCCTATAAACCCACAACCCGCTACTAATTTATATTACGCAAAAATAAAATACCATAAAATTAATTAATTAAAATTAATTATAAAATAAATATACACTTTTCACACATATAGTAACATAAAAAACACTTTAAAAAATTGATATTAACTTAGCTCAAATTCGATATTTTTGTTGTCTATATTCTGTCCATTCGATATTTTGTCCATTCTATATTTTGGAATCGATATTAATGCTGTTCTAGTCGATATTTTTGTAGTCTATATTCTGTCAATTCGATATTGTGTCCATTTTATATTTTTGAATCGATATCACTGTAATTCGATATAAAAAACTCAATATTTTGAGTGTACACCACTACTGAATTGTGGGGAGGGAAAAGCAGTAGCCTTCGCATGGTGCAGAAGCGGCAATTCAGGCAACGTGCACTGACAAATGACAGCACTTAACCCACCAGATGGGCTTACAGTGCCGCAATTTACCACACGTGGCATAAAGGCAACTGTATTATCTGTGAGTTTGGAGCAACATTCTTCTGCGTCAGAGGCACATTCAGCAGTCTGCGCTTCCTATATGACTTGCAAGTGAAGGGTGGTTACCTGGATTTACCAAGGAGCCCCCTTACACCTCGGGAAATGCCTGCCTCAAGTACTCAAAACAACCTTCTCTTTACAGTTAGCTGTGTCAGAGTTCTTACAGGTGGGGCGCTTACAATGATCACAACAACTTGCAACATAGGGACTTGATCGTACCTGCGAGAGCCGGCACCAGGGCACTGCACCCACCACTTCCACAACTTCTAGCACAAAATGTGCTACAAGTACTTAAGTTCGCAGCACTCTTCATCTGGACTATTGCATGAGCTGCTGCCAATGGCTCGTGGGCACCTGCAGACTCTTACACTGTGATGTGCTCCCCCCAAACCACCGCAACCCACAGGGTGTGCCTTGCTTCTCACCTGGGTAGGTCTTACATGTGCACCATGGGAGCGTGCAAGCGGGATAATCCTGCAAAACAACAACTATGGTGCTCACTGAATGAAACAATTCCAAAAAAACACAATTACTCTGTAACATTCCTGCTTTAATTAAAACCTGTGAACATAAAGGCCCCTGCTGCTTCATTGTATTCACCAGCGGTAGTGAGGACACCAAGGGGCATATTTAATAGGGCTTTTTCTCCGCTTTTTTGGCTTACAAAGCCAAAAAAGCAGAGATAAAACCAGCGCCCTATTTACAAGAGGGTGCTAACATGCATAATCGCATGGTAGCACCCTTTTTCCCAACGCCTCACTTTGTATCTCCAATGAAATGCAAAGTGGGCAGTACTGAGCGTACCTAAGATGGACTACCTTGCAAATATTGCTGATGTTTACATCGCAATTTTTACAAGGTAGCCCACATGATTTTAGCACACATTAGATTTTGGCAAAAACTGCTGTTTTCGCCAAAACCTAACGTCTGCTAAAATACTGACATAGCCATCCCTGACATAAGGGGTGGATTATGCTGATATGGTATCAGCAAGGTTATCGCCCTTTTGCAGGGAACAATTGCTGGAAATTCAGCAATGTTCCCTGCAAAATGGCGATCAACTTGCTATCTCTGGAATTACCAGAGATAGCCTGCAATAATATAGTTATCGCTAAGCACGGCCAGCGATAATTATCGCTGGCCATTGTTAATATGCCCCCAAATGTATTTTTTCCAGGGCAGGGGCTATCCTTTTGAGTGTTTGCGACTGCTAAAGATGTGTTTGGGGATACTGCACCCCCTCGCTGAATCCACAGAATCTCACTGAGTTTTTTGGTAACTCTACGGTACTCCGCGAGCTCTGCCCAAGCCTACTAAAAGCAAGCATCACATAAACAACCTACTCACTAACACACAACCTGACCTACTCTTTATAGCTGAATCTTGGTTGGGCGATGACATGGTCCATGATTGCATGAAATATAACTGATCTGAAGTCTGGCTGCAGGAAAACTCCCTTTATTTTATCGTCACCTTGATGTAGAAATATTAAACCTTACCTTTCCATGTCAATGTTTGGTAATGTGCAGCAATTCCACACATAATTGAATAGCCACTAGAAAGCCCTGAAAAGGGAAATTGCATAGGTTCTTGGTAATTTCATGCCTAAAATGGTGGCTCTGCATCTGAACAAGTGATCACCCATAGAATTATCACTCCTTGCAGCTTCACCACCCCTGTGGTATGATCATTAAAAAAGCAATCTTCCTGTGGGGCCCACGATGGTCTGAACACACAGAGGGACAATTGTTAAACCGTGACAAAACATTTGCTATCACACAACTTGCTTCCATAACTTGGACTGAAATGGAAGGATAAGCTTTAGCAGGAAGACCCCATGAGAAAAAGTAGCAAGACTAACAGACCCTTACTATGGTAAGCTGGAGCATAAGATGACCTGCAACGTACGTCGTTGTATCTCAAAGAGAAAACACAAACACACATCTACAGGCCTGGATAGCAGATCACATGACTAACACCACCTTTTGGAACAAAACAAGAAGAGAATTCCTCAATGGGACAGAAAACCATGCCAAATTTAATGGGGTGAGACGTTTTCGAAGGTCTTTCAAATATAGAAGTATCTGTGTGTAAACCTACAACTGTGGGTGCATGCTCTGGTCCAAAAGCACAAGAGTCAAGTAATTTCACAACATTCCCTATAAGACAAAAAACATGCAAAATAACAAATACAGCACAGGATTTGTTGATTGTTTAGTTTAGTGAAGGAAAGCTTTATTTCGACCGTACAGGCCATAAAAGCACATAAAAAGAAGGAAAACAATACATGCATTATAATACATTAAAAGGGAAAGAAGAAATAACAAGAATACATTTTTCCATTATAAGAACTACAAACGTAGATGTATATGTTTTTTCAAAGTGGAGTAGTCCAAGTTATAGAAGCTTTTGTTAAATTCTTAGATTTACTCTCTGCTCGAGGTTCTATAGTTTGAGAAAGTACAAGGTATTTGTAGTTATTATATTCATTTACAAGATAAAATAAAGTAGGGCATATTGTGACTAAAAGCTAATTCATTGATAGATAAAATGCCTGTCAGTTACTAAAAGCATTTTGACTTTATCTAAAATATATTTGTAGGGGATGTTAAAAAAAGGGTCAGCGTTAAAACAGATACAATTCTATGATTGAAAAGGTCATCAAAAAAGTTGCTTTGCGGTGAAAATCACCATAGTGTGGATATATGCAAGCCGCATTGCTTCATCTGTTGCATAACTTAACAAAAACGTATATGTGTGGGAATTACTAGTGAACTACTGCTTTCCTAGGGAAGTTTGCTTAAGGATGGCTCTGCGGGTGCACCACATAGAACATAGAAACCGTGAGCTGGCAAACACAATAAGTTAATCGGTTTCTTACTTAAAAAGCCTATACGCCCCTGCACAATGTCTGATCCCCATGTTTCTACACAGTTGTAGAAGCCACAGGGACCTAGACTTTTCGTAGGCAGGGCAAAAGAAGAGGACATGCATTTAATTTTCCTCAGCTTGGTCGCACCCGGGGCAGACTAAAGTGTGGGCTTCCTGCCATTTGTTTGTGATTGCTCGACGCGGGAGTGCCCCATACCGGAATTGGATATATAGCTTTTTGGCTAGAAGCGGCTGTATGTGGTCAAGAGCCAGTTCCATCCTGTATTGCGACTTAATGTCCAGAAACCTGGAGGCTAAACAGCCTGGCTTAGACCCCCGTCATAGTAAATCTAGTTAAAGTTCTCTATAAGAATCAAGTAGTGACCTTCTGGGGATTTTTGGACGTATCTCATCTGGGAATGTCCACATATTTGGCCTCCCTAGGGCCTAGCATGTATTCCTAATAAAGGCTAGCCTAGAGAGTTTCCCTGCACCTTGGATGTGCATGACATCCTTCAATTCCTCTCTATATTCGGCCAATTCAGGTGTACTCCGGAGACGTCGCCAAAATAGAAGGGGTCTGGAAGAGACCACATCTGCTATAGGGCTGATCCCTAGGTCCATCCTATGAGGTATTAGTGGGGAGCTAATAGGGAGGTCCAACAGATGCCTGAGAAATGAGTTTTCGGTGATTGAGAGGGAGGTAGATGGGCAGTGGCCTCACAGTTCTGCCCCATACAATGATGCTCCCCTAGCCTGGGTCATATATATTTCTGCTGCAGGGCCTATCACTTTTTGGGTGCAACTCTTGTAGACTTTTAAGATGCCCTCCAATGACTGGGTCAGTTTGAGCCTGGCTTTCTTTATTTGTGTCCTCCATCCCATCTTTTCGGTTAATGTTATCCCGAGGTAATCAAAGATGGAAACTCTCTAGAGGCCTACGGTTTAGTTTAGTAAGGGATTGTGAAAGAGTTTGTAATCATTAGAAAATAATGCTTATCTTTATTGTGTTTACGTTAACCTCAGTGGGCTTCAGATAGCTTGCATTGACATCATTTCACATTTGCAGAAAGAAAGTGCACATTTATTTTATTTGAATGAACGTTCTCTACATGCATGCATTTCCCTCAGTGCTTTTCTATTCTAGAATGTCAATACAATATAATCTTTGTTCATGGTGTTGTTCACTGTATTAATGTACCTCCCTCACAAGGAAACCATATCCAGGATGTTGCTGTTTGTTGCAATTTTTCGGGCCTTTTCCTGTGCTTTAATGGACGGGCCTTTCACTCGATTAACATTGTATTGTTTGTTAAGGCACAAAGAAGCACCCTCATCTCCTTCATTTTTCATGCATACCTCATTCATTAACATGCAGCAAAGTAGCTGTTAACTAGATGCATCCTACTGACTGTATCTAATGTATGTGAATGATAAATGGTCTGTGTCATGTAAAATTGATAGTCTAATCTGTCAGACTTTTACGAGTAACTAAATGTGTGTTGCTTGTGTGCCTAAAACCCCATAAAAGGTGATATGTTTGGGAAATGACCCAGCATTTTTCTGCCTTTTAAACTGAGCAGACTCTGTGCTAGTCTGTTTACTTACTTTATACCCAGAACTTTCTGCACGTTGTTAGTGAGCAAACTCTATTCATCTATTGATATATACTAGCCTTTTTGGTGTGCTCTTTGAAGGCAGACTCTATGTCGGTCCACTTGCTTAACTATAAACTTAGTTTTGCCTGCTGCTTGATTTAGAAATTGACCTTATATTAATTCTCTTGCATTATTTGTGTGGGAAAGTCATCATTTTTGCCCTGACCACCCTCATTTTTTGACTGACACTGGTACTTATTTTGAATTGAGCTCAGCTAACCAGGCACAACGCCAGTGCTCTGTTTAAAAGGGGTAAGGTAAGTAGGTGTAATTACAATAGGTACTGGCAACTAGGCCTTAGTGGAGCTCGTGGAGTTTCAACCTCAGAATTCCGCTGAGTCCTGTGAGAAGGTGGCATATTGCTCGGCCACTTCTAATTAAGTCCCCTTAGCTGCTGAGGGTCATTGGGGACCAAGAACTCCTATTGTTACCACTGGTAGGTCCCCCACAGCTGGATTGCTGAGACCTAATAGGAGGCCCCACCCCTTTTCATAAGCACTCTGCAAACGTGCCTCCTGACTCTCTACTGGTTGGGGTAGGAGCTCCCCTTGGTTGCTGAGAGTCATAAGGGCCCAAGATCCCTTATTGTTACCTCAAGTAAGTTCCCCACAGTGGGATTGCTGAAACCTCATCGGATGCCGGCCCCCTTTCTCAACCACTCTGTAACGGGGCCTCCGGGCACACTACTGATTGGGGGGTGAAGTTCCCTTGGCTGCTGAGGGTCACTGGCGGCCTAGAAACCCTATTGTTGCCACAATTAAGTCCTACACAGTGGGATTTCTGAGACCTCCTCAGAAGCCCCGTCCTCTTTTTCAACTACTCTGCAAAGGAGCCTCCTAGTATTCTACTGGCTGGGGATGAAGTCCATTTGGCTGCTGAGCGCCGTTGGGGCCAAGAACCCCAATGGTTGCCAGAAATAAGTCTCCCCCAGTGGTATTGCTGATACCTTATCAGAGGCCCGCCCCCTTTCTGAAACACTCTGCAAAGCGGTCTCCTGGTGCACTACTAGTTGGAGAATGAAGTTTCCTTGAATGCTAAGGGTTGTGGGGGCCAAGAATACCTATTGATGCCACAAGTAAGTCTCCCACAGTGGGATTGATGAGAGATCATCAGAAGCTCTAGTCCCTTTGTCAACCACTTAGCAAAGGGAGCTCCTGGTGCACTACTGCTTTGGGGATGAACTCCCCTTGGCTACTGACGGTCGTTGGGGACCAAGATCCCCTACTGCTGCCACAAGCATGTCCCACACTGCTGGATTGTTGAGACCTATTCAGAGGCTCCACCTCATTTCTCAACCACTCCGCAAATGTGCCTTCTGGTGCAATACTGGTTGGGGGATGAAGTACCCTTGGCTGCTTCTGAGGGTCGTTGGGACCAAGCCCCCCTTTCGTTGCCACAAGTAAGTACCCCACAGCGGGATTGCCGAGACCTTCATCGAAGGCTCCACCCCCTTTCTCAAACACTCTGCGAAGGGACCTCCTAACACAATACTGGTTGAGAGATGAACTCACCTTGACTGCTGAGGGATGTAAAGGGCCAAGTACCCCTATTGAAGATACAGGCAAGTCCCCCACAGCTGGATTGCCGGGACCTTGTCAAAGGACCCTCCTCCTTTCTCAACCACTCTGCAAAGGGGCCTCCTGGTACACTACTAGTTAGGGATGAAGTCTTCTTGGCTGATGAGTGTGGTTAGTGCCCAAGAACCCCTATTGTCGCTGCAAGTCAAGTAATTCCCCCATAGTGGGATTGCTGAGACCTCGTCGAAGGCCCCACCCCCTTTCTCACCCACTCTGCAAGTGTCCCACTGGTGCTCTAATCTTGGTAGATGAAGGTTCTGGTAAGCGTGCTGCTGAGCTCTGCTCCACCGGCAGTTGGCTGAGTTGTTGCCGTACTCCACATTACAAGCGGAGCATGGAGTGACAAAACTCAGCAAACTCCACTGGCGGAGCAGAGTTTTTTGCCCACCCCACTGACAACCTACCTCCAAGTTCCTAGCATGTGGTAGGGCATGTAGGTATAGAGGACCAGGACATTTTATGCATACAAGTGTGCACTGCTATGGTGCATAATGTCATTTTAAAGGCAGGACTGCTTTGCAGGCTGCTTGTGAAATAAAACTATGTCAAAATCTAACTTTGGAATGAAAAGTAATTCCAAAGTCCTAATCAACCTTATTTTTACAGATAAGCCACTCCTTAGGTCTTCCGTATGTGCCCCAGGGGTAGGGTGCCATGTTAAATAAGTATGCTAAGATGGGAATAACTTATTTAACATTAATAAAGTCTATCTTTTTGACATGAGTGAGCTAAAATAATATTTCAAACTTTCAAAGTAATTGTTGCAATAAATCCAAAAACTTTCCGATGTTGGATTTATTATCAATATTGTGGGAAACAAATTATAGAACTACTTTCCCAAATTTACCCAATTCAGCTTTGTAGCAGCTTCTTCTAATTTCCTTATTGAAGTGTGAAGTGGCCTGAACTGAGACAAAGAAGGCATCTGGTGGGAGGAGATCTGCTACCTGCAGATGCCAGGACAGGAAGTGGTATGGGAAGCCAAATATGTCTTCGAAGGGAGAAAGACAGTGAGGACAGGAACCAGGACCACCCCCACCTCCAACACCCCCAGCCACATGGGAGCCCCTGGCAGTGAATTAACTTTAGGACTCCTAAACTGAGGAAAATAGGCATTTAGGAGTCCTAACTTTACTACTCCTAAACTGGGAAAATTCCTAATTTTAAGACTTTTGGTATTCACAGAAGGCCTTTAGGAGTCCTAAAGTTAGGAGTGCTAACTTTACTACTACTAAACTGAGAAACATTCTAATTTTAAGACTTTTGGCATTCACAGAAGGCACTTAGGAGTCCTTAAGTTAGGAGTCTTACCTTCTGTGAATACCGAAATGAGTAAGTTCATTCTGCGAATACCAAAAGTAGTAAGTGCATTCTGTGAATGCCAAAAGTAGTAAGTTCATTCTGTGAATACCAAAATGGTAGTAAGTTTAGGATTTTGTCTTAAGTTAGTTCTGTAAATCGGTCCCACTGTTCTTAGTAGCGCATACCTTTCTTGTTAGACGTAGGCCATCTCCCACTTGTCTAGCGATGGGCATAGGCAGAATGACCTTGAAGAGAAAATAATGTGTGCCCGGCCTCAGAATCAAAACTTACTCCTTTGTAATTTACTTTTCAGCTGCATCGGCTTGGAAAAGTCCATGGCGGGAGTGCTTTCATTGGTTTCGAAGTGTACATAATGTATCATTATGCTTGCTCATGTTAGTCCCTCTGCAGCACTCCAAAGTGACTAGGCAGACTGGGCTCCACTCTGAATGTGCTTGAATAAACAAGTATTTGTTTGTATTCTCTACTGTCTGATCGACATTTAGTATGGAAGGCTGAGAGGTGGTCGTGAGTGACCCGGATGATCCTATTTGGGCCATTTCCTTCAGTGTGCCCAGTGCAGTGAAGGAAAATGTGCCGTATTATGAAGAATATTTACAACAAGGGGTGGTGAGGGACAGAGTCTCTGAATTAAGCAGAAAGCTCTCACCCAGTCAAGAGATCAGGGCTAGATCCAACACCGTTTTTTAGCTCACTGCACCATCCCAGTTTCAGAACCTGGCTGTATGCAAATTAGTCAGTTCCTGTCCCAGTGCATGATGGGAACAGGGCAAACCAAACTACAAAAGCCAATTCTTACACTGGGAAGGAAACAAGCTCCCGGGGACCGGTTTCTGGCATTACAGCCGTCTTAGGCCCGGTTTGCTTGAATCCTGATGGTGCAATGAGCAAGGGTCTCACATCTGAGAATACCCTTCCACGCTTAGGGTGGACAAAAATATTTACAACAAGGGGTGGTGAGGGACAGAGTCTCTGAATTAAGCAGAAAGCTCTCACCCAGTCAAGAGATCAGGGCTAGATCCAACACCGTTTTTTAGCTCACTGCACCATCCCAGTTTCAGAACCTGGCTGTATGCAAATTAGTCTGTTCCTGTCCCAGTGCATGATGGGAACAGGGCAAACCAAACTACAAAAGCCAATTCTTACACTGGGAAGGAAACAAGCTCCCGGGGACCGGTTTCTGGCATTACAGCCGTCTTCGGCCCGGTTTGCTTGAATCCTGATGGTGCAATGATCAAGGGTCTCACATCTGAGAATACCCTTCCACGCTTAGGGTGGACAAAAATATTTACAACAAGGGGTGGTGAGGGACAGAGTCTCTGAATTAAGCAGAAAGCTCTCACCCAGTCAAGAGATCAGGGCTAGATCCAACACCGTTTTTTAGCTCACTGCACCATCCCAGTTTCAGAACCTGGCTGTATGCAAATTAGTCTGTTCCTGTCCCAGTGCATGATGGGAACAGGGCAAACCAAACTACAAAAGCCAATTCTTACACTGGGAAGGAAACAAGCTCCCGGGGACCGGTTTCTGGCATTACAGCCGTCTTCGGCCCGGTTTGCTTGAATCCTGATGGTGCAATGAGCAAGGGTCTCACATCTGAGAATACCCTTCCACGCTTAGGGTGGACAAAAATATTTACAACAAGGGGTGGTGAGGGACAGAGTCTCTGAATTAAGCAGAAAGCTCTCACCCAGTCAAGAGATCAGGGCTAGATCCAACACCGTTTTTTAGCTCACTGCACCATCCCAGTTTCAGAACCTGGCTGTATGCAAATTAGTCTGTTCCTGTCCCAGTGCATGATGGGAACAGGGCAAACCAAACTACAAAAGCCAATTCTTACACTGGGAAGGAAACAAGCTCCCGGGGACCGGTTTCTGGCATTACAGCCGTCTTCGGCCCGGTTTGCTTGAATCCTGATGGTGCAATGAGCAAGGGTCTCACATCTGAGAATACCCTTCCACGCTTAGGGTGGACAAAAATATTTACAACAAGGGGTGGTGAGGGACAGAGTCTCTGAATTAAGTAGAAAGCTCTCACCCAGTCAAGAGATCAGGGCTAGATCCAACACCGTTTTTTAGCTCACTGCACCATCCCAGTTTCAGAACCTGGCTGTATGCAAATTAGTCTGTTCCTGTCCCAGTGCATGATGGGAACAGGGCAAACCAAACTACAAAAGCCAATTCTTACACTGGGAAGGAAACAAGCTCCCGGGGACCGGTTTCTGGCATTACAGCCGTCTTCGGCCCGGTTTGCTTGAATCCTGATGGTGCAATGAGCAAGGGTCTCACATCTGAGAATACCCTTCCACGCTTAGGATGGACAAAAATATTTACAACAAGGGGTGGTGAGGGACAGAGTCTCTGAATTAAGCAGAAAGCTCTCACCCAGTCAAGAGATCAGGGCTAGATCCAACACCGTTTTTTAGCTCACTGCACCATCCCAGTTTCAGAACCTGGCTGTATGCAAATTAGTCTGTTCCTGTCCCAGTGCATGATGGGAACAGGGCAAACCAAACTACAAAAGCCAATTCTTACACTGGGAAGGAAACAAGCTCCGGGGGACCGGTTTCTGGCATTACAGCCGTCTTCGGCCCGGTTTGCTTGAATCCTGATGGTGCAATGAGCAAGGGTCTCACATCTGAGAATACCCTTTCACGCTTAGGGTGGACAAAAATATTTACAACAAGGGGTGGTGAGGGACAGAGTCTCTGAATTAAGCAGAAAGCTCTCACCCAGTCAAGAGATCAGGGCTAGATCCAACACCGTTTTTTAGCTCACTGCACCATCCCAGTTTCAGAACCTGGCTGTATGCAAATTAGTATGTTCCTGTCCCAGTGCATGATGGGAACAGGGCAAACCAAACTACAAAAGCCAATTCTTACACTGGGAAGGAAACAAGCTCCCGGGGACCGGTTTCTGGCATTACAGCCGTCTTCGGCCCGGTTTGCTTGAATCCTGATGGTGCAATAGCCAGGTTCTGAGCTGGGATGGTGCAGTGAGATAAATAACGGTGATGGATCAAGCCCTGATCTTTGGACTGGGTAAGAGTGGTCTGCTTAATTCATACACTCTGTTCATCACCACCCCCTTTTCTGAATCGTTTTTGGCCACTATAGGTGTGGCAGGGTATACTCAGACATGAGTCCCTTTCTCACTGCACCATCAGGATTCAAGCAAGCCGGGCCGAAGAAGGCTGAAATGCCAGAAACCGGTCCCCGGTAGCTTGTCTCCTTTCTGGTAAAGAATTGGCTTGGTAGTTTAGTCTGCCCTGTTCCCATGATGCACTGGGCCAGGGACAGACTGATTTGCATATAGCCAGGTTCTGAGCTGGGATGGTGCAGTGAGATAAATAACGGTGATGGATCAAGCCCTGATCTTTGGACTGGGTAAGAGTGGTCTGCTTAATTCAGACACTCTGTTCATCACCACCCCCTTTTCTGAATCGTTTTTGGCCACTATAGGTGTGGCAGGGTATACTCAGACATGAGTCCCTTTCTCACTGCACCATCAGGATTCAAGCAAGCCGGGCCGAAGAAGGCTGAAATGCCAGAAACCGGTCCCCGGTAGCTTGTCTCCTTTCTGGTAAAGAATTGGCTTGGTAGTTTAGTCTGCCCTGTTCCCATGATGCACTGGGCCAGGGACAGACTGATTTGCATATAGCCAGGTTCTGAGCTGGGATGGTGCAGTGAGATAAATAACGGTGATGGATCAAGCCCTGATCTTTGGACTGGGTAAGAGTGGTCTGCTTAATTCAGACACTCTGTTCATCACCACCCCCTTTTCTGAATCGTTTTTGGCCACTATAGGTGTGGCTGGGTATACTCAGACATGAGTCCCTTTCTCACTGCACCATCAGGATTCAAGCAAGCCGGGCCGAAGAAGGCTGAAATGCCAGAAACCGGTCCCCGGTAGCTTGTCTCCTTTCTGGTAAAGAATTGGCTTGGTAGTTTAGTCTGCCCTGTTCCCATGATGCACTGGGCCAGGGACAGACTGATTTGCATATAGCCAGGTTCTGAGCAGGGATGGTGCAGTGAGATAAATAACGGTGATGGATCAAGCCCTGATCTTTGGACTGGGTAAGAGTGGTCTGCTTAATTCAGACACTCTGTTCATCACCACCCCCTTTTCTGAATCGTTTTTGCCCACTATAGGTGTGGCAGGGTATACTCAGACATAAGTCCCTTTCTCACTGCACCATCAGGATTTAAGCAAGCCGGGCCGAAGAAGGCTGAAATGCCAGAAACCGGTCCCCGGTAGCTTGTCTCCTTTCTGGTAAAGAATTGGCTTGGTAGTTTAGTCTGCCCTGTTCCCATGATGCACTGGGCCAGGGACTGACTGATTTGCATATAGCCAGGTTCTGAGCTGGGATGGTGCAGTGAGATAAATAACGGTGATGGATCAAGCCCTGATCTTTGGACTGGGTAAGAGTGGTCTGCTTAATTCAGACACTCTGTTCATCACCACCCCCTTTTCTGAATCGTTTTTGGCCACTATAGGTGTGGCAGGGTATACTCAGACATGAGTCCCTTTCTCACTGCACCATCAGGATTCAAGCAAGCCGGGCCGAAGAAGGCTGAAATGCCAGAAACCGGTCCCCGGTAGCTTGTCTCCTTTCTGGTAAAGAATTGGCTTGGTAGTTTAGTCTGCCCTGTTCCCATGATGCACTGGGCCAGGGACAGACTGATTTGCATATAGCCAGGTTCTGAGCTGGGATGGTGCAGTGAGATAAATAACGGTGATGGATCAAGCCCTGATCTTTGGACTGGGTAAGAGTGGTCTGCTTAATTCAGACACTCTGTTCATCACCACCCCCTTTTCTGAATCGTTTTTGGCCACTATAGGTGTGGCAGGGTATACTCAGACATGAGTCCCTTTCTCACTGCACCATCAGGATTCAAGCAAGCCGGGCCGAAGAAGGCTGAAATGCCAGAAACCGGTCCCCGGTAGCTTGTCTCCTTTCTGGTAAAGAATTGGCTTGGTAGTTTAGTCTGCCCTGTTCCCATGATGCACTGGGCCAGGGACAGACTGATTTGCATATAGCCAGGTTCTGAGCTGGGATGGTGCAGTGAGATAAATAACGGTGATGGATCAAGCCCTGATCTTTGGACTGGGTAAGAGTGGTCTGCTTAATTCAGACACTCTGTTCATCACCACCCCCTTTTCTGAATCGTTTTTGGCCACTATAGGTGTGGCAGGGTATACTCAGACATGAGTCCCTTTCTCACTGCACCATCAGGATTCAAGCAAGCCGGGCCGAAGAAGGCTGAAATGCCAGAAACCGGTCCCCGGTAGCTTGTCTCCTTTCTGGTAAAGAATTGGCTTGGTAGTTTAGTCTGCCCTGTTCCCATGATGCACTGGGCCAGGGACAGACTGATTTGCATATAGCCAGGTTCTGAGCTGGGATGGTGCAGTGAGATAAATAACGGTGATGGATCAAGCCCTGATCTTTTTTTACTGGGTAAGAGTGGTCTGCTTAATTCAGACACTCTGTTCATCACCACCCCCTTTTCTGAATCGTTTTTGGCCACTATAGGTGTGGCAGGGTATACACAGACATGAGTCCCTTTCTCACTGCACCATCAGGATTCAAGCAAGCCGGGCCGAAGAAGGCTGAAATGCCAGAAACCGGTCCCCGGTAGCTTGTCTCCTTTCTGGTAAAGAATTGGCTTGGTAGTTTCGTCTGCCCTGTTCCCATGATGCACTGGGCCAGGGACAGACTGATTTGCATATAGCCAGGTTCTGAGCTGGGATGGTGCAGTGAGATAAATAACGGTGATGGATCAAGCCCTGATCTTTGGACTGGGTAAGAGTGGTCTGCTTAATTCAGACACTCTGTTCATCACCACCCCCTTTTCTGAATCGTATTATGAAGAAAGCACTACCCTCAGAGCAGCCACAAATTCACACTGCTATGGGGGCAGCATTTTTATGTGAAAAACGGATCAGCTGCTTTAAAGCTGCTCTGTGTTTTCACAGTGCAGGGCGCAACCCTCCAACACTTTGAAGAGGGGATTTGAAATCCCCTTGTAGGTGGGTGCAATCAGTGACTGCACCAGCCTGCAAGGGGATATCTGGGAGGCCATAGGACCCCCTCTCGAACCTCCAGAGGGCTGACCTCAGGGGGTGCACGGTCAGTGAACCTCCTGAGAGTTTCTTTGGCTCTTTGCCCACGTCTGTAATATGGCGTGGGTACAGAGGCAAAGGAATTCCCTTATTTGCATGGGGTACACAACAATGGAAATGAGGGAACGCCCTCTGAAGATAGCACTAGTGCTATATGTTCACCAGTGCTATTGGTATTAAAGAACGGGCTGCACAAGCATCTGCGTCTCCTTCTGATACCAAAGTGCCCCGGCTACACGCAAAGCAGACGCTAATACCTTCTTCTCCCCCAGGGCACATTATGTAATACGGCCCTAGTATACCTGGATCCCTGTGTGGATACACCCATACAGTATCTATCTATCCACAGTGGTCTTTGTTCTTTCCTGACAATCTCTACTGGCTTCTATTCGCCCCATATAAATAGATCTTATTTCCTTTTTGCTAAACTGCAAAATGCTGTATAGATATAAAAAACACTTAGGCTGCAGCCCAGATCTTGTAATAATACATTTACAAATATTTCTGTGGTGATAAAATCCCAGGCAATCTCTCATGATATCCCTAATAAACTTAGTGCAATGTTTCATCAAGATACTAAGCCACCTGCTTAGTATATTGAGATTGATGGCCCCTCCCATATACCCATTGTCAAGTTCTTCATGTATAATATACTCAGGGGTCGAACTTGGAATAGCTAAAAGCCTGCATAAAAATATATTTTTCTGTGTCTATAACACATTACAGTTTTCCCAACCCCAGACTGAGGAACCATATATTGAATTTGGGAGTCATTTACTTTTATTCAGTTTTGTGATTTCTATAAGGGGTTTGCTACCTATCTTTTTAGCAAAACTATGCAATGCTGCAGTGGCACTTATATATAACAATTTTTGCATTTTTCAAGTGTGGTGTCCAATCTCCTTTCTGGGAAAACATTATGCCAAGGTAATTAAAAGTCTTTACTTCTTCTAGTTTATGATGCTGAACATAATGGTTGATCCCTTTTTTGGTCCTTTGCCACATAGGATAGTCTAGGTTTTGGTTGGGTAAAGTTTTAAATTTCTAACCTCCATAAAAACTAGAAAGTGGTTTAACAATTGCTAGAGACCATTTTCCTTCTGTGATAAAAGCACTGCATCATCTGGGTATGATTAAATCGAAGTTGCTCTGGCCCACTCTAAGCACGCCTGTGTTTACCTCGTTTATATATGTAGAGAGAACAAAAGCAGTGCAAGGACACAACTTTGCCAAATGCCACGTGTTGCTCAGAACTTCTCGGTGCATTCCCCATTTTTTCCAAATCGTATGCATGATGTTACAGTTGTGTACACCTGGGAGGGATGACAAATCATATCTATTGTGGCTCCTATTCCAATTAACACCAGCCATAGTTTTGCGTGGTTCACAAAATCAAAGGCAATAGTCTAATCCTCAAAAGCAAAGATTAATATTTCCCTTGCATGTCATAGTATATTTGCTAACAATAAGATGCAAGTTTATAACCTGCTACACTGTGCCTATTTCTTTCCTGAACCCATATTGCAACTCTGACAGTATAGATTTTTTCCTCAGCCCAGGCTTCTAGCCTACCTAGGATCACCCTACCCATTGTTTTCACGGAGGAGTCCAGAATTGATATTGGTTGGTGGTGTCTGGCATTTCCACTGTCCCTCTTTTTTATTAATATAGGTATAATCACACTTTCACTGCTTGATTTCAGGAATAGTCCTTTTGGTGCTGCATTGAAAATTTGGGTTAGTATTGGAACCCATAAGGAAGTGTATAATCTAAAAGCATCCACTGGAACACCATTGTGCCCCATGCTTTTCCAGGGGAACTACCACTTAAGACTACACTGACTTCCTCCATAGCTATTATCTCCATGGGCACACATTTGATTGCATTTGGGGGACCCTGGGGCATATCCATGGCTACCTTGTTAGGAATGAAGATGCTACCAAATGTGTAAGCCAAGTGCCTGGTGGAACTGAGACCTCTGTACTGGGCGTAGAGTTATCTTTAAGAAAGGTAGAATGTATTGTTTTCCAAAATAAGTTATCATCACCAGTTTCTGTAGCCCCATTCCAGGTCTGCCCATGCCTGCCCCAGGAGTTCCTTTTTCCTTTTAGCTAATGCTTCCTTATGAATATTTCTCAGCACCTTGATCCATCCATTAGTTCTCAGAGTTTCTTGCAGTGCCTTTCTCAGAGCCTAATTTGCTCCAGTGCAGTATAAGTTAAATCAGCACTTATCTTTTCTTAACTTTCCTTAGTCTTTAAGCAGGATTTTCACATTTTCTGCAATTGCTGAGGTTATTTTGGAGAATGCCTCCATGAACCTTTAGTGGTCCACTACTCATTCTGTACATATAATAAAGACTTCCCAATACTCAGTAAGTATAGAAGCTAGGTTTTTTTGCTCATTGACACCAGCCCATTTCATGCTGACACCATGCCTTCTATTTTACATCATGTAAGAGTGAGTAATACCTACCTGAAGCTGTCCTGGGTCCTTTATGCTGAACCGATGGTGAGTATACGTATTAATGATCGGGTGTCAGCCCAATTGCCATCATGAGGGGCACGCAACAAGGTTGCCCCTTGTCCCCACTGTCAAATAGACTTGTTGCGGAGCATTTGGCTTGTGTGCTGCTGAAATACCATACTCATTGCGGCATTCACTTTCCAAATATAAACACATAGTATCGGTGTAGGCAGACAATATGCTCCTGTATAATCAAGACCCTGAATACTACCTCTCGCTAGTCCTTTCTGGACTACGTATTAATGGGAATAAATCCCTTATTTTTCCCCTAAACCACCACAACAGTAATACAACTGGAATTTCTGAGCAGGTGGACAACGGAACTGGTTCGCTACGTAGTCATACAGTAAAGTATGTTTATTGTGTGTGGTTAATTAAAACCTTTACAATTTTGATACAAAAAAATATTCAGTAAAATCAATAAAAATACATCGACATTCTATGATGTCCTATTTCTTTAAAAAACAATTTTACATTGTCTGTATTCTGAACCTTTTGTTACCCTTCAGGTCTTCGATTTTGTGCCGTTGGTCACTGTTTTTTCAGTTTTCAGTATTAGAAGGCTCGCTTTCTGGAGGAATCTGGTGGCCCTGCAAGCTGTCTGCAGCTGTTGACTGTTCAATGTTAACATGACTGCCGGCCGACATGTTCTGATTTGAAATGAACGAAATATATGACATAGATAGTAACGTCTCAGGTTAATCAGGGATGGGCAAATGCACAAAACGTGAATCAAAGTTTCTCCTGAACGACCGCATAGACTGTAGAGTGATGTCGGCCAAGTTTGCTTCCATGCAGGGATCTGGTCTTTTGAAATGTAAGTTCCCAGCCGTATTCGTAGAAGCATTTGTTGTATGGATGCCGTTATGTGGTTGACTAAGTATAGTTGCGGGGCACATGTCTCGTACATGGCCAGTACCATCCAGCCATGTTTTTTCTTTTCTAGTGCGGCTTTATCTATAATCCAGGATTTTGTTTTGCCGTGCCGTTGGCTGCTTTTTTAAAGGCCGCGAATTAATGTTCCATGCCTCTTGCATGTTGAGATTTGTCAATGCTACTTCAAGTGCAGTTTTCCATGCATTTTTTGCTGTTGTTTGATTGTTTATTTTGGTCCAACAGAGACCCATCAGCGTGTCCTCTTGTGCTGCTCTTAATTTCCAGCACATTTTTAGTGTGGCAGCTTGTCTGACTGGGTGCTGATTTAATAACCCAAATTCAAGACGTACTTGCGCTTGTGATGCAAACTTCGGAATCTGAAAGATGTATTTGAACAGTTCTGACTGTTGTAGGTTCAGGAAGTTTGCTTCTTTGCCTCTGAATGAATCAGAAACGTACGTAAGGGATGGTAGAAACTTTGTAATTGGTGTGTCACCATGTTAAATTGGTGACATCCCTGTGTCTTGTGCACACCATTGGTGCTTGAATGATAAGCCTCCACAATAAGGGTAGTTGTCGTAATTTATTGGTGGATCGTCAATGATTTTGTGATCTAAGACATTATATTCATGTTTTACATGTTAGGCATTTCTAAAACTGCACACAATGGTGTGCACAAAACGCAGGGATGTCACCAATTTAACATGGTGACACACCAATTACATCGAAGCGCGGAGATACTCCCCCGGGAGTGATTCTAGCGCTATATAAACACGCAAATTAAAAAAAAAATTAAAATTATAGACGTGTGCCGGACGGACACGCCACCTGCTTGCAGCACCCAACCTTTAAAGAAGGACAACCAAATATCATATTGAACTCGCTGTGCGCTCCCCCACCACAGTTTTATGGTAGAAACTTTGCCACGATCACCTTCAACAGGTATAAATTGGATGAACATTTCAATTTTGTTTTTAATAAGTTTAGAGCAAACCGTAGTTTGTTGGCCTGAGCTTTTCTATGCAGTCGGTGGTCTTTTAATGTCCATCTTGAATCGACCAGTACTCCCAGGTACTTATAAGAGGGGCTTTGCTCTATGATCTTTCCTGCAATGTGCCATTTGAATGATTGCCGCCCTGGCCGTGATGCAAAACAGACGACTTTTGTTTTTTTGTAATTAAATTGCAACCCATGCATACTGATGTATTTGTGCAACCTTGTGGTGGAACGTTGTAGACCCAAAGGGGTCTGGCTGCAAAGAACGATATCATCAGCGTACTGCATACTCCTTATTTTGTAATGAGCTAACTTTGGGGGGTCACTTTGTATCTCCGAAATACTCTTGTCGAGGTCCGCAGTGAAGATATTGAAGAGGGTAGGGGCCAATACGCATCCCTTTTGAGGCTGATGTGGGTGGGAATTTTTGCTGTTGTTCTGTCACCATTGCCTAGTTTTATCTTGACCCAGGTGGATGTGTATAAATTTATGATGGCCCATAACAGTTTCGCTGGTGTACCCCAATTTGCCATCTTTTTCCATAGGATCTCCCCTGGTACTGTGTCGAACTCTGCTTTTAAATCAACAAAGTAGGTGTACAGTTTTGTTGATTTATCCTTTGCTCTGTCGACAAGAAGGTTTAGCGCGAGCAGATTTCATGACGTGTTGGTTCTAGGCCTAAACCCCGTCTGGGTGATTGGAAGAATCTTATTGGAGCTGACCCAGTCTTCCAGTGCTCTCAGGAGGTTTGATGCGTATTTTTTGGCGTCTACATCAATAAGCGCGATCAGCCTATAGTTTGATGGGTCTCTTCGAGCACCTGCGCTGAAAATTGGGTGCAAAATACTCCATCTCCATGAAGGGGGTATGCTTCCTGTTTGAAAGGCATTGTTATACAATGGGGTAAGATTTCAGCCCAAAACAATTGATCGTGTTTGAAGAGCCCATTTGGCAATCCATTTGGACCTGGCAAACCTTTTGTCCTGAGTTTTTTTAAGACCATTTAGACTTGGAGTGGCGTGCTCTAAATAGTGGATCCAATCTTCCTGTAAGATGTTTGCATTGAAAACATGGGCTGCTCAATTTGCTACTTTATTGATTTCTGCCCAAAATTTCCTGTTGTTATTGGATTTGCTGGATTCTAATAGTTGTTGCCAAATTTCTGTGTGGTGTTTTGTCTTTTCTGACCAAACGTATTTTTTGGATTTTTGCCTTAGATTATGGATTTGTCGCTTGGTGTCTTTGCCCTTTATTATGTCTTTTCCTTGTAGCTTTCTGATTTCCTGTTTTTTTAATCCTTTTTTTGCACATTATTGAGCCCAGGTGCCCCTGGTGTACTTTGCTTGATTTTCTTTTGTGGATATGAGTTTGATGGCCAAATCTGTCAGTTAGGCTTGTAATCATCTTTTCCCAATTGTCCTGGTATGCTAATGGGCTTTTCCCATCAACTTCTGCCTGTGCTTTTTTCACATGTGTCATGATTTCTTCGACATTCTTTCCATTCCATACTAGTCTCTCGAGAATGTAGGGACTCGAGGTTTCAATCAAGTCTTTGCATGCTTGTGCCCTTATGTGCTGAAAGCTAAGCTCGATTGATTGCAGACTGTGATCACTCTCCAATTTGTGGATTATTCTGTAGGTAACGATTGTTTGGAATACCTTTAGGTCCACTATGGTATAGTCTAGAACTGCTTGAGCCTGTTTGACAATTCTGGTTGGGGATGCAGGCTGATCTTGCAGAAAGCGGAAGTTCAGAGTGATCATTCCGATTTCGGCGAACTTTAGGGCACACTGCTGGCCGTGCTTATCCTTTTCCGGTGGTTTGTTATTATTGGAGGAATGGTTTTCCCATTCAGTTTGTTTCGTTGGATGTTGTGTGCATGGTCCCTTTGTAGTAGGAACATGTTCAGGTCACCGGACACAACCAGTCCCGCCTGTGGGTAAGTGGATTGCATAGATTTAACGAGTGCTTTCAGGGTCAAGATTTTCTCTAATTTCTTCTTGGATTGCGGGTGTATGTAGATGTTGCAGATAACCAATGACCGAGACTCTTGAGCGCCCTGCGGTCCTAGACTTGGGGTAGCTTGATTTTAATGCACTGGATCCATGTTTGTTCCGTGTCAATTATAACATAAGACCATGGGATGCTGGTGTTCAAATAGATTGATAGCCCTCCAGCTGACCTGCCTGATAAGCCTCTTTTGATGGCATATTGTTGGATTTCTTTGAGCCATTTATGTGATCAGATGTAGTTGACCAGGTCTCTTGGAATAATATAATGTCAAATTGTTTTAAAAATGCTGATAATTCTGCATCATTTGTTTTTCCCCCCAGTCCATTTATATTCCATGAGCATACTTTCAAGTTCGGTTTTCATGCTTCATCCGTCATATAGTCCGCACGGCTTGGCGTTAGGTGTAGGACTTTCCGGGTCCGGCTGGGTCCTCCTGACCAGCCTTGGTGAATGATACGTAAGTTGGTCCATCCTACCTTAATACTGTCCGATCGACCAACTGCCCTCCGAAGTATTCCACTGTCGGGCAGTAATATTGCCTCTGCCAGCATTGATAACGGGCCCGGGTATCTTTCAATTTCTACTGTTCTTATTTTGATTCCCCATTTTGCGAACTCTTCTCTGTGTTGCCAAAATTCTTTGGCTTTCAAGGGATCCTTCCATGTTGCCACTGTCATCTCTCTCCCATTTGCGTTTGGGAATGGTTTAAATTCAATACTTTCAATATGGTTTGTGTTCAAATGTCTCAGTGTTTCAATTGAAATAGTAAGTTTTAAAATGGCGCTCCGATTGAGGGTATCGTGCTTCCCCCTGGAACTATAGTGCAGAATAATTTTGTGTGTTAGTGCACCTACTGGGTAAGTTGGATCTGTCTCTTCTTTTGGATCCACATGCCTGATTTTAGTATATTTTTTTAAATTATTGTCTTGGTTGTTCTGATTCGAAATAATGGGCTGTGCTGCTGGCTCAATGTCGAAATGGGCTAAGGGAGTCTTAGACGCTCTGGGCCTTCTGTAGGAACTCTTTGCTGCTGGTCATTGGCCAAAGGATTTTCTTTTTGTGCCTTGACCATTTTTGTATAGTAGTGCAAAATGCTTTTTTGTTCTGCTTGAGTCTTCTGCGCGGGAAAACAGACCGCATATTTTCTTGTATTGGGTTGTAGTCTCTTTGGCTACTGGGCTGTTCGATTAATGTGACTATCTGGGACGGAGTTAGGGGTGGGGGGTCCTGCCGAATTTCCCATTGCTCTTCCAGGTCCTTTTTGCTTGACTCTTTACCCTTCAGTCCATTCAATCTTGTTACGAAGGTCAGTTTTGTTTTTTTGTTGCTGGCCATTGAAGGCTCTTGGTCCTGGTACCTATTAGGCAGTACTGTTACTTTTTTGACTTTGATGCTTGTTTTGTCTGGCTTTCCTCAATTGCTTGCGTTCTCGTTTTGTTAGAGGGTTGGTTTGTTTTTGTTGCCCGTTGGTTGGTGGCCCAGGATCTTCTCTCCCTTGATTGACTTGATCGTCGGTACCTTTGAGTTGAGTTGGCATGTTTTTGGAGATTGCTTTCTGAGCGTTTAATGTAATATTTGTTGGGTTTTGTCAGAGTTTTCAATGATTTTATGATGCTCATTTGTTTTATTTTTTATTTCTGACAAAATGTCTGTTAAGAGAGTCGGTAGAACTTTGAGTTGGTTCATTGTTTCAGAACACTGGCATTCCTGGTACATTGTATGCGGATCTTTCTGTGCCCATTCGATGAGGGAATTTAGCTCTAATATCTTTTTGTCTATTCCCACCACATGGGTTGCCAGGATTTGCAGAAGGTCGATCTGTAACTCTATTTTTCAGAGTGTTGAAGTAAGGCTGAAGAAATAGTTTCCATGATACTTGTAAATGGTGGCCACAGTGGAGCCTGTGCTGGTAGAAAAAGGTCTGTTTGATTGCTGCCGGCTTGGGGACTAAACCAGGGTTTGTCCCCTGGTTTGTTCCAAACGGAATCTGGTGGATCTCCACCCAGACCTGTGCCTGGAGTGGATATTTGTTTATCCCTTTTTTCTGGGACTCAGGGCATTTTGGTGGTGTTACTTTGATTGGTGAAAAAGTAGTATGATGGAGGAGAAATTCTCCTGAAGGGCTGTTTGATGGTTTTCCATTAGCCTCATTGCAAATTATTGAACTGCTTACGCTTAAGCGGTCAGGTGCTTCCTGAGTTCCCGAACCAAAAGGAGATTTTAGTGTTTTATCATCCTTAAGTGGATCCTCGGTACTTGGTGGGCACTCCGCTGCCCTCAATCTTTCCAGGTTTGTGTGAGCATTGGCTTTCATCTGTTCACCTTGTTGCCCTTCTGTAATTTCTTTGTCTATTATACCCTTGTCCAACATGTCCGTGATGTCCATTCTTAGGGCGAGTGGGCGGTCGAACCCAGAGTCGGGCATGACGATGCCAAAGTATGAACACAGACTTGATGAGCAACGCTTCTCTGTGGCATTTGGTGATTTTGCCTCTGATGCCTCCGAGGGTTCTGAGCACAACTCATTTTGGGCATTAACGTTGTTTGGACCCTTCCCTTGTATTTGTTTGCACTTTCACTGTTAATTTATTGGTCGTTGTTTTGGGAGTTTTCCAGGGACTTTGACTGATCTCTAGTGAAATGTTGCTCTGTGGCTGCAAAGCTTTCGATAGCGAGCCCACTGACTGGGACATCCTTTTGTTGCTGACGCCAGTCTTAAATTTCTGTGCTTGCAGCGCCGAAGGCACCGATGATGTAGATACGGTTAGAAAGTCTGTGATCTTAGAGTTTTTAAGTCCTGGAATTGTCTGTTGCATCTTAACGGTAGGGGCGCTGACATTTGTGTCTTTCACCTCTGCTAGGTCTTCGTCGGAGGGATCATTTGCTCCTTCACTCATCTTTCTGCAGTGTTGTTGATTTCCTTTTTTTGGTTTGTTTGTGGGGTCTGTTCTGACTCTCCCTGATCTCATTATGGGGAGGGAGTGCGAGCGTGAATCATTGTTGGGCCTGCACCCCTTCCCTTTTCTCCTTTCTGCCTCACCACCCCCGCACATCGCCCTCGTGTTAGCTGTGGCTGTGGCTGTGGCGTAATTGTCTCAGTTGAAAGCTATAGGTTTTGTGTGGGCCCAATGGGTTAAAGGGTGAGCTTTCCCCTGATGTCGAAGTGTGGGTTTAACCCCCCGCGCTCCGCGCTGCTTCACACAATGCACCTGGGGAAAGAGAGCCGGAAAGCTCACGGGCACGGGCGCAAGGAGCGGGGGAGCAAATGTGGACACGGGAGGGGGGAGCAGGAGAACCACACCAACCTGCTCAACCTCAACCTGAGCACCTCCGCTCGACCCCAGTTCCTCCAAACGCCAGCTTGCGCCTCTCCGCTACACTCCGCTTGGCTCTGGATCCCGCTGCAAGGACTGCTGCAGGGACAGCTGATTGCTGACCGGGCTCCTCCTCCACCACTATTCCGGAAATCCGTTCTCTGTTCAAAGCGGAGACTCATGTCCTCTCTGGTCCTGACCGCGGCTCTCCTGCCCCCGCGCTCCACAGTGCACTTCTGGTCTGAGGCTCCAGAGCTCCTGCCCTATTGTGGATTCAGAGGTTCCTGCAGATCTCTCACGGTTCTCCGCGGCCCCGGCTCCCGCAACTCTAATGGCTCGGCCGCCTAGCCTTACTTGCCAGTCTCTCTCGGTAAGACAAAGCCCTTGGCTCACGGCTCGAACAGCACTGAGCCTCTCCCCGCTCTTTCCACTCTCAACCCCGTAGTTGTACAGGTTCACACAGACCCAGAAGTAGTCCTATGTGAGACCTACGAAAAGGCTTTACATCGCTTCACTAAGGTGGGAAATCATTGGATTAGCTTACCCCACTCTCCATGCGGATGCATAGTCATGATGAAGATGGTGATCCTTCCCCGTTTCATGTTCTTATTTGTGAACATTCTGATACTACTGCTAAGTGTGGTCGTCTGGACTTGGCGCACCTTACTGTTACATGTGGTGTGGGCCGGCAAACAGCAGCATGTGAATTGGATCACGCTCACTTTCCCATATGAAATGGGTGGACTTAAAGCCCCAGACCTGGAGGCCTACTACAGGGTGGCACAATGCATATTTGCCAACTAGTGGCTTCATGTACCGCTGGATTTACGATATATTCGCCTGAAGCATTGACGCAGCATCCCCTCTATCACTGCCTCATTTTTTATTTGGTAGACTGATGCGTCATTTCAACCAGTAGACCTCAAAGGTACCATGCAAATTCTCGGGAAGAAATCTACAGACTTGCAAAATAAACCCTTGCTTTACTCCCTCTAGAGTAGTGTGTGTGTGTTTTCCATTGGAGCAGGAAAAAGAGAAAGCGTTAAGGGGGCTTGGAATACAATATGTGAGTGACTTTTTTGAGAATGTGGTCTTTCGTGACTGGGCTCAGGTCAGTGCACAATGTACAACACTAACTATCCTCACACAATTCCATTATGATAGGGGGCGTCATATGATGAGGACATTACTGTATGACACCCTGGTGAAACCATTGAAGCTACCGGTTCCCACCTTCGTTATATAGGCGGCGATGCAATTGCGTGTGTTCAAGACATTATACGCCTACTCACAGAGAATGCCAGGCCCAATGGCCTGGCATTCCCAAGGCTTGCTATAATGGGCAAGAAGACCTAGGTAAAGAAACAATGGGCTTACTACTGTTCTATAGTTTGAACTATCTCTCTGAATGGTCACCATTGACTTGAGAATTTAAAATATCTTAATTGGGCATACTACACTGCATCTCAATTATTCCGCTACAGCTTGTGCAATGATTCCATGAGCTCATGGTGCAGAGCAGATGATACTGGCTTTGCACATATGGTGTGGCACTACCGTGGTGTGCAGAATTTCTGGCTCTTGATATTTAAGATTCTGGAAGAAAACACAGGAGAGGCACTGACTTGTACTTCTGGGCTACAAAAAAGATGTCCTGAAGACTCACCGGCGACTCGTGGTGCTAGGCTTACTACTAGCGCGACATAGAATAGCAATGCGGTGGGTAAAAGGTACCCTTCCCACAGTTAAGTAGTCGAATGCTGAAATGGTATATTGTAGTACCCAATCAGATGCTTACCACAACCTTGACCACCCCGTAGCAGCCTAAGAGATATATGAGGCGCATACCAAGAATATTTGGCGCTTGCAAGGAACAAGACCAATGGGCAGGGAGAGTCAAGAGGTGCTGCATGATGTAGCCAATGCACTGGTGTCACTTACCTGTTTATTGGATGCATGCTGACTTGTTTGTTGGATGTGGGGAATGTTACAGTTATGACTGTGACTCCCTGCCTCCCACGTCGAGTCAATATATGTATGCTTCTCTGTGATGGGAATACCATAGTTTGCCGCCACTTGCAATCCGCTATCCTTTTTATCCCACCTGCACCTTAACCATGCTTACAATGTACCTGCATGTTTTATGTTTTTTTAATGTAACTTGTCTGTGTCAGAAAAGTCATTCTCTATTGCCTGTTTATTTTGTCAAGATGAAAATAAAGTTAAAAAAAAAAACGTAACAGTATGCAATGTAAACATTCACTTTCACAGGATAATAATATTTTTCATCCATTTAACTGATAGTAGGAGGTACAAAAGCCACTTGTAAATCTCAACCATGTTTACCACATCCATGAACTTTAGTGTGACCAGATGTCTCAGACTAATCTGCACAGTTCCAGTTTTTTTGCTACCTGCCTGTCCCAATAATAAAATACTTATCACAGTTTTGGTGGATGATTCCGTTTACTGAAAGCATTACAAATACAATTTTGCTCATGTTTAAAAATCCAAAGGACCTTTTTGTTACATGTAGCATTGTAGAAGAGTATGCATCACTAAAAAAGGCCCAGCTGCCTCAATTTATCCTTGTCTGAGAGAAGTGACAATATCGTAGTGTGACATGCAGCATAATCAACATGTCATATCTCATGTCATGTCATATTTCATCTGTTAGAACTGTCATCCTTAGTGTGGTCTTCCCCCAAACATTTTGGATGCTTACCTCCTCTTTTTGCTGTATCTTTTTGATGGCCTTAGAAAGCTGAGCACTTTACCAAAGCTGACCAGTGCTAAAGTGCTTGTGCTTGCCCCGAAACATGGTGACATTGGTGCATACATGATTGTCATATTTACTTGAAAGTCCCTTGTACGGTATTATATCATATACCATGGGCCTGTAAATTAAATGCTACTAGAGGGACTGAAGCTCTGATTGTGCCTCCCACACCAGTAGACTTTCAAACATGTCTCAGGCCTGTTATTTAACCCTGGGCGAAGCACTACGCTACGCTCGCGGAGTTTGCGAAGTTTGCGCAACTTCGCACTACGCGAGCTGCACGTAGCACAGTGCGAACATGTGTAGTGCAGCGTAGCGTAGTGCAGCGCTCATTTTTTGCTTGTTCGTGGTCCTGAATGTCATGTTCGCGACCGTGAGCAAGCAAAATGACATCCCGGCGAGATTCTCAACGTGGGGAGGTAAGGTTTCTCATTGTGAGTGGTTGCGCATGCTCGCGACCGCTCTCAATGAGAAACTACCAGTTCGCGTTGAGAAAGATGCTGCTCGAGTAATAATCTACTTGAGCAGCAAAAAACTACAGCTCGCACTGTACAAGATGCCGTTTTCAATGATTGCACAGTGCCGGATGCTTGTCCGCACTGTGCAATCATTGAAAATGCATCTTGCACAGTGCGAACATGCTACTACGCAGCTCGCGTAGTGCTACGTGAAGTTCGTGTAGTGCGAAGTGCACTTCGCGTAGCTTCGTGTAGCGCTACTCCGCGAACTACGCCCACCCCTACGGTTATTGCAAGGCTTGTGAGTGCAGTTTACTAGCACTTCTAATTGACATTTAAAACCACTTGCCAACCCTTAAACACCCCTAATGTAGGCACAAGGTGTACCTAAGTGTAGGGTGCTGTGTAAGTAAAAGACAGGACATGTATTTTTAAGTTCCGCATATCCTGGTAGTGACAAACACCCAAGTTCATGTTTCACTACGGTGAGGCCTAATTCTCACCTAGGCTACCATTGGTAATTCCTTTATACACTCTTAAACTGTAATTCCTGAATAGAAAGGAGTAGCTGCATCATGTTTCATATCCTTGAAAGGGTTATGATAAAAACTCCTTACTGGTAAGGTTGAAGGTAACATTACTATTTTAGAAATGCCGCTTTTGGAAAGTGGACATTTCTCTGCTCTTACTGCTTTGTGTTCCTTGCAACTTGTCTCCAATACATGTCTGGGGTGGGTGACGACTACACTTTGAGCATTCCCTCTAGACGTCCACATACACAGGAAAGGTAAGTGAGAGAGAGAACTCATCTGCAATCTGATAGCTCTTACTGGGCAGGAATAGAGTGTGGGAGCACCTGAATAGGCAGTGTCCTATTAACTACACAAAGAACTGATTACTAAGCGTGGGCGCAGCTGACTTCCGGCGGGAGATTTGATCAGCTCGCATTCCCGAAATTGCAAAAATTGCAATTCTGCACAAGAAATCCACCGCAGGAAGCATAAACCTAGTGAAAATGATGAATTTGATCAGAATAACTCCTCAGATTGACATTTTGCTGCACGTTTTGGAGCAAGGAGTCCATTTGGGGGGGGAGGAAGGAAGTGCCCCAGAGTCTCCAACTTCCTGTTCCTGTCCAGCAGGCTACTCCCAATGCTTTGTCCATGTCCTGGTCACTTTTGATTTGAATCTGGAGTTGGAAGGATTACTTTTTGTGGCTGCTGCTGGATATTTGTATTTAAGGACTTTTTGGACTTTGGAGTTTGAATCACTTTTGGACTTGAGATTTTACAAGTAAGTTCGTGTTGTTTGTTTGGGGCATTGCATTTGAGGCAACTCCAGTTTTAAAACTTTTTTCACAACTTAAAAAAAATATATATTGTGGGTAGCCACAGTATTCAGTAGGCCCAGGGTTAGTCATGGGTGCATGACACAACTGTTTCTGTCTTTTTTTTAAACCTAATTATAATTTATGTCATGGAAATTTAGCTCACTGATATATCTTGATTTTTTTTTTAATTTTGGGGTGCCTGTAAAGCCTCACTAGCCAGTAGGCCCAGGTGTAGTGAGTGGTGCATGGACCTAGTCTTTCTGTGGATTGTCTTGAATTTAAACATCATTGATGGCATAAATGGCATTGGATTGTGGTGATTTGTGTGTATTTTTTTACTTTTTGGGGTGTTGTTGGGGCCTGGCCATGTGGGTGGGGGCCATTTTGAGGCCTGCTACAGGCAGGGCCTGGCCATGTGGTGGGGGTCATGGGGCCATTTTGTAGCCAGGCAGTGTGCTCAGGCCTGCACCCAGTTTGCCTTGCTTTCAACCATTATGCCCAGGGGTACTCAGTGGTGCATGGACCTAGTCTTTCTGTGGGGTGTCTTGAATTTAAACATTATTGAGGGCATGGATGGCATTCGATTGTGGTGATTTTTGTGTGTTTTCCGACCATTTTGGGGTGTTGTTGGGGCCTGGCCATGTGGGTAGGTGCCATTTTGAGTGTGGCCACAGACAAGACAACTCTGCAATCCGTGCAACTGCGGCCTGCTGTTCTTACATCTGAAGAAGATGGCCCCAAAGAAAGGTGGCCACTGCGCCTCAGCGAAAAAAGTTGCCAGTGCCACTGCCAGTAAGAAGGAGCCGAAGAAGCAAGTGGCACCACCTACCAAGGAGACTGGTGTGCCCACCGACATCTTTTTTGGGAGAAAAAAACCTACGCCTGCAGCAGCAGCAGTGTCTGCCGGGGACCAAGCTGGTAGCAGCACCTCCGCTTCATTGGGCTCAGTGCCACCACGCCAAGTTAGGTCCAAGACCATGAGGGCTGCTTCGGCAGCCACTTTGGTTGTTCAATCACCATCGACCAGTGATGTTGGCTCATCACAAGAAAGTACCATCCAATCAACGCCGGGTGTAACTCACCTGAAGAGTGTTCAACAACTACAGCCGCAACGACAACCACAGGTGCAACTAGTACTAGCGCAAGTACATGGGCAAGGAGAGGCGCAAGGAGAGGCGCAAGGAGAGGCGCAAGGAGAGGTGCATGGGGAGGCGCATGGAGAGGTGCAACTAGAGGTTCATGGAGCAGCACAACTACCTACAACGCTTGTTCCTCCAGAAGTAGGGACACATCAGGAAATTGATATTCAAGCATTATCATCCGAGGAAGCCACTCCTCCTGAGGATGATCCATTGTCTTCCAGATGCCCAGCAAGAAAAAGGTCAAGGAGGGCTACTACTACTACAAGTTCTTCTTCAAGCCCCCTCCATTCTGATGACCTTGATCCTGAGAGTGAGGCACGCCATGAGCCGACAAAGGTAGCTAAGCCTAAAAGGAAGGTTCCCACACGGCTTCGACATATGTGTGATGACGCCGAACAAGCAGTTGTGTCTTCTGCTGCTGATGAACAGTCTGACGACGACCCAGTCATCACAGTCGTCACTCCAGCGGGTGTGCAGCAGACAGACATTTTCACACTATCTCGAATGGCTGCTGAACTGGATGTGGGTGGCGGGCACTGGTACCACCACCAACGCAGTTAACTACAACACCAACACGACCTACAACTTTCATCTTTTTTAGTCAGAAGGGCCGGCAGGGACCTCCATCCAGCTCGACCTCAAGTAGTGGTGCTGTAAGTGGACAACAGAAACAAATTCAGCCAGGCCCATCCTCCACTTCATCTGTCATTGAAAGTCAAAGTAGCACCTCCACAACCAGCAGACATTTCCAGTCCCCAGTTTGGGACTTCTTCACTGTTAGCGAAAAGGCGGAAAACATGGTTGTTTGTTCGATTTGTAAAGTATTGGTTAGTCGGGGTAAGCTTGGTACCAACTATGGTACCAGAGGCCAGAGTGGTCATCTCAAAAAACACCACCCTATCCAGTGGTATACGCACCTACGTACGATCAGGGAAGTCCAAAGTAGAACTGATCCAAATGTATCTATTCACATTGCATATGATGCTGACGAGGGGCTGATTGTGCAGGGGGGAAGTCAAGAACGGAGCGACATTTTTTCTGGTACACCCAGTACCCCTGGCAGCAGCACTGCAGTGGTAGCGCCCACACCCTCTACCCCTGCAACATGTATGAGGCACACTAAGAGTCGGGGACAGAAACCATTGCAAAAAAATCCATCAATGAGCCTAACTGGTTTGATGTCTGCATCATCATCATCACGTAAAATGGTCCAGCCCACCATTAGAAGCATGCTTTGGTCGGAGGCGCCATTTGAACGCAACCAACGGTACGTCTGTATAATGGAAAGTTGGCTAAAATGCTAGCGCTGGACCTTCTCCCTTTTTCTTTCGTGGAAGTGGTGGGGTTTCTAGAATTTGTGGCAACAGTCTTCCCTAAATGGAAGGTTCCTAGTTGGTCCTATTTTGCCAGAGTTGCGGTTCCAGCACTACATCAAGATGTGCTGGATGTGATTGGGGCAGCTTTGCAGAAGAGTGCTGTTCACACTATACACTTTACAACAGACATGTGGACCAGTTGCCAAGCCCTTGATTACATGTGTATCACAGCACACTGGGTCTCTTTTGCAGGGGTTAGAGACAAGTCAAGTGCAGGTGTTGACCCGGACACACTTTTTCAAGCTAGTCGGAAACATGCAACATTAGCCATGTTTGCCATGGAGAAAACTCATACTGCACCTAACCTTTTGGAGGAGTTTGATAGGAAGGTCTCTGAATGGCTGCATCCAAGAAATCATATAGTTGGTTATGTTTCCACTGATAATGGCAGTAATATAGTTAAGGCCATGCAGCAAGGTGACTATTTCAGAGTGCCGTGTTTGGCGCACAGTATTGACACCATGGTGCAAGATTTCTTGAAAAATGAAAACAGAGTCAGCAAGTTACTGACCACCTGCCGAAGAATCTGCACACATTTTAGCCATTCTTTTAAGGCCCGGAAGCAGCTGAGGAGCATTCAACATGAACATAGACTGCCAGTCAAAGGACTCATCCAGGAGGTGGCAACACGTTGGAACTCAACCTTTTACATGCTTGAGCGTCTGTCTGAGCTGTGCATGGTAATCAATGAGTATGTCTTTCAACAGGGTTCTACTATGAAAGATATAAGGCTAGAGTTGGAAGAATGGAAGCTAGTAAAAGCCTGACAGACTTGCTTTGTTCTTTTGAGGTCTTCACGGGTGGAATCAGCAGGGAGGACTGTTCTTTGGGCAAAACTATCCCATTTTTGGTCATGGTAGAGCACCAACTGAAGGCGGTGTCTTCAACGTTCAGAGATGATGGTGAAAAGCAAGACGCATATCAGTTGGCGGAGAGGATATTAATCCGCCTAGTTGACAATGAAAGGCTTAAAAACATACATACAGAACAACATTACATTTGTGCCACTATTCTGGATCCACGGTACAAAAAGGCAGTGGCAAGCAAAGCATTCATTCCTTTTGATGAAGCAGATGTTTCAAAGTACAAACATTGGCTAGCTGTGTCAGCCACTCGGTTCGAAAAAGATCGGCAGAAAATTCAAGGAGCCGGCAGAAGTCCAACTGAATCAGCAGGCCATCCGGCGTCAAGTTCCACTTCTGAATCTGTGGGTGAAGGGAGTCACTTTCCCTCACAGCCGTTAATGATACCAGCAGCTACCGTATCATTATCGTTACCTGCACCAGGCCCAGCCATAATATTGTCGGAAGCGGATTGGCTAACTCATCAAGGTTTTGCTCGTTCGAGTGCTGCAAATGCCACAGATGGTACGCAAAGTGGAGTAACCATGGAGAACCTTGAGTCGATGGTGCAGGCCTATCTAGATGAGCCAACAGAGGTCTTTGTTAATAAGAACCCATTGCTGTATTGGTACAGGAAAATGCCTCTATGGCCACTGATCACCAACCTGGCTATACATTATTTGTCTTGCCGACTCGGAAGCGTGTCTTCTGAACGTGTTTTCAGTGCTACTGGTGCCATTGTAACTTCAAAAAGGACCCGCCTCTCGCCCAAAAATGTTGAGAGGTTAACACTGATCAAGATGAATCAGCACTTCATACCACCAGATTACAAAGTACGTGAATGCACGCAGGACTTAGGTGGCAGAAGTTCTTCTCTGTTAGCTGACCTACTCCCGTCTCAATTCATGGAGTTTGAGGACGAGCTCTACTTCCCTGACACCGAGGCCTGAAAATGACTTCCTTTTTTTCGTCCTTATTCACTTTTATTCCTGTGTGTCTTTCTTTGTTTTGCACAACAAAACTCTAATCACCTAATCACAACAAGTCCATCAGCAGCACTATCTTCATCTTACATTCCTTATTGATTTGAAGGTGCCGCAGTCTACATTCCTAAGGTTCACAAGTTCACAACTCAATCATGCTGCTCTATACTCCTCCTCCAGACTCCCCCTATCCATTTCCCTCAAGGCAGATGGATGGATTACGACGAGTCCCCTCAAGTGGGACTGAAATTACTGACTGACTACATGCTTGCTGATTGCTGACAGCGTTACTTCTGATATGGACAGGAGAGGCTGCCCTGTGGGCCCTCACTTTCCGAAGAAGATGCGGAGAAAAAGTACAACAGGTAATGAAAAATTGAGAAGATGGCATGCAGTGGACAGCATTGGCTGTCTGGCTAAGATAAAACCAATTGCTGTTTGTTTTTGTGCAAATGATGAATCATATGTCTTGTCTTAGTTATTATTTAATCTTTTACACAGTAATTGTAACTCATGTCAACTACTCTGGTTTTTTTTACCTTGTTTAATTCAAATTGTACTTCAAGTTCTGGGGCCACTATCTTGCATTTCACAATATGCTAAATGTCCTTGGAGCGGACTCACTTGCCAATATACCATGATGATTGATTAAATAATATATGTTTTTTCTTTACAGTCACTCACTGGGATGGATGGCTCATCAACGTCGGTTTACGGAAGAACTATGGCCAATTTGTGAGTGGAAAACAGGTAAACCAGTCTACAACAACTACTACAGCAGAACTACATGTCTGTCCATTCGTGGTATGTAGTGGTCGAGGGCGAGGCAGTGTACTGTTGCTGTTATGCCAGGCAGAGTCCACTACAGACAGCAGTTCATGTAAAATTGGGGCTATGTGGCTTGCTGCATACAATTAGATATGCTTTGTCTGTCTGACAAAGAGCCTAGGAGTGCTACATCAGGTTGCTTCACTCAGTGGTGCCTGCCTTAACCGTCTGCATGGCACTGCCTCAAGCTTGGGCCAAACATCCGTTATATTTGCAAAATTTGCTGTTTTTCTGTATTTCGCAAATCTCGTGAAATTACTGAAAAATCGCAAATTCTTGAGCAGAACAGATTTTTGGCCCATGTTTTTTGCAGGGCCATGCAGATGGTCAAGGTAGGCACCACTGAGTGAAGCATCCTCCTGATGTAGCATACCTGGGCTCTTTGACACAGACAGACAAAGCATATCTAGAGTTTAGGGTTCAGTGCGATTTAAAAGGGTTTTTGGGTTTAAGTTGGTAGGGTTCCCGCTGAGTCTAGGGCTCAGGCCCGATGCAGGCTCATTCATAATGATGTTGGCTAGGTTTTAGGGGGGGGGGGTTTGTGTTCTTTGGTCCAGAATTGTAGCCTTTTTGGGTGTTTTGCGGGCACGTGTGTTTGGGTGAAAACTAAGTGAAAACTAGTCGTAGACCTTCTTCTTCTTCTTCTTCTTCTTCTTCTTCTTCTTCTTCTTCTTCAAAGAGCGCAGTGGTTTGATTTTTTTTCTGCCTTGCTGAGATTATTGGGAATCGCTGTAACAAGTGTCCAGGTAAGTTTCAGGAGGATCGAAGTAGTGGAAGTGCTGAAAACAGCAATGTTTTGTGAACAGCGCAATTTGCCATGTTTTGAATATACCAGTATTGCATGTTTTTGGGGGGCTGTTTGGGGGTGTTCTAGATTTGTGGGGGTGGGTCAGGGAGGCTGGGAGCACTGCTGGGATAGTCTAATTCTGATTTTGAGTGGTTTGAAGAAAATCCATCGTGGAAAAGGGGGGTTTGGGCCTAGTTGCAGACAGCATTTTGGCGCAATTTAAACTGAGGCCTAGCAGTATTGCATGTTTTTGGGGGGCTGTTTGGGGGTGCTCTAGATTTGTGGGGGGTCTGGGGGTCTGGGAGCACTGCTGGGATAGCATAATTTTGATTGCAAGTGATTTGAAGAAAATCCATGGCGGGAAAGGGCCTAGCTGCAGAGCGCTTTGGACCGATGTTGACTGGTTGGCTGAAAGTTTTCTAAGTATGAGTTTTTGCATTTTTGATTTTTGCCTGTTTGGGGGTGTTCTTCTTTTTTTCGGGTGGCTGCAGGGGTCTGGGGGCATCGCTGGGAAGGTCTAATACCGAAATCAAGTGGTTTGGACAAAATCCATGGTGAAAAAGTTTTTCACTTTTCAGACTTTTCGCTCACTTTCGTGTTTTCGGGGGGCTGTTTGGAGGGGTTCCTGGTGTTTAGGGGAGTTGGGGGGTCTTGGAGCAATGCTGGGCATGCCTAATTTTGGTTGCAAGTGGTTTGGAGAAAATCCATGGTGGAAAAGGGGAGTTAGGGCCTAGCTGCAGAGCGCGCATGGAGTGATCTGGGAACTAGGCCTACATTTTTCTAAGTGTCTGTTTTTACATTTTTGCTTTTTGCCTGTTTGGGGTATTCTGCTTTTTTTCGGGTGGCTGCAGGGGTCTGTGGGCAATGCGGGGAAGGTCTAATATCGGAATCAAGTGATTTGGACAAAATCCATGGTGAATTTTTTTTTCAATTTTCGCTCACTTTGGTGTTTTCGGGGGGCTGTTTGGGGGGGGTTCCTGGTGTTTGGGGGATTTGGGGGTCTTGGAGCACTGCTAGGCATGCCTAATTTTGGTTGCAAGTGGTTTGAAGAAAATCCATGGTGGGAAATCGGAGTTAGGGCCTAGCTGCAGATTTTGGAAATAGGCCTGAAATGTTCTAAGTAAGTGTCACATTTTCCATTTTTTCTTTTTGCCTGTTTGGGGGTGTTCTACTTTTTTGCGGGTGGGTTGACGGCTCTGGGGGCATTGCTGGGAAGGTCTAATATTGGGCGCAAGTGTTTTGGATAAAATCCATGGTGAAAAGCGGGAGTGAGGGTTAGGGTTAGGGTTCAAAAATCGCAGTTTACACTTTACACCTAGCTTGAGGGGAAAGATCCGCAAATTTCGCCCACACTAATTTATCCTTGAAAAGTAGACTCAGAGTACGCACTTTCGAAATGATGCTTGTATGTTTTGTAGTACTGTCGACTCTGAAACTGAAAGTGTTATTTTTGCACTACACAGCGTACCTTATATTTTTTTCTCTGTGGTGTTTTAATATCACTTCCTGTTTTTCCATCAATAATTACAGGCCGGCTTTTACCCTGTGCAATGACAAAAAGGATGACCTCAGGCTTACCGACCCGCAATTCGGCATCCACCAGGCAGGCAGTGGACAAGGTGTCTTCTGGTCCCCAACATTGATCGGCGGAGCGTCAGATGGAATGGAGGAGTACCGCGAAAAAGAGGAATGGCTGGATGCATGCAACTTCCCAAATTCAACAGGACAACTACAACAACATACAGTTACATTATCCATCTTCATTTCTACATATCTTTTAAGTAATGTTATTGCTGTGAACTTCTGTGAGTGTGACTCTGCATTTGTATGCTCTCTTCTTCAGTTCATTCCTCCAGCCATTGTATACTTTTTTCTTTGCTATTTTTTAAACTCATTAAATGTACTAAGTAATTCTTCTCTCTGAGGGCAGATAGGCAAGTGAAATTGGGTAATTACTGCAGCCCTGTACTGTCATATTGTTTCTTCATATTTAGTACATTGTAGAAAGTACTACTTACTTTACAGTAACATATCCATTTAGCAAACAACTTAATGCATGCAGTAGTGCATGCACTTCCTTTATGTCCCTTAAAAGATTTATGGATAGCTTTGTATCCAAATATTTGTTTATCTTCAATTTGTTGTTTGTCCATGCTGTGTTTTTTTTCCTCTCTCCACAAAACTTTCCCCACAAACCCCACTCCCATCCAAGTTTCAAAACCCAACCCTCTTCCCCTGAGCTGTGTGGTTTTCATTGAGGTGTGAGTAACAATAATTCCACATACTTGCTGGGGAGGAGAAGTTCAAAGCAACAGAAAACATCCTCCTCCTACAGGTGGCAAATGATTACGCTGCTGTGCACTTCACCTTCAGTACTATTTCTTGTAGTAGCCAAAGCCAAACTCCACGCAACTAGTATACTTTGGAAACTTTTGCATTTGTTAAGCTAAATTATGGCACTGTTCTTGTGTACTATGCTATCTATCGTACTGTTGTAATGATCCGCTCCGGCCACTCAAGGTGTCATTTTCTTTTTTTTTCATATGCTGCTACTGCCACCGTGTACCACCACTACCACCACAACAATACCATTTCATCCGCCCAGGATTGACAACCTTCATCGCCAGTTGCCATGCAGCCAGCCCTGTGCCTAGCCCTAGGCCTGTTCTCAAACACGAATCACAGGTAAGATAAGCGTTTGGGGGGGGAGGAAAAATAATGGAGTAGGAGGAGAGACTGACTGTAGTACTACTAAAGTAGTAGTACAATTGAGTTCACTAACTCTGTGAGTGGCACTTACTTTTGTAAACATTTGGGCGATTACTTAGACAATTTGAATCAAGCAGCCTGTTAAGTTTCAGGAAAACAAACAAACAGTTACCCCTCCCCCCGCCTCCCCCGCAAAACAGTAAAAACGCGTATGCAATGTTTAAGTTGAAAGTAAATAATTATTTAAATCCATAACAAAAATAAACTATCCCGCAAGACCCGACCTACCCCGCTCCCTAACACCAAAGAATGTCCGTGAAAAAGTCCCCAAAGTCCAAGAAAAACCCAACTCCCATTCCCACCCCCCCAAAAGTCTTTAAAAAAGGGGCAAGGGACAGTCTCTCCTCCTCTACTGCCGCCAGCGGTGTCCTTTGGCCAGGTGGAGGCTCCCCGCGAAGGTTCTTCTTGAGCAGGCTCTTCATTCTCTTCATCTCCTGCTCAAGGTTGGACACCCTGAGGGTTAGGCGGAGGATGCGGACCTTGCACCTGCTGTGGGGGGCAGCTGATTTTTTGGCTGCTTGGCGGTGGCGGGTGGCTGCGGTACCACAGCTCCGTACCGTTGGAGGCTTGCGCTGACTGGCTGACCCAGGGAGCGCGGAGGAGGATGCAGCTGTCGAGGTGGATGTTGTGTTGGACTGTGTGTCCTCCTCCTCCTGGGCCACCAGCCGACAATATTCAGTGACAATCGCCTCCAGCTTCCTTTGCCGGGCCCGTCTAGCCAGCTCATTCCGTGTCAGTTTGGAAGGAGCATCTATATGAAGAAATAAAGACATACTGGAACCAAAGCTCTTCAAGATTAACACAAAATAATTCAGCAGAAAGTTGTGTCACAGTTGAACTAGCAACTTGCAAGAACAGTACATAACATTTGTGGTCTGTATCTATCTAACCTCCCACTTCGTCAGCCTCTGCTCTAACATTAGTGGGAGTTTCAGTTCTACGAGTACTATATGGAGTCACTACATTAGAGTCGACTATGACAGTAAACCAGTCTTATTATTCTTCTACTCTCTTGTTTAGCGAAATTGGTACGTAACTTCTGGAAGCCGGCATAATGCCAGCGCAGTCAACTTGCACCCGAGAAAAACAGACGCAAGCCATGACAACACAGACTTGCCTTACTGTACCAGTCCAGTACATGCAGGTGGTGAAGCTCTTCCTTTTTTATTACGGGTGGCACTGAGAATACTCTGTTACAAGGGCTACTGCTTAAATAATTTAACTTTCACCCTACAGTGTCAATTACTACTAGAAAAGGAAAATGAAGAAGATAAATAATATGAATATCTATCCCTTCACAGGATATTTGCTTACATATGGGATGACTTTAGGTGCTTTGTTTTTTATTGAGTGAACACTGATAGGCCACACATATATATGTGCTTGCAATACAAACTACTGCTACTATTCGGAAAAATTACAACTTCTTTTCCTTGCCTTTGCTACACTGGAACGGACGTGCGGGTGCAGTGTTACATGCTCTTCAAAGATGTTAGATGTTAGATGTTAGATGGTAGATGTTAGGTTGGTCTTCTATAGCGCACGGCTACTCCAAAGGAGTGTCCCGGCACTTTCATTAGTGACCAGAAAGGACAGACAACCACAACATAAACAGGACCACTACAGAGAGTAGGGAGATCCAGCACTGGAGGGGAAGAACACTACCGGGCAAAGAGCCATGTTTTAAGGCCCTTCCTAAAGGCCAGTAGATCGGATGTACTGCGCAGTGTCAATGGAAGAGAGTTCCAAAGCTGCACAGCTCGCAGCCTGAAAGAGCGTCCTCCAATGCGAGCCTTTTTTACTCGAGGAACCACAGCTAGGAACAGAGACTCAGATCTCAGGGATCGAGCCGGGTGGTAAAAGGCAAGCCTCCTTTGGAGATACTGGACTCCCGAGGCATGCAAGGCCTTGTGTCAAGGCCTTAAACTCTATCCGCTTCTGGATAGGCAGCCAATGGAGCGACTGCAATAGGCTAGATACTCTGGCCCGTCTGTGGAGGCCAAAGATAGCCTGCGCGGCCGCGTTCTGAACCACCTGCAAATATTGCAGGAGATACTCCGGTAGACCAAGATATAGAATGTTGGAGTAATCTAATCTTGAGCCGATTAAGGCCTGGACCGTAGTCCTCCTGTGCTCTTCAGAGAGCAGGGGGAGGAACTTCCGGAGCATCTTGAGAAGGCCAAAGCAGGTTCCAGAGAGAGCCAGAACCTGGGATCTTAATGTCAGCCCGTTGTCGATCTTAATTCCCAGATTTTTAGCTAACTGGGACGAATGCGCTGGAGGGAACATGTCGGCAGGCCACCATTCATGCCACTCTGGGTCAGATGAGCAACCGAGCAACCGAAGAAGAGTATCTCAGATTTATCTGAGTTGCACTTGAGGCTGTTTAGCTGGAACCATTTGAAAACAGCCCCAAGGCACTCACGGATACTCTCTCCATCGAAATCTTCTCCTTTCCGACATGTAAAGAGGAGCTGGGTATCTTCGGCGTAAGATACGATCTGGGCCCCGAAAGACTCCACCAATGTCGCCAGGGGGGTCATAAAGATGTTGAAGAGAGTCGGGCTCAACACGGAGCCCTGAGGGACTCCGACTCCAAATGGCGGCATCTCGGCAGAGCTAGGAGAGGCCCAGACCGTTTGTCGTCGGTCAGCTAAGAAAGATCTAAACCAGCTGAACACCGTCCCCCTGAGACCGATCTCATAAGGTCTGGCAAGGAGACCCTCATGGGGGACGGTGTCAAAAGCCGCCGACAGATCAAGCATGACGAGCATGGCTTTGCCTCCCGAATCCAGCGACTCTTTAATGGCTTCAGACACCTCCAACAGCGCTGTCTCGGTGCTTAGATTGGGGCGGAAACCAGATTGGGAGGAATGTAGTAGATCGTGGGACTCCAAAAAGTTGGAGAGCACGATATGTACATGTTTCTCCAAGATCTTAGCCAGTGCGGGAAGGAGCGAGATAGGCCTGTAATTGGGGAGATCCTCAGGGGCAAGGCCGGGCTTCTTAAGGAGGGGAATGACCATTGCCTGCTTCCACACCTGCGGGACCACCCCTCGACTCAGAGAAAGATTCAAGAGCGGGTTTGCCAAAGGATTTACAATATCCGCCATTTTCGCCTAGAATTTGGCAGGGCAAGGATCCAGAGGTGATCCAGATTTAAGATTAGCCATAAATGCCAAAGACGAGGATGTCGAAAATGGCAGAAACACCGCCAGGACTGGACCTGAGGGAATCAATGGAACTGGCCCATCCACGGGGCTAGGGGAAACGTCAACCTGCCTTGTGGGAAAAGACTACTGAATCAGCTTGATCTTATTGGTGAAGAAATTGGCAAGGGCAGACACCCATGACTCAGAGGGGACGACCTGAGTCGAATTAGATCGAGGAGTAGTGAATTCTCTGACGATCGTAAAGATCTCCTTACAAGAGTTGGCCGCTGCCTCAATTTTCCTGGCGAAATAGCCTTTTTTTTCCTGGAGGATTTCCCGGTGGTAGGCTTTGACCGTTGTTCTGTAGACAAGCCTTACTTCATCCAGTGACCATCTACTCTGTCTACATACACATATACTATCTATGAGTCAGATAGTACCATGATCCAGGCATCCATCCATTCAAAGTAAATGTCAATCATTCTTCTTAATGTCTCAACTGGACAAACCTTAGTTTTTCTCACGGAAAAACAACATTTTCATTTTATTTTGGAAACCGCAAGCCATGCATCCGTGCTTTGAATTTGAACCAAAGGATATATTGCGCACACATGCAGTTTCTGTTTCACCCACCCAGGCAGTCCTCTTCCCTTTCTCCTTCCACTCATCCTTGCTTCATCCTTCAACCGGCCATGCATCATATTCCCAGCCACCTCGAGCAGCATTCAAAAACGCGTATCATTCTTTGTCAGTCATCATTACTTTTTAACTCGCTCGTCCTTCCACACTTACTTACACCCTTCTTTCCCTTTTCGTTCATCCCATCCATCAAGTTTATCTCTGATCTGACTTGGCTTCTCGATAAAACTTTCACAGCTGAGTTGAAGTCAATTTAGAGGAGGCTACTACCTGGTTGATAAACTTAGTTCTACATTTGTAAGTCTTCTTTACAGTAAAGTATACTTGTACTGTACAACATATACACCCATGCAGAAAGCACACTCTGCAGTTTGCAATCTCACTAAGTAAGGAATATAATAGCTTACCACTGCCCGCCAATCCCACGGCATCCCCCAGAGCACTTCCCACTGGCTGGTGCACCGCTTCTGCCCAAGGAGTGCCCAGCTCCGGGCTGGCCCCGGCACCGGTGGATGGCTGTGCCGATGTCCCGCCTAGAAAATACATTTCAGATTCTTAGATGCCATATACACCACTCCCTAGTATTTTGTCTAGGAATTAAAATATATTACTACGACTACACAAACAAATTTAATAATTTGTCTCTCTCAAGTCTAAACTACTAATTGCCCTTTTTTCAGGTAAGGGTGTTTTTTAGTTATGCTTAGCCGTAACATGTCTTGCTACAATTTTTGGCACAACTGATGAATGCTTGCTTTTTAACACACACCATTTTTCTCATAACAGACAGAAGCTTCCGTTCTAAGAACAAGAGCAAGATCAGATCATCATCACTTGGATGGAGTCAGCAATGATTCAGCACCACAAAGAAGACTTGAAGTTCCAACCTGGTGAGGGCTTCCCACAATTAATGTGTGAAATCACTAAGCACTTTTCAATTTTCAATCCACCATTTATGTTGTATGCTGAACTTGATTTTAATAAATGTTTTTACTTTTAATAAAGCTTTACAACTTACATAGACTCTGTGGTTTTTGGTCATGAGTGAGTGAGCGAAAGGGTTTGCAATTTGCAAGCATGAGTCCGTGGCTCTGAGAGGTCGGGACTCTGACTCCGTAGTCTTATGGCCTGGGTTGTATAATCATTGGGGATCAATCATCGATGAATGCAGGAGCTAAATGACTCTGACACACTAGCTAGTCAGTAGGGTGATTGGGAGTTTAAATTCTGTTATGACGGAGGTATGTGGAAAGTCTAACTGTGCCTATTATAATTGATAAACAATGCACTATTTCGTGTCCATAGTTCTGTTTGTGCAGAATAGTCCCTGCAACAGTAGTAGTATGGATTGAAGTAAACTAGTATCTTATTCTTTCTTGGTCGCCATTGACATTTTATTGTTGGGAATTGTCAAAGCATAAACATTTAGAAGACTTCCAAAGACATTTTGGACAACCCAGAGGACTGCACTCAGTGCATAGAACTATTGCTGAATAGAATGGGAGTTTTGTTTAACACCTTTTGCCAACTGTACAAGCTTAGTTAGCTACACAGACGGACTAATAATAATCTAGTAGTACCACAGGGAGTCATAGTAGAGGCAGGATAAGAATTTAGAAACAGTCTACAAGAAGATCAAAGACGATTTAGAAAAAATCGAATGAGGAACGTTAGGAAAAAATAGGTGCTGTAAAAGATAGGGAAGTATAATTATTAATATTAACAGGAAAACTTACTGGGGCCAGCAGAGGAGCCCTCTCCGGACCGATTCTGGCATTCCTGATTTTGTCTCTTCTCCGCCAGTGCCGCTACCTCCTCCTGTGTCCCCTTGCCCCTGGGGGGTACTGATGTACAACATGAAAGAAAGACACAAACATGGATGATTGTTTTGTGAACCAAATCAAACATTTAAAAAAACAATACCAAATTATTTCGGGGAAATAGACAACAATTGCACTAAATGTATTGACCTATCTGATGTGGTCTACTAGGATAGTAGTATTGCTGGATTCGCGGAAAGTCAACTTGGAAAGTTATGTAACTCACTAAACCAACTACAAAAAGGTTCGACTACGACTGGCAGGCAGCACTCCGCAGCACGTGAAGTGACAGACACAGTCCTTCGTGATTGCAGACCAGTGAGAAGTTGAACACTAAAAAGTTTCCTACTAAATAACCAGTCATAATATACTCAAACTATCAATCCACCACCACTATCTCTTCTTAGTGGCAGGAGTACAAAGGAAGGACTGGACTTGAGTCTCTAGCGGCAGATTTACAAGCCCCTTGCGGCTCTTTTGCTCCGTCGTTGCCTGACTTTTGTGACCCAGCGGCAGCGCAAAAGAGGCGCCATTGTGGAGGGGAATATTAACGACGTGACGCATCTGGGAGATGCATCATGTTGTAAAGCCCTGCGCCATCAGGGGGCGTTCCAGCGCAAGGGAGGGCGTTCCTGTGCAGGAATGACTCATAAAAGTGGCTGAGTGAAATCTACAAGATTTCACTCAGTCACTTTTAGGCAAAAGCTGCGTCAAAACCCTGCGCCTGCTTGAAGCAGACGTACGGCTTGACGCAGCATTGGGGAGATAGGGCACCCCAGAGAATTGCTGAAGCTGTGTCGTGCTTGCGATGCAACTCCAGCAATGCACCGCCTTTACGGCACAGATGCGTGACGCATCTGTGTCATTTTTGCCCCATGGTGCGCCCCATTATAAATGCGGCGCACCGTGGGTGGTGGAGGCGTGGCGCACAGTTACTGGCGCATCCCTGCTAATTTGCAGGGATGCACCGGTAATTGTAAATCTGCCCCTTAGTGTCTAGCATTATTCAGTTCTGTAAAGTACACTCATACATAATCACTCAGGCCAATAAAAAGAGCTCAACATCGAAAACAAGTAAGCATAGTAGCACCTCCACTGAGCAGGCGAGCTGTGCACCTGCAATGTAATCACAGATGATTTTAAAACATAATTTACCTACAATGTAATCAGCAGCATTATTGCTCTTCAGAAAAAAAAAACATTTGCAATATGATATAACATAGAGCAGGAGAAAACAGAGTAGTGATTAAATTGATACTACTACTCACCAAGCCCAGGGATCTCGAGGCCTAGCAGGTCGAGCCGGCCGTGTTCACGGTCCAGGATATCGGACCACCGATGCGTGGCCTGGCTGTATGTGCGGCGGACCCGAAACTGCTGATACATTGCCCGGCACACCTTCCCCCACAGCTGCCGACGGACGCTGAGCCCTTACCCGCCAGCGATCCTGCAGCCTGCTGCGATGGTCTTGGGGAGGCGGCGCTGGACATAAAAAATCAGTGGGGCCACCTCCTCCGCGCTAAATATCTCCCGGGCTATGACTTGCTCCCCCCTCAATCGCCCGCATGAGAGCCGGGTATGGGACCCTTCCTCTTCTCCTTCCAGGCTCCCTTTGCCATGGTCCTGGACAGGAATGGAAATAATAAATAGGAAAGGGAATAGGGAAAAAGTAAATAAAAGAAGAGTTAAAAAATTTAGTTTTAAAGTAATCAAAAGTAGAAGAAAACACAAAATATAGATCTAGAAACATAGAGGGATAGGTAATAAGTAAAAAAGGATTTTAAAAAACTTCAAACAAACAAAGGATGGCAAAGATTGAAGCTGGATAGAAAAGCATGCCCAGAACCATAGCAATGAATGAAAAACAAGATGGCCGCGGCCATTGAGGACTGTGTGGGTAAGTTCGCGCGATATTTCCCCTGCGAGTACGCAAAAAGACACACAAACTCGTAATAGTGCGCTGCACACAATGCGAGATTGCTAATAGCGCCCGGAAACGGAAATACGCAACTCGCACAAGATGGCCCATGTACAACCGCATGGGTAACTTCACGGTCGGTGCGCTGCAAGCTGCCCGCGAATACACAAAAAACCCTCGAACACGCAAAAAAAAACGCGAATTCGCAAATTTCGCCCATACTTACTGATTTCCCCTACTGATAGTCCGGAGCTAGGGATGGAAACAAAGGGGAATCTATGCACTTCAAGGCCTGCTTTGAAGTCACCCCCACTTCAAAAGCACAACCAGGAATATATACTGGGTCTCTGACCCTACCAAGACAGCACACTACTGGACCTATGAACAACTCTGTCATGAGTCGCAACTGCTGTGCTCAAGGATTGCGACTCTGCTGACTGCTGCTCTGGAAGAACTGCTCTTCTGCTATGCTGTGCTGCCCTGCTGCCTGTTGATCTCTGCGCTGCTGAGGACAAGGGCTGCACCCATCTCACTTGAACCCAGAGTGACTAAAGGGCTTGATGGCTTGCCCCCTGTCCTGAAGTCTCTGGCCCATCATGGACTTCCTTCAACCCTACTACAGCACCTGGATCCAGCCATCTGTGAGTCCTGCCCCGCCTAGAAGTGCCAATCCAGTCCTGAGCCCTGGGCAGAAACATACTAATCATTGCAGTGACAACTTTATGTCGTTTGACCCGATGCTATGCCCTTCACCACAGATGCAGGAGCTGATCGACAACAAAGCTTCATTGGACTGCGTGGCTCGACGACAACGGACAGCATGGCTTGAGATGCATCATCTGTATTGTGAAGGGGTTGGTCAGTGAAAGATTCATCACCTGTGCAGATTGGAACCAGCACGTCGATCCATCCAAGGTACTTTTTCAGCGGGAACTGCGTGAGTCCTGTAGCCAGAAAGCCTTACATCACAGTCAGCCTGAACTTTTGATCTACCTTAGTCAAGTAACCCTTAAGGGCTATTTGCTTTTAAGCACTACTTTTTGACTAATTCTTTGAATATTCATTACTCTGATTCTACTTATTCTTTTTTTGTCGTTTTGATTTTGTTTTACACAAACATATATAATCTATTTTTCTAAGCCTTTTTTGAGCATTTTTGTGTTGTTTTCATTGTATTACTGTATGTGTGTTTGTACAAATACTTTACACATCACCTCTTTAGATAAGCTTTACTGCTCTGTGCTAAGCTACCATAGGGTGAACACAGGTTATATTTTAGTGTGTATCTAGCTTAACCTGACAAGAGTGGTGGTTCCTGCTTGGACTTTGTGCAAACCTCGGCCTACTGGAAACCCCATTTCAAACATCATCAAACTGTGGTGTACTGTGTCTTTTTTTTCATATATACTCGCATACTATTTTATGTTGCATGTAAAGAAAGTGTCTCATTTCTGGAAAGGCCATACTGCATCACAGGTTCACCCTCTCCTATAGCTACAAATCACAGCTCAAATCTTTAAAATGGATCACAAGCTTTGCCTTTATTTGTTATTCATGATTTAAAAAAAAAATCAATATTTCTGGTTTTGAAGTGGATCCATTGTCTATACCTTTACAGAAGAAGTGAATACATTAATGTCTCTGTAGCTGAGTGTCACTGCAGAACTACATTGATGTGCTTTATTAATAGTGTAGTGCTATGTAAATAGTGTTATTTTGTAGTCCAACTTCTTTGTCTGTAGCCTGTCCCAGTTTTTGATTTTAAATATCTGGTCATCCTATCCAACATTCATAGGCATTGGCTGGAGCAGAGTAGTCAGTAAGGTGGTCGAATATTCTGGTGGAGGAGATGGAGATGATTGAGAAATGCTGATCTTCAAATGACACCAGCTGTATGGGCCCACAGAACAGCAGCTGGACAGTAAATCTAAAATCAAGGACTCAAAGGTGATCATCATGATGTCTACTACCATGGAAATGGAGACTACCAGAAAGAGCTGCGATATTGAAAAGCTTTGGGTAAACTCCCCCTGCAATCTAAATTCAAAGCACAGGACAGATTGCATAGATTGGCCCCTTTGAAGATGAAGGTGCCATCCCAGTTTACCTCACTCCAGAGTAGACTGGTAAGGAATACTTACCGTGTCCAACAAGCCCAGCTATAAGCACTTAGGCATTGAAAGGTGAATAGTACTGTTACCTTCAATAAATCAAACAGTTTTTTTGAAAAATCATTGATACATGTCTCTGGGATTGCTATGTGGAAGGGTCATTGTAATGTGCGTTTAATACATTGTGATCTATGGTTTTGCCGAACCAAAGCATGTGGTTCAGTGAATCACATGATGTGCTATCACAAAAACTTTTAGGATATCAGGCATACATGTTTTTCTATAAACATATTGCTTAAAATTGTAAAACAGCTGGTAATCTGCAACATAATCAAGACAAGAACTGTCATCAATAAACGTGATGCCTAACCAGATAACATACAAAGAACTGCCCCATGACTTTCTGACCATGGAATTAAATCCTCATTTTCACCAAGTCTACCAGCTCTAGATAAAGAAGGGCTAGGAATCACCTGAGTGCATAGGAAATCTAGGCATGAATCTTTTTAAGGCAGTGGCAAATTGGCAATTGGCCAAGTCCCCCATATTCTAGGGGGCATGGTGTAATGAATGAGATAGTCAGAAGACTTACTCTTTCTTCCTCCTTCTCTCTCATTTATACATAGACTACACCAGATGATAATATAATGGGGCACCCTCAACTGGATCCTATCTTTCCTCATTGAAAGAACTCAAAGCATCCATCTCCAACCTTACACACCAGGCCCTAAAACATAATTTGCGTCATCAATCAAGGGTCCTTAATGAGTCCCACCCTGTTCCACACATACATGGTCCCTCTGGCCACCCTGGTCAGAGTCCACGTTATGAACATCATATCATATGCTGATGACACCCAACTCATACTCTCTCCATCTGCTGACCTCACCAACATAAAAGCTAACTTCCACAGGTCCATGACCAACATTGGCAGCTGAATACAAAACAATTGCCTCAAGCTCAACACTGACAAAACGGAAGTACTCATCTTCAGGAACAAAGCCAATCCAAGGAACGACACCAGGTGGCCAGCAAAACTGGGCCCCACTCCCTCACCCTTGGACCATGCCAGGATCCTTGGCATCATACTTGACAACAGGCTCACCATGAAAAACTAGTATCCTCAGCCTGTTTGCTCAAGCTATGCGTGCTCCCTAAAATCTTCAAATAGATCGCCATCAGCACCAGACACACTGTCACCCATTCCCTCATCACTAGCTGCCTAGACAACACTCTCTACTTAGGGTCACCACCCAGCTACTAAACAGACTACACACCATTCAGAATACAGGAGCCAGGAATATCATCAAACTCCAGAAGCCAACCTGCATTTCCCCCACCTCAGAACACTCCACTAGCTCCCCATAAAAAAATGTTGTCAGATCATAATGCTGACCCATGCCTACAAGGCCCTACACAGTGAAGGACCAGCCTACCTAAACCACAGTCTGAATCTACTCCAACCCATCAGACATCTGCAGTCTGCCATCCTCTTCCTTGTCCACACTTGTTGCCACCTTCCTCTACCTGAATGCAAACACCTAGATCCGCCTCTCCCTCCACCACCAGACCTCCCCCACTCTGCAGAATTTCAGAAATGGCCTAAAAACCTTGATATTTGTTTGACAACGCCCAGCAGCAGGTACCCCCCCCCCCAGCTCCTGGATACCCTCACGGGTGATAAGCAGAGCTTTACAAATTCTGATTGATTGATTGACCTTTGTCCTTCTCTCTCCCACTAATTTCCTCCTTCTCTGTTTCTTTCTTTGTCGCCACGCCTCTTCATATCTCTGTCTCTCTTTACCTATTCTTAACTCACCACTCTCTACTTTCTACCTAACTCCCTTTCTGTACCTCCTGCTGTCTTCTGTGCTCGTCTCTACCTCTCCCTCTTTTTCTACCTCACATTATCTTCTTTATCTCTCTCTCTGCCCATAAATCAGTTAATATCAACGCTTCTCTCTGCTTCTCCTCCCCTCTCTTTCCCTCAACTCTAAACTAAACACTCATGAGGGCTTGAATTAGTTGAAAAGGAGTAATGAATATAATGTTCTGAAAAGGGGGCCAAAAATCAGTCTTAACCAGGGCCCCACAAATCCTTAAGAGGACCCTGAATCGAAAAATTTCTATATTTTTAGCCAGAAAATAATAATTCTAAAATGCTATTTAATTACTTGCTATAACTGGAAGTGAAAACACACATGAGTAGGATGCAGTATCGCCTATTTCATCTTTTAATAGTCTTCAAGTGTCAGAGGTGGTCTACAGAAATCATTGAGTGTTTGGAGATAATACTGAAATGAAAACTATTATCTTTGACATTTAGAGCTTCATTTATTTTCTAAATCAAAACTGCTCAAATGCCCTCTCACCCAAAAATCAAATAAGCACTCATCCAATTATCTAAAAGAATAAACATTATTCTGCTTAGTTGATTAAGACATCTTAATGATATTATGTAGAAAGAGTGAAGTGCTGCTGCCTATTTATCTTGCTTCAGATTTAGACATGGAACACGATGGAAATGTAGAAGTCCTTTTGTCACAGCCTACCTTTCACATAAAAAATGAATGCACAGAGTAGCTCGGGTCATCATTTGTGTGGCTCGCTATGACATTTCTATTTTACACCAAAACCCATTTTGCTATATTACAATTCTTTCCGCTAAACTGCTAATAAATTAGACGAATGATGAACTGCTCATTGGTAACAGATGTATCCTTTATGACAGCGTCTAAATTATTGCTTTTACAGCCAGCTGCTGTTGCTAGCAGTCCCATATAATGACACTGCACAATGTGTTCTTGTGAAAAGAGCTAGACAGCCTTTCTACTGGACAAGGAAAGACTATTTTTTTAAAAGGACTAAAAATTTAAAAGCTCTCATTGTTTTAAGAATGGTATCTATCTATCTATCTATCTATCTATCTATCTATCTATCTATCTATCTATCTATCTATCTATCTATCTATCTATCTATCTATCTATCTATCTATATATATATTATTTTATATATTATAACAAACAAAGGTTATAGTAACGTTATAGTTTGTGTGATTAAAAATATCTGCTTTAATTTCAAAATAAGGGGTCGATTAGGATCGCGGACGGACTTGCGTCCGTCCGCGACCCCAGAGCAGGAGGGAACCTCCGCATGGCATGCGGAGTTCCCTCCTGTGCAATTAGGATGTGACCGCCACCCTGGCGGTCACATCCTCTATTTTTAACATTGCAGCGGGTGCAGCTTCAAGCTGCACCCGCGGCAATGTTAAAAATGCACGCATTGCATTTGTATGCAGAAAGAGGCAGGCACCGCGCAGTGCCTGCCGCTTTCTGCATGCAAATGCAGGGGGGTACCATAGGTACCCCCCATTTGCACCCCCCCCTTCACATAGGGGGCCCGCAACGGGCCCCCGCAGTGAAGATCCGTATGCTTTTCCACGGCGGAAAAGCACTTTTGAAAGCCCATCCTGATATGGCGGACGGTGTCTGAGAGACACCGTCACCATATCAGAGCTTTTCCGCCGCGGTTGTAAGCCAACCGCGGCGGAAAAGCTGCGGACGGAAACCAGGACCCACCAGCCATCCTAATGTGGCGGTGGGTCCTTGGTCAGTCCGCTGCGGTTTTTCCGCATCCTCTGGGCCGGCGGTGGCTTCCGCCGGCCCCGAGGATGCGGAAAAACCGCAATCATAATCGGCCCCTAAAACTTTAGAAATTCACTAAAACAAACAACGGTTAAAATGACTATGTGCTTAGGTTGGTGTATATATCAGATACAACATTAGCATTTTTAACAAAATAAAGACAGAAATTCACCAGTTATAGTTTTCAGAAATAACTATAGCTTGCACCCCGTCATTCACTACGTACAACCTTCCATATCACATCACTCATGACATGCTCCATGACATCTTGTATGACATCACTGATGACATATCTTTTGACATAATTTCTTATAATATACTTAGTGGCAGGTGACTATAATATTACTTCTCTACCTAATTGTGTACAGTCTGTGTCCAATGAATGGGAGTAAGTGTTTGTAAAACACATGTACTCCTAATATATCATAGGTGTGCAGATGTATTGAACACATCATAAATCTTTTTACTGAAGAGTAAGTTTGTGTGCTGGTGACAGTTCACAACTTGTGTTCAGCATATTTTTTGGTTCAGCAGAAAAAGTTTAAAACAGGGCACAAATTCTCTAAAATAGATACTAAGTATCGTAAGCAGCCTTGATTTATTCAACAGAATCATCTCAGCATGACAATTTCTACATAACATACTTAACTATGTACATGTACTTGTTTTGCTTTATAACATGGTTTAGCTGTAACGTTTTCAGCACAGTATGAAGGCTGAAGGTAGTATAATCTTTAGCACCTTCAGACCTTTGTTATTTTGAGCGAATAGTGTTTTTTAAAAAGTGTAGCATATAGTTTAGACTGCTCTTAGTAAATATTTTGAATACACTGCGATGTATTTCTCATGAGAGTTTTATTAGCTGCAAACAGTGCTGTACAGAGTAAACTCTCTCCATTGAGTAAACACTGTTTACATTACCCACTTTTCAACTTTGTTTCTCAATATAGGTTTGGTGACTACGAGGGGTTTGATGCAGATAAAAGCTGTCCTTTGTGTGGTGTTAATTTTGGAATAGAGAGGATCTTGGCAGTTGTATACATATTGAACACCATGTGAAATGAGGGTTTCCCATATATATGTGGTTGATCGTTACTGTGAGTTAGGCGACCCTTAAAGTGTATGGTATTGTGTCAATGTTGAACATAACACATGCTTGCTACATCTAAGGGAGATGTGATATGTGACTCATCACATTTTTCTGAGCTATGTTGTACTTACATTCAGGCCTATAATGCCATATTAATTTATAGAGTAATGTGTTTAATAGAAGCTTAGCTGATGCTAAAATTGATGTCATCAGTGACGCAATCAATTAGGTTGTTTGAGATGTCCTCAGTGATGTGATACATTATGTCATAGAACATGTCACAAGTGATGTAATATGTGAGATCAAAAGCAGAGCATGGCAAGGGCACAAGTTGTAGTTAGCTACAGCTGGTGAATTTCTGTGTTTTTTTTTGTTGAAAACATTAACCTTGTCAATGATATATTCACCTAACTGATATATTCACCTAACTATAAGGTCCCTTTAACCTTTCGTATTTTCAGTGAATTTATAAGTTATTTTTTTAACGTAAGGTAATATTAATTACCATATGTAAATCTAACCCTTCACCACGTTGCCCCCCTTTCCCATCCTTAATAGGGCCTTACGGACCCCATCCCCCAGGGCTGTGTTTTGTTTGTTAAAGGGAAGGGGGGGCACACATTCCCTCCCCATACCTATTTTGGTGCAGGGGACCCAATCCTCCGGGTTTGGTCATATTTTAGGTGGGTGACCCGGTGCCCTCCCAAGCACAAACATGGAGGCCACAGGGGGAGCCCCACAGGTCCCAGCTGGCTCTCAAAATACTGCAAGAGTCTGCATCCTCACACATGCAGGAAGCAGCTATTTATGCTGCTCACTCAGGGCTGGAGCAATATCTTTATCTTTTTTCCCTGCCCCCATCAGTGGGGACAGGGAAACAGATCTCAAGTCTGCTCCCAGCCAGATAAAGCATTTTTAAATCTCCCACCCATTGGGAGCACACTTTGTCCTTGCTCCCATTTGATTGGAGTTTTAAAAATGTTCTCGCCAGGTGGGAGCAAGCACAAGTTTACCTGCCCATGTAGGTGCCGTCAGAGAAATGACTGTGTCCTGAGGTGGGCTTCCTGAACACTGTATGTGAGCCGGCCCTTGGAAATGGGTACATGGGGCAAATAAAGGCTCAGTGAGGGGGTCACGCAGCCCCCTTATCCCTAATAAATATTTTGGGTCCCAGGGTATGGGGGCCCTGGGCCCAAATATGGGTCTGGGAGGGGCAGAAGTGACCCCTCCCCTAAACATTTGTTTTTGGCCCAGGGGATGGGGTCACCAGGGCAGAATAAGGCTTGAGCAGTGTGCCTCTGCTCCTTAATCAAAGAACACAGCCCTAGACCACCATTTATTTTAATGCTGGATCGAGCAACATTTGCAGTTTTTTTTCTCCAATTTTGACCTTGCATGGTCCCTCTGGGTTCCCAGCATGGAGTGTAGGGGGGTTGGGTTGCCCTACCCTGCCCCTTTATGTATTTCTTTATGACTTTGGAACAGGGAACTTTTCCCTGAGTCCTGTAATGTCTGCCAGCAAAATATTCTCATGTTACTGGCAGTTAATTGGAGTGCCATCTCCCCCAGGAATCTGACTCCTGCTGGATAAAAATGGTTCTAAGGAAATAAACCTCCCTGGGCCAATCAGAATGCTTTATTTTTAAATTGGTCTCCTGTGAGAGTCTCTGAAGGCTTTCACAGACTCAAACGTTGAGATACAAAATTATTCTTTAACCTTTATTTCTCAAAAATTAAATGAACGGATATACACCAAATCACAAAAACCACAATCCACGTACCAAGATGTAGTTTCCTTCCAAATTTGGTATAATTCTGGCCTTCTTAAAGTAGTCAATGTAATATGCATTGCAATTTTGCATTTTGGGACCCCCCTTTTTTCCCATCCCCCGCTTGATGGATCACCCCAAAACTTTGCATGCCCAAAACAGTCAAACAGTACCAAAGTTATTAGCAACACAATAAACACTTTTAATATGGAACAATTGGCCTAACTATAACTACCCAGTAACAATATATAATTCAAAGAAATAGCCAAAGGAACCGTAATTACAGATAGGAATTTTTATTTCATTTTATTCTTTCTAAACAAACTAAAGTTAAACAACACAATCATTAGAATTTCTTAATTTATAATTATACCTTGAATTTATAATATATGCAACACCTTCAAATCAATATAACATGCACTTCCATACTCAGTGTTTTGAACTCGATAGCCACACTACAATAACTATAACTCATGCCATCTACATGCAGTGCTTATACCCTTTTATTTTACATCACTTATGCCATATGAAATCATAGTATTTTCAACAACACTTATGACATCACACATCACATCATTTGTAAGAACACAGTGCATACTAGAGTGGCAAGTTATTTAGTAAAGTGGCAAGAGGTAGGGAAGAACATTGAAACCTAACATTTACCTATAGCTAAGGCATTAAGTCAGAATGCAGTCAAGTTGTACGGAAAACGATATGGCTGCCTTTTATGTTTTGTAAAGACAGCCATTAGCCAATTAGGTACAGCCTCCACTCTTCACTCTATGCCCCTGTGCTCTATACTGGTCCTGTCTATGCCACTTAACTCGATGTCACTACACTATACTCCACTCTATGGTACTCCATTCTAAGCCACTCCATTTTACTCCACTCTACTCTATGCCACTCTTTCTTACACAACTCCACTGTATGCTATTACACTCTACACCACTCCATTCTATGACACTCAGGTCTAGCCACTCTACCGTATGCCCCTCCACTGTACTCCACTCCAATCACTCTATGCTACTCTAGTCTACTTCACTCCCATGTACGCCACTCGACTGTATGCCACGCAACTCTATGACACTCCACAGTATGCTATTCCACTGTACACCATTCCACTCTATGCCACTCCACCCCACTCTACAGTCACCAATTCCCCCAACTCCACTCCACTCTATGCCACTCCAGTCTATGCTATTCTACTGTATCCCACTTCATTGTACACTCCTCCACTGTATACCCTTTTCCATTCTATGCCACTCCAGGCTACACCACTCCATTGTACCCCACTCCACTCTATGTCACTCCATTATACACTATTCCACTGTACGCAACTATACTCTACACTATTCCACTGTATCCCACTCCACTCTACCCCACTCCATTCTATGCCACTGTACTGTACACTATTCAGCTGTAAGCCACTCCACTGTACACAACTCCACTATATGCTAGATCCACTCCCTGCCACTTCACTCCACTCTTCGCCACTCCATTCTATGGCACTCCACTGTACACCACTCCACTCTATGCCACTTGACTCTACGCTATTTACTGCATGCCACAATACGATATTCCATTCTATGCTACTCCACTCCACGCCACTCTCTTGTATATCGCTCCAGCATATCCTACTCCAAGCTGCTCCACTGTAACATATTCCTTTCTACGCAATTTCACTCTATCGTAATTTACTGTGCACCAATCCACTTAACCCAACTCCACTGCTTGCTCCTACCACTCCACAGAATGATGTTACACTCTTTGCCACTTCAGTCTACAACACTCCAGTCTATGCCCCAACACTGTATACCTCTCCACAGTATACCTCTCCACTCTATGCTATTCCACTGCATGCCACAACACTCTTTGCTAGGCCACTATATGCAACTCCACTGTCACCACTAAATTGTTTGCTATTCCACTGTACCCTATTCCATTGTACTCAACTGCACTGTACACAACTCCACTCTTCTCTATTCCACTCTACTGCACTCCAGTATCCACTAATCCATTGTACGTAACTACACTCTATGCCACTGCGCTCTACACTTTTACACTCTATGCCACTACACTCTTTGGCAACCACTCTACACAACTGCACTGTACTTTATTCCACTGTACACCACTCAATTGTATTTCACTTCACTCTATTCTGTGCCACTCCAGTGTATGCCACTTTGCTGTACGCTACTCCACTGTACCCAACTCCATTTTATACTCCAGTCAACACCACTTCACTGTATGCCACTTCAATGATATCCACTTTACATTATTTTACTGTATGCCACTCTAATGTACACTATTCCATTGTATACCACTCCACTCTATGCCACTCTGCTGTGCACCGGTCTACTCTACCACACTCCACTCTATGCCACTCCACTCTACACCACTCCCTTCAACACCACTCCACTGTATTCTATTCCACTCTATACCACTCTGGTCTACACCAATCTAGTCAATGCCAGTCCAGTCAATGCCACTCTAATAGTTGACACTCCACTCTGTGCCACTCTAAGCTATTCCACTGTACTATCTCTCCTTCACGCCACTCCAATCTACACTGTTCCACTCCATGTCACTCCACTGCACGGCACTCCAGTGTATGTCACTCCAGTGTATGCTATTCCACTCTACGCCACTACACTCTACGCCTTTCCACTCTTTGGTACTCTATTGAAGGCTGTGTGAGTTGTGGGGTTGCTTGCCTGTGAGGGGTTGGATGCAGGACCAGGCCCTATGGCCAACCTCATGCCGCCCAAAGCCTTTGGCAGTGCACAGCAGGGTGGTTGGCTTTACGTATGGTAATGTATAAGGCAAAAACCGCACTGAAACTATTGGCTGTGTACTGGGCAGTCAAGAGGTGTGGTGAATTACCACAGTATCTCTGTGAGACCTTAATAGTCGTGCTGCCAAAGCATAAGAATGATCTCATGGATTTGTGCTCCCACTCCAGCTACCTCTACTGAATTTGGGTTACAAGATACCGGACAACCTATTACCTACGCATCTCTCCCCCCTGCTTGGTAAACTACTTCACCCAAATCAAAACATGTTTATCCTGGGGAAAAAACTCCTTCCTCAACATTTGTCGACTACTAAAACAGTCAGGTTTACAATTGGCGGTATTCCTTGAAATAGAAAAGGTATGCTGACCTTAGAAGGAATGGGTCTGGGCCCAGAAATACACATTTGTGCTCACCAACATACTGTTGACAAGCCACACATGAGAAAAAACTCCACCTCATGGCAGCTGGAGGAATTTGGCAAGGACGCCAAGTTACTTGTGTAATGCAGAGTGGCCAAAACATCACCAACATTGCCAGTGGAGGGGAATTTTTTAGCCCACCCCTAGTTGTATTATGCTGCAAAAAAAATACAGTGGCCAATTCCTTGGCTGATTGAAGGACCTAATCAGGAAAGGTTAAAAAGAAAGGTCCATCAATAATTGGCTAGTTGTTAGACTGTGATTACTCAAAACCGGAATGGGACAGACACGCGATCATGGTGAAAGCCTGTTGGGACCATTAAGTTAAAGCATGACCGCAGTTCTTTCTATATGCCCTGGGTTTACCTTCCAGACAGGTAATAAAGAGGCTTACTTTTACACACAACTGTAGACCATGGATCAAGGCGGAGGCAGGCACTGTGGGTGATCAGTAAAATTCAGAGGGCACATGTACCTTTTAGAACATCCAAGATCGCTATGAAGTTGGGCCAGGCCAATACTTTTCCCATGGTGCCGTGGTGGGCAGCAGCTTTGGGGAGCTGGGTGGGCCAATCAGTCCTCATCAGATGTTTTACAATGTATCCTGTAATGGACAGCGAGGAGGGCAGTCTCCGCCATATAACCACATTATTAACACAGCAACCACCACAACACAAGGCTCCGAAACATCAGTGGTAAACTTTTTGGGCACTGATTTGTCTGATGCAAAATGGGAACGCACTTTTTCACAAGTTAAACAAAGGTCAAGGAATTACAGGCTAAAATGTATACAGTTTAAATATGCCCCTCAGACCTATCTTGTTGCGTCTCACAGACACCTTATGTTTCTCCAGATGTCATCAGACTGTCCCGGATATAAAGAGCCCAATGCAGACTTTTACCATATGGTCTGGATGTGCCCTCCATTATTGCAAACTTGGGAGCAGTCCTGGATGAGATGCAAGGGGAAACAACCTTTACAGCGCAGTTATTACATCGCACTACTCTAACAACACAGTCATTACATCACAACATCCTTTACAACACGTCACTACAACGCAGGCATTATAACGCATAGCATTACAATGCATACCATTGCATTGCATGTCACTACAACGCAGGCATTACAACGCATACCATTACAACGCACACAATTACCCAACACTTACCCTACTGTTTGCATCCCCTGGAATTAGAATAGTCATTTTTAACCCCTACACTATCCAACACCTACCCTACTATTGCACCCCCTGGAGTTAGAAGAGTAATTTTTACCCCTACACTATCCAACACCTACCCTACTGTTGCACCCCCTGGAGTTAGAATAGTAATTTTTACCCCTATACTATCAAATACTTACCTTAAATGTAATGTAATGGTATGTGTTCTAAAGGTAGCATGCAATGTTTGGAATGCGTGGTAAAGATAGTTTCTTAAAATACGATGTCGTGTCATGCGATGTAATGGAAAGCTTTGTAAAGGATGTAAAAACTGCTTTGTAAAGGCATGCGTTGTAAAAGTATGCGTTGTAACATCATACAACCGATGCAAGACCTGACTGACGGGCTACTTACATTGACCCCGGAGACTTGCCTGCTCAGCATATAACCTAGGGCACAGAAAGACAAGTATTCCCTTTGTCTAATTGGGCACTAGTTCTGATTAAGCATTGCATTGTAATGGCCTGGAAATCCGATGTTCTCCTGAAACAAAGACCTTGCTCAGAGATCCAAACACATGGGCGGCAGCCGGAGCAGACACACTTCTTACAAGGCTACATGTGGCTTGGCAATCACTTTAAGGACACATATCTTGTGAAATCAAGAGCAAAAACAGACGATTATCACCCGTGAGTTGGAGGCATTCACTAGTGTGTGAGCTGGTTGAGTAGCATAAGAGGAATGCTTTGACAACTGGCCTCTTTCTCTTGTTTTCTCCTGGGCCAAGAAGTGTGAGGGCTGAGATGTGTGCTAACAGCTTAATTTTGGTCCTGCAGGTATTTCTCCTCCCATCCCCACTCAACCCCCACCCCCACGTCCTAACACCATAGCAAGGCATCGGGTTGTCACCACGGCAGATCCCATTTGTTGTGGCCAGGTTTCCTCGTTGCTTCATGCTCAATAACATTTACTACACATATTCATGATATTACTGTGTGGATTGACTTAATAGATTTGGATACTAATGTGGCTGAATGACACGCACTTCTACAAAACTCTCTTGTGGCATCAGCAGGTGCAATTGGTTGTGCTTGGGAAGATGTAAAACAGTAAAGAGAGATTAAAAAAGAAAAGAGCGTTCTCTTGTAGGGCCTAACAGAATGGTATTCTAGAAAGGGAGCTTTTTATTAACAGTTGCAAATTTGACAAATGTTTCTCTTGATTGATTATAAATCAATATGCGTATTTGTGATACAGCTAGAGAAGTAGCCTATTTAGAAGATACGAAACCAACTCAAAAGATAATAGTTCTTTAAAGACAGACTTCATAGAAATAAGTAAATAAAAATTGTATTTTGCACTTTGATATTTAAATGCATGTAAGTGATGCATGACCATAATCCAGTGCCCAGGTAATCGGGTTTCTCTGGGTGATTAAAAGCTAAAAAGAATAGCCAAATCTCGAATGTCTGAACACATGTGCAAGCAGTGAGCATCTACTTATATAGACATGTCTAGTATATAAATAATCACATTTTATCCCTTAAAATGTATGTATATATATTTCAATCCTCCCTTTCTCCTCCATTTTGCTTCCATGTTAGACCCTTTCCCTTCAGTCACTCCCCTGTAGTACATTGAAGCCTGATCATTCTATAGAACGGAAATTGGCAATTGTGGAGATGCCTTGTCTTATGCATTCTCTATGTGAGTACTGGGTATTATCTTAGTTTACTAAATCCTTCTTCAAAGACTTCTGTCTGATTACTACAATGTCCTCATCTTTCAAGGTATCAGTAACATAGTAACATTGCTTGCTCTGAATTCTCCTAAAACAACTTCTGAGTAGATTATTGTTAGACCTGGCATTTCTTGGCGTGATTACCCCTAGCCTTTTGTCTATACCGCCTCTATTTTTGATGCTGTGATGGATTTTGTTTTACTGGCTTAGATGCTTTGGGTACTTTGCCACTGCTGATCAGTGTCAAAGTGCAAGTGCTCCCTGTGTAGAGGGTAATGATAATTGGTTGTCCATGATTGGTATGTTTGCCTTACTAGTAAAGTCCCTAGCAAAGTGCACTATGTGTGCCAAGGCTGGTAATGCAAATGCTACTAGTGGGCCTGCAGCACTAATTGTGCCACCCACACAAATAGCCTTAAAGAGAGAACTCAGGCCTACCACTGCAGTTACTGCACGCAGTTTGTTAAACTGCCATATTGTCCTTACAAGTGCACCCACTTGCCAGGCCTTACCCTTCCCTTTCTATGCACATCAGACACGTCTATGGTAGGTCCAAGGTACCCACTGGGCAGGGTTCAATGTATGTGAAAGGTAGGACATGTACTGAGGGGTGTACCATGTCCTGACAGTGAAATAATCTCCATTTTGTTTTTCACTGTTGAAAGGCCATCTTGATGAAAGGACATGGGATGGCTGAGTAATAGGTTTTCCAGCCTATCTTCACAAAGGTTTAAAATGGAGAGTTGAAGTTTAGTGTGCTTGAACTCACAATTCAATAACACATCTTTTTGTGAAGGTTGTTTTTGCATTGTGTGTTTAGAAATCACTCTTTTAGACATGGCTGGGTTATTGTGCTCTAACATTTCTGTGTGTCTCTGCCTGGTTGTGGATTAACTGTCTGGATCTGAAAGTGATAGGATCTGGGGAATGTCTTGACCTAGGGGAGGAGGTGAGACAGCAACAGGCTGACCTGCATCTGGAGTGTAGGGGGGAGGAGTAGCCCCTGGGTGTGAAGAGGCCTGAGCTGCGCCATAAAACAATGGCTCCATCTCCTGCTGAGAGATTCAGGATCCAGACCCCTACGGTCAAAGGAAGAAGGTGTCACTGGCAGGGAGACATCCAGAACTGGTTTGGACAGGGGTCAGTGCCCCCCTGAACACAACGACTTCAAAGACATTTAGGGTTATAACTATGAGAGCTGAAGCCCCTGAACATTGGAATTGATTGATCAAGACTGAAAATTATTGAAACTACTTTGTGGTCAAGAGGAACTTCTGCCTAGGAAGAAACAGCTGAAGAGACTGAAGGAAAGGACTGACCCTTGCTATGTGTTCTGGGGCTGGCCTCCATTTTGCTGCTTTAACCAAGGAGAGGCTAAGGGACGTTGTTGTGTGCTGGGTCCCACCTGCTTGATAGGACTTTGATGTGCGCTGTGTCCTGAAGTAACTTGTCCCCAAGTGCCCGAAGGAGAGCAGGCTCCCTGTTGTGGAAACTCAGGAACACAAATATTTCCAGGTGTGTCTCAGCGATGCTCTGTGCATATGCTTTTTGCAGCCTGAGACCCTTGTAAGATTTGCCCTGTGATCGTGGGCACCTGGAGTCCAAGCGAGTCTCAGCGATGCTGTGTCCGTGTGCTTTGTGCAGCCTGAGACCTTTGTGAGGGTTGCCCTGTTATCGTGCACACCCGGAGTCCAAGGGAGTCTCAGCAACGCTCTGTGCCTGCACTTCCTGTAGCCTGAGACCTTCGTGAGGATTGCCCTGTGATTGTGCACACCTGAAGTTAAAGTGAGAGTCAGCGACGCTGTGTGCATGTGCTCTGTTGCAGCCTGAGATCATCTTTAACGCCAGTGGCCTGGACCGGCATCCCCAGAAGAGCTGTGCTGCCGGGTCGAGCCCGCCGTGGCTAGACCGGGACCTCGAACCAACCCCGTTGGGGGAGGGCCCGAGTCCTACTGTCCAGAATCCACAAAGTCGCATCGGAGGCCCAAGTTGGGAGAAGAGGAGAGGAGAGCGAGGTTGCACCCCCTAGGTAATGTGTGTCGCTACCTGGGCCGTGGTGCGGGCTCAGAGAGAGACGCTCTCGGCCTTTCTTGGTCTCTCGGATTCTTGCAGCATGAGCATCTGCTTCAGCTCGTATCGCTGCTCGTACTTACCAGGGAGTGGCAGTACTGGGGCCGGAGTGCTGAGCTGCACCTTGGTTTACACCATACCCATGTTGGGGGCATCTGTTGGCGGAAGTTGACTGCGAGTCAGTAAGAGTGGCGAAGAGACCGTCTAATGCACCATGATCAGTGCTGGAGTGTATTATGCACTGCATTATTTCTGCATTACAAACTGCCTTATTGTTGCATTACGCATTGCATTATTTCTGCATTATGGACTGCCTGATTGATGCATTGAGCGTTGCACTATTTTTGCATAACAAACTACCTGATTGTTGCATTTTGCTGTTCATATTGCTTCATAATGAGCTTTTAGTCATCTAGTATAAATAACTGAGGCATGTCCTCCTTTTATGTTGTCGCTACAGCAACAATCCTCGGTCAATGCCGCGCCTGATTCATCCCTCTGTTCCGGCTTTGACTAACCCAGACTATCAACTGTATTTCAGGTTTTATGACGGTGTATCCAAGTCATTAAAATGTCTTCCGTAGCTCTGTGACGCCAGTCCATATATACATTGAAAGGTATTATTTAATTTTATCTGTAGACCATCTTTGAGTTTATTAATCATGACTTGAAATAACTATTCCGACATAAATTGAGGTTTATTTAAAAAGGAAGTACTTTTTAAAGGAAAGGGGAGAATATATACAACAATAGTAAATATGGATTGATTAGTCATCTTACTGGTGGTCGGATCAGTCTACCAAATGTAAAAAGCGATTAGGACTTCGAAATAGTGATCGGGACTTCGATAGTTCTACTAGTTTATTTAATACCAGCTATAAATAAAGTTACTAACTATTAGAATGTTTGTTCCATAGAACGATGTGCTACCCTATTATTTGGGTGGCTACTATGAGGCATTCCCCTCCATAGAACAATGAGTTTTCCTATATTTTGGGTGGTCATTATGAGGCATTTCTCCATAAAATGCAGGTTCAATTTAAATAACTTTGAGGTCTTGCACTATCTTGGTGCTAAAAACAATCGTAGTGTTTTAATGTAAAAATCAGGAATCTCATATGTTATTCAAGGTTAATTCAATTTTTTACCCTTAGATAACAAATTATTCCATTTCCTCCACAGAAACTACTTGGTCTATATTTGTGACCCCTTTTTATTTATTGTGATTGTGTATCTTGAAGATATCATACTATAGAATAGTCTCTCAAGTAAGTTTAATATAACACATGAGAACGAAAATGAGCACGTAAATTTGTGATATTTATTAAACGCCCTTCTAAACAATGTAATTTTGTGCTTTTCATAATCATATGTACTAAGAATTACATCCTTTCAAGCAATATAGCAGAGCCATCCATGCCTTGCTTTTTTTTCCTGTTTTAAGTAAGTTGACACTTATCACATCATTAGAAAAGAATCAGCATACCCTTCTGAGTACGATCCAGTGTCCCACCCAAAATTTCGTTTTTTGTATTCTTCAGAACCTTCCTTATAGAAATTTATCATACACTCCTATCAGTGCAGGACTTTTTAGTTTTATATGGACCCATATAAATACAAGTAAGTCAAAATGGAAAAACATTTGATGTTAAATAAAATGATTCTTTCCAGTGCCTTACTAAATTCTCCCATTCATGGGGATGCAATGGCTTACTCCTAATAGACAGGCATGCAATATGCATTTTATGTTGGTCATATAAAAGATTTGACGGAGGTGCTCTCAAAAATAGGACTATGTCTGTATTACTAATTTGTGTTCATATATGAAAATATGGAAATGTCGATAAATTATTCATTAGAGTTTATGAATTATAACTATGTTAGGAAATGTTGTTATTTCACATAGATGTTATTCTTTTATTTTCCTTACAATATGTTTATTTTATTACAGGTGTGGTAATTTCCTGAAGAAGGCGTATGTTACGCCGAAACGCGCGTCGATAATTACTACTGTATTGTGGATTTTTTTTTTTTTAAAAACCTTTATTGCACATTGTATAGTACACAGCGGAAAGCCTACAACCCAGTGGGCCGGCCGCTAACACAGTTCGTGATTCAAAATGCAGCATTTCAAAATAGTCCTTAAACCATCAGTCTCTGTATAAATCCAAATAAGGTCGCTGCGAAAGAAAAGTGCATCCCAGATATCTGTATCGACGCTGGATGAGGTTTTTGATTTTACTTTTTTTGAAAACAACAACTTTCAACTTCAAACGTTAGAAATAGTATTACGATCTTGCATGAATCAACACAGTCTGAGTTACAAGTACCTCTTGGGAGAGGCCTACTCTAGTCTCATACCCATGTACTCGATCGCTCCCCACCAATCTTACCCTTACCTCCACCCCCTGCCTCCCACGTAACCATTCAAATAGGAGATCCCGTACAGTATCCTTGGCTTCTCTTCTGCTCACACATCTCACTTAGCTTTACCCCTCATCCTCTTCCTGGTCGGAGACATCTTGATCATCTTCCAGCAAGGGGTCACAAATTTCCCCCCTGTACACATTCCATTTCGTCCAAACCTTATTCCACTTCCCTGGGCAGGCCCAGTTAGAATATACTGCCCTTTCGGTTACCATCACCCTGTCCATATTTAAACACCATTGTACCTTGGTCGGCATTTCTGCCGCACCCCAGCGCTGTGCGATGTCTCGTTTTGCGACCATTAATCCTGCCGTGACCCAGAGCTGTTCATATCTGGAGAGGTCAGTAGGCTCCCATATGTTTAACAAGCACCTCCATGGGTCAGGCAACAGCGACAGGTCCAACGTTTGCGAGATTGTGCAGAGTATCTGTTTCCAGTATTCCCGAATCTAGGGGCATTCCCATATGGTGTGAAAAAATTTTCCTTCCTCCCCACACCCACGAAGGCAGTAAGGATGTGGTATCCTATGGATGCGGTGTAGCATGGTCCTAGTGTAGTAAACCCTGTGTAGTATCTTGAGTTGTACTAGCCGCAGTCGGGCCGAGATGCCCACTTCCTTAGGGGACCCAAGCGCCTCATTCCACTCATGTTCGTCCATTTCGCCTTTAACAGGAGTGTCGGATCTGGGAAGTTATTTAGCAGTTTGCGGTATGTGAGTGATGTTGCCCTTTCCATCATACAATCAGTAAGGAGGCGGTCTTCCAATGGTGAGGACTCGGGCAGCGTTGTGTCGGGGGGCAGGGCTGCGAGCAATGCATGTTGTATTTGGATGTACCTCTAAAGTTCCCTGTCACCAAGGTCGTATAATTCTTTTAGCCGGTTAAAGGGTATCACCCCGTTCCTCTCCCAGAGATCACCCACCGTGGAAATCCCTATAGTATCCCAGTGTGTAAAACCCTTGCTGTTCCTCATGTTGCCCAACACCCGAGAATCCCACAGCGGGGTCATTTTGGTGATCTTCCCTTTCCAACCCAGCGCTGCTGTTGCTGTATGCCACAACTGTACTGTCAGTTTAGTGGGCCCCAGTAAGGCACGAACTTTACGGTGATCATATTATGGACCCAACAGGTTGTTCGTGCCCAATTGTGCCCTGTCAGACTGGAACTCTGGCTCGGCTTGAGGTGCGTGAATCCACTGGTTGATCGGCTTAAGGTGTGCCGCCCAGTAGTACAGTCTTAAGTTAGGTAATGCAATACCACCGTCGTACCAGCCTCTGTGCAGCTTGGATTGTGCAATGCGTGCAGGGAGGTTCCCCATAAAAGGTTGGAAACCAGCGCTGCCACTTTCTAGAAAAACCTAGGGCTACAGGATAGGGTGTATTTTCAAGGACATACAAAAAACGTGGCAACGCCATCATTTTATAGAGTGCAGCTCTACCCAGGAGTGTTAACGGAAGACCCGACCAGAACGTAACATCTCGTTTAAGTCTATCCAGGTGAGGCTTCAGATTCTTATCCGTGAATTCCGTTGGATTCCTAGTTACTTAAACGACGAGCCCGCTATCGTTAGTGGGCTTGCCTCGCCAAGGTTCGGGGCCTGCCCCTGCAAAACATACAGTTCAGACTTATTCCAATTCAGCGTATAGCCGGAAACGCTGCCGTGTGTGTCACAAATGTGCAATAAAGCCGGCACTCCGCATTCGGGGTCTGTTAGATAAATCAACATATCGTCTGCATATAAAGACAGTCGGTCCTCCCATCCCCCACTCCATGATATGCCCTTGAGGAGAGGCGAGGTCCTTATGAGGGTCGCGAGGGGTTCCAAGGAGATAGCGAACAGCAGGGGTGACAAAGGAAAACCTTGCCGTGTGCCCCTCCCCAGCGGGAACGTGTGCGGGATATGTCCATTGGCTACCACGTGTGCCATCGGGTCAGTGTATAATAGTTTGACCCACACAATAAAGCGGGGCCCGAATCCCAAGCGCTTCAGTGCCTCAAAAAGATATGCCAATTCCACCAGATCAAATGCCATTTTAGCGTCAAGCGCCAAAATCACTGCTGGTGCGTTGATGGAATCGACTCTAGCCAGCACGCCGTGCAGCCTTCGCAGATTCAACGCTGTGTTTCTGTGTGGCATAAAACCCGGATTGATCCGGGTGTATAATCAACGACAGATGGGGCAGGATTCTGGTCGCTAGGAGTTTAGCCTAAATCTTAACTTCGGCATTTAGCAAGGATATGGGGCAATAAGAGGAACACTCATCAGGTGGTTTGCCCGGTTTATGAATAGTTACAATGGTCGCCGCTTACTGATCCGGCGGAAGGGAACCCTTCTCTAGACATTCCCTAAACATTCCCAATAGATGTTCACTGAGGGTCCCAGGCACTGCTTGGTACCATTCAATGGGTATGCCATTGGGTCCCATTGCTTTGCCCGGGTTTAGAGCCCGAATCGCCAGTTGGATTTCATCGGCGGTGATGTCCGCTTCCAACTCATTTGATGCTTCCGGTGACAATGTTTGGACCTCGATCGGAGCTAGGATGTCTTTGGCCATCTCAGGTGTGATCACACGTTCCGGGGTGTACACCCGTTCAAAGTGGGTCGCGAGTAGCTCCGTGATATGTCTTGGGTCTGTGTGTACCGCCCCATGTTCGTCTTTCAAACGTTGGATCCCCCTGGAGTTACCCTCCCGTTTATCAAGCCACGCCAACATTTTCCCAGCTTTTTCACCCACCTCGTAGATTCTATTTTGAGTGTCGGTTATGTGCCCTTTTACTTGGATGCGCAGGTGGTCGTTGTATAGTTGTTGTTGAAGGGTGAGTGCGTGAAGGGTTGATCGAGAGGGGTGCTGTTCATGGGCTGTGGTCCGTTCCTGTAAAGCCACCTCCAGATTAACTAACTCCTGAGACAGCTGTCTTTTATGACCCGTGATGGAGTTAATGGCTTGTCCCCGCAGGACCGTTTTATAGGCTTCCCAAAGTGTCTCGGGGGAACGCACTGAGTGTATGTTTTCTTGAAAGTATTGCTGTGTTGTTCTTTTAAGGGCCTTGCGAACCTGTGGAACCCTAAAGTAGGTAGCGTGAATGGGGTAAATGCGTTTGCGTGATCGTGCCTGAGAAGAAAGTGTTAGTGTGAGTGGCGAGTGGTCTGAAATCCCTCGAGGGTGAATTGCCATTGCGTTTTTTATGTTGGAGGCCCTCTCCCAGCGTCAGGAAGTGGTCAATGCGAGAGAGACTGCCGTGCACAGCGGAGTGAAAAGTGTATTGTTTTGTACCAGGGTGCAAATGTCGCCAGATGTCAGTCAGTCCCATGGCCGTTGCAAACCACTGGAGGTAGGAGACCCCCCCCCGCCTGAACCGGTGTGAGGTGTCTATCAAGTTGTGTGTCCATACTGCATTAAAGTCCCCCCCCCAGGAGGATCTCACCCTCGGGGAGAGTCAAAAGGAAGTCACCTAATTTTGGGAGGTGAACCTAGTGCAGTGTCAGTAAGGGGATGAAACGTGCGTTTTTCTGTATCAGGATACCGGTCCCCCTGGAACCGGACGTGAACTCAGAGTGGACCAAGATTTTATATCCTCGTCTATCCAAGGCCTTGGTAGCCCCCCTACCAGATGAGTTTCCTGCAGTAGGGCTATGGTGGGTTTTTGTCTGTTAATTGCATTCAGTACCAACCCTCATTTGACCTTGTCCCCTAGACCTCTCACATTCCAAGACAGCAAACGTAAGGGAGGGCACTGTGACTCAGGGTCCACTACCCCCCTTACCAGGACAGAGTTATCAGCCATTAGGTACTACGGCATTCATGGTGTATTGGCCAAGAAGTGGATCCAGTATGGTGGCTATGCCGGTGCATAGCGAAGAGCTAAGGGACATCACGGGGGCTTACGATCATTGTCCATCCCACCCATCTTGCATTGACTCATACAGAAATTCAAACATTGTCCTCGACCGTATATATACATTCCTAACTGTAACAATACAACCCCCCCCATCCCCCCTTCCTGCTACCCTGCCTAACGGACTTTCAACTGCCCGCCCCCCCAACTGAGCAGAGTGCTTAACCCATCCTGCAACCATAGTACTTGCGTGTAGGGGGGAGAGCGTCTCCCCGAGCAGGCGGCATCCCTGCGTGCCGTTGGGGTGTTCGTGCCAGCGTCCAACTGCAGCTATACAACAGTGTGTAAATGGTCAGCGATTGCCCTGTTCATGAGAATTGGAGTATGGGGTTCATTCTTCACCACCGGCCCCCGCAAAACCACGGGACGGAGAGCCCTCCGCTCCTCCACGCCCTGACGTCTGTGAGCCAGTTCTGCTGTCGATTCTGCGATCCTGGTCGGACCTGTGTCACCTCTGCTGCCGGTACACAGTATGCCATCCCTCAAGCCAGTCCCGGGCCGCTTCTGGAGAATCGAAAAACCATACTTTTTTGTTCGCCACCACTCGCAGCCGGGCCGGAAAAAGTATTGAGTACGGAAGTTCCTTTTCCCTCAAAGTTTTACCTCCAGGAACGTTCTGCGCTTTCTAGAGACCTCTGCCGTGTAGTCTGGGAAGAAGGCAATTCTTGAGTTCTGTATTTGGATTGGCGGCGCCACCCTCCCGGCCTGCAAGATGGTGTCGCGGTCCCTGAAATTGAAAAGTCTTGCCAGTATTGGTCTAGGCGGACCCCCTGTCTTTGGTTTGCCCCCCGGCACCCTGTGGGCCCGCTCCACTGAAAAAAAGTTTGAGAGGCCTTCTTTGGGATGGAGTCTGGTTTTAATTATTTCTTCCACATAGAGGTCCATGGCGCCCTTGTCTTCACATTCCGGCACTCCTAAGATTCGAACGTTATTGCGCCGGGAGCGCCCTTCTTGGTCATCCAACTTATCTCTGAGTAGTTTGTTATCCGTTTGTAGCCGTTCCATCGCCGTTTGTAACTCAGACACATCTTCGACCAATGATTTAGTGACCACCTCCACCTGCTTTACCCTTTCATTCATTTTCTGGAGGTCCGCCCGTATCAGGGTGACTTCCGTGGCTGTCGCTCCTACCGTTGCCTGCACCTGAGCCAGCACCGCCAGAACGTCCTCTAGTGTGGCCTTCTTCGCCCCCTCGGACTCCGACGTTTTCCCCGCATTCTTGCGCTGTTCTTGGGGAGGAGTCTGTCTCTCGTAAGCAAATTTGTCCAGTTTGGCCTGAGTAGTGCTATTCCTGGGGCCTCTGTTGGACATGGTTCTGGTCTTACGATCCTCTCGGACCAACGCAAGTCCGTGATCAAATCAAGGAGGGCCGATGCTTCGTTATCCCGCCGACGTCTCTGGGAGGTCACGTTAGTTGACCGTTGCAGTAGTAGCCACCTGGAAGGTCTCCAAGACCGCAGGTCTTTATCGCCCCGCCATGGCGGGTGGCTCCGCGGGGGCGGTTGCTGGAAGAGCCCGGGGCACGACATGCAGCCAACGCCCAAAATGGTGGGTCCGGCCGCCTGAGCCCCGGCGTTATCTGCGGCGTGGTCAACGAATATCCACCGCCACAGGCCGTCTCCGGGCCCCGCTTGTATCACCGGGCCGCAGGAGGATGATTACGGATTGTCCTGGCAGTGCGTCCCTGACACCGGTACATCCGGCCAACCACCCCGCCAAAAGATTATTTCCGGCTGGGTCCCAAGTATACGCAACTCCGCCGCCTCCAGGAGAGCTCTAGGCCCCACCTCTCGCCGCCTTCTGCCAAGCGATGTCGCGCTGTTTCAGGGTCTTCGCCGTCACGAAATTGGACCACCGGGTGCTGCACGGACTCTGGGTCCGATCCACCCCTCTAAGCACCTCGAAAATCAGGATAAATATGACGGATTTGAGTGGGAAGCCGCCTCGTCACGGGAGCCTCTCTAAGCTGCGGCCGCCATCGTTGGCTGCTAGCCACGCCCCTGTATTGTGGATTTTTAACCCAGATTTTTTATATGGATTTTATATATTGTTTAAAATAAGTAGATTTGATCTGTTATGGTATCCTTCTCCTATATACTGGAGTTGGTACATAATATTCAATAAAATATGCTGTATTTTTTAAACATTGTTTTTTTTGATTTCTGATTTTTGTTGAGCCCTCCATGCAGTACTGTTATTATTATCTAATAATTGCCTAGGAAATATATTTTCTCGCATTGTTGTTTTCCCTGTCCTAGGAATTTTGTGACTTAGAATTCAGGGGGCCTTTGATATTCACAAGAGAGACCGTCTAAAGCACCATGATCGTTGCTGGAGTGTATTATGCACTGCATTATTTCTGCATTACGAACTGCCTGATTGTTGCATTACGCATTGCATTATTTCTGCATTATGGACTGCCTGATTGATGCATTGAGCGTTGCACTATTTTTGCATAACAAACTAACTGATTGTTGCATTTTGCATTGCATTTGTTTGCATAATGAACAGCCTGATTGTTGGGTTACCCATTACATTATTTTGGCATTATGAATTGCTTGATTGTTGCATAACGAACTACATTATTGTTACATTGTGAAGTGCCTGATTCTTGCATTACAAACTGAATAGCATTGCATTAAGACTGCAGTGGATCAGCTAGAATTGCTTATTAATATCGGCAGAACCTACAAGGGTTGGCTGGCCTAATAACCGCCCTAGAGGAATATTACACATATTCATATGTTGAATTTATATTGTGTGGTCTCATTGTTTATCTTTTTATATAACTATATTCTTGTTTATATAAAACTTGTGTGGAGTCCATTTGTGGTGTCATCATTGGGTTACTGAGAGCGTGGTTGCAAATACTTTACACACTTGCCATGAAGATAAGCCTGGCTGCTCGTGCCAAGCTACCAAGGGGGTGAGCAGAGGCTATCTGAGAAGGTGTCCTTCCTTTCCCTGACGTGGAAGCAAGGGTCCCTATTTGGCCTAAAGTACATACCTCAGCCCTCTAGCGACCCCCAGTTCTAATAATTATGTTTCATACATGGCTCAAACAACAGGTCAATACAAAAAAACAGCATCTGGAGTCCGACGTAAAAAATATGCAAAAATGGAGTGATGACCATATAAAGTAAAATGGGCAGGAGGTCTGCGTATGCTGCAGTTCAGACAAACTTCCTTGAATAGCTGTAAAGTACTAGGTGGTCTCTTTCGCTCAGTCAGCCTTAATATATGGAAAGGGTACATTCAAGTTAACCCATATGTAAATGGGAGGTTGCTCTGTATGCAAAAGTAGCTATATATAAACCTCCCCCCCTTACTCATAAGGGGTAAGTCTGAACTTTGAAGAGAGAAGCGGAAAATGTGGTCACTTATGGCAAAAGGTATTCATTTAGGCCATTTCAAAAATAAAACATTTCAAAGGAATCGTTAAGGCTTGGCTGGAAATGAGAGCTATCATATCCGGCATTGTAACTATGAGGAAAAATTCAATTGCTGATTCATCAGCCTATGTTGTCTTGGGATACTACTAAAAAGTATAAATGTGTGTATAATGCAGCAAATGTTTTCAAAGCGGATAAGGTTAGGAGAGATTTATCAACCCATTAGACTTACGTGTTTTATTATGCAGAAGCACCAGGGCATAATTGACTATGTCCACCTCCTGCATGCATGTCAAAAGTTCAGATAAATAACAAACTACATTTACTGTAACAAGTTTGAGTAAAGGCAAATGCAGAAAAAAACGAGAAGTGTGGTCCTCCATTCAAGTCATGTCCAAACCGGTCCATTTCAGTCTTTGGAACTAATTGCAGTCTTCTTCTTAAATCAAGTATTTCTGGTTAATTGATCATCTAACGCAGGCCAGCCACTTCTACTGGACACAGACAGCCTTCTCCAAGCCGTAGCCTCCAAATTACAAATGCCATTAAAAAGATCAACAACGTTTTCGAGCTGACCTGATCACAGTATCACATGAGATCAGTTCAGAAGCCAGCAAAATAAATAAACACCGGACATTGTAAATCAGAGAGCATTTTGAAGTACAAGCATTCTCCATTTTGAGAATTTTATTTATTTATTTTATTTATTTAGGCATTTTGTAAAGCACACAAATACCCAAGGGTGTCTCGTCGCTGGTGGACTGACAGAAAGATAGGTAGACACAGTGAATCACTGATTGAAAAGCCAGGTTTTTATATGTTTCCTAAACATGAGCAGGGTGGGGCTGGTCTTGATGTGGGAGGGAAGCCTGTGTGGAAATACAGTTTTTAGTATTGGACGAAAGCTCCTCCATTTTGTATTTCCCAGCAACCATTTTGTGTTAGCCTTTTCTAGCCTGCCTCCTCAGCACATATAATGTGGCAGCTTCATCTGTGCAAGGAAATGTTGATACATCAAATGACCCAGAGCATATGTTTGTACTACACTTGATAACATGGGAATAGAAGAGGGTGCATTGCTTAAAGGTCAATGACTCATTTGTTTACCTTTCCTATTAAACTAATGCCATATGTTTTACAGCTAACAAAAGACTGCTGATGGTAACAAATTATTGTTGACACAAGAGACGTGATCTTCTGGTCCATATCCAGATGACTAATCAAGTGAGCACCTGACTCTGTAACCACAGGCCCACCTATATTTATACTTGGTACAAGTTATACACAGTTCTGCTTTATTTCTTTGCACCACAAGATCACTGATGACTGATGGGATTTGGTGAGTAATCTTTAAATTTGTGTTTTGCATGCCACGTATACATATTGCCAGAGTTACTGGTTCTGACCAGTACATGATTTTGTATGGGGATCATTAATCATCCTTGGCAGTTGCTAACTTGTCATATCCATTCCCACCTATGCTTGTTCCAGCACAAGAGTATATAAGGCTGTCTATGACTGTCTAAGTTGTCCACTTCTCTCATAGCCACATGGAGCTGTGAGGTGGTATACCCGCTTGAGCACAATAAATCTTTTTATGTTACAGTTACCTCAGACTGCTGGTCTTCCTTGTTGTAAGCATACCTGGGCGAGTAAGGAAAAGATCCACTTCCTCAGATTGGCGACTCTGGTGGGACCTCTCCGTGGGACATCCAGCGGCTAGCTGAGTCCGTGGTTGAGAGGTGCGACTGAGGACCGACTGATCGTAGGGGCCCCTGCACGAAGGAGACAGCAGTTCTGCACAGCAGCTGCCAACTGAAGTCCCGACTGGCCTCTTAACACAGGATTCTCCGGCAGAGGTCCACGAGCTGATCCCTTCTGAAACAGACGTTTTGTCCGGAGGCCAACAGTCGGACGATTCAAGGAACACCACAGATTGGTGAAATTGTTCTGTTGCATGTTTTGTTAAAACCAGTTTGATTATTTAAGTTTGTTGAAATAGTTTGGTAAAAATAGTTAAAACTAAAACAATGAAAAAATGCATTTCTAAAATGTTCTGTTGTATAAGTTCAGGTCACCGGATGGACAAAAGCGTCCCTGCCCCAGGTGAAGACAGTCCTGGTTGGATATTAATGATAAAAAAAGGGAGTGTCCTTAAACTTATACAATAGAATATGGCATGAAAACACAAAAAAGGAAAAGGAATTACAGTTTCCTATCAATGGCACCTTTGATATAGCTAAAGTACAGTATTTGCAACAATGTATGATGGAACCAAAAGTCCGACCTGCTATGTTTGAGGTGTTTCAAACATGGGAGAAATCTGCTAGAACTAGGAACATGAAACAAAAACAAGATAGAGACAGAGAAAAGAATAAAACAACTATGGCCAAAGTGGCAGAATATAATAATTTGAAGATAAACGAAAATATTGAACAGCATTACAGAGAATTTAGGGTGAAAACAGAAAAATGTTTGTCGCAGTAGACAAAAGAAATGTCCCCCCTGTCGATGAAGTATTAGAGGACTTGTTAGGCAAGCCTCCCCCATATAATAATGTTCAAAATCCTGCTCCCCCAGGTCCGTTGTTGGGGGCCAACCACTTAACGTTGTTGCTCTACAACAAATACAGCATGTGCACCCTCCTGTTGTGCAGGTCCAACAGGTACCCAATCCTGTTGTACAGGCTCAACAGACAGCCCCTCTTGTTAATAATTTGCAGGGCGCACATGGGTCTGTAGGAAACACCCCGGCAACACCGTCCGCTCCTGCATTCTCCAGCACGACTCCTCCAATGTCAATGACACCATTTTCCACACAAAGTGATACCCCCACAGTAAATGCACGAAGAACAAACAATGGGATGGATTCTCCTTACTCTTGGTCACCTACTGGAAATAATTTAGCACCAAACACATACGTTAGACAATCCTGACTAGGCCTCAAAGAGAAAAATACGATAAGAATAATGACAAAAAAATGGATAGACCTAGGAGATATAACTAAAAGAGGAGCTTGGGCAACGTTTGAAGGAATACAGAAATTAAGAGTTAAAAATGTTGTCATTTATAGTATGGCGGATAGACTGTTTGATCACTATTATCCCTTACTGGAGGACAGAACTGCTCTTTTGAACTTACCAGAATGGTTGAATTCATTGTGGAAGGATAGTGATCACTCATATTAACGAACGCACAGGGTAAAGATGCATTTAATGATTGTTATCAGTTCTAAAAAGAGCTAGATACCATTATATGTGGTGCCACACAAAAGCATATCCACCAACACTATGGCCAAGAACCGAGAGATGATACTTCGGCTTTCCCCAGGAGAGAGGTACATCCAATTGCTGATCCTAGAGGTGGAATTCACCCCCTATGTCACAATTTGTGCACACTCACTAGGCCAGGGCTGATTTATTGGCCATGAAAAAAGAGTTACCTGATCCTAGAAGTAATCTATAGATTTTCTATGAGCAACTTGAATCTGTTCTTAATTTAACAACTATGATACTAAAAGACATTGATTTTCTCTTTGACTTTTTAGTACCACAAGAAATATGGCGCCCAGTCAGGGATCATGATTGTTCAACTATTAATTGGCAACAAATAGTAGCTGCGGATACTGGTAGACAAGCGGAAGCGGATGTACCACAATTATTAAAACTTTTACCAGGACACATAATAACACGAATGGAGCAAATATTGCCCAGACAGAAGGTGGATTGGGATAAAATGACCACATGTCAACAGAAAGTGGGAAATGAAGTGACTGATTTTTTCAGTAGAATAGAAGTGTTTTTTTAAAGGATATAGTGCACTAGACATTCAAACAGTACAAGGAAAGCGCATTTTTGCTAATCAATTTGTTCATAATATCTTACCTGACTTGTCAGACAGTATACAGACATACGAAAGTACTTAGACTGCTAAAGATACAGCTGAATTATTGACAATGGCCTCATATTATGGAAATAAGAGGAATGCAGAGAAAGGGAAAAAGGATAAGCAAGTTAAGGAGCTAAAAAACAAAAGCTTTAATACAGCAAGCTTTTCCTGACAGAGGAAGGTCAAGAAGACGTACACAATTTCAGAGGGCAGGTGGACGTAGTCGTGGGGTTGGTTCGAGCTGCTTTAGCTCCGGCGCAGGGTTAGGATACAATACATGTGCCTATTGCTATAAGGAGGGACATTGGAAGAATGAGTGCCCTTTGTTACAGGGTCAGACTATGAGTTATAATGCAAACACTTACAGAGGGAACACAACTCCCCGGGCTGACAGAGGGAGAGTTAGGGGACAACAAAGAAATGACAGTGACGCTGAACAGACACATTTTTTTGACAACAGAAATAATGCGTATTTCACCCAGGATTATGCACAGTATGATGACAGTGTGGACGGGCCACAATAGAGATGTCCAGGAGAGGACAGGGAGTGAGTACAGATACCAGAGGATTCTTCAGGGCCATATGTAAAAAGGGTAGTTGAAGGTGAAGAGGGAGAATTCCTTCTAGATACTGGTGCCACTAATACATCCATTTCTCACCGCTTGCTCCCACATGTCCCTCTCTCGGGAAGATTAGCTAAGTCGGTGGGATTTTCTAATACCGTTGTCACCAGCCCAATTTCGTGTCCATTGGCCTTGACAATTGGTCATATAACAGGGAGTATGCTATTTGTATTAACAGAGAAATGTTCACTGAATTTGCTTAGTTTGAAAGCTTTTAAAATGATGCATGCTACTATATACTGTACACCAGATGGTGTCTACCTGACTTGTAAGAAACAAGCATTGTCTAGACAATACATGATTTCAGACAAAAATGACATACCACATGAACTGCGGGATATTGATCCAAAATTATGGGCACATGGACCAAACAATGTAGGAAAAATGGATATTGAGCCTGTGCATATAACAGTAAAGCAAAATGCTAAATTGCCACGTATTCCCCAATATAAAATATCAATAGAAGGTGAGGAGGGTCTGAAATTAGTAATATCAGACTTACTGCAACGAAAAATAATACAAAGTTACCAGCAGTCTGTGTAATAGTCCCATTTTACCTGTGGTTAAACGTGATGACGGAACAGGACAGGTCAAATATAGGATGATTGTTCATTTGAGAGCCATACATAAAATAGTGGAGCCACAATCCCTTGTTGTACCCGACATTTCTGCATTGTTTTCATCTGTACCACCTTCAGCCCAGTGGTTTACCATAATAGATCTGAAGAATGCTTTCTTCAGTATCCCCATACACCCAGATAGCCAGTATTTGTTCAGTTTCAGTTTCCAAGGAAGATTGTACAAATTCTGTTGAGTTAACCAGGGGTATACAGAAAGCCCTAGCATCTATAGCCAGGCATTAAAAAGACAACTAGATGACTGTGTTTTGCCACCAGGTACAGTATTACTTCAATATGTGGATGACTTACTGATCACAGCTGAAACGGAGGATATTTGTAAGCAGGCTACGCATGCTATTTTAAAAATTCTCGCTTTGCATGGACACAAGGTTTCACCAGCTAAACTACAGCACTGTCAACAGGAGGTAACCTACGTAGGTCATGACCTGCCGAAAGGCTGGAGGAGATTATCATCTGACAGAATATAAACAGTGCAGAACATTCCCAGACCTAGAACTCAAAAACATGTGCATTCATTTCTTGGAATGGTCTCCGTTTGTAGACAATGGGTACCAAATTTTTCTTATCCGGCCAAACCATTATTGTCCTTAACTCACAAAGATGTGGAAGATCCCGTCCCTTGGGAGGAGGAACATCAGAATAGCTTTTCGGGTCCAAAAACTGCTTTATGCAATGCACCTGCTTTGGGCACACCAGATTACACTAAGAAATTTGCATTGTTCGCACATGAGAGAGAACGGTGCACAATGGCTGTACTAACTCAGAAAAATGGGGGGAAGAATAGATCATGTGCCTATTTTTCCTCAACATTGGATCTGGTAGCAAGAGGCCTACCAAACTGCCTCAAAAATATTGCTGCGGCGGCTGCTGCAGTAAAATAGGCAGACTCTATTGTCCTTGGACATCCAATTAGGGTTTAAGTACCTCATTCAGTGGAAATACTGCTGAATAAAACCAAAACTCAGCATTTAACTAATGCTAGGTTGCCTCAGTATGAGCTAATACTAATGGCCACTAATGTGACCTTGCAGCGGTGTAACACCATAAACCCAGCTACTCTGATGCCTCTCCCTTCGGAGCAGGATGAATTACAACATGATTGCGTGACTGTAACTGAAACTGAAATGAAAGGTCGAGTAGATTTGGTAGATGTACCTATGCCAAAAGTCGATGGACCATTATTTGTGGATGGCTCTTGTCTAAAGAGACCAGATGGAACTACCTCTGCAGCCTATGCAATTACAACCAACAAAACAGTTGTTGAAACATGTAAAATAGAACAGATGTCTACTCAGGCAGCCAAATTAATTGCTCTAACTAGAGCATGTGAGCTTTCAGAGAAGTTAGCAGTAAACATTTACACCGACAACCAGTATGCCTGGGGGGAGGCACATACCTTCGGACGATTGTGGGCCGAGAGAGGGTATATTACATCTCGAGGTGCCAAAATACAGCACAGCACCTTGATTACAAGACTACTAATTGATCTTGCATTACCAACTAAGTTGGCCATCATGAAGTGTAGTGCACACAACAAAATCACAGGCCATGTAGGTCAGGGAAATGCCTTTGCCGACGAGGCAGCAAGACATACTGCATTGAATGAATACACCTTAAAATATGTAGTATCGAGGGCTGATAAGGAAGAAACAGGCATTGATCCTTACAAAGAGATAAGGACATTCAAGCATTTGCCAGTGAAGATGAGAGGAAGCAGTGGGTTAAGGAAGGATATTATTCTGACACACATTTTGGAGCTTGGATGCATACACTTGGACATTTGAAAGAGTGTGTTCTGCCCGACAGTTTTTTCCGACCCATGCTTTACATGGTTCATGGTCCTGCACACCTGGGGGCTGATGGGATGACAAATACAATTGAAAAGAAATGGGTCAACAAAAATAAAAGAAACACAGCTGTAAAACTATCTAAGAATTGTATGGCTTGTGCTCTTCATAATGTAGGAAAAGGGATACAAGTACCACCTGGTCATTTCAGATTGCCTGAATACCCATTTGAAATCCTTCAGATGGATTACATAGATATGCCCCCTGCCAATGGCAAAAGATATGTTTTGGTCATTATATGTAGTTTCAGTATTTGGGTGGAGGCATTCCCTTTGAAAGATAACACTGCATTAAGCACAAACAAGACGTTGTTGAAAGAGTACTTCTCTCGCTATGGTTTGGCCAGAAGTCTCTGGAGTGACAACGGGGTACATGTTTCGAATAAAATAATGGACCTAGTATGTTAAGGATTGGGGCTAAAACTAAAATTCCATTCATTCCATTCCAAAAGCGGCAGGACTTGTAGAGCGCTGCAACGCTACATTAGAAAATAAACTGCAAAAAATATGTGCATCAAGCACTCTCAGTTGGGTAGATGCTTTACCCTTAGCCTTGTTCTCCATTAGGACAACTGTTATGTCCAAAAACAGACTCTCTCCATATGTTATGGGGAAACAAGCAAATGTATATAGGTTTGCCTCTCCACCAAAGGTGCAAGAATTGACGCATTCTGCTTTATTGGATTATTGTAAAGAACTAACTTCTGCCCTGTCTACCATTCTCCAATTGGTCAGAGACATTTGGTCGCCGCCTCTAGAAGAAGAAGTACATGACATTAAGCCTGGGGACTGTGTCCTGACCGAAACATTTGTGAGGAAGAACAGCTTACAGCCCAGATGGAAGGGGCTGTGGCAGGTTCTATTAGTAACACAGGCAGCAGTTTGATGTGATGGACACAAAAACTGTATTCATTTATCGAATGTGAAGAGAGCACCACCATTCTGGCCAAAATTGCCCCCGGAGGAGGACCGTTCTGATTGAAGGACTATTGACTGCACTCCTGCACGCATCGATGATCAACGAACTGTATCCGGATACAATCTACGCCCAAGAAAACTGAAGAGTGCTTAGGACGGAGCAAGCACCAACTGCCATGCACTGAACAGTGCCAACTCCAAAGAACTAACTTGTGCAGTGAGGTTAGTAAAATAAGGACACCGCCGACAAAGATCTGCAAGGAGAATAAAGGAATACTTCCCAAGCCCAAAGACCCATAGGAGGAGAGGGTGCGAGGTCGAATTTTGTTAAATCATACCAATTGCAAGGCCTGTAACAGTGAAGCCTATGACGAACACTGTTGAACTGCGGCATATGTGAGATTGTATATTTCAGAATTCTGAAGCATTATTTCGAATGGTATTGCTATTTGGAAGAACAACTAGACACATTCCTTTGCTAGATATGGAAAATACATATTCCACCGTTAAATTGAAAAAGAAAGGGCATTGGTACTCCAAACTATGCATATTATGTATGTTATTTTGTATAATGTCTTTGGTCATTGGCTTATTATATCTCCTAGAGCTCTACCATCCTATTGCAAAAACAGCCCGCTTCCATCAGAGCTCCCCTCTGACTATGTCCCCTCAGTTACAGTACCACCCGAGGATATGGATTACATGGAAGAAATGTGTCATCATTCTTTTCTTACCCTACTTCATCAGACCCACCAAGTAATTGATAAAAATAATTGCTGGATCTGCATGCTTCCCAGCCAATGTGGACGAAAGAATACCCCTTCACCAAGTACCCCCGACATTCGAAGCATCCTGTTATGCATTACACATTGTAGTGCTGAAAATTCCGCTAATAGGGGTCCTCCATAACTTGGTTAACTCCTGTTCTACCACTAGAACATCAACTGTCTCCTTGTACACCTGGTACCATGATGACATCCTTCAGTAAGGAAATTGCACTGAAGTTATCCTGCCCAATGCAACATTCCCCTTTTCTAATATATTCACCCCACTATTTTTGGTAAATAATATTAGTACACCTCTGTTCCATAGGGACACCAGGAAAATACCCTTCTTAAAGATGAGGCAGCGTAGTGTGCTCGGGAGTATATGTCTTAGAAGTAACGGTACTGCCAAAATGGGGAATAATATCACTTGCAATATGACGTTTGAGGTGACTTCACAGGAAATAACTGTTCCACTTTATGTCGGTAACTCAGTATATTTCATTGGCGGTTCGAGGGCCTATACTTGGCTACCAGTTAATTGGGATGGCTGTTGTCATCTAGGTCTTGTAACACCAGCAATGTCTGTAAAGAGTACTTAAGAAGTCAATAGAGCCTCCAAAACACTAAGGGGTAGGAGGAGTGTTGATCAAGGAGATACAGTATATGAGATAGCTGGTGAAGTACTTAAGGCTTTTGTTCCCTGGTATGAATTCCAGAAACATACGCAGGTTATCCTGTCTATTGGAAGCGACTGTAGAGGAGACAGCAGGGATAATTGAGAACGTCACAGTTGAGCTCAAGGCTTTCAGATTGGTTTAGCTTCAGAACCGGATGATTCTAGCCATGATGTTAGCAGAACGAGGTGGAGTCCGTAGGGTGACCTCTGCCTCCTGCTGTATGTATATACCTGTCTCCTCCACGTCAGTTAGGGAAGCTGTCAAGAGAGTGTATGATATTGGAGCACAGGCCCATAGTGATATTGGCCCATGGGATCCTGCGGGTTCCTTTTGGAACGCTTTATCTGCATGAGGCTGGAAGATAGGAATGTTCAGAGTGGCTATCTTCCTCAAGGTGATTGGGTGCTGTGTTCTCATTAATTGCCTGCCCATGTGCTGTCAGTGTTTAGGACGACTGCTGAAGCCACCCCCGATGCCCCCAGTGAGTTTGACTAATGCTCTTATAATGAGGGATATTGTAACTCAACAATTAATGGATATAGATATATCGGATAACAGCCCCTCTGACACAAATGCGGTTGATTATGTCAATGAGGTCAAGGAGGCCCACTATAGTAACAGCCGGCCAATCTATGAACATGTGCCGTAAGGCCGCAACAAAATGTTGGACCTTGCGTCCAAAGGGTTGATGGAGGAAATACAGTTTTTAGTAATTGACGAAAGCTCCTCCATTTTGTATTTTCCAGCAACCATTTTGTGTTAGCCTTTTCTAGCCTGCCTCCTCAGCACATATAATGTGGCCGCTTCATCTGCGCAAGGAAATGTTGATACATCAAATGACCCAGAGCATATGTTTGTACTCCACTTGATAGCATGCGAAGGGACAGGGTGCATTTCTTAAAGGTCAATGACTCATTTGTTGAATGTTCCTTTTAAACTAATGCCATATGTTTTACAGCTAACAAAAGACTGCTGATGGTAACAAATTATTGTTCACACAATAGAAGTGACCTTTTGTTCCATATTCAGATGACTAATAAAGTGAGTGCCTGACTCTGTAACCATAGGTCCGCCTATGTTTATACTTGGCACAAGTTATACACAGTTCTTCTTTATTTCTTTGAACCACGAGATGTTATGTTATGTTATGTTATGTTATGTTATGTTATGTTATGTTATGTTACAAGCATTTATTACGCGCACAGCTGCTCCAGCAAAGGAGCGTCCCGGCGCCTGACAAGGAAGCCACATGACACAACTTAAAAGAATGGGCAGGTAAGAGGGAAAAGACTAAGGGAACAGGAAATTCTTAACATCCCTACGAAATGGGAGCAGATCAACAAGGGTCCGCAATTCAAATGGTAAAGCATTCCACAGGGCAGCAGCACGTACACGAAAAGAACGTCCCCCAGCCCGACTACGTTTAAACCGTGGAACTACTGCTAGTTCGAGTTCTGATGAACGTAGAGAGCGAGCTGGAATGTAGGGAGACAGAAGGTTCTGAAGAATCTGAGCAGGGGAACCTTTAGGGATCTTGTAGGACATACAAAGCACTTTGAACTGGATCCTCTGCCTGATTGGTAACCAGTGAAGAGAGCGCAAGGTGTTAGAAACGGAACAAGACCTGGGTAATCCTACGACTGCTCTGGCAGCTGCATTTTGTACGTGTTGGAGACGGGTGAGTTCGGCCTGATTTATCCCTATCAAGAGGGAGCTGGCATAATCAAGCCAAGACATCACCGTCGCCTGTACCACGAGCTGTCTGGTCGAGGCGTCAAAGAATTTAAGTACAGGTCTCAGGTTGCGCAGGATGCCAAAGCAACAGGCCGCAGTGCAAAAAGCACGGAGGCCTCAGATTTTCTTTTCTGGCCCCCTCACTCTGGAACTCTCTCCCCCCGGAACTTAGACTTTCCCCCTCTTACCCTCACTTCAGGTCTCTCCTAAAGACTCACCTCTTCCGCGGTGCTTACACATAAGCTCCCTTGCCCTCCCTTCTTTGTCTCCTCCTGATTTAGTGAACAGCGCCAAGAAACCGACCGGTGTATGTTGCGCTTTACAAATTGGTTTTACATTTACATTACATTACATTACAGTGTGGCAGACAAAGCTAAGGGTGGGGTCCAACCACACCCCTAAGTTTTTTATCTCTGAAACCGGAGTAGGGGGTGGGACCCAGCTCTGAAGGCCACCATGCATCGCCCCAAAGTTCCGCTTGTTTTCCGAAGACCATAATTTCTGTCTTTTTGGCATTAAGTTGGAGACAGTTGGACGTCATCCAACTGGCGACCACCCGTAGTTCATCCCGGAAACTTGGGGCCTCCACCTCAGAATCCCCGCTGATCGTGACCGCTAACTGATGACTGATGAGATTTATTGAGTAATCTTTATATTTGCGTTCTGCATGCCACCTATACATATTTCCAGAGTTACTGGTTCTGACCAGTACATGATATTGTCTGGGGATCATTAATCATCCTTGGCAGTCGCTAATTTGTCATATCCATTCCCACCTACTCTTGTTCCAGCTCAAGAGTATATAAGGTTGTCTATGACAGTGTAAATTGTCCACTTCTCTCATAGCCACTTGGAGCTGTGAGGTGGTGTACCCGCTTGAACTCAATACATCTTTTTATGTTCCAGTTACCTACGACTGCTGTTCTTCCTTGTTGTAAGCAAACCTGGGTAAGGTAGGAAAAGATCCACTTCCTCACCTGTTCCAGAGTTTGTTAGTGGCACATAGAAACGATCTGTCGCCCCAGGAGGCTTTTTTTGTGCGGGGAACAAAAAGAAGATTGGCATTGGAGAAACGCAATTGTCTGGGGGTATTGTAGAGTTGAAGAGACTGCTTGAGGAAATCAAGACAAATGGAGTGTATGGCCTTATAGGCGATGCAGAGAGTTTTAAACTTGGATCTGCTTCTGATTGGTAGCCAGTGTAGTTGGCGGATTACATTGGATATGGGCTTAAATGTAGGAGTACCTGTCAGAAGCCTATCTGCTGTGTTTTGAATCAGCTGGAGTTTTTTAAGAACTTTTTGTTGTGCGTTGATGAATAATCCACTGCAGTAGTCCACTTTGGCCATAACAAGTGTACTGATCAATGTTTTAGCGGCTGAGGGAGAAGTTTTATTTATAATTTTGATGGTGTGGAAGGCTAATGATACCACCGAATTTGCATGGTGCATGAAAGACATTTAGCGTTGAAGATGACTCCGATGTTTCTAACCTTTGCAACTGGAGACGGGGTTTATCTAGGTCTGTTGGCCACCAAAGAGAGGACCATGATGGTAAACGATTACCGAAGATCATAACTTCTGTCTTATTGGAAGTTGGCTGCAACCTTCGCACCATCGTTATGTATAGCTAACACTAGTTGGGTAACGTCAGCGTATGAGGTGAGGGCCAGGTTGTAGGTTTTGATGAGCCTCGCCAAGTCTGACACATAGATGTTAAACAGTGTTGGGCTTAGCGAGGATCCCTGGGGTACACTGCATGGAAAAGCGAATGAGGGGGAGGTGAAAGTGATAGCGTGACTGATTGTGAATGATCTGCCAGGAATGAAACAGGGGGGGGGGCCTGGCCCTGTGACAAATACCTAGTACAGTGCCACGGTCGATCAGGGTAGCGTGATCGACCATGTCAAATGCTACTCCGAGGTCCAACAAGTCGAGAACCCTGGCTCTTTCAGCATCCATGATTTTTTTAATCTCATCCGATGCTTTGATGAGGGCGGTTTCTGTGCCATGTCCCTTTCTGAAGCCAAATTGGGTATTGTCTAATAAATGCTGTTGCTCGATGAAACTTGTCAATTGGGTGTTCATTATGTTCTCTGCTATTTTTGCTGGTAGAGGCAGAGAAGCAATGGGTCTGTAACTGGCTGTGTCAGCTGGATTTAGGTTGGCTTTTTTATGAGGGGCTTGATGACTGTATTTTTCCAGATGGAAGGGTATATGCCGGTTTTGAACATTGAGTTGAGTATTTTTGCCAGATTAGATCCTATGAGGTCATGGTTAGGTTTAAGGGTGGCAGGAGGGCATGGATCTTCAGGGGACCCTGTTTTCATGGAAGAGATGAGATGTGAGATGAGGTCGGGGGGGGTCTTGGTTGAATTCTTCAAAGGTAGGGGTTTGGGGAGTGTGTGTAATGGTGTGTTCTCGGATAACTGGGGGACTTATTGGTGTGCTGGATTCATTGGGGTCAGCCAGGGGAGTGATCAAGGAATTGTTGAGAGTAAAGCTGTTGTAGATGGTGCACACTTTCTTCTGGAAAGATGTGGCTAATGAGTTACAAAGTGTCTGAGTAGCGGTGATAGGGGGGGTTGATCCCTGCCCTGCCAGTTTTGATACCACTTGGAACAATTGTTTGGCCGAGTTTTTTGCTGAGTCAATTTGGTTACAATAAAAATTGCTTTTGGCTGAAATCAGGAGGCGTTTATAGTTAGCGAGGGATTGTTTGTAGAGGGCTTTCTTGGGGGGATCATAGTGTAAGCGCCAACTACTTTATAGATGTCGACATTTTTGCTTTTCGTACCTTAGGGCTTCCGAGAACCATGGTGCAAAAACTGAGGCTTTGTTATTAGACCTGCGTTTGATGGGTATCGATTTGGTAACTGCATCATTATCCAGCACGTATATATAATAGCTGCTGAGTCAGGGTCAGTCGGAGGAAGGTCAGGCTGATTTGTGAGTAAGGAAGAGTGAAATTCCAAGGGATCAGTATTATTCCATGCTTTGAACTGTCTAGGGAGTGAGGGTTTAATTCCTAAGTGATTCAAAAATGACCGCTTTACGTTTGAAGGAGTCAAAAGTGTCACTTAGGGGCATAATTACCAGAACAGTGGTGCAGGGCAGCGCAGCAAGTTATCTTGCTGCGCTGTCCTGCGTCATAGGCAAAGGGCAGGAATAGATAGTATGTGTCTAGTATGGTGCATTCCTGTCCTTTCCCCCAACGCTGGTGTCATTTTGACAGTTTAGCACCAAAGCAAGCACCCATACACCATGGTGCAAGGGTGCCTGTGTTGTAGGCAGGATTGTTTTCATGCAGAAAGTAACACTTTCCTGCACAAAAACAATTCATAGAGGCGTGTTCCTCTTTCTATGTGTGCTGCACTCCCTCTTACTATGTATGCTGCTGAGTGCAGCACACATAGAAAGAGGAAAAAACGAAGAGAAATACAAATATTTTTCCTTGTTACGCCTCACCTGTGGAAGCTTATCCTATTGATGCATTTCCAGGTTTGCAAGGTTTGGTAAATCTGTTAATGCTTTAAAAATATAGGATTTGCATGGAAACACCAACTGTAATGCCAGTGGAGACTCCTCCACAAAGGCGGCCTTACTCCATATTTAAGAAGCCATTCAAAGCAATCAAAGTGGCTTTGTGTTGCTACATAAAACTGACTTAGAAGCTTGTGTCAAGTTTGTACCACTATGCAAGGTGCAAACTTGACACAGGCCTTCCATAAATGTGGCCCTTAATGTGAAACCCTCCAAACATAAATATTCCTCATAATAGGCACCAGTACAACGTTCATTAAGAGGTTGATTATTACTCACTTGAAATGATGCAATGAAGAAATTAATATTATAGCCCATAACCCTCTATCTGTAATGTTTTAAAAAGGCAAAAAAGTGACTTTTTCTAGGAAATCGCAAATTACCACCAACTTGAAGTTGGTGGTAATTTGCGATTTCTCAAGGAAAAGTCGCACTACTTGGGTGCTTCCAGAATTGCATTTAAGGAATCGCAATTTGTGATTTCTTAAATGCAATCGCAAAGTAGGGAATTGCAAATTTAGCGATTCCGTATTTTGCAATGGCCTTTTGGGATTATACATCCCAAAAGGCTTTTTCCCGTTCTCAAATGGGCCGATTCTCAAATGGCCCGTATGCAACCGGGAAAAAGGCTTAATACATATGCCCCCCAGCATTCTCATCATTGCTATTCGCAAGTGACTGTGCGTAAGAGGAAAGGGGGACACAAGCTGAATCTCTCTCTTTGGGTGGCCTATATCCCTGAGAATGCTGGCAGCCACAATGATGGTTATCAAACGGTTGTAGTAGGGCACTGGTTGTCTATGGCTGCATAGTCCTACTCATTGGTAGCCTGATTTATATACTATATTACTACGTTCCCTGTTTAATGTCACATCTGTGGTCACTGTCCTCGTGTTTGTTTCCTCACTCTCTATGATCTTTAGATTCTCTGATTAAATGGGTCGGTTCTGTAACCCCCAGTGACATAATAAAGTTGCGTACAAGGTGGCCTACTTTATTTGGTGTGTCTCTTTGCAAACAAATAAAAAACAATCTGGCACACTTAAAAATAAGTTAAAAAAGGCCAACATGTTTCATTACCTCCTCATTCCCAGGAGATTCATCAGGGCCAGATGCCTCTTCAATCATTTACCTCTGGATCATGGTCCCACCAGGGAACCGTTCACTGGCAGTGGCAACACAACAAAATGAGTAGAAGTCGGACACTGTTCACCACAATATGGAATGACACAAACATACTTTAAATGATTGAAGAAAATGAATGAGCAAGGAATTTGACCGTGGGTGTGGGATACTACACACATATCCACAAGCACACACACATGCATACACAACACACACACACATACACAACACACACACATGTGCAAGCCTATACCTACACAACCCACACACGCATACACAACACACAAACGCATACACAACACACACATACAAAACACACACACACACTTGCAGCCACATCACACACACAGGTGCACACACGCGCCTACACAACACACACACGAGGACAATCACACACAGAAAATCAAACTACATGCTGACCTTATTAGTGGCATAACAGTCTCACAAAAAAGCCTAGTGGAAACAACCCCTAAATAATGATGTTTGTGTCACGAAATGTTCCTCAGCTTGGAAAAACAAGATTTGGCTCATGGTTTTCGCATTCAAATACATCCTCAGCTTGTTCCAGACATCTGATATATATACGGAACACTAGATGTTATACTGATTGAGCTAATAAGGTAATAACCCGTGACAAGATTCACTGACAGTATAACACCATTTTGTTGATTACAATTGTGCGCTCTAGTCGGCATCATTATGTAAATGCTTCCTTTCAGAGGGCTTGAGTGAGTGAAGTACTGTCATGTTCCTGTCAGGCATGATGTTAACTTTCATTAGAAAATGTGCATAGGTATCAACAGAAATATCAGACTGGCATGTAAAGTAGAAATCCACCGTCCTATTGTTTTTCCCTTCTAGAGGAACAAGGCCCTTTGAAGTTAGATGGCCACACAATTGCAGCACGAGCAACAATATATTTCCTGTTTCTTTACTTCATATAAAAGTATTGCAAGCGATACTGCACTTTATTGAAATAAAATAAAATGCAACGTTGAACTGAATGGGCTTCCTTAGAAATTTTTTCAGGGGGGGCAACATTTTAACTTCATCACCTTCCTCCAACATGATGAGTGCCAGGTGGGGCACAAGAAACACTCGGGCGCAGGAGGAGTCATGGGGAACAGAACATTCAGAAATTAAACAATACCAGGCAGACAGCAAACCAAAATATATAGGCTGTCAAAAAGTCCTAAATCTTCATGTTTTAATCTATTCTGAATTCTGGACACGAAGTAAAAAAGTAAATAATTGATCTCAAACTAAGCGCAGGGCAGAGAGAGGCTGCTTCTCTCTTTGAACTCTCTCTCCATCTGACTGCAGAGGAACTTGCCAGTGTTGGCAGATTTTCAGCCCCGTCCCTGCCCAAAGACAGACGCTCAAATATAAGTCCAAATTCAGGTCAACGCAGACCAGTGTCAGCCCAAAAACTGCCCAAAGTCGAAAGTCTGCTTTCTTTAGAATCTAAAGCTATGAGTTAAAGTTTTGGATGTGATGCATCAATGTATCTTTCAAATGTACACTTCCTAATTTATTGCAAAGCAAGCAAGGAGGCAGACTGATCCACCAAACAGACAATAACATCAGGTGAGAAAGCTTTACTTATCTAGGCACAGCCGACGCATACCTTAAATAATTGTTAATAGCTAAGCAAATAGCTGCACTGTACAGACAGAGCTACAAATGATAACCACTTTATTGGGTAGTGGCTTAAGGAGCACACAGCCATGCAAATAAACTATTCATACACCAGCTTTGACTGCCAACAATCGCCCTGGGTAGGTAAAATAAAGCTTGATGCCTAGCACATTACTAAAGACAACTTGAATTCATGGTAATTGCGCACATTATCAGAGCAATCTTAATTTTAACGCAGAGAATTTAGCCACTTATGTAAATATTTACCAAATCCACAACATGCCAAGCCAAAGCAGCAACATGCAGCATGTGCTAACGTTTGGAGCCTTTCTACAGGGTGACCCTTAACTGATTTTCAGAGGAATGATATAAAGAGGGAGGCCAGCTTTAGGTTCAAGTGAAGATGGTGAAACATGAAAGGAACACGGGTTCTACATCTAAATAAAGCATTACAAACTGAGAAAGTTGTGGTCCTTTCTTTTTTAAACATAGTAAGCATAAGGTTTTGCAAAGTACAAACCCAGCTACAGACCAACTGTTGGCTATATAATACAGGGGTGATACAAAGTACTTTTGGGGGAAAGGGTTGACACAGTGGTAACCTAAAGTTTTGAGGGAGGGGCTTTAAGGGCTGGGCAAAATGAGCTCCCTGTGTTCGCAACAGCGGGGGGTGGGAAGAGAGGTAGGTCAGAGGGGAAGGAAGCAGAAATTGGTGAGCACTGTTAAGCGATTGACCTTTGATTTATAAATGCATACTGTTACTCAGGAGTACAGTGCTGTGGTCCTATCAAGTATGATACCAACAAAATAAGTTTACAAAGAACAAGCACTTATTTAGATTATTTTTCGAAATGGCAAAGCAAGGGTATCCTGTAATTGTGTAATTGGAAAGTTTCACAAATGCATTAACTAACAAATTGTGAGTTTCACATGTAGTGCTGGAAAGGAAAGGAAATCATTAAATATTCCTATACTTTAAATACACTACAAAAACATTACATCAAATAAATGACAGATTTTAAGAGATGTGTATTGAGGCACGTGAAGAGCACGTGAGAGGAGACAGAAAGAGAGAGGGAATAAGAGGAAGAAAGAGAGGAGGGCAGCTGACAGCAGCAGAGCAAGAGGAGTGCACACTTCGACCAGTAATCTAAAAATAATAAACCTGCTGCCTCGGCACCTAGAGACTCTCACGCACTGCAGGGTAGGCCAGCCATGACACTTCTGACTCCTCCCTCTCGCAAACTTTACAGCACTCCGAGGCTGGATCAACGCCACAAAAGGCAATCATTCTAAACTTCCCCCTTTAACATCATTGGTCCATTCTCTCTGGGGACAGGACAGCAACATAAGCAGGGCCATCATAAGTAGCACGTTCGCGCTATGAATGATTTACGGCCCTGATTTGAATACCGTGATGTACGGCCCGCAACTCGTGGGCTGGGCGCCAATATTTTTGGTAACATCAGGCACTCCAGTAGCCCAGTGTGTCAATGGGCTACTGAAGTGTCACTGCTAGTGTTACAGAAAATAATCGCCACCGGCCACCCCATGCACCACAGCAGTGACGGCAGCGCCACAAGTACAGCCCGCACCAGAATGACCGGCTATCCAGGAGGCACATGCACCCCTCCTTTGCCCCCCCCCCTGCGGACACCCGTGTTGAACTGGCCATAATCTTTATTGCTTATGCAAACTCCTCTTTAAGTGACTTGTAATGGTTCATCCACCACAGAGAACATTCTGGGGCTGGACCACAACAGTAAGCATGTCTACATGAAGGAGCTCTATTGTAGTACTACTTCACGTACTATAAGATGCCTTTGTGAGTCGGCCTCGAAATGTCCAATCCATATTAGCAGAGAGGGCACAGTCCTTTGTATTTAAACACAATTTATTTATGCCTGAATTGTCCCCATTTAGAGTTTTTAGTCAATGTTTGTAAAGCATTTAAGAGTGTGTGAAGTGTTATTTGAAGATTATTACTTCACATACTCATAAATGCCTTAATGAATGGTCCCACAGGCCTCATTCAACAATTGAAATCATTGTCTCAGGAACCTTCATGTATTGCAGAGGCTGCACACGAAGGGGGCTTGAGAGCCTGTGCCATAACAATCGTTGTGCCCCCCCCCCGTGACAAGCCAGCTCGCGCCCGGGTTTTGGCGCGCGGAAAAGCACAGGGTGCGAAAAACAACCTGGCCTTGCCTCCCCCCCTGCGGTGACCGCCCGCCATGGCCATTGGCGGTTATGCAACTTACAAACCCCTCAATGGGGCAAAGCGAATGAGCCAGGCAGGGGACAAAGGGGGGCGAATATAAGGCCTGCTCCCCCAGGTAAGCTCCATGTTCACGGCCGGAGCAGGGGAGCAGCACCTTGACCTGAATCTTTTTGTACCTGGGATCGCAGCGAACAAAGGCGAAGCTCTGTGAAGAGTGGTCCGTGTCTGGACCCAACCCAGGGTGTTGTCCTGAGGTCACAACAGGCTCGGGAATCCTGCTAGCACTGGAGCGGCAAGTTCAACCGGCGCTCACTCGGCGAATAAGAGTGAAGAAAGTCCAGGGAAGGTCGTGCGAGAACTGGAGCCCACCCGGCAAAGAAGTGCACAGGAGGAGTCCGGAGAGGCAGGTACGAGCCTCGGGACCACCAGCGCCGACGCCATCACGCTCCACAAGGCCAGAAGGGACTGAGCAGCAGTAAGGAGCAGGGAAGCATTGCTGCCGCCTCGCCGCACTGACTGGAGCCCACCCGGTAGCTGGGAAGGGGCGGAGCAGCGAAAGAGTAACGTTAGCATAGCCACAGCCTAAACCCCCAAGCCCGCGGTACCCTTGGAGCAGTACAGCTTGCACATGGGGCACGGAGGAGGCAGTGGCAGGGCAGATCTGATGGACGGCACAAGACCGCCCCGCCCGCCGACCCGTCAGCCTGCCCTCAGCTATAGAAAAGAAAGTGGAAGGAAGGAGACTACTAGGCCGGCGCAGCATAGTGGGGACCCAGGAGCAGCGGTTCCCGTGTGAGCGCGAGGTGGCGCGGCTGGTGCACAGGACCGCCTCCGCCTGCTGACCCACGACAGCCCGACCCCCAATTTAAAAAAAGAAGGCGGTGTAGAGAGCCACCCGGGCTCTCTCCTACATTGTATCTTTTCCCCCACGCACGCACACGCACCCCGGGGCGGGCTCGCGCCGGGGTATAAAATAAACATGCGGAAGACCGCTCGGGGTCTTTCCGGCTAACAGTGACTGAGTGTCTGTGTCCTCAATTAGCAGCGTGATCCACTGAGTGTTTGGGCCTTACCCAGAGTGCCACATTGGCGACGAGGCCGGTCTTCATCCACGTGTGCCCGCTACAGCTTGCGGCACCACGTCACCTGTTTCCAGCTGCGGTGCCCACCCGCGCTGCTGTGCCAATCCCCCTCTGCACTGAGGCCCGCCCATGCGTCTCCCGTGAGGGAGCGCCCCAGCAGATACATCACCACCTTTTCGACCCACGTGGGATTGCGTCGCTATACCCGGCTCAGCTTTGGTGTCTCCTCCGCGGCGGGGGTCTTCCAAAACGCCATTCGTGAGGTACTATCGGGACTGAGAGGAGTGATCAACCTCAGCGATGATATTCTGGTGTACTCCGCAACCCTGGAAGAGCATCACGTCAATTTGAGGGCAACCCTACAAAGACTTGCGGATAGTGGCCTGACTCTGCACCGAGCCAAATGTTCCTTCTACCAGGAGTCAATAGACTTTTTTGGATACACTTTCACGAGGGAGGGTCTGAAGGTGGATCCCAAGAAAGCAGAGGCGATCAAGGCAGCCAGCACCCCCCGAAACCCGACAGAAGTACGCAGCTTCTTGGGCATGGCCACCTACTGCGGTCGGTTCATACCCAACTTAGCTGCTATCGCGGAACCTCTTAGAGCCCTCACCAGAGCCGACCAGAAGTGGGACTGGACCGGCACCGCGAACAAGGCCTTCCAAACCATCAAAGCCAGCCTCTTGGATGACACCACGATGGCCTACTTCCAGCCACGGCGTCGGACAGAGCTGATCGTCGACGCCAGCCCCGTGGGACTGGGTGCAGTCCTCCTGCAAGAATACGGGCCCAAAGAGTGGAAGCCGGTTGCCTATGCCAGCAAGGCGCTGACCGAGACCAGATATGCACAAATAGAAAGGGAAGCCCTGGCCATCAAGTGGGCGTGCCAGCACTTTCACCTCTACCTCTGCGGGCAGGAGTTCACGGTGGTAACCGATCACAAGCCTCTCCTACCCCTCTTTGCGGGGTCATCACGGTTAGCTCCCCCACGCATCGAACAATGGGCGGTCCAGCTGCAGGGCTACCGCTTCAAGATCGTGTTCCACCCAGGGGCCCACAACCCGGCCGATTACCTGTCCCGGCACCCGGATGTCGTCAACCAGCGCCCGCCCACGGAAGAAGGAGAAGAGGTGGAGGAAATCGTCCATATGATCTCGCAGGCAGCATGCCCAGAGAACATGTCGCTCAAAGAAATCGGAGAAGCTACCGCTGGGGACGAAACGCTGATGAAAGTCCGCCGTGCCCTGGAGGAAAATCGTTGGGCCCACTTCCTCGACGGTGCATCGACCCTTCGGCCAGAGGTGAGCCACGCAAGACAACAACTGTGGCAGGTACGCAGTGAACTAAGTGTGGGAGATGAAGGAATCATCTTAAGAGGACTCCTTATCGTCATACCGGAAAGCCTCCAACAAAGAGCTCTGAGTCTAGCACATACGGGACACCAAGGCATGGCCAAGACAAAAGCACGGCTCCGGAGCAAAGTGTGGTTCCCTGCGATGGACAGCCAAGTTGACGCCATGGTAAGGGCCTGCCATGCCTGTACAATCACGGGCGGAGAAACCGCCCCTGCGCCGGTGATCACTGAGGAAGCACCTCAGACACCCTGGACACACCTCAGCATAGACTTTGGCAGCTTCCCAGATGGGAGACACATGCTGGTATTAGTTGACTCGTTCTCCAAATTCCCAATAGTTGAAGTCATTTCATCAACGGCATTCCCGTAAGTGAAGAAAGTGCTAAGCCGCGTCTTTGCCACGATGGGGCTTCCAGAGAAAATCAAGTCCGACAACGGACCCCCGTTTCAAGGGAGAGAATTTCAGTCATACCTGGAAACCCTCCGAATCAAACACAGGAAAATCACCCCGCTGTGGCCCCAGGCCAACGGAGAAGTTGAGAGACTAATGCGAACACTGAATAGGGCCCTCCGGATTGTGGTGGACAATGGGGAGGACCCGGAGTCGGCCCTTGACCAATTCCTGGGAGCATACCGACAAACGCCGCACTCAACAACCAAGTGAGCCCCTGCTCACGTACTGTTTAAGCGTGCCCCCAGAGACAGCATCCCGACCGCTAGCACATGGGTGCCCGAGGAAAGAAACGCCGAAGCTTCTCAAGCAAGAAGACAGAACACAAACACCAAGGCGAGCGTGTATCGCCACGCTAAAGAACCGAACATTAAGGAAGGAGACGTGGTGATTGTCAAAGATCGTCATCCCGGATGGAAATTCCGAACCCCGTTTGAGTCAGAAGCATGGGTAGTGGACAAGGTCCAAGGGATGATGGTCACCGCGAAGAGGAATGGGCAAGTCGTGACAAGGAACGTGTCATGCTTCAGAAAGGCAACGGAGACTGCGGAAGAGCAAAGAGTGGAAGATGGAGCGGAAACAGAAGAGTATGAAGATTTGGACTTCCGCGGCCTCCCAAGTCCAACCGTGGTACCACGGCAGGGCGAAGTCCCACCCAGACCAACACCACCGAACCTGGGTGCCGTGCAAAGTCAACCGAGAGCGACTGATACGAGTGAAAGCCCACGGGCAACCCCGACTGGGGTTGTCGAGTAAGCATGGGCGGAAAATCCGTTACGCTCGCGGATTTTGCGGATTTTCGGGAAATTCGCAATCCGCGAGATTTGCGAATTTCCCCAAAATCCGCAAATTCGCACGCAGCGGATTTTTTTTGCGGCGCGCGGCGTTGGTGATACAATTTCTGCGGCGCGCGGCGTTTATCATCGTTTGCCGAGTTGTTTTTCTCGATATTTTGCGAGTGCTGCGCCATTTTGGATCTTGATTTGTGATCCCGCGGGAATTTGGCGAGCGCGATTACGTCATCGCGGCTTGCCAACTTGCACAGCGAGAGTTTGTCAACGCGAGTACGGCAAGATCACGTCTCGCGGTACTTCGCAATTGCGAGATTTGAGATGCGGCGAGCAGCAACAATCTCGCACAAGCTAAAATATAAAATTTGCAATTCTGCACAAGAAATCCACCAGCAAGCAGCATAAACCTTCTTGAAATGATGATTTTTATCTTAATAACTCCTTAGGTTGACATTTGCTTGCACTTTTTTAGCGAGGAGTCAATTTTGGGGAGGGGGGAGGGGGTGGGAGGAAGGAAGTGCCCCACAGTCTTCAACTTCCTGTTCCTGTCCAGCAGGCTCCTCCCAGTGCTTTGTCCATCTCCTGGTCACTTTTCATTTGGATCTGGAGCTGGAAGGATTACTTTTTGTGGATGCTGCTAGATATTTGGATTTGAGGCCTTTTTGACTTTCTTTGGATCACTGTTGGATTAGAAATTTTACAAGTAAGTTTGTTTGGGGCATTACAGTTGCTGCAACTAAAATTTTGGAATTTTCGATTTTTGGGCTGTTTTTGGGCCTTTTGCCCAGGGGTACTCAGTGGTGGGTGGACTGAGTCTTTCTGTGGGTTGTCTTGAACTTAAACATCATGGAGGGCATGGATGGATTGGGATTGTGCTGATTTTTCAGTGATTTTCGTTTTTTGGGGCTGTACTTGTGGCCTTTTCACCAGGGGTATTTGAGTCTAGCATGGGCCTAGTCTTTCTGTGGGGTGTCTCGAACTTAAACATCATGGAGGGCATGGATGGAATGGGGTTGTGCTGATTTTTCAGTGATTTTCGTTTTTTGGGGCTGTACTTGTGGCCTTTTCACCAGGGGCATTTGAGTCTAGCATGGGCCTAGTCTTTCTGTGGGGTGTCTTGAACTTAAACATCATGGAGGGCATGGATGGAATGGGATTGTGCTGATTTTGCAGTGTTTTTCGATTTTTGGGGGTGTTCATGGGGAGGGACAGGCCATGTGGCTGGGGACCATTTTGAGTGCTGCTACAGGCCCTGGGCATGTGCTGGGAGGCAAGTGGCCATTTTGAATGCAGGCTTTGTTGTTAGGCCTGCAACCATATTGCCTACTTTTCAACCTTTATGCCCAGGGGTAGTGAGTCTTGCATGGGCCTAGTCTTTCTGTGGGTTGTCTTGAATTTAAACATCATGGAGGGCATGGATGGATTGGGATTGTGCTGATTTTTCAGTGATTTTCGTTTTTTGGGGCTGTACTTGTGGCCTTTTCAACAGGGGTATTTGAGTCTAGCATGGGCCTAGTCTTTCTGTGGGTTGTCTTGAATTTAAACATCATGGAGGGCATGGATGGATTGGGATTGTGCTGATTTTTCAGTGATTTTCGTTTTTTGGGGCTGTACTTGTGGCCTTTTCACCAGGGGTATTTGAGTCTAGCATGGGCCTAGTCTTTCTGTGGGCTGTCTTGAAGTTAAACATCATGGAGGTCATGGATGGAATGGGATTGTGCTGATTTTGCAGTGTTTTTCGATTTTTGGGGGTGTTCATGGGGAGGGACAGGCCATGTGGCTGGGGGCCATTTTGAGTGCTGCTACAGGCACTGGCCATGTGCTGGGAGGCAAGTGGCCATTTTGAATGCAGGCATTGTTGTTAGGCCTGCAACCATTTTGCCTACTTTTCAACCTTTATGCCCAGGGGTAGTGAGTCTTGCATGGGCCTAGTCTTTCTGTGGGTTGTCTTGAATTTAAACATCATGGAGGGCATGGATGGATTGGGATTGTGCTGATTTTTCAGTGATTTTCGTTTTTTGGGGCAGTACTTGTGGCCTTTTCACCAGGGGTATTTGAGTCTAGCATGGGCCTAGTCTTTCTGTGGGCTGTCTTGAAGTTAAACATCATGGAGCGCATGGATGGAATGGGATTGTGCTGATTTTGCAGTGTTTTTCGATTTTTGGGGGTGTTCACGGGGAGGGACAGGCCATGTGGCAGGGGGCAATTTTGAGTGCTGCTACAGGCACTGGCCATGTGCTGGGAGGCAAGTGGCCATTTTGAATGCAGGCATTGTTGTTAGGCCTGCAACCATTTTGCCTACTTTTCAACCTTTATGCCCAGGGGTAGTGAGTCTTGCATGGGCCTAGTCTTTCTGTGGGTTGTCTTGAATTTAAACATCATGGAGGGCATGGATGGATTGGGATTGTGCTGATTTTTCAGTGATTTTCGTTTTTTGGGGCTGTACTTGTGGCCTTTTCACCAGGGGTATTTGAGTCTAGCATGGGCCTAGTCTTTCTGTGGGGTGTCTTGAACTTAAACATCATGGAGGGCATGGATGGAATGGGATTGTGCTGATTTTTCAGTGATTTTCGTTTTTTGGGGCTGTACTTGTGGCCTTTTCACCAGGGGTATTTGAGTCTAGCATGGGCCTAGTGTTTCTGTGGGCTGTCTTGAAGTTAAACATCATGGAGGGCATGGATGGAATGGGATTGTGCTGATTTTGCAGTGTTTTTCGATTTTTGGGGGTGTTCATGGGGAGGGACAGGCCATGTGGCTGGGGGGCATTTTGAGTGCTGCTACAGGCACTGGTCATGTGCTGGGAGGCAAGTGGCCATTTTGAATGCAGGCATTGTTGTTAGGCCTGCAACCATTTTGCCTACTTTTCAACCTTTATGCCCAGGGGTAGTGAGTCTTGCATGGGCCTAGTCTTTCTGTGGGTTGTCTTGAATTTAAACATCATGGAGGGCATGGATGGATTGGGATTGTGCTGATTTTTCAGTGATTTTCGTTTTTTGGGGCTGTACTTGTGGCCTTTTCACCAGGGGTATTTGAGTCTAGCATGGGCCTAGTCTTTCTGTGGGTTTTCTTGAACTTAAACATCATGGAGGGCATGGATGGAATGGGATTGTGCTGATTTTGCAGTGTTTTTCGATTTTTGGGGGTGTTCATGGGGAGGGACAGGCCATGTGGCTGGGGGCCATTTTGAGTGCTGCTACAGGCCCTGGCCATGTGCTGGGAGGCAAGTGGCCATTTTGAATGCAGGCATTGTTGTTAGGCCTGCAACCATTTTGCCTACTTTTCAACCTTTATGCCCAGGGGTAGTGAGTCTTGCATGGGCCTAGTCTTTCTGTGGGTTGTCTTGAATTTAAACATCATGGAGGGCATGGATGGATTGGCATTGTGCTGATTTGTCAGTGATTTTTGTTTTTTGGGGCTGTACTTGTGGCCTTTTCACCAGGGGTATTTGAGTCTAGCATGGGCCTAGTCTTTCTGTGGGGTGTCTTGAACTTAAACATCATGGAGGGCATGGATGGAATGGGATTGTGCTGATTTTTCAGTGATTTTCGATTTTTGGGGCTGTACTTGTGGCCTTTTCCCAGGGGTATTTGAGTCTAGCATGGGCCTAGTCTTTCCGTGGGCTGTCTTGAACTTAAACATCATGGAGGGCATGGATGGAATGGGATTGTGCTGATTTTGCAGTGATTTTCGTTTTTTGGGGCTGTACTTGTGTCCTTTTCACCAGGGGCATTTGAGTCTAGCATGAGCCTAGTCTTTCTGTGGGGTGTCTTGAACTTAAACATCATGGAGGGCATGGATGGAATGGGATTGTGCTGATTTTTCAGTGATTTTCATTTTTTGGGGCTGTACTTGTGGCCTTTTCACCAGGGGTATTTGAGTCTAGCATGGGCCTAGTCTTTCTGTGGGCTGTCTTGAACTTAAACATCTTGGAGGGCATGGATGGAAAGGGATTGTGCTGATTTTTCAGTGATTTTCGTTTTTTGGGGCTGTACTTGTGGCCTTTTCACCAGGGGTATTTGAGTCTTGCATGGGCCTAGTATTTCTGTGGGCTGTCTTGAACTTAAACATCATGGAGGGCATGGATGGAATGGGATTGTGCTGATTTTTCTGTTTTTTTTCCGATTTTTTTGGGGTGTATAACTGAACTGATGTTCCTCTGTCTTCCATTGTTTTTAGGTGCACAAGACTCAAGAGAACCACCAGTGCCAGGAGAAGTCCTGCAGCGGTGTGTGTGTGCAGCATAACGTCACGCGACGTCACGTCTGGCCTCAGACAACTCTACAATTCGTGCAACTGCGGCCTGCTGTCTGACCTGCTCTGAAGAAGATGGCCCCAAAAAAAGGTGTCCGTAGCTCCTCTAGCAAGAAAGTTGCTAGTAAGGAGCAGAAGAAGCAAGTTACCAAGGAGGCTGGTGTGCCAACCGCCACGTTTTTTGGGAGCAAAAAAAAAAGTACGCCTGCAGCAGCAGCAGGATCTGCTGGGGACCAAGCTGGGAGCAGCACCCCCGCTCCATTGGGTTCAGTGCCTCCACCACCACGCCAACTTAAGTCAAAGCCCTTGAGTGCTTCAGAGGCAGTCAGTGTACTTCTCCAATCACCATCGACCAGTGATGTTGGCTCATCGCAAGAAAGTAGCAGCAATGTCCCTGAATCAACACAGGTTGTTGTAACTCATCTGACAAGTGTTGAACAACCACAGCCGCAACAACAACACCATGTGCAAGTACAAGCCCAAGTACATGTGGAAGGAGAGGCAGCAAAAGGAGATGCGCAAGCAGAGGTGCATGGAGGGTCACAAGTGCCCACAATAGTTGTTCCTCCCGAAGTAGGGGCACATCAGGAAATCGACAATCAAGCCGAGGTATCATTGGAAGCCACTCCTCCTGATGATCATTCATTGTCTTCCACATCCCTAGCAAGGAAAAGATCAAGGTTGGTGTCTACATCTTCTTCAAGCCCACCTCCTTCTGATGAGACGGATCCCAATTGGGAACCAGCACCACTGCCGTCTGAGAGTGAGGCACACCATGATCTGACAAAGGTACCTAAGAGTAAAAGGAAGGTCGTCGAAAAACTAATAGCTATGGAGTGTGATGAGGCTCAACAAGAAGTGACGGATACTGCTGCTGATGAAGCCTCTCACGATGACGACGAGCCAGTCATCACAAAGGTCACTGCAGCCCCAGCGGGCATGCAGCAACGAGACATTTTGACCCTATCCCGAGAAGCTGCTGAGCGTGATGATGATGTCGACGAGGAGGCAATGGAAATACAACAATCATTGGATTTGGAGTTAACTAGTACACCAACACCTACCGCTTCCATATTTCTTCCTCGCAAGAAGGGACCTCGATCCACCTCGACCTCAATTCGTGGTGGTGAAAGTGCAAAACGTACTGAAGTTCAGCAATCCACATTCTCCACTTCATCTGGCATTAGCAGCAGGACCACCACCACCAGTATCGCCGCCTCCTCCGGCCCCCAAAGACATTTCAAGTCTCCAGTTTGGGACTTCTTTAGTGTTTGCCCAAAAATGGAAAACGTAGCCATTTGTAGCATTTGTAAGCGTCGAGTTAGTCGTGGTAAGTTTGGTACCAACTATGGTACCGGAGGCCAGAGAGGTCATCTTAGGAGAGCGCACCCTGTCCAATGGTTTCCGCACCTAGAGGCGGTCAAGGAAGCCAGAATTGCACGTAATGAAAACGTTGATTTTTCATCTGATGATGACGAGGAGGAAGAAGACGATTCAAACACTTCACTTACACCCAGTACCCCTGTCAGCAGCACACCCCATGTGAGGCACACTAAGAGTGTGGGAGAGAGTGAGACATCAATGCGGAAAAGTTCATCAGCGAGCGTAACTGGGTCGAAGATATCATCATCATCCCGTAAATCCTTGGTCCAGGGCAACATTAAAAAGATGTTGTTTACAGAAGCGCAATATGAACGCAACCACCCACTGACGCATCTGTATAACACTAAGCTGGCTAAAATGCTAGCTCTGGACCTTCTCCCTTTTTCTTTTGTAGAAGGGGTTGGTTTTCTAGAATTAGTGGCAGAGCTCTGCCCTAAATGGAAGGTTCCTAGCCAGTTCTATTTTGCCCGAGTTGCGGTTCCAGCACTACATGAAGATGTTCTGAAGGTGATTGGGGCAGCTTTGCAGAAGAGTGCTGTTCACACTATACATCTGACAACAGACATGTGGACCAGTGGCGCAGGCGCTGATTACATGTGCATCACTGCACACTGGGTCTCTTTTTCAGGGGCTAAAGCAAAGCTAAACACAGGTGTTGACACGGACATTGTTTTTAAAGCTGCTCGGAAACATGCAACACTAGCCATGTTTGGTTTGGAGAAACATCACACAGCAGAAAACATTTTGGATGTCTTTAATACAAAGGTCCTTAACTTGCTGTCCCCACTAAAACGCCAGGTTGGTTATGTTTCCACGGACAATGGCGCCAATATAGTTAAGGCCATGAGGCAGGGTGACTATTTCAGAGTGCCGTGTTTGGCGCACTGTATAAACCTGGTTGTCCAAAAATTCTTGGGTAATAAAGGCAGTGCAGCGTACAGAGTATTGGACACCTGCCGAAAAATTTGCAACCATTTCAGCCATTCTTTTAAGGCCCGGAAGCAGCTGAGGAGCCTCTATATCAACGTCAAATACAAGTGAAAGCACTCATCCAGGAGGTGGTAACATGTTGGAACTCAACCTTCTACATGCTTGAGCGTCTGTATGAGCAGTATACGGTACTCGATCAATATTTCTTGACAGAGGGTACAGAGGACCTGAGGATGGGTGCGGCGCCATGGAACATAGTTCAAAGCCTGACACGCATGCTTCGTCCTTTTGAGTTCTTCACGCGTGCAGTCAGCAAGGAGGACTGTAATTTGGGAAAAGCTATCCCATTGTTGTACATGCTGGAGGACCAACTGGAGGAGGTGTGTTCTGTGTTTGAAAAAGATGTAAAAAACCAAGACTCTTTTGTTCTGGCTGAGAAATTATTAGAGCTCCTACAAGGTGATGAACGTCTTAAAAAGATCCACTCAGAAGAGCATTACATTTGTGCTACTATTCTGGATCCACGCTACAAAAAGGCGCTGGCAGGCCAAGCATTCTTTCCTTTTGATGATGAACATGTTCCAAAGTACAAACATTGGCTAGCCTTGTCAGCCAAGAGGTTTGAAATAAAACGGCTGAAAATTGAAGGAAATGGCAGTACATCAGCAGGCCATCCCCAGTCAAAACAATCCACTTCTGCACCTGTGGCTGTGGCACAAGTGACCTCTCAGCCGTTAAAGACACCGGCAACCGGATCATCTGCACCAGACACAACAGAAACATTGGAGGCTGAAGAGGATTGGCTAGCTCTGCGTGGGTTTGGTTCTCAAAAGGTCAGAGGCACAGCAAGAGCTAAGCAAAGTGGAGGAACCTTGGATGAGGACCTTGAGTCGATGGTGAAGGACTATCTGAATGACTCAACAGAGGTCTATGTTAATTCTGACCCATTCGCGTATTGGCATGGGAAAAAAGAATTGTGGCCACAGCTCACCAACCTGGCTTTAAACTACTTGTCTTACCCACTCGCAAGCGTGTCTTCTGAACGTGTTTTCAGTGCTGCTGGTGGCATCGTAACTCCCAAACGAAGCCGCCTCTCGCCCAAAAATGTGGAGAGGTTAACAATGATCAAGATGAATCAGCACCTCATACCACCAGATTTCAGAGTACGAGAAATCGCGCCGGGTGAAGACGAGGTGGCCAGCAACATAGATGAGGGAATTTCTACTCTGTCAGGTGACACTGAGCTCACCCTGCCTGAATTCGCAGAGTATGATGACGAAGCCTTATTCTCATTCCTGGACCGTGATACTGAGCCCTGAAAATGAGACAACGAATCAATAACTTTCTTTTTCGTCCTTATTCACTTTTATTCCTGTGTGTCTGTCTTTCTTTGTTGTGCACAGTTAATATATTTCAAACTTTAATCAGATAATCACAAAAACAAGCCCATCAGCAGAACTGTCTTCACTGGTTTGCTAATTGATTTGAAGTTGCCGCAGTCTGCATTCCTCAGGTTCACAAGTTCAGAAGAACATGCTCCTCTATCCTCCTCCTTCAGACTCCTATTTCCATCAAACCAGAGGGCTGGTTTACGCCCAATGAAGAAAGACTCAGCACTTGTGGGGGTGTTGTTCTACCTCTTTGCAGGTGAGTTGACAGCTCTGGGACCATTGTTGGGAAGCTCTAATACCGGATAAAAGTGTTTTGGACCAAATCCGAGGCGCACATTTTTTAGTGTTTTTGCTGACTTGCTTGCCTTTGAGGTGCTCTTAGGGGGGGTTCCGTCTGTTTGTGGGTGAGTTTCGGGGTCTGGGAGCACTGCTGGGACACTCTAATCTTGATTGCATTTGCTTTTCAGGAAATCCGTGGTGGCAACCCCGACTTATGGCCTAGCTACGCAGCGCGTGTGGACCGAAGGCCGAGAAATATTGCAAGTATGAGATTTTGCTTTTGGCCTGTTTGGGGGTGTTATGCTTCTTGGCAGGTGGGTTGGCGGGTCTTGGGGCATTCCTGGGAAGGTCTAATACCGGGTTGAAGTGGTTGGGACAAAATCCAGGCCGATTTTTTTTTTGCTATTTCTGACATTTTGCTCAATGTAGCGTTTTCGGGGGCCTGTTTGGGGGGCTTCCTGGTGTTTGTGGGTGGGTTTCGGGGTCTGGGCGCACTGCTGGCTATATATACTTTACTTTGCAAGAGGTTTGAAGCAAATCCATGGTGGCAGAGGGGAGTTAGGGCCTAGCTGCAGAGCGCGCGCGGAGTGATTTGGGAAATTTGGGAAAAACTGACAAAGTCCCCATTTTTGTACTTTTGCTCTTTGGCTGTTTGGGGGTCTTCTACTCGTTTTCTCCTGGGTTGACGGCGCTGGGGCCATTGCTGGGAAGCTCTAATACCGGATAAAAGTGGTTTGGACCAAATCCCAGGCGGAATTTTTTTTGTGTTTTTGATGACTTGCTTGCCTTTGAGGTGCTCTTAGGGGGGGTTCCGTCTGTTTGTGGGTGAGTTTCGTGGTCTGGGAGCACTGCTGGGACACTCTAATCTTGATTGCATTTGCTTTTCAGGAAATCCGTGGTGGCAACCCCGACTTATGGCCAAGCTATGCAGCGCGTTTGGACCGAAGGCCGAGAAATATTGCAAGTATGAGATTTTGCTTTTGGCCTGTTTGGGGGTGTTATGCTTTTTGGCGGGTGGATTGGCGGGTCTTGGGGCATTCCTGGGAAGGTCTGGTAGTAGAAGGTAGAAGTGGTTGGGACAAAATCCTCGCGGAAAAGCCTTTTGGCACTTTTTGTAACTTAGGGTTTGTTAGGGTTAGCCCTAGCAGCAGGATTGCATGTGTTTCGGGGTGTTCTAGATTTTTGCAACTGAGTTCTGGGGTCTTAGAGCACTCATGAGAATGTGTAATTTTGGTTGCAAGTCATTTGAAGAAAATCCATGGTGGGAAAGGGGGGATTTGGCATAGTTAAAGAAAGCCTTTGCCACTATTCTTAACTTAGGGTTCGTTAGGGTTAGCAGTATTTCTATTGCATGTGTTTGGGTGGGGGGGTTTTCGAGTCTTGGAGCGATGCTGGCTATGGATACTTTTGCTTGGTTGCTTTCAAGTGGTTTGAATGCAATCCACGGTGGGTAAGGGGTAATTAGTAAGGGGGTACTTCGGCCTACTTTTACTTTCAAAGTAAGTTTTGTCACCAGTTTTCTGCTAGGCCTCGTTTTTTGAGATTTGATTGGGGGTCTTCTACATTTTTGCGACTGGCTTTAGTAAGGGTCTGGGTGGGAGCACTGCTGGGAAGATCTAATTTTGTTCTAAAACACAGTTTACAGTACACCTAGCTTGAGGGGAAAGATCCGCTACATTAATTTGCCCCTACTTATTTATCCTTCAAAAGGTGACTCAGACAGAGTACGCACTTTCAAAAATATTGTACTGTCTACTAGATAAATCAAAGTGTGACTTTTTGCACTCCACAGCCTACATACCTTATATTTATTTATCAGTGGTGTTGTAATATTATATCACTTCCTGTTTTTCGTTGAATAATTACAGGCCGGGTTTCAGTCTCTGCAATGGGGAAAAAAGGATGGAGTCAGGCTTCACATTAGCGAGCCACAATTCAGCATCAGGCAGGCAGTGGACAGGGTGTCTTCTGGTGACGAACATCGATGGACGAAGCGTCGGCTGCAATGGAGGAGTGCCGCTAATAAGAGGATTTTTTTTCTGCAGGCAACTTACTTACCACTTTCAACAGGACAACTACAACAACATAGATACAGTATCCCTCGCCTTTTTCCCTGACTGTGACTGCATTTCTTGGATCTCTCTCAGCTTCTAAATTGATCCCTTAACACATCACTTAGTCCACTCCACTATCACATCTGCACCACACATAGTCATTTGTAAGTGCTCCTACGTAATTCGCAAGTCGCAGCACGCCCCAGCCCGTAGAGGACTGGGATGGCCCCAATGATGAAGCATGTCACCAAGGGGCAACCCTGGTGAGTGAGGGGACACCTAGAAAAAAAACAATTTCTCCTTTTCTATCTACTATACCTTCCAGACCAACCCCATTGAGTGTTGTGAATGGATTTATAGTGACCAGCAAGGCTCTCAGGTATCTGGCTACAGAGACCTTATGTTGAATATAGTTATCAATATTTCCACACACGCCCTGTACTGTCGCATTCTTTCTTCCACAGTTGTCGAAAGTACTACTTACTTTTCACTGACATGCATGCAGTAGTGCATGCACTTTCAAAGATTGATGGATAGGTTTGTACCCAAAGAATTGTTTATGTTCAATTGTTTGTCTATGCTGTGCTTTTTTTACAGGGTGTCTTCTGGTGACCAACATCGATGGACGAAGCGTCGGCTGCAATGGAGGAGTGCCGCTAATAAGAGGATTTTTTTTCTGCAGGCAACTTACTTACCACTTTCAACAGGACAACTACAACAACATAGATACAGTATCCCTTGCCTTTTTCTCTGACTGTGACTGCATTTCTTGGATCTCTCTCTGCTTCTAAATTGATCCCTTAACACATCACTTAGTCCACTCCACTATCACATCTGCACCACACATAGTCATTTGTAAGTGCTCCTACGTAATTCGCAAGTCGCAGCACGCCCCAGCCCGTAGAGGACTGAAATGGCCCCAATGATGAAGCATGTCACCAAGGGGCAACCCTGGTGAGTGAGGGGACACCTAGAAAAAGAGCAATTTCTCCTTTTCTATCTACTATACCTTCCAGACCAACCCCATTGAGTGTTGTGAATGGATTTATAGTGACCAGCAAGGCTCTTAGGTATCTGGCAACAGAGACCTTATGTTGAATATAGTTATCAATAATTCCACACACGCCTTGTACTGTCGAATTCTTTCTTCCACAGTTGTCGAAAGTACTACTTACTTTTCACTGACATGCGTCCAGTAGTGCATGCACTTTCAAAGATTGATGGATAGGTTTGTACCCAAAGATTTGTTTATGTTAACAATTGTTTGTCCATGCTGTGCTATTTTTTCTTGTCTCCCAAAACCTTTCCCAAAAACGCCCGTACCCATCCATTTTTCAAACCCTAACCCTCTTCCCCCGGGCTGTGTGGTTGTCATTGATGTGTGACTAAATTACAGCAATAAATCCACACACTTGCTGGGGAGGATAAGGTGATAGCAACAGGCTGGTGAAGAAATCCGAGGATATATTCTTACTCTGATTGACAAAGACCCATGGCTAATGTCAAAGAACTTCAACCGAATTAGTTATACTTTAACATTTGTTAGGCTACAATGTGGCACTGTTCTAGTGTACTTCTGTCACCTGCTATATTCTCTATTGTACCGTTGTATTGCTCAGGAGGACAAACCTGATTTCATTTTCTTTTTTTTCATAGGCATGCAACTGCCACTGTGTCACACCACTAGTACCACCGCTATGAGGAAATTTTATCCGCCCAGGATTGCCAACCTTATTCGCTGTTTCCCGTGGAGCCAGCCCTGGGCCTAGCCCTACTTGCAAACAGAAATTACAGGTAAGATAGGCGTTTGGTTGGAGGTAGTATAATGGAGTATTAGGAGAGACGAGAGATTGGATTGACGGTAGTACTACTAAAGTCCTAGGACTATTCAGGAAAACAAACTTACTGTTAAACCCCCACCCACCAGACTCAAAAGCAGTAAAAAACAGGTATGGTCAGATAAAGTTTCAAAAAGTATATTTTTATAGCCCTAACAAAATAATCTCCCGCAAGACCCTCCCTAACCCCAACGATTGTCCTTCAAAAGTCCCCAAAAATCCCAACTCCCAATTCCAACCCCCCAAAAGTCTCTAAAAAAGGGGCAAGGGACACTATGGCAGGGTGCTGTTGGAATTAGCAGCCAGGGCATCATGCTCCTTGCGGAGGGTGGCAAGTTCGAAGCGGAGGCCCTCCACCACGTTCTTATAGTTATGGACCTCCTGCTCCAGGTAGGACAGTCTGAGGGATAAGCGGCGCCGGTGTGCCTTGCAAATCCTGTGAGGGGCAGCTGCTTTCTTTGCTGCTGGGCGGTGGCGTTTGGCTTTGGTAGCCCGGCTCCGTACTGCTGGAGCACTGCGCTGGCTGGCAGCCCGCACAGAGGAGGATGCAGCTGTCCCAGTGGACGTTGTTGTTGTACCAGACTGCGTCTCCTCCTCCTCCAGGGCCACCAGCCGCCGATATTCAGCGACAGTGGCATCCAGCCTCCGTTGCCGGGCCATTCGAGCCAGCTCCTTCCTCCTTGATGGTGTCTTGGATTTGGAAGGAGCAACTACATGAAAAAGAAAGACATAGTCTGTAACCAATGCTCCTTAAGATTAACACAAAATGATTGAGCAGAAAGTTATCACAGTACAAGTAGCAAATTGAAAGCACAGTACATACCTATTGAGGACAGTATCTATGTAACCTCCGACTTCTTCATCCTTGCTCTAACATTAGTGGGAGTTTCAGGAACAAATTCTACGAGCACTATGGACTTCCATTACAGTCGACAATGACAGTACACCACTCTTATTCTTCTTCTTCTCTCTTGTTTAGGAAAATTGGTACGTTATCTTATGCAAGCCGGCATAATGCCAGCGCAGTGAACTTGCACCCGAGAAAAACAGACGCACACCATGGTGAGTGAGACAGACTTGCGTTACTGTACCGGTCCAGTACATGCAGGTGGTGAAGCTCTTACTTTTCTATTACGGGTGGCACTGAGAATACTCTGTTAAAAGGGCTACTGCTTAATTAATTTAGCTTTCACCCTACAGTGCAAATGAGTATTAGAAAAGAAAAATGAAGAAGCTAAATTATCTGATTATCTATCACTTCACATGGGATGTATTTGATGACATATGGGATGACTTTATGTGCTTTGCTTATTATTGAGTGAACAGTGATACCCCCACACATGAATGACGTACTACTACTAAACTAAAGTTATTAAGAGAGGTAGGGAGTGTCCACCGTAATAACCGGATATATGCTGTGCTTGCAGTTGCAATACAAACTACTGCTACTATTCATGGTAGTATTTGGACAACGTTATAACTTCTTTTCCTTGCCTTTCCTACACTGGAACGGACGTGCGGGTGCGGTGTTACATGCTCTTCAAAGTAACACTTAGTTCATCCAGTGACCGTCTACTCTCTCTAGATACACATATGCTATCTAAGAGTCAGATAGTACCATGAATGATCCAGGCATCCATCCATTCAAAGTATATTGCACACATACAGTTTCTGTCTCACCCACCCAGGCTGTTCTCCTTCCACCATCCTTGCTTCATCATTCACCCAGCCATGCACCATACCATTTTCTTACCTTCCCAGCCACCTCGGGGACCAAGCAAACACATATCATTCTTCTTTGCCAGTCATCATTACATTTCTCGTGCTTCCACACTTACTCACACCCTTCTTTCGCTTTTCGTTCATCCCATCCTTCAAGTTCACCTCAGATCTGATTGGGATTCTTCTCGCCAAAAACTTCACAGCTAAGTCGAAGTACATTTAGAGGAGGCTACTACCTGCTTTTTTTATAATACACCCGTGCAGAAAGCACATTCTGCAGTCTTCAATCTCAATGACTAAGGAATGTATAGCTTACCTCTGCCCGCCACCACCGTGTGAACCCTCACAGGCATGTCCTTGTCCGGCACTTGCACCGCCTCCTCCCCAGAGTTGTCCTCCTCGTCCAATGCCACCACCACCTCCGCGCTGGCCTCGTCTCCAGATGTTCCACCTACAAAGTACATTTAATAATGTTAGAATACACCACTCACTACTATATAATATTTGGTCTAGGAGGAAGAAAGAATTGTGAAAAAAACAGTATACAATTTAATAATTTATGACTGTGTACTCTAGAGTAAAAATGTCCATTTTTCCAGGGAAGGCTGTTGTCTTGCTGCACTTGTTGGCACAACTGATGAATGTTTGCTTTTTGCTTTTTAACACGCACCACTTTTTCTCCTAACAGACAGAACCTTGACTTCTAAGAACACGAGCAGGATCAAGTTCAAACCAGGTGAGAGCTCGGCTCGACCACAAGAAATGTGTCCAATTAATCGTCAGCACTAAGCACTTTTCCATTTTCAGTTACACGTTCACTTTTATGACAAACTTGAATTTAATAAATGTGTTTACTTTTAATAAAGCTTTTAAACTTAACTAGACTCTGTGGTTTTTGGTCCTCCAGACTAGAGTGGATGAGCTAAAGGTTTTCGAATTTTTGCAAGCATGAGTCCGTGCCTCTGCCATCGGTGACTTTGGGAGCTAAATGACTCTGCCACACTATCTAGTCAGTAAGGAGATTGGGGGTTCAACTACAAAGTCTGTTATCACTGAGGTATGTGGAAAGTCTAACAGTTACAGCACCTATTATAATTGATAAGCTAAGCGATGCATTATTTAGTGTCCATAGTTCTGTTTGTGCAGATTTGTCTCTGCAACAGTAGTAGAATGGATTGTCCTCCTATCCAAACCAAAAGTAAAGTAGTATCTTATTCTTTCTTGGTGGTCATTCACCTTTTTATTGTTGGCAATGGTCAAAGCATAAACATTTAGAATACTTGAAAAGACATTATGGACAATCCCAGAGGACTGCACTCAGTGCATAGAGCTATTGTTGACTAGAATGGGAGTCCAATGGAAATGCCAAATGTGCAATCTTAGTTAGCTACACAGACAGACTAATGAGAATAATCTAGTAATACCACACGGAGTCATAGTCGAAGCAGGATAAGAATTTAGATCCTGTCTACAAGAAGATCAAAGACGATTTAGAAAAAATCGAATGAGGAACGCTAGGAAAAAATAAGTACTCTATATTAAAATTAAAACTTACTGGGGCCAGCAAAGGAGCCCTCGCCTGCCCGGTCCTGGCCTGCATCGTCAACAGCACCCTCCTCCTCCTCCTCCTGTGTCCTCCTCTTGCCCCTGGGGGAAGCTGATGTACAACATGAAAGAAAGAAAAACAGAAAACATCAATGATATTTCTCAACCAAATCAAACATTTCAAAAGAACTAACAAAGTAACAAAATATTTTTGCGAAATAGCAAATAGGGAATGACTCCACGGGATATATTATTGACCAATCTCATGTGGTCGACTACGTCATTACTTTAGTATTGCTTGATTTGCCGACCGTCGAATTGGAAACTACCCTATGTAACTCACTAAACAAAGTACTAAAAAGGTTTGCCTAGGATTGGCAGGCAGCAGTCCGCAGCACGCAAAGTGACAGCCAAAGTCCATCGTGATTGAAGATCAGCGACAACACTAAAGTTTCCTACTACATTAACCAGTCATTAAAATACTCAAACTATTAATCCACCACCACTATTTCTTCTTATCGCCATGTGTACAAAGGAAGGACTGGACTTGAGTCTGTAGGGGCTGATTTAGAAGGCCCTTGCGGCTCTTTTGCTCCATTGTTGCGTGACTTTTGTGACGCAGCGACAGCACAAAAGAGGCGCAATGGTGCGGCGTATATTAACAACGTGACGCATATGGGAGATGCATCACGTTGTAAAGCCCTGCGCCAATAGGGGGCGTTCCGGCGCAAGGGAGGGCGTTCCTGTGCAGGAACGCATCCTAAAAGTGGCTGAGGGAAATCTACAAGATTTCAATCAGTCACTTTGAGGTCAATGATGCGTGACTCAAACCCTGCGCCTGCTTGAAGCACACGTACGGCTTGACTCAGCATTGGGGAGATAGGGCACCCCAGAGCATTGATGGAGCTGCACCATCGTTGCGACGCAACTCCAGCAATGCGCCGCCTTTACGGCACAGATGCGTAACGCTTTGGTGACGTTTTGGGCCCATGGTGCGCCGCATTGTAAATACGGCGCACCATGGGTGATGGTGGCGTGACGCACAATTACTGGCGCATCCCTGCTACTTTGCAGGGATGCGCCGGTAATTAAAAATCTGAACCTTAGTGTGTAGCATTACGCAGTTCTTTCAACTACACTCATACATAATTTCACAGGCCAATGAAATGAACACAACATCTAAAACAAATAAGCATAGTAGCAACACTACTGAGAAGAAGGAGAGCAGTGTACCTGAAATGCACAGAAGATTTTGAAATATAATTTACCTACAATGTAATGAGCAGCATTATTGCTCTTGGTAAAAAACAAAAATTTGCAATATAATAACACAGCAGGGGAAAACATAGTAGTAAAGACATAGCTACTACTACTCACCAAGCCCGGGGATCTCAAGGCCAAGGAGGTCGAGCAGATCTCGCTCACGGGTCAGGACATCCGTCCAGCGGTGGGTGGCCTGGTTGTAGGTGCGCCAGACCCGAGAGTGGTGGTAAATTTCCTGGCACACCTTCTCCCACCGCTTCCGGCGCTCCCGGGCCCCGTACCCGGCACTGATCTTGCCGCCTCCCATGATGGTCCTGGGGAGGCGGCGCTGAACATAAAAAATGAGTTGGCCCACCTCCTCCGGGGTAAAGATCTCCCTGGGTACGACCTCCTCCCCCCTCAAACGCCCGCACGGGAGCCGGACACGGGGTGCGGGACCCTTCCCCTTCTCGGGATGCTTCCCGGCTCCCTTCACCATGGTCTGGGCGGAAAGGAATAAAGAAAATAGAATAGGGAAGAGAAGAAAAGAAAAGAGTTTACAAAAGTAGTTTAAAATTAACCAAAAGTAGCAGTAAACACAAACATATAGGGCTAGAAAAATAGAGGGATATATAATAAGTAAAATCAATCAAAAAAAACTTCAAACAAGCAAAGGATGGCAGAGATTGACAGAGGATACAAAGACCATGCCCGTTCACGACCGCGCGGGTAAGTTCACGCGAGATTTTCCTTGCGAACACGCGCGAAACTGTACTGGCAAGCCGCAGACTTTGCGAGATTACACTTCGCGCCCGGAAACGGAAATACGTCAGGCAAACAAGATGGCTGCGCCCTTGAACGACCGCGAGGGTAACTTCGCGCCTTGCGCTACGAGCGGCTCGCAAAAACGCACAAAACCTTGCCAACTAACACGTCGCAAAAAAAACAAATTGCATATTCGCACGAATTTGCGGCTTCCGAATCCGATCTCGCGCGTGTTCGCGCCCCGCGAACCCCGCGAAATTGCAGAAAAACGAGTTTTTCAAAACTGAAAGCACTCGGCAGGGGCAAGAGTTCAAACTCATCATTAGTAACAGTTCCCGGTAGTGCTTCCTGACTGGGGCCCCTCCAGAATTCAGTTGCTAGTTGCAACAATTGTATGACCCTGCTCTGACCCTCACAGCAGGCTCATAGAATAGTTACAAGTAGGCCACAAAGGTCCTGGGGAAAAAAAATGCACTGCAACAGAAAGCAAAATTACAGATAAGGAAGCAGGTGCCAGACTGGAATTTTAAAACAGTGACACATTAATAAACTAACCCCAAATTAATTCATCTCAGTTGAAGCAGGGCTGGTGTGCTTGCTTCCCCCCCCCCATAATCTACAGTAATGATGAACCAGAGGGTGGCATTGATGTAACAGAGGGTTGCAGTGGTGAAACAGAGGGTGCTGGGAACCTGTGATGATGAACCAGACGTAGAAACAACATAATTCGCGACCGTTGCGCGCCGAAATGTAAGTTCGCAATTGCGAACTGGTACGAAACCCTCGCGAACTGGCAGAAATCCTTGCGAACACAAAAAAAAAAAATCCGCAAATTCGCAAGAATTCGCGGATTTTGCGGATTGCTAGTTCGCAAATCCGCAAAATTCGCGAACGCGAGATTCGCGAAATTCACCCATACTTATTGTCGAGTCCCCCTGGACCCGGAATCACCGATACAGTCTGAGGCCCAACCCGAGGCCTAACCAGCGGATGAGAGACTTTGCCTGGACATCGCCCTAAAGTGCAATCCAGAAGCGTGCAGTATGAACTGAACTAAAACAAGGGAGGGATGTAGAGAGCCACCCGGGCTCTCTCCTACATTGTATCTTTTCCCCCACGCACGCACACGCACCCCAGGGCGGGCTCGCGCCGGGGTATAAAATAAACATGCGGAAGACCGCTCGGGGTCTTTCCAGCTAACAGTGACTGAGTGTCTGTGTCCTCAATTAGCAGCGTGATCCACTGAGTGTTTGGGCCTTACCCAGAGTGCCACAGGCGGGAGCAAGGAAGAATACAAGGCCAGCGCAGCACAGTGGGGACCCAAAGGCAGCGGTCCGTGCACGACCGTGACACAAAGGGGCAAGTGTGATTTGGTGCAATAAATCGGAGGCAGCACCCAACCAGGAACAAACACGGAGGCACGCTGCGGGGCAACAAGAGGGCAGTGAAGCCCAGCATTTAAAGAAAGAGACACTGTGCGTTTGGTGCAAGAGCTCGGCAGGGTCACCAGTGTTAGCATGAGCATGGGGAGCAGTCAGTGCTACCAACCCGCCGCCCGCTGCGCTTATGCCAGAACCATATGCACAACCCTCCCCCAGGCCGGCGTCAATGACCACCAGGGCGACAGGGATAGCAAGCCTGATCCCACTGGCAGTCAAGGAAAGGATTTGGAGGAAAGAATTCATAGATATATTTTCGCTACTAGAAATACAACTAGAGGGGCTGGACTTAACAACTTGCGTTAAGAAGGACGAGGAAAAAAGGGAGAGTCGTAGGGAACGCAAAGAGCAACATTTTATTAACTGTCTAGACCCATTTCGAATCATGGCCTGCATAATAGTCGAGAAATTCCCACGATGCACAGCTGATTTGTGGCTGTACGAAGCCAACATCCACAATGCACAAAAGCAATTTCCCAGTGATGCCTGGCTAGAGTATGACAAAGGGTTCAGTCTAAAGATGCAGACCCACCCAGAGATGGAGTGGAATGAAGAGGATGTATCCGGTTTCATCAACAAGATGATGGTCACGAGGGAAGCAAGGTCTTGGGCAGGAAGAAAAAAGCAGTCCTTTTGTGGGCACAACCACAGGGGAAAGGGCAGGCATTTTCAGAAGCCCAGGCATTTTGACTCAGGGCAGACAGCGCACAACAGCGGCCCGACAGAAATATGCTGGAAAATAAAGATAAACAGATGTACATATGGGACAGCATGTGCGTTTCAGCACATAAGCACCTCATGCGGGGGAGGACACCCGACAGCGGGATGCCAGTGCAGAAGGGCGCAAAAAGGAGACAAATAAGAGAAGAAGAAGTAGGGACACAGTCATGGCCAGGGGGACCACGGGGAGTCCTGCGGGGCACCAAAACGTCAGGCTAGCATGGTCCCCTATCAACACCCAGGCATTACACAGACTAGCCAACAGGTACAGGGCAAACGCGGACACCTTAGCACATGGTTTCACAGAAGGCTTCTCGATCACTTTCATGGACCCCCTTCCCAGGTAGCAACAAAAACCTAAAATCCATGCTGGAACATCCAGGGATGGTGACAAAGAAAATCGAGAAGGAAAGGAAGCTAGGGAGAATTGAGGGGCCTCTTCCCGCTCAGATGAGTGATAGATTGGTGATCTCTACACTAGGGGTGGTCCCCAAGAAAGAGCAAGGAGAAAACAGGCTAATACACCACCTATCCTTCCCAGAGGGGACATCAGTAAATGATGGGATTTGCTCAGAAGTGTGTTCAGTAAGTTATGCCACAATTGACAATGCCATAGATTTGATCAAGGGGACAGGGCAGGGGACCCTCATGGCAAAAGCGGACATTGAGTCTGCTTTCTGCCTACTTCCAGTGCACCCGGCCAGTTTTCACTTGTTAGGCTTTCAGTGGGAAGGGAGTCTCTGCATAGACAAAGCTATGCCAATGGGATGCTCATTATCACATGCATACTTTGAAGTCTTCAGCACCTTCATAGAATGGGCACTACATGACAAACATCCGGCGGGCCGGAAGCTACAATATTTGGACAACTTCTTGTTCACAGGCCCGGCAACATCTGCCGAGTGGGGTAGCACACTGTCAACATTTAAAGAAATGGCAGAAGAGTTAGGGATCCCACTGTCAAAGGAAATAATGGAGGGTCCGGCACCCAAAATTACATTCCTAGGGATCCAGCTCGACTCAGTCGCCCGCACATTCAGGCTACCCCCAGAAAAAGTGGAGGATTTCCAACAGGAAATTAAGAGCCTGTGCGGGAGAGAAAAGGCAACGTTGAGGGACCTTCAGAGGCTGGTAGGCAAATTAAATTTCACAACCAAAGTGATCTCAGCAGGCAGGGTATTCGCCAGACGCTTGACTCAACTGATGTGTGGGCTCACACGGAAACATTATCACGTCAGATTGGGGGCCGAGGTCAAGAGGGACGTGGCGATGTGGGACACCTTCTTAACAAACTTCAATGGCTCACTAATCTGGAGGGAAGGTTGGATGACCAACGAGCAGATCAAGCTATACACAGACGTGTCAGGAAGCACAGGTTTCGGGACAATCCTAGGGGTCAAATGGTACGCAGGTCAGTGGCCCAGGAAATGGCACAGACAGGGAAAAACTAGCAACATCACCTTCCTAGAGTTGTTTCCCATCATAGTGGCACTAACAATATGGGGAGACCAATTGTGGAACATGAAGCTAACACTGTGGTCAGACAACAAGGGTGAGGAAATAGAAATTTTTATGGTCAATGTGTCCCCCACTCACACCCTATCCACGTACCCATGCTCCATGTATGTCCATGTTACCATGTCATTCTTTTTCCGTGCCTGGCATAATAATGTCTCTGCATTTTCGTCTAACGTTAACATGTCAGTTATTAGGCCTTCCCTGAATGAAACGTTAATTCTGCACCAAGGCCTGCTTTTCCAATGCATTTACATGGTACACGTTTAAATAACGCGAAACACACGTTTTGTGGCCCAGCCGAGCCAGGCCCTGAATTCAGGCTCCGAGCCTCTTCTGTCTCCAAGCTGCAGTTTGCATCCCTGACCTCTCCCTTACTTCCTGCTCAGCCGAGAGGTGCCCGGCCTGGCCTGCCTGCCAAGACGGCATTTTGCCTATAGTTATCTGTTCAGCCTCCGCAAAAAACACATTCCAGTCTAGTGAAATAGGTAAACACTTTCCGCCTGCAGAGCATAGGGCCTAGTCTTCCTGTCTCCATGTAAGTGATTTACTGAACCCATTGCCATAGTAGGCCCATGCCCCCACGTAATGCACGAAGAAATGTATGCATACACTAGCATTAGTGATGAACGGCCTCTGGCCGAGAGACCTTTTACTTCAGACGACACATCCTCCAAACACAAGATATCAGATATGCCAAAGGTGCAGGTCGTTCTGACATCCCAGACTCCAGACTCCTCTTCTAGTGCTAAAGGCAACCCCCCAGCTCTCCCCAGTTACACGTCAATTACACGTCATGACTAGTTGCGCGCGCATGTCGAGTAAAGGTTTCCGCTCCCCCATGCATACACCCACCTGTGACACTTCTATGACACGCTGAATGTACACCCACGTGTACGCCTCTTTACACGCCTCTTTCTACGCCCATATGTTCTTATCTCTCTCTTTTCACTTGCTCCGCCTGGAGTGTCACGCCTACTGTATTCATTGCAATTATGCGATTTTACTATATATAATGTGTGATGTTAATAAAATGTTAGATATCCCTTCCTGAACCTTAGTGGTGATGGAACCCGATTCTCCCCTGGCTCGAGCCATTGGAATAAAGCCTGTATGACTCAGATACCACGGACTCTGCCTCTCATTTTATGAGCTATTCTTATTGATATTAATGTATAGAAAAATGTATAGGTAATTTAATTTACCACATAATCTGGCGCCCGAATAGGGACCTGTCCCTTTCCCCACGCGCCGGCCGATGTAGGCGCAGCCCCCGACCCCTTCTATAGCCGTGACGGACTCTTCTCTGTACACATCCGCGGGTTTTCCTGCTAACTCCCTCAGGCCCATGGAGGAGACGGAGACTGCAACCAGGCATCCACACGAGGCGGTGAGGATTGCGGACTATCCCGACCAGAGCCCGAGACGAGAGAGCAAGGTCCGAGGTATCCGGAGGCCCACCTGTTCCGAGGCGCATGCGCAGCAAGAAGCCGTAGCTGTCCAGTCCAGTATCGAGTTTCCGAGGCCTTCAGTTTTGCATCCCGGTGAGTACCGTTGTTGGGAACGCATATAGACGGGTTCATTAAATTGAGCCCGGTCAAGACGGATCTGGGTACACAGATCCGGTATAGACGTGTTCACTTAGGTGGATGCGGTATGACGTGTCTCTTTATGGGACCGGTATGACTGTACTGTTCTAGCAGTACATCCAGTATAGTATTGTATTTTAGGGTTGTTAATAATTGTGTTATTCTATGTACTAGTTAGTATTTGTTTCAAAATGTTTTAATATCGTGGTACGGATGATTGTTTGTAGTCTATTATTGTGCTTATTGTGTTTTTGTTCAAGCTAGTTTAAACATGCCGCTGTTTTCGAAATTACGTCAGATAGGAACCAGGAAAGGGATACTCGAAGAGGCAGTTCCCGTCCCGCCTAGGGACACTCCCGGACATTTTATGTACCACAAACATGGCTTAGATGCCATACTGTACTTAGATTTATGGGTTGATTATACTAAGGATCTAGAGGAGAAATATAGATGGCCTGTCTCAGGGACATGGGATGCTGAGTGCATCATGAGAGTAGAGGAAGCACTGTGGAAAAAGAAAGCCAGACAATCTCAGAAGGATGCCATAGAATTATGGCGTAAAGAAGCGCATAGAAGAACAGAGAAAGAAATTAAGAAAGCAGAGAGAAGTAGAGAAGAATCAGAAAAAGCTAAAGAAAAAGAACTACTAGAAGAAGGTGAACGAGTTAAAGCAGAACAATTAGACAGACAAAGAAATGCCCTTATTAAAGACATGTATCCCCTCCTCGCCGAGGGCCTACCTAAAGTGACCCCGGAAGTACCCAGTAACTTGCCGCCACCATTGATCCCAACTAAACTCCGTCATAAACAGACCGCAGCGGAAATTTTCCTTTCTTCCTACTTAAATGACACTGCCCCAGAGTACGTAAATGTAAACCCCCCTCATCCTAATAACCATCCTCCTCCAAATAATCATCCTCCCAACCCCACCGTTCCAGTCGATGCTCCTGCTCATCCTCATACTGTTCCTCCTACCACTGGCCCTACCAATCCTTTTAATCCAACACCAGTAACCCAAGATCAACCTACATTACCTGCACCAACATTACCAGCGCCAGCGCTGCCTGTAAAAGGCGATTTAAGCCCCGGCGGCTCAAGTTTAGGAGCCGCGGGAGGGGGTTTCTCCACCCCTCCTCCATTAAAACGAGTATCATTACGAGACTTAGCACTGCAACAAACGCCAAAAGCAACATACGCAACCCTTAGAAAGAACCTTACCGATTGTATATATGATCCAGTACCGGGTGAGGATTCAATGGTCTTACACTCACTACGATTAAGACGCGTTGCAGATTATTTGATCACTTTACCAGGCATGAGGGAGCAACTAGACAAGATATACAACTTCATTAGAACGGGGGAGGGACCAGAAAGTATACAGGAGGCCATGGCACACAGAAAAGTGGAGACTCAACGCATGATTTTACAGTTCTTGATAAATTGTTTGATCCGGGAACAAGACCAACCACACAGAGAAGTAACTAAACGTATGGTAAATTGGAGTGACAACATAGCGGTCGGGAAACATGATAAACAAAGTAGTGTAGAGGCAATGTACAGGAAAATTCGTAGGGAAATTCTTGACATACGTGAGAAAGAACAGGCCTTGGCACAGGCCGACGAGAACGAAACTGAGAAAGAGGACGACGAAGTTTCAGAGGACGAGGATGTAGCTCCAGCGGACATCAGTAAAATAAGTTACGTAGGTAGAGCAAGACCGTTTGATAGACCCATACGCCTAGAATACAAGAAACGTTCTCTCTCTCCCATACCAGAACACTATTCCCTTGAACGCATATTCCAAGCCACTGACCAAGCACTGAAAAAACGAATAGGGAGTAGTGAGCTTAGTACTTTGCACGAACAGGAACTAGCCCGGTCAGCAGTTCAATGGGCTAGCAATTCTACCATATATAAAGATGACGTGGTAGCGCAAACATTTTTGAATCTTTCCCCAGACGAACAGCGACTGGCTGGTATGTACATGATCCAACACCTCATCACACTATATGAGAGTCAGCCTTCTGATCCAGGTCCCTTATATAACTTATTGGACGATTTACTCCTAGTTAGATGGAGAGGTTTAGGTACCGAATTGATTAATACAATTCTGGAACAACGACATAGATACATGACTTTTCTAACTCCGCACTTTGTTCCTGTCCCTAATCGAGAACGGAAGTCTTTTTACATAGACAGACAGAATCCCTTACGAGAGGTTCATCCCGTTCGGACAACAGATGGTGAGCTTGAACGAGTATTCGTTTACACACCCTTAACGAAAATGGAATTATTGGAAATGAAAAAATTAGTGCCCTGTCACGATAAAGACCCAGGGGGGTTCCACCGTGAATTAAAAGACATGCTCCGCATGGGGGAGTATACGTATCCCGATATAATTAAAATGTTAAAAGTACTGTTGCCAGTAGGCATTTACGAAAAATTGAAGGAAAAAGAGTGGGAGGTGGGAGAGAAAAAGATAAACTGGACAGAATTAGAAAACGAAGATAATACACGAGTCCCTGGTACTGGTCTCGGGGAAAAAGCTAGAGAATTGCCCGAGTTATTGATACAGGTTTTGCCAAGATTACTAGCTACTAAAAAGGAAGACTGGGATGCTATCTCAGCCTGCAAACAGAAACAAGATGAAGACACTAGTGATTTTTATTCCAGATTCGAGAAATGTTTTATTATTAATAGCGGCCTGAAGACAAGTAGTGAATCGTACCCACATCTTTTTGTGACCAAATTGGTAGAGAATTCCTTACCCCAGGTTAAAAATAGATTACTGAAGGTTGAGAGTACCTGGCAAGCAAATAGCCCTTCCCAAATGTTACAAATGTTACAGTACCATCAAAACCGAATTAGAGAAGAGCATGAACACGAGCAAAGACGTATAAAAGACACGAAAATGAAAGTACTAGTTGCTCAGTCCGTCCCAGCTGATGGTCAGAAAAGAGGTACGGCACCGCCCGGTCATTCTGCAGCTCCTGTTAAAGGGAACTGCAACTACTGTAAGCAGCCAGGTCACTATATAAATGAATGTGCTGTCCTGACACACAATATCGCTACAGGCAAGACGAAAGAAAGACCACTTCCTCCTAGACAAGAACATGTTCCACAAAATATCCCGCAGAACACGCAACCTCCACAGAACACACAACAGACAGTAGCTGTACCCCAACCCCAACCCATTGCTGCCACACAACATGTCACGCAACAAATGTACCAGTATGCACAGTCAGACTACCCAGACTATCAGCAGTACTCATGAAACAGCCTAGAGAGGGAGGTTGGCTTGCCCCTTATCGAGGTACCTGTAGATCAAGAGGGTCCCTATGTACATAGTCGTGTATTGGGAAAAGACAGAAAATTTTTGATTGACACGGGGCGAGCAGAACTACCATCAGTCATGACGAGGTTCCAGGGGCACCCCTCTCAGGCTCACAGAATGTTTCCCTGGGATTTTCAGGAAAGCCTATTGTTATTGAAGTATCAAAACCAGTTCCCCTAGGAGTTTGTCCATTGTCCCGAACTACAGACTTGTTGCTTACGAAATCATGTCCTGAAAACTTGCTTGGTATAAAAACGTTGAAAGCACTAGGAGCAGTGATTTGTTGTTCTCCGGAAGGAGTGAGATTGTTTTTACGTGATTTTAAAGGACACTATGTATTGAGAGATTTTGACCCCAGACTTCAGAATGTTCCACAGCATTTATGGGCGCAAGGTCCAACTGATGTAGGTTACATGCACATTACACCATATCGTGTCACACTCAAGCAAGGAGTTGTACTGCCATGAATCCGACAATACAAATTACCACCTGATGCTGTAGTGGCCTTGCTGAAAATTGTTGACGAGCTCATTGCACAAGGAGTGGTTGTAGAAACTGACTCCAATGTATGTAATTCTCCTATCATTCCGATTCTTAAACGAACTGACCCGAATGCACCACCGGTCTACAGACTAGTGATTGATCTCCGGGAATTAAACAAATGCATAATACCCCAGTACCCAGTGGTCCCAGACATTTCTTCACTATTGACTGCTATCGACTCAGAAGCAGCGTTCTTTACTGTAATCAATCTCAAGAACGCCTTCTTTAGTGTCCCAATACATCCGGAAAGCCAGTACCTTTTCGGATTCTGTTTAAATGGCCGAAGCTTCAAATTTGCGAGAGCTCCTCAAGGATTCACAGAAAGTCCTAGTATTTACAGCCAAGCATTGAAACGACAACTTGACAGTATTCACATGCCTACTGACACTGCACTGATCCAATACGTTGATGATCTATTGATCACAGCACGGACAGAACGAGACTGCGAACGTGCATCACTGACAGTCTTATATTTCCTGGCGGAAAAGGGGCACAAAGTGTCCCCTTCTAAGCTGCAATTCTGTGCCCAGCAAGTGGTATACCTTGGACACTTGCTGTCCAAGAGGGGTAGACAGTTGACACCTGACCGTATTCAGTTATTGCACATCTTCCACAGCCCAAGACACAAAAGGAAGTACGGGCCTTCATTGGCCTCACTTCTTACTGCAGACAATGGATTCCCCAGTATGCATATCTAGCAAAGCCACTCATACAGTTGACAACACAGGAGGCAGCGACTTCGACTGTCCTCCCATGGACTCAGGAACATAAACTTGCTTTTGATGAACTGAAGAAAGCTCTATGTCAAGCACCTGTTTTAGCGACACCATGTTACAGTAAACCTTTTACACTTTTTGTCACTGAACACGATGGCACAGCATTATCGGTTCTCACTCAAGATCAGGCAGACAAACACAAGCTGTGCTTACTTTTCCAGTACATTGGATCCAGTGGCCCAGGCTCTGCCTGCATGCCTAAAATCAGTTGCAGCAACAGCTCTAGCAATCAGACAAAGCGATTCTATAGTGTTAGGACATCCCCTGACAGTACAAGTTCCACACTCAGTGGAAGTTCTCCTGAACCGAACCCAGACACAGCACTTGACCATAGCAAGACTGACAGGATATGAATTGACACTGTTTCAGCCACACATTGAGATCAGACGTTGCAACACATTAAATCCTGCTACACTTTTACCTTCGAGTACAACAGACCCTGCACCACATGACTGCGTGGAAATAATTAACACTGTAACAAAACCAAGACAAGACTTGACAGACATTGCATTACCAGACCCAGACCTGACACTTTATGTGGATGGTTCATGTATGAGAACAAGTAAAGGAGAATTAGTGGCCGTATATGCTGTGACCACTGATACTGAAGTCATAGAAACACATCGAATTGATACCCTGTCTGCCCAAGCAGCAGAGCTTATTGCTCTGACCCAAGCCTGTATACGAGCCAAGAACCTGAGAGTAAATATATACACAGATTCACAGTATGCATTCGGAGTCGTTCACGACTTCGGTGTCCTCTGGCAAGAGAGAGGTTTTCTGACCTCCCACGGAGCCAAAATCCAGCATGGTCCCCTCATTCAAGCTCTGTTAGAAGCAATACACTTGCCTACAGCCATAGCCATCATGAAGTGCAAAGCACATACAAAAATCACGGACACTATTTCACAGGGTAACGACCTGGCAGATCGAACAGCTAAACTTACAGCTCAGACTCAAACAGACATACCGACTAACACGACTAAGACTGATGTACCATCACGGACACATTGTATGACAGTTAAGGATCCCTCACAAGATGTACTCGACATAAAGACACATGCCACTCCAGACGAAATCAAGAAATGGACTGAACAAGGAGGGGTCCAAACAGTTCAGGGATGGATGACAAAGGGAAAAGCCACATGGTTTCTACCTGACTCTATGGTTCAAGTTATCATAAATACAGCACATAGTCCAGCACACTTAGGAGAAAAAGCCATGTTAGACAGTATACAGAATATTTGGTTCAACAAGCATTTACGTGCAGCAGCAAAACAGAAAGTGCGTACTTGCATGATCTGTTGTCAGTTCAACCCAGGCAAAGGCATTCCCGTGGAACAAGGTGGATTCCATCCTCCTGACCACCCTTTCGAAGTCCTCCAGATGGATTATATTCAGATGGACAGATGTCGAGGATTCAAGTATGTCCTCGTAGTTGTATGTGCCCTTTCTAGATGGACAGAAGCGTACCCAGTTCCAGATTACACTGCTGTGACCACTGCCAAGCAGTTGGTTCGTGAATTCTTCCCACGATACGGCTTGCCCCGTGTCGTGTACTCAGATAATGGACAGCCATTCTCGTCTGAACTGATGAAACAGGTATCCTCCTGTTAGGATACCAGTGGAAATTCCACTGCGTACGACACCCCGAAGCAGCTGGTCTCGTTGAGAGACACAATCAGACTCTGAAAACACGGTTAGCGAAGGTCTGTGCAGAAAAAGGTGGAGATTGGATGGTAGCCTTGCCGGTTGCCCTCTTTTACATGCGTATGGTAGCTCATTCCAGAACCGGACTATCTCCTTATGAGGTTGTTTTCGGTAGACCACCAAATATGTGGGGTACGCCTATGCCTAGAAAAATAACAGACGTTGACAGTAACATGCTGACAGATTACCTGGTTCCTTGATGTCTGCACTACTCTCTTGTCGTTCACAGGTCGCGGCTGCTTTCCCGGACAACACCCAAGTGAAACCGCATGAAATTGTTCCAGGCGACCTTGTTTGTGTGCAGAACTTTGACCGTTCAAGCCCTCTGGAGCCCAGGTGGCGGGAGCCGAAGTTGGTGTTGATGACCACGAGGACCGCAGTTAAAGTCGAGGGAAGGAAAGGCTGGCTCCATTCCAGCCATGTGAAAAGATTCCATGGACTTTGTCCAGAGACATTTCCCAAGAACTGCCCTGATCCTGATACTGACACTAAACTCCCCTTGCTAGAAAAAACTCTGCAGCAGGAGTATCGATCCAAACTACGGTCTAGTAAGTCAGACAGCGTTTAATTGTTTAAGTCCCCCTCGGGTGAAGCGGTTAGACAGGTTCCTGACATGTATGTGACTGTAGACCCAAATAGTGAGAGAGATAGACAGAAAGTAATGAAAAACAAATACTGCAAGAACTTGCGCAGTAGATGCATTATATTCCTAATCATTATGTTTTTTATAAGTGTTTCGATTATATGTATAAGCTTAATACTACATGTTTTCTTTCCTCCTCTTGGTTCACATGTACATTCATCTTCCAATGACACTGTAGAGCACACATTCAGTGACCTGCCACCTCACGAACTATCCTATCGACTAGCAATGCGCAACAACACTTTCATTCGTATGTTACACCATACTCACCAGACCAGCAATGCCACAAATTGCTGGGTATGCGGCCGACTCCCACCTTATCAGAAATTCAAGGGAACTCTGCCCCTCTTTCCCTATCCGTTTACACACAATGGTTCGTGCGGAGCATGGTTTTCTTTAATGTCATCACTAGACAGTAAGTCCACAGTTTCCCAGGGCGATTGGATATGGGGGGACCTGGATACAGTTATGAATAAAGCATGTTTCCCAGACAAGGACGGTCTTCCCCAAAGGAAAGGGACCGATCTAGAAAATGAAGTGTACGAATTAGGCAATTTTTCTCTCAACCTCATGATTCTGAATGTCCAGTCTGAGACCAATACAGGTTCATCGTTTATTACAGTTTTACCAGTGAAAGGTGAATTATGCGTTAGGAAAAATGGTTCAGTACATCTAGGACACAGTGATTGTAATACTGTGGTCGAATTCAGTGATAAAGGAAAGTCTACTTTCAAAGCTTCCCGTCATTCCTATTTTATTTGTGGTCAGACAGCTTATGTACATCTGCCCTTGGATTGGGGTGGAACGTGTTATATCGCGTTCCTATTACCACCTGTTTTTCTAGCCCCATCCGATTATCATCGAAATTCACAACTCGTACATATAAGACATAAGAGGGAGATCGAGTCCCCAATTGTCGATCAGACTGAAACAACATTGGAGCAATATACCGATTTCAATAAAGGATTCTTTTTTTTCATAGGCCCCATTCAAAATAGTAAATTAATACGTAGATTAACCAGAACTTTGGAAGCAGTAGTGAATGAGACTACTTCTGCCTTAGGTAACTTAACGGAAGAACAGTCTGCTATGAGACTTGTTGTTCTTCAGAACCGCCTTGTTCTTGACGTCATTCTGGCCGATAGGGGTGGAGCTTGTAGAGTGATTGGCTCCAGTTGTTGTGTGTTTATTCCTAATAACGCACTGTCAGTATATGCAGCGATAACAAGACTCCATAAGATCGCTCACCAGATACATCAGAATCCAGGCACTTGGACATGGTCCGGTTGGCTCTGGAGTGTGATATCAGCCTGGGGATGGAAAGTATTGTCATTCCTAGGGATAGTACTGCTCATAGTATTCAGTTGCTGTCTCTGCCTGCAATGTGGCCCAGCGATTTGCGGCTTGTGCGCCACCGCTTGCATTCCCCGTCCACGTTCACGTTCCCGTGCTCGAATGAAAAAAGACGAACAAATGATGTTATATGAACAAATAGATGGTCTCATGAAAATAGACATATCCTAAAGGGTGCAGTAGGGGCCAAGGAGGGAATGAGGAAATAGAAATTTTTATGGTCAATGTGTCCCCCACTCACACCCTATCCACGTACCCATGCTCCATGTATGTCCATGTTACCATGTCATTCTTTTTCCGTGCCTGGCATAATAATGTCTCTGCATTTCCGTCTAACGTTAACATGTCAGTTATTAGGCCTTCCCTGAATGAAACGTTAATTCTGCACCAAGGCCTACTTTTCCAATGCATTTACATGGTACACGTTTAAATAACGCGAAGCACACGTTTTGTGGCCCAGCCGAGCCAGGCCCTGAATTCAGGCTCCGAGCCTCTTCTGTCTCCAAGCTGCAGTTTGCATCCCTGACCTCTCCCTTACTTCCTGCTCAGCCGAGAGGTGCCCGGCCTGGCCTGCCTGCCAAGACGGTATTTTGCCTATAGTTATCTGTTCAGCTTCCGCAAAAAACACATTCCAGTCTAGTGAAATAGGTAACCACTTTCCGCCTGCAGAGCATAGGGCCTAGTCTTTCTGTCTCCATGTAAGTGATTTACTGAACCCGTTGCCATAGAAGGCCCCTGCCCCCACGTAATGCACGAAGAAATGTATGCATACACTAGCATTAGTGATGAACGGCCTCTGCCCGAGAGACCTTTTACTTCAGACTACACATCCTCCAAACACAAGATATCAGATATGCCAAAGGTGCAGGTCGTTCTGACATCCCAGACTCCAGACTCCTCTTCTAGTGCTAAAGGCAACCCCCCAGCTCTCCCCAGTTACACGTCAATTACACGTCATGACTAGTTGCGGCCGCATGTCGAGTAAAGGTTTCCGCTCCCCCATGCATACACCCACCTGTGACACTCCTATGACACGCTGAGTGTACACCCACGTGTACGCCTCTTTACACGCCTCTTTCTACGCCCATATGTTCTTATCCCTCTCTTTTCACTTGCTCCGCCTGGAGTGTTACGCCTACTGTATTCATTGCAATTATGCGATTTACTATATATAATGTGTGATGTTAATAAAATGTTAGATATCCCTTCCTGAACCTTAGTGGTGATGGAACCCGATTCTCCCCTGGCTCGAGCCATTGGAATAAAGCCCGTATGACTCAGATACCACGGACTCTGCCTCTCATTTTATGAGCTATTCTTATTGATATTAATGTATAGAAAAATGTATAGGTAATTTAATTTACCACAAGGGGGTGGTGCAGGCCATTAATAGGGGATCGTCCAGATGCCCTGACATGCTGTGACTAATGCGCCAACTGGTTACCTTGCAGCTGGAAGGAAACATAGACCTGCGAGCACACCATGTCCCGGAGGTCGAGAACGAAGTGGCAGATGCCCTGTACAGGCAGCAGACAGACAGGTTCAGGAAATTGACACCCAGGGCAGAGCAGATCACGACTCCATTCCCGGAGCACCTGTGGGAGCTGACAGGATAGACCTGTTTGAACTGGTACTCAACGCAATCACGCCTGAAGCAGCCAAGAGGTATAAAAAGAATGTGGTGGCAGTGATGAGGGTAGGCGGGATAGAATCACTGGACGACATGGGCAGTACGGCCTGCAGGGGAGGGCCCGCTGTTCAAAAACAGGAATGGAACACAATTGAGCAGATTCCTATTCACGGCGGTCATGCACCACGCGCTAGGCAAAGCTGGGCTGCACCCGGCAGCCTTTGTGTCCCACTCTTTCACAACGGCATCACTGCACAGGATGACCGAAGCAGGGATTCAGACTGTAGGGAGATGGAAGTCACATGCCTATAAAACAATGTGAGACCCAAGCTGTTCTAACCCAAGCGGAAAAAGCATGGCCGCCCGCAATGGGTTAAACCGGGAGTGTCTCATTTTCCTTACTTTAACAGGAAGGGGACTACGCCTGGTATGGGTGGTGGGACACTCGTTCATATCCCGGGTCCAGATCTGGTGGTGGCAACGTGGCCACATGACTAAGGGGGGACCAGCGGAAACGAGCATCCGGTGGTTTGGGTGACCAGGAATGAGATGGGAGCAGCTGCCGACAAACCTCAAGGAGCTGCGGGCGGACACGGCATGGCACCCGGATGTGCTGATCATACACCTGGGAAGCAATGACTTGGCGAGGCTCGGGAGGTGGACACTCCTTCACAACATTCAGAGGGAACTCACGGAAGCGGCCAAGGCATTCAGGAGCTCTGCAAGTGTGTGGTCAGAAGTAATCAGCAGGCATGAATGGTGCGGGCAGACTCTCAAAATGCGGTCGAAAAGTCCTGCAAAAGCTGAACCTCAAAGTAAGAATATTCTGCAGGGCAAGGCATGGGCTCATTCACACGGGACGCTGTGTGACAAATGAAGGCATGGGATTGTTCTGGAGAAAACTCTGGGGCGCCATGGCATTGGCAGGTTGCAAGTAACAGGACACAGGATGTGGTAGGGTGGAAGCCGCCGGGAGACGGAAGCCTCCCAGACGGCATGGCAGAGAAATACCCAGGTAATGGCTGTAGGGCGGTGTGCCAGGATTTGACCACTAATCTTGGGATGCCTCACGACTGGGAGAGCTGGCCTAAGGGCAGAGGGTAAGACCACTCACCTTCAGATGCCTCACAGCTGGGTGAGGCGGTTTATCGAAGAGAGGGGTTAGCAAAACGGAGACTGCTCTCACAGCCCAGCCCCTGCCGGATGGCAGGGCACAACTAGAATCGGACAAGGTATGCATGTTGTCATTGTATTCCTAATGAACTGTGGCCAACAAATGACCACCACAAGACAAAGTGTACGTTGGTTTCTTGTGCAGAATGGTGGATACAATAAAGGGAAATGTACGGATGGGGAGATGTGCGGCAAGTGTGAGGGTTATTGCAGAGGCTGCACACGAAGGGGGCTTGAGAGCCGGCGCCATAACAATCGTCGTGCCCCCCCGTGACAAGCCAGCTCGTGCCCAGGTTTTTTGCTCGCAGAAAAGCACAGGCCGCAAAGAACAGCCTGGCCTCGCCTCCCCCCGCGGTAACCACCGGACAGGCACTGCCCGCCATGGCCAATGGGGGCTATGCAACTTACAAACCCCCAATGGGGCAAAGCCAATGATCCAGGCATGGAACAAAGTGGGGGATATAAGGCCTGCTCCCCCAGGTAAGCTCCATGTTCACGGCCGGAGCGGGGGAGCAGCACCTTGACCTGAATCTTTTTCCCACTCACCCACACCTAAGGAACAGCAATGTCACAGGCTGAGGAGCAGTTGCAAGCAAGCAGAGAACAATGCGGATAATGGTTGGTAAAGAGGCACACCGGAGGGCTGTGTACCAGGATTGGGCCACTAACCTTGGGATGCCTCACGGCTGGAAGAGCTGGCCTAAGGGCAGAGGGTAAGACCACTCACCTTCAAATGCCTCACGGCTGGGAGAGGCGGCTTACCAAAGAAAGGGGTAGCAAAATGGAGACGGCGCTCGCATCCCAGCCCCCGCCAGATGGAAGGGCAGGTAACATTTAGAAATCGGACAAGGTAGCGAGCCGTGGCCTAACTCCAGGGACAGAAGCTACAGTCTCCCCCACGCAAAGGGTGCCCAAATCCAACCTATCAAAGAAAAACAACCCGCAAGGGCCAAAGAGACTAGACAGCAAAAGTACAAAGTTTATGCATGTTGTCATTGTATTCCTAATAAACTGCGGCCAACAAATGACCACCACAAGACAAAAGTGTACGTTTGTTTCTTGTGCAGAATGGGGAATACAATAAAGGGAAATGTACGGATGGGGAGGTGTGGGGCAAGTGGTAGGGTTATTGGAAAGAGACAATATTAATCACATCTTGTGTAAGCAAAGAGGAGTATTTTACTTTCACTACCTTTCGATTGGCATTTTTCGCATGTTCTTTCTGTTTCCATTGTAATGAATGAGAGGCTATTTTGCATCTAGAAAGTACAGTCAGCCATTCCAAATTGAATATTCAAATTCATATTCAAATAGTTACCCGGCCTACGTACAATACTATCTAAGATTTGCAGACCCTGTGTTGTTCTACAGTAAATTTAAGAGAAACAGGGTATGATATAGGAAGGTTTACCAAATTGCAAACTGTTCACAAAATGGTTTGTTACATTTACACTGGTGTTCCTTGATGTATTAAGAGTCAGAAAATGTAGAAATGCTAAGAAGTGCACATTAAACCAAATAGTTGGGATTTCATAGTTTGTGATTACTTTTGCTTTTATTAAATTGTGACGCTCAGTTTTCAAGTCACAAATTGAATGTCCTAAGCAATTTCAGTTTGTGAATGTGGTTGTACCAAAACAGCATTTCCAATATATAATTTAAGACCAGCTTGAATGTGAATAGGCTTTTATAGAGCGCGCTTACACTCCAGGGAGCATCTTGGCGCTAGACATCACTGTCTCGACAGGGAAAGAAAATAGGGCAGCTGCTACGGTAGATCCTAATTATAGATCATGGTCTATGAGTAAAAATGTGGATTTAGATTAACGCTAAGCAGATTGAGTCTTCGGTATTGAAAATCCAGGTTTTGAGCATTTTACGAAACAGTTTTTCGGACTGGATCAGGCGCATTTGTGGTGGGAGCTTGTTCCAAGCTTTGGCTCCCAGTACTCCGATGGATTTTCCACCTTTTGTGGTTAGTCTGAATTTGGGGACTGCAAGTAGGTTGAGGTTGGATGATCTGAGTGATCGTGGGGGAGTGTATCTTCCAAACCTTTGGGACAGGTATGTCGGTCCTGACTGGTGGTAGGCTCTGAACGTAATGAGCAGGATTTTAAATAGCACTCTTTTGTGGATGGACAACCAGTGCAGGGTTTTGAGTGCTTTTGAGGCAGATGATTTCCTGGGTAGTCGTAGCACCAGGCGAGCGGCGGCGTTTTGAACCATCTGTAATTTGTGCAGAACAGCTCTGTTTGCGCCTGCATAGATGCTGTTGCAGTAGTCTAAGCGGGATGTGATGAGGGCTACTGCCACAGTCTTTCTAGCTGTTAGGGGAAGGAAATCAAAGAATCTTCTAAGACTTTTAATGATATTAAAACAGGACCCTGCCACAGTACCTGCTTGTTGCTTAAAAGATAGTGCTTCATCAAACCTTATCCCTAGGTTACGAGCCGACGTGATGGTATTGGGGGGAACTTCGGCGTCTTGAGGCCACCAATTTGAGGGGGAAAAAAAGTTGTTTTGGCCGAACGGGAGGATTTCAGTTTTACCTGAATTACATTTGAGGTGGTTTGTTCGCATCCAGTCAAAGGTTGCCGTCAGACAGTTCCGTAAGTTTTCCTCTGCTTTGGAGGAGTTGTTATCCAGTACTAGGATAAGCTGGGTGTCGTCAGCGTAAGATATCGTGCTGATGTTAAAGGATGTGATGAGTTCTATCAGGGGGGTCATATAGAGGTTGAACAACACCGGGCTCAGGCTTGAGCCTTGCGGTACCCCTGTTTTTATCGTTTTTTCATCCGAGCAGTAGTTTCCTAGCACGGTTACTTGTCTCCTATGGCTTAGAAAGTTTTTCAGCCATTCGAGGGTGGTTCCTGCTAGTCCTGACTCTGTCAGGCGGCCTATCAACACGGCGTGTGAGACCGTGTCGAAGGCCGCCGACAGGTCAAGCAGGATCAGGACGGCCTTTTTCCCGTGGTCCAGTGCCATCTTGAGGGTCTCTACAGTATGTAGGAGGGCTGACTCTGTGGAGTGTTTTGCCCTAAAACCAGCCTGGTTGGGGTGGAATAGGTGGTTTTCCTCTAGATGTTTTGTCAACTGTTTATTGACTGCCGCTTCGGTCAATTTAAACAGTAGTGGGAGTAGTGAGATGGGGTGAAGGTTGGAAAGCGTGGTGGGGTCAGGTAGGGGTTTCTTCTGCAGAGGCTTGACTGCCGCGAGCTTCCATTCAGCCGGAATGGCTGCAGTAGATAGGGAGGAGTTTATAATGGAGTTTATGGTTGGATTTACCGTGTCCACCAGAGAGTGGAGCAGCATTGGGGGGCATGGGTCGAACGGGGAACCAGATTTACTGGAGAGGATAGCTTGTCGGGATTCGTCGAGACTGATGGGAGTAAAATTTTTCAACTGGGGTTTGTTGTTGGTTGGTAATGTTTCATAGTAGGGGGGGTGTTCAGGAGGGTCAGGGAAGTCTGAGGTGAGTTTAAGTATTTTTTGTTCGAAATAATCAGCTATGTCGTTACAGAGAGCTAGAGAGGGTGGTATTTCTTGCCTGAGGATTCTGGGGTTCATGAACTCGTCAACAATTTTAAAGATTTGTTTCTGGTTGTTGTTGGACCGGTTAATTCTTTGAAGAAAATAGTCTTTTTTGGTGTTTTTTATCATGGAGTGGTATATTTTCCTCGCGGTTTTATAGGCAAGAGCTTCCTTTGGATCATAGTTACGACGCCATTTGTTTTCGAGAGATCTGATCTCTGTACGTTTTGCTTTAATTTCGGGGGAGAACCAGGGTGCTGATTTTCTGTTCTGCTTTTTCCTGACTTTCTCTGAGTTGGCCGTACCACAGCACTCCGAGATCCAGTTGCAAAATATTTTGTAGTCGGATTCTGTGTCTCCAGACAGTGAAGGTGTAGATTTCTCTGCGGTGAGCAGAAGATTTGGTGAGTTTGCAAGCTTTTTCCAGTCTTTTTGCATAGGGACTTCGATTTTTTGGTTGGCGGTGTTAGACCTTTTCTTATTGGTGGTTAGAGTAAAAGGGATTAGACAGTGGTCGGTCCATGTTTGGATCAGTGGGTCTTCGACGGTTATGGTTTGGGTATTGGTGCAAATGCAGTCCAATATGTGGCCTGCTTTATGCGTGGGCAGTTTGGTCAGTATTTTCATTCCTAGAATATTTGTCAGGTCGTTGAGCCACATGGTGTTGGGGTCGTTGGGTTTATCTAGATGGAAATTTAGGTCACCCAAGACGGTGAAATTTGCATATTTTAGAGTGAGCGTGCTGAGAGCCTCTTCAAAGCTTTCGAAGAAACCGTTTTGGGGTCCTGGGGGGCGGTAAATGAGGGCTCCCGCAAAGGTAGTTTCCTCATTTAATCGGATGCAGAAAGCCATGCTTTCCGCCCCTTTTACGTCCGGGAGTTCAATGATGGTACATTTCAGTGAGTCTCGATGGATGATGGCCAATCCACCACCTCTAAGTTCTTGTCTGTCGATCCTCTGAATGAGGTATCCTTGGGGGACAGTTTGGGCAATGATCGGGTTGCACCATGGTTTGAGCCATGTTTCAGTTATGAAGAGCATGTCAATGTCATTCTCCGTAATGAGATCATGAATGTGCTCACTATTCTTGCACATGGACCTTGCATTGATCAAGGCTCCTCGAGGCGAAGTTGCGTTAATCCTGTTTGGTAACTGTTTTACCGGGGTGAGAAGAGTTCTGCAATAGTGACAGCATACGGGTCCTAACCATGTCTCGGCATTAATGATGTTGAGACAGTTATTTTTGTTGTGATTTAGAGCAAGCAGATCAGCTCAGGTATAGGTAGATAGTAGATCAGTACGTACCTTCGGTTGGGCAGCGTGTCCGGCCCTGGGCCCGGCCGTGGCACGGACGGGCACAGACGGGCTTGCCTTAGGCGCGCCTTCGGCGCGCAGACGGCGCCCCCGCTGCGCTCGTCCGCTGCGCGGCCTACCCAGGCACATGCTTTATACAAGGGAGTCAGGGCGTTGAGGGGGCGTGGCCAGCAGAGGGGGCGTGTCTCAGGACACGCCTCGCCCTCGAAAATGGCGAAGAAGTTTGGGGGGTATCGTTGCAGCGCTACCGCTGTTCAAGGTGCCAAGGGTGCTAAGAATATTTGAAGAGTGAAGTAAAATACACAGAGTATCACAGGTAATATTTAAAAAAAAATGCATCTTGGCGCTCCCGGCTGGTATTAACTAGTTACAAGGCATGAAAGCTCACTTAAAGTGCATTACTATCTTTTACAATAGCATCACTGTATGCTATGGTGAGGAGGGTGCGCATTCTAGCACCCCAGCAGAGGAGAAGGATAAGAGAGACAATTTTAGGGGAAGCGTTACTTTGTTTGAACAAACAGATGTGGAGGTGTATTGTAAGTGCAGATTTAGTAGGGAGGTGATTTTGAGTTTAATTTCTGAGCTGTGGCCAGCTTTATGAAGTTCCACCCACTGTAGTGATAAAGATTCGCCCACCAGTTTGGCTATGCCTCCACATATTTAAGTGTTATGTAGCCTTCATCTCCTTTCATCTGTGAATTCTCCCTCACAGTAACAGTCCCTAGAGACATATTGCAAAGTGTTTTTTTTCAAATATTTTTAAAATTTGTAGATGCTGAGTCATAAATTAAATATCCATATCTGTGATCCTTGTACCCCAGTCCAGCACAATTATAAGCAACAAAAGTAGCTTTTTACTCTATTGCAAATGTACCTAATGTAATTGGATCTGCAGATGGCACACATCCTAATTTGTGCACCAGCAGAATCTGAATATATCTATTGCAATACAACATGTCCCCACTATCTAAATATCAGATGGTTTGTAATGCCTCATGCCTCATAACTGATGCTGCAACATGGTAGACAGGAAGCACCTATACATTTTGCATGCTTAAAATATGTTCATGATATAACCAGCTAGGTAAAGGAATGTTCACAGATGGATGGTTTCTTGGTAATGATACATTTATATTTTGAGGTTAAATTTATATTGGAAGACTATGTTATTTTATATTAGTAAATCATTTTAGATTTGTTTAGTTGACAGATTATAACCTTGTATTCTTACAACCTATTCTTAATGAAGATCAGCTAAATATGCGAGATATACTAGTGCACACAAGCTAACACGATCAGAAATAGAAAAGGGAAATGAATTACTGAACGGGTGATTTCAAAGTATCGATATGTATGATAGAGGATTGGCATACGACCTGGTAAGATGTAATATCATTGCTACATGTGAAATGATACACAACATTGCAATCAGGAAAGGCAAACCTTCTGAAATAGTCTCAAATGATTCCGACAACAGTCGTGGCCTGTGCAGATAAGCGCAGTGGGGCGGTGGGGAGGGCGGGCGTTGAGTCGACAGACAGCATAATAGGATTTATTTATATATTTAATATTCCATGTTTCGTTGTCTGTTGACTTCCCCCATCCCGCCCGCCCCACCTCACTTTCTCACTGCGCTTACCTGCACCGGCCGCCACTGCCTGACAATAAGGATGAAAACTATGATTGATTAGACTTCAACCCTATAGACAATAAGCTTCCAGAGCTGCTGAAGGTTGTTTGGTGTACAAAAAACTCTAACTTTATTTCAAATCAACATGTAAGACAAATATGCCATTTACTGTGGTTACATAATGAGATTTGATGAACTGATCTTTTGCCTATTCAATAATATTTTTGAAATATTTTCTGATAAATATTATTATTTATATCTTGAAACTTTAGAAGTAGATTTATCAACTGGATGTGATGTTTGACTGAATTCCCTATGCAAAGTTTGCCTTCTAACCCTCCTGGTAGGGCAAGACTCTGGTCTAACAGACATATGATTTCTTCACTATCTTGTTGACCAGTGTTGGATTTACTGGACATATTAGATTCTTAAATTTCGTCAGGGAATGCTTCATTTGTGCCGGGTGTCTGACTACACCACTGCTCTGACTTACCAGTTCTAATTCCATATTAGAGGTGCCTCTACACATTATCATCGTTGAGGATGCTAACCTTTAAATAGACCATCTTACAGCCGGTAGGATAATAGAATTATGTCTTTGTTTGTGCCTATTGGCCCATGCCTCTAAAGGTAATGCATGACATAGATCCCTCGCTGCCTGGGTAAATCTGATATTCCTGATTGGGTTGCATTATTGCACTCAGACACAGTATTGTTACTTTTGTTAAACCTTTGACTAACAAGTTGCTCTATGTTGTTCTTCTGAATTGCTAGCATCGATGTTTCAAGGGCACGAAATTGAGTTGCACTTGGAGTGCCTAAGTATTTGTTTTCAGCTAATGCTGACCTTACTTGCCCAAAAGCCCTATTCTGTCTTAGTACAGACTGATATCTGGTATTATAAATAGATCACTTTCTGTACGGACACATTGGTAACATTAGGTGCATCAATCACACTCCATACAGGTTCATTAATTGCACTAAACATAGTGCCCATGTCCTCTATATATCCATCAGCTCTAGTGGTAGGTGAAGTTTCTATGTTCCATGTTCAGAAATATCCAAAGCTTCTATGTTAGATGCCTAGTGTTTGTGTTCGACTAATCTGTGAAGATAGATCTGTTTGGGGACATGTTACTTTTGCAAATATTGTCTACATATCTATAAAATACATGTATAGCTATTTTATTCCTAATACTGAATTGCATTCTAATTTCTATACTAAGTAAATACATTATTCGATAACTTATAGTTTGCTTATGCTAATCTTCAGGAAAAAATATGGACTACATTCGCTTTTGTAAAATCCAAACATGAATTCTTGTTTGGGTTTTATGTAATTAATTTTTAGGTTGCGCTAGAGCCAGCGCATACACCTGGTCTGGCGAGACATTTAGTGAGTGGCTTTTAAAAGTGCCACTAGAGGCCGGACACCAGCTTGTGGTTACAGGCGCACAGCTGCCAGCTTTCAGCGCCTGATCGCAATCGCGATCAGTTTCACTTTCGTGCGCGCACAACTCCGCTTCTCCTCCTCCCCCACCACAGATCGCCTCTCGCGGGCGGGCACACACGCAGCCAATGCTTGTTTACAAAGTGCCTGGTACCCAAAACGAAAACAAGAAGAACACTGCAACAAAAAACTTACAAGTTTCATTGGGGAACTTTTCTAGTAAGAAGTTACAGCTTCCGGCGCATCTCCATCCAAGTGACTCCTCCTGCTGCAATCCATGGGGCCTCTCCGAACTTCACGAATGAGCCTTACTGCAGTTAGGTTGCTGAGTTTTGGGGCTTGCTGATGATTGTTGGCCTGTTTTGTCGCCACTGCTCCCAGGGCAGCCGATTGACATAACATGGTACCTGGAAACACAGCTGTGTTGTCGCACCTGAGCCTCGGTGCCTTCCCAGAGGTTTTAGACTAGTCGAATCTCGAGCACGATCTACCCTAAAACAGTGTTGTGTGTATCCGGGTTCTGGTTGAACTTACATTACTGAACCGTAAACATGTACATGGGAAAATACTATTTTTTTATTACAGTATTGCAAGAAGGCCTCACTGGAAGGGCTCGCCCAATGGCAGCAGTTATTTTACATCGCGCATATGTGCATGTGACTCAGTTGCACATACTTACATTGCATTTTACGTGTTTCCAAATTGAGGCAGAGGGAATGAAGGAGCTTTGCTGAGGAGAGATGGTTTTTGGTCATGTGCCGCATATAATGACACATTTGCTGATTCTTTGCTTGCGAGTATCAAAGTGGTTTCTCGGGATCAATGGCCCCAGGACCAGCTTTAGTGCTGGTGGCGCCCTGTGTGACAATCTTTTTTGTCGCACCCCTTCTGTCCTCCTCCTCGGATTCCCCCGCTGCCACCCTGCAAAAGTGCCCCTCATCTCTCCATAGCCCCTCTCTCACATACATTTCACTTGTTTTAAAGCACTGGTGTAGGCTGGCTTTATTAATCCACTCAGCAACCCACACAAAAAACAGATCTGTTCTTTGCAGCAGCCATGTTAGCCCTCTGCGCTACTTTATGGCGAGTCAAATCTGCCACTAGACAAAACTTTCATCTCTGTCTAGCCTGAATATTAATCACATGAGTTATTTGACATTTTAATTACTGCCAGAATCCTGGAAGCATTAGCAAATCTACAGCAGATATTTTTAAAGCCTATGTTATTGCCAAACAGCGCCCCCTCTGAGGTCAGTGCCCCCCATTCCCCTGGGTCAGCGCCCAGTCCAGCCGCACCAGTCGCACTGCCTTAAAGCCGTCCATCATTGGCCTATTGTCACTATGGGAACTCTTTTTCTGTGGCTCAGCATCTTGGTCGTTGTGGGGTAGAATGGGTCATTTAATTGTCATAGCACAGTATTGTTCGCTGACATGCCCATCGCAGGCACGAGGTGATGCAAGGGGCCATGGGAGAAGTGCTGCAGTCACAGGAGTGCGGTGGGCTGGAGGGGGTGAGGCAGTGAGTGTGGTAGCATATGTAGGACAAGTCGTGTCTAGCATCTTTCCTTTATGACACACATAAGAGGCTCTTTACAGTATGAAATGGAATACAAAATAATGTGCTTCTTTATTTTACACTTCCGTAACTGCTGGGGCATCATAGTTTATCTGGTATTGGTTTATATTTCACAAATGTAGTTTACTCCGAATATTCTGAAGTAAATATTTCAAAAACATGTACAGTAGTGTTGAAATTCTGACACTTGTTACTGGATCTGCTCTTTACCCCTCTACCCACCGACACAAGAACACAATGTATTCTGCTGTATTGAGGTGTACTTTTGCTACAAATGTATTTTTCTCACTGTTTCTGGCTAATATTTATTGATATGTGTTTGTGTGCCCCCCATAACACATTCCTCAGTGTTTAGGAATAGAAGACTTATTTATTTAAAACAAGAATTGCATTTTAAAAAAATCACTGTGGCGGCACATCCTCTGCGGCACCATTTTAGGCCAGGCAGTTTGGGGGGATGTTCCCATGAGCGGGGTTAGTACTGATACGCATAAGGTGGCCTTTGTCTTGTGTGGCATAGTGGGCGAAGAACGATAGACTGGAATCCAACTGACCGATCGCCAGTGGCTAGGATGAAGTCATGTATTGCATCTATCACCTTGTTGCTGTTGCAGTTGACCCCATTTTAGGAAGCAGTTCCCTCAATTTCTCGATGATTGCGTTTTTCTGTAGGGCCCAGCGCTGAGAATGGTGCCTAATGTTATGCAAATTGAGGGTGAGGATAAAAAGCAACCAGAAGTGCCCTGCAGTGCTGGATGTTTCGTTTCAATCCTTCCTTTCCGTGGTAGCATTGGCATAGCCAATAGGTCTCGCCTTTGGGACATTGTAAGTGTTTAGCCATGCAACAGTTGATGTTGTTGCACCAAGGATATTGTGCGGCATATCGAAATACTTATAAGGTCCCAAAAGCGAGACCTATTGGCTATGCCAATGCTTGTTATAAATAGTGAGGTAATATCTATTATAAATCAATACATGATAAAAGTTAATAAACTATCTTAAATGTAAATGCATCTAGTTTTTCTTTCTTGGTTTATAAGAGTCAATATTAGAAACTTCTAATACGGCCTCAGTATGGATTTGTTGATTTGAATAATTGCTCCAAATGTGATGGTGTATTCTATGAGTTGAGTCCTCCATTTGCCTCCTGTCTCTTGGTGGAAATTTTTATATTTTTTTCTCAACCTATATTTATACTGCCTTTACCTTATCTCTTCCATACTAAGGGGTCCATTAAGATTCGGGTTAACGGAAAGCGGGACCGTCTGCCAGGGGTGCGGTGGTCCTGCACCTGCAATTAGGATGTCACCGCCACTGTGGCAGTGGCATCCCCCATTTCCAGCATTGTGGCGGACAGTCTTCCCGTCCGCCGTGGACCCCTCAGCCATTCTAATGTGACGGGGTGAATCAAGGACGGCTGGAGGGGTCGATCCGCCCGCCATCCTAATGGGCTCCTTAGATTGGTTATCCCAACCTCATTTATTCTGGTTTGCATTAATCTCCATATTTGTTTTTTTGGATGACTCTGATACTGTAAAAGATGACTTCCCAAACAACCTTTCTTTCTCCTCTACACATCTGCACACTTCTCTACAAAGATTTCCAACTCATTGATGTTAAATACTCTTTTTCTTTTTCTTTTGATTTCATTAATTGCTACAAATGTGATGGTGTATTCTATGAATTGAGTCCTCCACCTGTTGCATTTGCCACCTGTCTCTTGGTGGCTATTTTTTATTTTTTTCTCAGCCTAAGTTTATACTGCCTTTACCTTATCTCTTCCATACTAAGGGGTCCATTACGATGGCGGTTAACGGAAAGCGGGACCCTCTGTCAGGGATGCGGTGGTCCTGCACCTGCAATTAGGATGCCACCGCTATTGTGGCGGTGGCATCCCCCATTTCCAGCATTGTGGCGGGCGGTGCTCGCAGCATCGCCCGCCACAATGCTGGGAATGCACATTGTGCATTGTCATGCACAAGGTGATGCAATGCCTGCCACCTTGTCCATGCCAATGCAGCGGGTTACCATAGGTACCCCCATATGCACCCCTCACCCCCAACACAGATAAGACAGTCTGTCTTTCCATGGTAGCAATGCCACCATGGAAAGGCTCATCTCCGCCCTCATCATAATATGGATGGCGGTGTCTTAAAGACACCGCCACCATATTGTGACAGTTTTCTGCCCTGTCGATCGTCGGAAAAGCGGTGGTGGAGTTCTGGACTTTTTGGTTCCGTCCAGAGGTGTCAGGGATAACACCCGAAGACCCCGGAGTTCTACCTGTCTCGGTGCACAAATAAACAGAAACACGGGCTTCTCGATGGTGGCGTCAAAGACCAAAGGTTTATTACTGCAGGGACACAGAAGTCACAGAAACTACACACGGGCAGTATCTAGGAGCCTGTTCGATTTGTACAAAGTGGGTTGCTCCTTATATACTAAATTTTAGGCTTGGGGCAAATTCTTTACATGCTAGTACATTTCTAAACCTTTGTGTCCTAAACAATAAATATTTGGCGTTGCACAGGAATCGACAACAATATCTGATGTCAAAACATTACGAACGAGGGGTTCCCACTGTTCCATCATAATCCCATGTCAACTTTCCATTCAAGAGCCGGACCGCCTCATCGTAAATTTCGTTACCTCCCCCTAATAAAGGCCCAGAAGGAAAGGAGCAGAGCCAGGTGTAGAAGATAGAAAAACAGGATAAGAGATGTTTGTGGGTCGTAAATGGGCAAGGCTACCAGCTTCGGCCGCCTAATCATGATCAGGCCAACGAACACGAGAACCAGTATAGCTGGACTGGCCTCAGGCAGAGGAGGCAGTTTCTGTCGAGTCATGCAGCCACAGCGTGTTCTGTCCTAAGGTGCACGTGTCACTAGCAAGGTGAATCTCCGGCTAAAGCTTACGTGTCCTTAAGTGAAAGAGGTCACTGCGTGTCCATTGACTATGTGAGGGCAAGAAATACAAAATGGCTGCCGTAATCTAAGATGGATGCCATGGGTAGATCAGAAATGTGTTCATAACAGGAGTGCTCTTGCTCGTTGTATAGCGAAAACACCAGGATAGGCTAAAGGGCTCATTTGCGGTTCACTGATACCAAAATTTTGGGCCCGATTCACAGAATGAACTTACTACTTTTGGCATTCCCAGAATGCACTTACTACTTTTGGTATTCACAGAATGAACTTACTCATTTCGGTATTCACAGAAGTTAGGACTACTAACTTTAGGACTCCTAAATGCCTTCTGTGAATACCGAAAGTCTTAAAATTAGGATTTTTCTCAATTTAGTAGTAGTAAAGTTAGGACTACTAACTTTAGGACGCCTAAATGCCTTCTGTGAATACCGTAAGTCTTAAAATTAGGATTTTTCTCAATTTAGTAGTAGTAAAGTTAGGACTACTAACTTTAGGACGCCTAAATGCCTTCTGTGAATACCGAAAGTCTTAAAATTACGATTTTTCTCAATTTAGTAGTAGTAAAGTTAGTAGTCCTAACTTTACTACTACTAAACTGAGAAAAATCCTAATTTTAAGACTTTCGGTATCCACAGAAGACATTTAGGCGTCCTAAAGTTAGTAGTCCTAACTTTACTATACTAAATTGAGAAAAATCCTAATTTTAAGACTTTCGGTATTCACAGAAGGCATTTAGGCGTCCTAAAGTTAGTAGTCCTAACTTTACTACTACTAAATTGAGAAAAATCCTAATTTTAAGACTTTCGGTATTCACAGAAGGCATTTAGGCGTCCTAAAGTTAGTAGTCCTAACTTTACTACTACTAAATTGAGAAAAATCCTAATTTTAAGACTTTTGGTATTCACAGAAGGCATTTAGGAGTCCTAAAGTTAGTAGTCCTAACTTCTGTGAATACCGAAATGAGTAAGTTAATTCTGTGAATAACAAAAGTAGTAAGTGCATTCTGTGAATGCCAAAAGTAGTAAGTTCATTCTGTGAATCAGGCCCTATGTGTTTACGACAATATTGAAAACACGGGTTCAAATCGTCACGGAACCTCAGACCCTCCTTTTGCCCTTACATAGGCAATTTCTCAATCTATGTCAGAGTCTAACTCTATGCTCATCAGGTCAGTGACATGTTGTTGTATCATCATCCTTTCTCGCACCTTTTCTCCAAACGCAGGTGGTTTTCTGAAACAGGTTGCAGCACAGAGACTACACAAAGCAGGACCACATTGGATAATAAGGCAGCACGAGAACAGGAATACTAGGATGATACCAATGACCATTAGAACCTTCCATCCCCACGCTGATAACAGAGTCCAAAGCCACTCCATTAAGGACCAGTTTCCCTTGTCTACGTGAATAGACTCGGAAATCTTGTGTAGCTTTGAGATCGCTTCATAGACAGTCGGAGCATTATTGGGAATAAAAACACAGCAGCTCGATTGGATCATTCTGCATACCCCACCTCGATCTGCAAGTATTACGTCTAGAACCATACGGTTCTGCAACGTCATGAGACGATCCGCCTGAAGCTCAGCTGTTAAGTTACTAAGGGCACCAGCAGTTTCTGTAATAGTAGATTCAACTACCCGTGTTAGCTGACGTAGATTTCTACTATTGGCCATAGGCCCCCAGAACGGAAGGAAACCTTTGAAGAAGTCTCCAGCTTCCTGACCAGCGGTGTCTTCCTTGCTGAAAACACCTCTTGCTACTCTGGTCTTGTGATAATCTGAAGTAGCAGTGTACGTTGGAGGCAACAGTCGAGCAATATAACATGATCCTGAAAAGTCAGCAGGCAACCATGTATACGCTCTGTCTTGACAGATGAAGTAGGTACCCCTAGCAGTAAGAAAGGCAGGGGAAGAGTTAGACGGAAACACGTAAGTTTCAACGTACTCACTCTTCCCTAGCCGAGCTCTCGGATTTCTCCCATTTCCTTGCAAACAGACTTGACCTCGGTGAGGTATGACCCAGACTGGTGTGGAGCTTTTACGCTTGCTTTCTCCCAAACTAAGGCGATACTCTGTAGAATTCCAACTCAAATATACCCGTAATTCATCTCTAGGGTAAGATGGAGTATTATTGACGTCTTTAATCATGTCAATAATTCCCTGAACCAAAGCTTTATTGGCAGAGTTGTATTTAGTGGAACGTGGTGGACGCGGAGGATAGGTCTCAAGGGCATAAGCAAAAATGGTCTGAAAGGTCTGAAATGATCCATTATAGCTAAAAGGCAAAACTAGATAGGGAATGCCTTTATCCATAGTGTGGGGTATCAGGCCACACACCCAGCAGTCTGTAGTGTTTACTACCAGTTGGTGTTGATGTAAGAGCTGTACAAAAGTGTTGTTAATGAATTCTGAGCGTCGAGCTTGTTCGTGTTCAGGAAACGAGTGAAAAGAATGCACAGAAGAAACAGTAGAAGAAACAGGATCAAGGGGAGGTACTGTAGTTGTTACCGGTGCAAAAATTAAATGCACACCAAAGACGATTCCACCCACCAACATTATCAAAACAATCAAAAACGTAACTGTACATTGTATCAGAAAGCATTTGCTATGAAGGATCTTGTAAAGTCTATTTCTGCGAACATAAATTACATTCTCTCGTTGCAGCTCAGGAAGATCCATCTTCTACAATCCGCTCGCGACCACTGATGATGTGTACGTAGATGAAAATGCCTCTATCAGCCCTGGGAGTTCCCAGAACTAACAGAAAGGTCGACCTTGTGTCTGACCCCCGCAGATTCAACTAGGCACACAGCCACGACCCTACGGCTACCCAGACGGCAAGGCAATTTTAACAAAGTATCAGCAAACTTCCTGGCTGGAGGCAATGTATCAACATTCAAATGTGTAAAATAGGCAGTTTCCTGTTTTATTTGTCCATATTACGAGATCGTAAATTGTATCTCAATTTTGCAGGAGCTGTTTGATCTGGAAATAGTGTATTCTCAGCAGGGGTTGCAATGTTCAAGTTCGCAGATGGTAAATGTTCTTTTGATGCAGGGAGCAAATGCTCAGAGTTCAAAGGAGTAGTTTCAGAAGGGGAGTCAGAGTTCGATGGATCAGTGATTAGTTCTGCATCGCTGAAAGGGATGAACCTGGGTGTTTGTTCAGTTTCAGAGGCACCAACTCCTTTCTTTACCCAGTTATCATAAGGAAGCGGCAGAGGCACACGCTTGACATGTGTTGTATGGATCCAGTTTTTTCGGCCAGCCACACGAATAGCAGTTCTCGTCGCCAGTAACACCTGAAATGGGCCAACGTATCTGGGTTGGAGATTTTTCGTCCGTGCAAAATTTCGGATGATCACCTGGTTTCAGCTGATGACCTGGACTCTCCGGTGGTTTTGGCAATGCATCGAAAACCTGTTGGTGAATAAGACTCAATTTAGCAGTCAAGTTGAAAAGGTAATCAATTAACATTGGGTATTCCAGCTGTTTAAATTCCTTTGGTCTAGGTACCCCCCAAACATTGGCAGGACGGCCAAAAACTATTTCGTACGGACTAAGCCCTACTCTAGAATGCACAGTCGCTCTTGTGGATAACAAAGCCAAAGGTAGTGCATCTGGCCAGGACAAACCCGTGGATGCTTGTATCTTAGCAAGTTTCAGTTTGAGGGTGCCATTGTAACCCTCAACTAAACCAGCTGACTGGGGATGATTCGCACTGTGGAACTTCTGTTTTATCCCTAAGCCGGCACACACACTCTGCATAACTTTCCCTACGAATTCACTTTCATTATCTGACCATACAATCCGTGGCATTCCAAATCTGGGGAAGTATTCTTTGAGAAGGATTTTGTCAGTGGACAAGGCAGTATTGTCCTTCAGTGGGTATGCTTCGATCCATCTGGAAAAAGCACAGACTACCACTAGGACGTATTTTAGATTATTGCAACGATCCATATGAATGAAGTCTAACTGAATCACTTCAAAGGGGCAAGAAGGAGGAGCGAAATGACCAGCGGGTGTGGGGATTCCTTTGCCAGGATTATGCATCAGGCATACCATGCAATTTCTCACCACTCTCTCTGCACACTTACTAATCCCATCATTCTTCCAGACTAGAGCCAACATCTTACAAATCCCTTTAGAACTGATATGCGCTGCTCCATGCGCCATCGTTACTACTGCAAGCACATACGCATTGGGCAACATCCAACGCTGTTGTTCAGACAAATCAATCCAACACCCACTTGAGTCCAATTTATTCGTATTCTCTTTCCATACAAGTTTTTCCTCCTCAGTCGCCTCTTTCTGAATTTCTTTCACACTTTCCACTGTGTCCTCACACATTCCAGATTCAGAAATCCATCTTGCAGACGTTGCGACATACATTCTACTCATCATATTCCTAGCTGTCTGTTTAGCGGTCTCATCAGCAAAAGCATTCCCACGACCAACATCATCCGTGATTGCTTTATGAGCACTGCACTTCACAATTGCAACTTCAGTCGGCAAGGTTAAAGATTCTAACAAGTCGTTAACTAGCTGACCATGTTGAATCTTAGTCCCATGGGACGTAATGAAACCTCTCTCTTTCCACAAACGGCCAAAACTATGGGCCACGCCGAACGCGTACTGACTATCTGTGAACACATTCACTCTCTTTCCCTGAGCTAAAACACACGCTCTCGTTAGTGCAATCAATTCCGCAGCTTGGGCAGAATTCTGACTCACTCTCGCAGTCTCCACAATCGTACTCAAAGTCGTTACTGCGTAAGCAGCAGTCACATCACCATTCTCCAATTTAAAGCAAGACCCATCAACATACAACGTGCCATCTGGATCTGACAACGGAGTATCTTTAAGGTCAATTCGTCCTTTTGTCTCTTCCTCGGTTCTGAAACAACAGTCATGTGGTTCCGAATCACTCGACTCCTGATTAGTCGGCAACAATGTTGCTGGATTCAATACATTGCATCTTTTGATCTGAATATGACCCGCTAGCAGTGTCAGCTCGTAGCCTGATAATCTAGCACTGGTAAGGTGTTGCGTCTTGGTTCGGTTCATGAGTGTATCCACAGCATGAGGAACCATGACCACTAGCATGTTGTTCATCACCAAACCAGCAGATTGTCGAATGGAAGCCGCAGCTGCTGCTGTAGCTCTCAAACAACTAGGCAACGCTCTAGCTACCGGATCTAATGTTGATGAAAAATACGCACAAGGGCGTTGTTTATCACCAAATCTCTGTGTCAGAACACTCAACGCGCAACCTTCTCTCTCGTGGACATAGAGCGTGAATGGCTTGCTGTAGTCAGGTGTACCCAACACAGGAGCTGAACACAGTGCATTTCGTAACTCAGAAAAACTCTGCTGACATTCGGCAGACCATGGCACCGGACTCGGAACATTTTTCCCAGTCAAAGCTACCAATGGTTTTGCCAAAAGAGAAAAATTTGGGATCCACTGCCTACAGTATGAGGTAATACCTAAGAAGGCACGTACTTCTCTCTGTGTGCTAGGAACATTCATCTGAGTAATTGCTTTTATTCTCTCTGGGGTCAGCTTTCTTCCCTCCTTTGACAAGAGATGACCTAGGTAGGTCACTTCTTGGCAACAGTATTGCATTTTTGAAGGTGACACCTTGTGATTAAAACTCGACAAATGATGCAATAAGGAAATTGTAGCTGCTTTGCAAGTTTCCTTGTCATCGGCAGCCACTAGAAGATCATCGACATATTGCACTAAAGCAGAACCAGGAGGAAGTACAAAGGAATCTAACTGACTTTTTAATGCCTGGCTGTAAATGGATGGGCTCTCACAATAGCCTTGTGGAGCACGTTTAAACCTGAAGCTTCGACCTCCTAGATAGAAGCCGAAAATATCTCTGCTTTCCTCTGCTATCGGAATGCTGAAAAAGGCATTTTTCAAGTCGATAACTGAAAACCATGTGGCCGTAGCAGGAATCAACGTTAACAACGCAGTAATGTCTGGAACCACAGGAAACTGCGGAACCACAATTTTGTTAACCTCCCTAAGATCAATTACAAACCTATAGACTGGAGGCTTTGAAGGATCAGTACGTTTCAGAATTGGCAATACAGGACTGTTACAGACATTTCCTCTAGTTTCTTCTACTACGCCTTTCTTGATCAAATCTTGCACAATCAATAAAAGCGCACGTTCACCTTCACTAGAGATCTTGTATTGTGGGATTCGTGGAAATTTGACATTCGCTTTCAAAGTGACTACATATGGTGGAATTTCTAAAAGACCTACATCGTTAGGACCAGTCGCCCAAAGAGTATCAGGGAGAGAACGCAGCTCTGGTGGGAGCGCATCCATCGACAAGTACATCGGAGAGATGATTCTTTTACCCAATGTAAGCTGTACTCCTGCCGGAGAACAGTACAATGTCGCGTACAGGCGTTTTAACAAGTCTAAACCAAGCAGATTTTCATTACAACCGGTCGTCAAAATCAAAGGTGCTTTCAATTGACGGGGTCCAACAGAAATAGACAAAGGACCAGATACAGGGTTGTAAACAGGGGCGCCTGAAAAACCTACAGAAACATTTGTTAAGCCAGACAAAGGTGCGCCAGGGAGTTTCGCATGAATGATAGAACTTTTTGCTGCACCAGTATCCAACAGAAACGGTTCGACTACACCTGATGTTGCTACTGCGACATAAGGCCCACTCTGATCTACTGGAACTGATACTACTCCCTCTCTTTGTCCATGGCTGTCCTAGTACTCACTTTGTTGAAATTCCTCATTACCTTCACAGTAGTCTTCAACATGATACTGTTGAGATCTATTTTGTTGGGCAGACTGTCCATTTCGCTGATCAAAATGATTAGAAGGGCGATCATTCGTTTGTGGAGGCATAGCACCTCGTCCTCGACCTCTAGAATTTTGCACATACCTTCTACGACCTCTCTGAGCTGCTGCAGCATTATTCTGTGCTAACACTGGACACTCATTCTTATAATGACCTTCCTTCTTGCAGTAAGCACACTGATTCCACTGATATTGTGGCCTCTGAGAACCATAATCTGTCCTTTGATATGACCCTTGCTGCGTATTTGTCTGATTCGTGCGAGGCGGATATGCTTGTTGCAAGAGGACTTTAGTTTTTAAATCTTTTGTTTTCTTATCTGACTTTTCCTTCTCCTCTTTATCCCTATTTTCGTAGTACTGGGCAGTCGCAAGTATTTGCGCAGTTGTAGAGACAGCCCACGCACTCTCAGAATCTTTCAGTTTATTACTAAGCTCTGGCAACAGATTGTGCACAAATTTATCAACAAATAATCTCTGTCCTCCTTCCGTGCTCATGTCCTGACCACTGTGATCTACGAAAGTCTCTTCAAACCTTGTGAAAAAGTTGGAGACACTTTCGTCTTTCTTCTGCCTGCATGCGGACAACTTATCCCAGTTAACGCGCAATGCTGGCATCAGAGTCTTCATTAATTCTATTATTCTATTCGGTAAATCAGTAATTAGAGGTTCAGGTTTGGAACCACCTATTTGCTGACCATCCGCTGCAATTATAGCTGCCCAATCACCACCTAAAGCAACTGGATGATTCTCTTTACGAATTTTAGCCCAAATTGGTTGCGGAACTACATTCCCAAATAACATGTCAATGTCCGCTAAATTCATCACACAAGCTTCAACTGTCTGTGCTAACTCTTTGTAGTATCCGGCGGGATTCTTACGTGGATCAGGTAAGGCCTGTTTCACTGCTAACACTTCAGCTCGCTTCCACGGAATGTGTATCCACACTCTCTGGAATTGGGCCGGAGTGGCTGCAATACCACGGTTTGCATCAGCTGGCACAGCTTCGCACCAAATTGGAGGAACCTCCCTCATTGGATATTGGCGATTCTGCTTCGTACTACGTTTCTCTAACTCCCTAGGTGAACGAAGGGATGGATCATTCCTATAACTTAAAATCAGTTCCATCGCTTCCTTTATACTCTGTCCAACTATCATACCTGCGGCAAATTCTTTCTGGACTTGAATTAATTCTTCTAGATTTGATTCAGAGTCATCCTCTTCCAATTCCTCACGCAAAAGGGAGCACATTTCATCAAACACATATCGTTGTGTCGGTTCATTCCATTGCATAAATGTATCTAATACATCTCTAGTACTATATCTTCCACTTTTCGAAATCCATCTAAGAGCCGTGGAATCTAATATTCCCCGTTCTTCAGTACTGGGAAGTTGACTGCGTCTCTGAACAGAGTCAGAGGCAGGAGTCTTAATTAAAGTTTTATAGAAGGGAGATAGAATATTAGAGACAGAATCCGTTATTCTCCGACGAACAGAAAGCGGAGTCATAATGCTAGCAGAAGCAGTAAGCAGAGTAGCAGTTGGAACAGATGAAACAGGAACAGTAGAAGTAGCAGGCAAAGTAGCGTGTGAAACAACAGGTGTAAGCGATACAGGTATAGGTAAAGAAGCCGGCAACCCTGGAAGAGGGGGTGCCGAAGGAACATTAACATTGACCACAGGAGGTACAGGAGCTTGATTCAGGGGAGCAGGAGCAGGAATACCAGGCTGTCCAGCAACCGGTAATTGAACATTCGGTAAAGGTGGAGCCGTAGCACCCTGTGCATATGGTGGGGGTGACCTCAACAAGTAAGACAACAAGGGATCCTTTTCGGGGTCCTCTATTATCTTAGCTGTACTCGATGGCAAGGCTGGATAGCACTTGTCTATCGCTAAATTACGCTCTCTATTGGCCACCTCCATTGCTTTCTCAGATTCATTGAGTTGCAGCTGTTTAGCAGACTGTTCTAAAGTCAACTCTTGCTCTTTCTGTTCTTTCTTTAACTTTTTAATTTCTCTCTGTTTAGATTCTTTTCGCCAATAACGGAAAGAATCAAACATTGCCGGCCGGGCTTTCTTCTTAAACAATTTCATTTCCAAATTATCAAGAACTTCGGGTTCAAAACTACCATGCAGTGGCCAACTAAGGACACCGTCTTTTTCTGTATATCGGATCCACACCTCATTATAAGATATAGGACCCACTCCAAACTTACAATACAGATCATAAAGAGGAGTTCCGATCGGAGGAACCAGACATGAGTCCTCCAACTGGGAATCACTGTTGCAACCAAAACACGACAACATACAATTTTTCCGACTTACCATTTTATAATCCGGAACACAGAACAGACAAAACACAAACAAAAGGTGCGCACTCGAACCAAGAACTTAGGCCTACCAAAGCGAACAAATGTATCGATACCCAAACTAAACCAAAAGATTATCGTAACTAGAACAACCAGTGATAATCTTACGAAACCAAACCAAACCAAGAACTAAAAAGGATTATCCAAACAGGAGCAACCCTTACGAAGTAACCAACTAGCAACCACTTAATACTTAACTGAGGCACTGAAGACGTCACCAAGGAGAAACCCGTCACGTCACGCCGTACTAAGGACTGCACCTCAGGTCCAAGACAGGGCGACGGTCAAGGCAACGGACCACTGCAGCCGTCTGAACGGGAACCCTCGTGGAAGAGAACGTCGGGCCACTTTTGCGATATGCCGGGATCGATGAAGTGGGGCGCCTCCCTCAGGAATCTTCACACAAAGCTTCTCGAACTCTTCAGGCTTTTGGACCGGTATCGAATGACGTCGCCCCACGTTGGGCGCCAATTGGAGTTCTGGACTTTTTGGTTCCGTCCAGAGGTGTCAGGGATAACACCCGAAGACCCCTGAGTTCTACCTGTCTCGGTGCACAAATAAACAGAAACACGGGCTTCTCGATGGTGGCGTCAAAGACCAAAGGTTTATTACTGCAGGGACACAGAAATCACAGAAACTACACACGGGCAGTATCTAGGAGCCTGTTCGATTTGTACAAAGTGGGTTGCTCCTTATATACTAAATTTTAGGCTTGGGGCAAATTCTTTACATGCTAGTACATTTTTAAACCTTTGTGTCCTAAACAATAAATATTTGGCGTTGCACAGGAATCGACAACAATATCTGATGTCAAAACATTACGAACGAGGGGTTCCCACTGTTCCATCATAATCCCATGTCAACTTTCCATTCAAGAGCTGGACCGCCTCATCGTAAATTTCGTTACCTCCCCCTAATAAAGGCCCAGAAGGAAAGGAGCAGAGCCAGGTGTAGAAGATAGAAAAACAGGATAAGAGATGTTTGTGGGTCATAAATGGGCAAGGCTACCAGCTTCGGCCGCCTAATCATGATCAGGCCAACGAACACGAGAACCAGTATAGCTGGACTGGCCTCAGGCAGAGGAGGCAGTTTCTGTCGAGTCATGCAGCCACAGCGTGTTCTGTCCTAAGGTGCACGTGTCACTAGCAAGGTGAATCTCCGGCTAAAGCTTACGTGTCCTTAAGTGAAAGAGGTCACTGCGTGTCCATTGACTATGTGAGGGCAAGAAATACAAAATGGCTGCCGTAATCTAAGATGGATGCCATGGGTAGATCAGAAATGTGTTCATAACAGGAGTGCTCTTGCTCGCTGTATAGCGAAAACACCAGGATAGGCTAAATGGATCATTTGCGGTTCACTGATACCAAAATTATGTGTTTACGACAATATTGAAAACACAGGTTCAAATCGTCACGGAACCTCAGTGGTCAGTCTTCCCATCTGCCACAGACCCCTCAGCCATTCTAATGTGGCGGGGGTGAATCAAGGACGGCTGGCTGGTGGGTCGCTTCCGCCGGGCCGGTGGGGGCTACTGCTTGGCTGGAGGGGTTTATCCGCCCGCCATCCTAATGGGCCCCTTAGATTGGTTATCCCAACCTCATTTATTCTGGTTTGCATTGATCTCCATATTTGTTTTTGGATGACACTGATACTATAAGAGATGACTTCCGAAACAACCTTTCATTCTCCTCTACACATCTGCACACTTCTCTACAAAGATTTCCAACTCATTTATATTAAATACTTTTTCTTTTCCTTTTGAATTCGTCCTGTAACTCCTTTGTGGAGTTATTTTTTTTTACTTCCAATGGTTTTTGAAGAGCTCTACTGATCGTCTCCTCCCATTCACTAGGTATTAATGATCCTGGAACAGTTCCTGGATCTGTGATTTCATTATTTGTAGACACTGTGATGTTTGTAAATTGCAAATGCCGATCCATGATTTGTAATTAAAAATGATTTGCAAATAGAAATCATAGCTCTAACTGATTCTATTGAAATCAGCACAGTAACTAGAGCTACATTAAAGTCTTCTGCAGGAAAGGTGCTAGGGTCAGATGGAGTCTCAGTTGATGTCTTCAGACAGTTTGTGCCTGCCATCACAGTTGGGACTCAGTGCCAGGGACAGCTGTGTCTGGAGGCACCAACTGGTGGCAAGGAGGACACACCCCTCAGAAATCCAAAGGGTGACGTGGGAGTCCAGCTGTATGGGGATTGTCTGCAACAGTTTCTGCCTGCCATCGTAGTCAGGACTCAGAGTTTTTATGGACAGTAGCGCATGGAGTTACCAACCTGTGATGAGAGAGGAGGAGGATACATCCCCTCTCAGCACTTCAAAGCGCAACATGGGCTCCCGCTGGGTGGGGGTTGCTTGCAACAATTTGTGCCTGCCACCTCAGTTGGGATGTGTAGTCCCAGGAACAGCCGAGCCTAGAGGTGCCAATGTGCCATGAGGGAGGTGGGGGAGGGCATCCCCCCTCAGCGCTTCGAAGAGTGGCACAGGCTCCCAATGACTGGTGTTGCCTGCAAATGTTTGTTTCTCCCATCGCAGTTGGGACTCAGAGTCTCAGGGACAGCCGCACTTGGAGGTGACAACATGGGAGGAGGGAAGATCTGATTGCCACCAGGCTGGCTCAGGTATCACCAGAGATAGTGAACCTCCATGCCCCAAGGGGCCTCGGAGCTGTTCAGGGAGTTATGAATGAGGAGTGTCCTACCACGAGCAAACAAGGGTCCTCTCTGAGTGGCCTCATACTGCTGCTGCTAGGACTACGATACGCTACTGTAGTTGCACAGGCTCCTCACTGACCTTTTCTTAATCGCTCAGCCCGCGGCAACTTTGCTTCATTGCATGTTTGTAATCTATTAGAAATTGTTTTTATTATTAAATAATTGATTTTAGTATAATAGGGTTATTGTGCTCACTTCCACATTCACCTGATCATTGAGGCTTTTCTGGTCCTTCGCGTTTTTACCGATTGTTGCGGAGGGAAGACCTAATTCCAGGCAATACTCCCAGGCACCCACTTCTGCTGACACACTTCCGCTCTGGTTAGTGGTCCAGACTCCTGTCCCACCTATTTAGGGCTGTGCACATCGGTCTCAAACTGCTGCTGCTAGGACTGCGAAATGCTACTACATTTGCACAGGTTCCTCCCTGACCTTTTCGTAATCATTCAGCACGGTGCAACATTGCTTCTTCACATATTTGTAATCATGCCAGGTTTTTGAATCTTTTAGAAATTGTTGTTATTATTAAATAATTGATTTTAGTCTATTAGGGTTATTGTGCTCGCTTCCACATTCACCTGATCATTGAGACTTCCCTGGTCCGCAGCGGTTTTACAGATTGTTGCAGAGGGAAGACCTCCTTCCAGGCATTATTCCCAGGCACCCACTTCAGCTCACTCACTTCTAAGTCTCAGCGGAAGTGGGTGCCTGGGGTTGAGGCCCACACTCTTTAATATTTATGTGGCGGAATTAGCACCACTGATAAGAAGTTTTAACCTGATTTCTACCTCCTATGCCGACGACACCCAGTTGGTGATCTCGACAATGGATAAGGACACCAATCACTCCTTAAAACTCCATGATTGTATGCTCACCCTGAGTCACTGGATGAGCACTCATTGCTTGAAATTAAACTCAAGCAAAACAGAGGTGATCATGTTTGGAAACCTTTTCCCACCTTGGTCCCCAGCTTGGTGGCCAGATAAGCTTGGCCCTCCCCCTACTCCTGTGAATAAAGTCAAGAACCTTGGGGATATCATAGATGAGAAACATAGCTTTAAAGCTCAAGTTTCCAAGGTTGTGTCTTTTTTGTTCTTCACAATCAAAACTATATGAAAAATTCTCCCATTCATTCCAAAAGCTTCCAGAAAGCTGGTCGTCACCTCTTTAGTCTTTTCTAAACTTGATTACTGCAATGGAATATATATGAATGTGTAATCTACTCTCCTCAGAAAGTTACAAAACACTGCCACAAGACATATTCTGGATATACTTAAACATCAGTCTGTTAGATCGGCAATTCAGGACGTTCACTGGCTGCCAGTCAGCAGGTAAAGTTTAAGGCACTCTGCATCGCCCTAAGTCACTGCACAAAAAAGGGCTAAAAATTCTATGGGACCTTTTTAAATGGTACTCCCCTAATAGACTTCTGCGTTCAGCCACTGGCAATCTGATGATGATTGTCGGAATTAAAAAGATGAAATGGGGAGGAGTTTCAGCTACAATACCATCAAGGAATGTAATACCCTTCCTCTATATCTTAAAAAAATTTCCTCCCTTCTTGAGTTCTGAAAACACCTGAAGACCTGGCTTTTATGGAAGCAGTAGTCCATAGCACAGTATGTAGCACTGGAAGCGCCAATACACCTACGGGTATATATGCGCTGTATAAATGCAATTAACATAACATAACATAACATTGCCCCTACCCCAATGACTGCTGCAGAGGTCAGGGTTGTTATTGCTGCATTGGATCCCCTAACCAAGCTTATCTGTTGGAACATAGCAGGTCTGGCCTCAAAGTTAGTCAGTTGTGAGTGGTGTGAATTTGTAGAACAACGCGATGTCTGTTGTTTCCAAAAGACCTGGTCTTTGCAGCTCCTCCACCACACAGGATATGTAAATTTCTCTAAGTAAGCTCCAACAGTTGGGAAGGGCAGGCCATCAGGGCAACTCATAATCTGGTCTAGAACCATCATACCAGGTACGCTTAGAGAGGTTAAGAAGATCTCCCCTGAATTACTGTGTATCAACGTGTCTGTCCCACAGGGTGTAACGTATTTTATATATAATGTGTACTGTAGACACAGCACTGTAGAATAAAAAGGAATCTATTGTACTAGACCAAATAAATGTGCACCTAGCCGTGCCGCCACCCAATGCAAGGAAACTTGTGGGGGAGTGTTTAACTGCCAATATGAACCATTGAATGTCAAACCCAGGCTCTCCTGGCAGATGAAGATGCTCTATGGTCAATCCCAGAACTAGAGATTCCTCCCATTAAGATATGGTTATCCCCTGCAGTCCAAATGCATGCTCTTACCTTAAATCAGGGGCTACGCACCTGCAATGGAAGAAGAAGCACTGACGAGACAAGCAAACACCCATTCAATCACATAAAATGCACCAGTTTAATCCACTATATAATGCTGGATATTAAGTTATGGCCACATCTGATTAATATGACAAAAATGCCCTGCCACAATAGTGACTAAAACGCCTTGGTTCACAAGTTTAGCGCCTGTTCTAATGCCCAACTTGGCAACCAAAGAGAGAAATTTAACAAAAGATTGAGAAACACCAGCAAAAGACAAAGGGTCAAATGGAGCAGTATGGAAAACTCACAGGACTGCATTGGTGAGATTTACAGCCTGGTTGACAATGACACAGGGGGGCTGCTATCGCTGATTCTAACAGTGAATTCTAGACCACAATTGGGGACAGAATCCGTGTTGCATAATCGTATGTTTCAAAGTTTGAAGAAACCCTTTTTCTTAGAGGCTAGTGGCCCCATTAGGGTGGCGGGTGGAAAACCACCCCGGTGGCCATGGATGCCGGAAACAACCGTCCTCCGGGACTGTGGATAAACCGGTGTTCATATTAGGATCACCCGCCAAAAAAGACCGACCGCGGCGGTAGCGGGTGAATAAAAACCACCTGACGCGGGCGGTGACGATCAAAAATCGACTGCAGCGGTCGGAAACTCAGCGGAAAAGTTACAACCCGCCGCAAGCATAGCGGAGACACCCCACGGGAAATTAGGAAATCCCCGATGGTCCCGCGGTACGATCTGCTGTTTCCGACCGCCGCGGTCGCACACTGGAGTGAATGGGAGAGCCAGCGGAAGAGCTGCAGCATAGCCACCGCAGCGGACGATCCCCACAAAACATGGCGGACAATGCAAAAACCCCACAACAAAGGCAAATATTGCACACAAAAAAGTAGCCATGCCCCCCCAATACACCAAACACATCCCAATGAAACAAATAAATGCCAAACAGGAACATACAATTTCCAGGACAACTCTCACAAAACACCTGACAGCAAAACTCCATTGGGACACACCAACATAGCTGAGTATAAAACCAGCCCCTTCACTGACCACAATCCTTTGCAACACTCTAGAAGAGAAGGACATCAACCAGACCTGACAGGAGAGGCAAGAGAACACAGCACGCACACCACCACCACCACCATCACACCAGCACCAACAATTCCTCAACACATAATATACCTCACACACAAACACCACACCCACCACCCACACCTTTGCACCAACCAACACTTTGCACACTACACACCATAGGATCACAGAAAATGCCCAAATTCAATGAGAGTGAGTTGGCAGTCATGGTAAATGAGATAGTCAAAGTGGAACCACAATTGTTTGGTAGCCTGGTCCAACAGACACCATTAGCCATAAGGACACAAATGTGGCAAAGGATAGTCTAAAGGGTCAATGCAGTAGGGAATACCCCACGATCCAAGAAGGCGATCATGAAGCCGTGGCATGATCTCAAGAGGGTTGTCAAAGAGAGGAGAAGCAAGAACGAGGAGCTGGCTTACAGGACTGGCGGTGGCCCTCCCATTGCACCAAAACCATTCACACTACGGGAGGAGAAGGTGCTTGCAATACTGCATCCTGAGAGTTTCCCAGGAGTACACTGATATGTACTTTCTTGCAGAGCCCAACCACCATTGCATTGTTCACCTTCACCTAACAGGTAGGTAGCCATCTTGCCTGCGAGAGCTGTGTGGGGGAGGGAGGCCTGTATCACTACTCCCACCATGCCCCCTGTCCCACCCCTAAGCGGGATCTAGAACACCACAACAACCCAGAAGCAGTTTGCAGCCATAGCATTGTTCATCCTCACCTAACAAGTAGGTAGCATGTACGTGCAGCCACACATCTGTCACCAATGAAATGCTGTCATATGCCAACACCAGCCCTCTCCATGCACACATATGCACACCGACCCTGCTTGACATGCTCAGTGTGCACACAGGTAAGCAAAGGGAACGGTCACAGATAACAAAGAGTCATACACCAATGGACATGCACAGGGAATACCGTGCACAACCATGCACAGCACACACTGATGAGTGCATTGCCATAAGGCCCAATCAGCAAGGAGCATGTACAATTAGAAAAAATATGCGTGGGCTCATAAATACAAATATGTACATTACAGGTCAAAGTCATGCAGTACAATACAATGGCCACTCCATGCAGAGATGTGACGTCAGCCAGGGCATACAAATCAACATTGAGAGAACCATTTAACACATTGTGTTGGTCCATACATGGCAACTGGTCACTGTGAACATGATCACAGCACGATGTGCATGCAATGCATAGACATCTGACAACATGTACGAGTAATATTTGTACCTCTGCATCATGTCATGAGGCACAGTATTGCACATAGAAAAAGATGTGAAGATCAGTCAAATGTGTACTGTACATACACTGGATGACACACAGCTAACAGAATTCTTGCTGAGTGCACAACACTGGCCATTCCCCATCTAATCCACAGGTGATCAAGAACTCACTGCTGAGGACAACATCAATGACCAGCAGAGCCAGTTTCCACCCCCGGTACATGGACTCTCGGATGTAGACTCGCAGGATTTTCCAGACGATGAGCTCGAGGCCGGCCCATCTGGTATGCCAGAGAGCACCAGGTCCCAGGACCCCATTCTCCCCACCACCACATCTGCTGCAACAAAAGCACAGCAGGGCCCTGCTATTACAGCCTGTGCGTCCACTGCCACCACCACCACCAGTGTCACCTGCAGCACCCTCCCTGTGCCAGGGGATGACCAGCTCACACCAACAACTGTGGACAGCAGGGAAAGTGTGCGGGGACTCACAGTGGCAAGGCAACAGGTCCTTGGCAGCAGCATACGTGGGAGGGCCAGGGTCACCCCCAGACATCAGGAGGTTGGGACCCCATCCCTGGACCACTTTACCAGTGTCATTGGGGCCTACAAACAGGTCCAGGAACAAAGTGGCCAGTCTGATGAACTATTACGCGAGCTCATCCTGCTGATGAGGTCCATCGACACATGCCTTGGACAAATGGTGGACCGCATGGGCCAGCAAGTGGCGTTACTGAGGGACAGGCCTGTGTCCCAAGCAACACCTTCGCCCCCTCTGTTGTGCTGCAGGATGACAGTGCACCATCCCCCCCCTGCGGCCACAGAGAGGGGTGAGTCCTCAGACGCCGCTGGCCATGCAGCAGGGTCCCCCCTGCCAAGCGAGCTAGGGGGCATCCAAAGAAGAGCCTGGGAGTCTCTGGAGGCAAAGCACCAGCCAAATGCCAGGCACGGAGCCAGCCCTGATGGCAACCCTCTTCTCCACTGCATTTACTGTTTGGACTGTCCTTCCCCACACTGCCTTGTCAATGGCACCTGTCTGTTGGACTGGGTCACCACATCGATGTGGTGTCTGCTCTTTCATCTCATTTACCATGACTGTCAACTCACTGCTCCATCACCACCTTCAGGTAAATCTGCCTGCACCACTCACATGTCAACTCTGCAAATAAAATACCTTACACACTTTAATTGTGTCAGCTTTGTCCTTAGTGCATTATTTACTGTCTTCCAAATGTCCATAATGTATCCGTAAGATGTACAGTATGTCTGCATGGATAATTTTGAGGCATCTAGGGAAACAAAACAGAACAACATTCACTGGTGTGAGTGTGGCATCACAGACATTACACTACACCAACCATGCACATAAGCCAACATGCAGACAATACAATGGGCAACAAGTGTTAACAAACGCGTCACATATACATTCACAGATGACATGTCACTGTCACATTTCCACACATAGGTGACTTGACATCTGGCAGTCTGTACCATTCGCACATAGACCAACACGCCACCCCAGTTCAGACATAGCCATATGCAAATCAGTCATGATTCTGTGCCTCATGGGAACATTGCAGACTGAACTGCCAGGCCATGTCTTTCCTGGACAGGAAACAAGCATCCTAGGACTAAGTATGGGCTTAAAATCCATTCCGTTCGCGGAATTTGCGGATCTATGGCAAATTCGCGGTCCCTAAATTTGCTCAAAAACCCGCAATTCGCAAGCAGGTGGATTTTTTGCTTGGTCACGCTTGAAAAATACAATATTGCGCGCGCTGCATTGACTTACCATGATTCCTAGTCCGCCGAGCTGTTTTTCTCCCGGTTTGTGTGTGCTGTGCCATTTTGGATCTTGCTGAGTGATCGCGCGAGAGTTTTTCGACTGCGTGTACGTCATTGCGGCCCACTATCTTGCACAGTGAGAGTTTGACAACACGAGTACGTCATAAGGGCCCGCGATCACATATCGCGTGAGTAAACAATTGCAAAGACGTAGATGCGGCGCGCAGCTGACTTCCGCTGGGAGATTTGAACAGCTCGCTTTCCCGAACTTGCAAACATTGCAATTCTGCACAAGAAATCCACCGCAGGCCGCATAAACCGTCTGAAACTGATGATTTTGATCAGAATAACTCCTCAGATTGATATTTAGTTGCACTTTTTGGTTCAAGGAGTACATTTTTAAGGGGGGGGGGAAAGAAGGAAGGAAGTGCCCCAGAGTCTCCAACTTCCTGTTCCTGTCCAGCAGGCTCCTCCCCATGCTTTGTCCATGTCCTGGTCACTTTTCATATTAATCTGGAGCTGGAAGGATTACTCTTTGTGGCTGCTGCTGGATATTTGTATTTGAGGACTTTTTGGACTTTGGATCACTTTTGGATTTGAGATTTTACAAGTAAGTTGGTGTTGTTTGTTTGGGGCATTGCAGTTGCTGCAACTACAATTTTAAAACTTTTTCACAACTTTAAAAAAAATATATTGTGGGTAGCCACAGTATCCAGAAGGCCCAGGGTTAGTCGTGGGTGCATGATACAACTGTGTCTGTGAGTTTTGTTGAACTTAAATCTCATTTATGTCATTGAATTTTAGCTCCCTATATGTGGATTTTTTTTAATTTTGGGGTGCCTGTAAAGCCACACTAGCTAGTAGGCCCAGGGGTAGTGAGTGGTGCATGGACCAAGTCTTTCTGTGGGGTGTCTTGAATTTAAAAATCATTGAGGGCATGGATGGCATTGGATTGTGGTGATTTATGTGTGTTTTTCGAGTTTTTGGGGTGGTGTTGGGGCCTGGCCATGTGGGCGGGGGCCATTTTGAGGCCTGGTCCAGGCAGGGCCCATGTGGATGGGGGTCAAGGGGCCTTTTTGAAGCCAGGCAGTGTGCTCAGGCCTGCACCCAGTTTGCCTTACTTTCATCCATTAGGCCCAGGGGTACTCAATAGTGCATGGACCAAGTCTTTCTGTGGGGTGTCTTGAATTTAAACATCATTGAGGGCATGGATGGCATTGGATTGTGATGATTTGTGTGTTTTTTTTAACTTTTTGGGGTGTTCTTGGAGCCTGGCCAGGTGGATGGGGGCCATTTTGAGGCCTGGTCCAGGCAGGGTCTGGCCATGTGGCTGGGGGTCAAGGGGCCATTTTGAAGCCAGGCAGTATGCTCAGGCCTGCACCCAGTATTCCTTGCTTTAATCCATTAGGCCCAGGGGTACTCAGTGGTGCATGGACCAAGTCTTTCTGTGGGGAGTCTTGAATTTAAACATCATTGAGGGCATGAATGGCCATGGATTGTGATGATTGTTGCGTGTTTTTTTACCATTTGGGGTGGGAAACATAGCGGTTAATGTACACGATAACCGTTCACATATTACTAACATAACGCGTTACATCGAATGAGAGCCAAAAGCACGAAGCATAGATGAACATTGATATAGACATCTTTTGTAATGTGCCATAGATATAGTACACAGAAAGCATGGAGCGTAGATTGATTATGGATGTAACCACACCTTAATAATGATTGCTATTAACGATCATAATGCAATTTAACAAACAGAAAACATAGGTATATGTGAAAAGTCAATATATTGATAATCTTGAACATAGCTAAGAACGAATATAGTCAGAACTTATTATACAGCATAGAATGAGTATGTAGAAAATGTTTATAAGTGAATCATGGACACTGCTTGACATTAAGTGGCATATACCGTATGTTTATATTTTAGAACATTTCCCTGACGAAGGCGAAAATGTCGCCGAAATGCAGTGGAAAGAAGAATGGTTGTGATGCATAACAAAAAAGGTTTTTCAGGATGAGATAACAGAAAAGTTAATGTGATTTGTACATTCAACTAAGAAGATATTGAAAGAATAAATGAAATTTCGAAGAAAACATTGAACATAATTTGATTTATTGAAACATAGCTGGATATCACAGCACATACCCAGTGCCCTGGGAGACAGTCCTACATCTGATAGAACTGCAACCTACCAGATTCAATGATTACACTCCAGGCGGGGAGTGATTCCTAGGCAGCACAGAAACACCATAAAAACTCCGGAAAATTGAGGCAGTACACGCCCCAAACCCTAAGCCACAGTGTCTTGAATTTAAACATCATTGAGGGCATGGATGGCATTGGATCGTGGTGATTTTTGTGTGTTTTTTTTACTTTTTGGGGTGGTGTTGGGGCCTGGCCATGTGGGTGGGGGCCATTTTTAGGCCTGGTCATGGCAGGGCATGGCCATGTGGATGGGGGTCAAGTTTTTTTTTGAAGCCAGGCAGTGTGCTCAGGCCTGCACCCAGTTTGCCTTGCTTTCATCCATTAGGCCCAGGGGTACTCAGTGGTGCATGGACCAACTCTTTCTGTGTGGACTCTCTTCTATTAATTCAAACATCCATTTTGGATTGGAATTGGAATTGCAATTTTTATTTTCTGTCTTTCCATTTTTGGGTGTGTTGTTGTAATAATAATAACAGTTGCCTAGTTGCAAATGTTAATTGAAGCACGACATATGCAACATTTATTTAACTGATGTTCCTCTGGCTGCCTTTGCTTTCAGGTGCACAAGAGAATCACATCAGTCATCGTTCATCATCAGTGGCAGGAAGCAGTCCTGCAGCTGTGTGTGCAGCACAATGTCACGTGACGTCAGATGTGGCCACAGACAACTCTGCAACTCATGCAACTGCGGCCTGCTATTCTGACATCCGAAGAAGATGGGCCCAAAGAAAGGTAGCCGTAGCGCCTCTACGAAAAAAGTTGCCAGTGCCACTGCCAGTAGGAAGGAGCAGAAGAAGCAAGTGGCACCACCTTCCAAGGAAGCTGGTGTGCTAACAGACACCTTTTTTGGGAAAAAAAACTATGCTTGCAGCAGCAGCAGTGTCCGCCAGGGACCAAGCTGTGAGCAGCACCTCGGTTTCATTGGGCTCAGTGCCACCACACCGAGTTAGGTCCAAGCCCATGAGTGCTGCAGCGGCTGCCACTTTAATTGCTCAATCAACATCGACCAGTGATGTTGGCTCATCGCAAGAAAGTAGCATCCAATCAATGCAGAGTGTAACTCATCTGACGAGTGTTCACCACCCACAGCCGCAACGACAACCACAGGTGCAACTAGTACAAGTACAAGTGCAAGTGCACGCGCAAGGAGAGGCGAAAGGAGAGGCACAAGTAGAAGCGTAAGTAAAGGTGCAATTAGAGGTGCAAGTAGAGGTGCAAGGAGAGGCGCAAGGAGAGGCGCAGGGAGAGGCGCATGGAAAGGCGCATGGAGAGGCACAACTAGAGGCGCATGGAGCGGCACAACTGCCCACAATGCTTGTTCCTCCAGAAGTAGGGGCACCTCAGGAAATCGAGATTCAAGCAGAGGTATCACCCGAGAAAGCCACTCCTCCTGATGATGATCCATTGTATTCCAGATCCCCAGCAAGAAAAAGGTGAAGGAGGGGTACTACAAGTTTTTCTTCAAGCCCCCTTCGTTCTGATGATCTTGATTTTGATTGGAACCCAGCAATACAGTCAGAGAGGGAGGTTCGCCATGAGCCGACAAAGGTAGCTAAGCCTAAAAGGAAGGTTCCCGCAAGGCTTTCAGTTATGGGTGATGATGACGACGAACAAGAAGTGGTGTATTATTCTGCTGCTGATGAACAGTCTGGTGATGACCCAGTCATCACAGTCGTCACTCCAGCCCCAGCAGGCATGCAGCAGACAGACATTTTGACCCTATTCCGAATTGATGCTCAGCGGGATGTGGGCGGCGTGGCACTGGTACCACCACCAACACAGTTAACTACTACACCAACACAACCTACAACTTCCATATTTTCTCGTCAGAAGGGCCGGCAGGGACCTCCATCCAGCTCGACCTCCATTACCTCAAGAAGTGGTGCTGTAAGTGCACAACAGAGTCAAATTCAGCCACGCCCATCCTCCATTTCATCTGGCATTGCAACTGAAAGTAGCACCTCCACCACCTGCAGACATCTCCAGTCCCCAGTTTGGGACTTCTTTAGTGTTAGCAAAAAGGCGGAAAACATGGTTGTTTTTTCGATTTGTAAAATAGTAGTTAGTCGGAGTAGGCTTGATACCAACTCTGGTACCGGAGCGCCAGAGAGGTCATCTCCAAAAACACCACACTATCCAGTGGGAGGCGCACCTAAGGAAGATCCGGGAAGCCAAAAGAAAAAGAAATCCAAATGTATCCATTCATATTGCATCTGATGATGACGAGGGGCTGATCGTGCAGGGGGGAAGTGAAGAAGTGACAGACATGTACTCTGGTACACCTAGTAGCCCTGGCTGCAGCACTGCAGTGGTAGCACCCACACCCTCTACCCGAGCAACATGTATGAGCCACACTCAGAGTCTGGGAGAGACATCAATGCGTAACAGTACATCAATGAGCCTAACTGGTTTGAAGAAGTCTGCCTCATCATCACGTAAAACGGTCCAGACCACCATTAGAAGCATGTTTTGGTCGGAGGCGCCATTTGAACGCGACCACACAATGGCACATCTGTATAACGCAAAGCTGGCTAAAATGCTAGCGCTGGACCTTCTCCCTTTTTCTTTGGTGGAAGTGGTGGGTTTTCTAGAATTTGTGGCAACAGTCTGCCCTAAATGGAAGGTTCCTAGCCAGTACTATTTTGCCAGAGTTGCGGTTCCAGCACTACATCAAGATGTGCTGGAGGTGATTGGTGTAGCTTTGCAGAAGAGTGCAGTTCACACTATCCACCTGACAACAGACATGTGGACCAGGTGCCAAACCCTTGATTACATGTGCATCACTGCACACTGGGTCTCTTTTGCAGGGGTTTCAGACAAGTTACAAGTAGGTGTTGACCCAGACACAGTTTTTCAAGCTACTCGGAAACATGCAACAGTAGCCATGTTTGCCATGGAGAATTCTCATACTGCACAAAACATTTTGGAGGAGTTTAACAGTAAGGTCTTTCAATGGCTGCATCCAAGAAAGCGCATGATTGGTTATGTTTCCACGGATAATGGCAGTGATATAGTTAAGGGCATGCATGAGGGTGACTATTTCAGAGTGCCGTGTTTGGCGCACAGTATTAACATTGTTTTGCAAGATTTCTTGAGAAAACAAAAGACAGTCAGCAAGTTACTGACCACCTGCCGAAGAATCTGCACACATTTCAGCCATTCTTTTAAGGCCCAGAAGCAGCTGAGGAACATGCAACGTGAATGTAGACTGCCAGTCAGAGGACTCATCCAGGAGGTGGTAACACCTTGCAACTCAACCTTCTATATACTTGAGCGTCTGTCTGAGCAGTGGGTGGTAATCAACCAGTGTGTCTTTGAACTGAGTTCTACTATGAAAGACATGTGGCTAGAGTTGGAGGTATGGAAGCTAGTTAAAAGCCTGACAGACATGCTTCGTCCTTTTGAGGTCTTCACGCGTGAAGTTAGCAGGGAGGACTGTACTTTGGGCAAAGCTATCCCATTGTTGCGCATGCTAGAGCACCAACTAAAGGCAGTGTCTTCAACGTTCTGAGATGATGCTGAAAAGCGAGACGCATATCATTTGGCGGAGAGGTTATTAAGCGCCTACTTGACAATGAAAGGCTTAAAAAAATACATACAGAACAACATTACATTTGTGCCACTATTCTGGATCCACAGTACAAAAAGGCCGTGGCCAGCAAAGCATTCATTCCTTTTAATGAAGCAGATGTTTCAAAGTACAAACATTGGTTAGCTCTGTCAGCCACTCGGTTCAAAAAAGAGCGGCAGAAAATTGAAGGAACCGGCAGAAGTACTACTGAATCAGCAGGCCATCCGGCATCAAGGTTCACTTCTGAATCTAGAGCCGAAGGGAGTCACTTTCCCTCACAGCCGTTAACAAAACCAGCCACCGTATCATCATCCTCTCCTGCACCAGGCTCAGCCTCAATATTGTCGGAAGCGGATTGGCTTACTCATCAAGGGTTTGCTTGTTCCAGTGATGCAAAGGCCACAGATGGTACGAAAAGTGGAGCAACCCTGGAGAACCTTGAGTTGATGGTGCAGGCCTATCTGGATGACCCAACAGAGGTCTTTGTTAATCAGAACCCATTGCTGTATTGGTATGTGGAAAGGCCTCTATGGAGACTGATCACTAGCCTGTCTCTAAATTGTTTGTTTTACCAGCTCACAAGCGTGTCTTCTGAATGTGTTTTCAGTGCTGCTGGTGCCATTGTAACTGCAAAAAGGACCCGCCTCTCGCCCAAAAATGTGGAGAGGTTAACAACGATCAAGATGAATCAGCACTTCATACCACCAGATTACAAAATATGTGAATGCACAAAGGAAAAATAGGACACCGACTTAGGTGATGGAAGTTCTTCTCTGTTAGCCGACCTACTCCTGTCTCGAATCACAGAGTTTGAGGACGAGCTCTACTTCCCTGACACAGAGGCCTGAAAATGACTTCCTTTTTTTTCGTCCTTATTCATTTTTATTCCTGTGTTTCTTTCTTTGTTTTGCAACTTTTACCACAAAAAACTCACCTAATCACAAAAAGTCCATCAGCTGCACTGTCTTCACCTTATTTCCTTATTGATTTGAAGGTGCCGCAGTCTGCATTCCTGAGGTTCACAAGTTCCCAACTCAATCATGCTCCTCTATCCTCCTCCTCCAGACTCCCCCTATCCATTTCCCTCAAGGCAGATGGCTGGATTACCCAGAATCAAGAAACTTTGTCTTCGTAGACGAGTCCCCTCAAGTGGGACTGGAATTACTGACTACATGCTGATGGCTGACAGTTACTTCTGGAATTGACAGGAGAGGCTGCCCTGTGGGCCTTCACTTTCAGAAGAAGATGTAGACAAAAGTGGAACAGGTAATGAATAATGAGAAAATGGCATGCAGTGGACAGCAATGGCTGTCTGGCTCTGATGAAAGCAACTGCTGTTTGTTTACTGTGCATGAAATGAATCATATGTCTTCTGTTATTATTTAATCTTTTACACACTAAGGGCTCAATTCAGATCCGGAAAAAAGCGCTTCGAATTTCTGTACGAAGCGTTTTTTCCCCGTACAAATCGTACCCGTACACGTCTCTGTACGAATCTGCAAGTACGATCCCAATCCAAAGCATCACTCCGTACGACTCGTAAAAAACTCCATACAAATCCAAAGTCCATACGAATGGCATTCGGCTGCGTCATCCGTACCAGGAATTACGATCCGTGTTGAAGACACTCCGTACGGCTCTTTTGATACGAGAGTCAAAAACTGCCGTAAATACAGAGTCCGGCCCGACCCGCACCCCGGTACGCGACAAACAACACATGAACCCCATTGTCCGTGTTATACCAGTCCTGTATGCCCACCACCTCGTACATAGAAACCGACGACGGTGCAGACGGTGAGTACAACGAAGTCAAACATACCTGTATGTGGTGGCACACACGCACATCCCCATCAAACGCCTGAAATGTCGGGGTACGTAGTGACACACGCAACCGCATATCACCCGTGTAATAGTCAGACGTCCCGCACCTACGTCATCGATCTCGGGGTGCGGTACGCTACCGCATATCACCAGTGTAACAGTCAGATGTGCCACACCTATGTCATCCATTTCGGGGTGCGTTACGCTACCGCATATCACCAGTGTAATAGTCAGACGTGCCGCACCTATGTCATCGATCTCGGGGTATGGTACACTACCGCATATCACCAGTGTAACAGTCAGACGTGCCGCACCTTCGTCATCGATTTTGGGGTGCGGTACGCTACCGCATATCACCAGTGTAATAGTCAGACGTGCCGCACCTACGTCACCGATATTGGGGTACGGTACGCTACCGCATATCACCAGTGTAATAGTCAGATGTGCCGCACCTACGTCATCGATCTCAGGGTGCGGTACGCTACCGCATATCACCAGTGTAACAGTCAGACGTGCTGCCTCCTACGTCATCGATTTCGGGGTGCGGTACGCTACCGAATATCACCAGTGTAATAGTCAGACGTGCCGCACCTACGTCATCGATCTCGGAGTACGGTACGCTACCGCATATCACCAGTATAACAGTCAGACGTGCCGCACCTACCTCATCGATTTCGGGGTGCGGTACGCTACCACATATCACCAGTGTAATAGTCAGACGTGCCGCACCTACGTCATCGATCTCGGGGTACGGTACGCTACCGCATATCACCAGTGTAACAGTCAGACGTGCCGCACCTTCGTCATCGATTTCGGGGTGCGGTACGCTACCGCATATCACCAGTGTAATAGTCAGACGTGCCGCACCTACGACATCGATTTCAGGGTGCGGTACGATACTGCATATCACCAGTGTAATAGTCAGACGTGCCGCACCTACGTCATCGATCTCGGGGTGCGGTACGCTACCGCATATCACCAGTGTAACAGTCAGAAGTGCTGTCTCCTACGTCATCGATTTCAGGGTGCGGTACGCTACCGCATATCACCAGTCTAATAGTCAAACATGCCGCACCTATGACATCGATTTCAGGGTGCGGTACGCTACCGCATATCACCAGTGTAATAGTCAGACGTGTCGCACCTACGTCATCGATCTCGGGGTACGGTACGCTACCGCAAATCACCAGTGTAACAGTCAGACGTGCCGCACCTACGTCATCGATTTCGGGGTGCGGTACGCTACCACATATCACCAGTGTAATAGTCAGACGTGCCGAACCTACGTCATCGATCTCGGAGTACGGTTCGCTACTGCATATCACCAGTGTAACAGTCAGATGTGCCACACCTACGTCATCGATTTCGGGGTGCGGTACGCTACCACATATCACCAGTGTAATAGTCAGACGTGCCGCACCTACGTCACCGATCTTGGGGTACGGTACGCTACCGCATATCACCAGTGTAATAGTCAGATGTGCCGCACCTACGTCATCGATCTCAGGGTGCGGTACGCTACCGCATATCACCAGTGTAACAGTCAGACGTGCTGCCTCCTACGTCATCGATTTCGGGGTGCGGTACGCTACCGAATATCACCAGTGTAATAGTCAGACGTGCCGCACCTACGTCATCGATCTCGGAGTACGGTACGCTTCCGCATATCACCAGTATAACAGTCAGACGTGCCGCACCTACCTCATCGATTTCGGGGTGCGGTACGCTACCACATATCACCAGTGTAATAGTCAGACGTGCCGCACCTACGTCATCGATCTCGGGGTACGGTACGCTACCGCATATCACCAGTGTAACAGTCAGACGTGCCGCACCTTCGTCATCGATTTCGGGGTGCGGTACGCTACCGCATATCACCAGTGTAATAGTCAGACGTGCCGCACCTACGACATCGATTTCAGGGTGCGGTACGATACTGCATATCACCAGTGTAATAGTCAGACGTGCCGCACCTACGTCATCGATCTCGGAGTACGGTACGCTTCCGCATATCACCAGTATAACAGTCAGACGTGCCGCACCTGCCTCATCGATTTCGGGGTGCGGTACGCTACCACATATCACCAGTGTAATAGTCAGACGTGCCGCACCTACGTCATCGATCTCGGGGTACGGTACGCTACCGCATATCACCAGTGTAACAGTCAGATGTGCCACACCTACGTCATCGATTTCGGGGTGCGGTACGCTACCACATATCACCAGTGTAATAGTCAGACGTGCCGCACCTACGTCACCGATCTTGGGGTACGGTACGCTACCGCATATCACCAGTGTAATAGTCAGATGTGCCGCACCTACATCATCGATCTCAGGGTGCGGTACGCTACCGCATATCACCAGTGTAACAGTCAGACGTGCTGCCTCCTACGTCATTGATTTCGGGGTGCGGTACGCTACCGAATATCACCAGTGTAATAGTCAGACGTGCCGCACCTAAGTCATCGATCTCGGAGTACGGTACGCTTCCGCATATCACCAGTATAACAGTCAGACGTGCCGCACCTACCTCATCGATTTCGGGGTGCGGTACGCTACCACATATCACCAGTGTAATAGTCAGACGTGCCGCACCCACGTCATCGATCTCGGGGTACGGTACGCTACCGCATATCACCAGTGTAACAGTCAGACGTGCCGCACCTTCGTCATTGATTTCGGGGTGCGGTACGCTACCGCATATCACCAGTGTAATAGTCAGACGTGCCGCACCTACGACATCGATTTCAGGGTGCGGTACGATACTGCATATCACCAGTGTAATAGTCAGACGTGCCGCACCTACGTCATCGATCTCGGAGTACGGTACGCTTCCGCATATCACCAGTATAACAGTCAGACGTGCCGCACCTACCTCATCGATTTCGGGGTGCGGTACGCTACCACATATCACCAGTGTAATAGTCAGACGTGCCGCACCTACGTCATCGATCTCGGGGTACGGTACGCTACCGCATATCACCAGTGTAACAGTCAGACGTGCCGCACCTTCGTCATCGATTTCGGGGTGCGGTACGCTACCGCATATCACCAGTGTAATAGTCAGACGTGCCGCACCTACGACATCGATTTCAGGGTGCGGTACGATACTGCATATCACCAGTGTAATAGTCAGACGTGCTGCACCTACGTCATCGATCTCGGGTGCGGTACGCTACCGCATATCACCAGTGTAACAGTCAGAAGTGCTGCCTCCTACGTCATCGATTTCAGGGTGCGGTACGCTACCGCATATCACCAGTCCAATAGTCAAACATGCCGCACCTATGACATCGATTTCAGGGTGCGGTACGCTACCGCATATCACCAGTGTAATAGTAAGACGTGTCGCACCTACGTCATCGATCTCGGGGTACGGTACGCTACCGCAAATCACCAGTGTAACAGTCAGATGTGCCGCACCTACGTCATCGATTTCGGGGTGCGGTACGCTACCACATATCACCAGTGTAATAGTCAGACGTGCCGAACCTACGTCATTGATCTCGGAGTACGGTTCGCTACCGCATATCACCAGTGTAACAGTCAGATGTGCCGCACCTACGTCATCGATTTCGGGGTGCGGTACGCTACCACATATCACCAGTGTAATAGTCAGACGTGCCGCACCTACGTCATCGATCTCGGGGTACGGTACGCTACCGCATATCACCAGTGTAACAGTCAGACGTGCCGCACCTACGTCATCGATCTCCGCGTAAGGTACGCTAGTGCAAATCACCAGTGTAACAGTCAGACGTGCCGAACCTACGTCATCGATTTCGGGGTGCGGTACGCTACCACATATCACCAGTGTAATAGTCAGACGTGCCGAACCTACGTCATCGATCTCGGGGTACGGTACGCTACTGCATATCACCAGTGTAATAGTCAGACGTGCCGCACCTACGACATCGATTTCAGGGTGCGGTACGCTACCGCATATCACCAGTGTAATAGTCAGAGGTGTGGGACATAAGTCTGCAGTGTCAGTGCAAGTGTAAGTGATGTGTAGAAAACATACCCAGCAGTGCCCAGCATCAGAGTGTGTGGGTGGCTAAGACCCCCAGCAATGCCCAGCAGTGCCCAGCATAACAGTGTGTGTGGTTAAGACCCCCAGCAGTGCCCAGCAGCATAGGGTGTGTGTGGCCAAGACCCCCACCAGTGCCCAGCATCAGTGTGTGTGTGGCTAAGACCCCCAGCAGTGCCCAGCATAACAGTGTGTGTGGCTAAGACCCCCACCAGTGCCCAGCAGTGCCCAGCAGCATAGGGTGTGTGTGGCCAAGACCTCCATCAGTGCCCAGCAGTGCCCAGCAGCATAGGGTGAATGTGGCCAAGACCCCCACCAGTACCCAGCATCAGAGTGTGTGTGTGTGGCTAAGACCTGAGCAGTGCCCAGCAGTGCCCAGCATAACAGTGTGTGTGTGGCTAAGACCCCCAGCAGTGCCCAGCATCAGAGTGTGTGTGTGGCTATGACCCCCACCAGTGCCCAGCAGTGCCCAGAAGCATAGGGTGTGTGGCCAAGACCCCCACCAGTGCCCAGCATCAGAGTGTGTATGTGGCTAAGACCCCCAGCAGTGCCCAGCAGTGCCCAGCATCAGTGTGTGTGTGTGGCTAAGACCCCCAGTAGTGCCCAGCATCAGAGTGTGTGGGTGGCTAGGACCCCCACCAGTGCCCAGCAGCATAGGGTGTGTGTGGCCAAGACCCCCACCAGTGCCCAGCATCAGAGTGTGTGTGGGGCTAAGACCCCCAGCAGTGCCCAGCAGTGCCCAGCATAACAGTGTGTGTGGCTAAGACCCCACCAGTGCCCAGCATCAGAGTGTGTGTGTGGCTAAGACCCCCACCAGTGCCCAGTAGTAGTAGTGCTTGATTCCATTCTGGGAAGGACATGGCTTTTGTAGTTCGGACTGGACTGTTCCCATGGGGCAACAGGGTCAGAGCTGATTTGCATATCGCCATTGTCTAACCCAGGGTGGTGTGGAGTGCAAAAAAACGATGGATTCGGGCCCAGATCTTTTGACTGGGGGAATGTGTGACATTGATCCACATTCGGTCCATCACTTGTTGTTTTTGCAATTGCCGCCCTAAGTGCGCTGGGGATGCCCAGACGTGGGTCCCAGGCACTCCACACCACTTGGAGTCAAGCTAGCCGGGCTGATGAGAGGTGTTACCTCGAAACCGGTCCGGTCCTCGGATGCTTGATTCCGTTCTGGGAAGGACATGGCTTTTGTAGTTCGGACTGGACTGTTCCCATGGGGCAACAGGGTCAGAGCTGATTTGCATATCGCCATTGTCTAACCCAGGGTGGTGTGGAGTGCAAAAAAACGATGGATTCGGGCCCAGATCTTTTGACTGGGGGAATGTGTGACATTGATCCACATTCGGTCCATCACTTGTTGTTTTTGCAATTGCCGCCCTAAGTGCGCTGGGGATGCCCAGACGTGGGTCCCAGGCACTCCACACCACTTGGAGTCAAGCTAGCCGGGCTGATGAGAGGTGTTACCTCGAAACCGGTCCGGTCCTCGGATGCTTGATTCCGTTCTGGGAAGGACATGGCTTTTGTAGTTCGGACTGGACTGTTCCCATGGGGCAACAGGGTCAGAGCTGATTTGCATATCGCCATTGTCTAACCCAGGGTGGTGTGGAGTGCAAAAAAACGATGGATTCGGGCCCAGATCTTTTGACTGGGGGAATGTGTGACATTGATCCACATTCGGTCCATCACTTGTTGTTTTTGCAATTGCCGCCCTAAGTGCGCTGGGGATGCCCAGACGTGGGTCCCAGGCACTCCACACCACTTGGAGTCAAGCTAGCCGGGCTGATGAGAGGTGTTACCTCGAAACCGGTCCGGTCCTCGGATGCTTGATTCCGTTCTGGGAAGGACATGGCTTTTGTAGTTCGGACTGGACTGTTCCCATGGGGCAACAGGGTCAGAGCTGATTTGCATATCGCCATTGTCTAACCCAGGGTGGTGTGGAGTGCAAAAAAATGATGGATTCGGGCCCAGATCTTTTGACTGGGGGAATGTGTGACATTGATCCACATTCGGTCCATCACTTGTTGTTTTTGCAATTGCCGCCCTAAGTGCGCTGGGGATGCCCAGACGTGGGTCCCGGGCACTCCACACCACTTGGAGTCAAGCTAGCCGGGCTGATGAGAGGTGTTACCTCGAAACCGGTCCGGTCCTCGGATGCTTGATTCCGTTCTGGGAAGGACATGGCTTTTGTAGTTCGGACTGGACTGTTCCCATGGGGCAACAGGGTCAGAGCTGATTTGCATATCGCCATTGTCTAACCCAGGGTGGTGTGGAGTGCAAAAAAACGATGGATTCGGGCCCAGATCTTTTGACTGGGGGAATGTGTGACATTGATCCACATTCGGTCCATCACTTGTTGTTTTTGCAATTGCCGCCCTAAGTGCGCTGGGGATGGCCAGACGTGGGTCCCAGGCACTCCACACCACTTGGAGTCAAGCTAGCCGGGCTGATGAGAGGTGTTACCTCGAAACCGGTCCGGTCCTCGGATGCTTGATTCCGTTCTGGGAAGGACATGGCTTTTGTAGTTCGGACTGGACTGTTCCCATGGGGTAACAGGGTCAGAGCTGATTTGCATATCGCCATTGTCTAACCCAGGGTGGTGTGGAGTGCAAAAAAACGATGGATTCGGGCCCAGATCTTTTGACTGGGGGAATGTGTGACATTGATCCACATTCGGTCCATCACTTGTTGTTTTTGCAATTGCCGCCCTAAGTGCGCTGGGGATGCCCAGACGTGGGTCCCAGGCACTCCACACCACTTGGAGTCAAGCTAGCCGGGCTGATGAGAGGTGTTACCTCGAAACCGGTCCGGTCCTCGGATGCTTGATTCCGTTCTGGGAAGGACATGGCTTTTGTAGTTCGGACTGGACTGTTCCCATGGGGCAACAGGGTCAGAGCTGATTTGCATATCGCCATTGTCTAACCCAGGGTGGTGTGGAGTGCAAAAAAACGATGGATTCGGGCCCAGATCTTTTGACTGGGGGAATGTGTGACATTGATCCACATTCGGTCCATCACTTGTTGTTTTTGCAATTGCCGCCCTAAGTGCGCTGGGGATGCCCAGACGTGGGTCCCAGGCACTCCACACCACTTGGAGTCAAGCTAGCCGGGCTGATGAGAGGTGTTACCTCGAAACCGGTCCGGTCCTCGGATGCTTGATTCCGTTCTGGGAAGGACATGGCTTTTATAGTTCGGACTGGACTGTTCCCATGGGGCAACAGGGTCAGAGCTGATTTGCATATCGCCATTGTCTAACCCAGGGTGGTGTGGAGTGCAAAAAAACGATGGATTCGGGCCCAGATCTTTTGACTGGGGGAATGTGTGACATTGATCCACATTCGGTCCATCACTTGTTGTTTTTGCAATTGCCGCCCTAAGTGCGCTGGGGATGCCCAGATGTGGGTCCCAGGCACTCCACACCACTTGGAGTCAAGCTAGCCGGGCTGATGAGAGGTGATACCTCGAAACCGGTCCGGTCCTCGGATGCTTGATTCCGTTCTGGGAAGGACATGGCTTTTGTAGTTCGGACTGGACTGTTCCCATGGGGCAACAGGGTCAGAGCTGATTTGCATATCGCCATTGTCTAACCCAGGGTAGTGTGGAGTGCAAAAAAACGATGGATTCGGCCCAGATCTTTTGACTGGGGGAATGTGTGACATTGATCCACATTCGGTCCATCACTTGTTGTTTTTGTGAAATAGATGCACAGCATGACCCTGTGTGACCACGTCATGTGTGAGCCATGTGCGACATTGTGCATGCTGTTTGCACATGAAAGAAACTGTCAGTATTATATTCCTCCCCTCACAATATCCCCAAGCGTCCGACTGGATCCGCAAATTTGTGCCTAGCAGTACCATTATTGTGTTTTTATCTGGGAACCTGAATCAATATTACCATTGTATGCCCTTGTACGGCTATAATCAATAATATCCCTATAATGGCATAAGAATCAGATCCATATTTCAGTAATCGCCCTTGCAGTCCAAGGCATGGCAAAAGCTACTTCCTTAGATTTCTAGAAAGCACAATGAGTTCTTTCAAAACACCAAACCTCCAGCAACCTGGGAAATCCCTGCTTGCTTTGTTTTGATTTGTAATAGAACTCCTGTAAGAACGGCCAGTTCTTAGTGACATCTTTATTGACGTCTTATGTCCAAACCTTACGTCAAACTCGGCACCTTTCAGGTATAAATATTCCAACGTTGCCTTAAGCAAACACACGATGGTGGTTTTGGAGCAGAGCAGCTATCTACTTGCAGAGAGCCCAGCAGACGCGAAAAGCCCACGGACGCTGCCCCTCCTCTTTGACGCGCTGAGAAAGACGCTGTCTTTTCTCCTGCCGAGAAAATCCAGCTCCGTTGTTTCCAGCCTACCCTTGCGGGTGACTGGGATATTGAGTCCTGAGAGAGAGATACCAGACCTCCTACATTCTATTCCCAAGGTACAGTGCTGAGAGAATTCTTGAATCAGATTCTTGGCAAAACAAACTTAACTTAAACTGCTACTTACTTACTCCTTCCCACGTATTAGGCTTAGGTCAGGTACACCGGGGTAGGCGTATTTAAGAAGCACCAGTTGAGCACGTTAGCCAATGTATATATGTATGTATATATTTTATCCATTTTAAAGTGTCTTATGGCTAAGAAATCATATCAATGCTTTTACAGTATTATTTCATAATACTCCTTTTACTGTACGTACTTTACTTCATATTAAGTATTGCAATTGTGGCAATTCATTTCTCTTGCATGAGAAGGAAGACTGCTCAATAAATAATAGCTTTTATTGAAAACGCCTGTCTCTCTATTCTCTGCACTCTGGTGAAACAAAAAACAAACATCTGACTGAGTGAAATAGCTGTCTATTATTTTCACACGACTCTAGAGATTTACTCTTATTCTGAGGGAGCAAAGTTGTCATGTTTATGCTGTTGTCGGAAGCTGAATCCCTTCTTGTCTGAGCCAGGGAAGCTGATCTCTCCCCATTCATTCAAGAAAGTTTCCAGTGACCTCTGAGCTAGCTGGCGCAAACCTAAATTAAGTCTAACATAGTCAGTAGAGACCTAGAAGACCTCAGTCCTACGTCTACACTGCTGTTTATGTTATTCCAATGCGTCTTTAAGTTTGTTGAATGGTGTCATTCAAGAACATTATTTGTTCTGGGATCATGCAGGCTCGAAATAATGCTTCTAATCCTTGGACCTGCCATTCTTTTGTACCCCAGATGGTTTTTGTTTCAATGTTGTTTTTCCAGAAATCAAAACCAAATGTAATCATTTTTTCATAAAATGTTTCTGAATAATCAATTTAGTATTTGTCAGCTTAGTTTTTGTCCCTGTTTTATCTAACAGTTTATAATAAAATGTTTCTGCATCACTGGTGTTAAACCCTGAGAAGTATTGGATTTTTTCATAAAATGTTTTCGAACTGCTTTTAGGTGGAGTTGCACAATGTCCCCATTGATTATATTTAAAAACATTTCTAGGTTGAGCAGATTTATGCAAATAATGATTTGCATAGTGGTTATATCAATACATCTGTTCATAGTTCGATGAACCCTGTAAATAATCATGTTCTGTAATCTTTGCTGACATTACTAAATCTGACATCATATTATTTATGCTTTCAAAATCCCAATCATCAGAGAATGTACTTGGTTTTACAAAGTCACTTAATGAAACCTTAAAATGATGAGGATATTTCAAGAGTTCGACCGGGCCATAGATTTCGTAATCCGTTTTGTCCCAAACTACCCCGCCGGGTATTGGAATGGCTGTGACATTCACTGATGATAGGTCTCTTTTCTCGATGTGAGATGACTTGTGTGGCTTTAGGACCAAGTTGATGTTCTGACTTGCTGTGTCCATTGCACTGTATTTTCCCTCAAATTAGAATTAAAATTAGGCTAAGTACGAGTATGAGTACGCCTAATATAATCCAAATTTCAATTAATGGTGCATTCAGATAGGTTTCTTTGAGTTGATGAAAGAGTTCTGTTGCTTTGTCTTTAAAACTTTTTGTTGCTGGCGTTACTTCAGGGTCGCTTTGATCTTCATAAAAGTTATCGAAATTGATGAAGTAGCCAGATGCAGTTCTGTCAATTCTAGGAATTGCCTTTTCAATTTTACTTTCATTAGCATAGTCTGAGGCCACATCGTTGTAGACTGGTGTTTCTTGACAAACTGTTTCAATTTGGGTTTCAAGAGGCACAAGTTCCATTGCATTGCTGCATAGTCCTTTTTTATTCAATGCAGGTTTATCAAATGTGATTAATCTCTCAGTTTGAACCTCTTGGATTGTAGCACATTTTGGTATTCTGCTATTTCTTGGGAGTCCACTGGGCCTACTACTTATTATTGGCCACATGATTGTGGTTTTACCAGGTCGATTGATACAACTCAGTTCTCCTTTTTACCAGCAAGGGGCGGTAGTACAACTGATCTTGTTCCGCTGACAGCTAAGACAGGTACTGCTTTTCTGTAAGAAGGCCCAAATTCCTTCTTCACCACGATCTTCTCTCTGACCAGATCCCCAATCTTTGGAATCCAGACAGGTCTTGCTGGGACAGGTGGTGTATCTTCAGTGGTTGTTGGCTGTTGTTTTAACTTTATGTTGCTCAGGGCTTTTCTTGTTTCATTTAAGTCCTGTAAAACAGCCAAACGAACTCCATTTGGATTTTTAAAATTAGGTTAACACCAGCATTTGTTGCCTCAAAATGCTTGGTAAATCGCGGACCCTATTTTCAGTAATTTCGGGTCTATATTGATACCTCTATTCATTACTCTTTTTTGGTTGAATAGATAGAAACACTCGTACCTTTTCTAATATGGCGGCCAATATGAAGTCCTATTTCGCGCTCCAAACAGAGCTTTAAATTCATGTAGCCACAACACGGGTTGCGTTTGCCTCCCGCTTGCTGTTTGGATTTCTATTGCCGACCACATTGAGAGATTGAAGGTAAGCCTTTAGTTGTAGGCTAATAGATACTCTCCAAGGACTCTGTTTGCAGGTCCTTATGAATTTATATCTTTCTATTTTAGAATCATATTAAAAGTTCGAAGCCCTATATGATTCCGCTTGCTCCTTTTGGACTGAGGTAATTAGCTCCGTCTGTTTATATGTAAACTCTAAATCCACGCCAGATATGGGATGTGACAATATACAACTTACCTCCCCAGATTTTGAATTATTCATCTCTCCGTGGGTCACACTAACAATACGACATATTCCCTGGTCTACACATATCTCACACGGATATATGAGTAAATAGTTTTATCAATTTGTTATTGAATTAGATTATTTCATTTAGATACGTTATGTGATACGATGTATTTTACCTCCTCAGATTCGTAATTGCTTATCTTTTCTCCGTGGGCTTCGTAAAACAACGACACGTAATTTCTTGATCCACGCGTCGATCATATAATCCTTAGGTACGTTCTTGATCTGACCTATCTGATACGTACAATTGCGCATATTGTTGTGTTTAAATCTTGGCCGGATACACCTTGCTTACAAATTTTGGATTTATATTTTAGATTCCTTGAGCTCAGCCTTCACATTCTGCGTCACTAAACTTGAATTAACATCGGTGTGTTCCCATACTGCCACTAGGTATTTATTACTAGTTTCATTAATCATGATTTTATACATGCTTCCCGATTGCCTTGAATAATTATGAAACTTATATTTAGGAGTAGCTGTATTCTCTCTCCCTGATATGGAATTGTGATCACATTAGAACATAAACGATCTCCAGCATGGTAATCGAGGTAAAATGGTCCCCTTAACTAAATAAGATGTTTTCTGGTTTTGAAACACCCGCAAACTTGAAACTCTCTGTTCTAGATTAATTAAGTTTCACAATTAAAGCTATGGTTAGAATGAACATTATGGTTATCTCTATTAGATCGGTTCAGATAACATGTTTCAACATGCTCTTTGTGTATGTTTATATGAAAAGTTAACTATTTGTAAGTATGTAAACAATGAATCTAATGTTTGCATGAATTTTTGATCATATTAACCTGATGGAATTATCTGACAAATTGCTTTTTTTAATGAAATGTATGTCTTTCTGAATCTTCATGATATTATCACTGTCATTAGATGACACTCTTAAATTATTGAATCAACTGAACTGAGTGTACGTACTTAACATTTACCAATGTGATTATGGAATGTCTACACATGGTTGTTGTAAATAGAGATCTATATGACGTAGGAGTACTGTAAACATAATATCTTCATGGTTGAATAATAGGCCATCTGCTTATGTAAATAACTTTTCTCTGATATAGTTTGTCTTTCGTCACTAGTTATGTTTTGTTTTGTCACAAAGGTGTTATAGATAAATTTCAATTAATAGATATGGATACGTAACTGTAAATATTTCTGTTTCAGATTACATTTGGTTTGATACAGTATACAAATGACACCTGTCCTAAAGATGGTCTCAAAAGTGTTATCTAGGAGACCGAAACGTCGACCTCCACCTCATCCTTTCTTTGTGTTACTTACTTAGATTTTGGATAGGTGTTTTTAGGTTCTGTTGAGTCATTTATTAACCAATTATTTTGTGTACCTACAGACCTAATCAATTTTGAATCATTTATATCTGTATATGAAACCAATCCTTTTTACCATTTGATAAAATATTTTTTTCCTATACAGTGTTTGGTGTCTATGTACGTTTTATGTGTTTCTGTTAAATTGTGGTTATATATAATCATTCATTTGCTTTGATGAATTGAATTCCTATAAGGATTATTTATTTATTTACCCTTTTCAGTTATTGTGAATTGCTAATTGTCGTCTAAACAAAAATCCCCTTGAAGGCATCTATACCCCTCTACTTAATCACCCAAGCCCTCAAGGGTATTTTGGGTTGCTCACTGTTCTACATTCATTTTTCGCAACAAGGCAGACCATGCGCTGGAGCACATAAAGGACTCCGGGGCCACGGGAAAGTCCATGGGCCTGTTGCCCCTGCAGCAGCAAAATGGTACCTTTTGCTCATTTCGTGGCCAAGGAAGTGGCACACATACATGTGCTTGCAGCCACGCAACACTGACTAACATCCAACACGGTGCCCGCGGTGGTAACCGATGTGGCTGCGGTCGGGGACAACGGGAAGGTCAGTCCACACCTTCCCCTGCAACATCTGCCTACAAACCCTCCTACTCTGTACTTTCAGGGCCATGTGACACCAGTGGGGGGCATGGTCCGCCAACACCTCCACCACTGGTGCCCTGTCACATTTGACAGGTGGGTGCTGAAAATCATCCCAAGCAGCTATTCCCTCACCCTTGATGCAAACACTGAAGCCATGCCACCGCAATACAAACGCGTATGAGGGGATCATTTGCAAATACAGCATACAGAAGTTACAGCCCTCCAGGCCAAGGTGGCCATCATGGCCGTTCCTGGGACCAAAATTGGGTGTGGTTGCTACTCCGACCACTTACTGCTGCCCAAGAATGCCAATGGTGGCCTACCCCCTATCTTGGACACATGTAACGTCAATGGCTTCCTCCGGAAGGAGAACCTCAAAATGCTGACAGTGGCTCAGGTCCTACCTGCCCTGGACCAAGGAGACTGGATGGTAGCATTGGACTTGCAGGATGTTTATTTCCGCATCCCTGTCCTGCCCGCCCACTGGCCCTACCTGCGGTTCACGTTAAGCCACAAGCACTTACAGTTTCCCAGCTCCACTTTGGCCTTACCAGCGCACCACGGATGTACATGTAGGTTCGGGTATCCCGAGTTCTTATTTCAGTTGATCACCTGGTTCGTCTGCCTCTTCTGGAGGACCTTATGTCACAGCAGCAGAGGACGGTCCGCCACCCGTACCTGTACAGTCTCCACCTCCATGCTTGGAGATTGAGCGGCTACACTAGAGGCCATTTGCCTTCATCCTCAAGTCTGTAATATCATCCATGCTGCCAGGCTTCCCTCCAAAAAGCCTGTATACTCCTGCAGGTGGACCAGATTTGTGGCATTGTGCACACCAAAGACTGTGGACCCTCTTTCTGCACCTTTTTATGTATTTCATCTCTTCCTTCTTCCTCATGTCCAGCAGGGCTCTGCTCTGGGCACTATCAAGGGCTACGTTCCTGCCCTTTCACCCTTACTGAGGCTGCCTGATCAACCTTCTTTGTACTAGTCTCCTATTGTGATTCGTTTGCTGAAAGGCATCAAACACACGTTTCATCATGTTCCGTATGTGATGACTCAGTGGGACTTCAACCTGGTTCTTACATATATGATGTGTGCTTCCTTTGAGCAACTTCACAATTTTCCTCTCCGCCTTCTTACTCAGAAGACTGCTTTTCTCTTTGCCATCACCTCTGACAGGAGAGTGAGTGAGCTCCAGGCTCTTTCTACATAACCTCCTAACATTTCAGTCCATCCGGATAAGTTTGGGTTGCGGATAACACCCTATTTCTGGCACTAGTTTGACACGGACTTCCACATCGGGCACTCTTTCACCTTGTCCACCTTATTTCCACCTACGCATCCCCCAAAGGAGATAGAGCAGCTACACCGTCTGGACCCAAAATGTGTGCTCTCATACTATCTGGATCGCACACACCAGTTCCTGGTGGATGAACAACTTTTAGTCTGTCACGTGGGTGCTGAAAAGTGAAAGGCGGTACACAAGCAAACCATCTCTCTGTGGGTTGTCTGGTGTATGAAGGCTTGGTACCCCTTGCCAAAGACGTAGCCTCCCGTTGGGCTGAGGGCCCATTCCACTCGGGCCACGGTGGCTACTACTGCCCTGGGTCGGAGAGTCCCCTTGCAGGACATTTGTCAGGCAGCTACGTGGGCCTCGATGCACACGTTTGGAAAACACTCCTGCCTGGACAGCCAAATCCGGAGGGATATCTTCTTTGGCTGTTCAGTCCTCCTGGATGTTCTTGTGTGATTTTTGGTTTCGAGAACCACCACAGGCATTGGTCTTGCTGGGGTATGTAGTCCTAGGTAGGAATCTGATACTGACTACTGTTTCTTACAGATATTTCGTTACAAAAGGTAAATAACTTGTTCATACTGTTAAGTATATCTGCTGTAGGAGCATAGATGATGTGTCCTTGCTGTGATGAGAGGGTTTCACATGTACGCACACCATGCCACTTGTGCTGATGATCCGCTCATATGTGTGATGGCATCATAGACAATTTGTCACAAATCAAACATTTCTGCTGTCTGATGATTACCATGTTTTATTTTAGGAAATGTAACACCGCAATGAGAACATGTGATGTGGGTGTGTGCATTGCTGTCAGCTGTCTGGATGTAAATGTAAATGTGGGATATTTGTAAAGCGCACTGTTACTCTAACCGAGTGTCCTGGCGCTGTAGACCGCTGGGGAACCCGTCCTGGTTTTCCCTGTGAGATGGTCCCTTACTGGGTATCTCCAGGGTGAAACCAGGCATCCCTGGCGTCGGTGGGGGGCCGTTGTAGAGATGAGGCAAGCTTAATGCCCAGAGTTACCGAGTGTGTTCCCAGGTTAGAGTAGGCACTGAGGCGAGAATTATCGAGTCCGTTGACCCCTGGTCCACGACCCTGCCGCGTCGGGAATTGAACCCTGGTCCCGGGCCGTTCTCTGCTTACAGGTCTGCCGCCTCTAACCAGTGAGCCACACCTCTCCACGATGTGCAGACAACCTCCTAATGCAATTCACGTGATGTGTCTGACTGACATGATACATTGTCCTGCTCACTCAGACCTTCCTATCAGATCATTTGTATGCATGTCATATCCATTACACAAACCACAGGTCTTGTACTTTTCATGGAGGAGTGGCCGCCAGCTGGCACATGTTTGTGTGTGTAGCCCACGCCACACTCAAAAATGTATTGATGTGTTGAGCAGTGTTGCTTGTGACGTGTACATTGTAATTTTATTTGTCTGACTGTTGTACACAATTTTTCTCCTGAATATGTTTTGCAGGGCACCCCCTTTTGAAAGGCCGTTGCCAGACTTGGATGCCATGAGGTAACGTGATTGCATACGGCGTTACCGCTTCCCGGCACAGTTGATTCAGGACCTGACGGACAGACTGGAAGCACATCTGCAACCACGACACAGGTATCCAACTGCGCTGACACCCAAGGTAAAGGTGATGGCGGCACTACATTTCTTTGCCACAGGTACGTTCCAATTTACCATAGCTGATGTGGGAGGGATGTCACAAACAATGTTTAGCCGGGTATTAAGTGATGTATTGGATGCAATGTTGCTGCATATTGATGAATTCATCACTTTCCCTACTCCAGAACAGTTGACACATGTCAAGGGGGAATTCTATGCCCTGGGACGCATGCCACATGTAATTGGTGCAATTGATGGTATACATGTTACTCTGGTGCCACCACAGGCTCAGGAGCAAGCGTACCGCAACACGAAACATTACCACTCAATAAATGCCCTGGTGGGGTGTCTTGCCAACATGCTTATCGCACATGTTTGTGCTCGTTTCCCAGGATCGTGCCACGATGCATTCATCATGTGGCGTAGCAGGGTACCACAGATGATGCTGCAGCTGCACAACCATCGGGCATGTCTAGTTGGCAGGTATACTCTGTTAGCCATGTATGTCAGTATGTCATTACTTCATGAACTGCATCATATTACACACTCATTTCCATGATGTCAATTTGCAGGAGACGCAGGATATCCAAACATGCCGTGGCTGATGACTCCCCTACGCAATCCCAGGACAGCTGCTGACCGGCGGTACAACAATGCTCATGGGAAGACCAGGCGGGTGATCGAGCGAACATTCAGACTCCTGAAGAGCAGGTTCAGGCACCTGGACAAGACAGGCGGAGCACTCCAATACACCCCACTCAAGGTGTGTAACATCTTCATGGTGTGCTGCATGCTACACAACATGGCAGTGGAGAAGGCTGTGCCACTCATCCTAGATCCTGATGAGCTGGAACATCCGCCCGCTGAGGATGAAGGCCTTGCCCAGGATGCGAGTGACGAGGAGGTTGAAGATGATATCCGGAGTCACCTCAATTGCAACTTCTTTTCATGATGGTAAGTCATAGGTGAATTTTGGCCAAACCTCAACTATAGAGTTGCATGGGTAGCATGCTGTGTATGCAGCTGACTGTATGCAATGTCACTTTGATGTTTGTTGTGTTGTGTCACACAGGTGCAGATGTAATGCAACACACATACGTGCTATGTGTGTACTTTGAATGTACATGTGTACTACAACATCAGGCTATTAAACATGACTATGTCAGAATGACATTCAACAGGACTTGACCCCTTGTGTGCCTCTCATCCCCAGCTCGCCCTGCTGTTGTCCGCTGGTGCCATCTTGGTCAGCCTGCTATTGCTCATTATGATTGCAACGTCAGCCGAATCAACGGAGCATGCATGGACATGTGGAAAAGTCGATTTTGGTAAGGACTCATATGAGGCTGTTTAGCGTTGGTATGTTTTCAATTGTGTGGTACATGTTCTTGCGCATGTTGTTTGACCATGCATACATGTAACAACATCATGTTTCCTATTACATGTAGGCCAACTCCCATGACAGGATAGTCACCCCACCTGACAGTCATCTGTAGTTGTATTAGACTCTGATGGAAGCACCAATGTGGGTTGACATTGACACTGAAACATTGCATATACCATGGTTTGACATTGTGTGGGAGGTCACAACCACAGACTCTGTGGAGGATTGCAGCCTCACTGTGCGCACAATGTATCTAGATCATCACCTCTAACTTGTGGGCCAGTCCAGTTTGGTTCATAGCAACCATGTTGTGGAGGTGTGGCCCAGTGTATGTTCCACAAGTTAAGACAACTGTCCTGTGATTCTGGTCGCATGGATGCATTGCCCCTTGTTGCAGTATGTCATGTCGCTGTTCTGTCGTTACCTCAGTGCAGGTTAGGAATACTGCTACGCCAGCCTTCACAGTGAGTAGAAGTTCTGTTTACATTGACATGATGCCATGTATGTTGGGCTGATGACATCACAATGGTATGCTGATGCAAATGTTAAATATTCTGTGGCATCAGTGGAGTGTGGTCATTCACATGATTCTCTTGTCCCGTGCAGCATTTCTGTGCGACAGTCGTGTTCTCTATGTGGCTTGGCTCCTCATTGTTTGCTGTTAACTATTATTGCATCTGCTTGTCATGTTTAGCATGGTGAGGCACAGTTGCTAGAGCATAATACTGGCTACAGAGTGCCTTTATTGCAATTAGGTAATTTTCTTCTTTATCATATGTGATGCTGACAGCTGCTGTGGGTGATGTAAAGTCTGCCTTCATGGCCCTTACGGGTACACATGAACATATACAGATATTACACTTTGCATAAGTAGCACTTCCATATGTTTACATGTGTTTGTAGGGGACACATCATCATACATTGGGAATTAGTTTTTGTCTACCGAGATCTCATTGCATCGTAGCAGACTTGTGACCTTTACACAAGACTCTAATAGGTGAAAGACTGTCCTAGGTTTCATGTGTCCGTGTTACAGCATCTGCTCTTATGTGATAGCATGATCAGTGATCTCTAATTGGCTACATTAGTTACACTTCACAGGTGTGACTGGTACAGTGAATATCATGAGGTATTTGTAGTGTCTGTGACATGAGATGGTACTCCTAATGCTTGTTTGCCTCTGTTTCAGGTCTCCCTGCAGTTCCCATCCTCTCCTTCCCTCGCCTGATCACCCTTTTGTGTCTGTAATTTGTACTCAGACCAAGGGGCTATTTGGAGGTGGAACCCTTTGAGCATCACACCACTCTGATGGAGTAAGGTACGGGCAGTCCCTGGCAGTCTAGTGGCGAATGTTTCAGCTGCATTACAGGTGACATCATTCAATGACTTATTTTGTCTACTGGTCAATGGCACTGACCATGTATGTTTGATTATGCTCCATGGCCTCCCAAGGTAAATCATCATGTTGTGCATGACGTATCATTCCAAAAGAATATTGTGCCTCTTTGATGTCAATGCACATGTCCTTCTAATGTGCATGTATGATATATGGCCTATTGTAGGATCATTGATGATAGGTGTTTACCTGTACTGTGACAACATGGATGGTGTTGGTTGAGGCTTAAGTACTGTATTGTGTGTGAGGTAGATGGCTGTGTAGCTGCTGTTTTGCTTTGGACACAGTACATGTAGACTACACTTGCTGATGCTGTGTGTCCTGTGCCCTACTTGTCCCTAAGGGGCCTGATCCTGTGACTGTGATCTTTGCTGACTACTGTGTCATTTAATTTGCAGTCACCCTGAGTGAAGCAGACACTCCTGCATTCACATACACATGTAAGTTTGTGGCTTGACAATGCCCTTGTGGTATATGCTTGTTATGCAAGTTGTCGCACCCCTTCTGCTGTAATGCCTTCACTCATTCCTGCTGCTGCATACACAGTCACAATGCCGCACACACTACCCAGATCCAGGAACACACACGCCTACAGATTACCCCTCCTTCCAGCCATTAGTAGAGCATGCTCCAGCCACCCTACACACAGAGAACACCAGACAATCATCCACCTGGTATCTCAATACCTCTAACTCACCCATAACAGCTTCTCTGCCTGTGTGTGCAACACATACTGGCAAGACTATGCAGAGACACATGACAGTGTGTCTACGTACAACCAGGTCATGTGCCTTGTACAGCACACACACACCTTCCTTACACAAAATTTTGGACAGTGTTACCTTGTCAGCACCACAGCAGCACACCTCGCCTCCCTTACAGTAACGTGGCAGTACACTACCTTGGCACACCTATTCAACATTTCCGTCACAGCCAGTGAAGTAGCCACCTGGTACACACACCATAACCACGTCTCTTGGGTGTGGTGTGATGTGGCCGTTAGGGTGAAGATAATTGTCACACGTGGCTAGATGTTCTGTAGGCATTGCACACATCACATCAGTTGTGTACTTGTAGCTCCATAGGGGGAGGTCACGTAATCTGGTGAGCTTGTGTAGTGTGCTACAGCCCATTGCCCACAGTCTGTCCTGCCACCCTTTGCCTGTGTACCATTCATCACACCCACCGTACAGCAGCATGCTGATGATCGTTCACATACATGAGGACACAGTTGTAGGTATTTCCAACGTGGCCACCTAGCTTTATTACCCTGATCTATACACCTCCAAGTGACTCTCGTGTGCCTGTCAGTAATTGCAGTTTTGTGATCCAAACCCCCTGCAGCATTTACTAACCATCACAGGTGTGCATTTCCATCCATGTATCTAGTTGTTAGAATATTGTTACCTATGTGTGTCCTCATCCAGACTCAGATCTAAGTGTGTGGATGGCTGCAGTTTGTTACGTACTCTTGCATTTCATACATTTGCGCACACATATATTTTATAGTGTGGGTACAGGATGACCACACAAATGCGTGTGATGTAATTTATATTTATTAGGTGATCTTGTGCAGGAAACGTGAGTAGGTGCTGTACAGAAAGGGGGGGGGAATCCAAAGTTCACTGCTGGAGATGAGATGCCTTACAGTTTCAGTCAACAGAGTGCAGCCCACAGTGCTTGGCATCATTGGGCAGAATGTGACCAGCAAGTCCATGTGAGAGAGTCTGATGAGTGATGCTGTTGCACCCAAGGGCAATATGCCAGGTCAGGTGTCCTGGGAGTTGTGCATGACCCACTGCCTCTCAACGTCTTAGCGTGGACGACCCTTCTTCCTTGGGGGACCCTCGCGTGCAGGCATGGACGATGCATGGGACGCTACGTCAGACAGTTCCTCCTCCTCCTCCTCCCTCCCTGTGGCTGGTGTTGCACTTTGCCTTGATGTTTGTGGCCTGGAGACACAGGGAGGGTGCTGCATGTTGCCAGCAATCTGACGTAGTGATTGGCTCATGTCCCGATGCACCGTCAAGAGCTCAGCCAGTGTTGCCTCCACCCGTCCATAATGTCGTTGTTGCCTGGCATGTTGCTCACCCTGCTGTTGTTTGAGCTCGGTGAGGGCCTCCACTACCTGGCTAACCTCCCTGGTGTCTTGCCGGTATGCCTCCAGGATGGTACTCAGTTCAGTCACACCGGGCACTGCAGCTGACTGGCCAGAATCTCGCCTCCACCTTGCGCCACTCCCACCACCCTGACCCACACGAGCACGGCCTGCGCTTGTGGGCACATCCGATCGACGGGACCCCCGAGTGCTGGCAGGGTGGATGTTGTCTGCCACCTCAAGGGTGCCCGTCAAAGAATGTCCTCATTTTCAGACTGTCTCTTGTGGATCATGGTCAGGGCTCGGACCTGTATGCTGGGATGTGGTGGGAATGGGTCCGGTGGTTGGCACAGATGTAGCTGGTACAGTTGCTGCAGGGGTTTGGGATCCAGAGGGGCCAGGTTGGTTAGGGTCATCCACAGTGCGTTGAGTGGCGTCGCTGTCGGTGGGGTCAGGGTCCTGCTGAGCCTGGGACTGGGATCCTTCTCCCCCCTGGTTGGGGGTGGTTTCCACACGTTGCCCTGTGTGTGTGAGAGACAGACACAGTTAATGCACTATCAAGAAACATATTGATTTTTTATCCATTATCAGCATCACAGTTCCACAAGCTTGACATTGTTGTCATTGTTAAGTTGTGTATGTAGTGGTAGCAAATTGACATGTACTCATGGATTTTTTCCTTCTTCCATTCTCTTGACAATGAGTGACACAGCCATTGCTGTGTCTTGTCTTGCCAGCACAACACATATACAGCAATGCTCTGTTTCACGCAACATTCAGGATACAGTGTCAACCCTTATGCCTGCGTCAAGCATGCACAGAGTTTAGATGCAGCATGTTCATGTAAGAGACAGAGTTGAATTTTTAAGGATATATTCCTGTACTTTGGATAGTTGTTGCTGTTCCGTGATGGGCAAGCAATGCCAACCGCCCTGGACCTGTACACCCACTTCTAGATCATGGCTTTAGGACGTGGCACTTGTCCTAGGCGCATCACCTTGGCAATACCCATGTCCATGTTGGTGCTTAAGTGCATTCACAACGTTCATATGGTGGGGGAAGTGCATTGTGTGAGAGGCACAATGGACTTGAGCATCTGCACTGTGCATGTTATAGTTGTATGTGTATTCATATGTGAGAGTGTTTAGTTGTGGTACATGACCATTGTGACAGTGTAGCACTCCATTGCCTGTCCCCATGGGATTTGTTTCTGTAAGGGGTGTGTGTGACAGGCCATGCTAGTAGTTAGAATGTGATTTGCAAGCTTCCATCCTTTGTGGTTTGGCTGTGCCCTCATGAGACATGCTGCCTTGATCGTGGTTGTGGGTTCCTGCACAGGATGTCTGACCTTGTCCTGGTGTTTGTGTTTGCAATGTTCACAGGAGGGCCTTGTTCTGCCTACACCAGGGCCCATTGTCTACTACAGAGCTTTACAAACTGCGTGTCCTGAGACAGTACTGTGTCACTTGCAAATGCTGGGTGTGTCGCAGGCAGTTAGCACATTACTGCTGGTAATTAATTAACATCCCTAGACACTCTGGTCTTTGGTCTTTAATAGACCTTTGAAGTGCTCAGGTGTGGCTGTGTGTGTGCCCAGGGTGCTGGGATGAGTTGACCGTGGGAGGAAAACTGAAGGTGGAATACAGAGGGAGGAGGGTGACAGGGTGTAGAAGCCAGACCTAGGTAGGGAGATAGACAGAGGGAGAGTGAGGGGGACAGAGATAGAGGGGGACGGAGACAGAGGGATGGAGACAGAGGTTGACAGACACAGGGAGACTGTCAGAGGAAGGGAGACAGACAGAGGGAGGAGGGCAACAGAGGGATGGAGACAGGTGGTTTGGCCTTGCTCTCTTGCTACACTGCCTTACTGTATCACCAAATGATGCATCTCCAAAACGTGTGTCAACAACATGAAAAGATTTTATAGCTGTGGTCTACTATCTTGTCTTTACTTTCACACTCCCTGTGAATTCAGCATGGTGCTTGTGTGTGTACCTGGGACATATGGGATGAGAGCAGACTCCTACCCTACACCTTCCACCCTTTCAGCCTCCCTCTTGCAACTACCCCCATACAGTTTGGCACTACTGGGACTCATGGCCACCCACCCCCATGCTGCTGGGCATTGTTGTAAGTTCCACCATATTACATTTGTTTGTTGTCTACTCATCAGGCTCAATGACTCCTTCTATTCCATGTACTCCCACCGGTGGCAGCAGGGTCATGCCTTTCTCCTCCCAGGGATGGTGTACTGGACGTCTGCGGGACCACCACCGCCAGTGAGGTGTGCAGCGGCATAGTCCTGGTCCATCTTCTTCTTGACCATCCTCCGCAGATCAAACCACCTGGACTGGCATTCCTGCCTGGTGCGCTTGATGGGTGCAACAGCATTGACCTTGTCAACGATCCTCTCCCACATGCGAGTTTTTTCAGCTATGCTGGTCTGTCTGACCAATGCGCCAAACAGCTGTGGCTCGACTCGGATAACTTCATCTGTAAGGATCTAATTTTCCGGGTTAGTGAACTTTGGATAATTTGGTGTGGTCATGGTGTGGGGTGTATGTTATTGAGAGGGTGATGGTGTGTATGTAAGTGGGTGTGTGGGTGTGATTGTGAAGGGGGTGGTGGGGTGTAGATGTGATAGGTTGTATGTGTGCAGGTCTATGGGTGCAGTTGGTGATGTGCTGGCAGGCTCTTCTTTTTGCAAATAGGTATGTTGCAAAGGATGTTGGGTTGTATGTGTGTACCCTTTTATTGGTCCATTTGTGGGTGTGGCTTAGTTTAAATTGGTGGTGTGCGTGTTATATGGTGTAGGTGTGACTTTTGCCCTCTGTTTGGCTGTTTGGATGTGGCCAGAAGTTTGTTTGTCAATGGTGTGTACACAGGAGACATGTGTAGTGGTGTTGTGCGACTCGTTTGAATAGTCCTTGTGCTGGTTTAGGGGTTCGCGTTTTGTGTGCGTGTGCTATTTGTGCGTGCAGGTGACTTGTACGGGCTGTTGTGGGTGTGGGAGGTTCGCATTTGCTTGAGGGGGGTGTGCGTGTCGGACTTGTGCATGCAGGTGACTTGTACGGGCCGTTGGGTTTGGGGGGGGTTAGCGGTCGCTTGATCGGGGTGTGTGCGTGTCGGACTTGTGCGTGCGGGTGACTTGTACAGGTAGTTAGGGGTGTGGGGGTTTGCGTTCGCTTGAGGGGGGTGTGCGTGTCGGACTTGTGCGTGCGAGTGACTTGTATGGTCCATTGGGGTATGGGGGGTTCGCGTTCGCTTGAGGGGGGGTGTGCGTGTCGGACTTGTGCATGCAGGTAACTTGTATGGGCCTTTGGGGGTGTGGAGGGTTCGCGTTCGCGTGAGGGGGTGTGCGTGTCGGACTTGTGCATGCGGGTGACTTGTACGGGCCGTTGGGTGTGAGGGGGTTTGCGGTCGCTTGATAGGGGTGTGTGCGTGTTGGACTTGTGCGTGCGGGTGACTTGTACGGGCCGCTGGGGGTGTGGGGAGTTTGCGTTCGCTTGAGGGGGATGTGGGTGTCGGACTTGTGCATGCGGGTGACTTGTATGGGCCGTTGGGGGTGTGGGGGGTTCACATTCGCTTGAGGGGGGTGAGCGTGTCAGACTTGTACATGTGGGTGACTTATATGGGCCGTTAGGGGTGTGGGGAGTTCGTGTTCGCTTGAGGGGGGTGCGTGTGCTATTTGTGCGTGTGGGTGACCTGTATGGGCCATTGGGGGTGTGGGGGTTTCGCGTTGGCTTGAGGGGGGGTTTGTGCATGCGGGTGACGTGTACGGGCTTGTACGGGCCTATGGGGATATGGGGGGTTCGCGTTCGCTTGAGGGGGGGTGTGCATGTCGAACTTGTGCATGCGGGTGACTTGTACGGTCCGTTGGGGGTGTGGGGGGTTCGTGTTAACTTGAGGGGGGTGTGAATGTGGTATTTGTGCGTGTGGGTGACTTGTACGGGCCGTTGGGGGGTGGGGGTTTCGTGTTCGCTTGAGGGGGGGTGTGCGTGTTGTATTTGTGCGTGCGGCTGACTTGTACAGGCTTGTACGGGCCGTTGGGGGTATGGGGGTTCGTGTTCTCTTGAGGGGGGGTGTGCGTGTCGGACTTGTGCGTGTGGGTGACTTGTATGGGCCGTTGGGGGTGTGGGGGGTTCGTGTTCCCTTGAGGGGGGTGTTCGTGTCGGACTTGTGCATGCGGTTGACTTGTACGGGCCGTTGGGGGTGTGGGGGGTTGGCGTAATCTTGAGGGGGGTGTGCGTGTCGGACTTGTGCATGCGGGTGAGTTGTACGGGCGGTTGGGGGTGTGGGGGGTTCGCGTTCGCTTGAGGGGGGTTGTGCGTGTCGGACTTGTGCGTGCAGGTGACTTGTACGGGCCGTTGGGTGTGGGGCGTTCGTGGTCACTTGATCGGGGTGTGTGCGTGTCGGACTTGTGCGTGCGGGTGACTTGTACGGGCTCTTGGGGGTATGGGGGTTCGCGTTTGCTTGAGGGGGGTGTGCGTGTCAGACTTGTGCGTGCGGGTGACTTGTGTGGGTCATTGGGGGTGTGGGAGGTTCGTGTTTGCTTGAGGGGGGGTGTGCGTGTTGGACTTGTGCATGCAGGTGACTTGTACGGGCCATTGGGGGTGTGGGGGTTTCGCGTTCGCTTGAGGGGGGGTTTGTGCATGCGGGTGACGTGTACGGGCTTGTACGGGCCTATGGGGATATGGGGGTTCGCGTTCGCTTGAGGGGGGGTGTGCATGTCGAACTTGTGCATGCGGGTGACTTGTACGGTCCGTTGGGGGTGTGGGGGGTTCGTGTTAACTTGAGGGGGGTGTGAATGTGGTATTTGTGCGTGTGGGTGACTTGTACGGGCCGTTGGGGGGTGGGGGTTTCGTGTTCGCTTGAGGGGGGTGTGCGTGTTGTATTTGTGCGTGCGGCTGACTTGTACAGGCTTGTACGGGCCGTTGGGGGTATGGGGGTTCGTGTTCTCTTGAGGGGGGGTGTGCGTGTCGGACTTGTGCGTGTGGGTGACTTGTATGGGCCGTTGGGGGTGTGGGGGGTTCGTGTTCCCTTGAGGGGGTTGTTCGTGTCGGACTTGTGCGTGCGGTTGACTTGTACGGGCCGTTGGGGGTGTGGGGGGTTCGCGTTCTCTTGAGGGGGGGGTGCGTGTCGGACTTGTGCATGCGGGTGAGTTGTACGGGCGGTTGGGGGTGTGGGGGGTTCGCGTTCGCTTGAGGGGGGTTGTGCGTGTCGGACTTGTGCGTGCAGGTGACTTGTACGGGCCGTTGGGTGTGGGGCGTTCGTGGTCACTTGATCAGGGTGTGTGCGTGTCGGACTTGTGCGTGCGGGTGACTTGTATGGGCTCTTGGGGGTATGGGGGTTCGCGTTTGCTTGAGGGGGGTGTGCGTGTCAGACTTGTGCGTGCGGGTGACTTGTGTGGGTCGTTGGGGGTGTGGGGGGTTCGTGTTTGCTTGAGGGGGGTGTGCGTGTTGGACTTGTGCATGCAGGTGACTTGTACGGGCCATTGGGGGTGTGGGGGTTTCGCGTTCGCTTGAGGGGGGGTTTGTGCATGCGGGTGACGTGTACGGGCTTGTACGGGCCTATGGGGATATGGGGGGTTCGCGTTCGCTTGAGGGGGGTGTGCATGTCGAACTTGTGCATGCGGGTGACTTGTACGGTCCGTTGGGGGTGTGGGGGGTTCGTGTTAACTTGAGGGGGGTGTGAATGTGGTATTTGTGCGTGTGGGTGACTTGTACGGGCCGTTGGGGGGTGGGGGTTTCGTGTTCACTTGAGGGGGGTGTGCGTGTTGTATTTGTGCGTGCGGCTGACTTGTACAGGCTTGTACGGGCCGTTGGGGGTATGGGGGTTCGTGTTCTCTTGAGGGGGGGTGTGCGTGTCGGACTTGTGCGTGTGGGTGACTTGTATGGGCCGTTGGGGGTGTGGGGGGTTCGTGTTCCCTTGAGGGGGGTGTTCGTGTCGGACTTGTGCGTGCGGTTGACTTGTACGGGCCGTTGGGGGTGTGGGGGGTTCGCGTTCTCTTGAGGGGGGTGTGCGTGTCGGACTTGTGCATGCGGGTGAGTTGTACGGGCGGTTGGGGGTGTGGGGGGTTCGCTTTCGCTTGAGGGGGGTTGTGCTTGTCGGACTTGTGCGTGCAGGTGACTTGTACGGGCCGTTGGGTGTGGGGCGTTCGTGGTCACTTGATCGGGGTGTGTGCGTGTCGGACTTGTGCGTGCGGGTGACTTGTATGGGCTCTTGGGGGTATGGGGGTTCGCGTTTGCTTGAGGGGGGTGTGCGTGTCAGACTTGTGCGTGCGGGTGACTTGTGTGGGTCGTTGGGGGTGTGGGGGGTTCGTGTTTGCTTGAGGGGGGGTGTGCGTGTTGGACTTGTGCATGCAGGTGACTTGTATGGGCCATTGGGGGTGTGGGGGGTTCACGTTCGCTTGAGGGGGGTGTGCGTGTCGGACTTGTGCGTGCGGGTGACTTGTACGGGCCGTTGGGGGTGTGGGGGGTTTGCGTTCGCTTGAGGGGGGTTCTGGGTTTTGGACTTGTGCGTGCGGGTGACTTGTACGGGCCGTTGGGGGTGTGGGGGGGTTTGCGTTTCTCTTGAGGGGGGTGTGCGTGTGCTATTTGTGCGTGCGGGTGACTTGTATGAAGTACTCCCACGGTCCAATGAGTGGGACGAACAGCCTGAGTCGGCCGGTCTGTCGAAGGCCAGTTTGCATTGTTTAGGGTCCCCACGTCCCATTGCCTCCTCCAAAAGTGGCCCATGTGGTGTATATGGCACGGGCCCGCCAATGCGTGGCACCATGTGGATCGGCGTATGGCTAGCTGCAGACCTGGGGAGTGTGGTGCCTTGAGCCTGAAACCTGAGAGCCGGTAGAAGGGAGTCGCAGTGACCCAATCTGGAGTCCTGATCTTGCAAATAGAAGGCCCAAGCAGTGATGTAGGCTCCAGGGTAGGCCCAATCCTCCAATTCCCCACCTCCACTTACCAGGTGTGCACTAGAATGTGACAACACTCCCTCGCTGGTCTCCAGCAATGATGGAGAGGTCCGGGCTGGGGCGCTCCCATGCAGCAAAAAATCACAGGGCCTAAAGCTCAGCAGAGGCCCCGGGCTCAGGCTGCTGTGCTGCCGCTCAAGCACCTGGTGTGGTCCAGGCCACATCGCACTCACCCTCAGCAGGCACAGGAAGATGGTGATCCTCACAGCGTCCCCGCCCGCTCCAGCGCCAGTCGCTTGCTCCGCAGGTTTACAGGTCACACGGAGTCATTTGAGGCAGTTGACGGCAAACTGAACACACTATTATACTCTGATCATGAGCATCGGGGTCCGGAGCTTCAGTGCCATGTTGGTCGGCGGCTTGGCCATGCCCCCCTTAAACATACATATATAAAATGTAATATATATATATATATTTACTTAATAATAATGAATACATATTTATTTTAATTAATTATACAATTTTAGAAATAAATTAAAAATTATAAATAAATATATATTTATACATGCACCTGTAACATAAAAAAATATGTTTTTTACATTAATATATTATTTTTTAAAAGTACATTTTAGACTAAATTGAGTGCAAAAGTAGGGAAACTGTTCACGTAGGGATAAAATTATTATTCCCACTTCAGTGAGTGCAACAATCTGAAACTGTTGGATTGTGGAAGGGAATAATTTACTACTCCTACTCCAATAATTGCAACAGTAGAGATAGTGTTGGATAGCGTAGAGGTGAAAATTACTATTTCCACTCAAGCAAGTGCTAAAGTAGGGAAAGTTTTGGATAGTGGAGAGATAAAAATCACTATTCCCTCTCCAGCGAGTGCAACAGTAGAGAAAGTGTTGGTTAGCGGAGGTGAATTATTTACAATTCCCACTCCAAAGAATGCAACTGTAGGGAAAATGTTGGATAGCGGAAGGAAATAATTTGCTATTCCCACTCCAGCGAGCGCAACAGTAGGGAAAGTGTTGGATAGCGTAGGAGTAAAAAATACTAATCCCACTCCAGCAAGTGCAACAGTAGGGAAAGTAATATATAGCCGAAGGTTATAAATTACTATGCCCACTCCAGCGAGTGCAACAGTAGGGAAAGTGTTGGATAGCGAAGGGGTAAAAATTACTATTACCCCAAAAATTTTAACATTTAAAAAAATATCTACTATAATACAGAACTAAACATTTTTTTTAAAAAAACAAATAAAAATATCAAAGTTTACAAAACAAGTGTGACATGTACATAGAAATATCTATTTTCTAATTAGAAAAATACAAACAAATAACTATCTTGTAATAAAAATTTATTTTAATCGAAAAAATTGTCATATTTTTTATATATTTCTAAGTTTAAAGGAAAGTATACCTCCTTAATTAACACCAATAATTAACAACTAAACAAATATTAAAAAATAAAAAAACACATTTAAAAAGGTAAAAATGAATGCACTAACAAAACATTACAGCTATAGAACAGAAATACCCACACAAAATAAAAAATAAACAATTAACAAAAATATTTATCAATTAATAAATTAATAGTAATGATCAAGTAATGATTAATTAATTTAAACTAAATTACTTTTCACCCTATACCATAATAAAGACCAAAACACACACCTAAATAATATTTACACAATTTACATACCTAATTTTACATTAATAAAATATTATCAATTAGCAACAAATCATTAATTCATTTGAAAACCCTTTACTTCCCCCATTTACCACTATAAACCCTAAACCTAACACATCCAAATTATTACATTAATATGTAATTAATTAGCATCAACTAACAATAAATTATGTCCCACCATATTCCCCTATAAATGCCACCACCAATTTCGTTAAAAACGTACACAGTTAACATAATGAATGAATGAATTAATAACAATTAATAAGCAAAATATAAATATGTATTGATAAATTAATTCACACAATTAATACTATGAAATAACAAATAAATAATATATAAAATATTAATATTTTTATTACCCTGCCCTCGTATCAACCCACAACCAACTTCTAAAAACATGACACAATTAACATAATTACCAATTAATTATTAATATTAATACAAAATTATTAAATAATTATTAATAAATTATTTCCCACAAGTAACAAAATATAATATTAAATACATACATATTAATTACGAAAAATTATTAGTATCTTATTATTCATTATTCCCCTATAAACCCACAGCCGCTCCTATAAAATGACACAATTAACATATTTACTGATTAATTAATCAATAAACATCAACAGCCAATTATTAATTAAGTTCTAATAAATTAATTACCAGAATTAACACTATAAAATCAAAATTAAATAAATACTAATAAATAAAACATTTATTCAATTAATTATTTTTACATTATTTCCCACCCAATTCCCCTATAAACCCCCAACCCGGTACAGAACTAAAACGCAAAATATTATTAAAATAAAATTAATAACTTCTAAAGATGTATCACATGGGGCCTACTAGGATGTCGCCCGACATCCTGTCCTGAATTCCCCCCCACCATATTAGAATGGCGGGGGGACCGCGACGGACGGAAAGACCGTCCGCCGATTTTCCGCCCCAGTCGCCTTGTGGCTGGGGCGAAAAAGGATTAATATGGTGGCCATGTCTAATAGACATCGCCAGCCATATAAGGATGGCCCAAATCGGATGCCTTTCCATGGCGGCATGCGGTCTTTACTCTGGGGGCCCCCTGCGAGCCCCCAGAGTGAAGGGAGGTAGGGGGTGCACACGGGAGGTACCTGTGGTACCCCGCACGGTGCCTGCCGCTTTGTTTATGCAAATGCTGTAATGCATTTTTAGCATTGTGGCGGGCGGTGCTGAGAGCACCGCCCGCCACAATGCTAAAAATACAAGATGTGCCCGCCACTGTGGCGGGCACATCCTAATACGCCCCACGGGACCCCCGCCCTTAAGGCAGCCGGTCCCATTCACTGCTAGGATGACGGGCGGACAAAGTCCGCCCGTCATCCTAATAGGCCCATAGATTTAACAAAAAGGCAATACACAGACAAAAAAAAAATATAGCACATACATTTAAAATACGCACTAAACTACATAACACTAACCAAAACAACAATATTTTTAACAGCTTTTTAACAACTTAGGGGCCATTAGGATGTCGGTATTGATTGCCCCCGCCAGGCTGGCGGTAGCCACCGCTGGCCTGGCGTTGGCCTTCCGTCCGACATCCTCTCCAGAATGTAAATGTAAATGTATTTGAGCTTATATAGCGCACAGCTACCCGAGTGGGTGTCCCGGCGCTTGCTTAGGGAACCCGTCCTGGTATTCCCCAGTGAGATAACCCCAGCAGGGTATCCACAAGGTGAAAGCCAGGCATCCCGCCGCGAGGGGCCGTTGTGGAGATTAAGCAAGCTATTGCCCAGAGTCGCAGAGTGTGAACCCGTGAGTCGAGAAGGCACCGGAGAGAGAATTATCGAGTCCGTGGAATTTTTTAGCCCAAGACCCGCCGAGGCCATATTAGAATGGCGGGGGGGACCGCGGCGGACAGAAAGCCGGTCCGCCGATTTTCCTCCCCGGTCGCCTGGGGGCCGGGGCAGAAAAGGATTAATATGGTGGTGGTGTCTATCAAGACACCGCCAGCCATATTACAGTGGCCTTCTGGTGATGCCTTTCCGCGGTTGCGATGCCGCCACGGAAAGGCATGCAGTCTTCACTCTGGGGGCCCCCTGTGGGCCCCCAAATGGAAGGAGAGGTGGGGGCTGCACACGGAGGGTACCTGTGGTACCACCCTTCATTTGTGTAAACAAAGCGGCAGGCACCGCGCATTCATGCATTTACAGCATTGTGGCGGGGGGTACAGAGAGCACCGCCCGCCACAATGCTATAAATGCAGGATGTGCCCGCCAATGTGGCGGGCACATCCTAATACCCCCCATGGGACCCCCGCCCTAATGGTGGGTGGTCCTGAATTCTGACGTCATCCTAATGAGCCCCTATATTTTTGCAAACAATATTAATGACTTAGATATTTCGGAAAACAATATTTCTTACCTTAAACTCAATATTTTTTACCACAATATTCTGCCACTCAATATTTCTGTATCACAGTATTTTGCACTTGATATTAGTGCAAGTCGACATTTCCTACTTGATATTCTGACTGTTTACCTTGGCCTAGCAGGTGAGTTTACAGAACCATTCCCATTAAACAGAGGAGTAAGACAAGGGTGCATACTTGCCCCCACAATTATTTACAGTCTATAATAATGGTCTTATAACCTTTCTAGACCGGTGTTACATTGACGCATCCAAGCTGGCAAACATGAGGGGTCCTACCCTCCTGTTCACTGATGACACTCCTTTCTAACTCTCCAATGGGCCTACAAAAACTCTTGGACCATATTAAGTGGTCCTGCACGCAGTGAGGTCCAAAGAATATTTTGGGTAAAAGCAAGTACATGGTTTTGAACCCAGGGCACTCGACCAGGGCTAATCTACAGTTAGCAGAAACCCCACTTGACCGAGTGCGCACCTTTGCTTACTTGGGAAGCACATGAACAGAACATCATGGGTGTCATGTACACATCACGCAGCATACGTTAAAGTTGGATAAAGCTGGGGGAGGAATATCCAAGATGTTGTGCAGCTCACAGTTCTGTCCTATACAGGTGGCCTTACAGATTTACAATCATCAGGCTCTAGTGATAGCATCCTACGGCACAGAGTTGTGGGGTCTCACGGATGTGTCCTCATTAGTTACATTGGAAAATCAAGTCATGCGCCAGCTTGTAGGTGTCCCCATAAGCACTCCCCTACTCTTGCTTAGGGTGGATTTTGGGCTCACAGAGCTCTATCTGACAAAACCGGACTACATCCCATACTCTACTAGAGGTTAATCAGGGCTACCCCAGAGCTTCTTTCTTATTGGCTGTGCCTAGAGGAAATATTTAGCCATATTGGCTCCTGTAACATACCCTGGATAAAACATGCGAAAGCCACCCTTGTAGGGATTGGGAAGGCAAACCTGTGGAACGCCCCTGGCAAGGCTGGAGTGATCTCCAAGTCAAACATTAAAACATTGCAGACAAGACTAGGTTCACTAGTAGATGGTATGCTTACAGTCAAGAACTCCTTCATTAGAGAGGACTTCCTGGACAATTATGAACCACCTCAAGCCAGACATCTGCAATTTTGGTGACTCTGCCCCTCAACTCATTCACTGCCAAGTGGACACAAATCCCGAGAGAGGAGGGCTGGTGGTGCCCAGCCTGTGGTGCCCCCAAAGAAACCACTGAGAACATCATGTTCTTCAGCCCGGCCTTTATGAATAGCAGGCATTGTTGGATATTTCAACTGTGCTGGAATGTGGGTTTCAGACCGAACAAATAGACTCTAAAGATACTGAGGTTGGATATAATTAAATTGCTGATTTTTTTTATACTAACTCGTTACCTGATGGCAATGTGGAAAGCAAGGCCAAAAATACGTTTCCCTTGAAAAACAAGCCAGTGGTGATCCACGGTGTGCAATAAATGTATCCCTTACAAACATTCCCAGCTTGAATGTGTTTGCTTTAAATCTGAACACCACTGCACACCATTCAAATTTAAGTTGTTTTTACTTATTTATTGTTTGCAGATATAAGGGGAATAACTACATGTTGCTTCTGATTTTATGTATAACCAAAATGTTTGGGTAATTCTTTTCTGTATATTTGTGTTTGTTTTGAGTAAGGATTTTTTATGTGCTTTTATGGCCTATGGGCCGAAATAAAGATCTTTTGAATTGAATTGAAAACCACTTTCTGGGCACCTTTGCAAACGGTGTGCAGTCTAAATATCGAGTTATTTTTATCGAATGGACAGAATATCGAATGAGAAATATCGAGATGTAAGTAATATCGAGGTAAGTAATATTGATGTATATTTTATCGAATAAAAAAAAATTAATATCGAAGTTAGAAATATCGAGTAGTTAATATTGATTGTTAAAAATATTGTTTATCTTTCTTAGTTAAAAATATCGACAGATAAAATATAGTGTGTTAGAATATCGAAAGCCATAATATAGAATGTCAGAATATCGATGTTTTAAATATAGATAGTTAATAATATCGAAAAAGTTGGGTGTTTGTAAAAAAATATATATATATTTTTAATGTAATTTTTTATAAAATATTTAAAACATTTAAATATTTTAAAAAAATGTATAATAACTTTTAGAAGTGGGATGTGGTTTTTTAGGGAAACAGGTTGGGTAGTGTTTTAAAATATATATATTTACTATTTTTTTATTTAAAATTAATTTAAAATATTTAAATAAATGTAAAAAATGTATACTAAAATTTAGGAGTGGGAATAGGGTTTTTAGGGGAATAGGGTGGGGAGTGTTTTAAAATACATCTATGTAATTCTTTTTTTTTAATTAATTTAAAATATTTAAATAATTTTAAAAAATGTATAATAAAATGTATGAGTGGGATGTGGGTTTTTAGGGGAATAGGGTGGGGAGTGTTTTAAAATGTTTTAAAATATATATATATATTTAATTTTTTTTTTACAATCTTTAAAATATTTGAACTTTCAAATTAATTTTATTTTTAAATTTAAAAAAACTAAAATAATTTTGTTAAATTTTAAATACATTTTAAGAGTGGGTTGTATTTTTTTTTAGGAAATGGGTGTGGAGTGTATTAATTTTTCTATTTATCTTTGGTAAAATTAAAAATTTTAATTTTGAAAAACTGTTAAAAATGTGTTTGTTTTTGTTGTGTTATGTATGTTTTTATGTATATAGGTTGTGTTTTGCCTAAAAAAATTAAAATTATTTTTTTTTTTAAATAAAATTATTTATTTATAAAGTGTAATTCTTAGAATTGTGAATTGTATCTGAAATTAAAATCTGTTTTGGCAAATATTGTTTGAAATATATTAAATTCATAATTTTTGAGATTTTCTTGGGTGTTTGTGTGTTTGTGTGTTTTTTTGTTAAAAATTATAATTTAGAATTTAAAATATAAAATTTAAAAAGATAAATTATTTTTTTACCAAAAGCTTCAATTTTATATTATGAATATTCCCCCAAAAATTTGGGAGTGTAAATAAAGTGTTATGTTTTTAACCATTAGGTTATAATTTAGAATTATTGAACAAATGTATTTTTGTTAATTTGTTGGAAAAATGATGTTAATATGTAATTTACATTTAAACTAATTTTAAAATTTGTTGGAAACAAATTAAATAGGTAAAGAGTATTCAATAAATAATTAAAATTTATAGAAATTCATTAAAATAGATAAAGAAATTATAATTTGGATACTCATTTTCAATGTTTTAGAACTTTTTAAAAAATGTAAATTATGATTTTTTATTAAAAAAATGTGATGTAAGAGGTATGTTTTATTTATGATATTTAATTATATGGGTATTATTGTTTTGCACATTCTCAGAGTGTATACTTGGTGGAGTTGGGAATTGTATATTATATGTGTTTATTGTCCAGCACTTTCCCTGATTTTGTACTTGGTGGAGTGGTAATAGTATATTATATGGGTTGACTGTCCAGCACCTTCCCTGACTTTCTACTTGGTGGAGTGGGAATAGTAATTTATATGGGTTTACTGTCAAGCACCTTCCCTGACTTTATACTTGGTGTAGTGGGAATAGTAATTTATATGGGTTTATTGTCCAGCACATTCCCTGACTTTATACTTGGTGGAGTGGGAATAGTAATTTATATGGGTTCATTGTCCAGCACCTTCCCTGACTTTATACTTGGTGGAGTGGGAATAGTAATTTATATGGGTTTAGTGTCCAGCACCTTCCCTGATTTTGTACTTGGTGAAGTGGGAATAGTAAATTATATGGGTTCATTGCCGCGTTCGACACTGTTAACCATGCCACACTATTACATCGTTTGAAGGGCATGGGGGTGTCAGGCGCGGCCTTGACTTGGCTGACTTCCTTCCTAGAGGAACGCTTTTTTCAGGTGTTTGAGGGCGAGGTGGCATCATCTAAGCATCCGCTTAGCTGTGGGGTCTCGCAGGGCTCCTCCTTGAGCCCCACAGTTTTTAATGTCTATATGCAGCCTCTGGAAAAGATAGTCCTCCCTTTTGGTGTGCGGATTGTCACCTACGCAGACGATACCCAACTGGTGGTCTCTCTGGACTACAATGAGGGTTCGTCTAACACCTTGGGCCCTTGTATAGAGGCTGTTGCTAAGTGGATGCAATTCTCCCACCTCAAACTCAACGGGGAGAAGACCGAGATCATGTTACTAGGTAACCCTTCCCCAACCTCCTTGGCGTCTAGCTGGCCTTCATGTCTCGGTGCCCCCCTCCTCCGAAAGAGCAGATAAAGAGTCTAGGAATCTGGCTTGATAGAGCGCTGGATTTCTCAGTCCAAGCCACCAAAACTGCCTCCACATGTGTGGGGCTAATGAAAATGCTCCGTAAAGTGCTCCCTCTACTTCCATTCCAGGCGAGAAGCTTCATAGTACAGGCCCTGATACTCTCTCACCTGGACTATGGAAACGTTTTATATCTAGGAGCCCCGGCAGCAGTGACTAAAAGACTCCAAGTCACCCAAAACTGTGCCACCCGAATATTATTCAACATCCCTCGCTGGCAATCAGCAAGGAATGCCTTAAAAGAACTCCATTGGCTCCCAGTGGCTGCCAGAACACAGTTTAAGGCCATGTGCATTTTGCACAAATCTTTCCATAGAACTGGCCCGGCAGTTTTGTACCCACTAGTGTTACCTTACTCACCATCTAGAGCCCTTCGCTCGGCTTCATTGCATTTGGCAACCACGTCAAAAATCAAGAAAGCCCGCTGGGGTGGCAGCTCTTTCACTCACACAGCGGCAAAGCTATGGAATTCCCTGCCTCTAACCCTCAGACAAAATAACAACCGAATGTCATTTAGGAGAGATCTAAAAACCTACTTGTTCACAAAAGTGTACTAAGTTACCCGGTAGCCCGACACAGTAATCAGTCTAAAGCGCTGCGAGGCCTCCGGGTGGTTATGCGCTATACAAGTGCAATTTTTCATTTCATTTAATTTCATTTCATTGTCCAGCACCTTCCCTGACTTTATACTTGGTGGAGTGGGTAAAATAATTTATATGGGTTTAGTGTCCAGCAACTTCCCTGATTTTGTACTTGGTGGAGTGGGAATAGTAAATTATATGGGTTAAGTGTCCAGCACCTTCCCTGACTTTTTACTTGGTGGAGTGGGAATAGTACATTATATGGGTTTAGTGTCCAGCACCTTCCCTGACTTTATACTTGGTGGAGTGGGAATAGTAATTTATATGGGTTTAGTGTCCAGCACCTTCCCTGACTTCATACTTGGTGGAGTGGGAATAGTCATTTATATGAGTTTAGTGTCCAGCACCTTCCCTGATTTTGTACATGGTGGAGTGGGAATAGTAATTTATATGGGTTTGGTGTCCAGCATCTTCCTTGATTTTGTACTTGGTGGAGTGGGAATAGTAAATTATTATGGGTTTAGTGTCCAGCACCTTCCCTGACTTAATACTAGGTGGAGTGGGAATAGTAAATTATTTATGTTTAGTGTCTAGCACCTTCCCTGTCTTTATATTTGGTGGAGTGGGAATATTAATTTATATGAGTTTACTGTCCAGCACCTTCCCTGACTTTATACTTGGTGGAGTGGGAACAGTAAATTATATAGGTTCATTGTCCAGCACCTTCCCTGACTTTATACTTGGTGGAGTGAGAATAGTAATTTATATGGGTTCATTATCCAGCACCTTCCCTGACTTTTTACTTGGTGGAGTGAGAATAGTAATTTATATGGGTTCATTGTCCAGCACCTTCCCTGACTTTTTACTTGGTGGAGTGGGAATAGTAATTTACATGGGTTTAGTGTCCAGCACCTTCCCTGATTTTGTACTTGGTGGAGTGGGAATAATAATTTATATGGGTTTACTGTCAAGTACCTTCCATGACTTTATACTTGGTGGAGTGGGAATGGTAATTTATATGGGAATATTGTCCAGCACATTCCCTGACTTTATACTTCGTGGAGTGGGAATAGTAATTTATATGGGTTCATTGTCCAGTACCTTCCCTGACTTTATACTTATTGGAGAGGGAATAGTAATTTATATGAGTTTAGTGTCCATCACCTTCCCTGATTTTGTACTTGGTGGAGTGGGAATCGTAATTTATATGGGTTTGGTGTCCAGCATCTTCCTTGATTTTGTACTTGGTGGAGTGGGAATAGTAAATTATTATAGGTTTAGTGTCCAGCACCTTCCCTGACTAAATACTAGGTGAAGTGGGAATAGTAAATTATTTGTCTTTAGTGTCCAGCACCTTCCCTGACTTTATATTTGGTGGAGTGGGAATATTAATTTATATGGGTTTACTGTCCAGCACCTTCCCTGACTTTATACATGGTGGAATGGGAATAGTAATTTATATGGGTTCATTGTCCAGTACCTTCCCTGACTTTATACTTGGTGGAGTGAGAATAGTAATTTATATGGGTTCATTATCCAGCACCTTCCCTGACTTTTTACTTGGTAGAGTTGGAATAGTAATTTACATGAGTTTATTGTCCAGCACATTCCCTGACTTTATACTTGGTGGAGTGGGAATAGTAATTTATATGGGTTCATTGTCCAGCACCTTCCCTGACTTTATACTTGGTGGAGTGGGAATAGTAATTTATATGGGTTTAGTGTCCAGCACCTTCCCTGATGTTGTACTTGGTGGAGTGTGAATAGTAAATAATATGGGTTCATTGTCCAGCACCTACCCTGACTTTATACTTGGTGGAGTGGGAATAGTAATTTATATGGGTTTAGTGTCCAGCACCTTCCCTGATTTTGTTCTTGGTGGAGTGGGAATAGTAAATTATATGGGTTAAGTGTCCAGCACCTTCCCTGACTTTATACCTGGTGGAGTGGGAATAGTAAATATATGGGTTTAGTGTCCAGCACCTTCCCTGACTTTATACTTGGTGGAGTGGGAATAGTAATTTATATGGGTTTATTGTCCAGAACCTTTCCTGACTTCATACTTGGTGGAGTGGGAATAGTATTTTATATGAGTTTAGTGTCCAGCACCTTCCCTGATTTTGTACTTGGTGGAGTGGGAATAGTAATTTATATGGGTTTGGTGTCCAGCATCTTTCTGGATTTTGTACTTGGTGGAGTGGGAATAGTAAATTATTATGGCTTTAGTGTCCAGCACCTTCCCTGAATTAATACTAGGTGGAGTGGGAATAGTAAATTATTTGTGTTTAGTGTCCAGCACCTTCCCTGACTTTATATTTGGTGGATTGGGAATATTAATATATATGAGTTTACTGTCCAGCAACTTCCCTGACTTTATACTTGGTGGAGTGGGAATAGTAATTTATATGGGTTCATTGTCCCGCACCTTTCCTGACTTTATACTTGGTGGAGCGAGAATAGTAATTTATATGGGTTCATTGTCCAGCACCTTCCCTGACTTTTCACTTGGTGGAGTGAGAATAGTAATTTATATGGGTTCATTGTCCAGCACCTTCCCTGACTTTTTACTTGGTGGAGTTGGAATAGTAATTTCTATGGGTTTAGTGTCCAGCACCTTCCCTGATTTTGTACTTGGTGGAGTGGGAATAGTAATTTAGATGGTTTTACTGTCAAGTACCTTCCCTGACTTTATACTTGGTGAAGTGGGAATAGTAATTTATATGGGTTTATTGTCCAGCACATTCCCTCACTTTATACTTGGTGGAGTGGGAATAGTAATTTATATGGGTTCATTGTCCAGCACCTTCCCCGACTTTATACTTATTGGAGTGGGAATAGTAATTTATATGGGTTTAGTGTCCAGCACCTTCCCTGATTTTGTACTTGGTGGAGTGGGAATAGTAATTTATATGGGTTTGGTGTCCAGCATCTTCCTTGATTTTGTACTTGGTGGAGTGGGTATAGTAATTATATTGTGGGTTTAGTGTCCAGCACCTTCCCTGACTTAATACTAGGTGGAGTGGGAATAGTAAATTATTTGTGTTTAGTGTCCAGCACCTTCCCTGACTTTATATTTGGTGGAGTGGGAATATTAATTTATAATGGTTTACTGTCCAGCACCTTCCTTGACTTTATACTTGGTGGAGTGGGAATAGTAAATTATATGGGTTTAGTGTCCAGCACCTTCCCTGACTTTATACTTGGTGGAGTGGGAATAGTAATTTATATGGGTTTATTGTCCAGTACATTCCCTGACTTTATACTTGGTGGAATAGGAATAGTCATTTATATGGGTTCAGCGTCCAGCACCTTCCCTGACTTTATAGTTGGTGGAGTTGGAATCGTAAATTATTTGGATTTAGTGTCCAGCACCTTCCCTGACTTAATACTAGGTGGAGTGGGAATAGTAAATTATATGGGTTGACTGTCTATTATTTTGTTAGAGTTTATGCAATCATAGTAACATTATTTAAATACATATTATGTAGTAAAATGTATAGAAAAATATAAATTAATTATTATAATTGATAGTATGAGAAATTAAAGTAATCAGGCTAAAACATGTTTTAAAGATTTTATTATGTTTAAAAGAGGTTAATGAAATGAGAAAACATTTTATTGACATTTTTTAATGTTAAGTACACATTTTTATTTTGATGATATATAGTTTAATAATATATGTACATTATAGTCACAGTTGTGTCTTGGTGAAAAAGAATTTTTTTTTGTAAACATATATGTTTAATATATTAATTTTTTAAGAAAAGTAATATTTATTTAGTGTACATTTGTTTGTTTATTTCACAATTTTTATTGTACAAAAAAAGATTTATTTTACAAGTTTAACACATTTTTTTAATACAGTGTTTGTATATTTAAATATTTTTTGAAGCAAACATAATTATATATATCACCAAAAATAAGTAGGTATTGTTCACATTGATATATAATTTACAATTGTATTTTTTTAATAATTATTATTAGTAATATATAAAATATTAATAATAATACTTTTTACAGAGGTAAAGTATTTTTACACGAGTAATGTTAATAGGTATATCATTTGTACATAAGAGTAAATAATTGTAACATATAATGTACTGTTTCATATTCATACTATCATGTAATTATGTTTTTTACAGTATATGTTTGTTAAATTAATAATAAGTAATTCAAGTTCAAGTCAAGTTTCAAGCTTTATTCGACAGCATTGTCATAAAAGCATTTACACCCTAATCTAGACATGAATAAATACTATTCTAAATTACAACAATTTAAAATACACATTAAATACAAAGTGCTGGCGAATTCATGTTTTAAAAGAAAATTTTTACATCTAAAAATACAGAATCATTGTGCCTTTGTTATCGATATTAAGACCATCTAAAAACAGAAAAACATTTCATTAATCACTTTTCATTAAGGTTAAAGTGCAGGTGCGAATAATCCATGCCCAGCCCAAATATTTAGCTAGGGGAATTGCAAGATAAGGGGAGCAATTTGATCTTAAGATTCTAAGTGCTTCTTGACTTCTTCTTATCCCCTGGTTCTTGCACACAGGTTTTAACCATATACTTCTTGGTGCGGCATAAAGGGGACATGGAAACAAAAAGTGTGGGATGTCCTCAACATGGACCTTGCAATGGCAACACGTATTAACATTATCAGGTGACCATTTTACAGTAAAAGCATTTAGAGGTAGGCAAACAACTCTGAGCTGGAAATACAGCTTTCTGTCCAATGCTTTTGTGATCAAATCCCAGTATTGTTCACATGTTGGGGCTAATTTAGTCTCCAGGTACTGGGATATCAGCATGGAGGGCTGATTAGAAATCAAAGCAAGTCAAGTCAAGTCAAGTCAGAGAATTTATATAGCGCACTACATACCCAGAGGGTCTCAAGGCGCTTAGGGAGGGGAGGACACTTACTTGTCAAATATCCACGTTTTAAGTTGCTTTCTAAAAGCTAGGTGGTTCTGGGTAAGGCGAAGGTAGGTGGGGAGTGAGTTCCATGTTTTAGCTGCCAGGTATGAGAAGGATCTGCCTCCCATGGTGGTCTTATTGATGCGGGGAACAGTGGCGAGGGCTTGGCTGGAAGAACGAAGTTGGCGGGAGGGGGTGTAGAAGGACAGTCGTGAGTTGAGGCATTCTGGTCCGATGTCGTAGAGTGATTTGTGTGCGTGGGTTAGCAGTCGGAAAGTGATCCTCTTATTGACGGGTAGCCAGTGGAGGTCTTTCAGGTGGCCAGAGATGTGTTCGTTACGTGGGATGTCTAATATGATCCTGGCTGAGGCGTTTTGGATTCGTTGGAGTTTCTTCTGGAGTTTAGCGGTAGTACCTGCGTAGAGGGTGTTTCCGTAGTCCAGTCGGCTCGTGACCAGAGCATGGGTGACTGTTTTTCTGGTTTCGGTGGGGATCCAGCGAAATGTTTTTTGGAGCATGCGAAGGATGTTGAAGCAGGATGAGGATACGGCGTTGACTTGTCTGTTCATTGAGAGTGAAGAGTCCAGGATAACGCCTAGGTTCCGTGCGTGGTCTGTCGGGATGGGTGCTTTTCCAAGGGCTTCCGGCCACCAAGAGTCGTCCCATGTGGAGGGGGATGTACCTAAGATGAGGACTTCTGTTTTATCTGAGTTCAGTTTCAGACGGCTTTGTTTCATCCATTCGGCAACTTCTTTCATTCCTTCGTGTAGGTTTGTTTTGGCGGTGCTGGGGTCATTGGTGAGAGAAAGGATCAGTTGAGTGTCATCCGCGTAGGAGATGATGTTGAGGTTGTGTTGGCAAGCGATGGCCGCAAGGGGGCTCATGTATACGTTGAAGAGGGTGGGACTGAGTGAGGATCCTTGCGGTACGCCACAGATGACTTCAGTGGCTTTGGATTTGAATGGTGGAAGGCGGACTCTCTGGGTTCTTCCGGTGAGGAACGAGGTGATCCATTCAAGTGCTTTTCCTTGCATTCCGATGTTTCTGAGGCGTTGTAAAAGGGTACTGTGGCAGACTGTGTCGAAGGCTACAGAGAGGTCGAGGAGGATGAGGGCGACTGTGTCTCCATTGTCCAGTAGAGTTCGGATGTCGTCTGTTGCTGCGATGAGGGCGGTCTCAGTGCTGTGTTTTGCTCGGAAGCCAGATTGTGAGGAGTCAAGGGATTTGTTGGCTTTGAGGAAGGCGGCGAGTTGGTTGTTGACAGCTTTCTCGATGACTTTGGCTGGGAAAGGAAGGAGCGATATGGGGCGGTAATTTTTGAGTTTGGTGGGGTCCGCTGTGGGTTTTTTCAGAAGGGCGGTGAGTTCAGCGTGTTTCCAGTTTTCCGGGAAGGTGGCGGAGTTGAAGGAGCAGTTGATGACGTCTCGGAGGTGCGGTGCTATGACGGAGTCTGCTTCGTTGAAGATGTGGTGAGGACATGGGTCTGTGGGGGATCCTGAGTGGATAGAGTTCATCAGGCGGATGGTGTCCTCAGTGGAGATTGGGTTCCAGTCGTTAAGGGCGTTCAAGGGGGGAGAATGTTCAGCATATGGTTGGGTGGGTTGGTCTTCGGGTTGGTTGTCGAAGCTGTTGTGGATGTCTGCAATTTTGTTGTGGAAGAATAAAGCCAGGGAGTCGCAGAGGGCTTGTGAAGGGGTGATGTCGTTGGAGTTGGCCGAGGGGTTGGTAAATTCCCTGACGATGTTGAAAAGTTCCTTGCTGTTGTGGGCGTTGTTGTCTAGTCGATCCTTGAGTGCTGTTTTCTTGGCCTTTCGGATTAGTTGGTGGTGTGTGCGGGTGGCGTTTTTGAAGGCGTCCTTGGTGTTAGTGGTTGGGTCTTTTTTCCAGGCCTTTTCAAGGGAGCGGCAGAGTTTCTTGGACTTCTTAAGATCATCGTTGAACCATGAGGCCTTCTTGCTGCTAGGTTTGCGTTGACGTTTTTTCAGTGGTGCTAGGATGTCGGCGGTGTTGGATAACCATAGGGTGAAGTTGGCGGCGGCTTGGTCTGGGTTAGAAGAGTGGGCTGGGGTGTTTAGAAGGAGCGATGAGGAGATCTGGTCGATGGTGATTTTGTTCCAGTTTCTTTGCAGAGTTGGTTGGAGGTGGTTGGTGGGTTTCGGCTTGTTGTAGGTGAAGTGAACGCAGCTGTGGTCAGTCCAGAGGAGATCCGTAGTGTGGCTGAAGGAGACATGATTGCTGGAGGTGAAGATGGGGTCGAGTGTGTGGCCTGCGATGTGGGTGGGGGAAGTGACCAGTTGTTTAAGTCCGAGGTTGGCGAGGTTGTCCAAGAGGGTGGTGGTGTTGCGGTCATTGTTCTTTTCAAGGTGAAAGTTGAGGTCTCCCAGAAGGATGTAGTCTTTGGAGGGGAGCGCGTGTGGAGTGATGAAGTCCGTGATGTCTTCACTGAATTTTGCGCGGGGTCCTGGTGGTCTGTAAAGGAGGGTGCCTCTGAGTGTGGTCTTGGGGTCGATGTGGATCTGGAAGTGAAGGTGTTCAGAGTTGGCGAGGTTGACGTCAGAGCTGGTTGAGATGTGGATTGATTTTTTATGGACGATAGCGATTCCTCCTCCTGTGTGGCCGGTTCGGTCCTTGCGTGTGATCTTATAGTCTTCAGGGATGGCAATGGTGATGTCTGGGGCGGAGGAAGCGTTCATCCATGTTTCTGTTAGGAAGGCGACGTCTGGAGAGATGGTGTCTAGTAGATTCCATAGGTCAATGGCGTGTCTGTGGACCGATCGAGTGTTGAGAAGGATGCATTGTAGGTGGTTGGGGTCGGGAATCTGTGGTGTGGTTGTAGTGGAGATGTTGTCGGTGCCGATGAATTTGCAGGAGTAGCAAGAGAAAGGTCCATGGGTGTGTCCAGGAGCGGCTTGGACGCAGTTGGGGGCGCGACCGGGGTTAAGGGCTAGGAGGGTGGCGGCATCGTAGGTGATGCGGGAGGGCTGGGCAGCGCGAGGGGCAGGGGGTCTGGCGCTGGGCGCGGGCCAGGCGCGGACGGGCGTAGACGGGCTTACCTTTGGCGCACCTTCGGCGTGGCCGTAGCGCGTGGACGCTGCACGTGGGGGCATTGGCCATAAATGGAAGGTGGAGGGGGCGGAGCGTGGGAGGGTCAGCAGCAGGGAGGCGGTAGCGGGGAGGAGGGGCGTGCCTGGGAAGAACAACACACAACAAAATGGAGGTCAAAGGGGAAGCGAGGCAGGGGCAACAAGTCGACTGTGGCACCGAGAGTGCTATCTTACTACTTGCAGGCTAATGAAAATAAACCCAAAGTCGCGTGTACAATGCACAAAGCAGGGCGGGCGGCGCTTCGATTCAATGCGCTATAATTACAGGTCAGTTACAAAGCAGAGTCTGCTTAATGTCAAACAGCATTAAAATAACGCTTATGTAAATATTGCAGAGCGCAGGCGATACCGATTGCAGAGCGCAGGCGATACCGTTGTGTCCAGCTAGGGGTGCGATCACCAAGAGCAGGCAGCAGTAATGGGAGAGGAGCGAGGGTGGGAGCAACCGGTCTGGAACGAGTCCGGGCGGTCAGAATGGTATACCATGTCCCAATACATTTTCTTTAACAGCATCTTAGATGGAAAGGCTGAGGGGCAGTGGCAATCCATAGGTGGTCTAAATGCAGTTTTTGCAACAAGTTCCTGATTTCATTAAGCCAAGTTATTTTGTGGAACCGGTCTGAACTGATAATGTCCATGAGAGCGGATGCATAATGGCCCAGTTCTGGTGTTGTTTTTATGCGCCTCCTGAATAGCAGTGGTCGCAACCGAGCCAGATCCTCAATCTTTTTCCTCCCTAGATCATATAGGAGTGGGATCAATGGAGTCCTATCAGCCGACGTAAGAATTCATTCTCCGCAGTTGACAACACACTAACATTGGCGAAACCCCACAGTTCTGCTCCATAAAGGCATGCACCCAGCACTTTCATACCATAAATCTCCAAAACAGGATGGATGGGTTTAGTTAGAGAAGATTTATGTTTCAGTGCTATGGCTCCAGATAGCTGATGGAACTTTAAGACCACAGAATCAATGTGAGATTTCCACTTCATGTTGCCCTGTAAAAAAATACCAAGGTACGTGAAGGCATCCACCTCTTCTAGCGCAGCCCCATTAAAATTTATTGTGCCCTTAAATTGTTTCGCAGGATTCATGTTCATGAACTTGGTCTTTGTCGTATTTAGTTCTAGGCCCCGAATCCGACAGAAATCCCCAAATGCATCGATTGTCTTTTGTAAGCCACTAGGGGTTCGCAAGACCAGCAGCGTGTCATCAGCGAACATTAATACTGGGACCCGCGCCCCTCCAAGTGTTGGAGTGTTGGCTGGGGATTTCTTGAGATAGTCCAATACTCCATTAATGTAAAGGGAGAATAAGGTGGGGGCCAGGACACATCCCTGTCTCACCCCACGCTCTACGGGGAAAGAATCAGTAACCTCGCCCTGGGTCCCCCACCGAATCCTGGCGTAGTTGCTTTCGTGCATACGGACTAGCAAAGTCAATAATTCGGGGCTGATACCAAGCTCGCTAAGGACAGACCATAGTTTTTGTCGAGGCACTAGGTCAAATGCTGACCTTAGGTCGACAAAAACAGCATACAATGGGCCGTTTGCCAAGGTCACATTTTTCCAGTAGAGAGTTAAAAAATGAAATACTTGGTCAATAGAGCTGGTTAGCGGGCGGAAACCAGCTTGGTAGGGGGAAAGAACATCCTTATCATCTATCCAAGCTTGTATTTTATTTTGTATCATTCTACCCATCAGTTTTTGTGCCTTATCCCCTTTTTTGAAAACTGGGATGATCTGCGCTCCCTTCCACGAGGCAGGAATTATGGCCCCTTGTGCTATGGAATTTGCAAGCCAGGCAAAATATTGGCACCAGTTTTCCCAGTCACTTAGAAATACATCAGCCGGTATTCCATCAATGCCTGGGGCCCTTCCTCTTGTCACCCCATCCAATGCTACGCTTACATCCCCTGGTGTAAATACTTCCTCTTTATAAAATACCGTGGGGGGGAGGGTGAGACCCGAGGGAAGGGCTACAAGAATATTGCGGCTTGAAGAAGTCAATCCAAGATTCCTTTGCCACGTGGTTTTTTGGACATTCCGCTAATCCACTCCTATCCCATTTTATAATTGCCCAAAACTCTTTTTGCTGTTTGGCTGTGCAAGCATTTTTTAGATCCAGCCACTGGTTTTCATCCCACAGCCTTTTTGCCCTAGCTTGTACTTTTCTATAGTCATCCCTGGCCTTCAGGACTTCTTCTCTGTTTTTACTCCTCAGCACCAAGCTTAGTTGCTGGCGTACGCTTCTACAGGGTTGATCATACCATCCTTTCTTTATTAGGGGATGTGCACCCTTTCTTTGGTTACCTTGCTTTAAGAAAAAACCCTGTAGTTTTGAGAAAAACTTAGGGTGTGACTCTTCTATTTGTCTGTTAAAATTAGGCTCATTACAATGATCCTGCAAACTACTAACCTCACTTGCCACAGCCACCATTAAATCTTTCATTTTCTCTGGCTTATCAAGTAGTGTTGCCCACTTAACATGGCGTTGGTTATTAGAAGAGATAATGTCCAGGGGCGTGATACCCTTTCCCGAGTTTGGCGCTATTACTGCTTGGTTTAATTTGAAGAGCAAGCACAACGGGTTGTGATCACTCTCCAGTCTAGGTGTGACCATCATGTCTACTAGCATATGCCAGTCTGTGACATCTACAAGGATGTAATCAATCCGACTACTTGCCCTTGTATTGTCAAAAGTATGGGCCCCCCGCTGATCAGACGGGGTACGTCCATTTGCTGCCCTCAGACCCCTGGCCAGACACATACTCTTTAACTGTACTGCCGCCTCGGTCCACTTCTTTACCGGGGGCAAATCTAGTTGAGGAACTCCCCATTTTGCATCTTCCTCTTGGGACATTTCGTTGTCCTCCTGGCCCAATGGTTCGAATGTGGTGTTCATATCTCCCCCCACAACAATTGTAATATGCGGTGAGAGGAGTTCCAGATCATTATCTAGTGCAGCTACCACCTCCGAGACTTTACCCCCGCTACACCCCTGGCATATATGTTGAAGAGGGCCATCACATGGCCATCAGCCCAAGTGATCACAATTGGCAGTATATCACAGCTATTAATGGGTCTCACTCTTATGGTACATTGCAATGATTGACGTATCCATATAATTAGCCCTCCTGAAGGCCGCCCTTTGGGATTCTTTTTTGCCGGGGTAAAGAAATTTAGGAACCCTTGATGATAGACCGGGAGCACTGCCCAAGTTTCCTGCAGCATGATTACATCATGGAGCTCAATAAATTCGCACCATTCTGGGGACTCTAATTTGTTTGAAATTCCAGCCAGATTCCATGATAGGAGCTTAAGGCCCTCTTTAGCTGGACCCACCTTCTCTTGTAGAAGCAATACGTTTTGGCTGTGGGGAGGTTGGGCCAGACTAGGTGAGGGGCTGGTTGCCCAACTATTATCAAGGTGGCATGTGGTAGGCGCCGGGTACCCTACGGTGCTAGGCTCACTCCTATCCCGAGAGTATATACTCCCATCGTGAGATTCGATAACAGCAAGCGAACTATGTTTAGTAACTCTCTGCTCCGCAATGTCTATCTCGCCAGATAGCATACCGCCTTTTCGATCTTGGGCAGCACCCTCCATCCCATTCAGTCAGTCACACTCATCTAGGTCCGATAGGGCAGAGGATCTGTTTTCCAAGGGCATACCCCAGTTACTTTTTATGCCAAAGGACTTTCCCCTCCTTACCACAGTATTCCATGTTGTTCTCAATACTGTGGGATTAAGGGCATTACCTTTTCTAGCATAGAAAAAGTCTAATGTGACAGGGACTATCTCAGTGGATCTACGCTGGGGAGGATTTATGTTAGCCAAAATATTTGGCAGCACTTCGGGGTCAGAGAGGTGTAACACCACACAGTCCCCTCTGAATTTTTTATTACCACCCCCGATCCATTCTACTCTTCTTGCCTTGACTACCTCTTGTGCCAGCTGATCCATGCTCCCTGGAGAGGCCATATTACGTGAAAGCCAATGCAATGATTTGTTTATCAGGGAAGATGTATTCTCTCTTTGGCCAGATTCCAAGTGAGGGACATTAGCGAGAACCAATACTAGAGGAGAAGCCTCTACAATTAGTTCTACTGGTCCCTTCTCAATGTTGCAGTCTATGAGCCTGTCCCTTTGCCCCAGCCCTTCATGAGCCCCACTGTTTACACCCTGTCCCCCGGTAGCCTCCCCTCCCAGAACATTGCTCGACGTGGAAGTAGGGGGAGTATTAACCATGGGTTCTAACCTACGCGCTGTCTGAGTTTCTTTTGTCTCAACTCTGAGCGTCTCTTGTTTGGGGATATTTGCCACTTCCTGTAATGTTTTATGCAGGAGTCCCCCTAACCTATTCACCTCTTCAGTGAGATGGTCAATTTTAGTCAGAAGGGGTTTAGTTATGTTTTTAATTTTAGTGTCTAGGGTGTTTACTAATCTCTTAAATTGGTCTTCGTCCAGTAATAACCTCCCTCCAGACATACCCCTCTCATCTTCTCCAACCCTTTTAGGGGGAGAAGTGTCAAGGCGTTTTTTTCCTGAACGGAGCCCATCCCGTTTTGGGAGACTCTTATCCCCCCCTTAGCTGCTCTAGGGGCAGGTATCGGTGGTGGGAGCTCATCTTCTAGTAGTACTATTTCCTCATCGGGAATATTATCAAAATCTGACTCAGCTAATGCTACTATTAGCTGAGTTAATGAGTTACTCTCATGAGTGGACTGCTGAAAAACCTCATTGCTAGTATCAAGAGCATGTGTATCAGAAGGCACATTTTCAATTGATGGTAATGGAGGGGAGAGGCTCAAGCCCAATGAGGATCTCCTATTGTTATTTATTTTCGCAAACAACCTGGACTAGATAAGGGTGTTAACAGCTTGAGGTGTTTTAGATTCAGACATTTTGCGTAATTATGCGACTAATTTACCCCAAATGGAACCATAAAATATAACAGGTAAATAATGTGTTATAAGTATGGTTTAGGCAGAAATAAATATCAAGGATTGCAGCGGAGGGTTTGATCAAAGGTGGGAACTCACAAATAATATATTGGGCAGCGTTCCTGGCCCAGTCCAGTGCCGGCCAGTTCCGGACTGTCACAGACTGTCCGCCCTTTGTCCGGTCTTCGTCAGGGCGTCCCGCTCGCGTCCCACGGTACGTGGCACTGGTGCCGAATTTCACCCAGCTGAGAGGGCCGTGGCGGGGAGGTGCGCCTGGCCCAGGTGTCCTATGGGCGTTGTAGTTCCTGCCTCCTGTGTGTCAGCCTGGCCCCCTGCTACGAGCGTTTCCCGTGTAGCGGGAAATGCGAGAGGTGGAGTAAAGCGCTACCAGCTAGCGCTACGGGGCTCTCAGGGACAAAAAAGCGCTTCTCCTCTTTTAAATGGCAGCTTAATGGCGATACGAGCCTCTCCTCAGGACAAGTGATTCTTTGAAGAGTCTAAGTAATAGAAAATAACATTCAGGACAGTGTAAATAATTTTTATAACAATGTTACATTTTTTTATAATTAAAAAAAATACAATAGTTAGATAATATAGACTGAAACATGTATTAAATACATTTAGAAGGTTATTTAATGTTAATATGAATGGACTATTTGTTTCTTAGGGACTATTTTGTAACCGCGTTATGTTATTTTGTGTCATTTCAACGTGGAAGAGCTCGCAGTTGGACCCTGCTTCGCTTGTGGAAGGGTAAGTTTAAATTTATTTGTTCAGATATATAGAGGCCTATTACGATGTCAGGCGGTTTGCCCCCGCAAGGCTGGCGGTAGCCACCGCAAGCCTGGCTGGGGGCAATCTGCCCGACATCCACACTCGTTTTTCCTCCGCCATATTAGTATGGCAGGGGGGACCTAGGCAGACGGAAAGACCGCCCGCCGCTTATCTGCCCCGGTCGCCTTGCGGCCGGGGCGAAAAAAGAATAATATGGTGGCGGTGTCTATCAGACACCACCAGCCATATTATGATGGGCCCAATCTGATGCAGTCTTAACTCTGGGGGCCCCCTGTGGGCCCCCAGAGTGAAGGAGGGGTGGGGAGTGCACACGGGGGGTACCTGTGGTCCCCCCCAGCATTTGCATACACGAAGCAGCAGGCACAGCGCGTTGCCTGCCGCTTCGTGTATGCAAATGCATACATGCATTTTTAACATTGTGGCGGGCGGTGCAGGGAGCACCGCCCGACACAATGTTAAAAATGAGTGAAGCGCCCGCCACTGCGGCGGGCGCATCCTAATGCCAAAATCGGGCAGTCCCTCATTTTCAGTTGGGATGGCAGGCGGGCAAATTCCGCCCGCCATCCTTATGAGGCCTATAGTTTGAGTGTTTGTGGAGTGTGTATAGGTTTTGTAGTGTTGGGTAGTTGTAGGAAGTGTGTGTTTTAAGCGGTAGTTACGGTTTTCGTTTTCGTTCCGGTTTCTCGTTTTTGGCGTACTATGTTGAGGTAGGAATATGGTTACAAATGTTAATTTAATGATATGTATAATGTATAATAATGTTTACAAATGTATGTTGGGGTGTATTGTGTGTGGGTGGGTATGTTTCTTTTCTCTTTTTCAGGTACTTTGCGTGGATGTCATTTTTGGGAGAAGATTACAGGTTTTTTTTACTAAGAAGTGTGCACATTATTATTTAATGTTTTTAAACACACTTTCTTACATTTTCGCATTTTCAAGCAGCTGTATTTTGTGATTTGTAATGGTTTATCGTTGGATCGATTTAGATTCGTTATGGATGTGTTTTTATTTTTTAATTTTCCATTTGTTTTTTTCAGTTTTTGACAACTATTTTCGGGTTTTTTAAGGGTATTCGAGTGGATCGTTTTGGAGAAGACTGTTTTTGGATTTGTTGGTATTTTTTATGGTTTCCTTTGGATTGTTGGGATGGATTACTAGTATGGAAGGATTTCTTTCGTTACAAAGGTTTTTCTTCAGCAACAAAGGGGCTCATTAGGATGACGGGCGGACTTTGTCAGCCCGCCATCCTGTCGGAATTCGGGACCGCTCGCCATTAGGGCGGGGTTCCATGGGGGGTCTTAGGATGTGCCCGCCACAGTGGCGGGCACATCCTGCATTTATAGCATTGTGTGCTCTCTGCACAGCCTGCTACAATGTTATAAATGCATTAATGCATTTGCATAAACAAAGCGGCAGGCACTGCGTGGTGCCTGCCGCATTGTTTATGCAAATGAAGGGTGGTACCACAGGTACCCCCCGTGTGCAACCCCCACCCCCCAGAGTGAAGACCGCATGCCTTTCCGTGGCGGCATCGCCGCTGTGGAAAGGTATCACCAGAAGCCCATTGTAATATGGGTGGCAGTGTCTTATTAATCCTTTTCAGCCCCGGCCGCAAGGCGACCAGAGCGGAAAAGCGGCGGACGGTCTTTCCCCCCGCCATTCTAATATGGCGGGGTGAATTCTGGAAAGGATATGGGCGGATTGCCAATGCCAGGCCGGCGGTTGCTACCGCCAGCCTGGGGGGGGCAATCCGCCCGGCATCCTAATGGGCCGCTAAGTGAGTAAGTTCTCTTTATTTATTTATTGGGCGGGATTGTCATTTTATTTGTTTAAATATTTTTTGTTATATGTTAGAAATTATTAGAAAAATGTTCAGATATATTTAAATTAGTTATATTAAATGTATTTGAAAATGTTGTTACAGTTTCTAGCATGTATCTGATATGTATATTTTATGTTTAATATTTGCTCTGTATAGGTATGTTACATATGTTTAAAGAATTGTTTTAGCTATCATGGAAAGGTATTGTAGGCCTCTGGTTGTTAGGTATAGGGTAACTTGCTCTTGTAAGGTATTGTACATTTTTTTTGTTTGTTTAGTTAGCTTAGGGCCAATTAGTGTTACAGATTGTTCCATTCTCAGTTGTTGATAACTTTGCTCCTTTTGTAATGATTGGAGTAGTTTATGGAGTGTGGGGGTACCTCTGCCTGTACTTGATAGGAAAGCATTGTGCCATCCTTTGACTGCATTGTTAATTTTAGCCTGTTTATTTAGTGTACATTGGTAGACGTTCCACCAGGGAATTTGGAATTTTGGTTGCCTTCTGTGTTCTGATCTGTGTAGCCTTCCTACCCATGTGTCTTCATAGTAATCTAAAAGAGGGCTTAATTTTGTTTCATATTTTTTATAATAGGCGCTGTCTATGAGTAGGTTGTAATGTTCTGCTACGTCTGCAACAGGAACGCAGGCTATTGCAATTAATTTTTTACCTGGTAGGCAAAAGTGCTGTCATTACAGTATTCTTAGCATAAGGCAGATTTTTGTATATGTTTCCATATACATTGGTTAAAATGGTAGTAGCAACCTTGGATTGCTGTGAGAAGGTATGTTTTTAGGATTGAGTTTATCATTGCTTTCTCAAAGTCAATGATAATTTCTTGGGGAAGTAATTATTTGTTTGTTCTTTTATTTTATTTGGTATCTCTATATAGGTTGTTTGCTGTTTGTTGGGTAGTAGGATATATATGAACGGAATATTGCAGTTCTGATAGTGTCCATGGATGGTGTATAATTGATAGAAAGGATTTGGGCATACTGAAAATGTATCATCCATCATCCATGTTAAGCATTGATTTAATTTTAACATATTGTCTGCTGTAGCAAACATTATAATTCTTTTGTCATTTGATGCATTGTCGTATAGGATGAAAGGTTCGTCATTATGAGTTAGTTCAGGGGGAATTTGAACTTCCTCAAAGGTTTTTGCCTAGCTATTGTCCTTTTTAGAGATTTGTTGGAAGGGAGTTGACTTGAAGCCTGTTGGGGGAGTACTTTTAAGTGTTCTTTAACAATAGTTGTAGTAGGGAGGTCTGTGCTAGTACTAGCTTCTTTTAGTGAGTCAAGCATTTATCTAATTTCTATTTCAGTCACTTTGGGAGGGTGGTTACGTTCTGTTATATTGGTTACACTTGTTTCCTGTGTAATAGCTCGACCATAACATTTGTTACTGTAATATTTATTGCATTTCCAAAACACTTTCAGTCCGTGCTGTGTATATGTATAGCCCATATAACATAAAAGCATTTTGTCTTTCTGAGAAGTAATACATTTGGCTCCTTCATTCATTTTTCTTCTTTATTCTAAAGTAAATAAATGTTGAATAGAGATATTTAGGGGGTCATTAGGATGGCGGGCAGACTTTGCCCGCCCGCCATCCTCGTGGTAATAGGGACCGCCCATCATAAGGGCGGGGGTCCCGTGGTGGGTATTAGGATGTGCTCTCTGCATCGCCCGACACAATGCTAAAAATGAATTTCTGCATTTGCATTCACAAAGCGGCAGGCACCGCGCGGTGCCTGCTGCTTTGTAAATGCAAATGAAGGGGGTTACCACAGGTACCCCCCCGTGTGCACAACCCACCTCTCTTTCACTCTGGGGGCCCCCAGAGTGAAGACCGCATGCCTTTCCGCAGAAAGGCACCTAAATACAGCCATCATAATATGGCTAGCGGTGTCTGATAGACACCGCCACCATATTATTCCTATTATTCCTTTTCCACCCCGGCCTCAAGGCGACCAGGGCGGAAAAGCGGCGGACGGTCTTTCCGTCCGCCGAGGTACCCCCCGCCATACTAATATGGCGGGGGAAAACTAGTGTGGATGTCGGGCGGATTGCCTCCGCCAGGCCGGCGGTGCCTACCACCAGCCTGGCAGACGCAATCCGCCCGACATCGTAATGGGCCCCTTAGTATTGTTTCCAAGTTTGCATTTATAACATTTTCACTGTATATTTACCTGTTTTTTTGTTGTTTGGAGCGCTCTGCTGTGTCTTTGGATGCTTTACTTGTCTTTATTTTTTTGATGGTTCCGTTGGGAAAAGAAAAGAAAAGAAAAAGAGAGTTATTGTACATGTTTTGTTTTGTATTAGTGGATTGTTTCCCATAAGAATGTTTTCTTGCTAGTTTTTCTTTTAAAAGTTGTCTCTGTTATTTGAGTTTATATACTTACTTACTTTAGTTTTATAGTTGTAAAAGTTGGGAATATTTTGGGTAACTTTAATATATCTGAAAGACATGATAAGATGGAAAAAAACTTTTAGTTTATGTTGTTTAAATGTTTATTATTAGTTTTGAGTGCTAAGTTTAGTAGGTATTATAAGGTAGTGGTACTTACTTTTCTTTTCTGTAGCCATTTTTTGAATGTAGCAGGTTTCTCTTCTGGTGAAACTCTTTGCGCTTTGTAGTGAAAAGTGTTATCTAGTTGTGTATTTGCTTTCTTTTTATAGTGTTTGTGTAATGTGTTGGTTGTTTTTCTTGGTTGGCCTAATTTTTTGGTGTTTTTTATTGGTTGCTTGAGATTATTTGAATTGTTTTGGCAGTTATGTGGTTTATATGGAAGAGGTTAATTATTTTTTTCTTTTCCATTCGTGGAGCCTTTTTTTGCAATCTTTTTATTTATAAATCTTTTATAGTGTGAGATGTATATATTTTATATGTTAATATGTTGTGAATGTATTGTATTTTAGAAATGTTATATTTAATCATTTTTGCGATGTTTATTTACTTAGTGAATATAGTATGTTTAATTTTATATAATTATGTTGAGTTATATTAACATTTACCTTGTTTTTTTCGTTTTATATTGTGTTTTTCATGCTGTATAGAGAAGTCGATAAAATGTTTTTCTATATTTTTGTGGTCTATATTTTTGTTTTCGATATTTTAGCTTCTGTTTTTATATATGTTGAAAGTCGATATATAATGTTATTGATATTTTTTTGTTTCGATAATGTTGTTTTCGAGTTTTTTTTACTTGCGATATTGTGTAGTCGATATTTGTGTAGTTACTTGTTTAAGTATTGGTAGTCAATATTTTTGTATTCGATATTTTTACTTCTATATTTTGGGTAGTCGATATTTGGTCTGTCGATATTGTTTCAGTGTTTATTATGCAGTGATATGAGCTGATATCCCTAACTCCAGGAAGAAGTCTATCATCATCCAAATACATTGAAAAGGGGGCAGAAATTGTCCAAACTGCTACCGACCAATATCCCCCCTGACCTCCTCTGTAAAGATCCTTGGCAGGGTATCGTACAAAAATTTAGAAATTGAGCTGTGGAGAAAATCTATTTCTAAGAGGTGTAAAATGGTTTTCGGCCATGGTTTGGTATGGTCGATCAAGCCCTGAATATGCCCCTGCTATCTATATATCCAAGCAACGGAAGGAGCTCCCTATATGGCCTTTATGGACCTCTCCAGTGCATTCAACCTGGTCCGCAGGGATATGTTATGGGTTATGATGGGCAAAGCAGGGATTGTTGTAGCCTTAATTTGCCTTTTGAAACATGTGCACTGTGGTACGATGGGTCAGGTCCGATTTGGCACCAAATGGGAGTGCTCTCCTGTATTTTATTCCAGTAAAGGTTTGAGAGAAGAATGCATTATAGTCCCTTTTTTATTTCTTTTTTATATTAATGCTCTTGGGGGCTAGTGACAAGATGCAAGGATCTCCCCATGGTTGGACATCATCCAGTTCCTGTTTTCATATTATGCGGAGGATGCAGTCCCAATCGCCCGCACCACAAATGGACTGCAGTTGTTACTGGGTTCTTGATGATGTTTGGACCGAAAAAGGCCTGTTCAGGCACACACACCATAGATGGTATTCCAATCACCAAGGTGCAGAATTTTAATTAACTTGGGGTCTTGCTGACAGATACATTGAGATGGGACAAGCTGCTGACCCGGGGAGCCTGTGAATTTGCTGGAGCTATAGATGTGACTTTTAAATTCTCAAAGAAATTCGGTCATAAAACCATTAAAGAGCTATCAACTATGTAGAGAAGCAAATGTTTTTCTCCGGGAATTTTTGGGGCTGGTCGTTTGGGGCCATACATCACCTGAAAGTCTGCAATTGACTGAGAACGTATTTATGTCTGACTTCTGACTTCTTACAAGAGTACCATCAGTCTTATTCTCCATCTGGAACCTGGACTTCCTTTTTTGGAAAACATACTTAAGGGTGCACCATTTCTTCTGTGGTTTAAGATCTGGCATTCGCTCTACACTCCATTTACCTGATTGGTCATTGAGGACTACTTGAGACAAGATCTTTCGGACATCATCTCCTGGTTGGGGTATGTTAAAAGGAAGTTTTCAGAACTTGGCCTCTGGGATTTGTTTCTCTCACAGCTTAACAGCACAAAGAACAGGGTGAAATCTCTCTTTAATCAACATAGAGATCAGGCCAGACTCTCTAACTGCTAATCTATGATTTCAGTCTGATGCTACCCAGATATAAATTCTGTTAAAGGAATGGAACCACATTTATTGTGGATCTTGAACCCCAAACATAGATTTTATTAAACCAGTTTCAGATTAAGCAGTTTGCACTTTCTGGTGGCCTATCGTCAGCAAGGCACTTAGGGGCTCAATACAATAGCAGAAAATCTGCCACTGGCAGCCTGCCGGTGGCGGATTCACCGCCAAATTGCAGCCATTCTCCACCTGCCATACTATGATGGCAGGTGGTTTGCTGGTGGACGGGAAATCCGTCCCCCACAGGTCCGCCACAGGCAATCGTTCCTCCATATTTTGACGATTGATCTCCACCAGCGGTGGATGGCGGTTCAACCGCCATTCACAGGCTGGAGGAGATCAACATCGGGTGCCCGTTGCGGGCCCCCTTTGTATTGGGGGAGGTGGGGGCGCACTGGGGGGTACCCATAGTACCCTCCTTCATTTTACTGCCCCATGTGGCAGGCACCACATGGTGCCTGCAACGCAGTGCAGGAAGTGCAAGACCTTCATGTTTTCCATTGCTGCAGGTGCTGCAGCCTGCAGCACCCACCACAATGGTAAACATGCCCTAAGCGACTGACACCATGGCGGTCGCATTGTAATTCCATGGTTGGTACCAATTCCTGTGACGATGGCAGATGGACTCAAGTCCGTCCACCATCTTTATGATACCCATGGTTCCCTACTCTCCCTTATTGCCCTTGTGATAACATGTCTAATCACGATTTGACCACTTAATTTTATGTTCTTTTGTGGTTTTAATCTTCACCTGAAAATGCAGTTTTTATGTCCATTATTGCGTTCTCATGGTTTTAGATCATCCATTTTGGGCTTGCAGAGTTCACAGCTTTTAGATTCGTAGCACTTCTGTTTAGCTGTCGTAGGTTATATTTAACAAGCGCTAAAAATTAGAAAAGTGGTTAACCCTAACATTTTTCAAGAAATCTGAATTCTCTACCTAAGGCAAGAACCCTGCCTTTGTTGTAACCAGCCTTTAAAGTCTTTGTCAAATTGTTTTATTTTTCCTTGACTGTTACAAACTAGTCCGTTTTTTAGTGTCATAAGACTGGATTCTATAACCTGAGATATATATGTATCATTTCATTGTGATCTAATACAGTTTATTTGCTTGTATGTATTTGCTTTTATCTCTTTTTAGCCAGCAGCAAATACAAGTAATTGACTCACTAATTTACAAATACTAATTTAAAAATAGCAAATATTACAAAATCTGAATTTGGCAAATGTGATTTCTATTTGGCAAGCAAAAACATATTACTAATTTGGAGGTTCCAATATATAATATTAGTTATTGATTTTACAATCAGCAGCAACTGCCATGGCCACAATCACGTTTTGGAAGAGAGGAGAAGAATAAATCAATGAGGAAAAAAATTAGGCTCTTTTCTTGTTGTTACTAGCTCACAGTTAAGTATTTATTTGGTGGGGAAGAAAAATATTGTTTGTTCATTGAGTTATCATATGGTAATGCTTTGTGCATTGAATTGCCTTGCTCATGTGAAGCATATTTCATCAACCTTTCTGCCTTCTGGAATTTAGGTCAGCATTTCTGCTGATTGTGTTGCCCTGCTGTGGCTATATTTACCTGGGCTCTAGCTAGGCATTTATGCTGTCTCCCCAGTCCTCGAAGATTTGTGGAGCTTGAGGTATGTTTCTTGCATCCTGCTCTTAGGTTTTGTTGGAGCACAACACTCACTTATGTCCTCAGGCCCTTGGGGCTTTGTTAGAGAACAATGTGTGTGTGGTAACTGGGTTGCCTGGTGTCACCGTAAGCACATTGAGATGGGCTATGTTACCATTCTATTGGAATCCTTGGGTGTTGGGATTCCAGGACGTGATCGGTGGGGGAAGCGGAGCAGGAGCTGGAAGAAGCGCAGTGGCTGGGGTGTTTCTCTGTATGGATATACTTAATAAATATAGTTAACATCAACAACATCATGACTGGGCCACTTCATTTCAATGGCGACGATCTGGTGGAACGAGTCCACTGAAGTCCCTAAGGCTAAGACACGTCAACACAAGAATGTGTGGATTGTACAATTAGTGGATTCTGCATTCTTATCCCTGGTGCCTGTGATCACAGTGGAGGCGAATGCTTGCCCAAGGGTGGTACTACATGAGAAATACACCCTTCGGGTGCAACAGGGAAACAAACTGTGAGTACTGTGAGCCACTGGTTCTCACACACAATGGTCTGTTGTTGTTGTTTACCTTGGATAAGAGTTGTGTCTGCCCTCCAGCGTGACTGGATTGCCTCCTCAAAGCATCCATGTCCGGCTTGAGCACAGATGTAATTGTGTGCGTTCTCACTCAGCCGTGCAAGAGCATTGACAGTGTGTCAAGTTTTGGCCTCAATCTCATGTAGAAACTTACATCACACCACGCAGTTGTTGGCCATTTTGAGAGTTGGGCTATCCAGGTAACGTCTGCCTGCAATATATGTGAATCTGAAGCCGTGAAAATGATAGGCACAACGTTCAATTCTCGTCATTTGGATGCAGTCTCAGCGATAGGCATATTTGGTTTTGTATGTGCTTATCAGTACATGGTGAAATGTACACATGGCTTACTTGTTTGTGACAGCAGTAACATCCAGTTCTGTCGACCAGAGTTTTCAGTGATACACATGCTTGAAGTCTGTTCCGTGTTGGTTCCTATACTGCGATACCTACGCCCTTCTGATGTGTACGTGAGTCCATCGAAACTGTCATTTGCGATATTTGAGGACATTTGGTAACACATATGCCTTAACTTAGTGATTATCTTCACACTAGAGGAGTATTAGGGGTCGATTCCGATTCTGGAAAAAAAACATCCGTACAATTTGTATCCGGAGCCCTCTCCGTACGAATCGTACCCGTCCGTCCGAGTCGCGAAGTACGATTTGTATTGCGTGAAACCGTCCGAATCGTCGCGATCCGTACGTATTGCAAGGCTGAAACCGTGAACCGTACGACTCGTACACATACCGTACAACTCGTACACATGCCGTACGACCCGATGAGTACGATCCGGACCGGGGTGTGAGGACGCGATTCGTACGGTCCACGTCAGGTAAGGGCGAGTCGTACAGGAAAGCACACAAACACATACACAACGTACGGTCCGTACACCCCATGATCGCAGGGGTACGCACCATACCCCTGCAATCATGGGGTGTACGAGCCGTACCCCCATTGTACGATTGGTGTACGAGCCGTACACCGATCATACATGGGGTACGGCTCATACACCGATATTACATGGGGTACGGCTTGTACACCGATCGTACATGGGGTATGGCTCGTACACCGATCGTACAATGGGGGTACGGCTCGTACACCACATGATCACAGAGGTACAGTGCGTACCCCAGCGATCATGGGGGTACGCACCGTACCCGGGGTGGGCGTTCCGTACCTGTTTCGGCGCAAACTCTGCTTTTACGGATGTTTTCAGCTCCTGTAGAAAAAGGGTCGTACGGTGCATACCCGACACGTATCGTACTTGTGGGGTCATAAAAACCAGCCGCGAACCGTACAAATGTTGCATACGGAGGGTTCAGAGGGAGAATCGTAAGGAGATTAGAGTCGTATGGTGTCTTGTACGACTCGTACGGAGTACGGCACCTGGTACGAATCGTACTTCGTCGTACGTATGAGGGACGTTGCAGGGTACGATTCGTACAGGAAAAACGCTCCGAATGGCTATTCGGAGCGGTTTTTCCCAAATCGGAATCGACCCCTAAATATTCAGATTTTCGGGTATAGGAATATTTCTCTGTGCAAAGCTGTATTGGCTCACTTGCTCATTTGGTGTATTACAATTATTTAAAATAGTGAATTGTTGAATGGCACAATACTACTTTAGTGTCATTGGTGACACTAACTGTAGAATTCTTTGGTTTGTTTAACTGTTAAATTGAGGTCGAGTGTAGAATGCAGAATGTACCTACACCTCTGTTTTTAATCCCTTCCAAGGGACCATATAATAAAGTGGAACAATGGATGAAAGTGTTTGAACATTATGCTAGGGTCTGTTGTACGTTGTTGAGTTTTGAGTGCAAAACAGCCTTACTTGTGCATTGTTTAGGGTCAGAGGGCCAACAGGTCTTTGATCATTTACCTCCCCTGCCAGAAGAAGTTTCTTGTGACATGAATGATCATGAGATTTCTAACAAGAAGTTTGACATTCATTATTTACCCAAAGTCAGTACAATCTTAAAGAGATATCATGTGGGTAGACGTGTGGAAAAAGCAGTTGAGACTGTTGAGAACTGTATTAGGAACTTAGATAAATTGTCCAAATTGTGCAAATTTGCAGGTACTTTGTCGGAGAGGAGGAGAGATCGATTCATGCTCAGATGCAACATTGAAAAGGTCAGGGATGAACTTTGGCGATCCATCTTTAGAGGATGTTTTGGAAATTGCGAAGAAAATTAAACATTTTCTAAAATGTGTTGAGGTTATCAAAAAGGACTCAAAAATGGAAGTTCATGTGATTAAAGATAGAGCGGAGTTGACACGGAAGAAACAAGTGGCGTCAGCAGGGAAAATGATGGACGTGCGGACAGATGGCACAGTGAGAGCTAAAGTTGGCAGAAAATGTTTCAGATGCGGTAGCGCAACTCATTTAGCTTTCTACAAAGAATATCCCGCTCTTAAAGTTGTGTGTAAGAGTTGTGGGAAGATGGGTCATTTTTATCTTTAGTGTCAAAATAAGAATGTTAGAGGTAGCGTGAAGGTTAAAGCGAAGGAAGTTGGATATTGTGAGGAATTGGAATTTAGGTTTGGCAAAATAGTACGGCAAGTGGATGCTGTTTCTTGCAAGGGTCATGTTGATGATATCTTGGTTCATAGAAAACTTACTAAAGTTTTGTTGGATTCTGGGGTGAAAATCATGTTGGTGTTGAACAATTAAAAAAAAAGATTTTGAAGGAAAGTGTGAACCTATTTAAACTTGACAACAGGCTATTAGCTTATGGTGGCGAACCTATTAAGTTGAGGGGGTATTTTATGGGCATGATTGAATACAGTGAGAGATTGGTGGCAGGTAAATTGCATGGTTTCAATGCGAGGGGGGCCACATATTAAGCTGGCTCCACCAGCGAGATCTGGGTGTGATAATTGATGCTAACAGTAATCCCCCTATTATTCTGAAGAATGTGGTACAATCTGTTGCACATGAGGAGCACAGCGTGAAGTCGGAGGAATTTGCTCAGAGCTTAGTTGATCAATTCCCATCAGACTTCAGGGCTGAGTTAGAGTGTTTCAAGGGTTATAGATGCAAGATTAAATTGAGGGAAGGTGTGCAACCCAAGTGTAGCAAGTTGCATAATGTACCTTTTTTAGTTACAGATGGTATGCGTTTGTAATTGGAGAAATTGCTGAATGAAGAAGAAGAGGAAACATCTAATTGGTTTGCTCCTGTAGTAATTGATAAAAAGAGTAATGATGAATTGCATTTATGTGTGGACGTGTGCAAACTTTATAAAGGAGCTGTGGTGAACAAATATCCAATTCTGAATATCACTGGAATGTTGGCATTATTAGGGGGTGCTGAGGTATTCTCGACAATTGGTCTGAAATCAGCCTATCCTCAGATTGAATTGGATGATGTATCTAGAGATATTACAGCATTTGTTACACCCTTTGGTTCGTACTGGTTTAAAAAGATGCTGTTCGGGTTGATTTCTGCGGCCTCTGTTTTTCATAGAGTCATGAAGAAGGTTCTGGAGGAAGTAGAAGTGTATCAGGGGGAGGTGGGAACAAAAAGGGAGCATGTTGAACATTTAACAAGAAGGCATGTAGCAGACCTCCTGGGTCTTGCGAATTCAAGCACAATTTCTCCTGTTGTGGTACAGTAGGGCATCCAGAGTTTAAATGTTTCAAGAAGTCAAGGGAGAAGAGAGGACATAAATGAGGGTGCCCCTTTCCTGACAGTAGGTAACCCATACCCTGTGTCTATCTTGGCTTTGAATCCTTGGTTAAACTTATATCGACGATATGAAGTTGCACATCAATTGTATGACAGTTTCCGCTATGGCTTTAGAATCCCAGCACCAGGGGTGCAAAGTCTGGGGTTCTGTAAAAAAGCGCACTCCTTGAGTATCACAGAGGGGGTGGCCAGGCAGAAAATTCTGATAGAATTGGATTGAACAGAATAGAAGGACTATTTGACAGTCCCCCTCTGGATGGCTTTGTCTGTTCTCCCTTAGGGCTGGTTCCTAAGAAGGAACCTGGTGAATTTAGATTAATACACAACCTCTCAGCCCCAGTGGGGCATCAGTAAATGATTCTAGTGATTCAGCACTCTGCTCTGCGAAATATGCATCTCTGCTAAGACAGTCCAGGCATCCTCATGGCAAAGGAGCAGATAGAGTCAGCCTTCCGGTTGTTACCAGTACATCCAGATGACTCTAATTTATTGGGTTTCCAGGTTTCCAGTACCGGGTAAAAATCTATTATGACAGATGTATGCCCATGGGGTGTACAGTCTCTTGCACATACCTTGGGCAGTTCAGTGCCTTTTTGGAATGGGCTTTTACACAAACCTCTGGGTCGTCGGCTGTGATTCATTACTTAGATGATTTCCTGTTCATGGCCACATTCAATCCCCTCATGGAAGAAATCTGGATACCCTTGGCTCAGGAGAAGATGACAGGGCTGGCAACATCCCTAGTGTTCGTGGGGAGAAAAATTGATTCAGTAAAGGCGAAGCCTAGTCTGCCTCTAGACAAGGTGCAAGCCTTCCAGGCATCCCTGGAAGTATTTCTGGGGGCCAAAAAGGTCACTTTGCGACAGCCACAGGTGTTAGTAGGATAGCTTAATTTTGCTTTGCGAATAATCACAATGGGTCACTCTTAATACTGCTCTATCCCCAGGCCATGTCTGGTTTAAAAGAAAAACACCAAAGAACATGTCAGCATGCCAAATGCAAGAGAGCACTGAGCTTGTTGAAAGAATTAGTTTTAATCTGTTTGCGTAATAACATTTTGTTTAAAGCTAAGCATGTACCAGGTATGTTTAATAATGCAGCATATGCCTTATCTCGTTTCAAGATACAGGAGTTTTGGAGCTTCCACCCAGGGGCTGAGTTGGACACCACATATTTTCCATGACAGCTGTGGAACCTTGGAACTCAACTTTTGCGGATCTAGTGGCAGCCAGCCCTGCACCAAAGACAAGGAGGCATATGGAAAGGCTTTTCATAGTTCTTTGGCATACACCTTTGACAATCCCCAGGTCCACCCCTTTTCTCTGAGCAGTTGGATAGGCTTTCTTGAGTGCTTGCCTTTACAGGGCTGATCAGTAGCTAGTGCCAGACACCACATCTCGGCCATGGTCTTTGTCTCGAAGTTGGGAGGGAGGGGGGCACCCTGATCATTTCCGATCTTTCCTTATTATGCAGGGACTCAGGGTGTGGGAAAGACCAAATGGAACATTATCGGATCAGAGGCTCCCCATCGATGTGGATAAGTTAGTTAGACTTTTAGGTACTCTGGTCCGAATATGCGATTCTGAATTTGAAGCATCCTATTCAAGGCAGCCTTCTCACTTGCCTTTTATGGGGCATTTCAGGTCTTCAAACTTACAGCTCGATCTAAACAAGAGATCCATGGGGTGATTGTTAATGTTTACTGGAAGGGGGATGACTTGGTGATTACCATACCACATTCAAAGGTTGATCAGTTGGGTAGAGGGGAGCAGCTAATGTTGGGGAGGGCAGGCAGCTTCCCTGGTTGCGCAGTGACAAGTGACAACACTTCGCAAGTACTTACAGATTCGTGCCTCTGTGGCATCCACCCTTCTTGTTAGTCCATGCGCCTGGGGTGCTGTTCACAAGGTGCCAGTTCTCTCAAGTATTGCACAAGACATTGCTCTTGGCTGGCATTCAAGGAATGTTTAGTTCTCATTTCTTCAGGATAGGTGCGGTGACATCAGCAGAGGGGGCATGGTTAAGCACCGTCACAGTCAAAGGAATTGATATAGGTTTTTGCTGAACTCATGTAATAATCTTATCTATTTTTGTATCTCCTTTCAGTTTTACACAGGGCACATGGCTCCAGCCAGTGTTTGGGTTCTTGGCCATTCCTTTGTGCATCGGGCAAAGCCGTTCTCTAGCCAATAACATGGACGAGCGGCAGAAGGAGGATTGCAGTTTCTGTGGATTGGTAATGGTGGTCTGCATCTTGATGGTTTTTGTCAACTTGTGGAGGGAATTTTGACACAACGGCTACCGCCGCCAGCGCTCATCATCCTACACATAGGGGGCAATGACTTTGCAGCAATGGGCAGATTTATTTGAGAACCTGATTTTGGAAATTTATTGGTTGGCAAAAAGATGCTCAGGGGCTATCCTCTCATGGTCCCACATTGTACCTGGCAAGAACGGAGATCAGGACGGTCAGCTAAGTGTCAAAACAAGTCAGTCAGAGAACCTCAATAGCTGAATAAACAACTTCTCAATACTGCACAGTTGAAGTCTATTGCTCATGGGTGCACCCGCGGGGAAATATTGTTGCACGAGGAAAGCGTCATCCTGTCAGACAGGGGCTGTTAAAAGGTGGTTCTTACACTATGGGCCGCTTAATTTTTCGCTTTTTCGACACCTAATTGTTGAGCTTTTACTGTGGGGGAGCCTCATAAGTTGGGACTCACCCACAGTGAACTCAGAATGTAAGAGACTGCATAGGGATTGTATTGGTGTCGCCCTGGCTTGACCAGGCCACTGCACAGCAGCTGGAGTAAGGGACACCGGGCTGGTTACATGCAGACATATGTGTACATGCGTGTGCACATGTGTAGGGGCTGCTCAGGGGCGATTCCTAGCATGCGCAACCATTGATCAGGTGCAGATAGACTGGTGTGGCAGGACTTATGCAGAATAGGGTGGTGACATAGCCTACGCTTTATACACTAGGACGAAACATGTCAGGGAAAGTCAGTGTGTTTTACTGTTTTTCACTACATTAGTCTCCTACGGGGCTGTGGAGCCGATGGGATAGATTCACTTTCCTAAGGCCTACAGTTTTCAGACACACAAAACAGTCCACTGTAACAAGTATGAGAAGAAGTATTGTGCAGAGTCCAAAGTCCTATTTGTACTACTTTTGGGTCATCCAGAAACATCATATTTCTCTAAGTCCGCCATAACCAGGGCCTGGCTGAGGGCTAACCTCAGCAGGATAGATTGATAACCTTTCTTCTACAAGCTAAGGCCTCCTCTCCACGAAGAGAAAATGGGTGGGGCTACAGGCTCATCCATCAGCAGCTATCACTGGGTGCCAGGCACCAGGCTGTACCTGGGAGGGAAGGCAGCGTGGGGGGAAGAGGCTTCAGAGATCATGTGGCAGGAGACCCTGGACACCACCATTTTTTAACAAACCGAGAGGCTGGGCAGGAAGGAGGGAGGAGGGGCAGTGAAGTGATGTGTCACTGTTTGATAGGACAAACAGAGATTTCCTTCCAGCCCCCTCCTCAACTTTTAAAAAGTGCTTCCACAGGAAGAGAAGCTCTCTCTAGGGTGAGGTCTGCTGAGGCAGAATGTGCTGGAGCCTGGCACAATGCGCAGTTGGAAGGAGGAACCCCCTGGTTGTCCCCAGGATCCTGAACAGTACCAGGAGAAGAGCCCAGGACCAGTGCGCAGAAGCAGGGGCCTCTGTGCAGGGAGAAGAGAGGCCCAGGAGTAGAGCTGGTGAAGGGCTGGTGCAGGGAGCCAGTGAAGACCACTCCCTGTGGATTCGCCCCTCCCAGAGACCCAGAGGGCAAAGGAGAGTGCTCCCAGTGGCCGGGGAGCACCACCAGGAGCAGGAAGAGGCCAAAAGCAGGAAGATCAGACCTCAGGGGGCTGATATATGACCCCAGAAGATGAGCGACCTTTGACCTGTGGCGAATCGATGACGAAGTGTGTGGGGCTCCATGGCTTGTTCAAAGAATGCCCCCGGGGTGGGTCAGGTCCCCGGGGCTTCCCCCCAAAGATGAAAAGTGCCCCGCAGGCTGCCAGGAGCCCACCCTGGCCCCCCCCAAAACCGAAGGCAGGGGAGCGCCGTCATAACCCCCTGGTAATGGGGAGAGGGGTCCGGGATCCCAACTCTGTGCCCCGCTGAAGCACTGTCGTGCTCCCTGTGAAAATGATGGTGCAGGGAGTAGGCGAGCGTGCCATCATGCGTTACCCTCAGGTCCAAATTAAAGCTGGTGAGCGCCGTTGCACTGCCTGTGAAGTATTCAGGGGCCCAGGATCCCAACTTCGGGTGCCAATGGTGACCAGGGGTACCAGGAGCCCACCCTGGCCCCCGGAGTGAAGAATGAAGTTTGGGGTGCCGGCATGCCATCTCCGTGCCCGAATGCTGGGAGGAGGGGGGAGTGCCACTGCACTCACCTCCACAGCAGGACAAAGTGGGGAGTGCTGCAGCATACCCCTGAGTCCTCGCAGGGTCGACCGCAAACATTGTGTCTGCCTCTGGAGCGGGTCGACCAGAAGAGAAGTGCTTGCTCCGCAGCAGCACGCAAGGGTGCTGGCCTTGCGGGGGCAGCTGGGAATGGGCTCCTCGGGCTGCCCTCCAATGCTGGGAGGCAAGAGGGGTCCGGGTGGGACCGAGACCCTGCAGCAAAGTGAGGAGCTGCAAGGGGCCTGGGTGGGACCGGGCCCCTGAAACCAGCAGATCGGCTGGGGGTGGGCTCCCGAGCAGTACCACATACCTGGGGGTCTGGGTTGGACCAGCCCCTCAAACGGACAGCCACAGCCGCCGGAGGCCCACATCGCAGCTCTCCCCGGAGCAGCGGAGAGCAGCTGTTCAGAAATGCAAAAGTAGCCACAATGCCTTGCAGGCTTGGAACAACCTGCAAGGGAAAACAGCGTTTCCTCTGGTTGAGGTGGCCCCCGGAGTTCGGGGTCACCACTACACGGGTGCAAAGATGCAGGGGGAGTTGCAGGAGCAACACAGTCTCCCCCAGCATGAAAATTAAAGTCCTCCCCCCTAAGTTTCTTGGGGATCTAGAAGAATAGCCTCTTAAAGGCTCAGCACAAGTATTAACACCTCTTAGGCTGGAACGTTCGTTCTACAGCTGGGGTGTACTGAGAAGTGCCTCAAGGAGTGAAAGGCTGAGCTGGGGATGTCTGGAGAAGGGCATACCTTGGAGGTGAAGAGGTTTAATTGCACCAGAAATGCATTTACTAATGTTATTTCTTTTAGACGGACTGAAGGTCACATGTGTAATGTGAAGTTCCTGTGTAAGGGAAGGTCATAAGCAAAGTAGGGTTATGTTGTCAGACATTCCTGCTAGGGTGTCTGGCTGCATATGCATACTCCTGTGGTGCCTTTAGGGGCTGAAATTGCAATGCATTCTAATGATACACACATGTGATGAGTTCTGTCATTCTGAAGTGAAACATGTATTCTTTCTGCTGAGCATTGGTGAAGAACCCAGACTGCTATCCCTTAAGATTTAGAGGTGTATACTTCATGGTCATTAGGAAATGCTCAGTCAGGGTTATATGTCACCAAGGCAGTGTTACCTATTTTAAATGCTTGTTGGGATAACGGGGGAGGGGGGGGGTCGCCACTTGGATGGTGCCAGTGTGCAGGGCCCTTGCTCCAGGTTATGTTCAATTAACTGCATAGGGTGAAAGATGAGGCGCATACATGGGAGTGGTGGTATTAGACCCCACCCTCCTGCCGGAAGGGTGGAGATGTTATGCAATGTCACAAAGTAATTCCAACAGCTTATGTATATTTGTAAATTGGTGTATAATATTGATAGTGTGTGTGTTTAATAAATGTACTCTCATTTTCATAAAGTACAGACTGGACAAACAATTATTGAGTGTTACTTTGCACACCTGCAAATGGCGATTACTAGCCCACACCCCCTCCCTTGAGTAAGCCTCAGACTGCTCTGCAACGCTACCCTGTGAGAATCAGGTGCTACAATTGGGTGTTTGATTCCCAGTGAAGGACAAATGTAGTCATGTTATTTGTGCAGGCCTCACATATCCTGCCTCGTTTTCCAGCAGTGGCCATGTGCATTTTGTTGAGAATGTGGTATCATTTGCAATGTGGAGTTTATTTTCCCATTGAGGAAACCAATATTGGGGAGGCTTGGTTGGTCGGGGAACCAACACAACACAAAACAGGTGGACAACCTTGGCATCAGTAATGGAAGTGCACATAAATTCAAGATGGAATTAAGAAGCCTTTTGGCTTAAACCAAGGCTGGGGGTGCTGTGAAAGGGTAGAGAAGGGCTTCAGATGCCAGCTTCAGCCATTGTTCATAGCCTGTCACAGTACTCCATTACATGGCCCTGGAGGATGTTGGGAGATGGTGACTGCACCATGGGACCAAAGTATAGCCCATTTGCCCAGGCCCATAATCCTTTGGGTGCCAGGGGGGATCCCTTTTGGGTTTGGCACTGGCATGGTTGTGTTTTGGGGTCCAGACTTCATGCTGGCTCACACTCCCTCTATCTTGAGGGGGCAGGTGAGTTTGCCTTGTGAAATAGAATGACTGAATTACTAGTGGTAGTGGGATCACAGCCCACAAATCCTTTGGAATAGTTGATGCCAGGGTGCCGGTTGGTGGTCAACCATGATTCCTTAAGATATGTTGTTAGGATATGTCATGTATTAGTTCACCTATTAAGTCATATTGATGTAAATATTGTGTATATGATGCAAGAATTCTGGAGAATGTTTTTACATTGTGTTTATGAAGTTATAATGAATACAGCCTGAGAATTTATATATTCTCTAATGCAGGAATGTTGTTGACGTGTCTCTATCACAATATAAATTCAAGTGAATTCCAACATTGTGGGGGGCGAGGAGGGTTGAGTGGAACCCCCTTTGTTGGATCATTCTGAACAGGCCTCGGGACGGTCCCTCACCTGTGTTGTAAGCCTCTTATGCATCTGGTTAAGTTTAGATTCAACCAGATTTATTTGGTACTCTGTGACAAACAGGGATGGTTCAAGCACGAGGAAGCACCTGTATGTAAATGTGATAACTTTTCCATACAAGACAATATGCACCTTATGTTATTCTGCCCTTTTTATCATGTTCCAAGGCAAAAGTATTTGCTACCCTTGTTGAAGGGGAAAGAGTTTATGCAAGCAAAACCTGCTCTTTTGTACCTACAAATGCTTGACCCTCCCCTGGTGATGTTCATTGTGGCAAATTACCTCGTCGCTGCTGTTCGAATTAGGAGGAGGAAAGTACAAACCTAATTGTGGGGATTGTAATGAATTTGGTATCTCTTGCTTTTTGCACATGATGAGTCTTTCTAAAACTGACCTTTTTACTGTACTAAAAATGCACTGTACCATATGAAATAATTTTTATACTAATTTGTACTGTATCATATGGAATTTTATTATACTAAATTGTATTGTATCATGTAAAAATATTTTTTAAATATGCACTCGGAACGTTTTTTAACTGTTGTAGTATGCTTTTATGATTTTTAACAAAATCGAATAAAGTGGTTTTTGCCTTGACTTGACTTATGCATGAGAAAATAAAGTAAAATAAAATAGGGACACACATTTAACAGGGTTGTGGAGACAATACAGCCCCCTTTAACGTCTAAGTTTAGTTGGGCCCGAGACAGATCATCCTACTTTCACTATTTGAAAACTGTTAGACAAGTTGGAATCAAAGCACTTTAGGACTCTCCTATTAATCAAAGGACATCCATTCCTACAGGAGGCTAATCAATGTGTAGTGGATGATTGTATCAGCAACCGTAAGGTTCAAGTACACAAGTAGGTTGTAATTGCCTGAGTCGAGGGGGCTGAGGGTGTTGTCCACAATTTGCAGTAGGGACTTTCTGGGCTACAACAACGCCTGAAGGCTGATTGGAAAACATCAAGGTGATCATTAGATTGGATGTGGAGAAATATCTGTGAGGCTATGTAGCTCTCTAATACCATCCTGTTGAATGAGGCACTGGAGACAGGAGGAGTGTTCTGAAGGTTTATTCAGGTAGTTCCTGCACCGCCGACCGGAGCCGAACAGCTACTGGGAATCTTACTCCAGGAATTGCGTTTCTAGGGAAATCTCAACAGCCGAACAGCTAAGCTCGAGTAATCAGAGAAGGCATGACAACAAGGCTGTGACTAGGGGTTGGACAGGTTGAACAATAACCGCCTCTGAAGCAGTATTAAGGGTGGATTCTTTGACCTGATACAAATCAAACCAGATACAATCCTGCTTTCAGACCATTTGTTAGAAACAATTTTTTTAACTTAGGGAAGTGTGGTGTCATTATCGGAGGCAGTGTTCCACTCACTTTCAGAAATAAGTGGACAAACAGAAATGCATCAATAGCTGCAACCACACACTCAACATCCCGAGCTTCCTCAGGAACCTCAGGAACCTCAGACAAAGACATTCTAGAAAGGCAGTCCCCCTGAAGTTTTTCCCGCCAGAAATGTGTTTGATAACAAAGTGGCACTCCCGAAGTTTGGAAAGTAGCTAGACAAGTCTGGAAGATGCTTTGTTAGAGGTGCTATTTGAAAGCATACGCATAAGTGACTTATGATCGGTATATATCTCAAACTCACAACCCCAAATACAAGACTTACATTTCTGAATGGCCCAAACGCATGCCAGAGCTTCCCGCTCACTGGTACTATACCTGGTCTCAGCTGATTGAAGTGCCCTTGAGGCAAAAGCAACAGTATGTTCTTTGCCTGCCACCCACTGCCACAACACAGCTCCTAAACCAGTAAGGCTTCTGTCCACAGTAAGAAAACACTTATGACCATACAAAAATGGATATAAGGCTGAAGAGCCCTCAATTAATTTCTTAACCTGTTCAAAGGTTTTCTGTAAATACTCAGACCAAGTCGATTTTGACCCTTTTCTCAGAAGAGCCCTCATAGGTTCTACAATTTGATCGTAACCTTGCACAAATCTAGCATAGTACTCTGCTCGCACAAGGAACGAGTGCAGAGCATCTCCGTCATTATTAGGTGTAGCATCTCTAATGGCTTTGATAAGAGAGAACTTGGGTTTCATTCAATCAGGTGAAAGAGTATGACCTAAGTACTCTAGTTCTTGAATGACAAATTTACATTTATTCTGCCTAACAGTCATTCCAACCTTCTCAAGTTCCTGCTAAACAATTACCAGAATTTTATCATGTTCCTTGGCATCATCAGCATACACTAGAATATAGTCCTGGGAAGCCTGTACTCTAGGATATCAACTAGTATTGTGTCCATTAACTTTTGAAAGACGCTGGCCACAGAAGCCAGGCCAAAGGGTAACCTAGGGTATTTACAGGCACCGAAAGGTGTTACAAATGTAGTCAGCTCTTGAGATTTTAATGTAAGCGGATTCTGGCGATACGCTGATTTAAGGTAGAGTAAAGAGAAGTACTTAGCACCATCTAAATTAGCTAACAGATCGTGGATCTTGAGTGATGGATGGCAATCCACAATATTATTGCTATTGAGGGAGCGTAAGTCATCACATAATCTGACCTCACCTGACCTTTTGCGAGCTAGAACGATTGGAGAAACTTATTCAGAGGAATCACAGGGTGTAATTATCTTTTCATCACATAAGTTCTTTAGTACTTTCTTCAATTCATCCCTTGTACTCAAAGGAAGAGAGTAAACCTTGTGAATGACAGGTTGAGCATTAGATTTGAGGCGGATTTCATGCTCAAATCCTAACACAGTACCAACCTTATTCTTGAACACAGAAGGAAATTGGTTGAGAATGGTGTGGTATTGGTTCGTATGTGTCGTGTTGTGAGCGTGGATTGTCTCGTGGTATGATAGTGTATGATAGCGCGTGTTGTGTGTGCATGTGTAGAGTGTGTGGAATGCATGGGATACTAGAAGGTTTATGTCGTAGGGAAGGCAGTTGCTGAAGGAGGAGGGTTGGAGGTTGGAGGCGTGTTCGGTGCCGCTGTGTTTGTACTACATCTGAAATAAAGAAATATGGAACTGGATTTGCCTACATCTTCTTTTCTACACATGGCGACGAGCGGGATTCAGTGGCACTGAGCACAGTTTTCTCGTGAATTTATTTTTTCTTCTTTCAAGGATTTTTTTTGCCACATTGGATTTACTACTTTTGGGAGTCCTTACCGACCTTTGGACTTGTGGATTTTCTGGGGCGCTCTTCGAGCTTCGTATCGGCAGAAACTCTTGAGTGGCAAAATCTTGATCGAAACATTTACTTCAGTGGCGCTTGTTTGTTGCCGTTACATCTGGCATCTTTCAAGTGGCTTCCATCAATACGTGCATGAGTAGATTGAGCGTGCGCACTAGGATCTACGTTCTTTCTTAGCAACTGATGATGCGAAGGACACGCTTTCCGTAGTGCGTCATTAACTCCTGTGCATCACCACGCACTACCACGCAATGTGGCGGCCATCTTTAATTTTGTTAAAGGTATCCTAGCAACAAGTACCGAGTGCCGAGCAACAAGTGCCGAGCGCCGAACATTTTGTTTATCTTTACATCGTGTGCATTAAGGAGCCTTTATTGTCCAGCGCTTATCACATTAAGTAAGCGTTTATTTTTTTTATTTACTTTTCCTTAATCTTACTGGATTACTTGGATCTACAAGCCAATTTGATTTTGGGAAGATTTCCAATAAAAACTGTGGTGAACTTTTTGCCCAAATTGAAGTGCAACAAAAGATTTAACTGGAACTTTGGTGAACTTTTTGAGCAAGAATTGTATTTTTTAAAGGAATTTTATTTTTTTTGCATTGTATTTCTTTTACCTATTTAAAATGTCTTCGATTCATCCACCAACATTTTTTTTAGCAGAATCTGGTGAACCTCCTATTGGATAGGACTTATGGGTTGACATGTTTGAAGCTTATGTAGAGGTTTTGGATGAAGAAGAATGCTCACAGGAAAGGAAAGTGTCGTTACTTAAACACAGACTAGGTGCAGTAGGCTTAAGGGAGTTTAAGAATTTACCAAAAATTGAGAATGCTGGCGATATGGGTGTTTATCAATGTGCTGTTAAACAAATGCAAGAAAGATTTGGGAGGAAAATTAATGTTGTTATGGAAAGGTTTAAGTTTTATTCGAGGGCTCAAAAAGTGGATGAGTCGATTGATCAGTATGTTTCTGTCTTGAGAGGTTTGGCTGTTACGTGTGAGTTTGAAAGTATGACATATGACCAGGTTTTACGTGACCAAATTCTTATGAAACTAAATCTAAAAAAATTCAGGAAAAGTTATGGTCATCTGGTAGTACTTCATTAAAAAATGCCATTGAAGTAGCTAGCTAGCAACCATTTAGCAAATTATAAGTGGTGTCCTGCACTTGACAAAATATGCACCAATTGTAAAAAAAAGGGACATTTTACTAGAGTATGTCACAACTTTAAAGCTAAGGTTAACTGTGTCCAAGAAGATGATCAAGATGATATTTTTCACGTTGTAGGTGAAATTTGCAGTGTGCATGATGAGTCAATTAAGGGGACGAGTAGTAAAGTTAAAAAGCTACCATCATGTATCATCAACATTGATGGTCTAGAAGTTAAAGTAATGGTAGACTCTTGTGCATGGTATACCATTATGGGCATGGATTTATTTAAAACACTTTGGCCAAATAGATCATTATTGGAATCGGATGTACATCCTGGAAGTTATACTGGACATAAAATACCTTTAGAAGGTTTTATTTTGGCTAAGATTAGTTTTGGACATAATTTGTGTCAAGGTAAAATATATGTGGCTAACAAAGGTGCAACAATTTTAGGATGGCCACACATAACTGACTTGGGTATGAAAATTGATCCTAGTTTAGATTGTCCTGTTTATTCTATTCAGGATGATTGTCGTGAGATGAACAACTATTCATTTCTTAAGGAAATATTTCCTGATGTATTTTCCAATGGCATCTGCAAGATGAGTGGATTTAAACATAGAATTGTTCTAAGAGGAGGTGCGTGTCCCATGAGACAAAAACTTAGGAACGTACCTATTAGTTACAGAGAGAAATTTGGTGAAATACTAAAAAAAGTGTGCAAGGATGAAATTATTGAACCAGTTGAGAGTTCAGACTGGGTTTCTCCAGTGGTGATTTCCCTTAAATCCAATGGCGATTTGCGCTTATGTGTCGATTTATGATGTCTAAATGACGCCATTTGGGTCGATACATTTCCTCTTCCGAATTGACAAGAACTTACATCCTCTGTTGGTGGGTCCTCTTGGTTTTCCAAGATAGATTTGGCAAGTGCGTATCACCAAATTGTTTTAGATGAAGATCCTAAGCATTGTACTGCATTCATTACCACAGAGGGAATGTTTAGATATAAACGTATGCCGTTTGGCCTTGCAAGCGCGTCTGCAGTATTTCAAAGAGAGATGTGTAGAATTTTGCAAGGGATTAAAAATGCAAAGGTATTCCACGATGACATTTTAATATATGGAAGGAATAAGGAATGTCATGATGAAAGTTTATATGCCGTCTTAGAAGCATTGAGAAGTAGTGGATTAACTATCAAAAATGAAAAGTGTGTCTTTGGTAAACCTGAAGTGGAGTATTTAGGACATGTTATATCCAAGGATGGTATTCGACCAAAAATTGGTCATGTGGATGCAATTCTAGCTGTTCCTGAGCCTACAAATAAGGAACAATTAATGTCGTCGTTCTTAGGGTTAACAGAGTTTTACTCACGTTTTATTGAAAATTATGCATCTAAAGTTGAACCATTAAGGTCATTGTTAAAAAGGGGTGTAGCATTTACATGGGATGAGCAACAAAAAATATGTTTTGAAAGGGTGAAGAAAGAAATTCTCACAACACCGTGTTTGAAACCCTTCTTGCCAACTGCTGAATGTGTATTGTCTGTGGATGCGTCTGGGTATGGTATTTGTGCTGTGTTCTCCCAGCATAATAAATCAGAGAAGTGGGTAGTTGCGTATGCTTCACGCACGTTGACAAAATCAGAACGTAATTATTCTGTAATAGAGAAGTAGTTGTTGGCTGCTTCATGGGCTGCTGAGAGATTTAGGATGTATGTGTGGGGAAGGAAGTTCAAAATTTGTACTGATCACAAACCCTTGGTAAATATTTTGAGACCTGAAGGTGGGAAGAATTTAACACCTAGGTTAGCTCGCTTAGCTTCAAAGTTGCAAATGTTCAGTTTTGACATAGAATATATTCCTGGTAAGGATAACGTGGTTGCGGATGGTCTTTCAAGATTACCAAACGTAGATTTGACAGGAACTGAAATCAATAGTGATTGTGAAATAGCTTTTACCATCAAAGATGTATTTTTGATTGATGGAAAGGATGTTAATAACATATTATCTGAAGCGTCATGGATGTGTGAGATGGACAAGGATATTGTTTTGAAAGAGGTTAAACAGTTCATAATTAATGGTTGGCCAAGAGAGTCTAACTTAGGGGGTGAATGTGCTGCATTTTGGAAAGTCAAAGAGGAACTGTGTGTTGTTAATGATATTGTTTTAAGAGGGGACAGAATTGTGCCTCCATTTAGTTTAAGAGAGGATATTGTTGAGAAGAGTCTCATGGGGCACGGTGGTATGTCCAGTACAAAAAGGAGAATTGAAGAGTGGTTTTGGTGGCCAGGAGTCGATTCTATGGTGGATCGTTTAGTGAGGAACTGTAAAGTTTGTTGTACCAGCGATAAGGTGGCAAAGCCGTTGAGTGTGCCCTTAACTATGGTGGAGTTACCTGAGTATCCGTGGCAAAAAGTTGCTATTGATTTTATGGGTCCATTTTCAGCTTTATCAGTAAAGGATTGTTATGCCATTGTATTAGTCGATTATTATTCGAAATGGCCTGAAGTGAGAATGGTAAATGGGATGACTACTAATGTGGTCACTGAGTTTTTAGAAGATGTGTTTTCAAGGGAAGGAGTTCCGGAAGTTCTTGTTTCGGATAATGGGCCTAAGTTTGTGTCACAAAAAATTGAAGAATTGTTAATGGTGATGGGCATCAAGCACATTAAGTCATCATTATATCATCCCGAAAGTAATGGTCAAGTTGAGCACTTCAATAGGGTGGTCAAGGAGGTGATTGAATTAGCACTGAGTGCAGGTTTACCCTGGAGGAAAGCTCTACAAGAAAGATTGACAGCATACCGTGTCACCCCGCATTCTGCTACAGGAAAAACACCTTTTGAGGTTTTGAGAGGTAGGAAACCATTCACTGGATTGGTTCCATGGTGGTTGAGGAAAAGGAATGGTAAAGTGCAGTGCAATAACAACAATATTGATAAAGAAATTAGATCTGAGGTCAAGAAGTATCAGGATCGTAGTCAGCAGTATCGTGGAGGTAGATGTAGTTGGCCGTTGGTTAAGATAGGTCAAATGGTTCGGGTAAAGAATCCTAGAATTGTGTTGAAGGGTGAAAGTGTATGGTCTAAACCCCTGAGAGTAACGAAGGTGTTTGGCAGTGCAGTAGAGTTGGAGGACGGTAAGAGATGGAATTTTCGCCAATTGAGTCTTTGCAATGGGAAGGATGGCGGGGTAGGTTCACGGTCTGGTGATGATGAAGGTGTGTGTAGCGGATATATGTTAGGTGATGATTTTGGACTAATGAGGGAAGTGGTGTCAACTGGAAGTACGAGTGGTTGTAATGTCAGATGTGACACATCAGGTCGTCATGAAATATGGAGTAGGAGTGGCGTTAGTGATGTTATTGAATCCTGTTCCACCTGTACCAATATGGGTGTTGAAGGTGAGGCTTTACGCCGTGGTAATAGAACGAGGAAGTTGCCTGTCCGGTTTACTGATTTTGAGTTAGGTTAATTTTAGGTCAGTGTCATGTAAGTTGTTGAGGAGGAGGGTGTGTGGTATTGGTTCGTATGTGTCGTGTTGTGCACGTGGATTGTCTCGTGGTATGATAGTGTATGATAGCGCGTGTTGTGTGTGCACGTGTGGAATGTGTGGAATGCATGGGATACTAGAAGGTTTATGTCGTAGGGAAGGCAGTTGCTGAAGGAGGAGGGTTGGAGGTTGGAGGCGTGTTCGGTGCCGCTGTGTTTGTACTACATCTGAAATAAAGAAATATGGAACTGGATTTGCCTACATCTTCTTTTCTACAAATGGTATTAACATTGAAATTGGAAATAGAAAGGTTGGAAATATTGACATTCTCACACTCATGATAACTGTTATAATCAGATCGAATGCCTCCCAAACTAACAAGTTGGTCAGTACCTGGTTTAAGATGCAAACTCATTTTGGCCAGATCAAACCAACCAAGAATGTTTCGGCCATTAAGAGCTACATATACTTTAGTGAACGTGCATCTGCCAAGGTATTCTACCCTGGAATAAAACTACCCTAACATATCTTTTTTTTTCACCATAAGCTTTAGGGTTGATGTTAGATTTAGTAAGAGAAACATGACTATCCCAGTTGCATAAAACGTTGAATCTGACAATATGGTGATAGGAGAACCTGAGTCAGCTTTAACTTGTAATGGGATTGTACCGACCAATAGTTCACACCATGGACCTTTGACGTTTGAAAAATCAACAGAGTCACATTCGATGGATAACATTACATTGTTAAGTTTTTCTGAGCATGACTAATTTCCCATTGAATTCAATATTGTTGACCCTGATGAATCTTTTACCACCCCTGCATACGGATTGAAAATGTCCAATTGTTTTAAAAGATGAACATCTTTTGCTGAAAGCAGAACAATTGCGAAAATTCCCAAGATGATTCTTTGAGCCACATCTATAACAAATCATTGGTTTCCTGAAGAACGGTCTAGATGATATATTAACAAGATTTATGGTGCAAGTGGTAGAAGAGCATTCATCAACCATATGAACACTTAGGGGCCCATTAGGATGTAGTGCAGTTCGCCACCGCACGCATGGCGATCCGCCCTACATCCTAGCCTGCTCACCACCCATTTCTCCCCGCCATTATAGTTTGGCAGGGGACTGCAGCGGATGGGAAGACCGTCTGCCACTTTCTCGCCTGGTCGACAAGTTGACCAGGCAGAAAAGGGTTTCATATGGTGGCAGTGTCTGCTAGACATATCAGGATGCAGGCGGGAGGGAGCCTTTCTGTGGCGGCAATGCACTGCATGGAAAGGCAAGCAGTGTTTGAGGTTAAGGGGCCCGTTGCGGGCCCCCAGGATGTTGGGTGGGGCGGGGGGAACATTGGGGTACCTATGGTACCCCCCTACATGTGCATGCACAACATGCATTTTTGGCATCGCGGCGGGCGGTGCTGAAAGCATTGCTCACCGCAATGTTAAATATGCAGGATGCGCCCATCAGTGTGGCGGGCGTATCCTAATGTCAATCACGGTACCTCCACACATATGGTGGGTGGTCCTTTTTTACATAGAATGCAGAAAGTACAAAGTTCCCCGAGGAATAGAGAAGAAGTGTGTATGTTGTATATAAGGAGAGCAGAGACAGGGAGCAAGGAGCTCCCTTGTTGGAACTAAGAGGCCTCACACACCCAGCGAGCTAGATGTCAAGCTTCATCATTGGCCTCCTGCTCCTCGTCAGACTGGCGCTGCAATGTCTGACGGGCGCCTAATAGGCGCTCTTTGTCGGAGTTCTTTTGTTCCAGCCAATGGTTGTGTGTGTGTGAGGGGTTAGGTGATGGTGTAGTCGTGAAGAGATTGTGATTTAAAAAAGGTAAGTCAATTCACAAGGACATTTTTCCGCGTGGCTGACTCCCTTGATTAAAAGGTGGGAGGGGAGATAGAGACTGTAAGGGGAACAGCGAAACTATCTCGAACCCTCTGGTCAGGTCGACATGTTTCTTGCCCAATTGGCAATTCCTCAGGACCTCAAGTAATCAGTACTACACAGTGATAATAGAACTAAAAAGAAAAAAAGTGTAAATACAACCTCTCTGGGTCTGTAAAGGGGCAGGCCAAGGGGTTCTGCAGTAGTGGGGTGACCTAGAAGAGATGTATGGAAATAAGCCAAACATTTTATCCTGGCATTATCTCATCAATGAGTAGGTGGTCACTGTTGCTCTCCAAAGAAATTTCACACACACAAAGAAACATTAAAAGGCCGGCATTTCAGCAGTGTAAGCCCGTAGACACATCAGTACATAACAACGATTAAAAAACAGGAAATGGATGAAGACGTAGGCTCATTCTTACCCTAAAGGTGTCCCTAATGGGCCCCGCAGGCTGTTCCCGTGGGGCAGCACAGTAAGGTATGGTAACCTGGAGAAACAGAAATGTATACACACACCAGGTACCAGATTTATAAAAGTAAGGGGATTAGGCCACTCAAAAGGTAATGGAAGTGAAGATGCCATGATATCAGGTGTCTAGGCATGTTCGTGGTAGCACCAGAGCCCGATATCCGGATCACCGCGAGCCGAGACCGACCCCCAGTACCTCCCGTCCGGCCGGCGAGCAGTGCGGCCCCATGATGCCGGTAAGCGGGTACTGCATGCAGCACACATAGCATGTATAACTAAAAGTCAGGCATGGACCATGTTATCTATGACCCCGTATGGTGGAGACAAGGAGTGAGGCAGACAGCAGACAATTAAACTGTCTGATACATTCACATGGCATCTAAATAAACATACGAATTGCAACAGCCTCAGATGTATTTACATGCTGATTTGCCCATGTGGAAAAAACTATATCGGCATGACAATGAGGCAGGTAAAGCTAAGGATAATGGAGCATAAGAGCAACATCCAATGCTCCAAAACACACACACACATCTATGAACACTACATTCAACACGGCCACCAGGCAGATAGCATCAAGTGGCTAGTACTTGAATCTCACCCATCAATCACACAACAAGCTCTGTTCAGGATTGAACAGCGATGGGTTCATCGCCTCCAATTGGACACTCTGGGCCTTAATGACTCTGTCCCTTGGTCATCCTTGGCCAGATAAATCCGACCCATCTGGGTAAATAAGCACCCTTTCACAACTTGCCTAGACTATTGATTGTGTATTTACACTGGCCCCCATTCCCTGTGGGGGTATATTTCTTTTCCCTATCCTACTACCTGTGAGTATTATATGGTCACCGGTTTAATTATCTCTTGCAGTACCAAACAGTATTCCCTGATATATATAACAATGTTTTTTCTTTATATATATATCTGGCATTTACACAGAGTACTAAGGTGACACGATCATACCGATGCTGTTACATGATGCATGGCCCCCCAGCATATTTATGGAAACTTTGGGGCTTATCCAACACTCGAGAGACACCTCTGTAAGATGGCCGCCACGCTCCCACGATCTGACACTAACAGTTTGGCACGGGAACAGCAAACCCCTCATACGCATGCGCAGACATGCCTTCCTTGAGACCACGCCTACTTGCCTGGTCCCTGACGCTGAGACATGGACAGCTTTTAAACCCGGTGCACCGGGATACCGGTACCAGCTGTTCCGCGCTACCGCAAAGCGCCATGCGTGTGGGTAGGTTGATAAGCTTTGGCTGCATGCACTAGAGGTAAGGAATGCGCCCTTCTCCTGCTCTTCCGGGTCTCATTGATACTACAGGCTCTGGTCGCGTTGTTGTTGGCGGTACTTTGACCGCGATGTTTTACGGCTCACTCAAGTTTGTTACATGGCCTCGCTGGACCTCACTACGATTGGTGGGCTGTGCATGTGGCCTCCATGGGTTGTGTTATTCGGGACGCAATGTGCTTTCTAACGAACCCTGCTGTCTGCCTCACTCCTTGTCTCCACCATACGGGGTCATAGATAACATGGTCCATGCCTGACTTTTAGTTATACATGCCATGTGTGCTGCACACCGTACCCGCTTACCGGCATCATGGGGCCGCACTGCACGCCGGCCAGACAGGAGGTACTGGGGGCCGGTCTCGGCTCACGGTGATCCGGATATCGGGCTCTGGTGCTACCACGAACCTGCCTAGACACCTGATATCATGGCATCTTCACTTCCATTACCTTTTGAGTGCCCTAATCCCCTTACTTTTATAAATCTGGTACCTGGTGTGTGTATACATTTCTGTTTCTCCAGGTTACTATACCTTACTGTGCTGCCCCACGGGAACAGACTGTGGGGCCCATTAGGGACACCTTTAGGGTAAGAATGAGCCTACGTCTTCATCCATTTCCTGTTTTTTAATCATTGTTATGTACTGATGTGTCTACGGGCTTACACTGCTGAAATGCCCGGTTTTTAATGTTTCTTTGTGTGTGTGAAATTTCTTTGGAGAGCAACAGTGACCACCTACTCATTGATGAGTTAATGCCAGTATAAAATGTTTGGCTTATTTTCATACATCTCTTCTAGGTCACCCCACTACTGCAGAACCCCTTGGCCTGCCCCCTTACAGACCCAGGGAGGTTGTATTTACACTGTTTTTCTTTTTAGTTCTATTATCACTGTGTAGTACTGATTACTTGAGGTCCTGAGGAATTGCCAATTGGGCAAGAAACATGTCGACCTAACCAGAGGGTTCGAGATAGTTACGCTGTGCCCCTTACAGTCTCTATCTCCCCTCCCACCTTTTAATCAAGGGAGTCAGCCACGCGAATAAATGTCCTTGTGAATTGACTTACCTTTTTAAAATCACAATCCCTTCACGACTACACCATCACCTTACCCCTCACACGCACACAACCATTGGCTGGAACAAAAGAACTCCGACAAAGAGCGCCTATTAGGCGCCCGTCAGACATTGCAGCGCCAGTCTGACGAGGAGCAGGAGGCCAATGATGAAGCTTGACATCTAGCTCGCTGGGTGTGTGCGGCCTCTTAGTTCCAACAAGGGAGCTCCTTGCTCCCTGTCTCTGCTCTCCTTATATACAACATACACACTTCTTTTCTATTCCTCAGAGAACTTTGTACTTTCTGCATTCTATGTTTGATTGGACATGTACACTGGACCCCGCTAAATATTGTCCAGAACTGGTTCCCCCTATTTGTATTGGGTCCTTTTTTACAGTCAGGATGGCGGGCCGACAAAATCTGCCCACCATCCTAATGATGCCCTTGGTTGTGACTGACTTTCTTGTAAACATTTTGAAGAAATGGTTGCACGTTCTATGCTCTTGGCAATGTCCACAGTTTCAGCCAAAGTGGGATTTTTACAACTCAGCAAAGTTCCTCAATTTTTTTTGAAGAAGTAATAAATTGGTCTCTTATACACATATCTGTACTTGCTCCAAATTCACATGTAGACTCTAAAATTCTAAGTTCAGCAATGTAGTCTTCAACACTTTCCTCTAAATTTTGCTCACGTTTAAAGAAATTATGGCATTCAAATTCAATGCTAGGTTCATCAGAGCATTTTGTTTAAACCTACAAGGGCTTCCTGGTACGTATCCTAATTGTTACCTGAACCAGTGGGGGAAGGAATCACTGGAAGATTTTCAAACACTTGTTGAGACTCTACCCCTCCACAACCATATAAAATAGCTACTTTACGGGAGGAGAATATTTAACAGCATCAATTGCAACAAGATAATACTCAAAACCTTTAATATTTTTTTTTAAAGAGTTGAGAGCTGTGAACAGTGGATGCTGCCCATGGATAGAATGACTTCAAATGAGTTGCACACACACTGAACATACACCAGGATAAGAGTACAAGGTCTGTTTATGCCAAGCAAGCAGATCCTTACTTAATCAGACCTGTAGGCATTGAACTCTGATTTTGGACTATTGAAAAGGCCCATCCAGGGGGCGTGGTTTCGGCGCCACGCAAGATGGCTGCCTAGCTTCGGTGCTCCACCTCACAGGGATGTTTAAATTTTCCCTGCTGCGCTTCTCCTGACGGACTCCGCCTGCGGAGGACTCCTGGCGGTGTCGGAGCAGCTTGTGAACACCCTGTCTGGAATTGACATGCTGTGTTGCCGTTCTCACAGAGTTATGTGAGACTTCTTTCTCGCGGCGCTGAGCTCCGTGCGGCCGCCCTTTCATGTCATCCAGCGGCTGACTGGAAAGCCGCAGGGATACCTTTATCTGCTCTTCTGCTGGCTCCGCACCGCTCCTGACGCCGTCCCAGACGCTCCCTTCTACAGGACTGCAGCCAGCTTCCACGTTCCTCTGCTGGGCATGCCAGAAGGGTGAGACTATCTTTTTTTATTTATTTTTTATTCAAAAGCTATGACGCCCTCCCTCAGTTGTCCTTTATCGCCATTTTGGGCTTGATAATGCCCGTTTTTTCTCTATTCTTCTGGATTTTATAACATTTTGATGCCGTTTTTGCCACACATTTCTCATGGCATGTCTTTTTGTGGCTCTTCATGTCTACAGCTGCAATCTCTAATAGCAGTCTTCTTCCAACAGAATGTGGCTGACTGGAAACCTGCAGAAATGCCCTCAGTCCTTTTCAGACTTTGCTAACTGATTTTTCTCCTGCTGCTTTGGATTTTTTTTTCCTGCTTTAATGTAACATTCTGCTCCCCGCTTCCAGGATAACGCTATCAATAGGGAGAGCCTACCATTGGTTTTCTCATCATGATGCCGCTCCTCCTCAGATGTTCTGTCCCGCCAACTTTTTAGATGAATACCTTCTAATGTTTTTGCGTGCACAGTAACCCTTAGTCATACGCCAGTTGGAGGAGCTTGCCGTCATTGTAATGCCTTGAAGATATTTCTAGAGCGCACTATTGGTCCCATTTTTCCTTCATGTGCGCATTGTGCCTTTAATCTGAGGTGTTTCTGCTCTTCTTTTTGCTGCGTCTTCTGCTACTTGACACCTTCATCTCTCCTCTAGTGTGTTGTTGTCGATGATGTCATTTCCGCATAAGCTTCATGGGCAGGTTGCGTAAACCTAAATTTATCTTTCCACTGGTGACATCATCACAAAGCTCATCTACTCCACATTCCTCCAGTGCGTCTCTTCCTGCACTTCCGATGGCTGGTGTTCCCTCCAACCGTTCCTCCTCATCACAAGTTATGCCTCCCAAGCCTCCACCCTCCACTGCTGTCTCTTCAAAACGGCCCAAAAGTGACCCTCCATCTCCTGATAAGTCGACAACCTCTATTTCTATGGAACTCATTCTAGAAGAAATTTGCGCTCTGCGCCCCTTCATTGAAAATACCAATAATGACATGCAGATTCTGAAGGAGAAGTGGTCGTCTATGGACAGCAGAATTACTTCTGTTGAACAACAAGTGGTTGAACTTCCTGCTCATGCTCAACGTATATCGTCGTTGGAAAAGTCTGTCTTGGCCCTGCAACAACACACAGAGGATTTGGAAAATCGTAATAGAAGGAACAATCTTCGCATTTACGGGCTTCCGGAATCCTTGGAAGGTGGTGACCCTGTGGCGTTTTTCTCCTCTTTTATTCCAAAGCTCCTGGACATGCCTCCTTCTACTTCTCTCTCCATCCAGAGAGCTCACAGACTGGGCCCCAGAGACTCTTCCTCTTCCAAACCACGTGGAGTCATCATTTTGTTTTTGAAATTCACGGATCTCCTTTCAGTCCTTTCTGCAGCCCCCTCCAAGCGCAATATCTCCTGGTTGGGATCCAAGGTGTTCCTATCACAAGATGTCTCAAATGTCACTGCCGCAAGGCGTAAAGAATTTCTTAACCTCCGTGCTCCTCTACGATCCATGGGTGCCCGCTATGGCTTATTCCATCCTTGTCTTTTTAAGGTTACACACCAGAATCAGACTTGGACTTTTCAGGATCCTAACGAACTCAAGAATTTTATTCTTATGCACTCTACTGGTAACATGGATACATCTTCTCCCCCTACGGGGTGAAGCCTACTTCTCTCTGCTTTGGTTCATCTTCTAACGTCTTTGTATTTGTGATGACTTGTTACCCTATGTTCTCATTTTCCCTGTTTTCCTGTTTTTTCTAACTTTTTCTCCAGGAATGCTGGTTCCTTGTATTATCTTCACCTATAACTACTTCTCACTCCTTTCCTTGCCTGACATATTTCCCTGACTTTGTGCTTTTTTTCGTTTTGCAGGTCTTGACGTCCTCCTCTCCCTTTGTGCGCCTATGTGGCTATCTCCTACGTTCCCATTCCCTGATCTGGTGGAGTCACCCCCCTTGTGCGGTTCGTCTTGTCCGGTGTCGCCACGACCCCGTTTCCTGTTTTTTGTCCCCCCTCAGGTACGTTTCTCTCAGTCGTCCTTATGGATTTGTACTGTCTCTTCTGCTTCTATTCTTTCTTCCTTCCCCACCTTTCCTCTTTCTCTTTTTCTTTTTCTACACTTTTTGTTCTCTCAACTCCTTCTATTCAGTTCTGTATGCTGTTTATTATGCCTTTTCTGAGCGCTTCTCCTTTTCTTTTCTGGTCTCTCTCCACTTGCCTCTCTTTCTTCTTTCATTTTCTATCATTACCCCTCTTCTTGTTCTTAGTCTGATGTTTCTTGCATGCTTTTGGCTTAATTGTATTATCCTTGCTCTGTTTTGGTTTTCAAGTTATTGTTATATACTGTTTTCTTACTTCATAATTTAGAGTTATATCGTGGAATGTGAATGGTTTTGTTAATCCCATCAAAAGACAAAGAGTCCTATCTCATTTGTCCACCTACAATCCCGATATTGTCCTCTTGCAGGAAACTCACCTTAATGATGTTCAATCACTTAAACTGAAACGAAGTTGGGTGGGATCTGTTTTATTCTCGCCTTCCTCGAACAAGAAGAATGGGGTTGCTATTTTAATCCACAAGAGATTGAAATGTAAAGTCTTGTTTGAAGAGAAAGACGATGTGGGGCGTTGGGTTCTGGTTAAATTGTTGATTGATTCTATCCCGTTAACTCTTTTTAATGTTTATGGCCCTACCCAGCCTGACTGTTTATTTTTGCCCCTTATTCCTTCCAAATGTATTCAGCACAAAGATGATTTCTTTATTCTAGGTGGTGATTGTAACCAAATTGTTGATCCATTTCTTGACCGTAAATCCACTGTACGTTTTATTCCTCACAAACCACACAAACAATTCCTGGATACTCTTTCTCAGGCTGTTCTATCCGACTCCTGGCGACTCACCCACCCAGATACTCTTGACTACTCCTTTTTCTCCCATCCTCATGCTTCTTCCTCTAGATTAGATTACATCTTTCTCTCTCACTCTCTATCTCAATCTCTACTCTCTTCTTCTATTGAACCTATTGTGATTTCCGACTATGCACCTGTTATTACTGATTTTGATCTTCTCCCTCCTCATTCCAGATCCTCCCGCTGGCGTTTTAATTCCTCTCTTCTTACTGATCCTACCTTTTCTTCCTCCTTTCGTGCTTTCTCTGATGATTTTTTTCTCACCAACTCTACTCCGGAGATTTCCTTTCACACCCTCTGGGATACTTTCAAGGCAGCTGCAAGGGGGTTAATCTTTGATTTTGTCTCTCAGAAAAAAAAAACGATTCCTCCAGAAGTGGAAAGCTTCTCTTGCACACATTAAACAATTAGAACATCGTTTTTATACTTCTTCGGCATCCTGTATGTCCCCTGAACTTCTTCGTGCGAAATTTGCCTTTAACAAAATATCTATGGATAATGCTTCCTCCATTCTGCTACGTAGCAGCGCACGCTATTATGGGGGTCGTAATAAATCTGGCAAGCTATTAGCTAATTACCTCAAGTCCCGTAAAGAACGCACTTCCATCGAATCTATCTTTTCTCCTGATAACATTCTTTTTCATTCTACTGATCAGATTCTTACCCAGTTTCAGCTCTTCTACCAACAACTTTATACTCCGGAATCTCCTCCCTCTCCTTCTTTACTTCGCTCCTACTTCGATCATCTCCCTAAACCTTCTTTTCCTGATCTTGATTTCACCTCCCTGGACCTTGACCTTACTTCTCATGAAATTTCCACTGCTATTTCTTCTTTAACTAAAGGCAAGACTCCTGGCCCTGACGGCTTCCCTGTCGAGTTTTATTTACATTTTTCGGATCTTTTGATCCCTAAATTGTTGACCCTTTTTCAATCCTTTCTTTCTTCTGGTTCAACAGCAGGTACCTTTCAAGATGCTACAATCTGCTTAATTCAGAAAGATGGCCGTGACCCAAAATTTTGTAAAAATTATCGCCCCATTTCACTTGTTAATGTAGATTATAACATTTTTGCCAAGCTCCTGGCTCTTCGTCTTGATTCCTTCATGCCCCATCTTATTGGTAAAGAACAATGCGGATTTATTAAGGGTCGGCTCACCTCCGATAATTCTCGTCTTTTCCTAAATGTTCTAAACAAGGCTTCCTCCTTTTCTTTTCCCTTAGCTGCCATTTCAGTTGATGCTGAGAAAGCGTTTGACCGAGTTGACTGGTCCTTTCTCTTTGCATCCCTCCAGTGGCATGGATTTGGCCCCAAATTCATTTCCCTTGTCCCTTTATTATACTCCTCTCCCAAAGCTTCTGTCCTAGTCAACGGTCAATTATCCTCCTCTTTTACCCTTCGTCGTGGTGTTCGTCAAGGCTGTCCTCTTTCTCCTCTCCTTTTTGTCTTAGCCCTTGAGCCAATCTTAACTTCTATTCGTCAAAATGTTTCTATTTCTGGTTTTCCTTATGGGGATCAGCAATTGAAACTCTCAGCGTACGCTGATGATATTCTTCTCTTCATCTCCCATCCTGATTCATCCTTACCCCCTCTTTTAGCGGAATTTGATGCCTTTTCCCTTGTCTCTGGTTATAAGATTAATTCTGACAAGACTGAAATTCTTCCACTCACTAAGTATTGTTTACCTCATCAATTCTCTTCTACTGGTTTTGCCTGGAATCATACCAAAATTAAATATCTGGGAGTCTGGTTCTCCAGTTCCATTTCCTCTTCTATTAAATTGAACATGACTTCGGTATTGGATCGCATTAATAAATCCTTCTCTTCCTGGAATCCTCTCTTCCTATCGTGGTGGGGTAGATTAGATTCTATAAAAATGATGATTGCCCCTATTCTTATTAATATTCTCTCTATGCTGCCTGTCCATATCCCTACTATTTACTTTAAACGCCTTGACTCCTCTCTTTCTAAATTTTTGTGGCACAACAAAAAAGCTAGAATTTCTCTTGTCTCTCTTCGTAAAGCTAAAGCGACAGGTGGAGTTAATTTCCCGGATCTGCGTCTGTATCATAAATCCTTTTCCTTGCGTCAAGTCTCTCGCTGGCTCTCGAAAGATTCGTCTCCTTTCGCTCCCCTATGGCTTTCTATTGAACGGACTCTCATCTCCCCCTTCTCTTTTGATGAACTTCTTCGCTTTTCTTCCAAATCTCCATTCACCTCCCTTCCACTTTTTAAATATTCTTCTTCCCTTCTCCGGCCTCTCTGTTCTCCTTCTGTTGTATCACGCGAACCCTTTTTGCAACAACCCATTTGGTATAACTCCCTTGTTCTCATTAACAATAGACCAATATTTTGGTCCTCATGGCATCAAAAGGGTATTATTTGGGTTCATCAGCTTTTTGATGGACTCATTCCTTGTACCTTTCCTCAATTTCGAACTCAATTCTCTTGTCCGAGATCTTTCTTGCACAAATATACCCTCCTGATGGAAACTATCCTTGATCGTTATTACTTGCTACCTTCATCTGTCACTCCTTTCACTCCCTCATCCCTTCTAACATTACTTTCTATTTTTCCTAAAGCTTCCGTTATTTATAAGTTCTTCTCTGCCCCTAATCCGGAGCGACCCAAATCCAAGATTGAATCTTCCTGGGAGTCTGACCTTGGATGTGTTTGGTCGGTTTCTCTTTGGGACAAACTCTGGCTTAAGTCCTTGAAGGTATCTCGCTCTGCTTCTCTTACACAATCTCTCTTCTTTCTATATCATAGACTTTATCTTTCCCCTCTTCTTCTTTCTCGATTCTCCTCTACTTCTACTTCTGCTTGTTGGACATGTAATTCTCCTGATGCTGACCTTTTGCATATGTTCTTTCTCTGTCCCCCAGTATTTACCCTTTGGAACCAAGTTTGGTCTTGCATCTCTCGCATTTTCTCACTCTCTATTCCTCATTCTCCTTCTCTTCTTTTTCTGGGTAGTCTTTCAGATACTCTCACCCTACCCCCTCATTCTGCTGGTCTTTTTGATCTTATGCTTGCTCTTTCCTTTCAACATATCTCCTCTAACTGGAAAGATCTCACAAAGGTCTCTTTGCAACATTGGTGGAACTCCCTTTGCCATTTTCACAGATTAGATGTTTCCTTTGCTTCCTCCTCCAAGCCCCCTCGTAATGTGGAACTTTATTGGCGCCCGTTAACTATTTACTTGGATCAATCTGCTGTCAAGAATCGTCCCTCTTCCACCACATCTGAGAATTTTAAACCACCCTGAATTTTTTTCCCTTCTACTATTTTCTCTTCATGTGTATGACTCAGATTTATTGTTATGCTTACTCTCTATTTAATTTCATTAACAATCTACACATTTATTTGGTATATATTGATATATTTCTATCAGGTTATTTTCCTGTATATTATACTTCATCAATTTGTTGCATATTTATAGTATACAACTATGTCATATTTCCTTCTCATATTCTCCTTTCCTGAGTTTTTCTTCTGCTCTTTTTCTTTTTTTTTTCTTTTCTGTTCTTCTTTTCTCTCTCTTATTCCTTCTTTCTTCTTTCTTTCTTTCCTCTCCCTCCCCTCTCTTTAAAACTTATAAAATGCTTATGTATTGATTCTTGACATTAGGAATATTATAATCCTCTTGCTTTTGTATATTCTGCATACAGTTCCTTTTGTCCTTGTTTATTTTAGTATATTATTAAAGCTTTCAAACATAAAAAAGAAAAGGCCCATCCAGACACTATGGACTCAAAAAAGGTGTGATGTGACCACTGTCTGTTACTCCTGGCATTTGACCCTCGTCCACCTCTATTATTTCTGCACCCTTGGCCTCGCCTTGTTTATCCAGATTTATGATCCACCTGCTTTGCTCTGCTTGAAGGATTATTTTTTTAATGACTTTACCTGTGCTTTAATGTATATGTTCCGTCTGGTACGAATGGGGGCAGCTTCGTCTCTTTCAACGCAGCAAAAGCCTGGAATTCTCTGCCCAACACACTATGGAACACTACTAACCCAAGGCTGTTCAGGAAACTGCTAAAAACTTGGCTGTTTGCAAAAAAGTGTTGCTTTGTCCAGCTCCTTCCATGCATCATTTGGCTTCAGCGCCGGGAAACTCTTGAGTAGCTGCGCGCGTAATAAATGATATTAACATAACATAACATATGTCTGTGGCTATCTTTACATAGAGTTGTGAAAGATATCAAATTAACAGTGATAATACTCAAATTCAATTACTTCCTTGAAAATACTGTTTCATTAACTAAATTTACAAGCTCATCTAATTCCAATAGGTACGTGTTATCACAGGTACTAGAAACGACAGGGGTTCGTGGTGTCCAAATCTAATTAAGTGTTGCTAAGTGCAATTATCACATGATAAATTTAAACCGATTAATTGAACTAATGAAAAACAATATAAGTGAGTGTTAATCAGTCACAGTGCAACCTTTGTAGTTATCATTCTGCACTTGCCCTTCTAATTTGAATTAGGATTTCTTCCATTTGTTTTGAAAAAACATCTTTGCTATGTGTTTACCCTACCATACATTACAAAAGAATGAGTGACAGAGGTTTCAAGTCCTGAATTGCGTTTTATTCTCCGTATTCTAAACGATTAAGTAATCTTAAACCTTATTTTGAATCTTTTCACGCTCATCGTCTCTGGTTAGGAAATGTACATGCAGTAAGCATAGCTGGGAAGTCCCATCCATATGTTACATATGCATCCATACCTCAGGTGTTTATAAAATGAGTGACATTTGTGAATCCAGAGATTTTTAATTTGCGAAGGAAAAATAAATCAAAGAGGTTAGAAAGCTCAAGCATCCTGATCCCATTAAGTCAGAATCGGGGGGTAAATGTGCCCTGGGAGAAATATTGCGTTGTGGGAATCTGTATTTACCTATGCCAAAAATTGCCAGCTAGTCAACCGAACCAATTTGGCATGGCTTGCTTAATCTTGCTGCATTGTGTTTTAAAACTTGCATTTCTTATGTGTAATTGACATCGTGTATTTATAATGCTCTGTCATTAATAATGTCTACCGGAATAGAGGTAAGAGGGGTTATGAGCGATGGGCATTTTTTATTTCAATGCTAACCAACAAAAAACATGGGGCCGAATTTACTATAATTTCATGCAACACACAAGCAAAGAGAATGCTTCACACATTGCAAAGAGGAAATAAGGATGAGAAATAAAGATATTTCTCTTCATTATCCTAGCCTCAGGCAGGAGCACCATTTTGATACACTCCCAGGCCTATAACTCTTTGTAAACATGGGTTTGGGTCAATATAAATGAGTGGATGCCTGGGAACACCCAATCACCACCCATGGAATGCTTCTCTGACGCAAAGTTACACAAGACAGCACAATGCTTTGCCGTACATTACTTAGTTTTTTACAAAGCAATGCAAATTGAGATTTGTATTGCGTTGTAAATGTAAATGCAAAAGATTGATTTTGTATTGGATCTGCATCTAAAAAGTGGCACAAACCCATTACAATATCTTTGAAAATCTCGGTCTTGATAAATATAGTTCAGTATCCTTGGTTAGTTAGGTCGAGAAAAACACAATTGCATCACCCCTTAGACAGAGGCAGTAACTCTGGGAATATCCATGACACTAGGGCAAACTATAAATAATGCAAATAGAGCACTTGATTGCAGTTCCTGAAAGACAACTTTACTTCATTCAAAATGAGAATGATGTCAAGCATTTGAACTTGGATAACTCGATTTTGCTGATTGTGAATGTAAATAATAATGAAGTCTTCACTTTCTGCATGCTATCTTTACTAAATGGATTGAATAGAGGCCATATTTCTTTGCACGGCTGCCTAAGATAAATTAATAGGGTATGTATGGGGCAGGAAGGACTGGACTGGATTTTCATTTCTCTAGCATCCGGCCTTGAATACTGACATTTGAAATGTGTTGAAACTACTGTGTCACGGACAAACTTTTAAGTGGTCTACTATTTATACATAATTAAACATGCAGCACAAAAAAATGGTGTTTCAACCCCAGAATTCCAGATGGAGTCAGATGTTCATTTTGCCTGAAATGTGGCAAAACTGAGTCATAGGGTGTAATTCTCAAATGCATGCACTTGAGACAAAATGTGCCTGCACCAATACAGTCATTTCTGAAATCAAACACCTGAGGTAGATTCACAGAAAAATAACATTTGATATTGTATTCTGCTATAGTTAATATTGATGTCAATGTATGCAATGACACAATGATACATGTGTGCATAAAAACGAAATTGAATCACTGTTGTCAATATCGCCCGATACGACCTCTCCATCCACCCCAAGTCAGAAATGCATGGTCAAGCAGGCCCTGCAACCTAGGCAACTGATTGAAAGTTCACAGGTGGTGTGGAAAGTAACCAGCAGAACAAATGCGTGAACAGGAAAAACCAAGATGAATCCCACAGATAGGCAGCAACACCACAATGGTCTGGAAAAATTGACCCAATAAAGTGCACCTTGCCAGAGGGGCACACGCTCCCAAAACACCATTAAGTTAGATGCCACATAAAGTTAGGAACACTCAGCCAATCAGTACACAGCACACACAGCCCACACAGAGACCACTTGTTTACAATGCCAGACATCCGGACACAATACCCACTGGCCCTCATTGTGTCCACGCAAGGTTGGGACTCACCTGCATTTGTTATTAGGTAGGAGTAATTTAGGACTCCATGTCTAGGTTCACATTTCTCTTCTTAAAAGGAGCTGGGAATTGTTTTATGATGCTCCAAGAAATGTCTATAATGGTGCTCTAATCGATCGATTACATTTTGAGACAGTCCTCAGATCTGCTTCTGTAACTGTGCTCCCAGCCAAAGTGTTTAATGAAATCAACTGTTCCTGTTTTGCCAAATGCCTCTTGACTTACTTTTTTCAAGGTAAATTCACATTCAAGCAACATTTTGTGGAGCGAGATAGGAGAGATTCGTGCTTCGAACCCGACTACAGCTGAAGGAAAGAACCCATCCAGAACGGATTTACATTTGCGCAGTAAGAAAGGTGAGCAGATGCCACAATTAATTGAAAGTTCTGCTGAATCTGCAGGATGGAGGTCGGTCCTGAAGCTGTCATCAAGAGGGTGAGAGACTACATCTGATCCTTATTCTCATCACTGGCCATACGGCAAACTAGTTAGAAGCGCAAAAAGTTAACCAAAGCGCCCTGCCACTGATGGAAATCTGACATATTGCTTATTTTATGTGTCTGAACTGAGTAGTCACAAGGCGGCCTCAGAGGCGATCCAGCTGAGGTCACATTTTTTTCATAGTCAGCTCGCTAGGAAAGGTGAAGGCTGTTAGTCACTTGAAATGTTGGGCGTGACACTGATGGTCCTCTTGTCCAAAGGGTGTGATACAGGTTGAGGCCTCACCGCTTGGACCACTAGGCGTGACACAGATGGTACGCATAGGTGCTAGGTATGATATAGGGACAGCACCTTGATCTTATTTTTTCGTCTAATAGGTTTTCTCAGTGATACCTGTTTTTTTAAGATTGTTGGTATCAGAAAGAAGTGAGAGGTGTTGTTCGGGACTGCTGTGCATGATATAGAAAGTATGCATTTCTCTTGGGTGTGATATATGATGTAATTCGGACAGTAGGGAATATTTGGAACCTGGAGATTAGGTGCAGCTTGTTCTTGGTCAAGGAGGGCCTGTGGATGTCAAGTTGTTCCTCGTTTCTGCGTAAATTGTTGTTATCTTTGTCCTGGAGCTGATATTGATAGACTATTTGGTTCACTTAGTCCTGTGTACCAGCAGAGCCTTTCATTGTCATTGGTTAGCATGCACTAAGGAGCTGCCTAAGGTATTTTTTGGGGGTCAAAGTCATCATTGTTTCTCTGTCCGTTTTTTCAATCTTTTTTTTTCACTGTAGTTATTAATTGATGCATTCTTTTTTGTGTCGTAATTCTTAATGTTGAGGTGCTGGTACATTGTTGAAACTGCATTTTTGTCTTGAATGTTGTGTTTTGTTACTGTCTCAATGTACTTATAAAGGCATTGCCAATTCTGACAATTGATATTCCATATCTAAATAGGAGTCTGTCATTTTTCTGCTGAATTCATGCGTTTCGAACTAACAATTGCACTTTATTTCAGGTGGTGACCTTTCATATGCATTTTTTGTTTGTGTTTGTGAAACATCTATTCTGATGAATCTATATGTATAGCATTGAGCTTTTTGAATTGATTGTAACCAGTCATCCCTGTGCATTTATCTCCTCACGATCAGAGTAGGTCTTAAAATTACTTAATCCAGAGAAACTAGAGTGTATCAGTCCCCTTAACAAAAAAAATCCCAGCAGTCATGGAGTCGCTGCTAAAGCACATGGAAACTAGGTTCCCCACACAGGTTAAAAAACATAGTAAGTATTGCAATGAATGGTACGCACACATTAAGATACATGTGTTCCCGCGGTCCAGAGCGGGAACCTTTGACACCAACACAAATGAACACATGAGAACACACATTCAAACCAAATACGCAGGGCAAGCGAAGACCAGACGAGAGGCACTGTTATTATTCTAGGTCATCTTTGAGGACGCTCAGACCAACAATCCCATCTCAGAACTAGCATTTAAGGCATCCACTCCTCCCCACCATATAAAGGAATGGAGGTGCTCTCCCCAATGTCTGCCATCCCTGCCTTAAGTTATATCAGTCCACTAGTGAAGAAAGCAATAGGCCCCCTACTGAACAACAAAGCACTTGATCCAGACATAGAATGCCAGCAAGGCCCAGGCAATCCCAGCATCACCCCAGTGCAGTGCTAGAGCTCCTCGTAGCTCAACTCCAGTCTGTTGCATTGAGCCTAACTAACCACAGCATCACATATGTGTTCCCACCGGATCAGGTGAGCACAGTTGGGAGACAGGGAGATTCATAGCAGGTTTGGACAGCGATACGACTAGCGAGAGTGAGGAGAAGGGCCCAGTCCAACAGATTTCAACAAAGAGAGTAAGACTACAAGTGCAGCCCAGCAGACCAAGGGGGAAAATAGGGAATCTTAGCCAGAGACTGACAAAACACTCAAAAACACACCGATCTTTCTGTTCACCCTCGACCGATCGGAGGAAGATTCTGTGTTCATGGTCCTGGTGAACAAGACACCATACAATTTTCTGGTAGACACCAGGGGGATGTGGTCATTCCTTTGAGAAGGGACAGTCCCCTTATCAAAACACACTGCAACTATATTAGGATTCTTAGGTACAGTGGCTGGGAAGCCTATCATGAAACTAATCGAGCTGGACATGGAGGCATGAGATGAGGGAACAGTTATTATAGTTTCCCTCATCCCTGACTAATATATATGAGTAAGACCTAACTACCAAGCTAAAATCATTCATCTAGTTTGCTGACAATGGAATATAGCCTGCTCCTCCCCTGGAGCTTCTTCCTTTAGAACCTAGATCAGAGAAGCAATCCCACACTGCGTGTACACACTCAGATATTCCTCAGCCAATTTTAGTCTCTTTAGTCAGCACTTATAATTTTCTTTATTGATCCATTCTTTTCTTTATGTTTGTATTGTCTCTCCCCTCCCTTTTACTCCACCTCAGACGTTGGTCTGCACATGGGTGTTGTTTAGCAATCCCTATCATGAAGCATGCCACAACTCTGTTGGTGAGGGCAATTTTTTCAAACAAACATCTTTTTCTGCTTAATTCATTAGCGTAAGTTTTTTCACTCCTACTTCTTGTTTGTGTTGGCTAATTATAGTGGAGGTTGAAGTAGAAGATCTTCCTCTTCCACCTTAGGTGAGTATGTTCCCATGGCTGTTGAGCCGTAGGGGATACATAAAATAGAAAACTGTGTGGTATTCAGTTAGTATTTCTAATTGAATTTCCTAATATAACCAGGGTGGAGGAACAGGGCCTAGTATATGGGGAGGTTGCAGTGACACAGATTCTCTCTGGGCCCTCATTACTTGGAGAAACCACAATTACCCAAGTTCTCGCCTGAGGATTGGGGTGGGACACACTAATGGAAGTGAAAACCTATGTGAAAACCATTTTAAATGGTGCAATCCTAACAGAGTATTTGAGAGCAAACACGGCTAACACAGCAAGAAGGAAGCTGAGACCATGCTTATATAAATCCATGCTAATGAGCCGGGACTAAAAGCCAGTGTCATCCTAGCAACATACAAGAGAATATTGGAGGAGACCAACTGTGAGCTAGGAGAATATAAGGATTACCTGATGCAGTGCAAGATAAACAAACTTCAAAATGACCGTAAACAATTCTCAAAGGAGAAAGTAGATCCATACGCCACAGATGAGTACTTCCAGAGAAAACTAGATGAAATGAAGAGGGGACCCCAGGGAGGGCCAAGAGATGTTACTACTAAGGACCCCACTTGATGCACACTCCCATGTTCCCAGGATACCCAGATCAGGGATAGGGTTGGGCCAAAATGTTCCAACCCTTCTAACAAATCTAGAAACTTCAAAGTTCCCAATACCCATACAATTCCAACCCTTTTTTAGGAAGAGGCAGGGGAATAGGAATGGGAAAACAATGAGGATTGCAGAGAGTACAGTGGGAGGACCTGATCCAATGGGTAATGAGGAGCATGTCACTGGACCACATCCCTGGGACAAGCAAGGAATGCCATAAGTCATGAATTTGACAGATGTGACCTTAACAGAACCCCAAGAGAGATTACTGAACAACTGGGTTTTTTTACCAACAAACACTCTAGACAGCTTTCAACTGTGTCAGGAATTGGCAGATTCTTTAGGAATATCAGACTGAAGACATTATTTGAAGGAAAAGAGGATTCAAGGACGAGCAGGGGAGACACCACTTTTAGCCCTGAATCTATTTTTATGCCAATGATCTCAACACTCCGCCAAGAGGTGGCTACCTTTGAACGGGCAGTAATACATGAATTTGAGGAGCTAGCAAAGAAAGATTCTTGTCATTATTGAAATCTGACTAGAGAGTCGAAGGAGGCACTCAAACAATTGAGGCAAAACACAGATTTAATTATAAAACCAGAGGATAAGGGACGGGCAATAGTCATTCAGACCAAGTCAGCCTATAAGACAGAATGTAACAGACTTCTATTGAACAGTAGGAATTATAGAATCCCACCTTGGGAATCTACCCCTGAAATAAAAACAGAAATAGCTACCTTAGTGGAGGAAGCAGCTAACAAGGATTGCATCTCAGAAAAAGAAGGCCTCAGACTTAGGGGAGACTGGGGAACATGGTGGCTGTCAGCTAAGCAGCCCAGGGACAATCCTGGGCAATGTAACCCCCTGGACTCTCTAAGAGCCCGCGTCCTTTGTTTCATTCCTCACTCATGATCTTTCTCCCCCGCCCCCTATGTGATACCTTATTGTTGTTTCCAGTTCTTCTTTGCTTGTGGAGGGCAGTTGGCCGGCAGATGGCCCCAGAGCTCCAGGAAGCTTCCAGTTCACTCTGAGCCCCACGGTGGGAGGGTGCGGCTCGGGAGTGGTGTTGGTGTCGTGCAGTGCATTTCCGGGCCATCCGAGACAGAGTCAGCATTGGCCAGTGTGCTACAGAGGAACTGAGAAATGCCGGGAGCATCAAAACAGAGGGGAATGCCCTCAAGGGAGGAGACAGAATGGTGGTCACGGAGTCTGAAAACTGCTCGCCAGAATGGAAGGATGGTAAGGCGGTCCAGGAGGTAGGAAGGGCAGTCCCCCCTAACTGCACCTGTCCTCACTTGGCAGTATATACCCCCACACTTGTTGTGGAGGGTTTAGAACAGCCCCAAGTAGGGGGGAGCTAGGAAGGGGGAGAGGGCAACATTCGATGAAGAGAAGTAAAAGCCAGCAGAATAGTTTATCCACCAAAAGGAAAAGTGTGTAGATACACTCTTCTCACAAGGGCCACACAATTTCTATCTCTCCCCGATGCTACTACTCCAGACCCTCTTAAGTAGCACATTGGCTTGCAAAATCAATGCAGAATTTTGAGTACAGAGAAAAATCAGGAGCACTTTTGGCTTGAAAAGCCAGAGTGGATCAGTCAAGGAATCACATAAATGAATGAAACATAAATGAAAACGGTGATACATCTAATAATTCGGATGATATGCAAATCTGCCTACTTTCTTTATTCTCTGAGTTGTATAAGGTAGAGGTTTATCCAAATCCCGAGGCCCTTCAAATATGGCTAAGGGAAAAATCCTTACCTATTTTGACAACACACAACCGGGAAGTGCTTGATGCCCCAATAACTAGGGATGAGATTCGTATGTGTCTTGCTAAAAGTAAAAGCAATAAAGCAGCAGGCACAGATGCACTTCTAAGTGAGGTGTATAAACTCCTAATAGAGGAACTGGTCCAGATAATGGAAACTCTGTTTAATCCGATCTATCGATTAGGGGTTCGAATTCCTAGATCCTGGAAAGAGGCAAAGACTGGGCTCATTTTGAAGCCCACTAAGGATCCTTCGAGAGACGATTCTTATAGACCGATCTCTCTGCTGAATGCAGATTATAAGATCTTCATGAGCATATTGGCAGGGAGATTGGCCAAGATCAAACCCCAATTGATCTATTTGGACCAGAAAGGTTTTAGCCCCAAGAGTTATATCCAAGAACAGACTCAGCAACTCTTTGGCAGCATTGACCTTGCATCTGCACGATCCAACCTCCTGGCCGTGGTGGCACTCGACGAGGCCAAGGCGATAGATAGAGTGTGTTGGATGTACCTGTGGGAAGTGTTAAGAACAATGGGTTATGGTTCTATCTTCATCCAAACTATAGAAAAATGCTACACGGGCGCCTCAGCTAGGATATTGTTGAATGGGGTCTTAACATCTACTTTTAACATACTGAGAGGAACTAGACAGGACTGTCCTCTTTTACCCCTGTTGCTCGATCTATATATAGAGCCACTAGCCAGGCAATAAGATCAGAGGCTTTAATAACCCCTTTTAAATCTAACAATTATAGCAGCAAAGTTGCCTTTTATGCAGATGACTTGCTGTTAAATACTGCTAATACAACTGTGGCAATACCAAGGGTCGAACATCTGTTAGACGAGTTTGGATCTCTATCAGGATATTTAGGTAACACATCTAAAACAGAGGTGATGTGTTGGAACATTCAGGACTGGGAGGGGAGAGTTAGTCAAGATTTTAAATATTTGGGCATGATAATTGTTAAAGACATCAGTTATTTGTTAGGTGGAAAAACCTCTCTCTAACAATTTATAGAAGGGTTAACTTAATTAAACTGTTTATACTCCCCGAACTAACCTACTTATTTAATGCTATCCCCCTCGGTTTCCTAAGTTAGGCATCAGTAAAATCCAGTGAAAGATCATAAGTTTTATCTGGGCCTATAAGGGTGCAAGGCTGGCCTAGAAGAAATTCTGAAAAAGACATGTGAAAGGTGGCTTTGCCCTCCCAGAAATTAATTGGTACTGTGTTGCCTTCCAATTTAAGAATATCCAGATGCTGCTAGGGAAACCCGATGATTTAACCTGGGAAGGCTCTTGGGTGAAATGGTAAGGCAGGAAGGTGGAGATAGCTTTCTGTATAAATTCAGTGCACTCAGGTACTTCCAAAAATTATGCTTAAAAACTCTGAAGTCTGCCCTCAAATTATGGTACAAGGTCAGGAGTAGGTGGGGGTTAGGTTATTATTCCGACTTTGCCCCAATCTGGGAATCCCCAGGGACCCTGTTGTGCTTTAAAGATAGTCTGAATATACCAATCAAAAGGGCACGTATTATTAAATGGTTGGTCTTGATATCACCTGGAGGGGTTTACCCTTGGGAAGTCCTAAGAGCAAAGATTGGGAACAACTTTTCCAGGTTTAAGTATATCCAATTAGTTTCATGGTTCACGTCCGACAAGAAAGAAACTTGTGGGAATTAGGAGATGGAGCTATCTCGCCAAGATGTTAACCTCAAGAATAAAGAAATATCTAAATGGTATTTGAAGCTCTTGGAGGCAGATGAGAAGGAGTGTTTACCACAATATTCATTTTGGAACTGGGTCCCCTTCGAGTGCAATATTGAGGCAATGTGGGAATACTCCCTGAAGCTCCTATACACATTTGTAAAACTGGCCAACTTTAAAAAGCACCACCTCTTTACCATTAATCATTTATACTGGACATCAGCTAAGATTGCAAAGTTTGCCCCAACCCCTCCCCCCAAGTTCCCAAGGTGTAACTTAATAAAAGCCAATGAGCTGCACATCTTCTTTGAATGCCCAAACCTGAGAGATTATTGGGGTGGAATTGAGAATGTTTCTGTGGGATTTTTGGCAGGAAAGTCACCTTGAACACAGGCTTGTTTTATTTGGTGATGACAGTGCGATCACTAGGAGGCTGAAGAACTCGCACAGAGGTCTGTTGCTTTACCTTATTTTGATAGCCCGGAGGAAATATGTATAAAATGGAGAGACCCCCTGCCCCCAAAGATGAAAGAGTGGGTTAAGGCAGCTATCAAAATGGCCCAGTTAGACCAGGGAGTAGAGAAGGAGATTAGCTTACATATCTCGCTAGATTTTACATCTTGGTGTAGAGCCTTGGGGCTCGATCCTCTGTTGGTCTGGTGATTACACCATGGAACCAACAAAGGTGTGGGTCTGGCTTGGTTTACAGACTGAAGTAATTGCAGTGGCCGCAGGGTGCACAGGTCAGAAGGGCACTTATACAAAGTATTGAAGACGCTTTTTGGTGATAGGAGGATACAAAATAAAAATAAAAAGAACTAGAAGGCCTCTTCCTTTGTAACCAAAACCCAACTATCCCCAAATTCTATACAGTACCTGAGGTTTAGAAAACAATCAGACACCACCAGGCAGACCTATAATGTCTCAGACCCGGTCTATACTGGAACATTTTTTGCAATTCTGCGATTCTTTTTTAAACCACTGATACAGAAAATGGAGGCATATGTGTTGGACACTAGAGACATATTGAATCTCATCAAAGACATGGACCCACAAAGGAATTCTTAGTAAGGATGGACATTGAATCACTTTACACAAACATCCCTCAAAGGAAAACACTAAGGGCCCCAATATGATTGTAGGCGGATCACCACCGTTCAGCTACCGGTGGAGATTCATCTACCATCTCAACCACATTTACCCCCACCAAATTACCATGTCGGGGGTACTGCGGCAGACGGAAAGACGTCCGCCGGTCGGTAATCATCACGATTGCCGGCCGGTCGGAACTCAGCCACAATATAGTGGTGCTGCCTGGAAGGACCGCCATCCATATTAGGATGCCTGGCGGTTCAGACCTTTCCATGGCGGTGATGCCACCATGGAAAGGCGGGCAGAAAATGCTTTGGGGGCCTGTTACGGGCCCCAGGGGAGGTGGGGATGGTGGGGGGCTGCACTTGGGGGTACCTATGGTACCTCCCTGCATTGCCACGCAGAAGGTGACGGGCACCCCACTGTGCCTGCAACGTTGTGCATGGCAAAGTGCAACATGCCATTTTGGCATTGTAGCGGGTGCTGCTTACAGCAGCACCCTCCACAATGTTAGGTATACATCCTAATCAGCGGTGCGGGACCACCGCACTGCTGACTGTCGCTCCCCGCACCGCTAGGGTGGGGGGATTAAGTCCACTCGCCATCCTAATGGGGCCCTAAGAGTGATAGAAGAACTACTGTATGCGCAGGATTGGGCATACTGTACCCCAAGAGCATTCATACTGCATCTGGACGAAATTGCACTAACAATATTTGTTTTATTCCAGGGAACCATCTACATGCAAACATATGGTACTTCCATGGGCAGCGCCTTTGCTCTGAGCTTTGTAGGGCTATATGTGACATCGTTCGAACAAGGATACATCTTCAATCAGGAAATTCCCTGGGTGGGCGCCGTTTGATTGATGATGTGCTGCTAATCTGGAGGGGAGACGAATGATCAATTAATCATTTCATACACTGGTTGAACATCCATAATCCTCTACTATGCTTTACATCCACTGTCAATCGGGATAAACTTCAATTTTTACACCCGGTGATTATACCTAGAGAAGGCAAACTCGCGACTCAGGGTATCCACAAACCTACTGACAGAAATTACCTTTTATTGTTCGACAGTTTTCACCCCGAATCACTGAGGGAAAACCTGCCAATGGGTGAGTTTCTCCAACTTCAGAGGAGCTAAACAGATACAGGGGTTTTAAAAAAGAATGAACAGAACTGGAGTAAAAACTTCAGAACAGAAACTATCTGCCTAAGGTCTTAAGGAAAACACTGAAAAGAGCATCGAACTGTAACTGAGATGCCCTTTTGAAAAGTACCGAAACAATGTGAGTAATGAATAAAATTGTGTCAACATTTTTAGTACTGCTTCAAACAACATAAACCGTATTGTACTAAGGAAGTGCCTTATTCTGAACTCTAATGGGCTCAACTTTGAAAAACCTCTTGTGTCCTTCAAAAGAAGTGCCACATGAGGAATTTAGTAGGGCATACTAGGCCTTGCCATGAAGGACAGGGTAGACAGCAGAGAATCTGGTATCTACCACCAGTAGCTGGCCACACAAGGTGTGGCGCATGTGACATCTGTAATCGCACTGAAAATACCAACAACATTTACGTAGGTCTAAATTGCAGTTGTGAGCAGAAGAAACACTCTAACTACAATTCAGAGATAGTGATCTAGCTAATAAAATGCCTGTGTGGGCTTCTATGAATAGGCATGACAAAACACAAAGTCAAGATAAGGATAATGGAACACAGGAGTAACATCAGATGTCAAAAAGCAATGACAGAATTCACAACACAATATCTGGAGTAGAAACGCACAGTGGATGATATTCACTGAACAGTACTGGACAAACCTAACATCCCTACTACAGTACAAGACATAAAAATATCCTGTTAATAAGGAAAGGGAAATGGATACACAGAATCCGGAGCCACGAAAATGGTCTAAACGATGAAATCAAGTGGAATGCATTGAGTAGGTTGTGGACACAAATGTATTAATTCATACGTTGCTCACAACTACATTTATGATTTCCATGTAATGATTGACAAACCACAACACCCAGAAGGCACTAACTGGGTATTTAAAAACACAATATATTTGTAAATGCAAAAAGATATTGGAGCTAGATAAAGTGTTCACAATAGACACTGTGCAAATACTTTGGGAAGATATGCTACTGTGCACAGTAGTACACAACATATACACTTGGAAAGACAATGTTTAGATAGATTTCTCTATGCAGAAATACCCAATAATATTCTGTTGGCAATAGGTGCCTCATGTAAAACAAATCACAACATTTGAATGTAACAAATATGTGATAAGGATAAAATCATAAATTACAGATTATTCAGAATGAGAACCAACTTGATTGAGTCCCTCTTTCTATCTGAATATATTATCACTACACCAATTCCGATTACCAGCGCTCCCACATCGGCAGAATATTCCCAAAATGGAGGGAGTTAGAGGACGGGAAAACTTCAGTGTTTTCCATGCAAACAGAAAGGGAACCCGATAACGTGACCATGATCTCGGGTCACAGGAAGAGGCCATGCTAAGTAGGGAAACTGAGTCAGAGGCCCTGCACCTACGTGGCATACTGAGAGACTGATTTTAGGTGGCGCCCTTACCTTGACAAAGTAAGAAGGGTAAATGCAGGTGGCTGACTGGAGGTTATCTATAGAAATAAAAACCTGAGAAAAGAATCACTTGGCAATATTACTAAAAGAAAGGCATGGAAGGCATAAAAAGAGTAATAGCCAAATTTGGAATGACCCCGAATAGTTTCTATGGGCCAGGAGGACACAGGTTTGATACCAAGAATTTGGTTTATAAGAAATACACGGGACAAGCAGGATAAACTGTTCTAGCTATATGTATTACCTCCCACTATACCCAGGCCCTTATTTATGAACAGCTTGCGCCGAAGATGCGTCAAAAATAATGACGCATCTTCGGCGCACCGCATGCGCCATATTAATGAAGTGACGCATCTCCAGCGATGCGTCACTTTTACCTCACTGCGCTACAAAACCCACTGCGTCAGAATGCCCTGCGACGCGCAAATAATAATGTATGCAATGTGGGCGTAACCGCAGAAAAATTTGCGCAAAAGTGACGCATCCGCATTTACTAACTTTCCCGCTTTTGACGCATCCGCGACGGAAATGGCGCAGCGTTGCGGATGCGTCGGAATTGGTGCGCCTACAAAACGGACGCGCAGGAAATGACGCATCGGCACATAGCGAGAGGAGAGGAGAGAGGAGAGGAGGCCATTGAACTTTGCTGCAACCATACCCACACCATGGAGGTCGTTATGCTGAGAGTAGCTGCCAGACGGAGACAACTAGCTGCAGGAATACCACCACAACCCCCTGCACCACAAAATCCACCCCCACCCCCAAGGCAACGCCGCAGAAAGGAGCGGTTATTCCGTCCAAGGAGCGTCCTGAGAGGCATCAGGGATGAGGAGGTCATAACTCTATTCCGCCTGAAGAAGGAGACCATTGAACATCTACTGGGACTCATTGGACTAAGGCTAGAGGTAGGAAGCAACAGGCCTACAAACATACCGCCACAGGCAAAGCTCCTGGCTGTGTTGCACATGCTAGCGTCGGGCTCCTTTCAGACAACAGTCGCCAAACTGGCAGGAATATCCCAGCCAGCTTTTTCATCATTCCTGCCAACTGTCCTGGATGCCATCATCCATCTCACACCCCGCTACCTCCGTTTTCCCAACAATGCACAAGAGCAGATGGAGATAAAGCAAGGATTCTATGCCATAGCAGGCTTACCCCATGTGCTGGGTGCCATGGACTGTATGCATGTGCAATTAGTTCCTCCGGCAGCAACTGCACATTTGTACATCAATCGGAAACACACCTATTCAATTAATGTACAGGCCATCGTGGATCACCGTGGACTATTTACTAATGTGCTGGCAAAATACCCTGGCAGTGTCCATGATGCGTTCATCTTCAGGAACTGCATCATAAATGATCGTTTCAAGAATGGCCAGTATGGAAATGGACTACTTGTAGGTAAGCAAAAGAGTATGATACAATGCACCATCCATGCTACCATGCTGCTAATATTGCTGTAATGACGCATAAATGAGGTTCAGGTTGTAATAATGTTGTACTAGCACACAGGTACCCATAGTACGGCCGGCGGGCCGTCAGCGGCCCGGCAAGCCTTCCACTGCGGTCCGGCAAGCCTTCCTGTGCGGCCCGCGGACCTTGCAGACATGTACCTCTGTTAAATTTAAATTTATTCAAAAGTGTCTGCAAACACCACCGGTTGTTGATTTATGGGGGCCGGGTGATTTCAGGCATAGGGTGGAGATGCAGGGGCGCTAAGAAGAGATCAAAATCAACAAGGCCTCATTAACAATTAAATGGTCTTTCAAAGAGCCGTTAAATACTCCGCTGACTGGCGCCAAGGGGGCGTTGGCCTCACTGCTGGGGGTGCCATGATGTGACAAGTGGTGGGACACAGACCCTACAAAGCAGCAAATTCTGAAAGAAAACTAGCGGGCTTGTACATTACAGGGGGGAGGCTGTCTCTGGGCTGGTGACGGGGACGTGTAGACACAGTATGTGTGCACTACCCGAGAGACAGAAGGGGCAGAGACAGAAGGGGCAGAGACAGACAGGGGCAGAGACAGACAGGGGCAGGGGCAGACAGGGGCAGGGGCAGACAGGGGCAGGGGCAGACAGGGGCAGAGTGTCAGAGACAGATAGAGGCAGAGGCAGATAGAGGGAGGGGCAGATAGGGGCAGAGTGTCAGAGACAGATAGTGTGAGAGACAGATAGGGGCAGGGCTAGAGAAAGGCAGAGACAGGGACAGACTGACAGAGGCAGAGACAGATAGGGGCAGAGACAGATAGGGGCAGAGACACATGGGGCAGAGACACATGGGTGCAGAGACATATTGGGGCAGAGACAGATGGGGGCAGAGACAGATGGGGGCAGAGACAGATGGGGGCAGAGACATATGGGGCAGAGACAGAAGGGGGCAGAGACAGATGGGGGCAGAGACAGATGGGGGCAGAGACAGATGGGGGCAGAAACAGACATACATAGACAGATAGCGGCAGAGACAGACAGAGATAGACACAAGGACAGAGAGACAGAGGGAGGGGGAGGAGGGCCAGACAGAGACAGGCCCAGACACAGACAGGGACAGACAGAGAGAAAGAGACAGAGAGGAGGAGACAGAGAGAGACATAGAGGGAGGGAGACAGAAAGGGAAGGAGACAGAGAGAGACAGAGAGGGAGAGTGACAGAGAGGGAGGGAGACAGAGGGAGAGACACAGAGGGCGAGAGAGGGAGGGAGAGAGACAGACAGAGTGAGACAGATGGAGAGAGAGGAGGGAGGGAGACAGACAGACAGACAGACAGAGTGGGAGAGAGGGAGAGAGAGGGAGGGAGACAGACAGACAGAGGGACACAGAGGGAGAGAGAGGGAGGGAGACATACAGAGGGAGAGAGAGGGAGGGAGACAGACAGACAGAGGAAGAGAGAGGAAGGGAAACAGACAGAGTGAGTGAGTGAGTGAGTGAGTGAGTGAGTGAGTGAGTGAGTGAGTGAGTGAGTGAGTGAGTGAGTGAGTGAGTGAGTGAGTGTTAGAGAGTGAGTGTGAGAGATGTGTATGCCAGGTCTGGTCGCTCAGTAGACAAAGGCGTCTGTCGCTGCGGCCTGTGTCCAACCTCATGGTCAGTTTGTATTTGTGGCTCTAGCCCCGGCCACTCCCCCACTGACCCCGGCCCCACCACTGCGGCCCTGGGCCACAAGCCACACTGTAAATTTGGCCCCGATATAAAGTTTGTGAGTACCCATGTAATAGCATATACATAGACATTAATAGAAGGGCCATAATTAATGACGGTCATGCACTGCTGGTGCGTCAAAACTAAAATGGCAAAAGGTCACGCACCAGTGGTGCAAGTCCCTCATAAATGAGGCCCACGGTCATGTAGAGGCATATAGGGAGTCAATGCATGTCCTTCCAAATTTGAGAAAATACAAAAGGATGTGGGTGGTGCACAGCGGTAGTAAACGAAGTATGTAGAATCTTGTTCAGCTGAGGGTGCTCCCAAGGGTGGTGCTTCCGTCAAAGCAACAAAAGTGCAAGACAGGTAGTGTACACAAACCACTGCAAATACATTCCCTTGGCGAGGCACTCCGTACATGATCATGAAAATGATCCAAAGAAGTTGTAATCCAAGTTCTGTTTTTAATTCACAAGTATTCAAGTGAATGGGTTATCGATGATATCAACAGCATATCAATCCATAGCAAAAATACATTTCTACAAGCCCCTTTGTCAAGGAGCGTTCATAGCAACGCGTAGCAAGGACTGCTACTTGGCTGTTCCAAGACGAGCATAACAGAACACCGGTCTTAGAACAGCTGAGTAACGGTCCTTGCAATGCGTGGATATGAACGCTCCATGACAAAGGGCCTCCTGGCCAAAATGCATAGGAGGACTTCATACTTATCTACTTTAAGAAATAAATTTATGTTATGGAATGATATGCTGTTAATATCAGTGGTTTGCCTACACTACCTGTCTCTTCCAAATATGTGTCCATTGCACAGCAGAACTATGTTGCAAAGGTGTCTTGCATGTGAGTCCCTGGGTGTGTTATCTGCAACATCCATGCCCAATGGACACTGACAAATGAAATATTACCCACAACATATGGCCTCTACTTTACCCCAACCATATCAAATTTTTCATTGTACCTTCTCATTTATTCTATTACAGCTGACCAGGGGTATGGCATTCAGCCGTGGGTGATGACACCGTATGGAAACCCACACACACCACAGGAAGTTGCATACAATCAAGCACATAGCCGGACCAGGAACATTGTGGAAAGAACATTTGGCCTGCTCAAGGCCAGGTTTCGGCGCCTGGACAAGTCTGGTGGACGCATGCTGTATTCACCAGAGACAGTGTGAAAAATTATTTTGGCCTGTGCAATACTGCACAATATTTGTGTTCTCACACGTGTTCCCTGGGACGATGATCCAGATTTGAGTGCAGAAATGCCACAGGATGACCAGGAGGATGGCCATGCTCCTGTAAATCCAAGCACAGCAGCAGGCATCCGTAGACGTGCTCAGATAGTGCGCAATTTGTTTTAAGAATGTCACTAATAACATCCGCATCATGCATCTACATTTGTGTTTGCACAAATAAAAATACTTCATACAACCTTATGTACCTTGTGCATGATTATTTGACAATAATTCACACTGCAATTTGCATGACAATCTCATATGTGGAGTTCATACATTACACTTACTCTCATGTCTGGAGGCTGACATCAGACATACATCAGCCCACACATTCATTTACATTGTACTGCCTTGCAATTTCACCTGCAATGCGGACACTCACCAGTGTCTGGCCAACACAGGTACCCTGGCACCATAGTGCATGTGTCTCGGTGTGCAGGGTATGAATGCACATGTGTATGAAGGTGACCCTTCCTGTACAAAAGTATTCCTCCATGCAACACAGCAAACATACTGCAGGTAGGCAGGCCGCCCATTGCGCGTCAGCACACATGAAAAGCACATGAATCTCCCATATGTCATAGACACACCACCTTCACACCCTATTTGCTTGCTGTAGGGAAGTGCCGCAGGAATGCATGCAGTAATATTATACGCAAATACGTCATAAATTAGGTTGTAAATTCACAATTGTCAAAAAGCAACATTTAGCATCCATATGTTGTGGTGCAGAAATTTAATAAAGCACTGGTGAAGAGGAGTCCACATAATGAAATCACACAGCAGGAAAAATAACAACAAAGTACTTGTATGTTGTAAAGTCATGATGAAAGTAAATAAGTAATATGTCAAAAATTACAATCATCAACATGTTACACAGTGGGTGTGCGTCAAAATCTGACCATCCATCAAAAAGTAGCCTTCAGTGCTCACACAAGTTTGCACAAATAAACAAATGTGGTAGGCACATAAATGAAGTTAGTGTATCATACTTCAGAACCTCATTCATGATTCAACACACAAAAGTGACGTTGGGTCTGCCTACCTCAGTATCTGACCCATGCATTCCTGACTCCACGCACATAAGTGACGATAGGTCTGACAACGTCAGAATCTGAGCCATGCATTCCTGACTCAAAGCAGAAAAGCAACGTTATCTGATGTAACCTTCTCATAGGTGAAATTTATAGAGTGCACAGAGACCATAGGCTTGCTGGCGCCATAAGACAGAGTGAGTGAGGAAGGAAGCGTGAGTGGCCGAGAGTTAGCACATGGAAGGGAAAAGGTGTGTTTGAAGCGATTACCACAAGTCCAGAAGGGAAGGGGAGGATTTGAAGGAGAGAGAAAGGAGATCCCAAAGCCCAGGAGGCAGATGACAAATTGTGCAACCACCAAAATTCTGGGTTTTAGTATTGGGAGTGACTACCAGATGACGGTGAGCTGATATGAGTGTTTGTGTTGTGCGGTGAGGGCAGATAAGATAATTGAGAAACGTGGAGTGGGACCAGTGGAGGGCTTAGAATGTGAGACAGGTCACCTTAAAAGATGCCCTCTGGTCTATTGTGAGCCAGTGAAGACTGTGGAGTAGAGGTTTGGCTGATTGCCATCTGGGTGTAATGTGAATTAGACGGGCTGCTTGAATCTGGACAACTTGGAGGCGGTGTGGCAGGGATCGTGGGAGACCGTACATGATGGACTCACAGAAGTCCAGGCGTGAGAGCACGAGTGAGAACACCACTTGGGTAAGTGCGGTGGGAGGGAGTAAGTGACTGACTGTAACGAACTTCCGGACCTGGTACATAGAGGAAGAAAGTAGCGCACCCACTTGTGGCCTGAGGGAGAGTTCAGCCTCAATGATGACTCCCAGACCCTTGACTGATTTTACCAGGGCTGGGGGGGAACCTAGCTCTGAGGGAGGAACTGAGGGCCACAGTGGCCATGACTGAGTCCACGGAGGAGGAGCTCTGTTTTAACGGGGTCAAGCTTCAATAGGTACTGGTACATCCATAATTGGATGTGGATCATGACAGCGTGGAACGTCTTGATGGCAGGAGGTGAATTGAGCGGGAGGATGATCTGTAAGTCGTCAGCGTAGTAATACACAATAAGGTCCCATTTCTGTACAGAATGGATCAGCGCCCAAAGGTATAGATTGAACAGGAGTGTTGAATGGGAGGAGCCCTGTGGGACTCCACAGGACGTGGGGGTATTTGTTTCACTATAGGGTCCCAGGCGGACCATTTCAGTCCTTCCAGTTAGGAAGGACTCGACACACTCAAGAGTGGTTCCCTGGATGCCTGCATGTTTTCCAAGGTGGAGAAGGATGTTATGGTCCACCGTGTTGAATGCGGACGACAGGTCCAGGAGTAAGAGGGCTTGGGGGGACCCTGCGTCCGCGTTGCCCCTGAGTGTGTACAAGAGTGGCAAGATAACTGCTTCTGTTGAGTGGGCAGGTCTGAAGCCGCCTTGATTGGGCTCCATGTGACAGGAGGATTCGATTTAGTGTGATAGACATCGGGTAACATGGTCCTACATTAATGTTGAGAAAGGAGGGAGATGGGAGACGTTAGGTCTGCATAAGTCTGAAACTGACCCATGCTTTGCTGACTCTAGGCACAAAAGTGACATAACACAAGGCCCAAAAGTGACTATGGTCAACATATGTCTTAGTCTGACTCAGCTGAATATTGAAACACACATTTTCTGCAGGCTAACATGGTTTGTCCCTGTTGAGACACTTCCATGCTAAGCGTAAACATGCATCTTTTGCCCACCATCAAAAAAACAGCAGCTAATATATGCAACAACATTGACAGATAAAAAAATGCAATGCCCCATTACTGAATATTGTGACACATGCCAATAATGTTGCATGTAGTCAAAGTGGTCACACCTTGAGGAGAAAATATATCATCACTCAGCCATGCTTCAAATTTACAATGCCACGTAATAATGATTTGGTCACATGACAATAATGCGGCTTTGATGATAACTGCTCGCACCGTAAGGGGAAATAAGGAAGTAGCGTACCATGCAACAAATCAACGATGCAACATAATTACGTTTAATGCGCATGCCAATAGTGACGCTTCTACTACAACTGGTCGCACCTTCATGGTAAAATATGGCATTAGTCACCCATGCTTCAAATAACGATGCGACACAATAATGATTTGGTCGCATCACAATAATGACGCTCCCACAATAACAGGTCGCACCGTAATGGAAAATATGTCATCACTGTACCCTGCGTCTAATCAGCGATGCGACATAAATAGGTTTCAGTCGCATGCCAATAGTGACGCTTCTACTGCAACTGGTCGCACCTTCATGGTAAAATATGGCATCAGTCACCCATGCTTCAAATAACGATGCGACACAATAATGATTTGGTCGCATCACAATAATGACGCTCCCACGATAACAGGTCGCACCGTAATGGAAAATATGTCATCACTGTACCCTGCGTCTAATCAGCGATGCGACATAAATAGGTTTCAGTCGCATGCCAATAGTGACGCTTCTACTGCAACTGGTCGCACCTTCATGGTAAAATATGGCATCAGTCACCCATGCTTCAAATAACGATGCAACACAATAATGATTTGGTCGCATCACAATAATGACGCTCCCACGATAACAGGTCGCACCGTAATGGAAAATATGTCATCACTGTACCCTGCGTCTAATCAGCGATGCGACATAAATAGGTTTCAGTCGCATGCCAATAGTGACGCTTCTACTGCAACTGGTCGCACCTTCATGGTAAAATATGGCATCAGTCACCCATGCTTCAAAAAACGATGCAACACAATAATGATTTGGTCGCATCACAATAATGACGCTCCCACGATAACAGGTCGCACTGTAAGGGAAAATGTATTATCAGTGTACCATGCTTAAAATAACGATGCGACATAAATCGGTTATATTCGCATGTCAAAAAATGACGCATTTGCGGAAACGAGTCGCATCGCAACAGGAAATGATGTACCCAGCCTCCCAGCCTGCCCTGCTCACAAACAGGAAGTTATATGATACTTTCACTTTCTATTTCACTACTTTGTAGTCTCTGAGAGGTGTAGGAGTGTGTTTGGAAAGTGCTTGAGAGTTTTGTCCTGTCCTGCAGTTGTTTTACAGTGTGTGTCTTGGTAAGTGTGTCCAAATAGTGGCTGTAGTGTTGTGTATTGTCTAACTGTGTCTTGTGTGTCAAGGGGTGTCTGTCTGTTTAGGGGTTTTAATACTTTTTTCATAGGGGGATTACTGTTCTGTTTAGGGGTTGTTACATAGTTAGTAATAGGGGGAGTAGCGTACTGTTAAGTGGAGAAATTGTGTATTTTTTGGATTTCTGTGCCAGCAAAATTTTATTTGTGGCATTTACACAGCGTGGCTTGTGCTTTGTCACAATGCCACCCAGGTCTAGGAACCTAAGTGAGAAGGAGTATGGGGGGCTACTGTGGCTGATACTCCACTACCTCCCAAATATGATTGGGAGTGGAGGCAGGGTAGTGCAGGGTTACCCAACCCAAGAAAGGAAGCTCAGGTGGGAGAGGGTCCGGTACCAGATGTTGAGAATGTTTGGAGTGGACCGGACCCTCAGACAGTACAAACATCGGTGGGCAGATCTCATCAACCGTGAGCAGGATCTCCTGGACCACCTTGGCATTGAGGTTGATGGAACAATTGGTAAGTCAATATATATTTATTTCATGTATTAACAACGGTATCCTAAGGTAAAGCGAATCAAATGTCAAACCACAGGGGCCTCACTGATGATCCCCTTGTGCCCCTGTAAAGTCAGACATAGGACCATATCTATCAACAAACCCTTTCTCAACAAATAAATGTAGGTTCTAATGTAATTGTTTTTTTTCTTCGCAAAATGGTATGTATAAAGAAAAATCACTACTTTGTAGGAATTCGATAATCTCCCATAGTTGCTACTTTGCATTGTCTAATTTGTAAGTAAGGGATCAATCAAAATTCATTCCCATGGCCCAGGAGGGACATAGGAATCACTTTTCAATAAATACTGTAATAGCAAATCAGCCATTGTGATTTCTCCAAAGGGTGCAGGTGTTTCTCAAAAAAACCCTGCTGGACCCATCAAAATGATGTGTGTGCATATGGTGCACATACATGCACTATGGCCATGTGTGTGCATCACCTGGCACCTTCAAAAATGTGCAATGGAGCATATTTCCCTAAAATAGCTACTTACCATCAAATACAGGTTGTTGTCAATTAGCTAAATCTGAAACATAATTTGATACACAAAAAAAATACATACATAGGGCATCATTTATGAGGCCCCTTGCGCCATCGAAAATTCACTTTTCATGAAGTTCCGTGGCGCAGAAGCCTGCGTGGTATTTATCAGGCAGCAGTACGCCAGTTTTGGTGGCGTACTGCTGCCTGATAAATATCAGTCCCTTTAACGCAGTGTTCTGCGTTAAAGGGGCGTGCAATGGGTGTTGCTGGGGGCGTTCCCAGCAACAACCATGCCCTTTTGACACTGCCCCACATGTACCAGAAATCGTAACTCTGAAGCAGTGCCAAAAGCTTACGCCTCCCCAGGGGAGGCGTAAGGGAGGCGCAACAGGGAGAAATGTCATTATTTCTCCTCGTATTTCCTTTTTCCATGTGTGCTGCATTCTGCAGCACACATAGAAAGAGGAAAAGGCTCTTGTGCTTATTTTTGTACTGAAAGGTTTACCTTCCTGTACAAAAATAATCTTCCCCGCAACGCAGCCACCCTTGCACCATTGTGCAAGGGTGCCTGTGCTGGCGCAGGCAGCACATTGTGCACCGGCGCAGGGGAAATGGACAGGAATGCGCCGTATCTAATAGATATGGCGCATTTCTGCCCTTTTCTTTTGCCATAGGGAAGCGCAGCAGGAAGGCCTGCTGCGCTTCCCTACGGCAAAAAGTCATAAATGAGGCCCATAGCACTTAACTAATAGCAAATTTGCAAGTACCAAAATGCTATGGCAAATTGTGGTTTTCAAAAATTTTCAAATTCCGTAAATGCAAAATGTTTCATACATCCTAAGCCATGGAAGTAGTCTGTTTGAAATGCTCCAACGGCAAAATCCTGCAATTGTCAGACTTAGCAATTCACAAAAGGCATGATACACATGGCCTCTACTGACGTAGTGGTAACGCACAAGCAAGATTGATCTTCACCATGCTGGACTATGCCGCTCATTGAGGCATAATCATGCATGATAAAGGTCAGCACTTTCAATGCATTGTTATGTGTCAAAAGGGCGTGCAATGGGTGTTCTTTGCCATCTTCACACCAACATCCATGGACCTTAGTCAATGCACCAGGGGCCTCTGTAATGAAGGCCTTCTGGCGCCGCAGCAACACTCATTAACATGTGTCAAAGTTACGCTCTGGCGGCGCAAGCCCTATGAAGATAAGGCCAGAGATGTACGAGTGTGAGGCAGCGCAAAAAGCACATGCCTGCCCTGGGGAGGTGTAAGTGAGGCGCCACAGGGAGTGAAGTTTAAATGTATCCATGTATGTCATATTTCCCTGTGTGCAGCTGCATTGTGCAGCACACAACAACACATGTGCATGCAGTTTGACCATTGACGTACAGGAAGGTATCCCATACGGTTTAAATACATTCTTCAAAGCACAATCACATACATCTACATGACAATAACATATTTTCTCAATGGACCAAGTGTGCAGATTTTTAGCAAATGCCATCTCAATGTGACACCACAAACAAGGGATCACATGTGTGTAATACATGCAGTGCAAGAGTGTGCTTCACATGTGAAGCAGTTAGCCATAGACTGTTGTCTGATTTACGTTGACTCATGGGACGCACGTAAGCCAATCTTGAGGATACAACTGACTCTCATGTAATGTCTGTACTGTGTGGAAATATGCTGCATACGCTGACATTCTGGTATATTGTCTTTCACTTGTAGGTGGGCCACCACCATACACAAGGGGAGAGGTGGAGTCCTTCAAGGATCCTAAGGCCACTGGTGAGTGTGAAATCATTACTATCTTTGTCTGTATGCTTACAATGTCTCCTCATGCATGACATGTATGCAGACAGTCGAAATGCATCATTCTTGCATGCATCCTGTTTACACATCACATGTGCATGGAAGTGTCAAGGACTCAATGGCACCATGTGGAAATGCATGAACACAAATATAAGGGTCACATGTATGAGGTGTTACAGTGTGCATGGAACACAGTAATACTTATTGTGCTGCTGTAAGTATACATCACACAAAAATAGACCACAATCAAACAATACATCTAGCCCTCCATAGAGCACCATACTCAGGTGTGAGGGTCTCAAGTCACTGAAGGGAGGGGGTGTGCTGCTACTCATGAAATAGTTAGGTCTTCAGTTATTAAATTAAGGTAAGATGGTCCTGGTCTGTCGTAGTTGTGCCCCAAGGGTGTTTCATGTCTTGGTGGCCAGGTAGGAGGGTGATCTACCTCCAGTGGTGGAGCAGTCAATCCTTGGTATGGTGGCTAGTGGGAGGCTGGTTTAGCAGAGGTGGCCGGTAGGATCAGAGAACAAGAGCCCCTTGAGGAGTCATTCTGGGCCCATGTCATGTATGTGTGTGTGTGTGTGTGTGTGTGAGGAGCCTCAACGTGATCCTTGTGTTGACGGTGATCCAGTGTTGGTCATTATGGCCTGTAGAAATGCTGCAGTGGTGACGGATGTCGTAGAAGAGTTATGCCGATGCTTTCACTATGGGTAGTAGTTCTAAGTGAAGTCTGGCATTGATTCCTGTGTATGGGGCATTCCCCTTGTACAGTTGGGTGTTGATGAGGGCCTGGGTGACCGTCTCACACGTTCCCATGGTGATCCACCTGAATATCTATTGGAGCATGCGCAGGGTGAAAAATCAGAAGGATGACATGATGTCCACTTGTTTGTTAGTTGTGAGTGAGTAGACCTGGAAGAATCCCAAGTGGGGTGTATGGTCCGTGGGTGTTGTTGCAGTGACCATTGTTGTGGACCAATAGGCGGCGTCCCTGGCGCTAGTTGATTAGCCAAGGCTGATAACCTCTGTATTGTGTGTCTACAGTATCTGCTGACTGACCTTCTTCCATTCTGCAGTGGCTATCTTTCCTTCATGGTGGTTGTGTTTGGTTGTGACTGGGTCTTGGGTGAGGCACAGTACCAGATGGGTGTCATTGGCATTGGATATTATGTTGTGGTGGTGTGTGCATGCAATGGTGGCAAGTGTGCTCATGGAGATGTCGAAGACTGTTGTGCTGAGCAAGGACCCTTGGGGTACGTGACAGTCAGTGTATTCATACCATGGCTACATGAGACATGCTCATTGTAGTACTACATAGATATTCCTCCTACAAGTTCGATTTCCTTGTGCCCCACGTGTGTCAGTACTTGCCATTGTTAGAGGGATGGAACAGTGCTGCAAGTCCATCATTAATTAGCACAACAATCATGCACTTACCTATGCTACTAAAAGGGTCACCGGCACAATTCCCTATTGACATCAGTAGTTGATATGGTATGATGTACATGTGCTTAAATGTCCATTGCATCAATGATCATGCATAGTCAATCCACATACCAGCCTTTAATGCTGTCTATATGTTGTCCCCTGTCAAGAAGCGTCTACCATGGAAGTGTTGTGCAGCATGTGTTGCCTTGTGTGAAAACACACCACATATTTACTCCCAAGCAGCACCCCATGTACAAGAGTCACATGATAGGAGTCAGTCCCCAAATATATTGCAGTGCACACCTGTGTTTCTCCTTCCAATACAATGCTAATGTGCCCATGTTTTGTTTACATGGTGCTTTTCACATGTGTGTTGCCTTGTGCAGCATACAGGGCTGATGGTCCATATACCTTGCTTTGTATATGCGTATGAAGTGTCAAATTACAATGCCTAGAGAAAACTTGCCTGCACACAGATGCTCTTGCATCATGTTGAGAAGGAGCTTGCATATGTGAATGGGGGGCATTGGGTTCATGCCCAGGACAAATGCATTTGAATGTACCATCTCATATGTATTGATGCCTTACATGTCATCTACAGTGATTATCATCTTAGGTATTACGCAACATCACTTAGCATCCCTGTGTATGACAATCGATGATGATGACCCCATGCTTTGAAATAGATGCCCTGTTAACGATAGGCCCTTGCCAAAATGTTCTGAAGATCACATAATGTGCATGTGTACAGGTGTCAATGTGTAAGTGCAGACTGATGTGGATGTCATTGCTCCATTACAGACAACATGTCACAAGATGAGGAGAGGCATTATCGCATCCGTCTAGAAAGATACAGACACATACGCAATGTTGGTCGTGCATTCAGACAGATGGGACGCCGACATGATGCATTACGTGCTGAAGGAGCCTGGAGATCACCAACTCCCACTTCCCCATGCAACATGCGGAGCAGGAAGCAAAAGGGGAAAAGGTCACACATTGACTCAGGACCAGCAACTGGCTCACATGTAGATGTAGACCCCCAAATGGACAGTCAATCTGCAGGATCAGCAGGTTGTTCCACATCTGGACATGCCTCTAATCTGAGCCCAGTGACAAGCACTCATCCAAAATCAGGAACCAACATTGCACAGGCCCTTGGGACAATGACAGGTGGAGCTGCAGTAGCCCCACCTAAACAGGCTTGTGCGCAGGCAGATATAGACGGTGTGCTCCTGATGGCCAAGATTGACAAAATAGAGGCCAAAATGGAAACTTTTGAAAAGGGCCAAAAGGAGTTGACTTTAAAGGTTGCGGGCATGCAGCTGCAGCTGGCCACCCTGCTGTCCATGGTTGCCGACCTGAAGGCCACCATTGCTCAAATGGACGAGCAGGAATAAAGACATTGAAGAACTGTGGTTGTTGTTGATGACATGGTGTTGCACCTGTCAAGTTACGGACCTTGTTCTTGTTTAAATGTTTAAGTAGTCAGATAGTTTTTAGGATAGTTTTAGTACTTAGGAATAGTGTTAGGATAAGTGTTAAGTTATTAGGAGTGGGTGGGGGGTTGATGTATAGTGTATGTTAAATGTTTATAAAAATAAAAAATAAAAAATATATATATATCCTTGTTTAGTTAGATAGGTTAATTAGTATGTGTTTAGATTAAGTGTATGTGTGCCTGATGTGTGATTGTTGAATAGGGGGTGGGGGGTCATCTGTGTGTTGTGTAGTATGTGTGAGGTAGGTATAGGATAAGTTAGACAAGATAAGTGTAGATGTTAGCGCCTTAGATTAGCTTAGTGTAGGATTTGATTTATAGTTTTGATAAGTGTAGTGTAGTTTAGCATAGATTTTATTTAGTGTGAACTTTTTTTGCAAATAAATCATATTTTTCTTTCACAATGACTCTGACTTGTAGGCATATGAAGTTGTGAAATAAGCTCTGGGTGAGCGTTATCCTTGCTGGACAAGGAATGTCAACAATGATCTCATATCTGAGATTACCATTACGTGTTGGCTATTCTAAGCCAGTTGTTCTTACACTATCACTAATTCATACAGGCCAATACTCACCCTTGAGGGACTTTAGCTAAGGCGTCTCAGGTGAGCCCATGTGAACAACAATCATGTGTAAAGATTGTGGGACCTCTTTCATTAAGTTTCGCCATAGTGGAGCACAGCAGCCCTTTCAGTTGCGCTACCCTTTTGCACGAGGGAGGGCAGGACCGTGCCATGTCTGCAAGATACAGCGCAGTCCTGTTGTTCTCACCATCACTGTTGTACAATGTCCTGTTCTTCGCTAACGCAGTCACCTTTGCACAATGGGGCAAGTGTGTCTGCCTTGCGGGGACCATCAGACTTGTACGGGAACGGACACCTCTCAGTTAATCAATCATCACAACGGGCTCTTCCTCTTACAATATGTACTGCATTGTGTGAAAAAGGTGAGACAAGTAGACTTCTTCATAATTCTCAACATTGAGCCTTCGTCAAGCCTGCCTTGGGTCAGTGTATTTCTGGACAGAGCTTACCATTTCATGTTCCTATTACATCTGGGCCAGTGTGAAAAGCAAATGGATGTTGTTGGCAAGGCACCCAGCAACACCCATTGCACGTGCCTGTAACGCAGAACAAGGCGTGTAAGGGTCAGATTTGATGCATGCTGCATTATCGCATGACCATGTGCCTTGGTGATGGATGATGACTATTAGGCAGGGTTAGGCGTCACACAACGTCACAACAAGTGAGGGTCAGATGGCACAATGGCCGTCATCAATTGGGCCACCTGGTATTGAGACTATAGCTCAATGTTTGCAGTGTTTCACAGTGCTCAGGGCCACTATGACCCACGTCTTTCCTGAAAGTGGAAAAGAAAGCTGGTTCACAAGCTGGCTATGTAGATGCAGAGAAATGTGACCATGGCTAGGTCTGTATTCCAGACGTATGTCTTGTGGGACTCGACGCAGATTCATTGGTAGAGGTTTGGTTGCCCAGGGTTGTGGCTGACTGTGTGTGTGTGTGAACTCCTTGAGTGTCAGTATATCTGTATGGGTGTGGATGCAGTTGTTATCCTGTATGTGCTGGCGGTAGTGGTATAATCATGGGAGCCACTGGGAACGTCTACCTACGGTTGTCTGGACGTTAATCATTTTTGTCCGGAGGGTATTTTTGATACTGATATTGAGGGCATTAACATTGAACCGGATGATGATGATGGATGTGTGGCAGGTCTAATCAATGCATCAGTTGACAATAATTTTGATGCTCTTGCACAGTGTGCAGAGGGTGAAGAACTATGGTGAGGATACTACTATTATCCGTACTGACAGGGTGAGGGATGTGTTCTGTACAATGTATAGTTTGTGTTAGACATATGAGTGGTGAACTGTTTATCCAGCCCAGGGTACCCCCAGGTATAGTCCCATGTGGTAGTGGTTGTTGTGAGGGTGATGACCTCTTTTGACAACAAATGGAGATTTGTCCAGCTGAGGCACATACTTGTTGGCACATCTTGCATCCATTGTGGTTAGTTGTGTCCTGTGATGTTCTGTACCTTGGTGAGGGAGAGGCAGAGCTGGGTGTATTAGGCGTAGGGTACTATGCAGAGTCCATGTCCACTGATGTTCTCAGCAAGTGGGGCCATGTACACATAGTAGACAAAGGTACTGATGGACAGTCACTGAGGGACTCAGCATCAGTACTCTGTGTGTTGTACTGTGAAATGTGTTATGCAGAATCATCTGCTCTGGTCTGCAAGGGAGGAGACAATCCAGTGTGGTGTATTACCTTGCCGCATGCCATAGTGGAGTGTGGCAGCTAGTGTGTTGTGGAACATTGTTTCTGGAAATGAAGCAATGTGTATTGTCTATGGATTGGCAGTGTGACCGACTTTGAGGATTGTGTGGATTTTGCTGTGGCGTGTAGGAGGGACCTCTTGATGCTGTTTGTCATGGAGCAGGAGAGAGGACCAAGACAAGGAAACACAAGGAACAAGCACTCCCAAGGATGAACCTCCTACTCCACCTCCGGGTCAGGTACAAAAATAATCCTACGTCTTTCTCCGAAGGTTCCACCCTTACATACTCCACCCAGATCACAGGGTTTGTGGAACATGTAGTTTGTGATGACAACAATTGCTCGTGAAGGAAAATCCGACTCCTGACTGCAATGACTTGAAGTACAGTGGATTGTAGAAGAAAATGTAGTTTATTCAAAGTAACAACCCCAGGGAGATCCAAGGACCAACTCTCACAGTAACTGTTCATCTGTGTACTGCCCCCTGGATTCCACACTCTGGAATCCTGTGAGCACAGAGACCATAGAACATTACATCATTACAAAGATATAACACTGACAATATGTGCTTCTAACGCATTGTTCTGCGGAGGACTGGGAATTCTTCAGATTCATCTTCATCAGATGGGTTAGTCACAGCTGATGGTGTGACCAGTGGGGCAGTCGACACAGTAGGCATAGCCACTTCATGGACTGCAGATGTTGATGGTGTTGGACCTGCAACATGTTCGATGCCCATCAGGTACCGCATAAATGCATTCAGCATTATTTGCTGGCTCTCAAGCACAGCTGTCACATCTCGTTGATAGTCAGCCAATTTTGTGAGGTATGCATCCTGTTTGGCTGCCATTTGTTTGAGGGTGTCCTGTATTTCCTTCAGAGTGTTGGCCACTTCAGAGCTGGCACTTGTGGTGGGCATTTGTCTGTGCCTCTGCTGCATGACTTCGGAAATTTCAGTCATGGCGTCAAACAAAGTGCGTGGTGGTGCTTCAGTGGTGCTACCAGTTTCCGCACTGGCAGTATTTGATGTTAGGCACCGGAGCACTCCCTCTAGGGTCCCTGCCATGCTCTCAATGCCCTTACGCACCTCCTGTGCCAACTGACTCTGCACATCCACTACACGCTGTTCAAATGTATTTAGTGTGTTTGGCGACTGGTGAGGCACAGATGTTGTGGGAGGTGGCATAGGAGTGCTTCCCTGTTGGCCAACCGGAGATCCCACTGGGCTGCTTTGCCTTCTTGTGGGTGGAGAGGGAGTTTGTAGTGATTGTATTATGTCCTGGATGATTTCTGGGCCCATACTTGTTACACTTTCACCACCCTCATTGTCCGTTTCAAACATGGCTTCCAGCTCCAGAGTAGGTGTACCATGGCCTGAAATCAAAAATAGATGTATGTTTATGATCATGTCTGACATGTGGTGTACAAATGCACAACTTAGAGTCATCTACCCTTTTTGACTTTGCTGTGTTTCAACATGTCAAAGTTCAAGCGACACATCATCACTCATGTGTACAAAAAGTGACATGGCATTAATCATTTGATGGATACAAACTTTACAAAAAAACATGGCACATGGGCAGACAGTGCTTGCACACTTGCAACATTCTACTTGAGTGCATGTCCTGATGTCTGTTTAGTTGGTGTGTATTGGGGACACATTCCAGCACAGTAGGAAGTGCATGTGGCATTTTGCACTCCATCACCAGGGACCCACACACACCATGAACAAACCTCCACGTGGAAATGAGGTCCCTCACCAACTGGATGAGGAGCAGCAGTGTGAAACTGTACTTGGAGATGACACAGGTCATCATCCTCGGACCCACACCCTGAGCCTGGGACAACTCCTGTCGGGCAACCACACTGGGAACAGCAACAACACTCACTGACCATACACGCAACTTACAATACTTCCAGTACTCCTCCCTCTCCATGTCTGAGCAGGTCAACGCCATCTTCCCCTCATGCTACAACTGCCTCCACATGCTATGCAGGATCCACAAGTGGATCCCCACCCCAGACAAAAATAACTGTGACACAGGCCCTGAGCACCAGCAGACTGGACTACTGCAACGCACTGTAGGCAGGATTCCCTGAAAAAGACCTACTACTACTGCAACACATCCAATGCACTTACGGCTCATTGATTGTCAACGTCCCCCACCGCAGCAACATCATCCCCCAAATGTGAGACATACACTGGTTCCCCATCAGCAAGTGGATCAGCTTGAAGCTCCACAACCAGACACACAATGCACTCCATTAGGCCGGACCACCCTACATGTGCAGCAGACTCAGCTTCTACACCCCCACACGCCACGTCCACTCCACCAGCCTCCCCCTCACCGCTGTCCACCGCATCGTATGACCAACCTCCAGCAGCAGTTCCCTGTCCTACCTCACCGCCAAGACCTTGCACTCCCAGGCCATCTACGGCACACCCAGGACCTACTCCCATTCAGAGGACTCATCAAGACGTATCTCTTTGAGCGTTAGTGGCAGCCCCTTCCCATCAGAGTGGTAGATGCAACATGTGTTTTCACATGCTGAAGGAGTTGTTCCAAGGACACAGAATTCTGTATTCTCTGATTTTGATTACATGCAGCTGTGGTTGATGCAGACTGGGACGCACTGCATTCCTCACTGTTTTTCATGTGTTTAGTTGGTGTAGTCTTAGGTGTGAGAGAGTATGAGTAGTCTGTCATTAGCAATGGATACAATGTTGAGGCTGTATTTGGTTAGTAATGGTGCTGAGGGAGCCCTGTTGATGTTGACAGGGGTCAAACACATAGATGGTCCCTCTTGCATTCAGCATTGGAATAACGTGCATTTGAAGGCGAAGGTTGTCAGTCTGATCCTTGAACCTCTTGCTGAGGTGAGTGACCCAGTTAAGCAATGTTCCTTAGAATCCTGCATCATGTAGTGTGGCAAATCTGTGTGCTGTTAGTCTGTGCTGGAGCACACTCACAGCTCCTGGTCCCGGAGGGTGGAGATGTCACCTGTGGCTGTGAATATGGTGATCTTGGTGCTGTTGTTGATATAATGAGGACAGGGCTGTAGTGATCCCACAGGTGGCTGTATCTCATGTTTGAGGGTGTGCATTGAGCTGTGACTGGTGTCCCGTGGGTTTGGTAGTATGTCTGTTGTGTTGTGAGAGGTGTGGGTGGTGCTGCCTGTGGCATCTCATGTGTACGGGAAAGTTATTGTATTGAAATTGTTGTTGTTTATGGTGAACATTGTTGGACACTGATCACAGGTCTGTAGTGCCAGGGTGATGTCTGTGGCTTTGCAGCATAGGTTGTTGTATAAATGCAGGACCTTGACTAGTTGGCAGGACTTTCCATTATGTAGGATTGTTTATTTGTGGTTCTCCCTCATTGGGGCCATGTATGTGTTTTACATTTCAGGTGTCTTGGTGTTTATACAGTTCTTACCAAGGTATCTGCTGGTGCCTCTTTCTTCTTAGAGATCAGTGCTCTACCATGCCGTGTCCCTGTAGTGCTGTTTGTTAGGCTTGCAGAGGGTGGAGGTGTGGTATGCACAGTTGTGTATCCAGGTGTGACTTTCACTTGCAGTAACGCTGGTGTAGGCTGTGTTTGAGACCAGGGTGGTGTTAGAGGTTTGTCAGCAGTGTAGGCATGTGCAATGTCTGTGGGTCATGTTTGGAAAGGCCTGTTGTCATTCTCAAATGTTTTCCATGTATGAGTGCATGGAGGCTGGCTGAGCTGCATCAGTGAATGACTGTATATCAGATGCTGCTGCAAATGATTGCATTTGAGACCCAGATGGGCACATTCAGACTTCCCATAGGCGTGGCTTCAGCACACCATGTACATCCGTCTGCTGTGGGCTTGCACAGCAGCTGACATTGAGTAGGCTAATTGTGACTTACAATATTCAGTGATGACCGAACACATGAACACAGGGGTGGTGGCCTTAGTGGTAGTTCATAGACCATATGTGGAGTGTGGGCTCAGATGAGAGAACTGAAATGACTTATTATGGAGACCCAAGGGATGAGTGACTGATGTGATAATGCTATGTGTCATCATGGCATGGGAGGGTGGGTAGGGGGCATCTTAGATGATGTGGCTCGTGTGCATATTGCCAAGATGACTCAGGTACCACCCATGATGACCAGAGCAGTAATACCCACTTCCATGTTTGGTATACAGGCTGCATTTCAGCCTCCATGGCAAACATGGCCAACATTCCAGCATGTATTGTCCCACTTACTATTACAAGTAACACCAGCACTTCACAGCATTGTGATTGACTCAGAGTAGTGAGCCTGGCTGGCTGATTCCTTTAACGTGATACAAAGGCAGGGTTGCATAGGCTGCAGAGAACTGGGACACATCTTTGAGGCGTGACTTCCCTCAATGTGTTCCAGATTTACAAAACAAACTTGAAACTCAATAGTTAACTTGATACATTTTTGGTGTTGATAGAATACACTTACTACTTTGGGCATTCACATAATGGACTTCGTACTTTTGGTATTCACAGGAGTTAGGATTTTGCCTTTACTCTATCTTAAGTCTGTCTTCAGAGACACTTTAGTCAAAATCGTTACTTCTGTGAATACCAAAAGTATTAAGTTCATTCTGTGAATGTGAAAAATTAGTAACTGCATTCTGTGAATTACAATATAGTAGTAAGATTAGAATTGAGTCTTGAGTTCATTCTGTGAATGGGCCTCTATATGTTTTGCTGCACACACTCACACACACATCCCTGCAACCATGAGACATTGATTGTTCTGTCCTGCATTTGTTAACTCACAGCTCTCCCTCCACAATTGCCAATGTTTGACACTGTGCCCCCATGGACAACAGGTGTGACACTCTTGTACAAAAAGGCACATACATTATACCAAAACATGCCGTGTCATGACATTCCATTTCATTCATTGTTCATACTAGGCATGTTGCAACTGTAGAGTAGGTGTTTCACAGCGGAGACTTTAAATACACTGTTCAAAGTTCAGTGAGTACATGGATTGAGTTTCCTTGTCACCACACACCCAGACCTGAAGCATTAAATACCTTTATGAACAACCACAACACACACAATGGAGTCAGATTAGTGAGTGCTGCACACACCATTTTTCATAGCCAAAAATTATGTACACAGCATTGGTTCATAATCTGTGATGTTACCCCATATTTCTCATGATGTACACCTATCCAAATAATAGTTCAGACATATGTCCCCCATGACACAACCAATTGTTATTGTTTGACACATAAATGCACAACATTTTTATTACTCTTTAACATTTGTCAATATTTTTTTTTTTAACATAGTGACACACATTACCACATGTAGTACTTATATCACAACATAATTGGGGTCACAAAGAAGTAGAATTTCGATATATTATTTTTGAACACATGCATTGCATAGTTGACATTGTGCAGCATACATTGAAATGGTCATCGCATGACACAACGGCTACCATACTGTACGCTGTTTGCATTTGACTGGCTCAGGTACACACTGTGAACAAAGGTTTATTCCACTTGAACACTGCAAGAATACAATGTCAGGTACCTCCTCACCTTCAACCCTGTATGCCACCTCACCTGCCAGGACATAACTCTGCTACAAACATCACCATCACTGTCACTGACAACTTCTGTGTCACCTGCATGTGGCAGCACGACAATCATCAAAGAGGCATTGTTAACCCATACACTGGTACACTCAGAATGAGCAGGCACTCTAATGTGCCATGGTTGACCATGTACTACGACAACTACATTATCGTGACCAGGCCCATGGCCATACTCAGCAGCACACCTGTCCTTCACAACAACACAGGTACACAATGCTTGGCATGCGCCAACCCAGGCAGACTTGCACCATGTTGCAGGGGGTCCAGCTGTGCAGGGGATCAGTGTTTGTGTGCATGGAAGGGACACATTCGTGCATGATGCAGTCATGAAAAGATTTTTCACCTTTCTATGTGTCCACTTGAATGCAAAATAGATATGTTGGTTTTATCATGGAGGGGAGATTAAGTTTTAATTCAGGTTGTGCATGCGTTACACAGACCCTGTGTATGCATATCTTTGTTGCGCAGCATGATAGTTACATTTTGACGTTCCTATTGTACATTGTCAATTGGACATAGATGTTTCTGGGTATACCCATAGCAACAGCCCTGGAAGTGCGCTTTCTGACACATTAATGTGGGAATGATGCAATGACATGATATGTTGTACTATGTTACATGGCTGTCTGTGGCCTATTATTGTGGGTGTGGCACATTGTGGCACCACTACATGAACAAAATAACATCCTGCCAGCACAGTGGTAGCAGTCCAAGTCATACAAGTGTGACACTCGGTCTGTTGCAGGATGTTGTGTGATTTTATTTTCAGGAGGGTAGTTATATCTTTGCACCTGCGTGTGGCACTTGTCAGGTGCAGCAGTGGGCTGGGACTTCACTTTGGACATATATGTTTACTTACACAGGGGTAGATGTTTCCCAAATGTAACATGTGCATGTCCGTGGTACAATACTTTTTGTAGACCCTGCACAGTTCATGACATTGCATGATTTCTCTTTCCACAACACGTCAGTAATTGAACCAGCCACCTTACTTTATGCACAGCACAACATTACCTTATTTGCACATTTCCCCTGGTAGGGACTTACCCTGTGTGTCTTCCTGTGTCTCTTCCAGTTCCTCATGCAGTGCACTGTCCTGCCCTGGGATTTCAACAACCAACTCCTCTGGGATGACCGCTGCAACCCGCTCCTCAAGGTCATCCAGCTCTTCTTGTTGTGATGGGCTGCCTCCTCCTGTAAGCCCAGAGTCTTTCCGGTTTTTGGCCATTTTTTCTTTAGTGCGGAGCTTGATATCATTCCACCGTTTTTTTAGGTCAATGACTGTCCGCCTAGATTGGCCCACACTGTTCACCTTGGTCAATATGTCCTGCCAAATGGCCTCTTTTTTGGATAGTGGCAATTTGGAACTAGCAAACAGCTGGTGCTGGTGGTCTGTTACCTCACTTATCAGTGTATCGTTCTCCTCAGCACTGAAATTTGTTTTGTGCTTCCTCTTTCCAAGAGTTTCTCCCTGTGTTGCAGGCTGGGCATCCTGGCTGCCATGTGGAAGGTTTCCTTGGCTGCTGCTCTGTCCTTCAGGCTCCATGGTGGCAATTTTTTCCATTTGCGGGAGAATTAGGTGATAGATGCGCGTGTTCTTGGCGTTTTCCGGATTCTGACGCAACGTAATAGTGACGCAGCGATGCATACACTTGTGTCGTTCCGCAAATGCGACTTACGGCATTTTTCCCGCACTTGCGTGTCTTTTCGCTACGTCAGGACGGCCGCGTCTGCGTCACTTTTCCCCGCCTTGCGCCTCCGCTTGCGGCATGGTGCGTCATTCCGTAGATATGACGCATCCGCGCCGCAAGTTTCTGACGCAGCGTGTCGTACGGAAAAGTGACGCATCCTTGCGTTTGCGCAAGGATGCGTCACTTTTCATAAATGAGGCCCCCAGTGTTTAGCTACAGGGAGCTGCCATCGCTCCCACGCCTTTTTGAGCTTCAACAAATATGAAGCTCGGTAAGACATTTCAGTTGGCTGTGTGTAAAGGTATCCCTATTTTGGGTGATACTTGGTGTGGTTCTCTCCTAGTGATGATGATATATAATTGCAAAGTTGGAAAATTGAAAAGTATAACTAGAATGTACAGGTGAATGCATGGACCTGAACCTAGGTGAATCAGGGAGCATATAAACTAGACCCAACTGGTTTATTTATTTTTACTCTTGCAAAAGAGCAAAAAAGTGGCACTTGTGTGTTTGTATATGACATTGTCTACACATACTTTTTTTGTTTCTATGATTATATTTCCACCTACAGGTAATTCTGCAGTGTGATTACACAACTATAGACCAAACAGGGTCTAACCTCGAATTACTGAAGTAAGGTAGCAACGGAGGTCGACGTAAAGGGGGTATTTGTGTCTTTATGAATCCCGAAAAAGACACGATACCCGGCAGAAACATGTTGACATACATACAGAGAGGAGGGATGAAGGGTTCCTAATCAGCACTACCACCACCATACTCCATTCCATTTTAATCCCGACTAGGAAATCCAGGAATAAAGTAGGAAAGTGGATATTCTTGAGCCAGTTTTAGACTCTATAATCTGCACTTATAATTTTCTTTATTGATCCCTACTTTTCTTTGTTTGTATTGTCTCCCCCTCCCTTTTGCTCCACCCCAGGCTTTAGTTTGTACAGGGGTGTTGTTTAGCAAGCCCTGTGATGAAGCATGCAACAACTTTGTGCGTGGGGGCAGTTTTTCAAACAAACAAATTTTGCCACTTGATTTTGTAGCATAAGTTTGTTCACTCTTAATTCTTGTTTGTTTTGTTGTACACAGGCAAGGACAGTCTCAGCCAATCAGACCCCCTTTGCTGAGGCAGTCCTGGAATATAAAGAGAATATCTTTGAATTAGGCAGGTTAGCTCGGCAGTGGGCACGTCATACACACCACCTCCTAGTTGAAGCAGCCAAAAGAACGAGAACCTTGATTGTCAGCCGAATATGCATGGAGAAAGAGAGTTGGCACTGTGACATGCCTATGCCTACTGGGTCCCCCAAGACTGGGTGGGTAGCTGGACCAAGGTGGATAGGGGTAATGCCAGTAATAACCAGAGCACACAGACCTCAAAGATCCCTTAGCTAAGCCCCTACCTCCATCATGGCACCTCCACGAATGAGGAAGTGGTGCAGACTTTGTTGCCTGGCATTATGTGGTGCGTTCCCCATGCCTGAAATCCTCTACCCTCTCCCTAATGTGGTACCCAAGTACATAACCACAATAGGAATTCAGCACTTTCACCAAATCAAAGAAACCTTAAAGGAAGTGTCCGTGCCAACCACATGGGAAGGGACCCTGAGCATGGGACGGGCAAGCAGCCACACATAACCCCACATTGCAGGTCACTGGGAAGGGACGGGAGCAAGTGCAGAGAGTTGCCAACAAGTTGGTGCAACATAAATTGAAACAGGCCGTCCTCGAGGGGCTGCATTGGCCGCAAAAGTAAAAAGGCACCAGTCATGAAGGGGGCTCTACCACAGAATGCCAGAGGGTTTCATCCAAGTTATAATGGCAGAGGTAAGGGAGATTGGCAGCAGCCAAACCTCAACAAATGTTATTATTGCCTTCAAATGGGCCACATGACTGACTGAGATCGAAGAATCTGGGCAAGTCCCTGCAAAATCCCCATCCTCAAAACCAAGGCCAAGGTAATTTGAATGAACCTTACGCTCAGCCACAGGGAGATCAGACAGCCACTGCACCACCAAGGCAAGGATCAGGTAGTTAGTCAAATATGTGACAACAGCAGCAAAAGACAGGGACCCCAGCCCAACAAGGGCCACTGCAGGGAGGGGTATCTACCCTGGGGAGGCAATGCTGTTACACAATCGCAAAACCCACTTAAGCAGTAAGTTCAAGTCCCTGTTACAAAACAACCAATTCACACACATTTCAAAGCTCATTAAAAAAATTAAAGATTAGTAAGACAACATTAGGAATTCAAACCTTTACTTGCTTTCGGGAAACTCAGGGCTTCTCTACATTTTGTCGACAGGGAGTCTGCCACTATGGTCCGCCATTCAGGTGCCTGCAGGAGCCTAGGCCTCACTCTGCTGCTGCTCCTTCAAGGCGAGGTTGGCTGGTCACGTCCCAAGGAAGGGCTGCCTGATGAGGGTGCAGGGCCGTTCCCATCACTCACCCAAGTCCAATTGGGACAGGTTCCAATCAGCAAGTCGGAAGGACCCAATTTTTGGGGCGAATTATCGAATGGCTCCTAGTCCCAACAATTTAGCCCCAAAATCCAGAGGCCTCCATGCCAATTGAGGTCCCCTTTTCAGTTCTAAATAAAGGAATAATCTAGTGTCAGGAGCCAGGTTTCCTACACACTTGAGATTACAAAGACACCATAACATCTATAGCAAACGCACAAACTCCAACCAATGCCAGAGAATTGCATGGTACTGAGTCAGTAGAGATGTTCACCAGAACAATCGCTTGTCTCAGTCCATGATGCTTCTTGGGCTAATTTTGATGAGTTTGGCCTCGCACTGGACTCTCCATTCAGTAACATTCTACCTCCTCTTTTCCCTCACAGTTTTTCAAACATCCTATGGCTGCTCGTCGGGTTATGTCCCTCCAAAATAAACAAAGTAGCATGTCGCCGGCTAGCAGTCCCTGGCCACAGCCAGGGACAGCAAGCCCAAATATCCTGGATAAGATATAGTCATAAGGAGAGATGGTGCATGGAAGGAGAGAGTCCAAAAAAATCCATCACATCTCCGTGGGAGGTACTCAGAAATATGTTCTGTCTGTATCCAGCCTACTGATCAGTTGACACTCACAATGCCTTACACACACTATCTAGAGGAGTAAATAGCCTAATGTCAGACACTGCCACATCAAAAACATATGGGGGCTGCAGGACAGTTCTCTCACCCTCTCCATACACAACAACACAAATACGCTTATCACATGTAAGCCTAGGGAAATGCCCAAAAGACTAGTAAAAACAAGCATTTGCAATGCAATAGGTCTCGCAATAGAAAAGTTAGAGCTTTTGGTGTGTAAAATGTAAAAAGAAATTAATTTTTGTTTATGTTTTTCAAAATATAAAAGTATTCATTTTGTTATTAGAATTGCCAATAGTTATAAAGTTAGCAAATGTTACATGTATAGCATTAGTAAAGGTACATGTTTAGTTTTCCCCTGTCTTACATGTATTGATCTGACAAATCACAATGTTTTAACAAGAACAGAAGTGAAAACATTTAACATCTTTTTATGACATTTGTAATAAAGCTTGAAACATTGACAGAAAATATTTGAACCAGTTGTTGTTGAATGGTTGCACAGATTGATGCTGTGGTGGCGTTGAGTGATGTTGTTTTGGAGACAAGTGATGCTGTGGCGTTCAGTGATGCTGTTGTAGCGCATAGTGATGTTGTGGTGCCCCTGAGTGATGCTGTAGTGGTGCTGAGTGGTGCTGTGGTGGTGCTGTGGTGGAAGTGTGCACTGCCGGCAGGTGGTGTGTGCCTGGTGGAAGCGTGCACTGACGACTGGTGGTGTGTGTGCCTGGTGAAAGCGTCCACTGACACTGGTGGTGTGTGCCTGGTGAAAGCGTGCACTGACGACTGGTGGTGTGTGTGTGACTGGTGAAAGCATGCACTGATGGCTGGTGGTGTGTGTGTGCCTGATGAAAGCATGCACTGACGTCTGGTGGTGTGTGCCTGGTGGAAGTGTGCACTGACAGCTGGTGGTGTTTGTGCCCTGCAAAAGCGTGCACTGATGGCTGGTGATGTGTGTGTGTGGCTGGTGAAAGCGTGCACTGATGGCTGGTGGTGGTGTGTGTGCCTGGTGAAAGCGCGCACTGACGGCTGGTGGTGTGTGCCTGGTGGAAGCGTGCACTGACGGCTGGTGGTGTTTGTTCCCGGTGAAAGTGTGCACTGACAGCTGGTGGTGTTTGTGCCCGGTGAAAGCATGCACTGATGCCTGTGGTGTCTGTGCCTGGTGAAACTGTGCACTGACGGTGTGGTTGTGTGTGTGGTTGTATGTGTGGTTGTATGTTGTATGGCGTGCGTGAAACTTAAAGTACGTCCGGCCGGCCGCAAACAAATAATTAGGGGAGGAGAAGCCCTTTGATGTGGTGTCACGGCCTGGCGGCCATGAAAAAATGCAATTAGGAAAGGGGAGAGTGGTGAGGAGAGTGGTGTTGAGAGGGGAGAGTGGTGGTGAGAGGGGAGAGGGGAGAGTGGTGAGAGGGGAGGAGAGAGTCAGGCCTGGAGAGAGTGAGGAAAGGGGTGAGTGAGGAGAGGAGAGAGGCGAGAGAGAGGTGAGTGAGGAGAGAGAGAGGGATTGGAGAGGGAGTGTAGTGGTGAGTGGTGAGAGGGTAGAGTGTTGAGTGGTGAAAGGGGAGATGGGAAGAGGAGAGGGGTGAGTGAGGAGAGGGGAGAGAGGAGTGAGTGAGGAGAGAGTGGGATTTGAGAGAGGGAGGGGAGAGTGGATAGAGTGTGATAGATAGACAGAGTGAGGGCGATAGTTCGCTCGACAGATTAAGTGTATTTATGTGGCATTGAGTAGAGTGTAATTATGTTGCGTGCAATCATGTGGCACCTAGTCGTATTTGGAGTGTATGTGGAATTGAGTGCAGTATAATTATGTGGCATGAAATTATGTGGCACTAAGTGGTATTTGGATTGTGTGTTGCACTGAGTGCAGTGTAATTATGTGGCACTGAGTGGTATTTGGAGTGTATGTTGCATTGAGCGCAGTGTAATTATGTGGCGTGTAATTAAGTGGCACAGAGTGGTATTTGGAGTGTATGTTGCATTGAGTGCAGTGTAATTATGTGGCATGAAATTATGTGGCACTGAGTGGTATTTGGAGTGTATGTTGCATTGAGTGCAGTGTAATTATGTGGTGTGTAATTATGTGGCACTGAGTGGTATTTGGAGTGTATGTTGCATTGAGTGCTGTGTAATTATGTGGCACTGAGTGGTATTTGGAGTGTATGTTACATTGAGTGCAGTGTAATTATGTGGCTTGTAATTATGTGGCACCGAGTGGTATTTCAAGTGTGTTGCATTGAGTGCAGTGTAATTATGTGGCGTGTAATTATGTGGCACTGAGTGGTATTTGGAGTGTGAGGGCGGTCGAGTGGTAGAATGAGGGCGGTAGAGTGGTAGAGTGAGGGCGGTAGAGTGGTAGAGTGAGGGCGGTAGAGTGAGGGTTGTAGAGTGAGGGTGGTAGAGGGCGGTCGAGTGAGGGCAGTAGAGTGGTAGAATGAGGGCGGTAGAGTGAGGGCGGTAGAGTGAGGGCTAACATGGCGGCCAGGCTGAGGGGTGAGCACATTCAGCGGTAGTTTAAGTATGAGGGTGTCACAGAGCCCTGTTTACCCATTTATGTATCAGAAGTCAAATTAAATGCCAGGACAGAAGGAGTAGAGTAAAGACCGACGCCAATAAACTGAGGAAGATACTGGCAGGCATATCAGCACAGGGGCAGAGAGTGCCGTCAGTCACCGGTGGACCACAAACAGAAAGCAACAGGAACCGAGTGCCTGACAAATACACACCGATAGCTGCAGCGAAGTGGAAGCAGTGGAGACTGACAGCTGCTTAGATAACCCCCACGAGGCTGAAAGGCACAGGGGCGCAGGCGGGCAGAGGCCAATCGACAGAGAGAGAAAAAAGATAGACGAAAAAAAAAAACAAGCAGATGCGGATAGGTGTGAACCTAATACATCAGAGAGAGAAGGAGAAAGGCAGAGCTGCTACTAGAAAGAAAAACAAATTGTCAGAAAGAAAGATAGAGGCTGGAGAAGACAAATGGAAAGAGAGATGCGATGTCAGAGAGGTTGGGGCTCAGATTTGCATGCAGCAACTGGAGAAGCCTGCTTGTGGGCACTGAGAGGAAGGGTGATGAGACGCTGTCCCTGCAGTGAATAATTATGGGAGGAGAGATGCTGGCCTGAGGCAGAGTGCACGCTGGGGGAAGGAGGCTGGGCTGCCTTTGATGTGGTAGAGGGAGGGGGTGGGCTGCCTGGTTAGTGCGTGTGTCAAGGTACTGCTGGTAGGTTAAATCATATCCCCTTCTCTGGAGCGCTTGTTGAACTGGCTTGGCAGACGCCACTAGCATCGATGACCGCTGCTCCTGGGCCTCCAACGTTTGCTTAAGCTACACTGCGCACGTCTGGATTTCAGCCCCAGTGTTGCCGCTTAGTACAAGGTAGTACTACGGACAAGCGCGCGGAACAGCTGTTATTTAATTGGGGTCACGAGATGCTCTGATCTGTGCGAGGAGGAGGCGCCCTCCCTGCCTCCCAGCATCTGGATTTCAGCCCCAGTGTTGCCGCTTAGTACAAGGTAGTACTCTGGACAAGCGCGCGGAACAGCTGTTATTTAATTGGGGTCACGAGATGCTCTGATCTGTGCGAGGAGGAGGCGCCCTCCCTGCCTGCCAGCGGCTGCGAGTAATGCCTCAAGGCACTGATTATGCAAGCAGCATTTGTTTATTTAATTTAACATTTGCATTACAAAAGTTTTACAGAAACCACATTGATTGCACATGGAGATGCAAGGAAGGGGTGTTGGAGATAAATTTAAATTAAATTAAAAACAAAGTATAAGTAAGGTGTGCCAGTTTAAACAAGGAAGAGGGAAAGATAATTAGGGGAGAGAGAGGGGAACAGATGGCCGTGAAGCAGGGGGCGGGGCAGCGGAACCCTTTGAAGTCACGGCCTGCGGCCGTAAATAAGTGACGGCAGGGGGGGCGGGGCAGCGGAAGCCTTCGATTGCTGCTGGCAGGGGGAAACCTGTGGGGAAATGCAAGCTTGTGCACGAAGGAGCTTGTGGTCACGTGATTTCACGTGAACTGTTGAGAATCCGGATCGTAAAAAGTCAGCTTTTGGGTTGACAACAAAAGGTCCTAGTGAACTCGACCTAATAAGTGCAAAAAGAACCTTCTAGGAAAAGGTTACAGTCAACGCACCTGGAGCTGTTAGGGAGAGTTGCACTGCATGCAATGTGCTGGGACTAAAGGGGTATACATGTTACCCAAATGCATGTTGCATTCACCAACAATAGCTAATTACGGCATGCCCCCTTGTACACATTGCCCTATGAAGGTATAGCTCAAAAGGCACACCCCACATAATAGGGAAGATATGATATTGGAATTCTAGTCACACCCATAAAATATTCGTTAAATTACCAAGAATACCCAGATGCACATAAAACCACCCCTTAAGGAGTATCCTTTTGTCATAGTGAGGGAGGAGAACCACTGACCCATAAGCAAGAATTAAGGCAACATGAGATTAAACACCCATTGTTTAAGACACCAGAGAACGTACACACCCTGATTGGGGCCACCTTACAGCCCCACCAAAATAGCATGGATGAATGTAAAAACTCACTCCTAAAAAGAAAGGCACAGAATCCCCAAGAATGATTGATGATGATATACTTAGGGATGCAAATGTTTTCAGATCTTAACCAATAAACAACAGGTCTGCAATTGAGCCATCAAAGTGTACCACCCTTACAGTGGCCCACTATCTCTTTGAAGACAACTTCCATAATCCTAACAAGACCCAAGTGTGCAAGTCAAAGACCACAAACATTTTCCACAAACTTATTGAACTTTCCAAAAGTAAAGAAACCTCATATCACCAGAGGACTAAAGACATCATCCCTCAATACATTCCTGACATGCAATGTTGAATAAGTTATGTATTGCTGTATAATTGTATACCCTCTGTTTACTGTGGGAATGGCTGCATCCATACATTGGCAAAGATCTGCCTAGTCAAATGAAGTCCACCCTGACATTTGCACAACACTTGCGCAGGGATCTCTCCCATATCACTTATAGTTGCACTGAACCCAAAACTATCATCCCACATGCACTATACAGAGCATTCTTACACAACACCTCGTATCAGCACATGACTGCCATGGGTGCCCGAAAATCAGCCAGGTCATTTTACATCTGCTCACTGATACCGCATGCAGTAGGTGCAGACAGGCTTTACTTGTCCTAAGAGATCGCCCCAGAAAAAGCAAAATGTGTTCTCCACCTGTACCTATGTAGGATGAGGCCCAAAATACAACCCAACAGATTAGAACCCCATAAAGGAATAGTGAACATGACCCATTACAAGGCCAGTCCCACAGCACTGTACTTTGACAGTGAGCCTAGCGATATTCAAACAGAGCTAGATAGGATGCTCAAGAGGGGCACCCTATGGAGGATACAGTTTGGCCCAAAACTTTCCAGAAAACCGATTCTTGGAGGTAGAAAATCCATCGCACCAGTGCACAAACATGTCCAGCTCCCACTACTGTCTGTGATCCCAGGGTGGCCCTTAGTACATCAGAGGCAGTTTTCTTTAATAATAAATGGACACCAGACATGAAGTTCCAGGGTAGGGCCATCCACCTCGATGATGCAAAGGGAAATTAGTCTTGTCGGGAAGGTTAAACACCAGCATAGATAACCCATGTCGGGAAATATGGGATTCTGAGATAGATAGGTACACATGGTTGGATGGGAAGGGGCAAACCATAATTGAACAGAGACATTTACTGTATTACTTGTATTTTGGAAGTAAAGGAACGAGTCAACTTGTCTCAAATGAGAACTGTTGCGCAATACTACACATACCAGACATGCAAGGTATCCACGCTGATGGATACCTACTGGCAGTGCAACAAATTAGCCTACACCCAGCTTGGCCTGGGATTGAGGGGTCATGCTCCCTCATCACCATACATACACAACCCTGGTCACTCCTGGAGAAGTTATGTCAGAGTTGTACCAACCTCCGCTGCAGAAGAAGACAACTCTGTTGCATCAGGCTTGATCGAAATGAACTGCTGAGTATTTTGGCTGCACTCATGTTCAAGGACATTGCAGAAGAATCCAGACTGTTTTCTCACACACAAGTAAATGCAGAAGGGTTCACACCCTTCTTCACCATGCAGATGAAAGCAAACACCTACTGGTTGCAAATGATCAGATGGGAAATGTTCAAAATGATGAACAGTACTGAGCTTGTCATCAATGCAATCAAGGAAGAACTAAGAGCCATCCGCCTCATGGTGATACAACATCGATATGTGTTGGACTTATTGACCACTATGGAAGGAGGGCTGTGTGCCAAGATCGGTGCATCCTGTTGCATGTTTATCCTAGTAATGACATGGACAACGGGAATTTGCCTCTTGCCATCCAAGCACTGCATGTTTGCAAAAAGACATGCGTGAGGAGGGAGCTGCCCCTGAGCGGGAATGGTATGACAAGTTGTTTTCTTGGCTCCCCCTGTGGTTGGCTGGCCTGTGTATGTAATTGCTGCCTTCTCATCTTCATATCATTTTTGTGTGGTTTCCTACAAGTGGGGGGTTCCTGCTGTAAAAACGCAGTCCTCAAATTGGGTAGAATGCAAATAACTTGGAAAGTAGTAATAGTTAGATCTAAAGCACTATAAGCCGTTCACAGTGTGACTGTCATGAAGTATAAGATAAAATATGTAGTTGAACATTCAACTAGAGGAGGAATGTTAATAATGATGTTGACCTAGGCCCGAGGCAACTGATTGACAGATCACAGGTGGTGTGGCATGTAACCAGCAGAACAAATGTGTGAATAGGCAAAACCCAGATTAATCCCACAGATAGGCTCTGGCACCACAATGGTCTGTGGAGATTGGCCCCAAAAAAGCACACATGGCCAGAGGGACTCACATTCCTAAAACACCATAAAGTTAGATGCCACATAAAGTTAGGAACACTCAGCCAGTCAGGAGACAGCACACACAGTGATCACGCATTTCCCAATTCTGGACATCTAGACACGTTACCCACTTTCCCTCATTGTGTCTATACAAGGTTGAGACTCATCTGCCTTATTATCATGTGGGAGTAAATTATGACAACATGACTAGACCAATAATATCGAGCGAGTGTGGGAGGTTCCCACACTAGTTCCTGTGGGAGCTCTTGTGGGGGCAAATATAGCCTCTGGTTTTGTCTTTAGTAATCAAGTTAAGGAATTGAATCAGTTCATCATGTATTTATTCGTAAAAGTCATATATTGCGATCATATAGACTTCAGTGGTATTATCCAAAGTTTAATCGGTGAAAACACTTCAAAATGCAGAAATCCCTATGCATTTCGGGACAAAAGTCCCTTCATCAGGGGACTCAAGGTAATCTGTAAGGAAACAAACACTAATTCAGGAAATAGACGTGACCCTAAGTTTGGAAATAGAAAAATAGGATGTGAGGCCAAAGGACCATAGGAAAAGACGAAGGAAAGACGGGAGAAAAAAACATGTGTTATACAACTGAAACGCGGTGCTGAATAGACTGAAACAAAGTGTTAATAGAGTGAAAACATAGTGCAGAGGTAGAGACTTTACGGGGTTAGCACTTAGTGGCATGCAAAAATAAAACGATGCAGAATATGCAGATGCCGAATCAAGAACACCAAAAGAATCACCAGAATGTGTGCGGGTTGCACTAACGGTGATACGTGAAAACAAAAGTAAAGCTGCAGTCAAATGAGGGTTCTCACCAGTGTTGTAGATTAACCGCGTTCTATAGCGGGTATCGGGAACATCAATACACGGAAGTGAAAGAGTGCGTCTTGAAGACGTCAAGTAAACATGGAAAAAAGACTGAAGGGTGTGCGGTGCACAACGAGTATGATAGTGAAAATGGTGAAACCCCCCAGAAAATCGGGGAAAGTGTCAAATATATAATGAAATATGAAAAAAAAGGTTGGAGAAGTTAAATAGCAATCAAAAAAACGGACATTAAATGCATGTAAATTCTGAGCGTTAATCGATAGGACACTGAAGTGTCGGCCATTTTGGGTAGGGAACACACAATTAGATAGATAGTGAGGAAATGAGAGGAGGGTAAAGGCAAAATATAGAATGGGGAGAAGAGAAGAATGAAATGAGTTGAGTTGAAAGAAAGACACATGAACTGAAAGGTATTGACTGTAAGGAAATTTTAAAAAACATAACCAACATTACTCCACTCAAGGTTACATGAAAATACTCATCACAGGACATAAGAGAAGGTATTGAAGTAAAAAGGAGTAAGAAAGATAATGAAGAAGGAATGAAAAAATAATAAAAAATGAATAAAAAGAAGACGAAATGGATTCAATGAATTAACAATTGAAAATGAACCGGACAGGATAGTAGAAGCATGTTTAAAGAAAGCAACTATATTCAATCCGTTCATTGAGTCCTTTTGGTTGGCACGAGTCCAACATCTTTATCCAAAAGAGTTCACGCTGTAGTAGCTTTTTTCGATTATCAATGCCGGGTCTTATCGGGACAACCTCCAGTACAAGGAACCTTAACTGGCTGATGTTGTGTTGGGATGAAGTAAAGTGAGCAGCAAGGGGAGATTTCAAGGTCTTGTTTCTTATTGTGCTTTTATGCTCGGTAAGATGGACTTTAATTTTCCTTTCTGTTTTACCAACGTATGGTAAGCCACAAGGGCACTTTAGTAAGTAAACCAAGTTCATGGAATCACAAGTGGCGTTAGTTTTTAGTCTGATCTGTTTGCCAGACAGAGGGTGGTTGATGAAATTGCCTCCAATGATGTTGTTGCTGTGGCTGCAGTTGTGACATGGTGTGGTCCCTGAGAAAACTGTATCCGGTGATTTGGGTTTGCGTTCCAACAAATTTTTCAAATTATTCGCTCTTTGGTATGCGAACAACCGAGTGCAATTGAATATTCCACCAAAGTCTGGTTCGAATTGGATCATCTGCCAATTGCTTAAAATTATGTTCTTGATTGACAAACTTCTAGAAGAATATCTGGACACAAATACTGGTCTTTCACTGTTGGTGGTGTTGGTGCCAGTGGTCAAAAGATCGTTTCTATTCTTTAGCGTAATGCGGTCTCGAGCAGCTTGCAGGGTGAATTCAGGGTATTTTCTCTCCCTGTATTTTTTCAGAATGTTCTCTTCAGGTTGACGGTATTCCTCTGGTTCAAAACAAATCCTTTTGGCCCTCATTAGTTGAGAAAAGGGTAGGTGTTTCTTCAAGGGGGTGGGGTGACAGCTGGTGTACTTCAGTGCGTTGTTCCGATCAGTGGCTTTCACAAACAGTGAAGTTTTAATGTTGACATTGTCAAGGGTGACTAAGACGTCCAGAAAAGGTAAACTTTTAGTGTCCGCATTATAGGTGAATTGTATGTGATCATCCACACTGTTGATGTGGGAAATGAATTCAGGTATCTCCTTAGGTAGTCCGGCCCAAATTAAAAATATGTCATCAATATATCGACAGTATGTTTCAATTTTCTTAGACAAACGGGCGTAGTTCAAAATATGGTCGAGTTCAAGACAGTGCATAAACAGGTTCGCGTAGCTAGGAGCTGCACAGTTGCCCATAAAAGTACCCACTAGCTGCATATAGAACTCGTTATCCCAAGTGAAATAACTGTGGTATAGGGTGAATTGCATGAGCTCCAGTAGTAACACTTTCAGATCATCTTTCATAGGGTGAAAAAGTAGAAAGGATTCCATAGATTGAATGCCCATGTTGTGTGGTATTGAAGTGTACAAAGCACACACATCGATGGTAACCAAAGTGTGTGGAATGTCTGAATTTAAAGTCACTTTCCGTAATTGGTTGAGGAAATCTGTGGTGTCACGTATATACGTGGACATGCCCCTCACAATGGGCTGAAGGTACATGTCAACGAACTTCCCAGTGGGTTCGTGGATGGAATTCCTTGTGGACACAATGGGCTTGAATGGCGGTTGGTGTAAATTTTTGTGAATTTTGGACAGCATATGTGTAGGAAGGTGGATATCTGACTATGGTTACCCCCAAACTTTTTGCCTGGTGTCTAGCTGGTTTTTGACATAGTTGGCCTGGGATCCTGCTATTCAGGGCCCCAGACTAATTGCTCTCTCCTTAAAATGGACTCCATGTACCTTAGGTGCATACACAATTGGAACTGGTTCACCTTATTGGCCCCTGAAACAGTGTACCCTAGGTACCCAGGGCATAGGTGTTTCCAAGGCCTACCAGGGGCTGCAGCATGTATTGTGCCACCCCTGGCCTGGCCTCCATATTTGACACAACTGGCTGATCACTCAGCTGGGGTAAGTTGGTGTAATCACCTCTTACTTAGGTACAGTATGCCTGTGCCTAACCCTAAACTGGACACATATGTTCCTATCAGCCACTCCTATGGAAGGCCTCATCAATCCTGGAGGCAGAGTGCTTGGAAATATGTGAGATGGTGCTCTAGCATGAGCTGAGCCTGTCTGCAGCTGTCGGGAACCACTCCCTAAGCTGTTCCGGGATATTGCCATACCATATACTCTTAAGTGCATTATAATCCTCTCAGATAAATGCTATCTTTGGTTTGGCTTTATCAAAACATGTCGAGTAAGGTGTCATACGAATTGGAATACTATCCCCTCGACAGTTCTGTCGACGGGGTTAGCATTCTACCCTTCTAGAGGGACACGACATGTGTGTAGCCTTAACCCCGGTTAAAGTTAACCAGAGCCTCAGCATCACAAAATGGATGCTGCCACCACAGACACGAGTCTGGCCTCCTGCTGCTGACCGAAACTCGGCAGATGGTGGCCTGGACAAAGGGTTTCCTGCCTTGGGAGGTGCGAGCACCACCCCAGACAGGGTTTTGTGTATTGGGTAGGACAGGGCTGAATAGAATCAGACATGCCCGGGGCACACAAGGTGTCCCCGTGCATAAGGCAGTCCAAACCGGTCCTGGGACTTTCCAGACCCAGGCCTGGCGAGGAGCTGGACAAAGGAAAGGGGGTGTAACCGCCCCCCTTCCTGGTTCCTCCCAGAGGAGGGACCTAGTAGGTGATCCACCCCTCAGATTGGGAATAAGAGTGGGAGCAGTGCCATTGCACAGCAGATCATCCTGAATCAACTTTAAACAAAGAAGAAGACTGGACTTCGAATTTCTGATGCTCAGAAGACTGAAGAGAATCTCCCTTGTGGCCTAGGAGTGGCCACCCTGTGAATACAGGCACCAACCAGCAACTCGACGTCTGCTTTGCCGCCGCCTCCCACCGGAGCCCGAGCCCAGAGCCCGACAAGAACCAGACTCCCAGACCTCTCACAGCCCGATCCACAGTCCCTGCAAAGAAGGGACCCGTGGAGGCACCGAGTGACGTGGGACCAGACCTCTTGGAAGACACTCGAAAAGCTGACTGCGCAGCATCTGAGGCATCCTCGACGTTGTGCTTTGGGGACTGAGAACCCCCACCACCGAGCAGCCCTTGCACGGAAGAGCCCTCCAGCATCTCCACGATCTGTGTGGGGCCCTTTTGCATTGTGCCATTCGACGCGCCATCCCGGCCACTAGCCACGTGGTCAGCGGCCATCTTGGCGATGAAAACGATGAACTACACAGCGGGTCTGGTTGCTCCAGACTTGCCCAAACTCCTGTGAAAAGGATCACTCGCTCTGACCTTGCTGGTCCGAGTGTTAAGCATCTTTCGATTCCTGCATGGCTTGCATTAGCCAAGGCCTGTTTGCTCTGATCAGTTTGCCGACACCGTCAACAGCGAGAAGCCTGCGTGGGACAGCTCGTGACCGACTCCTGGACGTCCTCGTCCCCCAGTGTCCACGTGGCTGCAGAGAGAAGCTACCCGACAATGCCTGTTTGCACCCGACATCGCCTGGTTCCAATCCGGTTCCACGGTAGTCACTGGCTAGTGACTTTGAACATTGTCCCCTCTGCTTTCAGGTCTTCACATCTTCAGATCCACCCTTGGATCCACCGGAACTCTTCACCTCGAGCCGCCTGCAGCATCTTCAGCTCCAAGCACCATCGACTAGCGTGACGAAACCCGACACTACTTCGACCCTGTGCACCCGCTTCCTGTGGGGCAGTGAGATAGGGCAGTGAGATAAATAACGGTGATGGATCAAGCCCTGATCTTTGGACTGGGTAAGAGTGGTCTGCTCAATTCAGACACTCTGTTCATCACCACCCCCTTTTGTAAATCGATTTTGGCCACTATAGGTGTGGCAGGGTATACTCAGACATGAGTCCCTTTCTCACTGCTCCATCAGGATTCAAGCAAGCCGGGCCGAAGAGGCTGAAATGCCAGAAACCGGTCCCCGGTAGCTTGGCTCCTTTCTGGTAAAGAATTGGCTTGGTAGTTTAGTCTGCCCTGTTCCCATGATGCACTGGGCCAGGGACAGACTGATTTGCATATAGCCAGGTTCTGAGCTGGGATGGGGCAGTGAGATAAATAACGGTGATGGATCAAGCCCTGATCTTTGGACTGGGTAAGAGTGGTCTGCTCAATTCAGACACTCTGTTCATCACCACCCCCTTTTGTAAATCGATTTTGGCCACTATAGGTGTGGCAGGGTATACTCAGACATGAGTCCCTTTCTCACTGCTCCATCAGGATTCAAGCAAGCCGGGCCGAAGAGGCTGAAATGCCAGAAACCGGTCCCCGGTAGCTTGGCTCCTTTCTGGTAAAGAATTGGCTTGGTAGTTTAGTCTGCCCTGTTCCCATGATGCACTGGGCCAGGGACAGACTGATTTGCATATAGCCAGGTTCTGAGCTGGGATGGGGCAGTGAGATAAATAACGGTGATGGATCAAGCCCTGATCTTTGGACTGGGTAAGAGTGGTCTGCTCAATTCAGACACTCTGTTCATCACCACCCCCTTTTGTAAATCGATTTTGGCCACTATAGGTGTGGCAGGGTATACTCAGACATGAGTCCCTTTCTCACTGCTCCATCAGGATTCAAGCAAGCCGGGCCGAAGAGGCTGAAATGCCAGAAACCGGTCCCCGGTAGCTTGGCTCCTTTCTGGTAAAGAATTGGCTTGGTAGTTTAGTCTGCCCTGTTCCCATGATGCACTGGGCCAGGGACAGACTGATTTGCATATAGCCAGGTTCTGAGCTGGGATGGGGCAGTGAGATAAATAACGGTGATGGATCAAGCCCTGATCTTTGGACTGGGTAAGAGTGGTCTGCTCAATTCAGACACTCTGTTCATCACCACCCCCTTTTGTAAATCGATCCTGTGGGTGAGGTAACTCAGCTCCGCCAGTGTTCCTACACTGGTACACATCTCAAGGGCCTGTGTCTTAAGTTTCAGCATTCTAGGTCACTCGGAAGGTTCCTAACTATCTAACTTTGTACTTTTTACGCACCATAGACTTTACATTGGAAAGTGCCTGCACTTTGAACACTGCACCCGAGTCCCGCGGGCCTATCCCGACTTAGTCACTGCTAGTCTCGAATAGCTCCAGCGATTCCCAAGCCCTAGGCCTGTTCCCTTTTCAATTGGTATCTCTTATACCACTTTCTTAGTATATGGTTTCGGTGGCCCCTACGGCTCATCCATATTGTGCAACTTTTGTGTATTTTAAACTGTCTTGTGATTTAACGCTTGTGCTTCTGTGCTCATAAAGAGTCCAGGGGATTTTATAGTTAATAAATCAATATATATTTTCAATATATATCTGTGTGGTGTCCTTTGATTTGGTATTCAAGGGGGTTGTGTATGGTAATACAGCTGGCTTCACATGCCTTTCAGAGTTTAGCCTAAGACTGCTTTGTCCACGTTACCACTAGGATAACTGGTCTACAAGGTTGAATTACAACCAATCATCATAAGGGTTGCTTGGCATGGTACAAAGTGATCACTAAGATTTGGTGAGCATTATATACCAGGCCAAATTCTCACATTGGTGAGCAGCGGATTGGGATCTGAGCTTGCTGTTGTTTTACCATTACAATCTTTGAGATTATCATCTGAAAGATCATACAGATACCTGCTAGGTACATATAAAACAAGACTAGTATACTTAGTTTCTACTGAACTTAGTTGTTGTAGAGCAAAGGGAGTAGCACACCCTGACTGCAACTACTAGATAGGTTTAGTAGGTAAACACCAGTGTAGGTAGATTGCAACACATCCACCCACACTAGAGCAATGTCTGGAGCAGAGGGTTCCACTGGGAACATCCCTGTTGAGAGTGACCCTCCAAGGGCACCATCCAAATTTGCTATTTTCTCCTTTAAGGAACTAAGACAGCTTTGTGTCTTAAGGGGTCTGAAGACAGGGCCTTCCCCTACTACAGACCACCTAAGAGAGCTCTTAGACCAGTCTGAGACTCTAAAACCCTCTAAGGCAGACCCCACTGGGAATGCTGAAGGAGGCCATCCTTCAGAGGGTGACACTGTAGACACCCCTGTCCCTATCATCCTGGTAGATGAGGAAGCCCCCATCACTGGAGCTCTTCAGGTAGATGAGGAGGAAGAGGAAGAGGAAGAAGAGACAGAAGGGGGGAGCAGTGAGTCAGATGATGACAGAAATAGTCAGGTGCTGGTCAGTAGACTGAACCAGGCTAACTTAAGCCTATTTGGGACTGAATCAGGTAACAACCCATTCAGACCCCCAGGTGGACTTAACCAGAAGCCTAGGAGGAGAAGGACTCACTCAGGTGACTCTAACAACTCCCATGCTTCTAGAGGTTCTCATGGTCACTCCAGAAGGGAGATGACTAGCCCTCAGAGAAGGGAACATGAGGCCAAAATGAGAGAGGCTGAATTGAGGATCCCGAGAGAAGAATTAGAAGTTGCCCTGGCCCAAGAGAAACTTGCTAGAGCAAGACAGCCTAGAGAGAGTGGATTAGGATCCACTGGTGGCAGCACTATCCAGAAGGATAAAGACAGGTCCTTTGATACAAGAAACCTGAGTAAGATTGTGCCCCCCTACAAAGCTGGGGATGATATCCACAAATGGATGACTGCACTTGAGAGAGCCTGCATGGTACAGCGGATCCCTCAGGAGCAGTGGGCAGCAATCTTGTGGCTCTCCTTTGAAGGTAGAGGCAGAGACAGACTCCTCACAGTTAGTGATGAGGATTCTAGAAACTACATGGTCCTGAAGAGTGCTCTGATTGATGGGTTAGGCTTAACCACTGAACAGTACAGGTTAATGTTCAGAGATACCCAGAAGACACAGACTCAAGACTGGTCTGAATTTGTGGAATGTGCCACTAAGGCTCTGGGGGGCTGGTTGCTGGGAAGTAAGGTTACTGACTATACAGGATTGTATAATTTAATTATGAGAGAGCACATCTTAAGTAATTGTCAAAATCAGCTTCTACATCAGCACCTGGTTGACTCTGATCTGACCTCCCCACAAGAATTGGGTAGGAAGGCAGACAAATGGGTCAGAACCAGGATCAGGCCTAAGAACCAGGGTGGTGACCAAAAGAAAGAGACTACCAAGCCTCAAGAGAAGGGTGGGGATAAAAGTAAGGAAAAGACTTCCCCAGGGCCCCAAAACTCCAAGAATGGGGGTGGGTCCCAAGACACTTCTACAACCCAGAAAAAGCCTTATTGCCATACCTGTAAACAGGTGGGGCATTACAAAACAGATAGCTGTTGTCCCAAGAATAGCAATAAAGAAAATATACCTCCAGGTAAGGCTCCAACACCTCCTGTCACTGTTAGCAGTGGTCCCCCAGGTGGTGGGAGCACCCCCAAGAATTTGGGTGGGTTTACTTTTGGAGGACAGGTGGACTCTGGCCTATCCAGGTCCCCTAACTCAGATACTCTTGTCTATGAGACTGGCATGGGGTTTGCCAATTTCAATGCTTGCCCAAACACTTTGAGCAAGTATAGACAGGAGCCCCTCATCAATGGCTTGAGAGTTGAGGCCTTCAGAGACACAGGGGCTAGCATCACCATGGTGGCTGAATGTCTAGTCCCCTCAAGGCAACATTTACCTGATGCCAAATATCAGGTGACAAACATTGATGGCATAGAAACCAATCATCCCATGGCAGTACTCAATCTTAGCTGGGGAGGTGTCACTGGCCCAACGAGAGTGGCAGTGTCAGCAAACTTGCCTGTAGATTGCCTACTGGGTAATGATTTGGTAATCTCAGCCTGGGCTGAGGTTGAACAGCAAACCCATTCTAGAATGGTAAATCTCCATGGAAAGATTATTGGGGCTGTGATGGCTACAGCCCCAATCCAAGATGTCCTTCCTGAAAAGGTTGGGAGGGCTGAGCAAACCTCAGCCCCATCTTTAGATAACTTCCCTCCTGAAAAGAGTAGCAGGGATGTACTAGTAACTGCCCATACCCAAACTGAGTCTCCTCCTGAAAAGGTTGGTGGGGCTGTGAGGGCCACAGCCCAAACTCAAACTGATACATGGGTAGTGAAGCCTGAAATGATGGATCACTCCACCCAAACTGAGAGCATGGAGGAGGAAGAGAAATCTCTCCCTCACCAGACTTTAGGAAAGGATCAGCCTCCTCAGGGAACTGATCTTACCCCTGATGAAGGAACTGTCCCAGAGGTTGTTAGGCCTGGCCTGACAGAGCCTCTGATGGCAGTGGACCCTTCTCAGGTGGGACCCAGTCTGGAGCAGGTAACCTGCCCCTCTCTACCTTGCCCTACTCAGCCCAGGGCTGCAGAGGACAAGAAGGACAGTGAGACCCAAAGGGCCCCCTGTCAAATAAAGTACCCCCATCAACAGATTAGGGGCACCAAAACTAGTAGCCCTAGTGAGGTGCAAACTTTAAAAACTCCTGAGGGATCCCCCTTAAAAGTAGTTAGGGACCTCCCCCAGATGGATATTGTTGGGCACAGCCAAACCTGGGACCCTAAGGGCCCAAACCTGAACTGTCCCTCCAGTAAACCAAACAGAGGGACCCAGCCTCCAGCTTTAGGTAGCCAGAGGTTGACCCTGAGAGCACAGTGCAACTCAGTCAAAGAAAGAAAGGCACACATGGTGGAGAGTGATTGGAGGAAGCTGAGCTCTACAGAGGAAACTCACTGCAGTACTCCATCTCAACACCAGCCTTTGACTTTGCAAAGACACACCACAGGTAGAGATTCCCTATGGTGGAGACCCTCAGATACTCCTAGGGTGAGGGATTGCTTAGTGGACCATGAGACAGGGGGTAACCAAGCCAGAGCTGGTACTTCCTTATATGGCCACTTAGGCAATATAGGCTTACCTGGCCAAGGATAGCCTTATCTCCTTTCGTTTGGGGGGGGGGGGGGGGGTTATGTAGGAAGGTGGATATCTGACTATGGTTACCCCCAAACTTTTTGCCTGGTGTCTAGCTGGTTTTTGACATAGTTGGCCTGGGATCCTGCTATTCAGGGCCCCAGGCTAATTGCTCTCTCCTTAAAATGGACTCCATGTACCTTAGGTGCATACACAATTGGAACTGGTTCACCTTATTGGCCCCTGTAACAGTGTACCCTAGGTACCCAGGGCATAGGTGTTTCCAAGGCCTACCAGGGGCTGCAGCATGTATTGTGCCACCCCTGGCCTGGCCTCCATATTTGACACAACTGGCTGATCACTCAGCTGGGGTAAGTTGGTGTAATCACCTCTTACTTAGGTACAGTATGCCTGTGCCTAACCCTAAACTGGACACATATGTTCCTATCAGCCACTCCTATGGAAGGCCTCATCAATCCTGGAGGCAGAGTGCTTGGAAATATGTGAGATGGTGCTCTAGCATGAGCTGAGCCGATCTGCACCTGTCGGGAACCACTCCCTAAGCTGTTCCGGGATATTGCCATACCATATGCTCTTAAGTGCATTATAATCCTCGCGGTTAAATGCTATCTTTGGTTTGGCTTTATCAAAACATGTCGAGTAAGGTGTCATACGAATTGGAATACTATCCCCTCGACAGTTCTGTCGACGGGGATAGCATTCCACCCTTCTAGAGGGACACGACATGTATGTAGCCTTAACCCCGGTTAAAGTTAACCAGAGCCTCAGCATCACAAAATGGATGCTGCCACCACAGACACGAGTCTGGCCTCCTGCTGCTGACCGAAACTCGGCAGATGGTGGCCTGGACAAAGGGTTTCCTGCCTTGGGAGGTGCGAGCACCACCCCAGACAGGGTTTTGTGTATTGGGTAGGACAGGGCTGAATAGAATCAGACATGCCCGGGGCACACAAGATGTCCCCGTGCTTAAGGCAGTCCAAACCGGTCCTGGGACTTTCCAGACCCAGGCCTGGCGAGGAGCTGGACAAAGGAAAGGGGGTGTAACCGCCCCCCTTCCTGGTTCCTCCCAGAGGAGGGACCTAGTAGGTGATCCACCCCTCAGATTGGGAATAAGAGTGGGAGCAGTGCCATTGCACAGCAGATCATCCTGAATCAACTTTAAACAAAGAAGAAGACTGGACTTCGACTTTCTGCTGCTCAGAAGACTGAAGAGAATCTCCCTTGTGGCCTAGGAGTGGCCACCCTGTGAATAAAATTTAGAAAAGGGGGTGGTGATGAACAGAGTGTCTGAATTGAGCAGACCACTCTTACCCAGTCCAAAGATCAGGGCTTGATCCATCACCGTTATTTATCTCACTGCCCCACCCCGGCTCAGAACCTGGCTATATGCAAATCAGTCTGTCCCTGGCCCAGTGCATCATGGGAACAGGGCAGACTAAACTACCAATCCAATTCTTCACCAGAAAGGAGACAAGCTACCGGGGACCGGTTTCTGGCATTTCAGCCGTCTTCGGCCCGGATTGCTTGAATCCTGATGGAGCAGTGAGAAAGGGACTCATGTCTGAGTATACCCTGCCACACCTATAGTGGCCAAAAACGATTTAGAAAAGGGGGTGGTGATGAACAGAGTGTCTGAATTGAGCAGACCACTCTTACCCAGTCCAAAGATCAGGGCTTGATCCATCACCGTTATTTATCTCACTGCCCCACCCCGGCTCAGAACCTGGCTATATGCAAATCAGTCTTTCCCAGCCCCAGTGCATCATGGGAACAGGGCAGACTAAACTACCAAGCCAATTCTTCACCAGAAAGGAGACAAGCTACCGGGGACCGGTTTCTGGCATTTCAGCCGTCTTCGGCCCGGCTTGCTTGAATCCTGATGGAGCAGTGAGAAAGGGACTCATGTCTGAGTATACCCTGCCACACCTATAGTGGCCAAAAACGATTTAGAAAAGGGGGTAGTGATGAACAGGCACCAACCAGCAACTCGACGTCTGCTTGGCCGCCGCCTCCCGCCAGAGCCCGAGCCCAGAGCCCGACAAGAACCAGACTCCCAGACCTCTCACAGCTCGATCCACAGTCCCTGCAAAGAAGGGACCCGTGGAGGCACCGAGTGACGTGGGACCAGACCTCTTGGAAGACACTCTAAAAGCTGACTGCGCAGCATCTGAGGCATCCTCAACGTTGTGCTTTGGGGACTGAGAACCCCCACCACCGAGCAGCCCTTGCACCGAAGAAGAGCCCTCCAGCATCTCCACGATCTGCATGGGGCCCTTTTGCATTGTGCCACTCGACGCGCCATCCCGGCCACTAGCCACGTGGTCAGCGGCCATCTTGGTGACATAAACGACAAACTACACAGCGGGTATGTATGCTCCAGACTTGCCCAGGCTCCTGTGAAAAGGAGCACTCGCTCTGACCTTCCTGGTCCAAGTGTTAAGCATCTTTCGATTCCTGCGTGGCTTGCATTAGCCAAGGCTTGTTTGCTTCGATCAGGTTGCCGACACCGCCAACAGTGAGAAGCTTGCGTGGGACAGCTCGTGACCGACTCCTGGACGTCCTTGACCCCCGGTGTCCACGTGGCTGCAGAGAGAAGCTACCCGACAATGCCTGTTTGCACCCGACATCGCCTGGTTCCAATCTGGTTCCACGGTAGTCACTGGCTAGTGACTTTGAACATTGTCCCCTCTGCTTTCAGGTCTTCACATCTTCAGATCCACCCTTGGATCCACTGGAACTCTTCACCTCGAGCCGCCTGCAGCATCTTCAGCTCCAAGCACCATCGACCAGCGTGACAAAACCCGACACTACTTTGACCCTGTGCACCCGCTTCCTGTGGGTGAGGTAACTCAGCTCGGCCGGTGTTCCTACACTGGTACACATCTCAAGGGCCTGTGTCTTAAGTTTCAGCGTTCTAGGTCACTCGGAAGGTTCCTAACTATCTAACTTTGTACTTTTTACGCACCATAGACTTTACATTGGAAAGTGCGTGCACTTTGAACACTGCACCCGAGTCCCGCGGGCCTTTCCCGACTTAGTCACTGCTAGTCTCAAATAGCTCCAGCGATTCCCAAGGCCCTAGGCCTGTTCCCTTTTCAATTGGTATCTCTTATACCACTTTCTTAGTATATGGTTTAGGTGGCCCCTAGGGCTCATCCATATTGTGCAACTTTTGTGTATTTTAAACTGTCTTGTGATTTAACGCTTGTGCTTTAGTGCTCATAAAGAGTCCAGGGGATTTTATAGTTAATAAATCAATATATATTTTCAATATATATCTGTGTGGTGTCCTTTCATTTGGTATTCAAGGGGGTTGTGTATGGTAATACAGCTGGCTTCACATGCCTTTCAGAGTTTAGCCTAAGACTGCTTTGTCCACGTTACCACTAGGATAACTGGTCTACAAGGTTGAATTACAACCAATCATCATAAGGGTTGCTTGGCATGGTACAAAGTGATCACTAAGAATTGGTGAGCATTATATACCAGGCCAACTTCTCACAATGTGTATGCTGGGGCATTTAGGATTGGGGTGTATCAGGTATTTCAAGTCTTTTTGAGTGATAGTCCCCATTTCCATAGCGTTTTCCACAATGGTCTTCAAAATCTTCAAAAAGGTATCCGTCGGGTCAGAGATCACTCTCATGTAAAATTCCTTGTCATTCACATGGTCAGTCAAGCTTTTGTGGTAGAACTCCTGGTCCAAAATGACCAGGGCTCCCCATTTGTCAGCCTTACAACAGGTGATTTTCTTATTGCTGGTAATTTCCCTGAGTGGTCTGGACTCTCTCAAATTGAATTGCGGATCTTAGGAGTGGGTTTTTTTAAAATTCTCCTTCAGTCCATTCAAAGTTATGGTCTCGTACGAGTCAAGGATCTTATGGCTTACCGGAGCCAAAAAAGAGCTTTTGCTTCTTAAGTCTTTACAAGTGTGTTGTATGGGAGGACCAGTCGGGGGGTTCACATTGGTGAAGAAGTGACGTAATTGTAGGTTACGCATGAATTTAAATAGACTTATTTCGATCTCAAGTTCATTGGCGTGGTAGGTGGGGACAATAGATATCCCTTTTTGTAGAACATTCAATTTATTTTTGGTTAAGGAAGCTTTCGAAATGTTGATTACTAAGTTTTCTTGCTCCTGGTTGCTTGTGCTATGGATGGTGTTACTGCTGCGGCGGCGGCTTCTGCCCCTCCTGGTTCTACGGCAACGGTTTGGCCTTTCTCTAAAAAACAAACACCAGTAGTTGTAGGGACTGTCTGGATGATGTTTTCTCCCCCTCTGCCATGAGGGGCCATTCTTGGTGGTCTCCCCTGAGGTGGGCCGCTTCTTTGAGCTGTAGATCCATCAGAAGAACTACCCTCATCGGATGGAGGATTGTTGAAGGGTCTTTGTTGTCTACATTGGGCGTAAACTTCCGCCCAACTGTAGACCTCGCCCAATTTGTAATCCATTGTGTCTCTTTTATATTTTCTGATCTTTCTGTCATTAATTTCTTTGGTGTACTTATCCAACTGGGTGTTAATATCCTCAAGGGCTTTGTCGAGTTCATCCTTGTTCATGTTTTTGTCCAAATTCTGATGAATCTGGCTGATTTCTTTCTCAAGATCATTGATCACTTTCAAAAGTTCTTCCACAATTTATAAAATTAGATCCAGGGAACAACGATTTAAGATGGCATACCAGCGTTCCGTGAACTTCGGGTTGTTCCTACAGAGAGTGGGCTTTAGAGCGATATGTAATCCTCTAGGGATGCGTTGGTCTTTGTGATATCTGATCAATGTTCCAGCGTGTAAACATTGATTGATAATCCTTTTGGAAGTGTATATTAGTTGCCTTAACATGCTAGGGTTTGAAAAAGTGCTGGTAGAGGTTGGGTCCACCTCCTTGACGAGTGAATAGATCATTTTAGTTTCCTCAGGATTAAACCCAAATGCGTTGGCGCGATTCGCCGTGATGCTTGCAATTTCTTCATAAGACATCTTTATAGGGTGCTCACACTGGGGTAGCCAGGAAATTTGAAGAAAAAATAGAGATGGTGTGGCACACCTGGGGTGTAGTGAAAGTTCAAATAGGTAATCTCCAACAAAAGATTAGAAACGTTTCTGGGCGCCTCAGGAATCGTCCCTTCTGGCTGGTAAGCGACTCTTGTAGAACAATAATATCGAGTGAGTGTGGGAGGTTCCCACACTAGTTCCTGTGGGAGCTCCTGTGGGGGCTAATATAGCCTCTGGTTTTGTCTTTAGTAATCAAGTTCAGGAATTGAATCAGTTCATCATGTATTTATTCGTAAAAGTTATATATTGCGATCATATAGACTTCAGTGGTATTATCCAAAGTTTAATCGGTGAAAACACTTTAAAATGCAGAAATCCCTAAGCATTTGGGGACAAAAGTCCCTTCATCAGGGGACTCAAGGTAATCTGTAAGGAGATGACTATACCCACATGCCTCTTTCTAAAAAGGATCTATAAATTGTTTTATGATGCTCCATGAAATGTATATCGGACCCGCTTCTTTAACTGTGCTCCCAGTTGAAGTGTTTATTTAAACCAGCTGTTCCTGTTTTATCAAGAGCCTCTTGTCTTTGTTTTTTCAATGTAAATTCACATTTGCGAATAACTATATGAAAATGAGTCACTGTGTAATCAGTTACTCTGGTGCACATTCTTGGGAGGAGGGAATAACATTTTCCCCATGGAGAAAAAAAAGAGAAATTGCTAAATGTACAGGGGCAGATTCATGATGACTGGCGCATCCCTGTAAATCAGCAGCAATGTGCCAGATAAGATGCATCATGCAAGTTTACCCTGGGGCCACCACAGATGCGCCGCATTGTAAAAGCGGTGCATCATGGCTCAATGATAAACATATGTGTGAAGCGTTTCCCGACGGAAGGGTGCCTCAACTCCACAATGCTCGTGGCCTGCCCATACACAACGTGGTGCTTCAAGCCTTACGCCTGCTTCAAACAGGTGTAAGGTTTTGACGCAGCGGTGTCGGAAAAGTGACTGATGCAGGTTTCATGTGGCGAAGGGCTTTACAACATGAGGCATCTCCCTATATGCGCCACGTTGTAAAACCGTCGCAGCATGGCGCGAGCTTTACGCCGCCGCTAAGTCACAGAACTGTTGCAACATGGTGCAAAATTGGCGCATGGTGCTTGTAAATCAGCCCCAGAACGCTCAAATATATACTTGGGTTACATTTGGCATAAAGAAATGAACAACTGTACATTTCTTTGTGCCTAACTGGACCCGAGTGTGAATACTTAATGGGACTTGCAACAGTACATCTGTAGCTCTTTATCAGTTCCTGAAAATTCCGACTTTACTCAAAACTGAGACATACGCCCAAGTAAGTAAATTTAAAACTTTTCACAAGACACATTAACGATCAGTCCTGTAAACCTGCATACAACTAAACAGTAACAAACAAATGTCCCATGGTCAAAATTAAAGATGTCAATTTCCTTACAAAAAAAAAAATCACGAAAAACTTTGCTAAATTACAGACAATTAGCAACATAGTTATGAACACCTTTTGTGAAAGTTTTGAAACTAACGGGTCTACTGTTTTTAATTTTCACTGCACATTAGGATGATTATAACATGCACGTCCGTTAGCAGATGCAATCGGATTGTCAAACATGCTGCTTTATGTTCTAAACTGCTTTGCTCCTGTAAATTGTTCACGTTGTAAAATGGATGATATGAATTTTCTGATTTCGACTGCTATGTTTGAGGCCGTTAAACATGATATTGCTATGGCATTGTGATGGGCTTTAATTGCCTTTTCTGCAGCCGTGCAGAAGAGAAATCTAATGCCTTCTCTGCATTGTACTTACTGGGATATTACGAAAAATCTTTGTATTTATTTTTTGCGGTACATCACTTAGTACTATATAAAACAACATGCTCCAAAACGCTCAAAAAGCTGTCCAGAATCTTTGGGATGCCACAGCGAGGAGCTGTAAGAAGAAGGACGTAGACAAAAGATGTATTTTCAAGTGTTTTTTTTTTCTGGTGCACACACGCAGAACATAATGTGCAATCAGTTCATCTCAAGGCCCCCCAATGGGAGCAAATGGAAAGAAGAGATTCTGAAGGCAGTTTTTAGTGCGGACTGAATCCCAGACCTAGTTCCGCAGAGTAGCCATCTTAGAAGCAGGTTTTTATGTCCTAAAAGGTCCATATGACAGTATTTAAAAATCATTCTCTTTTTATGTTTCTCACAGCAGCTTCCAGAAACATACAAATCCAGTTGCTACATCTGCACTCCACAAGCAGTCTTCGGCCTGCTTCTCTGCCTCAGGCGTTCCCAGGTTTCGTGCTTCTCGTGAGGTCTTTACAATCCCGGCACACATGGAGGTCAAACATAAATCCCCATGTCTGCTCGAAAATGAAATGGGATCATGTCCAGGCAACATTTTTCGCCCAATGGGTATTTTCAATAAAGTTTGTTCTCATACATCTTTACTTTACTCCTCACTTGAGTAGGAAAGTAAGACCTTTTTGATCTTTCCCTGTAGGGCCGTCTACATCTGTTCCCTGTTCAATTTTCTGAGCATGGCCTTATCACATAAAGAGAGCACTAAGTGCAGCCTTTAGTCTTTGCCACAGTTAGGGCTGACGGTGTCTTAAGTACTTGAGGAGTGCAGGCAGTGCTATTTCATCACCGTATGCAGTGATAAATAGCATATTATGCTCTGCCCTTCATAGTTATGATTTAAGTCTAGGTCTGGCCAGAGGTTTCAATTCCGCTGGTGGAATTGAAGTAATTTTCGTAATTTTGCTTTAATCTTGTAATGTGGAATTACTGATTCATTAAAATTCTGCCGCTCCGCTGGTGGAATTAAATTATGCAGTGGTTTCTAAAGTTTGTTTTAACAAAAGATATTTGACCAAAATAAGGCTTCAAGAGGTTAAATTTGTGCAGTAAATAATCCCGCTTTTTATAGGTCTCTGATTATTGGGAGAGTTGTTTCCCTGTATAAAAAATTACTTGCAATCTGAGAGGCAGTAAACAGTGTTTTTCAAATGTAAGCCTTGCTGTATTTTTATAATGAACTAGAAAGTGACCTTTGCACAGCAGTAAAAGATGTGTGAATGTGCATTCATTAGTACAATAATAAATATTCACCTAAAAAACACAGTTAACCTGAAGTTATGGTTGTGAATTAAAACTGATAAGCCACTGACATTCTCAAGATATGGTTAGGGGCGCAATTCATAACTAGCACAGCAGCCATGCAATGCATAACTGGTACACTAAATGGAATGTTCATGACCTCACCCTTAATGAAATCGATGCAATTACAAATGTTGCAAATCATTTTACACATGACATTAAATAACAGATTACATTTTCCTCTTTGAAAGAGACTTCAATGAAAGTGGTATCATTATAGGTTTGTATGTGTTGTTGTTTCATTTCGCTGTTAGGTACTGTCATTTCTTATCATCTATATTATGAAGTCAGATGCATTGCATTTGATGTGTGATTTGTGTAGTGCATTATTGTTGTGCAATTTATAAATTGCGCTCCTTACCATAACTTGCAAATTTCAGCTGTTCTGCAGTTTTAATACATAACAATAATTGCACTTTAAAAAAGATATTCGTTGAAGTGTTATAATTAAAGTTAACCACAGCTTCACTTAACTGTTTTCTTAGTCCTTTTCTTTTATCATATGCCACTCTTGGAATTCCATGCTCCCAAGTATTAATTCAAAGCCAAACTCCACTGCGCACTGTGTTTGTTCCACTTTAGGTTTTTCATGTTATGTTATGTTATGTTATGTTATGTTAAAATATTTATTTAGCACCACGTACACCGGATAGGTTTCTTGGCGCTTTGGAGACAGCACTCTATGTTACTGGAAAGGAAATCAGGTAGAAAAGGCCTGACGAAACAGCCATGTTTTCAGCTCTTTTCTAAACTGGAGATGAGAGTGAGTGGAGCGTAATGAGAGGGGTAGGGAATTCCATGTTTGGGGGGCCAATGTGGAAAATCGGGTTCCGCCATGTTTAAGGCGCTTGTATCTCGGGGTGATCAGAAGATGTTGACAAGATGAGAGGAGAGTACGGGAGGGGGTATATTTCCTTATCTTTTTAGAAATGAACTTAGGACTTTCCCCTAGTAGTGCCTTGTGTATGATACAGCCTAACTTAAAGACGCTGCGCTGTTCTACAGGGAGCCAGTGCAGTTGTTTAAGTAATGGCTTTACATGCTGACGGGCCGGGATCTGGAAAATGAGTCTAGCCGCATGGTTCTGTATTAATTGAAGGCGTTGCAGTTGGTATGCCGGGATTCCTACATAGAGTGAATTGGCGTAGTCGAGTCGCAAGATGATGAGAGCGAGGACGACCAGAGTCAAGGCCTCCGTTGAGAGGAATCGTTTTATTTTTTTTATTTTTCGTAGCATGAGAAAGCAGACCGAGACCGCTGAGCTGATCTGGGATTTCATCAACAGGTCCTTGCTAATCTTAATCCCTAGGCTTTTTGCCGAGGATGCAGGTTCAGGCGGAGGGCCCAGGGATGAAGGCCAGAAATTGGTGTTGCAGGGGTTCATCGCTCTACCTGTCAGAATTAGCTCTGTTTTGTTTGGGTTCAATTTTAGTTGATTGGTGTTCATCCACTTACTGATGTAGGTCATTATGGCCTGCAGATTAAGTTCAGAATGACTCGTGGGTTGGATGTTAAAGATTAACTGCAGGTCGTCTGCGTAATTGAACACCAGGACATCCATGTCCTTCAGTGCAGTAATCAAAGGCTGCAAGTACAGGTTGAACAGGAGGGGGGATAGCGAGGAGCCTTGTGGGACACCACTGGTGAGGCGGCCTTTTTTTGAGCAAAAGTTACCCAGGCGAACGGATTGATTTCTGTCCGTCAAGAAAGACTGTAACCAGCTTAGGGCCTGGCCCCAATGCCCACGCTGCTGACACGGTCGATCAGGATGTTGTGATTGACCGTGTCAAATGCAGCGGACAGATCGAGAAGGATCAGGGCTTGGGGAGAATCAAGGTCAGCTCCAGTACGTAGCTCATCCATGACGGTCAAGATGACAGTTTCGGTTGAGTGGGCCAGCCTAAAACAAGCCTGATGGGGATCCAAATAGCAAGAGTCCTCGACAAAAGAGCTCAGACATCCTGCCACATGAGCCTCCAGGATCTTACTAAGATAGGGTAGAAGGGAAATGGGGCGATAGTTGCTCAACACTAGAGGGTTGGCACCAGGTTTCTTTAGGATGGCAAGGATCTCAGCATTTTTGAAAGAATTGGGGACTGTGCCGCAAAGAAGTGAGGTGTTCAAGAGAGATAGGGGGGGTCGGGCAAGCACTAAAAGCTTCTTGTAGTATGTGAAGTGGGCCGCTATCAAGAGGAGAACCAGATTTAACTTTGAGCAGCAGATTAGAGAAGGATTCAGGGGTGATATGAGGGAAGCAGTTGAAAGAGGATGGTTGGTGACAGGGAGAGGCAGGAGAGGTAGGTGAATTAGAGGCTGGGATGCTGGCTTTTATCGTGTCGATTTTTTCAAAGAAGTAGTGATTTAATGAGTCGCAGAGTTCCTGAGAGTGCACGGGTTGCGCCGAGACCCTCTCAAGGTCTGTCAATTTATCTACAATTGAGAAGATTTCTCGAGTTTTATTGGCAGAATTTACAATTTTCTGCGTTATAAACTCAGTTTTACAAGAGATAATAGTAGTTTTGTATTCCTTAAAAAGAGACAAATAGGTTAGTTTTAGCTCCGGTTCATAATGCCTTCTCCATTTACGCTCAGCTTGTCAGAGACTTAATTTAAGTTTTTTTAAGGTAGGGGAAAACCATTGTTGCACATTATGTGGTCTGCGGGTTTTGATGTTTTTAAAGGGGGCAACTTTGTCACTGGCCGATTCCAGCCAGGTGGTGAGATTTTTGGACTGAGTGCTGAGAGGGGATTCGGATGTCGAAGGAGCTGTATTAATTAAAATAGTTTTAAAAGACTCAAGACAGGCATGACCCCAGTTTCTGGCTGACATGCTGCTGGGTTTAGTAGTTGGGGCCCCCACCGTGTTCGAGATCGAACAGTTTATTAAACTGTGATCTGACCAGGTACAAGGCTGAAATAGAGGTTTTGTAATATCTAAATTTAATGTCCATATTTGATCTAAGATATGGCCTTTATTGCACATAGCTGCACGTACGTGCTGTGTGCAATTTAGGCACGTCAGAGTTTCTGTGAATTCTTGGGAGGATGAACTCTCTTTTGGATCGCCCGGCCAGTAATTAAAATCACCGACTATCAGTACTCTTGAGTGATTAATCACCATTTGGGCAATTAGTTCGCCAAAGTCCCGCGGAAAAGAAGGCATGTATAGAGGTGGTCGAAAGATGACTATACAGGCAAGGTAGGAGGAAAGGGCTTCTAATTTAATTGTAAGGATTTCTGTGTGCGCAATTTGAGTGGTAGTCAGCATGGTGAATTGAAGCTTTTTGTGAATTATGGCAGCTATTCCACCGCCCACTTTGCCTGTATCCCTATCAACGTGGAGCAAGTAATAGGGTTCGGGAATAGCAGCCAAAATGTCTGGGGAGGAATCAGGGGAGAGCCATGTTTCGGTTAAAAACAGAATATCCAGCTTGTGTGTATCAATCAGGGAGAATAACTCTAACTGATGTTTACCAAGAGAGCGAGTATTAAGGTAAAAAACAGATAGGTCATGTTCCCTGTTCATAAGAGGCGTAGACTCTGCTGCCGTTTTGATGGGTGGCGTGGTGGCGATGGGTATTCCGATGTGAAGCTGTGAGGGCGTCGATGTGGAAGAGCTGGATATCAGGTATAGACGTCCCTGCTGCTCTAAGGAGTGGAGTAGGGCAGTGTCTATCCCGAGGGTGGGCTGCAGAGATTTCAGCCTGTCAGCTGAGTAAGTTAAGGGTCGGGCATGGTGGCTGGCCCCTGGCCCAGGTCTGTCGCGGACGGGCGCAGACGGACAATACAGGAGTGCCTAAATCGCACTGTCTGTAAGTTAGGAGCCTACCAGCAAGTAGAGCGCGTCCGCTGCGCGACGGCCAACACATCCGGTTTTATGGAGAGAGAAGTGGCTTGCCACTAGACCGCGTTCTCGCGTCCCAGCCGGAAGTGTCAAAAGAGTTAGGGATAGGTGAAGAACTCCCTCCACATCAATCGAGCGAGGCTCGCAGTGGACCGGGGAGGTTAGGAGGAATCCCAAGAGTGGGGTGAGTCACCAGATGAATGTGCAGCTAGCGCTGTAGTCCGGATACCGTGACACAGTTTAAAATGCAATTTGCAAGTATTTTAAAATAACAATACAGGAGTGCCTAAATCGCACTGTCTGTAAGCTAGGAAGCCTACCAGCAAGTAGAACGCGTCCGCTGCACGACGGCCAACACATCCGGTTTTATGGGGAGAGAAGCGGCTTGCCACTAGACCGCGTTCTCGCGCCCAAGCCTGAAGTGTCAAAAGAGTTAGGGATAGGTGAAGAACTCCCTCCACATCAATCGAGCGAGGCTCGCGTAGGACCGGGGAGGTTAGGAGGAATCCCAAGAGTGGGGTGAGTCACCAGATGAATGCGCAGCTAGCGCTGCAGTCCGGATTCCGTGACACAGTTTAAAATGCAATTTGCAAGTATTTTAAAATAACAATACTGGAGTGCCTAAATCGCACTGTCTGTAAGTTAGGAAGCCTACCAGCAAGTAGAGCGCGTCCACTGCGCGACGGCCAACACATCCAGTTTTATGGGGAGAGAAGTGGCTTGCCACTAGACCGCGTTCTCGCGTCCCAGCCGGAAGTGTCAAAAGAGTTAGGGATAGGTGAAGAACTCCCTCCACATCAATCGAGCGAGGCTCGCGGTGGACCGGGCAGGTTAGGAGGAATCCCAAGAGTGGGGTGAGTCACCAGATGAATGCGCAGCTAGCGCTGCAGTCCGGATACCGTGACACAGTTTAAAATGCAATTTGCAAGTATTTTAAAATAACAATACAGGAGTGCCTAAATGCATGTATGTATGTATGTATGTGTGTTCTTATATAGCGCTCGACTTACCCTAGGGCATCTCGGCGCTTGCCTTGGGCACCCGTCCTGGCTTTTCCCTGTGAGATAACCCGTACTGGGCATCCCCAAGGTGAAAGCCAGGCATCCGGCAGCGGGGGGGGGGGCCGTTGTGGAGATTAAGCAAGCTTAATGCAGAGTGTGAACCCGTGATTAGAGTGGGCACCGAAGCGAGAATTATCGAGTCCGTGGACAATTGGGCTCAAGACCCTGCCGCATCGTGGATTGAACCCTGGTCCTGGGTCTGACCTCTGCTTCAGGGTATGCCTCCTCTAACCAGCGAGCCACACTTCTCGCACTGTCTGTAAGCTAGGAAGCCTACCAGCAAGTAGAGCGCGTCCGCTGCGCGACGGCCAACACATCCGGTTTTATGGGGAGAGAAGCGGCTTGCCACTAGACCGCGTTCTCGCACCCCAGCCGGAAGTGTCAAAAGAGTTAGGGATAGGTGAAGAACTCCCTCCACATCAATCAAGCGAGGCACGCGGTGGACCGGGGAGGTTAGGAGGAATTCCAAGAGTGGGGTGAGTCACCCTATCATGGCAAGTTTTGAGCAGAACCGTCAAAAGAGTGGGGGAGTTGTGGTCAAAAAAGTGCAAATTCCTATTTTAATTCCCATAGGATTCTTGGCTCTTCAACACAGAAAAAACGGCTCAATGGAATCATACCAAACTTATCATGAAGGTAGAACGTTACTCAAGGAAGTGCCTTTCCTTGGTCTATTTTGAGAAACTAGCATGCAAAAAGGTGCTCTGGTTTAGCATGACCATTTTAGAATTAGCCAGAGCATTAATTCATGGATCCTTCATGAATTTATGAATACAAGAAGGATTCACCAATCCAATTCAAAACTTAAATGGACTATATTGGATTAGTAAGCTTTGCTCCTGTGATGTATTACTTATTTGTGAATTCAACTACAGATGTTTTGATTTCCATGCTGTGAATACCAGGTCACCAAATAAAGATTTCGGTTGCGGTCGCTGTTGGACTTGGCCCTTGTGGCAGGTTAACCCCTAATCTTTTTGCTTTTAGTATGTGATCTGTGTTAGTGATTTTCGGTCTCTGCGCACTTTTTCCCTGTGTCCCAGAGTAAAGTGTGTGCGTGTAGTGAGGCTGGAATGCCCTCCCTTAGGAATGCATGGGGAATGTGTGTGTCCATGTTAATTCCTGATGTGTGGGGAGTGCAGGCTCGAGTTTGGTATGTGCGAACTCGTGAGATTGAATGCTGTGCAATTATGTGTGCGGCTTGAATGTGTCTAGTGTGGAAGTACCACTTCTAGACATTGGTGTGTGTGTGTAGTAAGGGTGCTGGTGTGTGATTGGCTGGAGCTGGCTAGTGAGCCTGGCTCCAGGAGTCTGGATGGGTCTGCCCGGTGGTGAGTGTGGAGATTAGCATTAGTGATGTGAGGGAGGGGTGCACCTGGGTCCTGAATAGGGCTTGGCTTTCCCCACACAATGCTGGCACCGCCACCTGTGGTGCGTTTAATGTCCCTAGCCCTGCTAGTGAATAGAGTGAGGGGCTGAGCACATCTAGAGTGCTCACAGACCAGCTGCGACTGGTTTTTCCCCTCACCCTGAGCAAAGACAAAAAAATTCAATGTATAAAAAGGGGCTGTGTCCTCTTACAATTGGTGCTCTCTTCCAGGATCCTATCTGAGGGGGGCTGCTGCTTCTGCTGGGCGCTAGTGGGACCGCCACTTGCACTGCCTCCCTCCCTGGAGGCCCAGTGAGCTCGCTCTGGGCCCGGCCTTGCCCCCCTGCCTGCCTCCAGAACTTTGCTGGAGCTTTATTTTGCCCCTAGCGCTTGGGAGCACTTTATTTTACTTATAGCGCTTGAGAGCGCTTTATTTTGTCATCAGCGCTTCCCTTGTTCTCAGCCGGTGCCCACCCAGCATTTGACCCATTGTTGCCATTTCTTTGGCCCAGAGCGGGTGTCCACCTCACTTTATATTTAAATTGATGAGGGAGACTACCCCTCGTGTTACCCGTGTTTCACCTCGGCTGGCCCGGAGATCAATAAGGAGGCGCTGTGCCCGCCTCCCTACCAAGGGCTGAGCTGCCATTGGCGGCCCTCAGCACAGGAAGTCAGGCAGGCTGGGGGCGAGACTGCAGGACAGTAGGAAGCATCCTGCCTTTCCTGCCCGGGGCTACCGAATGCAGGGAGAGCCCCGGACCTCTGCCAGCAGCCGGTGAGGAGGCCCGTCTAAGAGAGCCCCGCAGCCAGAGCCCGCCCGGGAAGCAGAGAAGCCGGTGAGTGGGGCCCTGGTGTGCATGTGAAGGGAGGAGGGCGTCGGGGTCATTTGACGGTGCCCGCCCCTCTCGCTTGGACTATCTTTGTTCCAGGGACAGTCGGTGTCTTCGAGTCCCCCAGCGAGGGACTACACCAAAAGGGGCATTTGTAATTTAGGAGCCCCGAGGCTCCCAAGGGCATTTCCGGTCTTGAGCCCACGACGCTGGTGGGGCCATATTTGTTTAAAGAGCCGGTCCAGGCTCAGAGGGCCAATTACAGTCAGTGCGAGAGGGAGGCTATCGGGGCGCATTGCCGGTGCCCGGCCCCCTCCACCAGTAGGGCTGATTTTCCTGAGGGGCGCTGGGAGGGTAGAGCGGCCCGGCAGGCAGCGGGCCGCTCCCCCAGCGAGGCCGCATTCTTTCTTAGAGCTCCTGAGACACCAGTTGTGGTTTCCAGAGCCCACGAGGCTCGTGGGGGCATTGGGCATTGTTCCTTGCGTGGTAGAGTGGCCCCAGCAGTCAGCGGGCTGCTCCCACTCGCCCCCCACTGTTGTTTTAGAGCCCCAAGGCTCTTGAGTGCCATTCTGTTTGTTTAGAGCCATGTGGCTCTTGGGGGACACGAGTGCTTTGGCTAGAGCCACGAGGCTCCCACGTTGTGTTTGGCCCCATTGTTGTTCTTGAGCCCGTGAGGCTCCAACGCGTGTGTTCCAATTGGCTTTCATCTGCCCAGCACTTAGTGGGCAGTTGCCACGTTTAGGTTTGTTCTTGGCTGCCTGCGCAGCCTACCCTGACATTTTGCACTAAGGGCATTTCAGCCCTTGCGAGGCCAGTTGGCCTGAGGGACAGTTCTAGTGTTGTGCCTATGTGCACCTTGCGCAATTTGTGACTTACTTGCCAAATTTGATTTCTGCGCAATTGTTCTTCTTACATCTCGGAATGTATTTATGCATCATGTGTTTTGCTTCTTTCCCTTTGCTATGTGTTATATGCTTAGGTGACTGTTTTTCCTTCTATAGGTCCTGCTAGTAAGGTCCTGGTTCCCTGCGTGATTTTCTAAGGTGGTTAGGGTTGCGTAGGGGGTACTTACCTTTACCAGTAATTACTGGTTGTGTGCTACATGTACTATTTTGGTGCTACAGTCATGATATGTTCTATGTGCTAAGTGTCATACCAACAAGTATTATTATTCCTACAAAGTGCTAATTACAACAAGTGCTAGTTCTAAAAGTGCATACCCCTGACAGTGGTCCATGTGGCCCTCTCCTGTACATAATCCCCTGTAAATTCTGCCCGTGCCTGTTGGCACATTGTAAAGTGTGTGTTTTTATCTAATGTGTTTTGCTATAATACAAAGGCTATTATTTATAAATCCTTGTGTGGAGTTTCCTTTGTGGTGGGCCTTGGGTGTTGCTGCTGGGTGCGCGCGCAGACGCTTTACAGATCGGCTTCGAGATTAGCCTTTCTGCGCGCGTCACCTTACCTAGAGGGTGAGCAGGGGTTATCTTGGTGTGTAACTCCCTTGCCCTGACTTGGGAATGGTGGTCTCTGACTGACTTTGGCGCGAGCCCTGGCCAGCCAGGGATCCTGTTTCTAACAGTCGCCATTACACAACATGGTTTACCCTGAACAGTGTATGGCAGGGTGAACATACTCTGCCCCTGAGGGCATGTGGCACATGGGGCATTTGCCCCATGTGGGGCAAAATAATACATATAAATAAACACATTTTAGTTTTGTATTCAGATATCCTTCTGGATCCATATGTCCTGGACCTCCCTTGGTCTGCAAACTCAAGGGAGGAACAAGGATTTGGGGATCCTTTAAAAATAATAGCAAAAATTACTCAGACCACAACTTCTGACTGAAGGTCATGCTTAGTGGAGGTTGGCTGTTTGCAGAGACTTGATGACAGGGAGACTGTGCGTCGTGGTGTTAAGGCACCCATGAAAGGTTGGGTGCAGGGCTTGGCCTGGCCTGCAAGGCCAAGCAAGAGGCAGCACGCTGAAGCACGTATGCGCAGGAGTTGGCTGCATATGGAGAGATTGGTGCTGAGCTTGGCCAAAGGCGAGGCACTGTATTAACCACTGTTGCACACAGGGAAGGGGTGTATCGGTTGCCACCAGTCAAGGATTAGGTGCAAGGGTCTCTTGGATGTAGTAAATGACCAAAGATAGACAAAAATCACAGGAAGAAAACACATGTTCAGGTGCAGTTATGTTTGAATTGCTATAGCACCTTAACATATGTTGAAAACCCATGGAAATTCACCCAGAAGATTACAGTTAAATTGCAATTATGCTTCAAAATTAGAATTGAAAAAACACTGAATTTGGCAGGTTAAGGTTAGGACCATAATCTACTCACACACCCGTCATGCAAGCCATATCTTACACATCAAATACAATACTTATGACCTCACAATATTGACACCAAGAAACACCAACACTGAAAAGCAAATTGTAATGAAACAATAAGATATTTAAATCAATAATAGTACATGAACAGTCATTCCTGTCAAAGTGGTGAAGGTAATGTGATATGTAATATCATATGTTAGACGACTTACAATATGTGTTAGTGTATTTGCCTAAATTAAGTGTGAGGTCATGACAATTGCATTTGGTATGTAAGTTATCATTTGGTTGGCTGTTGAATGAGTTATGAATTGTGGTTTCATACATAATTTGTGCATTTCAGTGGTCTTTCGGTGTTTTTTAAGAACCATCATTTGTATGCACTGTGTTATCATATGATATCATTTTTCAATTTTGCAGTGATATTATTCATGATGTAATAGAGCACCTAGTGAGTGATGTAATAGGTGACGTAATAAGCCTGCCTGATGAGGGCATGAGTTATAGTTACTTTAGGAAACAGGTAAAATTTACTTGCAATAACTATAACTGGTGAATTTCAGTAGTTTCGTTAATTTAAAACACTATGTTTTAAGTGACATTTTTACCTAAGTGTAACATTCCTTTAAACTTTTTTTTGTAAATGTCCAAGGTTTTATTTAAGTATCTAACTATAGCAATCACTTTAATCTTTATTTTATAGTGAATTTCGGTTTTAAAAAATAAATAAAGTAAGATATCTATCCGAATGTGTGGCATGAGGTTGAGTGCCTAACCATAGGATGCTACTACCTCCTTTGGCCATGCGCAGCCTTTTGTTGGTCATAGTCTGTTGTTGGTCATAGGCTTGTGGCTCTGCCATGTGCCGAACACCCCTGCAGATGGCTAGATATATTGTGTAACAATATACAAAGTTTCTTTCTAAGTAAGGCAAACCATCTGGCTTTGTAAAAGGCTCAAAAATCAGTGGCAGAGATTATTGGATTTATCTATAGGTCAGCACAAAAACATACATAAAGCAGGCTTATTGGCTTTGTCAAAGAAATCACTAATAACCATAAACAAATGTATATTTCTATAATTCACATTTTGCAATGCTTGAGCATAGTGATTGGGACAGACTATGTTAGAGTTTTTTTAGGCCGCACAGTTCAATCATAAAACCAACTACTAGCGATCTCTGCACTCAGACACAAGCGCATGCAACTTTAGCTAGGAGTGCAATCAAATAATATGATAGCTCTCCTGGGTTCATGGATTCAATAAACCACAAGATGCACTGTTTTAAAAAAATGTTATTTATGGGCTACTGCACTCCCTTTAGCCCCCCCAACATTAAAACATGTTTGGTGGTTCTAAGGGCACCACCTGCAAGAAAATATTTTTAAATTCCCTACGGCATTATAGGGTACTCCTCGCCGGAGAAGTGAAAAATAAATATGCAGCTCCACTGCTCATTTATCATTCTTTTTTTATTTTTGAATGTTTCTGTTACCACCCAGGACACCCACATCTTGTATTTTCAATGGAGGCTGCAGTTAGATCCCCACAACCCCTGCGGGTTCACATGGTGGGAGATACCAATTTATGGGTGAGTGCCCCAGTGCCCACCTGGGGAACCCACAAGTCTCCTTTAGTTGGGAGTTGGTGTGGGTCCCATGTTGGGAACTGGCCCCTTTTCCAATTTGTGGTGGGTGACTCAGTGCCCACCCGGGGCATCCACAAGCCACCTTTCATTGAGGGACACAGGGGAACCTCATATCTCCTACGGCCTTAGCCAGGTACCTGATCAGCATCATTCTGGTTGTTGATGAAAGTCAGCTCACTGGCTTTGTTTCCAATCAGCCGAAGCATTGTTGTTAACTGCTCAAGCCTAAGCAGGAGGAAAGTTGTGTTCCCTACCCTGGACAGTGTGAGTAGGGTATGCCCACCCTCGCTCAGCAGGTAACCGCAGTATCCTGAGGAATGGGGTATCTAAGACATTGAAACATATCGAGCCATAGGAGATGTGGTTTCCTTAACTGACCACTTACTCAAGGAGGGGAGCCCTGCATTTCCTGCCCTTTAATATAGAGAGATGGGGTCTTTAGGGCATTTAAGAAACACAGGGAGGTGGATCGTACATCCCATACCCATTATATTAATAGAGGCCCCAGGGAAAGAGGTACTTGTGGACTCACGAAGGGTCAGCGAGTGTGGCCACATGCACCCTGCCCTAAAAGATGAGAGAGCTACATTTTATTGTAATGGAGCCACAGATCAGTGGATTCTCTGTGGATCGGCGGTGATACAGATACAATTTGTGCAGTAAATGCTTCGGGAAACTTATTTTGGGACCCCTAGAGTTTATCTTCCCCTTTAAAGGATCACCCTAACTCTTTATAAGACGGAGTAGAGGTGGATGAGACTTTTTTGGAAAGTTTTGTGAAGATGCATCAAAGGGCAACATTGCTTTAAACAAACAAAAACATGCTAAAATGCTTTTCCTATTGTTTTGGTCCTAAATATAACAATTCAGCTACCCAGTGACAATCTCCACTGGCTTATATATATGTATCTATATATGTTTATTTATTTATTTAGAGTTTTGTATAGCGCAGACACGGCCCAAGCGGGTATCAGAGCACTTTACATATGGGTTCCGCAAGACATAGATAAATGGCTGTGGTAGAAAAAATAGAGAAATATACATCAAGTACGTAATAACATATTAGCGGGCGAACACTGAGGCTGTACCATTTGCCAGGTAGTAGATAAATCGGCAAAACAAGAGTGGAGATCCAAAAGGAGAAAAGCTTCTATTTCAGGGCAGAGTACATTAGAAGAGCTTTCACTTCTCTTTTGAAGGCAAATGTTGAGTGAATCAGTCTTGGTTCAACTGGTAGGGAGTTCCAGACACTCAGGGCAATACCAGAGAATAAACGATTTTAGGTTTTCATTTTTGAAAATTTCTTAGGCTTGAGCAGCACTCTGCTGGAGCTCCTTTAGGGCCGGGAGCCACCAGATAGTTCGAGCTTATTTGACAGGTACAGAGGATCGGTGAAGTGTAATGCTCTGTGGGTCATGCTTGTAATTTTTAACTGGATCCTTGACTCAAACGGAAGCCAGTTGAGCGATTTCAGGTATGGAGGGATGTGGTTCGATTTCTTGGAGCCAGTGTTGAGTCTGGTTGCAGCATTCAGAGATGCTCTGAAGAGGAGTTTAGGTAACCGTATATAACAACAAGTGGAGGAGTGCCCTCGGAGGTTGATTACAACCTCAGAGTTATGAGGTGCTTTTCTTGTACCCCGAATGAGGGACAACCTTTGTCCTTGGAAGACCCCTCACTCACCAACCTTGTTGGTGACATGCTTCATCATCGGGGTCCCACCCAGACAGCCGAATTCCATCTGGGTGTGCTGCGACACCTGACTACAGTGGAGCTGGTTTCCGTAATTTTTGTATGTGCAATTAACTTTAAGTGAGTGTGTTTAAACATTGCCCAATACTACCAACTCGTGGATTTTATTCCGGAGTGATTGGACAATGGTTAAAAAAACAGGGGGACACCTATTGCCTGATTAGGTAGGCTATTGGTGTCGATAAAGACGTGTGCTAAGATGAAGAAAAAGTTAAAATGGTCTACATGTTTCAACCTATGTGTAATTGTAAGGTTTTCATCAGGACCAGGGTGGGGGAATCTGGGTGGTGTACACACCCTAAGGTGTACCTTGCCCTCGATTCCTTAGTGTGGAAATCACAAAATGTGATAAGTTCAAAAGATGTTCTTCTCCTAGATTCTGGAAAAAAACTTAAAGTGCTCGAATAACGGGCTTCATGGGTTCCGACCTGCCGTGGTGCAATCCACGATTTGCGAATGGTAGCACAGAAGCTGTGAGCCTGGACGGTCTCTGGCGGGAACCCGAAAGTGTTCTTCTAAGGACAAAGGTTGTCCCTTATTCGGGGTACAAGAAAAGTACCTTATAACTCTGAGGTTGTAATCAACCTCCACAAGGGCACTCCTCCACTTGTTGTTATATATCCAGTGCAGGGGACCAGGAGTTCCCTCCCCACCCTTGTGGTGGAATTACGCTTTCTCTCCCCTGTGTTGATTAGAGTTTAGGTAACCCCCATAGAGCAAAACGGCAATATTCCAGTCTTGAGATGATTAGTGCTTGCACTGCAGATTTAAAGTCATCTTGGGGAAGGTAGGGTTTGAGCTTTCTTAGTATGCTCAGTTGGAAGTTCACTCCTTAGGTAGATGCTCTGATGTGGTCTTGCATGTTTAGGTTTTTATCTAGCAAATTTCCCAGTGATTTTGTGGAATCAATGATATGTGGTTTGCAGATGAGAATGGTGGGGTTTCTTAGATATTTCTCAACAATGGGGGTTTGCTTAGTTGGTGAGAAGAGGAGGATTTTCGTTTTAAGGTTGTTTAGTTTGAGGTGGTTGGTGGTTAGCCAGTTTAGGGTTTTGTGCAGTGTTCCGTTAGATGACTTGATATCATCAGGGGAAGAGATTTTCATGTAAAATTGGGCGTCATCTACATACATGTGATATTGGATGTTAGATGCGTTGAGAATTACAGTAAGTGGCTGGGGAGATGGCAAGGGCCACAAAAGCCTTGGGGCTCACGCTGTGACCCCAATTTACAAAATACAAATAAAAATTGTGAGTGCCCTGGTTGAGCAAGGAGCACTCAATAAAGCCCTGCAAGGGCTTTTTAGTATTATTTTCAGATCTTGTTGGTGCCTCTTGAAGGGGCAGGGGTACCACTAAGAATTTGTTTCAATGTCATGGAGGGCTTCTGGGAGCGCATTATCCCCACAGCAACATTAAAAAAAAAACACAGTAAATCTCATGGGTCTTTGAATGCATGACCCCAGAAGAGCTAACTACATTTTTGTAAAGCACTTTGAGCTAGAGCTGTATGGTCTTCTGATGGAGTGCTGGAACCCCTTGTGCTTCATTCCATGGCTTCACTTTCTGGCCTGAAAAGTGTTAGAGAAAAAATTAAAGACATTTTTAATCTTTTTTTTAAATATTGCTTTTCTGAAAACATGTTGTGATAATAATTACAATTAAACATTCCAATATGTTAATTTATAAACTAAGCATGTGGTTATAGTTAGTGGTGACTTTTTGACAAAACCAATAGGTTTATTTTTTATATGTTGATGTGCTGACCTCTTATTAAGCCAATAGGCTCCCCGCTTTTTATCTTCTGGTGTTTTGACCCTGTGACAAAGCCAGTAGGTCTGCCTTACTTAAAATAACACTATTTATCTTTATAAATGACATGGTTGTTTGCAACCCGGTGGGTGTTGAATGCATGCCAGGCCAAATGCCTCTTACATCCTACTCTTTTAACCATTTCAGGACAAAAACATTCTCAATAAAATGATTTTTTACCAATTTGTGTAATGAATTTCAGCCATTTTTACTGTATCAGAGAGCTAACATGGGAAATCAGTGTTTATTCTTGGCCTTCACTTGAATGAGTGACAAGAACATTTACAGTCAAGAGCTGAGGTAGATGCATGTTCTTCCTAAAAGTGTTGTGCTGATTTCTCAAATGGCACCAATGTTATCAACAAAACAAAAAAAAGCTATGACCTAAGTATAGCTACACAGTGGTGACCGCAACAGTGTTTTATATATTCATGCAAAACCAGTGAAATTCAGCAGTTATAGTTACATGAGATAACTATAACATACGCCCCCACAATGCACTGCTTCTGAGATCTCATATTACATCATTACATAGTCAGTTACATCTCACACACTCAGAAGGTGGAGAAGAGAAATTCCACTACTCTGACCACCACTGTCCCATGACATTAACACACACAGAGGAGTAAGGGAAATTGTAATCCAAAAGTGGCACGTGCTTTGTGAAAGAATACTGCCCTCACTCACAAAATTGTGACATGCTTCATCATTGGGCTTTCTTCAATACACCCCTGCACAGACCAATGCCTGGGGCGGAGCAAAAGGGAGGGGAAGACAATGCAAACAAAACAGTTGGGATCACCAATAGAAAAGTGCAGGGAGGGTTAAAACTAACTCAGAGGTGTCTCCCTTCAACAATTTAACCCTGGGCCCACTGCCTACGTCTAAAAACGTGAAAGATGGTGGTGATCGGAGAAGATAAAGAGTTTGTTCATCCCTCCTTACTGCCAAATTGTCTGCATGTTTCTGTCGTCTCATTAATGCCCACAGTGTTGGGTCACACCGGTATTCCTCAGAACCCTTTGGATCCAAAAATGTGCTGCCCTCTGTACCTTGATTAGGTATCCTTGGAATGAGTTACCTCCAAGAAAAGCGTTCCCCTATGTAACTCACACTCCGTAATCAAGTTCATCTACTACAACACTAAAACTAGCGAGATCTTGGGAGTAATCCCTGTAGTCAAACATTCATCAAGGTGGGTGCACTGCCCAGAAAGTATCCAGCTCTCGCCATGCAGGGGTGAAGGAACTATTTATCTTCTCCTTTCTTTGTTTTTTTGTTGTTGCGAATTTCAAAACTTTTTTACATTTTATTTCCTAACTATAACATGTAAACCTGTAACCTTTGACAGTGGGTGTCTGAGTGGGTGTACTGGTCAGTGAGTGGGTGTGTGAGGGGCTGTATGGGTCTGTGAATGGGTGTGTGAGTCCCTGAGCAGATGTTTGAGTGCCTGATGGGACTGTGAGTGGCTCTAAGAGTGCCTGTGTGGATCTGAAAGTAGGTGTGTGAGTGGGTGTCTGAGTATCTTTGTGGGTGTGCCAGTAGCTTTGTGCATGTCTGGAAGAGTATTGAACCTCACCTTACCCTTTATCCAACAAGAGTCCTCAGATTTGCTCCAAATATCTATCAAACTTGAGTACTTTCTTCTGGTTAATTACTATCTGCTATCTCATCGGATACATTTCTAGTGCATATTCTACGCCACACCTGTGCAATGGACCACAAGGAAATGTCTCCAGTGAGTTTGTGTGCATTTCGCAATGTGGTATTTCCATATGCATCTTTATCCAGAAACCTGTGATAACATGAAAAATCCCATAGAGAAGACAACAAGACAACAAAGAGGTAAATTTTAACCAAACAAGCGTTCTTCATCCTAACTATATGAAGTAAGTGTTTCTTTGTTTGGTTGAGATGTCCTCATATTCCTTGGAATCAAGAAGGCATCACCAACATTGGGGGAAAATGTAATGGGGTTCCTTTGGTAAGATGATCATCATACTGGCAAAAGGCAGGAAGACCATTGCAAACTGCTAAGGTGGACAGGGCGGGCCAAACAGATGGAGCTTCAAGGTGATTTGCACATTTGCATACTCTTTGTTAAAGTCAGTACCATAGACTCTCGATTTACCATTAGAGTACAAGTAAGAGAACCCCCTTCTTACTACTTTACTGCCACTCCCATAGCTGATGTTGCCCCGGGGTCTCCATCCTTTGGGGCCCAGCTAAAAATCAATTGGGAAAGGGGACAAATGGTAGAAGGGGAGGAGGGCTGTGCACCCCCCTCCTTAGGCTGTTTTCAGCCCTGGGGACCCCATCTCCCAGGGCCCAGCAAACTAAGGCTAGGTGCCCTGGTACCCTTCAAGGGCACAAAGTGAGCACTGTTGGGGGCTGCGGGGGAGCCCCAACGGCCTGTGGTCCCTGCTGGCTCTCTACCTCCATTGGGAGCCGTCATTGCTCCCACACGCAAGGAGCAGCCAAAAATGCTGCTCCCTGCATGTGGGACAAATTTTGGAATCTGTTTTCCCTGCCTGCTTGATAGCAGGCAGGGAAACTGATAACTTAATTAGAGCCTGCCTCATACCATAGCAAACTACCACAGCAATGTATTTTCCTGAGCAACACTGGGCAACAGACTTCCTGTCTTGGGTTAGCCAAGATAAAGGACGTGAACATACCTCGGATCCCCTCACTCATACACTTTGAGGGGTAGTATAACTCTACACAACTTAGTGAGGATATGTTAGATGACATTTTACTTGGTTCATACAATTCAGCAGACCCCTATTGGAAAGGATAGTTGGTTTGGCCTACCGACACAAATAGGTGTCAGGTAAGATTCAGGGGTACTACCGCCGGTTTTAGTATCGCTGGGCCTGATCAACGTCACATACAAAGAGAACACTCTTGGGTGGTGACATCTTACAGTGTTGGGAAGTAATGCCTAAAGTGGCTAAAACCTAACCCTGGTAAGAGTTGCGCTACGCACAACTCCGCGAAGTGGTCAAAAAACTCTGCCTCACTACGCAGAGCTCTGCAAGCGCCAGAGTAGCAAGAAAAATACAGTTCACAGTGATTGCACAGTGCAATCATCACGACCGGCACCTTGCACAGCACAAGCGGTCCCTTCTTTACCTTTTCTGCTGCTTGAGTGAATTTTTACTCAAGCGGCAGCTGATGTTGAAGATAGCAAATGAGGAAAAATCTCACAGGTAGGTTGATTTTCCCAGAAAAGTCTTTGGCTTTGGTCTTCAATGGCATGACCACACTGACTTCCAGGTTTTATTCACTGGGCATCATTGTGTCTTTTGCTGTAGATATAATAGAACAGGATTAGTCTATTCTTCAACATGGGCAATCTGGACGCTACATTTGTTGCACTCTGGTCACATGCCCTGGTGGTATATCGATTCAGAAAAGGGGGTGGTGATGGACAGAGTATCTGAATTAAGCAGAACCCTCCTACCCAGTCAACAGATCAGGGCTTGATCCATCACCGTTTTTTAGCTCACTGCACCCTCCCAGCTCAGAACCTGGCTACATGCAAATTAGTCTGTCCTTGGCCCAGTGCATCATGGGAACAGGGCAGACCAAACTACCTAGCCAATTCTTTTACTGGAAAGGAAACAAGCTTCCGGGGACCGGTTTCTGGCATTACAGCCATCTTCGGCCCGGCTTGCTTGAATCCTGATGGTGCAGTGAGCAAGGGACTCATGTCTGAGCATACCCTTCCACGCTTATGGTGGACTGGGCCAGGGACAGACTAATTTGCATGTAGCCAGGTTCTGAGCTGGGATGGTGCAGTGAGCTAAAAAAGGGTGATGGATCAAGCCCTGATCTGCTGACTGGGTAGTAGTATTCTGCTTAATTCAGATACTCTGTCCATCACCACCCCCTTTTCTGAATCATCTGGTGGTATATCAACAGTACTTATCCGCTTTCTGCATACAATCTAAAAGAAATACAGACAGCAATGGTTCAAAGGGATGTAAAGTAAATAATGTTGCACGTTGAATAATTGGACCAATTACCTTTTACCATGGATGAGTCACCCTCCACTGAATGATTAATCCATGGGCACATTACACTGCCAGTCACGACATTCCAATTTCACTACTGTCTAAGTGGGCCACACTTTCGCCAATGTTCACTCAAGGATCTTGTTGGCCACTGGAGTGCAGCAGAGAGCTAAGACGCCACAATGCCACAACGCCACGACTCTCGAGCCGCGAGGAGCACCGAGCTTCTAGCTTCTAGCTTCAAGCTTCTAACTACAGGCGGCCATGAAGCGTCAACAGCTACGGCCACGGAGGTGACTAAGCATGGGCAAAAAATCCGTTCCGCTCGCGGATTTTGCGGATTTTCTGTAAATTCGCAATCCGTGAACGATCGCGAATTTACCGAAAATCCGCAAATTTGCACGCAGCGGATTTTTTTTTCTTGGTGATACAATTTTGCTCCGTGCGGCGTTCACTTACCGTCATTCAGCGTTTGCCGAGTTGTTTTTCTCGATATTTTGCAAGTGCTGTGCCATTTTGGATCTTGCTGCTGGATCCCGCGGGAGTTTGGCGACGCAGCCCGAGAGTTCGCAATTGCGAACATGTAGGTGCGGCGGGCAGCAACAATCTCGCACTCGCAAAATTACAAAGTTTGCAATTCTGCACAAGAAATCCACTAGCAAGCAGCATAGACCTTCTGAAAATGATGATTTTTATCAGAATAACTCCTCAGGTTGACATTTGCCTGCACTTTTTTGGATTTGAGGCCTTTTGACTTTCTTTGGATCACTTTTGGATTAGAAATCAACTGTCACAAGTAAGTTTGTTTGGGGCATTACAGTTGCTGTTCTGCAGAAAAACGAGTTTTGCATAACTGAAAGCACTCAGCAGGTGCAAAAGTTCACTCATCATTAGTAATCATTCCCTGTAGTACTTCCTGAGGGGCCCCTCCAGAGTTCAGTTGCCTATGTTTGTTTGGGGCATTACAGTTGCTGTTCTGCAGAAAAACGAGTTTTGCCAAACTGAAAGCACTCAGCAGGTGCAAAAGTTCAACTTCAAACTCATCATTAGTAACCATTCCCTGTAGTGCTTCCTGACTGGGGCCCCTCCAGAGTTCAGTTGCTAGTTGCAACAATTGTATGATTCTGCTCTGACCCTCACAGCAGGTTCATAGAATAGCTACAAGTAGGCCACAAAGGACCTGGAAAAAAAATTGCACTGCAACAGAAAGCAAATTACACATAAGGAAGCAGGTGCCAGACTGGAATTTTAAAACAGTGACACATTAATAAATCACCCCCAAATTAATTCATGTCAGTTGAAGCAGGGCAGGTGTGCTTGCTTTTCCCCCCCATAATCTACAGTGATGATGAACCAGAGGGTGGCATTGATGTACCAGAGGGTGGCAGTGGTGAAACAGTTTGAGAACCTGTGATGATGAACCAGACGTAGAAACAACATAGTGGGGACCGTTGCGAGCCGACAAGTAAGTTCGCAATTGTGAACTGGTACAAAACCCTCGCGAACTTGCAGAAACCCTTGCGAACACAAAATCATCACATCCGCAAATTCGCCGATTTTGCGGATTGCGAGTTCGCAAATACGCAAATTCACGAACGCCAGATTCGCAAAATTCGCCCATGCTTAAAGGTGACGGCATTCTGAAAGTTGCAGGGTTGCAGAGCCATACGCCGCACCACACCGTACCAAAGTGCCTGGAGATGTGAGGAGAGGCCTTGGGGCCGGAAACGGACAAGCAGGGGTCGCAGCGAAGGAGCTGGGAGCTGGGAGCTGACCTAACGTGGTGAGAGATTTACGGTTGCGGCCGGACTGCTGAGTTTGGCGAATATTGTGCGGGGGGGGAGTGACTCCAGCCGCACCGAGAAAAACGTTTCACCTTTAAAAAAGTGCCGGAAAAGCGCTCCACAGAGGTACCCACGAGAGCGCTGTGAGAGCCTCAGAGCCCCAGAGGTTCGGCGGACGACTGGTGCTGCACGGTGTTTGTAGCAGCCGAAACAAGGGAAAGTCTCCTCTTTCAGAGTTGCGAGGTCATCTGAGCCTCTGACCTGCAGTGTAGCACTCTGATCTCTGAACTCTTTCTTAGCACCAACAAGCTACCAGCTTAATCAGCTAAGTGCCAACATCACAACTCAACGTAGCACAATATAAGTTAAGAAGCCATTAATTCACACAAACACCCCCACAAGGAGGGAAGCGCCTGCGCCTGCGTCTGCATCTCAGCATCTATAGCACTATAGCATCATCAAGGAGCCTGCGATTTGCGAATTGCTAACTCCCCTATGATTTTGTGAGCATCCCGCAACGAATCGGCAGGAGGGGTACAAGGGGTGCTGCGGGGCGGTAACTGAAAGGCTTGAAAGGGCTGAAAGGACTGAAAAGACTGAAAGGACCGTCCACGGGTCACTAACCTAGTCTAACATAGCCTAACCTAACCCCCCACAGCAGGCCTAACCTAACCCCCTCACAGCAGGCCCAGCAGGCACCATGAGATCGGGCAAAGTAAGAAGGAGCGTTTCATCAGTAGTGACCAACCGGAAGACAAAAAAACAAGATACTCAAGGTACCCTCTGATAGCCTGGAGAAATTAACAAGTCATTCGAGATCTGGAATAACTTCTGAGGATGATATCCTAGTCACTTTGGCCAGGAACACCGAAGTAGAGGGTCTGGTGCCAAATCAGACCGACCCACCAACTCACATCATACAAAAAACAAAAAACCTTTCTTCCAACCGAAAATCTACTCCAAATTTGCCTTTGTAAAAGACGCTGGGGCAGTGCTAAACCACATGAGCACCACGCAGAAGGGCCTTCCTTCCCCTCTGCACCCGGAGATAATTGTCTTGACAAAACATGATGGCACAGAACCAGGAAGAAACTCTTCATCGGTATCGACATTGGCAACTCTCCTGGACAATGAAAGCCCAGCACTGTCCCACCGGGACTCTACGTTTAAACGAACTGCTGCAGCAAACATCGTCGAATGCACTGAGAATGACGGAGCAAAACCCACGCGGCAAATCAATTCATCAGAGGCCGACAGGTATGCGAGTGTAAAAAAAGGCCTTGGAGCAGGCGAGCATGACGCCCAAGGCAAAGAGATATCTCTCTATGAGCACTATGAGCACTTAAAACAACTTTCACCACAAAATCAATCACACCACTCCACACCAGTTAAAAAATCGGAGTTGGTGCCCTTTGAGCCAGCCCTGGAGCAAATTACCTCACCTCGACCCATCCTCCGTGGCACAAGCCGGACTGAGCAGGCCCCACTAATTAGTGCAACTAGCGATGTTTTGAAACCAAATACCCTAACTCAAGCTAGGCTCTCAGACTCAATCACAATCCTGCACTTGGGTCCAGCAGCTACAAAGAAGCCAACCTCAACACGCCACCCCCTATCAAATAGACAAGAGAGCGTCAACACAACCAGTGAGCCAGAAAATGGTGGGGGCTGGACTCACAATCAATACACAGAGCAAACTTTATTTGCAGCAAAAAAATGTAAATTGGCAACAAACCAAAGTTGTTTCTCCAGAGAACAATGCCGTCAACAAACCGCAAACACAACAGGTGATGGACCGAATGTGGATCAATGTCACACACTCACCCCAGTCCAAAGATCTGGGCCCAAATCCATCGTTTTTCAACAAACCGCAGGCTCGGTCGCCGGGGACACTTGGAACCAACTCATTCTCACTGACAACTGAAGAATGGGAGAAAATGGTGGACACATACTCTCAGGGAAAAGGGGCTATACCGCCTCAAAACATAGAAAGCAATCCCGTTTACTTACCAAAGGCTCAAAAGACAGAAGAGAGCGGTCTCTGGGCGTCACTTCTAAATACCATGAATCTCGTGACAAAAGCAATGGAATACCATTCAGACAAAATGGACATCCAACTAAACCTGCGCTCCCGCTTAACCATTCATGTCATTAATGTTGACACTAAGTTATTAGATTTGAATGAGCTGATCAAAAGAGTTCAATCACAAACTACAATCAGTCCACCTAGTTGCACATGTTACTCTATTATCGATAAACTATCTACTTTACCAGATGCAATGAGTGAACTTTTAACAGACTTCAAGTCCGCAAACAACTTACAAAGAGAAGCATGGGTAACAGCAAGCGACGAGAGGAGAAATCCTGACTTTGAAGCAAGGAAAAAAACTGAGGTCGTGACCATTCTCAACTCAAGTATGGTCCCAAATAAATCAAATGGCCAACCCAAGGACTAGAATGAACTGAGACTTCAACAAGCAGCATGCTCACCTGCCCATTGGCATGAAGAACATCAGCAGGTCAAGACTAGAGAGCCACCAACAATCGTCGAAAGCAAGGATAAACCGGGAAACAGACAACTGATGGCTAAACAAAGAAGGAAAATGAAGAGAAAAAGGAGAAACAAGATAAGCTACATTAAAACTTATTTCCTAGAAGTAAACAATTATTGACAGAATTAGAGAAGGATCAAGGAAGCATGAAGGCTTATATAAGCCCCAGGGCTGGAGAGAATACCCTGCCCGCACCCGCTCTCATAGGTCCAGAGGCAACCTCTTCAAAGAGCAAGTATACAGAAGCACAGACCATAAAGGGGTCAGATGAAGAAGGTCGAAAATGCGATGACTCGGGGGCGACGAATAAAAGTGCAAAATTCCCCTTATTTCCTTAGATAGTGGGTCCACTATCAGCTCACAATTTGGTCGCCCAACCAATTGGAGGCACTAACCCCTGGAATCCTGCTACTTGTATCTTTTCAACAGTCAGTAAAAAAGAACCCAATGTAAAGTTTGACATGGAATCACTGATCCGGAGAGCACACGTTTCCGGACCAGTCAAAAACATAACCCTCATGACAAAACATGGATCATCGCCGGAGAATAACAAATATGATCCCTGGGATTTAACAGATAATTTGGACCCATCAACTGAGAGAGAGCAGGGTTTACAAGCCCAGGGAGAGCAGGGTTCTCAAGTCTATGAGAGACATCAAAGTATGGAAGGTGCAATAAACCATGAACAACAACAGGAGGCTATCACTGACGATAAGTATAAATCAATACTCTTCATTCCTGACTATAGATCCAAAGTGTCGTATTTTAACGATGGCTGGGTTAGCGCTTAGCTTTGCTACACGATTTCCGCTTAAATTAGCTATACATAGAAACGCCATTTTGTACATGTTGGCGGCCATCTTAGATCATGAACGGCCTCGTGGCCGGCGTGCCTTTTAGTCCGTTGTCCGTTCCACTGACCACTCCAGTCTGCCCAGCAACAGGCTATTTTTAGTACTGGTCAAGCCACACATGCGCAGTCCACACTGACCAGTCGTTCCTCAGGAATGTGCCGCAAACTGACCAGTGGGTTTGAAACCCTCCAATGAGCTGGCAGTATTCCAAAATATGCCCTTATATGTACATAGTGTTCTGTAACTTTGTGCCGCGTGTACGTTTTATTACCTGTAGAAGCATATAAAAGAAGGGTCACACCGATGTTCGGTGTGATACCTCTTGCATTACCGAAGGGTGCTGTTTGAGTGTACCACCACCCCATGGGGTCTTAATAAACTTGTTCTTTGCCTTCTACAGCTTCCGTGCCAACAGTTCTTGAGTGTAAGTGGGTTATCTTTGGAGTGTGTAGGCCTTAGGAACCCCAAATTACTTCAATTGGCGACCACGAAGGGACTCATCGGCGACTCGGATGCCCGAAGGAGAGGTCGTGACGAAGGCTTGGAAACTCGCCATGGACGCGCGCTGCCACGAGTGACCCGAGTCTTGGCTGCCACGGTGTCTTTTCCTTTCCTTCCGATCTGACCTTCCAGGTGGCGCCGGTCTCCGACTGAGTTTCCGAAGTGTCTGCATCGCTGAGAAAGTGCCGTTTGGCTGATTTGGCTTACAAGACCTTGGCAGTTGGAATCTGGACATTTGGGAATTCGGGTAAGCTTTGTGATCGGTAAGGTAGTCTTCGGACGCTTACTGAGGTCCTATGATTTGTGTTCGGTAAGGTAGTCTTCGGACGCTTACTGAAAATCTGTGCTTTGTGATCGGTAAGGTAGTCCTCGGACGCTTGCCGAAGTCCTATGATCTTTGATTTGAGTTAGCTAACATTGTGAATTTGTGATCTTTTGAACTTATATGTGTAGTGCACTTCACATAGGCAGGCATGTAGAGATGTTTCTCTAACTTTGTTTTTTTCCTTTGAGCGGCACATTTGTGTGAAGTACCGTAAGTGCCTTTTTATACGGTGTCACGCTTTCGTGATACCTTTTGAACATGCCTGTTTTCAGCACACTTCGAGGGATGTGCTGTCTTGGAGAGGGTACCTCAATTAGGTTAGCGGAAGCACAGCCGGCTCCCCCAGAGGGAACACCAAATCGTGAAATGTATATTAAGCATGGCCTTCCCCCTATTATGTACAGTAAATTATGGCATAAGTACACCAAGGCCGATCCTGAAATGCAATGGCCTCTACACGGGTCGTTTGATTTAAGTAAAATACAATTTGTAGAGCAATGTTTGTTTCAACGCAGGTCTAGACAAAATATGTTTGATTGTGTGCGAATGTGGGAGAAAGCGGCGCGTGAGCGAATGAAGCGTGAAGTTGCCTTGGCGGACAAAGAGCAGCGTAAGGCTGCTCGGGATAAGGCTTTACAGCTTGAGGAAAAAGTGGCGCAGGAGAAGAAAGAAAGGGAGGAACGGGAACGTAAATTGCAAACGACTGGTCAATTTCCTATTCGTCGACCACTCTATCCTGTCCTTAATAATGACATAGATGATTTTTCTTTGCTAGAACGGTCACCGCCTCCGTATGTTTCGCCGACGGCTCCGGATGAGGATTCAGGGGACGATGGACGGGATAAGTCGGACAAGAAGGGTATATCCGCTCTCAGGTTCACTGCGGAGAGGTCCGCTCACCTACGCAGTTGGGCTCGTAAAGTGAATAAGCGTAGTATTACTCAGGAACAATTGTTAACAGAAAAGAAAGGGTGGTCGGATCTTGAATTGCTGTACTTTTTGTCTAGTCTGGCGGATGAAGTTGTAGGCGCATATCGTGACCTTTCTGATACGTTTGAGCCCAAAGCATTGTCAGTGTATCGTGAAAATTTGACTAAAGGTGATTTTGATCTTTCAGATGTTGATGACCTGTTTGCGCAATTGATCAAGCTGCGGGATGAGACAACCCGATTGCGGGAGGAGCGGAAAAAGAGGCAAAAGGAGTCCGAATTGGAGAATAACGGGCAGGCCAAAGAGTGTTCTCTCCGTGGTTCAGATAAGAGTTCTGCGTTGCATGTTATGCCTATGCGTGAAGCCGCACCTTTGTATGTTCCGCCAAAAGGGGAAGGTACGGATGATGATAAATTGTCGAAGGATGCGAAAGGGTATTTTTTGTATAATTGGGTATATACGCCGTGGAATAGAGCGGATGTTATGGCACTGAAAAATTCCTTACCTGATCTTCGGAAGAATCCGGCGGCATTTTATGAGGGGGTGGAAGGGGCTATATCGTCTTGTGTGATGACTCTGGTAGACATAGATTTGTTTTTTGGGCTAATATTACCACCTGATATGTGGAGGCAGATTCGTAAAAATAATGACGAAACGATATTGGGGGGAACATGGAAGGAAATAAATGCCGCAGATTTAGACAGAGAACCAGCCTGTAAGCCTTGCCAGTTAATTCTAGATCTGCCGGCAGCTATCTTGAATAAATTAAAAACGCTTGTTCCCTCCAAAAAGATTGATTGGACTATGCTAACATCGTGCAAGCAGAAACCCGATGAAACGGTTTCAGATTTCTTTACACGCTTCGAGGAAGCTTTTCATGATTACAGTGGTCAATCTTTAACAGATGATACGGGTCGGCATTTGTTTGTAGATAAGTATGTAGCTAATCTCCTACCAGAGATTGCAAAGCGATTGAAGTCGAGTGAAAGTTCCTGGGCCACGGCGACCCCTGCGTCTTTGTTAACTATGGCTCAGTATTATGAGCGGCAGGAAGTGGAGGCTAAAGAAAGTGTAGAGAAAAAGACGAAGGAATTGAAAACGAAGGTGATGTTGGCGCAGGTTCGGGGAACACAGGGCAGAGGGAACGATAGAGGTAGACGAGGTGGAGGAAACGCGTCGTATGGTCGTACGGACATTGCGGAGGATCAGTGTGCTTATTGTAAGGAGTTTGGGCATTGGGCCGAAGATTGTCCGGTACTTCGCGAACAGCGTAGTCAGCGTGGTCGAGGAAGTGGAAGGTCGAGAGGAGGTTATACGGGAGCGAGAGGTGGCGGAGGTGAACGTAGACAGGTTGAGGAGAGGGGCCGTGGCCAGGACGAACGAAATACGTTTGACAGACGGAATCAATATCAGATTTTGGAAGGGGAGAATGTGGAACACCAGGATTATGTGCATGCATAGGATTGCGTAGGATGGGGTAAGGAATCAGTTGAAGTGCCGGTAGATCAGCAAGGTCCATATGTAACAGCGGGTATTTTGGGTTCTACTGATCAATTTCTAGTCGACACAGGAGCTACTCGTAGCGCTCTGTCGAAAAACTTGGTTCCGAGGGCTCCCCTGTCTGGCGAAATGATTACGTGTGTAGGGTTTGATGGCACACCCTCCCCCAGCCCATTGTCCAAGCCCCTTGCACTATGCATTGACAAATATTTCAGTTTTGGCCAATTTTTGTTATCACCCCATACCCCAGACAATATCCTGGGCATTGATTTACTTAAATATTTTCGAGCGACAATACGGTGCGCTCCAGAGGGAGTGCGGGTTATTCTGAATGACAATTACCCTGACCCTGATGATTGCCCTGACCCTGACAGATTTTATGCCATTTTAGACATTCCTGCTTTGGCCTCTCTGCCGCACACGTTGTGGGCGACCTCAGATACGGATGTGGGAGAGATGCGTATTCCACCGATACATATTACTGTTAAGGAGGGGGCCCCTCTACCACGAGTGCCACAGTATAAGATTTCGAAAGAAGGTGAAATTGCATTGACACATATTGTTCAGGATTTGATTTCTGCAGGGGTGGTGGAGGAGGTCCCTTATAACGTTTGTAACAGCCCTATTCTACCGATTCTTAAGAGAGACACTGATGGCAAGATCTATCGATTTATTATTGATTTGCGAGAGATTAATAAAATTGTCATTCCCCAATACCCGGTGGTGTCTGATATTATGACCTTGCTTACCTTAGTTCCACCGACAGCCACCACCTTTAGTGTTATTGACTTAAAGAATGCGTTCTTTTCCATCCCTGTTCATCCTGATAGCAGATATCTGTTTGGTTTTACGCTCAATAATAAATCGTATAGATTTTGTCGTGTTCCCCAAGGATATACTGAAAGTTCTAGCATCTATAGCCAGGCTTTGAAAAGACAGCTAGATTTGTTTAAATTGCAGTCCGGCGTAGCGCTCATCCAGTACGTGGATGACCTTCTGCTTGCCGCTGACTCCTATGCACAATGTGAACAGAGTACACTTGCGTTGCTTTCCTTTTTGGCGCAAAACAATCACAAGGTTTCGAAGAAGAAGCTCCAATACTGTAGACCCCAGGTGACGTACCTTGGTCATCTGTTGTCTAAGGAGGGGCGTGCATTAACATCTGATCGAATTCAAGCAATCTTAGACACACCAGTCCCCCGCACGCAGAGAGATGTACGTGCCTTTATAGGGTTGACGTCTTTTTGTAGGCAATGGATCATGGGTTTTTCGCATATCATAAAACCTTTGTTAGCATTACTGTCCAAAGCCACACCAATGCCTCTTGAGTGGACAGATGAATGTCAGAAAGCTTTTGAGCAGTTGAGGCAGGCTCTTTGTTCCGCACCCGTGTTAGGTACACCAGACTATACGAAACTTTTCACATTGTACGTGCACGAGAATGATGGGTGCGTGTTGTCAGTGTTAGTGCAATTACACGGGGATAAGCAGAGACCATGTGCATACTTCTCTGCAATTTTGGATCCTGTAGCACGAGGGTTGCCAGGGTGTTTTCGAGCGGTAGCAGCAACTGCAGTAGCCATACGACAGAGTGAGGGAATAGTGTTATCACACAAATTGTTGGTGTTAGTTCCTCACGCAGTAGATGCCCTGTTAAACCAAACCAAGACCCAATATCTCACGAGTGCGCGGCTAACAGGATACGAGCTGACACTCTTGGCGCCACATATTACATTGAAAAGATGCGTTACCTTGAACCCTGCCACTTTATTGCCCTATCCGGCCGAGGAGGGTCAGGAAGAAAAACATCATGACTGTGTTTTCCTGACCGAGGAACAGACAAAGGGTCGTGTTGACTTACAGGATGTGCCACTTCCAGATGTGGATGGGGAACTGTGGGTTGATGGATCGTGCCTAAGGCTGCCAGATGGCACGACTTCCGCAGCATATGCGATCACGACACTTAAGACAGTGGTAGAAACAGCTAGGATACCACAAAAATCAGCTCAGGCAGCAGAGCTGATAGCTTTAACAAGAGCCTGTGAATTGAGTGCCGGATTATGTGTGAACATATACACGGATAGCCGGTATGCCTTTGGAGTGGCCCACGACTTCGGGCTTCTTTGGAGAGAACGCGGGTTTCTGACATCACACGGAGAGCACATTATGCACGGAGAGCTAGTGCGTGATCTCCTAAATGCGTTGCTTGGCCCTAAGAAAGTAGCGATAGTAAAGTGCAGTGCCCATAAAAAGATTACGGATAGAGTGGGTCAAGGAAATGCCTTTGCAGACAGTATAGCAAGGCAAACGGCTATGTCCCGAACTAGCTCCCCCATGTACGTGGTACAATCACAGGCTGAGCGATGGAGTGATGCTAGAGCAGAGATACGGGATATCCAAAAATCAGCCACAGAATCTGAACTTGCGGCTTGGGCAGCAGATGGGATACTAGATGACGAGGGTTGTTGGAGAAGCAAAGACATGGAGAAGTGGAAATTGCCTGCAGCTTACTTGCAGGCGATGGTCCAGATGACACATGGACTGGCTCATGTCGGAGCTCTTGCAATAACTCGGCTTTTAACACGAGTTTGGGAACATCCCGAGATTGCTAATACTGCAACGAGAGTAGTGCAGACCTGCCTGGTGTGTTTGCAACACAATCCTGGAAAGGGGACCCATACTCCGAAAGGAGGTTTCGTTCCACCTTCGGCACCATTTGAAGTGCTTCAAATGGACTACATCCAACTCGAGCGCTGCAACAACCTGAAGTATGTCCTAGTGGTGGTGTGTGCTTTTAGCAAATGGGTTGAGGCCTACCCCACGAAAGACAATACAGCTTTGACAACAGCTAAGGTGTTGCTTAAGGAATTCTTTCCTTGCTTTGGAGTTTGCAAATTTTTGTGGAGCGATAATGGGCCCCATTTTGTTGGAAAGATTGTGGAATATGTACTGAAGGGGTTAGGGATTCAGCAAAAGTTCCACGCTGTATTCCACCCTCAGTCAGCAGGTTTGGTCGAGCGGTACAATGCCACGTTGAAGCTTAAGCTGGCCAAAATTGTGGCGTCTACATCATTGAAGTGGCCAGACGCGTTGCCGCTAGCACTACTATCTCTTAGATCAGTACCCCACTCACGAACCGGCCTTACGCCCTATGAGGTGGTGTTTGGCCGCCCTATGAATATTTGGGGGTGCCCAAGCCGCGATTAATACATGATGTGCCTTGTGTTATGATGAATGATTATTTGGCACGATTAACAAATGATTTGCTCTCTATTCATCAACAGGTTCGAGAAGCGCTCCCTGACAACTCTACTGGAGTAGGCCATGATCTTCGTCCTGGTGATCATGTAATGGTTCGCTCGTTTGAGAGAGCAAGCAGTTTGGAGCCCAGGTGGAAGGGTCCCGAGCAGGTCCTCCTGGCGACCCGCACCGCAGTACGAGTGACAAACAGGAAGCGGTGGGTGCATTCGACACATTGTCGCCGTGTCTCTCCGGATCTGGTGACTCCTGCTGTGTTGACTGATTACAAGGAGATTCTGGAGAAAGAAAAGAGCCCAGCTGTGACGTCGGCCGAAGTGGAGGGAGCCTTCCCGGACCAAACTGCGATTGGGAGAGAGCGCTACAACCTACGCCCACGATAAGAAGATTTTTGTGTCCTTTTTAAATGACTGGTTGGTTACCGCTCCAGGTTTGTGAAACGGAAACCGGGAATTCCAAGGGGGGGGATCAGTTCTGCCAGAGTAGCGACACCCATCTTGGCCCGGAGAAGAAAACAACGGCTACCTCGGAGTTCAGCACCGCACTTTTTTTTTATCAGGTATACACGTACGTGTATCTGAGACAATTTGTGGACAATTTGTGAACAATTGGTGCTATTTGAGATTTTGCACGAATATCCTTGAAATATGGCATCAACGGCATCTCGTGATAAGAAAATATTGGGTGCCTTTCTCTTTGTCTTGACTATCGTGGTGATAGCTGTTATAGCCTGGGTAGTCGAACTTGTGGTGCCTGTACGTGAACATTTGCTGCCGACTACCCCGGCACCGTCTGAACATTTCCATTTTACCCTGCCCTATCATGAAGAACGGCACCGACAGACTTATCTGAACAATAGTTTTATTCAGATCCTACATCACACACACAATATGACAAACACTTCAAATTGCTGGGTGTGTGGGATGTTGCCTGGACATCAGAAGAAAGGGGGTACTCCACTCATCCCTCTACCGTTTTCTCATAATGGGTCTTGTAATGCATTTTATACTCTCCTCTTTACGTTGAGATGGCCCACAAAAGGGGGAGTGCTTTTTCGTTTAAATAAATTGTGCCATCATGATCGGGATGGGTATCCACAAGCTGAGGGTACTCGATTTGAATATGAGGAGTACCGCCCTGACAATGAGTCTGCTTCACGAATGTATAGCAACCAGCGAAATGTCAACGTATCGAATGCACATGTTATCAACGTTATTGCTACCAAAGCAGACCTATGTATACGTAATAAAGGTGTGATTTCTGTTGGGAGAAGTGAATGTAACACTACACTTACGTTTGACAGTCCTACTGGTATATCGTTTGTCACTTCCCGAAATACTTACTTTATCTGTGGAACGAAAGGCTATCATCAGCTTCCTTTGGGATGGTCAGGCACTTGCTATGTGTCTTTTGTATTGCCGCCTGTATTCATTGCCCCACCCATGTATCACAACAATTACGTCCTCTATCACGACTTTGTCTTGAATCGTGATAAACGCTCCCTTGTCTTGGATGATGTTGACCAAACGGACACTACCTTGCAACAATATGTGGACTTCAATTTGGGTTTGTTCTCTTTCGTCGGGGCAGCTTTGAACAGTCGAAAGATCCGACGACTAACTCGTGTTGTTGAGGCTGTGGCTAATGATACCGCAATTGCACTTGGAAATATCACTGAAGAAGTACAGATTTCTAGAATTGTTGCGCTTCAGAATAGGATGGTTTTGGATGTAGTGTTAGCTGATCGTGGGGGGGCATGTAGAATTATCGGAAGTAGCTGTTGCGTTTACATACCTGATAATTCACCTTCTGTATATGATGCCATCACTAAACTACATAAGATAGCGGCTGAAATACATCCAGATAATGGTACTTGGACTCTGTCAGGATGGTTCTGGTCAATACTCACCACCTGGGGATGGAAACTGTTAACGATTCTATGTATTATTGTGGGAATTCTGTTTTCTATTTGTTTATGTATCCAGTGTGGCCCAGTTTTTTGTTCTATGTTCTTGTCAGTTTGTGTACCCTCGAGACGAGCTCTTGCCCATGATAAAATGATGCTTCATAAAGAAGTAACACAAATAATGCTAATTGACATAGAAGATGAACACCCTGACTATGTCCACTATGAGGTAGCTTCAGCTAAACGCTAAAAGGGTCGTCTGTCGTATTTTGACGATGGCTGGGTTAGCGCTTAGCTTTGCTACACGATTCCCGCTTAAATTAGCTATACATAGAAACGCCATTTTGTACATGTTGGCGGCCATCTTAGATCATGAACGGCCTCGTGGCCGGCGTGCCCTTTAGTCCGTTGTCCGTTCCACTGACCACTCCAGTCTGCCCAGCAACAGGCTATTTTTAGTACTGGTCAAGCCACACATGCGCAGTCCACACTGACCAGTCGTTCCTCAGGAATGTGCCGCAAACTGACCAGTGGGTTTGAAACCCTCCAATGAGCTGGCAGTATTCCAAAATATGCCCTTATATGTACATAGTGTTCTGTAACTTTGTGCCGCGTGTACGTTTTATTACCTGTAGAAGCATATAAAAGAAGGGTCACACCGATGTTCGGTGTGATACCTCTTGCATTACCGAAGGGTGCTGTTTGAGTGTACCACCACCCCATGGGGTCTTAATAAACTTGTTCTTTGCCTTCTACAGCTTCCGTGCCAACAGTTCTTGAGTGTAAGTGGGTTATCTTTGGAGTGTGTAGGCCTTAGGAACCCCAAATTACTTCAAAAGGCTGTGAGAATATTCTAAACCGAAGCAAAATCCTTCGAGTGTTGAACTCGATTGCATCCTTAAGCACGCTTACTACCAAAAACTTGGAGGCTGTTGAATTTACCATTATCAAACATTTATCTGAGCAGGAAATAACAAAAACCATCTGGAACACAGGAGAACTGGGGAAGAAAATCCTAAAGGAAGAAAACCAACTAAAAGTATTGGGGATTCGAATTAAACCATACCTCAACCCCGGATATCCGGTTCCACTGCTTCACAATCTCCAAGAAAAGGTTAATTCAACCACGAGCAAACGCAAGCCAGACATACTCAAAAAATCTATATTGAGAGGAGCACGCAGAAGCTCAGCTGAATGAAAGACCGGAGCACCCCCTCCGGAAAAAAACAGGATCCCGCATCAAGAATGGAACTGGATTGCAAAAACAATCAACATCAGACCGTCCGACCAATGACAATTTGACGAGAGAAACAGCAGTATCCCAAACACAAAGCTGTTACTAAAACTGTGTTCCTGGAACATAAACGGATTAGGATCAAAAACACCAAATAAAGATCTATTGTCATACTTCCAGCAGTATGATCTAATTTTGTTACAGGAAACCTGGTTAGCAGAACCATTTCATCTTCAAGGCTATAAAACATTTCACCTCCCAGCAAGGAGAATTTCAAAATTTGGCCATGAGAAAGGTGGCTTAATGATATTCACCTCCATACAAACAATAAATCATGCAAAGGAACTTCTCAATAAAAACACTTCGGGGATAGAAAACGGGATCATTGCAGTCCAGCTGGAAATAAAAATTTTGGGAACTATTAGGCAGGAACTAACTCTGGTTAACATCTACCTGCACCCAAAAGGAAAAAAAGTGGGGCTAAACACCTGGTGACAGAATTGACTAAATTAATAACAGAAGTGGAAAACTCGAACCTTATTGTCTCAGGAGACTTTAATATGTTCCTTTCAAAGTCATCCGGTAAGAATCCGCCAATGAAAGACCATCTGCTGACCAGGGGGGATTCCCACACTAGAAGTGTGTCCATGGGGCAGTTTGACAAATCTATCAAAAAGATTAATGGAAGACTTATCAAACCTGGGTCTAATTTCAATAAACACGCCGATCGCCTGGGGACAGACCCCAAGCGCCAACTTTTCACAACGCTTCCGCCAGCTCGGCGATCGACTACACCTTCCTATCTTTTTTAATGTTCACATTAGTTCAAGCCTTTAAAATAGGCACACTCGACTGCAGCAACCATCTCCCACAAGAACTGACACTGAGGGCACAAGGGTCAGCTCTAACATTTCCCACAAATGGCCCAAAGCTATTGACCAAGACAAAATGCAAAAGAATCAAGTGCAATATCAATGACCTGGAGCGACTAGCGGAAGAAGCGAAGCTGTGCTGGGAAAGTGTTGCAGATTTGAATGTTGGTAACATTACTGCCTGGGAGTCCTTCTTAAAAACCTTCGGCCTTTTGTATGCCAAGTCCAACTTCTCCCAAGAAAATGACGTTTGGACAGGCCAAAAAACATCCGCCTGGACCAGTAGCGACTCAAAAATACAACCTCAGACTCTTCTATCCTCCAGTTTAAGGGCAATAAAAACGGCCATAAACAGAACACTCTGCGAGCTGCAGAAAGCTAGGAGTGATACCAAACTAGTGACCAAACTGAGATCATTAAAGTGTCAAAAGAACAAAATCCCGTGGCGAATCAAGCAGGAGTCCACTGAACAAACTTGGGCCAAACTGCTGTATCATTCAAAAAATAACAGCGCAAGATTCTGGAAAAGTATCAACAAAATAGAGAATCCGAATGCCCACGGCGTGAATTCCTATATCACTGAGGACACGTGGGTAGATTTTCTGTTTAAACACTTCAACGACAAAGGCCAATGCAAAAACCAACAAAGCCCTAAATTTTGCCAAGCGAACCTGATGGCTTCAAAGCCTCTAGTCGAAGAGTCCAACTTCCCAGGCTGAACTGCCCAGTTGAAGGGTCGAATCGCGAAAGGTCGGAAGGAGGGAGCACCAGGCCCAAATTCCTTCCATCCTCTATAAGCAAGATCCAACTTACTGGGCCGAACAATTGCTCCCCCTTTTTGTGGAAACCTGGAGGACCGAGCAACTCCCATCCTCCTGGAGGGGTTCAATAAATGCCCCAATCTACAAAAAGGGCAACAAGAACGAGGCAAAGAATTATAGGCCCATAGCCCTTATAGATATAGAGGCTAAATACTTCTCGGGGCTTCTCTCGGAAGAACTAACAGCATGGGCATCACGCAAAAAATTGATCCCCATCAAACAGACCGGATTTCAAAAAAATCTAGGGACCACGACAAACATCTTAGCCCTTTTCCTGCTGACAGATGCCACAATCAAACAGAAAAAAACACTATATGTGTGTTACACCGATTTTTCAGCTGCATTTGACAGCATTGACAGAGGAAAACTATGGGCAAAACTCTCAAGTTGGGGAGTGGACACCAAACTGCTGAAACTACTGATGTTACTACATACAGATACCTGGATCCAAGTAAAACTGGGGGTCGGCAACCGTCTGTCCAAAGAAATACCAACTACAAAAGGGTTGAAACAGGGGTGCGTTCTCGCACCGACCCTGTTCAACCTTTTTATGTCCGACCTCTCCAAAGATCTGGATAACTGCAACCACCATGCCCCAAAGTTAGGGGGTTTTAGGCTGTCCAACCTGTTATACGCAGACGACTTGATACTAATCAGTCAAACACCAGTAGGCCTGCAACACCTCATCAACACCACAAGCAAATTTGCCGGAAAGAACGGGTTACGTGTAAACACAGAAAAATCGAAGGTGATGGCACTAAATCAAAAATCAAAAAAGCAAGTATTCCAATGGTCTCTTCAGGACAACAAAATGGAAATAGTTCAAGAATACAAGTATTTGGGCATAATTTTTTATTCAAACGGCTCCTTCAAGCGACAAGAAACAGCAATAAGGAACAAAGGGATTTCACTGGCCATTGCATTAAAAAGCATCAAAAACAAAATAACAGGCCCAAATTTAACCCCCTTGCTAGACATATTTCGTGCGAAATTGCTGCCGTCGATAACCTATGGCAGTGAATGTATGAGAGGGAAGGATGAGATCATCTTAGACAGAAGTGGTCAGCAAAACATTGCGAATACTATTCACGCTCCCTCCATACACCTCCCCAGCAGAGCTAAGGCTCGAGTTTGGCCTACAGAAGCAGCAAATTGCACGTAAAGGCGCATACATAAAATGCTGGTACAAAGTAAAGAACCCTGAAACAGACTCCCTGAATGCTCATCTCTGGAAAGAGATGGAAACAAACAAGGACTCCCCCGCAATGGTGTACCTCCAAGCAGCCATTAACTCCCTTGTGCTAAAAGATCTCTGGGTCACGAGTTTACACACAATTGCTTTAAGCGCCTTGTCAACAAATCTGTGAAAACAATCTCGTTGGAAGAGGACAAAGCAGCACTAACCAAGAGGGCCCATGGGTGGTTTGTGATCCAAGTATACCAGCGCCTCACCACAGCCATATCTCAGCACCGGCTTTTCAAGGAAGGCGAAGGAAGACTTTTTACGGTTGAGGATGGGGGTAATACCATCCAAAGTACATCTCCCCCCTTGGATGAGATTGGACTGCAATCCTAAGTGTAGGCTCTGTGATAACGCAAAGGAGGACGTCCTGCATCTGTTGTGTAGCTGTAAAGCTCTAGATAGTGCCCGAAAAAATCTACTAACACAGCTCTGGAATCAAAGACGTGTGCGCACTTGCAGACAAGCTCTGCTGCTGAGCTTCAAGGGAGAAGACATTCAACTAGCCTGCAGGCTAGTGCACTTCTTGAAAATAGTCAACACCGCCCTAAACCTAGAGGCCAGCAACTAAACTTGAATTATTGTGATTTGTTTTTGTATTCCAAGACCATTTTCTTTTGATAACTAAAAACACGACTGATCGCGAAGGTCCTTTTTTACTAAACGCACAGTACTGTACCAGTTGCACAACTTCTTTTTTTAAACTTTTCTAAATGTGTTTTTTAATTGCTTTGCAAAATTGTTGCATTTATACACCAGCTTCCTTCCTGTTTTTATTGAGTAATTGCAAAGATTTTAATTAATCACGCAATAAAGATTAATATTATTATTATTACTCTCCACAGTACCACCAAGTAGGCTGGTATGAAGCGTTGAGTAAAGAATATATACATGAATTTTGTGAATTGTCGTACAGATTTAGATGCAGGAATTGAGACATTGAAGATTTTCTAAGTGGTTCTGCCTGCGAGCATTGTTTAAGTGGATCTTTAATTTATCAGGATGTTATGCTTCATGGAGCGTGTAATCCTTCAGTTGCAAACTTATCGTGTCACTAAGGGTCCCCACCTGCCGTGATTCATCCGGTGTTCAATCTACTCTTGAATGGGAGTTATTTCATGTTGAGCGATCAAGGTTGTTGTGGGATGCTGCCAGGCATTGCATATATCTGGTCACAGTGAGTTCCAGGGTTACTTGTTGCATGGAAGTATTGTTTCCACTGACCCACACTGTCTGGGAGGCATTTGTTCAATATTTCCCCTATGTGGTTTGATTCTCTGAGCAGACTGAAAGCCCTAGAGACTTTTGATATCCAGGATTCAAGGTACTCAGCTGAGATACAGGTACTAGACCGAACTAACTTCTCACTCGATTTCAGGGAAATGGTACTTTGTATCTTTAACATGTCTGACAGAGCATAGCAGAGCATAGGTTCTGGAGTACCGACAATCTTTGGAGTTATTCCATCCTTTATACAATCCATAATAGCAAGTATTTTTGAAGGGCTTCCACTGGTCCTATTACTTGTAGTGGGTACCCTAGTTTTAATTTCCCTGCTACGCAATGGATGTTCCAGCCTCCAAAGAGATAGAAAAGCACTCTTGGTGCAACGTTACCGTGAACACATGGTACTCCATCTGGGCACACCTTGACTTCGGGAGCTAAGCAAGCATTGGTTTCTATCTTTCAAACCAGTCTGGGTTGACTGTGTCTTCCCTGTGTTCTGCTGTCTGTTCTGAGGATAAGAACATGTGTTGGGGATCTGTCTAATGCGTCCAACGGTTGCACCACCGGACGTAAACTTACTGCTAGACCCCTTATAGGCCCATGTATTACAGTATCCTCAGCATTTTCCAATGTTGATTTCGGCATTCTTAGAGCCACTACGGTATGGTTCAGCTCCTTTCGAATGAACACCGCCTCTGCAACAGGTTCACAGGCATTGAGTGCTTCCTCTGCAGCAAATGTGGGAACTGGGGAAGATCACAAGAGGTGTTGCAGGGACCGTGATCTGCAAAGGCATGCAGCATTGATGTTGTGTCTCCCACACAAGACATATAAACATTTAGTTCTCCGTGTGTTGGAAACAATTTGGCCTTTTTCAAAAACAACCTAAAATGGAATTTGAAAACATAATTTTCGTTTTATTTTTCTCTCCTGCTCTCTTTCAGCACCATGGCTTTCAATGTGCTTAGCTGATCAAAACAGTATATTGGTTCTTTAGAGAACTGTTTGAGCTTTTAAACTTTTTTATGTATACCATGTTTTAAGGACTTTTTAGTTTCATTTAACAAGTTTTTTATGCATTTTAGACATGCATATCTTATCATTGTTTATATAACATCCTTCGGATGACGATTTGGTGGCATGAGCCCCAATGGACCCCAATTAGGCCTAGGTAGTTACACAGCCTTTTATCTACATGTGTCCTACTCTGCTCTACATAACGGCTCTGGCACTGACCTTTTACCTAGTTTGGTGCCGATTAAATGTTGTGTGGTTTTCTTCGAAAACTAGCCTCATTTATTATGCATGAGGATTCTTAGTATCACAGCCGGATTACCATCTTCTACATAGTAACTCTGTACAAAAGTCTCTGCTATCGTCATCCTTGGACGACAAGACCCCAGTACTATGACACATCTAGGTAGAACCACTGAGGGAATTTTTCAGGTATATAAGTACCACATCTTTGCTGGGAAAACCAGTGGAAAAACTTCAATGCTGACACAAGATGCTGAAGTCCCTGCACACAGATACTCCAGCCGGGGTGCACAGACATAATATCGAGTCCAAAATATCGATTGGACATAATATCGAGTTTTTAATATAGACTGGACAAAATATCGACAGGACAGAATATAGATAACAAAAATATTGTTTTTAAGGTAAGTGAAGTAATATCGACTGTTAAAAATATAGATAGTTAAAATATCGAAGTATATATATAGATAGTTAAAAATATCGATTTTTTAATAAAATATAATTATTGATAGTGTATTTTTATGTTATAATATGTGTGAAGTGTGTATTTATGTTATAAATAATTTAATTTAATGAATTTTGTTTTTATAATTATTGTGTAATTTAATTCTGTAGCGGGTTGTGGGTTTATAGGGGAATAGGGTGGGAAGTAATTTAATTATAATTAATTAAATATGTAAATTTATTTATTGATACTAATTAGTAATTAATTGTTAATTAATTTATATGTGTTAAATAATTTAATTGTAATTGGAAAATACTTATTATTAATTGATTAATTGGTAATTATGTAAATGTTGCTAATTAAATTCTGTAGCGGGTTGTGGGTTTATAGGGGAATAGGGTGGGAAGTAATTTAATTACAATTAATTAAATATGTAAATTTATTTAATGATAGTAATTAGTAATTAATTGTCAATTAATTAATATGTGTTAATTATTTAATTATAATTGTTAAATAATTTTTATTAATCGATTAATTGGTAATTATGTAAATGTTACTAATTTAATTTCTGTAGCGGGTTGTGGGTTTATAGGGGAATAGGGTGGAAAGTAATTTAACAATAATTAATAAATAATTTAATTAAATAAAATCTATTTTTTTGGAAATAATTGTAACATAATTTTTATTTATTAAATAATTAATTGTTAATGTTGAATTAATTTGTATTAATAGGTGATTAATTGAAATAATTATTGTTAATTAGTAATTTTTAAATATTAATTATTATATTAGATCAATTATTTATTCATTTTTAACTACTTATTAATATATATTAATTGTAAGATTTTTGAATATTATATGAAATATTAACTTCCCCATATGTTGTATTCTCTGGAGTGGGAATAGTAATTTTAACCCCTACGCTATCCAACGCTTTCACTACTGTTGCATCCACTGGAGTGGGAATAGTAATTTTTACCCCTACGCTATCCAACGCTTTCCCTACTGTTGCACTCTTTGGAGTGGGAATAGTAATTGTAACCCCTACGCTATCCAACACTTTCCCTACTGTTGCACCCACTGGAGTGGGAATAGTAATTTTAACCCCTACGCTATCCAACGCTTTCACTACTGTTGCACCCACTGGAGTGGTAATAGTAATTTTAACCCCTACGCTATCCAACGCTTTCCCTACTGTTGCACTCTTTGGAGTGGGAATAGCATTTTTTTCACCTACGCTATCCAACGATTTCCCTATTGTTGCACCCACTAATAATAATTTTAACCCCTACGCTATCCAACGCTTACCCTATGCTTGCACTCTTTGGAGTGGGAATAGTAATTTTTACACTTTTGTTACTGTACGTTAATAATATTGGCTATTATTTGATTATATTTTGTTACTATATATATATATATATGTTTTAAGAAATATGAATATTTTTTTTTAACTTTCATTAATTATTTAATTATTATAAGTTAATTTAAGTATTTTAAAGTATATTTTAGTAATTAATTTTTAATATTAATTTAATTTAACATTGTTTTTAGTAAATTCGATATTATTTATAACTATATTCTTGTAAACGATATTTGTAATTCGATATTTTTGTACTTACCTGTTTGTAGATAGAAACTCGATATTTTGTCAGTCTATATTTTGTCAACGATATTCTTGATGGTCGATATTTTGTCTCTCGATATTATTTCAGTGATCCTCCAGCTGGCAGTGGTCTGACATCCCTTGCAGGGTGTCCAACTCAAGACCAAGATAGGATCCTTCACTCTCTCACATCAGGTAATGGGCTTGGACATCTCCTAAAGGGATTCATAGCTTTCCACCTACATACATGCTAAGTACACTTAGGTGCACTTAGTTAGGATTAGCTTCGTAGGAGTATGCAGGATTACTGCCATGTATCTATATGCCTGCATATATTCACTATTTTAGCACCATGGTAAAATTCTTACCTTTTATTTACTTTGCTGGTGCTTGTAATTGTATATATCTGTTTTTGTCTAATGATTGTTGCAGCACACGTATTTTATACGGATCAGGGTTGTAATGTTTGATAACTGCCAGAAACTATTCACTCCTTGGTAAGGTTGTGGGGATTTTAGTGGGACTGTGAGCTAGCTGGTCTACAGGCGAACATATCTTTTGTGGGTGTCTGGTATCAGTCTGGACACAAATCTTTATGTTGTCTAAACGCACAGATTCTACATAGATTTGTAGGAACTACACAACAGCGAGGGCAGGAGTTATAGTTAGTTTAGAGCACACGTTATAGTTACCTAATAACCCGTGAAATTTCGTTTTTTAGTTCGCTTACAATAGTATGTTTTTGCTCACATTTTTACCCAAATAAACCTTTGCTTTTTAATTTAATTTCTAAGATTTTTTTAATGTAAAGTAACCTATCATTACAATTTCTAAGTATAACACCTTTTTAACCTTTTGTTTTTTTTTCCCATGAATTGCTATGTTCTATTAATGTAAAGTAAGATGTCCGCTGCTGAACATTGCATGGGGGTTGCAGGGCCTGGCCTCTGTATATTTATGTGTTTCACTTACTTTGCTATACTTACCATGTGTGGTAAAGGCATGAGTAATGCATGGTAAAAGCATCGGCATGGTAAAGGCATTCAGGGATGCATGGTACAACCTGCTTGGAAAAGGACTGCATGTTAAAGGCATGTGTTGCATTTTCATACAACCTTTCCAGACTAGAGACAGGCTCACTTTTAGGGACAAGGGGATATTGTAAGGGGAGGCACAGTTGCACAGGTTGTTGTGGACTGTCACCCTTATCTTGTCTAATATTCAACTCTGCTCTTCATGGAAAACATCACACTTGTTTAGATTTTTAACCTTCCAGGGTAAGGATTGCTAATTATTATACGTTTTATGTATGGATCTCACTGAAAGCCTCTAATATGAACAACATATAAACTGCTGTGATGAAGAAACACTGGGAAACAAAGGTTGTTTCCCACTGTTCCTATGTCATGATTGAATACCAGGCAGCTCTAACATGGTTCTTTTCATTGACAGCCTCTGGCCAGATACAGATACCAGATATAAGGTCCAAGTCTCATCCCCTAGTAGCCAATGCCCTTTTATGTAGCAGGAGAATTACGCAAGGTTAGGATCTTCCATACCTCAATATTCATAGGATTGTGAAATAGAGTGAGTATGTCCTCCTGCAAAATCAGAAACTTCTTTATTCTTTTGTTCAATTATTTGTGCTGGAAGATTATGAGTAATGCTTTTCATATGTAACTTTCTTTTTCTTTTTTATTCTTCCCATCCGAGAATATTCATCATTATTAACATGTGTGTCATGTATACCAGAGTAACAGGTTCTGAAACAGCCGACACGTGTTTCACCCCCTTAGTTAGCCAGATAGCCCAGGGCGTTCTCAAGGATTAACCATACAATTGAACATCATAACTGACACAGTTCTGGTAATCAGCTTATCTCTCACATATTATGCGATGATTTTTAGGTCGAGAATATGTTATATATGGACCTTTAGTGAATTCAGCCTAATGTTCGCTTTCCAGTATGGGATCTCTGCTTTTAAGTTTAAGAAAGTTTCTTAATCATAATAAAAGAGAACAATACAAAATACAGTAAGATAATCATGAGGAAGAGATGAGGGAGGGAAAGGGGCATAAGGGAATGTCAGTATGCAATAGGAGGATGAAGAATAAACAATGAACTCGTTCTATGTATTAAGAAAAGTAATAAGAAGGGTATAGTCATAAAAAGAAACGGCAAATGCAAATAAGGTTATGCAGGTAAGTATGTTAACATAAAAAGTGGAATGAAAAGGGGGAATCAAGGGGGTTTGGAAACCTCCTGTTGGGCAGGGGATCTCTGCTTTAATGAAGAGCAATGAGAACAGCTTTAGGAGATGGTGAAGGCATGGATGGTGGTAGGTTGGATGAAAGGAATTTATATATTTTTATTGCATTTGAAGAAGGAGGAGAAGATATGTTATATATGGCTCCATAATTACTCATCTGCTCTAAGAAGCATCTGAAAGCATGAGCAGATGATTTAGAAGGTCATGTATAAAATAAATTATAAATGGTAAAAAGTAAGTAATGGAGATTTTTTTCATGTGGATTTCCTCAACATCGGAATCCAGGAAAAGGCCCTGGAGTGGATCATCTCCTTCCTCGCTGGAAGGACACAGAGAGTACGCCTACCACCGTTCAGATCTGCAGCCACGGAAGTCATCTGCGGCGTTCCTCAGGGCTCCTCACTCAGCCCCACCCTCTTCAACGTCTACATGAGCCCCCTTGCGGCCATCGCACGCCAACACAACCTCAACATCATCTCCTACGCCGACGACACCCATCTGATCCTCTCCCTGACCAACGACCCCGCCGCCGCCATAACCAACCTCCACGAAGGGATGAAAGACGTAGCCGAGTGGATGACGACCAGCCGCCTGAAGCTTAACTCAGACAAGACAGAAGTCCTCATCCTGGGCTCCTCGCCCTCCGCCTGGGACGACTCCTGGTGGCCCCCCGCCCTGGGCACCGCACCCAAACCGACAGACCACGAACGCAACCTGGGCTTCATCCTGGACTCCTCCCTCTCCATGACCAGACAAGTCAACGCCGTCTCCGCGTCCTGTTTCAACATCCTGCGCATGCTACGGAAGATCTTCCGGTGGATCCCCACCGAGACCAGGAAGACTGTCACCCAGGCCCTCGTCACCAGCCGACTGGACTACGGCAACGCCCTCTACGCTGGAACCACCGCCAAGCTCCAGAAGAGACTCCAGCGGATCCAGAACGCCTCAGCCAGACTCATCCTCGACATCCCCCGACGCAGCCACATCTCCGGACCTCTGAGAGACCTGCACTGGCTCCCCGTCAACAAGAGAATCACCTTCCGTCTCCTCACCCACGCACACAAAGCCCTACACGGCCAAGGCCCGAGCTACCTCAACAACCGCCTCAACTTCTACGCTCCCAAACGCCACCTCCGATCGACCAACCACGCCCTCGCCGCCGTCCCCCGCATCCGAAGAGCGACAACAGGAGGAAGGTCCTTCTCCTACCTGCCCGCCAAGACCTGAAACACCCTCCCGACCGACCTTCGCCTGACCCAAGACCACCTCTCCTTCAGGAAGAAGCTCAAGACCTGGCTGTTCGAGCAGTAGCGGCACCCCCCCCCCCCAAGCGCCTTGAGACCCTCCGGGTGAGTAGGGCGCTCTATAAATGCCTTGATTGATTATTTATTTATTTATAAAAACATTTGTAAAGCGCGAAATGAAGGCCCGTGGGCATCTCGGCGCTAAGTAGCTGCAATGTTTAACCAACAAGGGGACTGAGAGTTCATTGATTAAAAAGCCAGGTTTTAAGGTTTTTGCGGAAAGACCAAAGGGAAGTGCTGGTCTTGATTGAATGAGTCAATGTGTTCCATAATTTTGGAGCGGCCACAAGGAATCTTCTGTCACCCCAATTGACAGATTTAGTTCGGGGGATCACCAGTTCCAAGGAACTGGAGGAGCGCAGTGTTCTGGACGGGCAGTAGGGGGTTAGGTTCTGAGTGAAGAACACTGGTCCGGCATTGTGTAAAGCCTTGTATACCAAGCACAGGGATTTGAACTTAATCCTCTTCTTCACCGGGTGCCAATGAAGCTGTCTTATGGTGGGTGAAACCGGTTGGTATTTGGGGATTCGCCCTAGGAGCCTGGCGGCCGCATTCTGGATAGCCTGCATTTTCGATAACACTCTCTCCTGGGCACCTAGAAACAGAGCGTTACAATAGTCTAGGGTGGAGAGCACCAGGGAGCTTACCAAAGTTTTAGCGGTGTTTTCAGGTAGAAAGGGCAGAATTATTTTGATGAGCCTTAATTTATGAAAGGCTGAGGAGGATATCTGGTTGGCATGTGGTAGGAAGTTCAGACGGTTGTCGAACATGACTCCCAGGTTCCTGACCTTGTCAACCGGGTCTGGGGGCTGGCCCATAGGTGAAGGCCACCAAAGGGGGGACCACTCCGGGGAGAGATTGCCAAAAATTACAACCTCCGATTTGTCGGAGTTTAACTTCAAACAATTGTGTGACATCCAGTTCCCGATTGCCGACATGCCCTGGTTGAACAAGTTGGCTTTCTGAAGCCCGTCATTTTTGACGGCAAGGACCAGTTGAGTGTCATCAGCGTATGACGTGAGGCTCATCCCGTCTGCCCTGATGACATTGGCAAGGTCCGACACATAAATGTTAAATAGTGTCGGACTGAGGGATGAGCCTTGGGGGACTCCACATGGTAGTGACAGGGGGGAGGATTCAAAAGGTCCTACAGTGACGACCTGGGTCCTGTTAGCCTGGAAGGAGGCAAGAAGATTTTTAGCATTGCCTTGAATGGCTATGCTCTCGACACGGTCGACCAAGGTGGTATGGTCGACCGTGTCGAAGGCCGCCGATAGATCCAGTAATATCAGGACGGCGGTGCCTCCCGCATCCCGGATGGATCTGATGTCGTCCGCCGCTTTGACCAAGGCCGTCTCCGTTCCGTGGAAACGACGGAAGCCAAACTGCGATTCATCAAGGCATTTGTTTTCCTCGATAAAGGAGGAGAGTGGGGCATTCATGATTTTTTCCACTATTTTCGCTAATAGTGGGAGACTGGCGATGGGGCGGTAACTTTTGAGTTCTTCTTTATCAAGGGTAGGTTTTTTGAGAAGCGGCTTTATTAGAGTTTTCTTTAGTGTCTCGGGATAGATACCAGTGCTAAACATGGAATTGCAGATATTGGTTATTGTCGGTAGAACTGCATCCATGATTGGTCGCAGGACCTTCAGGGGACAAGGGTCAAGGGCCGAGCCGGATTTGATGGAGGATACAGTGTTTAGCACCTGCGGACACGTCACCTCTCTGAACTGAGAGAGGATTGGTCCTTCAAGTTGAGTTGATGGCCTGTGGGAGAGGGTTACGTTATTGGGGAAGACCCGGTAAATGTCGTCAACTTTACTGAAGAAGAACTTTGACAAAGCGTCACAGAGAGTTTGGGACGGGGGAGGTGTGAGATCAACAGAGAGATCTGCTAATTGTTTGGTGGATTGATTGACATTATTCTGAAAAAGTGATTTAAAAATGTTCTAAAATTCAAAACTTCTTCATTTCTGAATTTTAGCTGATACAGAATATCTACTATAAAAATCAGTGCAGGCTAGAACTGAAACAGTGCTTAGTTTAACCGGTGGTTGTAGGTGAGGTCCACTGGCACACCTACTTAGAACCAGCCCTTTTGTTTCATAGTCTAACTTTGACACTAGGTAGGTTCCTTTCCGAGTCACTTCAGCTTAATACATCAGGTCCTCAGTTGCTTTTGGGAAATCCTTAATGAGGAACAATCTCAAAATGTTTTTGGAAAGGCGTTCTACAGTGCGGGGCCTTTATACGCAAATAATCAGCCTCTAACTCGAGTACTTTTCACACAAGAATTTCGCGAAGGGAAGACCACTGAAGCACAAGGAACGTGTCGGATAATAAGGTTTGGCGAGTACTTGAAGATATCTAGGGCCAGCCTTTGATATTTCCTTATGCATATAGCACAGGGTTTAAAAAATAATTATTTCTCCATCATGAGCTAATGGAGTTTGCGGAGAAGATGCGAGGGTGAACCATTTTTCTGAAGTCTATATAGCATTCTGGCTACCGAATTCTTTACCGCTTGTATTCGTCTGATAGAGGCTTTATCCACCCCTAGTTTAAGCATGCTACCATAATCCAGTGCCTGATTTACCATCCTTTAAGTCAAAAATAACATTGGCCAGAGAATCTTCTGCGACCATTTTAAGAAAGCGAAACAGTTGGCAGACACCTTCGCCACCTAATGTCTCATGGAAAGCTCATTGTCCAACAAAAATACAAGGGTCCTAACCTTGGTTGCTGGTACCGATATGGACTCAGGATTGCTGGAAAATGTTGAAGACCCCGCACTGATGGATCCTTTCCCAACAACACTTCCCCGGTCTAATCTCCATGTAATTTGAGTGAATAATTGTTCATCCACCTCACGGCCACACCGAAACAGGCATTCATTGCCTCAGAGTTATGACTCAGCACAGATGACAAGGAAAGGATGATCTGATCTCCATGTCCTCTGCATATGAAAATAAGGTGAGCCCCCAGTTTTCCACTAGGACCGCCAGTGGCAGCACATAGATGTGAAATAGTCGGAGTTAGGGCTGATCCTTTTGGAAACCCTGTTGCAAAAGCATGGCGCTCAGAGGTGGCACTGGCTGAGATCATCGTGTCAAACGCAGCGCTAAGATCAAGAAGAATCAGTGTGGCATTCTCACCTTATTAAGGACTCATCTTACATGTTCTGTGACTCCTAGAAGAGGGGATTCGGTACTGTGTCCCTTTTTGAACCATGACTGCGAAGGGTGCAGAAAGCGCTTGGGCCTGAATACAACTGGAGAGTTGGTTGTTAACATGTTTCTCCATGACCTTTGCCATAACAGGAAGCATTGAAATGGGTGTATAGTAGTCCCAGCTGTCAGGGTCTAAGTTGCACTTCTTTAGGGAACGGGCGCACCCAGGATCTTTTCAATGCATGTGGGACCTGCCCCTCCATTAACCCCTTCGACATCATGAGTTACGCCTGTCGTACACTCATGACGAGCTGAGCTCGTCATGAACCGCGGGTTTTCGAAAAAGTCAGCGCACAGCGGGAAAACGCGTAGCGCGCATGGTGTTAAGGGGGTGTTTAATGACCCGAGTTTTGACAGAGGAAGAGGAAGAGGATCACTTGGTGAGGCCAACCTTATTGATGACAGTGATTTCAACAACCCTCGCCAGTCCATTAAGTTGTAGGCTTTTAATTCCTGGCTGACTTGAGTACCCTCGGCTCTCGATGAATCTCTAATTGCTGGAGAATCCACACAGTATACTTGGTGGTGACATATCCTTTTCTCCTTTCTCTAAAGAGATCTGAAAATCTGACACCTTTATGATGAAACAAAATGCGCCAGCTCCTCACATTGGAGTTGAGATACTATAGATGCTGTTGAAATCCTGCTAGGATCTGAGCGGTTTTTCAGACAGATGATTTTCTCGGACCAAGTGAAAGCACTGTACTGCGACAGCCTTGACCTTTCCTGGTCTGTGAATAAAAAGAATATTTACATTTTAGGTGTCTCACTCTCCTGCCCCTCATGAGAACTACGCTTTGCAAAAAAATTGTTTTTAATAAAGCAATGAAATGAACTTTGCACCTTAATGTTATTGCTATATTATTTTCAACAAAACAGAAATATGAAATACTACCTGTGAAGTGAGTGAAAGGCAACGCCAAAAAGTAGAATATATTAGCTAGTGCTCTTAATCAAAAGCAGTATGTATGCAGTTTCATTTCCTATTAAATTACCATAAAATTCTCCTTGGCGAACCTTAACTCTCTCATCATTTTCCTAATATAGCCTGACATAAGGTTAGCAATGAAATTTTAAAAGACCCGTATTAATGTAACATCGGAAAAAATCTAAAATTACCCCAATTTTTTAAAGGTTGATCCTGTGTTGTTTCTGACTGCGGGTGTGACCCATATTATAAATTAATGATCCTTTGTTAGATGTCTTGGTCTGGGCGGGGGCGAAGAAATCAAACGTGCTAAGCAGTTCGCATCCCTTCTGTCAAACAGAATGTCCCACTTTCCCATCACTATTATAGTGAAGTGGCGATTAAGGTACGCTGGTTTTCAAATCGAAAGTCAACTATAATTTGCTAGAAAGGGCATGATGCGAGTGACTAGAACGTGGGAGAGCGAAGCACAGCAGGACAAATCAGAGGCTTCCTAATAATGACACCTACAAGGTCACGGATCACAGTGAAACTCTGAAGTGTATATCTTTATATCTGTAGAGGCTTGGACAACCCTAAGTCAATTTAGCTGAAATGACTACATTTATTTAGAAAGTGAAAATTGAGCAGAACGCAGACATTGGAGGAAACTAAGCAGCACATTTCAAAAAATGCCTATGATCCAGTGGTTTTGTAGTTGGTCCGTCATATTAAACACTAAAGATATTTTACTGGCTGTAACGAATGCCCGTGTTCTGTTTGTGAAGTTCCGTGCAAACAGAGTCTCGTAACACATACCAACGTTCCTAGTTTGAATGTTATACATTTTTTCCAGAAGAACATTGAATATAACAAGCGTGCAATTTTATTCTAGATCGTAGCTTCCTCTAGTGTCCCTTAAGTAAACAAATTAGCTATGATAATGGCACCTCTGATTCCCACAGCATCATACAGTGACCACATTTCACAAAAATCATAGGGGTGGCCACAGTAACAGTACATGTCTTTCGAGACTGGCATCATTTTGGGACTTTGAACCAGAGAACCTCTGCCTTAAATGAGCTATTTTGGAGGTCATTTACAGTTACCAGAGTGGAAGGGCTGCTGTAAATCAGTGGTGCTTCCGCCCCATCAAACTCTCAGTTGCCCCGCTCTGTTCAGAGCCAGGTGTGTTTGTTGGATCCTCCTAGACAAAGAATTGGCATAGGTGTGCGCAGCAAGTCATTTTACTGCGCTGCCCTATGTCAATTTGAAAGGGCAGGAATGCACCGGTGGCTTTGCCATGCCTCATAGATATGATTGAGAGGATGGATTTGCACTTAAAAGTGATTTTTGCATGGAAACATAATTGTGCTGTAAAATGTGCTTCCACGCTCCAGCTGATTCTGCTTATGATTTTTTTTCACCTAAATACAGTGGGCCTCATTTATGAGGCTGTGCGTCACTTTTACGCCGCTGGTACGCCACTGTTTGTGACGCACCAGTGGCGTAAAAAATGCACCTTGTTGCACCATATTTACAAAGTGACGCATCTAGGTAGATGCGTCACTTTGTAAACCCCTGCACCACATTATACCTGTGCCAGATATAATGTATGCAAGGGGGGGCGCATTGACGCAAGCAAGGGTCGTAGAAGTGACGAAGTGAAACCTATGAGATTTCACTGCGTCACTTTTAGGACGCCGTTGCTTCAAAATCTTGTGCCTGCCTCACAGCTGGCGTAAGATGGAGGCAGGCCCTTTCACATAGGGCTTGCCCCATGTGAAAGGGCGCATTGCTGGAGTTGCGTCACTTTTGTGACACACTCCAGCAATGCGTCACTTTTGCGCTTACAGAAACGTCAGAAATACTGACGTATCTGTAACTCCTTGCGACATTATGCGTCATACATTTTGTGATATTTGTGATATTTGTGAGGTTATTTGTAGAGTGCGACGTTCGCTCCGTAGGGAGCATCTTGGTGCTAAAGATCCTGAGTGGTCAATCCTGAGAATTTAGATGGCCGCTTTGGCGTAATCATCGGAGAGGTTGAAAATCCATGTCTTTAAGAGCTTTCTAAAGGGTTTTTCAAGCGTCTGTTGTCGAAGAGTTTTGGGCAGGCTGTTCCATGCTTTAGTGGCCAGAGAGCTTAGGGTTTTGCCGCCCTTAGTCTTTAGGTTATATTTGGAAGGGAGAATGAGATTGTCAAGAGACAAGCGGAGAGAACGGCTGGGGGTGTAGCGGGGAAAACGTCTGGAGAGGTACTTAGGGCCAGTTTTGTTGAAGGCACGGAAGGCAATGATCAGTATTTTAAAAAGAATTCTCTTATGGAGAGGCAGCCAGTGTAGCGAACGGAGGGCTGCAGAGATGGAGGATCTGCGAGGTAGCCTGAGTACCAATCGTGCGGCAGAGTGAAGCACACTTTGAAGTTTTGATAGCGTGTTCTTTTTTGCCCCTGCCAGAAGGCCGTTACAGTAATCTAGGCGGGATATTATAAGCGCTACTGTCACAGTTTTCCTGGCGTCGGTAGGAAGGAAGTTGAAGAATTTTCTAAGTGATTTGATTATTCCAAAGCATTTGCCAGCCACCGTTCTGGCATGTATGTCAAAGGAAAGGTCAGAGTCAAAGATAATGCCAAGATTTCTGGCGGATGTGACGGTCTGGGGAGGAGCAGCTGAGTCATCTGGCCACCAGAGGGCTGGGCAGAAAGACGCGTTTTTTCCAATTGGAAGGATCTCAGTTTTGCTGGAATTGCATTTTAAATGGTTGCGATCCATCCAGCAGAAGACTTCAGTTAGACAGAGTTTAAGGTTAAGCTCGGCATCAGTGGAATTGTCATCTAGAGGCACGATGAGTTGTGTGTCATCGGCGTACGAGGTGACTGGTATACTAAAGGAATCGATCAGGGAAAGGAGTGGGATGAGATAAATACTGAAAAGGAGGGGACTCAGGGTGGACCCCTGTGGTACACCAGACGAGACCATCTTCTCTTTCGAGTGGAAGGAACCTAGGGCAACAGTTTGTGAGCGGTCGTTGAGGAAAGGCTTAATCCAGGCTAAAACAGTGTCGGTAACGCCAATATCCATCAATCTACTGATGAGGATGGAATGGGAAATGGTGTCAAACGCCGCCGTTAAGTCAAGGAGGATAAGAATTGAATTTTTCCTCTGATCTTGTAACAATTTGATGGTGTCTGATAGCTCTATCAGTGCGGTTTCAGTCAAGTGTTTTGGGCGGAAACCCGATTGTTTGGGGTGGAGAATGTTGTTTTCTTCCAGGTGGTGATGCAACATTAAATATGACGCATCAGGAATGTCTCAAGGAGTGCGCACTGAGAAGTTACGCTTCGCTGCTTTCACGCAGCAATGCGTCATTTCTCATAAACGAGGCCCATTGAGACTACAGGAGGCAAAGTAGAGGGCTGGTCGCCTTAGCATATACTCTTCCTCTGACCTTTATCCCAATGACACATTCCTACAAACAACGCCTAGCGATGCAGCGCATCCATCAACTACACTAGAATTTCTATTAGATTACCAAATTAGAGCCGCAGGCCGTGTACTACACAACCCCAACATTGCCAGTGCTGGAACATATACTCACCAAGATGGCATCACACAAACTGATAACGTGACTGTACTCAACGGTCCAATGTGGTTCTCCAACGCAGCCCCCTCAAGCAAGACAGATATGATATAGGTCCCAAAATTACGGATGTCAAATAGTCATTCTGTTGTGGGCAGATGGAATTGCTCTTCATCTAACTATAAACTCTGCCTAATACATTTTAAATATCTTCACCTGTTATATAGAACCCCACTGCAGCTACACAAGATGGGGATAAATGGTGACCCCAGTTGACTCTGATGTGCGGCCCCACAGGTGACTCTTTTTCATTTAGCGTGGGGGTGCCCAAAATTTGCTGCTTATGGAACAAGGTTTTCCTAATAATTCAGTCAATAACTGAAACATATATTCAGTGCACACTAATAATAGGCTTATTGTGTTATGTCAAGAATGTTCCAGTTGATTTCCAATTTTGTAAGATTAAAGATCGTGCTACCGCCGTAGAGATAAAAATAAACACTTCTTCTGATTTGTTAAACCTGTTCCTATCTTTACAAATACCGAAATCTATGATAGCCCCATGCCAATTAAAATGGATTAATAAAATGAGAAGAACATGTAACTTTGAGAGAGCCTATGCAGGTAGAGTGGGAGCGATTGCTAGGTTTGAAAGGAACTGGAAATATTTTGAGATGCTTGAATCGATAAAAGGAAGTTAATAGTCTTATTTAAGTCAAAATTTTTAGAATGTATTGCTTCTACATTTTTAAGAATTTCAACTACATATTTAATCTGCTATATTATACCAGTCGTTTGTGTATTCCATCATAGATATATTTATTTGTTAACGTTGTGCGATTTTGCATTTGTACTTTAAAGAAATAGGATAATACTCCTCCTGATATATATTGTCGGTCCACCCACTTTAACGCTCTAGTCTCTTTACATATGCCAACTTTACATGTTACTGCACTAGCACTTTAAAAAAAAAGTACAATAATATTCTTGCTGTTTTAAATTAGCGGCTTCCATACCACATTGCACTAGCACTTTATCAATCCGTATTGCAATCTTGATGCTTGTTCCATACCAATAGTTTTTATATTTTCAATCTGACTACGTCTTTGTTTTAGCATTTTATGAAAGGAAAAACGTTTAGTCGTACGTTATTGCAGTTTGTGTAGTTTTGTCTCTTGTATATTGTCTGGAAATTTTTGTCTAATTATGAAGTAATTAATGTACCAATGTTTATCCTACGGCTTGTTTAATAAAAAAAACTTTAAAAAAAAAAAGAATGTTCCAGTTGATAGCCGAAAACTGTCGGCCATGCCTCTTCTTCTGGCCAAGCGCAGGATGTATTTGAACTGGGGCAAAAAGCCTGTGCCAAGTGGGAAGGACTGGCTACTAAATGTGGCTTATTGCTAAGACCAACTGTCGCATTTCTGGAACACAATACTGCCAAGGACATTTGGGAACCCCTGCTGGTTTATCTTTGATCCAAGGACTCTGCAGGTTCAGTATCCCACAAACCCACCTCTCTGTGTTGCAATGATAGACTGCATATTGTCACCCATGTCCAAGACACATCGAGCAATCTGCTCTCATGATACAGCCTCTTATACCTCCACACAATGTTAGTAGAAAACTGTAAGAATACTACTGACCATCTAGGACTGTCTACTTGATGAGAACTAGATGACGGGGTTTCCTAGACCCTCTCTAGGATGAACAATATATTTGCTTAGAGATGTCATACTTTATTGCTTTCTTCACTATGTTTCTGCATTCCTTCTTCTATATGTCAGGTTTCAAAATAGTCCTGTTGTAACTAACTCGTTCCTGACTGTTAGTGCTTGTATGCTCAATAAATAAAATAAAGAAATACATTGAGATTGCTGTGTCACTAGTAAAATCTGACCAAACCATGAAAGCCAATTATGTTATTTATTTCTTCTGGTTCACCCTATTACCCATTTCCTGCCACGCCCTTTAAGCTGATAGGTAATCACATAGTTTAAGAAAGTGAATTCTTAATTATGGTGGATGGAATTTTACAACAGGTAATAAAGACACTAACATGTTAAGTCCAGTCGGTGCTGTGGCATAGAGCAGGTAGACATTTTAAAGGAAATACATAAGCAATTAGAAGTACCAAACAGATAAATAGTCAAAAACATGACACAATAACAACCCCAATTCAATTTAGAAAGTTATTATGTGAACCAATTCACGTAGTAATACAAATTGCAAGAATCCCTCTCATCACCTTTTGTGTGCTTGATGTAATGCTCTAAGTGTCCAAGGTGATGCTGAGAAGTGGCTCCCTTGTTCACTGTGCCACTGGAACAAAGCAGCAACTGAATGATGAACCCCAATCAGGGTGAAACCAGTACTGAGTTGCTTGTGTTCTGGGTCAGAGATGCCCTGGCTTGGTAGTTGAGGAGCACGGTGAAGGCTGATATGTATATGGCTGGGTCAAATCTCAGGTAGCATGGTTGGCAAACGAAAGATGGGTTGGAATGCTACCCTGACTGACTGCTACTGCTTAAACAAACTGAAAGAATTCCTCCAATCATTTTTTGAGATTGGCAATTGCATTACCTTCATAACTCCAATTACATAAAACAAAATTAACCCCCAAAACCAAAGGAATTTAGCAAACAAAATAAGAAGACCTCTGAGCTAAAACTAAACTGTGTGTATGATTGGTATATAAACAATGAGGCACAAACTTAGGAGACATAGCCTACCACAATCAATCAATCAATCAATTAAAGCATTTATATAGCGCACTACTCACCCAGAGGGTCTCAAGGCGCTAGGGCAAGGGGGGTCCACTACTGCTCGAACAGCCAGGTCTTGAGTTGCTTCCTGAAGGCGAGGTGGTCCTGGGTCAGGCGGAGGTGGGTCGGGAGGGAGTTCCATGTCTTGGCGGTGAGGTAGGAGAAGGACCGTCCCCCTGTGGTGGCTCTTCGGATGCGGGGGACGGCGGCGAGGGCGTGGCCGGTCGATCGAAGCTGGCGTTTGGGAGCGTAGAAGTTGAGGCGGCTGTTGAGGTATCCTAGGCCTTGGTTGTGTAGGGCTTTGTGTGCGTGGGTGAGGAGTCGGAAGGTGATTCTCTTGTTGACCAGGAGCCAGTGCAGGTCTCTCAGGTGTCCGGAGATGTGGCTGCGACGAGGGATGTCCAGGATGAGTCGTGCTGAGGCGTTCTGGATCCGCTGGAGTCTCTTCTGGAGTTTGGCGGTGATTCCGGCGTAGAGGGAGTTGCCGTAGTCCAGACGGCTGGTGACGAGGGCCTGGGTGACCATCTTCCTGGTCTTGGTGGGGATCCACCGGAAGTTCTTGCGTAGTATGCACAGGATGTTGAAGCACGACGAGGAGACGGCGTTGACTTGTCTGGTCATGGAGAGGGAGGAGTCCAGGATGAAGCCCAGGTTGCGTGCATGGTCTGTTGGTTTGGGTGCGCTGCCTAGGGCGGGGGGCCACCAGGAGTCGTCCCAGGCGGAGGGTGAGGATCCCAGGATGAGGACTTCCGTCTTGTCCGAGTTCAGTTTCAGGCGGCTGTTCTTCATCCATTCGGCTACCTCTTTCATCCTTTCGTGAAGGTTGGCTCTGGCGGTGGCGGGGTCGTTGGTGAGGGGGAGAATCAGCTGGGTGTCGTCGGCGTAGGAGATGATGTTGAGGTTGTGCTGGCGTGCGATGTCTGCGAGGGGGCTCATGTAGACGTTGAAGATGGTTGGACTGAGCGAGGAGCCTTGAGGAACACCGCAGATGACTTCGGTGGCTTCAGATCTGAACGGGGGAGGCGGACTCTCTGTGTCCTTCCGGCGAGGAAGGAGATGATCCACTCCAGTGCCTTCTCCTGGATTCCGACGTTGCTGAGTCGCTGCACTAGTGTACGGTGGCAGACAGTGTCGAAGGCCGCGGAGAGGTCTAGGAGGATGAGGGCTGCTGTTTCTCCGTTGTCAAGCAGTGCTCGGATGTCATTGGTGGCTGCGATCAGGGCGGTCTCGGTGCTGTGGTTGGCCCGGAAGCCAGACTGCGAGAGGTCGAGGGATCCGTTTGTCTCGAAGAAGGCGGGCAGCTGCTTGTTGACGGTCTTCTCGATGACTTTTGCAGGAAACGGGAGCAGCGGGATGGGGCGGTAGTTCTTGAGGTCGGTGGGGTCGGCTGATGGCTTCTTTAGTAGAGCGCTGAGTTCGGCTTGCTTCTAGCTCTCCGGGAAGGTAGCGGTGTCGAAGGAAGTGTTGATGATGTCCCGCAGGTGGGGTGCGATGACAGCGTCGGCCGTGTTGAAGACGTGGTGAGGGCAGGGGTCGGTAGGGGATCCGGAGTGGATGAAGTTCATCGTGCGGACGGTGTCTTCGGTGCTGATCGGGGTCCAGGCGCGGAGGGTGGTGGTGGGGGGCGGTGGTTCGGTCGTGGCGTGCGTCGGTTGAGTGCTGAAGCTGTTGTGTATGTCCGCGATCTTGTTGTGGAAGTAGGAGGCGAGGGAGTTGCAGAGGTCTTGTGAAGGGATGATGTTGTTGTTTCCGGCGTTGGGGTTGGAGAGCTCTTTAACGATGTTGAAGAGTTCCTTGCTGTTGTGTGCGTTGTTGTCCAGTCGTTCCTTGAATGCGGTTTTCTTGGCGGCGTGGATGAGTTGGTGGTGTTTTCGGGTGGCGAGCTTGAGGGCAGTCATGTTGTCCGGTGTTGGGTCTCTGCGCCAGGTTCTCTCGAGGGCTCGGCAGTTCTTCTTGGAGCTCTTGAGTTCGTCGGTGAACCATGGGGCTTTCTTGCTACCGGGTCTGCTAGGCGGGGTCTTCAAGGGGGCGAGGTCGTCTGCGCAGTTGCTGATCCACTTCGCGAGGTTGGTGGCCGCCTGGCTTGGGTTCGTTGCGCTGGTGGGAGGGTTCATGCTCAGGGATGCGGCGAGCTGGTCGGCTGTGATCTTGTTCCAGCTTCTGCGTGCAACCTGTTGCTGGTGGTGGTGGATCGTGGTCCTTCTGAAGCTGAAGTGGACGCAGATGTGGTCCGTCCAGTGGAGTCCGGTGGCGTGGCTGAAGGCGATGTCCTTGCTGGATGAGAAGACGGCGTCGAGTGTGTGTCCAGCGTAGTGGGTGGGGTGGTGACCAGCTGCTTGAGTCCCAGGTTTGCGAGGTTGTCCAGCAGGGTGGTGGTGTTGCGGCTGTTGTTGTTCTCCAGGTGGAAGTTGAGGTCCCCGAGGAGGATGTAGTCAGCGGAGAGGAGGGCATGCGGGCTGATGAAGTCGGCGATGTCTTCGCTGAATTGTGTGCATGGTCCCGGGGGTCTGTAGATGACAATAAAACACCCCAGCAGTATTTCTTAAACAGGAAATTCTTAGAAATATTTGATTCGAATATTCCAACTTTATTCTATAGGGAGATTTGAATTTGAATCTAGATAATTCCTTGGATCCTTACACCAGGCAACTCCCTAAAACTATGTCCTCTTGGAATATGAAAGCAGTATGAGCCTTACAGGGGGTAAGGACAAATCCTGGGCACTCTAGTAGGCACCTTAGTGCGTAAATATGGTCAATAAAGTTCTGGATTCAATGTTGAACGAAAAACTTTTTTTCAGATTTATTTCAACAAATCTTTTTCATGATGGTAATTTGTTATTCACAGTTCAATGTTTTCATCATCATATTGTGGTCATATGATCAATAAATTAAAGAATCAGCATTCTTGTAGAATTGTACATTCAAAATAATCCCTTTACCTTTTCGATTCCCCCTGAAGAACTGCACCTTCGCACGAAATGCATCGGGGATTATTTTGAATGTACAATTCTACAAGAATGCTGATACTTTAATTTATTGATCATATGACCACAATATGATGATGAAAACATTGAACTGTGAATAACAAATTACCATCATGAATAAAGATTTGTTGAAATAAACCTGAAAAAAAGTTTTTCGTTCAACATTGAATCCAGAATTTTATTGACCATATTTACGCACTAAGGTGCCTACTAGAGTGCCCAGGATTTGTCCTTACCCCCTGTAAGGCTCATACTGCTTTCATATTAAACGCACCTTTTGGACCTGGAAGGTGACTTCCTGCGCACCTATCTAACAGAATACCTATCTCACCCAGTTTAATCCCATTCACCTTGGAATGCAGCGGTTTTCACATATTGTATCTAATTCCTCCTGGTCCAAACCGCTTGTGCACCCACTGACCATGTCTTATGCTGACATTGCTGGAATAACTACAAACAAAGCAGATACTTTTGAATTTAATACTGACGATACCGATCGCATATATGCACTAATACAGGAGCCAGACTACATATCCTCCAGTACTGGATCTGCACAAGCCAATATCCGACAACTTTTATATACTGCCAAAAGGGAAATCAATCAAAGACTGCACGCTTCAACTTTAATTAGATACCACCGGGTACAACGCATTCCCAGAGGCTTGCGAATTCCATTGAAATTAACTTTGTGTAAAAACAATCCCCGATTTACAGAAAAGTGGTAAGGGATACTCAATAAGTGCTCCCTAGATCTAATACTGCTCATAGTCGAAGAACTATCCAAACTATTAGAAGAACTTGACAACAAAGTTAAACAACTAAAACACGATTTAAGCACAAAACTCACCTCAGAGGAACTTGCCTCAACATTGGAAGACATTAATAGCCAATTGGACAAATATGTGAAAGAAATAAACGAGAGGAAAATAAGAAAATTTAAACGAGACACAGTTGACTATAAACTGGGAGAAGTTTACAATTGGGCTGAAATTTACGCGTCCAGGCGACAAAACCGCGCACAAACCAACAGATCAACTGACGGAGACACTTCATCATCCGAGGACACCTCAAGAACAGGATCTACCAGAGGCCAACCAAGACCAAGCCCTAACGCATCTGACCGCCCAAGATCAGACCAACCGTCAACTTCAGGTTCACTAAGTGACCCCAGGAACCTTACAGACACAACACCTTCTTCTTTTTTAGAAGTGGGCCAAGTGCCAACCACAGACCCAGGAGGTCCTGCAGGACCCACCGACTTACCACCGGCGAAATCCACCAGGAGTCACAGAATTTAGTAATAAATATCTCGCAAACTCCACTAACTAACATCCAACAACAAGTACTTCAGAAAGGTATGAATTTCGTACCAACGTACCACACTAATGAGCTTGATACCACCATCTCTTTCTACAAGTTCATGAGAACCTTGCGTCTAAGACACTTTTTCACCAACGTGTGTCCTCCACAAACCGCTCAAGAATCAAACACTCTAATGGGACTAAGACCAAAGAGTTCCTTTATCCCGCCCACAAGTCACAAAGTGTTGGACACGTTTGAAATAGCAGTGCAACAAGACATTCATACCATCTTCAAAACCTCTCCAAAACACCGTTCCAACTTATCTACCAATGAATTTCAAGCACTACGACAACTTTCTTCTAATTGCAACATAAAAATCTGCAAAGCAGACAAAGGAGGAGCACTAGTAGCTTTAGACACCTGCTACTACAACCAAAATCTAGACATGCATTTGAACAACCCTGATCTGTACATGCCCTTGAACACTGATCCCACCCACGAATACAAACAGGTTCTGATTACTGTCGTCACCAAAGCTGTCTCATCTGGAACTATCACCGAAAAAGATAAAAGATTCCTAGTCAAAGAACATCCCCAGATACCATACATCTATCTAGTACCCAAAATTCACAAGCATGCCACCAAGCCACCTTTCAGACCTATAGTGAGTACATGTGATTCCATTCATGAACCTACCGGCAAGTACATTGATAAACATTTGCAAAAATCCGTGACAAACATGCCTACTTACATACAGGATACCACAGATTTTCTAATCAAGCTTCAAAACACCAACATTCCACCCAACCAACCTGTGATCTTATGTACCATCGATGTTAACTCCCTATATACATCAATACCTCACAACTTGGGATTGGAAGCATTAGAAACCGCCCTGGTACAAAGCAAAAAACCCATGGATTTACAAGTTTTCATCATGGAACTTATGCAATATACATTACACCACAGTTATTTTAAAGCTTCTACCGGCCAATTCTACCAACAGTTATCAGGAGTCGCCATGGGCAATTGTGCGGCTCCTGCGTACGCAAATCTGTTCGAGCACTCATTCGAGACCCAACATATATTGAATCATCAAACGTGGCAACCATACATACATGCTTACTATTGATACATCGATGATATTTTCCTTGTTTGGAAAGGTAATGAAAATCAACTCCATCAAGCTATCAGTGAACTTAACCACGTGGACAATCGTATTCAATTCACCTACAGTTTTGATTCCAGATCTATATCTTTCCTTGATGTACAGATCGTACTATCCAATAATCAATTTGTCACTTCAATACACACCAAAGTCACCGACCGGAACAACTACTTGCACTATAAGAGTTTCCACCAACCTAGCCTGAAACGACACTTGCCATACTCGCAACTCTTGCGGGCCAAAAGAATTGCATCCACACCAGAGAACTATGACTATAAGAGTACCACAATTATCAGGAAATTCAGACAACGGGGCTACCCAGATGAACTCACAGAATCAGCTAAAATCAGAGTTTCGAATAAACCAAGACAGGAACTACTAAAACCCAGAGAAAAGCCCACAGAATCAGACACCCGTGTTGTATTTGTCTCCAAATATTCGACACAATCTACAAAAATAAAACAATCTATTCGCAGGCACTGGCAAATGCTACAACTTGAAACGGATTTCAATAAAATATTTGACAAACCACCGATTTTTGCACACCAACTCTCTAAAAACATTGCGTCTATGTTGAAACAATCTCCTACCAAAGAACAAATTGCCTACAAAGGCACTATACCATGCTACAACTGTGGCCACTGTAGCAGCATCATTCCAGGAAATTGTGTATCACACCCCACTCAAGGGACGCCCATACGACTTAGAGTTAATGCCACCTGTGACTCTACAAACGTGATATACATGTTGAAATGCCCGTGTGGCCTTCCATACGTAGGCAAAACTGAACGTAAAATTAAAGTAAGACTGACGGAGCACCGCAGCAACATACATACTAAAAATCTCAAATCCTGCGTAGCAGCTCATTTCATCCAACATGGCCACAATCCCAGTCAAATTCGCTTCCTCATTTTGGAAGTAGTGGATAAATATCCACACACAGACAACAACAAAAACTTGTTACGTCGTGAACTATACTGGATACATCGCCTTCTGGCCATGCACCCTAAAGGATTAAATGATAGATTGGAATACAGTTGTTACCTCTAAGGATTGTTCCGGCATCCAAATTGTTTCACTTGTATCCTGAATTGCTGATTTGGGTGATTCCCTTTACGCTTGTTAACTTTCATTGTTCCTTATATGTCTCAGATCTCATATTTGTGACCACTGTCATCTTACTGTACCTTGTTACTATTCCTTCCTTTGTATCATACACTATGCCCACCATCGCACTCTTTTCTTCTACCTTATCATGCATGCTTTTCCTTTGTTCATGCACCTTGTTCCCTGTCACCTCATTCTGGTTATCCATTAACGTTTACTTTTCTTGTATGTCTTTCACCATTTTATTTTATCCTTTATCTCTTATATCTGTTCACTTTCTATTTTAGTGAACTTTTCTCGGACTTTCCACCCTGTTCCTATACATTCTCTATATTTGTTTCACACGCGTTTGTCACCGCCCCTGCAGCACAGTCTGTCTTCACCTTTTATGCTCCTCGCGTTCATAGCTCACCCTAACGCGTATGCTCGGCGTCTTCCGGGTTTACGGACACCATCTCGGAGGTTCTTTGGACTACACCGTAGAATGCTGTTCACCTTCACATATTCGGTAAGAAGGCACGATCCTCCCTCACGCTCCTGCCGATCATAAGCTATCACTTATTTTTGAGCACCGCGGTTTTTAATTCTATACGTTCACCTCCGGTTGGATTTCTTGGAGTACCTTATCTTTTCTCAGTGCATTTTTGACCCTTTTAATCACGTTTCATTTTCCTTTGCTCGCGTTTCACTCCACAGACAGGTTGTGACCCCACACTCCTTGTATTATCACTATGTTCACCTTGACCGTGGTATCACTTTCTATTTAGCACCAACTCCTCATGAGTGTATGTTGTGTATTTAGGACTCCTGTACTAGCGCCCTACAATTGTTTCCTTTTACCTTTTAGATTCCCCTGAAGAATTGCACCTTCGCACGCAATGCATCGGGGATTATTTTGAATGTACAATTCTACAAGAATGCTGATACTTTAATTTATTGATCATATGACCACAATATGATGATGAAAACTTTGAACTGTGAATAACAAATTACCATCATGAAAAAGATTTGTTGAAATAAATCTGAAAAATTTTTTTTCGTTCAACATTGAATCCAGAACTTTATTGACCATATTTACGCACTAAGGTGCCTACTAGAGTGCCCAGGATTTGTCCTTACCCCCTGTAAGGCTCATACTGCTTTCATATTAAACGCACCTTTTGGACCTGGAAGGTGACTTCCTGCGCACCTATCTAACAGAATACCTATCTCACCCAGTTTAATCCCATTCACCTTGGAGTGCAGCGGTTTTCACATATTGTATCTCTTGGAATATGATTCAGCTGGTAAATAGAACCACCCACACAGTCGGTCACATTCTTGATTCTATTTTCTTAAATAGTCAGACCCTTGTCTGAGACACTCTTTCTGTGCACTGGACTGCCCATTCCACAATCAATTTTACATGGAAGGTAGACCATGGTACATTAGGCACAAGAACTATTCCTTCCCTCACCTACAGAAAATGGTCTAAAATATCTATTGAAATAATGACAGTCACTCACTGCTCCAGTATCCCTATAGTATGGAGAGATATGGAGGCTGATGCTCGGGTGATCAATGACTGGCTACTGAATGTGTCAAACTCGGTGGTGCCAATGAAAGCAAGTCTTGGCACAGCTAAGAGCAGACCTTTATCCGTCCTTTGGTTCAATGATGAATTTAGGAATCAGCGTAAAATCTGCATGAGATTAGAAAGAAGTTGAAGGAAAGCCTGCCAACCAGCAGACAAATAAATTGATAAATGTGCTCTGAAACACTATCATCTGGCATTAAAAAACCTCAAGTGTACCTTTTTATCAAGAAGGTAGCAGACTCAAACTGAAGACTTAGTGAAGTCTTCAAAATATTGAGAAAATAACACACATCAGGGCTCAATAATTCCTTTGAACTATCTCCAATGCTGTGCTTTGAGCTATCTGACTCTACTATCTCTCAAGCTCTGTCTTGTTCTCTATCTGATTTCAGGCCTCTCTCTTTGTCTGACTCAGAACATGTTTTAAAAGCATTGGGTCTACTTCACCTGCCCCCTCTACTGATGCTAGGAATCTTGGAGTAAAATTCAAAAATAAAGCCTCTTTGAACACTCAGATTAGTGCGGTTGTTGGCATGTGCTATAACCATCCTGAGATCCTTGAAAAAATTCCTCTAACTTTTTCCGGGGCTCTGTCAGAACATGATAGTTCATGCAATTGTCATTCAGTGACTTTATTATGGAAATTCCCTTTATTGGGGCCTTCCTGCATATCAACTGAAAAGACTGCAGGTCATCTAGAACACGGCAGCTCAGCTTCTTTTAAAAGTGACTTAAAAATGAAACATGCAGCAGTATCTTAAGGAGCTAAACTGGCTTCCCTTCAAAGAATGAGGCAGGTGTAAGGGTCTTGTACTGATTCAAAGAGCATTCTAGTACTATGCGCCATGGCACCTTATGGAAAGGATTAAGCCCATACACCCGGTCCGACCTCTGTAGTCTTCTGATGGACTTTTGGCAATGGTTCTGGGAGCCAAGAAAAAAAAGTAGGGTGCTGGATCCTTTTCGTTTCTCGCAGCTACCATTTGGAACTCTCTTCCTCTGCAGCTCCTTTCTATGGAGGATGAATTTTCCTTCAAATGCCATCTGAATACTTGACCATTTGAAAATGCATATAGATAATCTATTTGTGTATGATTTGGCTACAGACATAGTTAGTGCTGGACACACTCCGAGTAGCTGTGTGCTTTATATGTTGAATGATTGGTTGAACTTGCTTTTCGCCCTCTGTCTTATTTGCGCAGGCTGTGGGCAACCCCAGAATTGGCCTCCTATAGACTTGGATTACAGGAGGTGCTTGCCATGCCCAATGCGGGGAAAATCAAGTGGATCAAATTTGTCAAATCTGAACTGGAGAGTCTGGGACTTTCGAAGATGTGGTCCGACCCCCTGGCTACTTGTCCACTTATCCCCAAAAAGGAATTGGATAAGGCATATCACGACAGTAAATTAATGGATTTTCTTAACAACCAAAAAAATGGTTCACTGACCGATTCGTTCATATGCTTTGAGGATACTTATAACTTCGAACCAGCTCTGGACAAATTGCACCCTCCTTTGCTCAGGAAACTATATTTGCAGTGGAGACATGGGTCTCTCCCCATTCGATCATTCACTAGCAAATGGAGGGAACAATCAACCAGTATTTGTCCAGCATGTAGAACGTCGGATGAATCCGAACTCCACATACTCTTTTTCTGCCCGGTTTACCGAGAGGTTCGCAAGAAATGGATAGTTCCCCTATGCAGAAATCTGGGTTTTGTGGAGTGCTTGGCTGCTCATAGAGTACTGAAATCCAATCTGTCTGATCATCTTGTGTTTGCAGTGGCCAAATATCTGGGTGCAATTTGGTGTCTGAGAAGGAAATGCATTAGGGCTGGCAACCGAGCCTAATGCACCAAGGACTTGATAGTGCAGTAAGGACTTTGTTTTTAAACAACCATGTTTGTTTTTATACTGTATACACTTCTATTCTTAATCAAAGTGTTTAAATGAATGTTTTAAACGTCTTTTATGGTAAAAATATTTTACCGAAATAAAGATTTTCTGATTCTGAATTTTTGATTGATTGATTCGCCGCAGTTTTAATGTTCTGTAGATATTGCCTTGGAAATATTTATCATTGTGTTAAATCCTTATTACCTCTTGTATGCTAAAGACAATGTTGACATGCATTAATCTGTAGCGTATTTCCCAGCCTTGGATCATGCAAATTAACACACCACATATGAAGCTCTGTAAACAGACGTCTTTATTTTTCAACATATGATCAGGCTCTGCACGCATTGCATCATAACTTTCATAACCACGCTTTAACAACTCCAGCAGATTAGATATTACTATTTAGAGTCCGCCCAGAAACGCGAGGGCACATAATATCAAAGACACTACATCTCCCCTTTTGTTAACTAACAAGTACAAACAACATTAGCATCATATTTTCTCAATGAGTTGCCAAACGCTCGCACTGGTCCGCCAGATCGGGTGATATGAGGCGGGATCACCAAGTAAGACAAGTCCAGTGTTTTGGACTTTCAAGGACAATGTGCTGCCACAATGTACCCTTATTTGGAAAAAAGGTTAATTAGGAACTGGTTTAACTAAAGGACAAGACCTGACAAGAGACAGCAATGACTATAGGGAAACAAAGTGCATGGTACAAAAATATAGACTTTATTTTATTAGATTATGACAATTTCTTTATAGTTAATATAAAAACACTTTTACTTTGTTGCGAGTTTTTCTGTGTGCGTGCCTCCACTATACATGTGATGGTTAATCTACATATATATACACATAATTTGGTTCTTGGTGCAGTTCAATACATTTCAAAGGAAATCATGATTTGAGAACTGTATGGAAGCTTGTTTCAACACACTATACATAAAAACATGGCTAAATATATTTAGCCATGTTTTTATGGCAATGCAAGTAAGTCTGCAGTAGCTGCTTGGTCTTAGAAGCAGCTGTGATTGGGATCCAAAAGCAGATCTGCCTAATGCAAAATACCACCCACCGCATGATAGGAGGGCAATTGGAGGAGGTGGGGTCTGCAACTTGAAACCATTGCCTCTCCAGCCATTAGAGTGCTTCTGAGGGGACGGAGTCATGGACAAGGGACATGGCTTTGTGCAGATTACTGCCAAAGGTGCCAGAATTGTGCTCAAAATCGATTTTGTGTTGAAAGAGATACCCTCCTGCACAAAAACTATTCTTAAAGGCTTGTTACTTTTGGTATGTGTTTTGTAGAATGCAGCATACATGCAGAGAGAAAGCAAGAAGGAAAAAAATTATGTTTTGCTCACTACGCCAGACTCCGGTAGGCAAACCATTTTGCTGCGAACCCATGTTTACAGAATTTAGTAAATATGAGTTTTCGTCAAAGTCCATGGTGGAGGCACAGGAACAAACATGCTCCATCCGACACAAGATAACATAAGGCAGAATGACCTTCTTTACTAACCAATGCAAAGCCATGTAAATCAGACTTTGTGGGGCTCAGTAAATCCCAACATGCATTTTGTGTCTGGGCTGTGTAAAAAGAGTAACACAATCATGATTCAAAATGTTAGCAAATCTGGACCTAACCCTCCTTGATATGACCATATAGGGGACACCAGGGTCAATATTGGGATAAGGCAGCAATATACTTTAGAGATGGAACACTTCATTGCATCCAATACATTTTCCTATGTGTACTATTTATTCTAGTGTGCATTAAAGTACTTTTGTTTTTTGGAAGTCAGGTACTGGGATGAACAACTGATTATCATACTAATATGTATCTGTTGAGTGGTGAGCTCAGACAACCCCACACACTACCTGCACAACATGTACACCAAGATGTCCACTTCCTACCTGAAGCTCAATCTAACCAAGATAGAATTTCTGGTATTTGAAAAGAACAAGAAATTGTACAAGCCTGCCTCAATGGCATGAACCTTACTGGCTTCGAACCCAACAGCCACCCAATATAAAGTTACTTTGAATCACTCTGGACACGATCACCTTCAGGTAACATATTGCCAATAAATAAAGAAGGTCTGGTACTAGCTCTTGTTTGTAGAGAAAGTGAAACCGTTTCTTCCGAAAGCATCTTCAGCACTGCTGTTCAAGCCCTCCTTCTCTCACATTTGAATAATCCCTGCTCTATGGCCTCCCAGACTCCATATTGCCCCTCCCACCCCCCTTAGGAGCATCCTACATGCAGCAGCACATCTCTTGAGCCTGAAAAAATGTGACATGACTCCCAGCCTGATGGAACACCATGGGCTCCACTTACGAGCCCACTTCATCTTCAAAACTAGCTGCATCATTTACAAAACCAACATGACCACCTCCCACATTTATATTGCAGAAAACCTCATCTTCTGTGATGGTACACAGCTCATCTACAGCTAGAACACCGCAAGCCTGCAGACTAAAAAGTGTAAAAAATGAAAAACAAGGACAGACCTTTTCTATCCATGCTCCCATGATCTTTAACAACAACCCAGTATCTATAAGCACTGAACCGGTGCTGCTCCAACTATATAAAATTCCATTGCCTTTTGGCTAGGCTCACACTATAGAAATACCACCTACATACATACATACATACATGCATGTATAAATACATACATACATACATGTACACATAGATACATTAATACATACTTACACTATGTTTATGAGACGCCAGAGAAGCCTATGATTGCTTGCCATATCTACTATTATGAATCAAGTGCGGAAGAGGTTGTACTCGGACCCCAGAACACTCGAAGCAAATGATCTCAACTCCTCCTTTGAGGCCCAGTGCCAATTGCCTGCTCCGTGGACACCCGAACCAAGTCTGACAGACACATTTATGGGGTTCCTTTGGTCAACTGTGGCTATCTGGACAAAAACTTCCTGGTATCCTGAATAAAAAATGCATGTTGAGAGGAAGTGCCTCTTTTGCTTGGTCACCACCAAGCTGTTGGTTTTTCAATTCTGCAAACTGGGGTACTGATGTCCAGTCCACAGTGCAAGTGCAATGCCCCCTAAAACATGCTAAAATTGACTAATAACAATTCAGCATATTTAACTTTCTGGTAATGCCATGGAAAATGGTGTAAGAAAATTACCCTGTGGTATACAAAGTTCTATGTCACCTGTGGACTGCAGCACCTATTGTGCAATTCACCAGGTTGACTAGATGGTTCCAGGTCTTGATGATTAGACTGAGCCCTGGGGTACAGGTAGGTAGACCTGTGAAAATAAACATTTTTACAAGAGGGAAACCAAACTTCAAATAATTACTATATCGTCCCTAAGTAGCCATTGTACAACAAATGAGGATGACTGGTGATTAACTGTGGAATATATTAGAATGTATTGTTTGCATATTCCTACAGTGACTAACCCTCAACAACTATATTGGCGGTTAAGGCTCTAGCTGGGTAGGTGAAGAAAAAGCTGAAGTACAGTTGATATGTTAATTGCATAAATTTGGTTTGGAATAAGCTATAGAGACAGGCAGTTCAATCATCAGTATTATTATTTATTAAACATCTAAATCAATAGTGAAGTTTGATTTTTGATAACTAAACAGGAAATTTAACTGTAAAAATGTATACCTTCCCTGGCTATAGACACTGCTACATAATTAGCTGGGCCTGACTGCAGCTGTTCTTCTAGTGCTGCTTTGATAATGTGTGAAATACTGCTCTCAGAGCAGAGACAATGGCTTAGGCCTAGCAGGATAGCTTGAGCAGGAGGAAAGCAGTACTTTTATAGTTTATTGAGAAGGGAAGTATGGAAGAGAGGGGACTTTTGATCCCAAAACACTTTAGCCTTCTGGGTATAATTGAATTTTATGAGAGAGCTTGCCCCAGAACCAGAGTGGTTGAGTGGAAAGGAACTAACTAGAGAACAGCCCCAAGTGTGCCACAAGATCCCTCCAGGAGCAGAAAGATTTAGTCATGTTGAATTTTACTGAAAATGGTGCACAACCGGATAGTTTGCAGTGAGCCAAACAGGACGTTCTCCAAAAGAGGGAAGATTCGCCCTGTGGAACTCTTAGCCCATTGGTCAGGGTGTGTCCAGGAGCCACCTCCATCCACTGGCTAGGGAACTGAGCAATGACAACTCCATACTTACTTTTGTCATATCCTTTTTTCTTCTCACATCTGAGTCACAATTGCGCCGGCTCTTTTGCCCTAGGTGACCTCTGTTTTTATTCGTGCACCTCCCACTGATATAATTAGGGATAGCTTTAAGACATTTTATGAATCATAATATACTTATCATCTTATGGTCACCCATCCTTTTTTGTTTTACACAACCACTTCACATTTACGTGCTCCGTTCTAATGATTGCAATTCAGCTCTCAATATAACTTATCTAAAGATGGCCCATCCGTTTACACATGACCCGGGTCACCCGGAAGTGACCGTTAACTAGTGAGGGAAAGAACCTCCTTCTCTGTAATTTACATAGGAAGGACTTTCCTTTTCCTCAACTGCCCATGCCGATTGAAAACTCGCTCCAGAACAGCCAACAGTTAAGATCCCTTCCAGAGGTCCATATCACGCATGTTGCTGCTTTGCACATGGGCTCCAAATTTAATATAGATATTTTCCCTTCTCGAGTATCCCTGAGAAGCATAAATGTTTCCATTTAGATTCAACCATTTGAACACAAAAAGACCGTCCTCCTCTAAGACAAGGATTGAACATCGTAAGGTGTGCACCAAATGTCTCACGTTTGTGATAATAGATGTCAACCAAACAATGTAAGTACCCAATCAACATCTGGATCCCTCTCTGCCCTCCTTCCGACTATATATAGACAACTTACGGTAAGCAAGACAATTTCTGTGCTACAAGACTGTACACTGAATCACATGGCTCAAAATGCCCCATCCAGCATGTGTGGCTGATACACTTAGTCACATTATGGCGCCAACATATTTGCCAACTGCCCGGCTTCTAGTCTCTCACAGGCCACTGTATAAAGGACCACTTCTCAAGGTCTCACTCCTGCACATTTGTTCCTCCTTTGCACCTACCGAAATTTAGATTAACTAAATATTACTCATTCAGTGGACAGTAAGTTTGTTCCCAAAATTAAGAAGGAGCCATATTTCACCCACATGTTTTATCACTTTAATATATGGAATCTATATAGTATGATATGTGCTAATGTTTTGGCATTTCCGTAATGTTTTTCACGTTTATGTAGGGACTGTCATATCTACGGCTCTCAACTATACCACAACATAACCGTATGTATATATTCAATCTATGAACTATTCCTTCTGTATGTGGCCCCTAATTGACCTGTTCTTGATGGCCTAACCCACTTGACATGTATATATCGTATTATTGTCATATGTTTCCTCCCACGCCTCTTTTGGATGGCACGCTTTATTATGACTAATGTCTACTCTCGTCTTTTGATCTTTTTTCTTTTTTCTTTTCTCCTCTTTGTTTCTCCATTTATCTGCTTTATTCTTTTGTTTAATTTGAACTATTGCTGAATTGTGTATCAATGTATCTTGGCGTTGCTGTAAACATGTATTTTACACATACAGGATAACCTTGTGAAGCAAGCGTGATGGCCGAATGTTCCTGATTTGTGCTAAAATACTTCTTGGCGTTGCGGGAAACATGTATATTACACATCCATGTTAACCCTCTGAATCACAACTGATGTAACAGCCCAGAGGAAGCTCCAGGCTGAAAAGCCAAGTGTGGGGGCAAAACACGTGTTGTCAGCTGTGTTGCTCTTTGTTTGCACTACGTTTTTGAATGACTCTGAAAAGAAAAGAGTTGTGATTATGAAATACTTTGGACTAAAATAGATTATAAATATACCTACTTGCTCTGGCTCATTCTTCAGTTTTACAATTAATGGGGAATGGGGTCTCCAATTGCCAAGGACAAGTGAACACTTCAAAAAATATCCTCATTCACATGCAGGAGTGCACACAAAATCTGGATCCACCAACCCCTTCCTGTTTTCCCTATTTTTGACATGGCAGAACAGAATTGCTGGACATGCTCTCACTTGTTCCCAGCACTAAGAAGTGGACTTCAATGGTCAGTTTATTGGCTTCTTTATGCCTACAGTGAAAACCCAGATGCAAAATGTATGTTCCTATAGGGACCACTGGATGAGTTACAACTGTTCATGGACTAGACTTTGCTAGTTGCCTATGTTTGAGTGTGTTCCGGTCATTAAGTGTTGCCTCTGAGTATCTGGGAGCCATAGAAACGACTGAAAGGAACTGCACTAGACAGTCTGTAAAGTTGGGACTTAGAACATTTTTGGTTATCCAATACCTTTGCAGTTTCAGCTGGACCTCGTGTCAAAGGCATTTGAAATTGGGAGGGCTTCAGTGGACACAGCTTTAGGCTTGCCCCACTGAAAGGTTTTGAGCTCCAAACTAAGCCTGTAGGTAGAATTCTTGACCAAGATAAGTCACAAAATGCATTCAACCAACAAGAGGACTTTGGGGGCTATGAAAATTGGATTTTCAAAACCAAACATTGTTGAGCAGCTATCTAACTTCAAGAGGACTCCAGTGGATACAGTCTTTGCCACTCTGTAGGACTTCAACTTCCATAAAAACTCTCAAAACCTGCTTTAAAGTTTTGTGGATGGGTACTCTGTTCATGACTATGCTATTCTAATGAACGTATCATAAAGTGGATGAGTTATTTGTCCGATTTGTGATGATATGATGAAGTATCCATGTGCCAAGCTATAAAAGAGATCCTAAGTCAGAAGTTATAAACCACAGAACGACCCCCTTTATATTTCAGACCTCTGCTCCATTGTGTATGACCTAAAGTTGCGCCAAGGTTCCGGTCAACATTGAATGAATCAATCAATAATTTCTAAAGAACAGCACTATCATCCCTAGGGGTATCTGGGCACTGAGATTCCTGTATCGGCATAGAAAAGCCCGTTCTTGGGTTGGTTTCTGTGACTGCCAGGGAGGGTGCCATTCATAGGTTTAGGAGGAGGGCATATCAGGTGTTGGTAGCAATGTAGGAGATTGCGCGACCCTCGTTGCAGTTGCGATGGATGTGGGCAACATGTGCGAGGTAAGTGAAGTGGAGCACAGGTGTTGCAAGGGAAGATGGAAGTTTAGCCATTGGTTGATGTAGGAAGGTCCTTGATTGTGGAGGGCTTTGTTGGAATGTGTGAGTGTCTTGATCTAGCAGACTTTCTGGACAGGGAGTCAGTGGAGGTTTCTGTGGTCAAGAGAGATGTAGGTTACGCTTTGAAAGGTATAGCATGAGTTTGGCTGCCATGTTCTGTATTGTCTGGATTCTTTGGAGCAGCTGGGTGGAGATACCAGTGTGGAGTGTGTTGCTGTAGATGAGCCGGCTGGTGACAAGGGCTTGTGCAATGATCTTTCTGGTGTTTACTTGGATCCATCTTACAATTTTGCGGAGGGTGTGGAAGCAGGAAGAGGAGACTATATTGACTCTTGTTTCATGGTAAATTGGCCGTCCAGGATTATGCTGAGGTACCGAGCATGGTCAGTAGGTGTGGATTTGGGTCTGAGTTCTTCTGGCCACTAACTGCGGTCTTTCTAAAGAACAGTAACTCAGTTTTGTCAGAATTCAATTTGAGAGGCAGCTGTTTCTCATCCAGTTGGCTACATCAGTCATGGCATTACAGGTGTTGGTTTTGGTGTTAGAGGGGTCCTTGGCAAGCTGGGTGTTGTTGGAGTAGGAGATGATGTTGAACTCATGAGATCTGAGAATGTCCACAAGGGGGTCATGTAGATGTTGAACAGAGTGGGACTGAGCGATGTTCCTTGGGGAACACCGCACATAATGTCTTTGGGAGTGGACTTGAAAGGAGGTGGACGGATACTCTAGGTGCATCCTGAGAGGAATGAGATACTCCACTTAAGAGAATGTTTTTGAATGCCTATGTTGTGGAGTTCGTCGATGAGGATGTGGTGGGCGATGGTGTTGAATGCTGCAGACAGGTCAAGGAGAATTAAAGCCACTGTTTCTCCTTGGTCAAGGGAGGTTCTGATGTCATCATCTGCGGTGTTGAATGTGGTCTCGGTGCTATGGTTGGCCCAGAATCTTGATTGTGATGCATTGAGTAGGTGGTTTTGTTCTAGGTAGTCAGTGAGCTATTGATTGATTGCCTTTTTAAGTACTTTGGCAGGGTATGGAAGCAGGGCGATCAGCCGGTAGTTTTTGAAGTTTCTGGGATAGGCTGAGGGCTTTTTTAGGAGGAGTCTGATGTCTGCATGCTTCCATCCGTCTGGGAAAGATGAGGTGGAGATGGAAATGTTGAGGAGGTTGGTGAGTTCAGGGCTGTATATGTTGGATCCGAAGTTGAAGAGATGGTGTGGGCAGGGGTCGTGGGTGCCCTGAAGTGAATGGAGGACATGATGGTGATGGTGGTCAGGACGTCAAGTGGGACAAGGTCATTGTGGCTGGTCTGAGGGCTGCTGATTGGCTGAGGTTGTCAAGACCGAGCTAGGTGGGTTGGGGGTTAAAGTTGTTGTAAATGTCGGCAATCTTGCTGTGGAAGTAGTCAGATAGGGGCTGATTCACAGAACTAATCTGAGATAAAATCCTAAACGTACTACTTTTGGTATTCACAGAAGGCATTCAGTAGTATTAAAGTTAGGACTCCTAACTTTACTACTACTAAACTGAGACAAAATCCTTATTTTACGACTTTGAGTATTCACAAAAGGCATTTAGTAGTAGTAAAGTTAGGAGTCCTAACTTTACTACTACTGAATGCTTTCAGTGAATACCAAAAGTAGTATGTTTAGGATTTTATCTCAGTTTAGTAGTAGTAAACTTAGGAGTCATAACTTTACTACTACTAAATGCCTCCTGTGAATACCAAAAGTAGTACGTTTAGGATTTTATCTTAGATTAGTTCTGTGAATTGGCCCTATAGTGAGGTGCAGAATTGTTCGGAGGGAGGTACTGTTTTTTTTCTGTGGCAGTCAGGTTGGAGCATTCCTTGATGATTTTGAAAAGTTCCTTGGTGTGGTTGGCTGCAGCATCGATGCGGCCTGTGATGGCTGGCTGCTCTTTTTGCCTCTATGAGCCGGGTCATTGAGTGCTGTTTTGTGTGCAGCTCTGTCGGAGGGGTCCTTAGTGATGCGCCATCACTTCTTGAGTAGAAGACAGTTGCGCTTGATGGTTCTGTGCTCTGGGGTGTACCAGCTGGTTTGTTTTGGAAATCTGTTGATTTTTGACAATTTTGAGAGGGGGCATTTTATTCAACACATTTGCTGATCCAGTCAAAGAAGTTGTGGACGGCCTTGTTGAGGCTAGCTGATGTGTCAAGAGGTGTGATGCCGAGAGTCTGCGTCCATTGGCACTCAGTTACTTTTCCCCAGCTGCAATGAACAGTGATTGAGTTGTGTTTTGACTTTTTGATGGCTTTAGTATTGCTATGTACCTGATGGATTTTCCCTATGTGAAGTATGTCTGTCCTGTGCCATAGCTACCTTGGTTAAAGCCCTGGTTTATTTATTGAACTTGTTTGTTAGACCTTACAAGATGTTTGACTTATTTCTTGGGATGGACTTGCGTCCTCCCTAATGAATACCTAACTTTTAACACACTCTAAGCATCCACGTTTCATAACATGAGTCAGAATAGGGCTTGAATACTAAATCTACCTTCCATACGGAATGTATGCACTTTTTCTAATGTTTGCTAGATTTCCCAATGTTTTCTAGAGTGGAATAGTGAATAGTAAATAGTGAATAGTGAATTTGTCCCCCCTCTCACTGATGTATGTTCTTTCATCAATCTTTGTTACATTAGAGTTAGATTATTAAATCTGACTCTCCTAATGTATGAACTTTCTCCAATATGTGTTACACTGGAGTTAGCTTGGTACATTTGACCCTACCAATATCTGTGGTTTACAAAATGTTTGTAGATTAGATTTAGAATAGTAAATCAGACCCCGCCCCCCAACTGCATGCCCTATACAGTATGTTTGGTAGACTGGAGTTGAGATAGTAAATTTGACACCCCTTCTATACATTTTCCACAATGTGTGTAAACAGGAATGAGACTAGTAAATCTGACCCTGCCCATAATGTATGTATGTATGTATGTATGTTGTATGTCTACTGTGTGAACTTAGGCAAAAAGTAGCTGAGTGTTATGTATGTTAAAAGACTTGCATAAAGCCAATGAGTGATAAGACAGGTGTCTGCTTTGTTGACTTTTAAAGCAGTGTGATGTAATGCTCTCTATAGAGGTGCATTTTCAACTACTTATATTGGTTGTTGTTCCAGATACTGGGTGCTTAAATCGTAAAAGCCTGCTGTCTTTTTTTATCTGTGAATCATCAGCATAGTGGCGAATCTTGATGTTGTTATCTGTGAGTAGATGCCAAGCTGCTCCATGTAGAGGTTTAAGATGACAAAAGTTAGTTTGCAATCCCAGGTGACTCTTCAGGTGACTGGGATCATTTGAGACCTTAAGGTGCCCATGTAAATATATATATCTGAGGACAATCTGTCACCTCTACTCATCACTGTCAATGCTTCCTTCCCTCAGGGCATTTTCTCGGATGTTCTCAAGACAGATCAGATCCTATCACTCACTGAGACATCTACACATTATTCTGATGACCTTGCCAACTACAGTAAAACTTACTCACTGCCATTTATCTGCAAGATCATTTAGAAAAACAGTCTATATTCAACACAAAGTGTACAATAATAATAACCATTTCCTGCTCAACTACAATACTGACTTCAGATCATGCTTTAGCACAGAGACTGCTTCCTTACAAATCTTAGACTGCATCCTCCTTTTCACACATGAATATGACCTCTGCCTCTTGATATTGCTGGACCTCTTAGCTGCCTTTGAAACAGTCAACCCCCCCACCTCATTAGAGCCCTTGAGTCTTAAATGATACTCTTCAGAAATTTCCTTCAATGGTTCTCCTCTCGCCTTTCCAACAACCATCAGGTTATTTATATATATATATATATATATATATATATATATATATATATATATATATATATATATATATATTTTACTGACATAAAACCAATGAAATTCCACGTTATAGTTAGTTGAACTCACTATAACTTGCGCGTGTAATGCACTGCTGTTGACATTACATATTACATCACTCATGACATGGTCAGTGACATCACTCATGACATCACTGATGACAGACCTCCTTTAAGTGTAATGTAACCCTTAAAACACATATTGGAAAATAGAAATTAACACTTTCCAAAAAATGGAGATACCCATACCAGTTACAACAACCAATTCAGTAATTCCACCATCTATATACACATTCTCTCATTCACCAACAGTTCTATATAGTCACTCATACATATACTCACTCATCATATGTAGTGATACACCTATACATCCTGTTACACACCGACAGTCATCCAAAAGTTACTCACACGCATACTCACACATACAAATAAACTTTTGAGCATCCATTTATTTGCATATACAACTATACACACACTACTACGTTACTTCTAAGGAAACTTATACATACTTACTCTCTTAAACAATCACTTATAGAAACACATACTTATTTAAACAGGAACTCTTTCAATCTCTCACTCTCACATATACTCACTTATATACATCAATAATCACATATACTAGATTAAAACATATGTAGTTACTGATAAAGACAATAGTAAGACAGTCATTCACTTACTAACACAAACATATACACACTCATCCACCCATACAGTCCTGCACATATGCTGTCTTCAAAAAACATAGAAACAGTGAGTCAGTCATTGATGGATCTATATCATAAGTAACACCCCCACCAAACCATAGAGACACTCATACTGACACTAAAAAAACATCTAATAACCCATATACACACACATGTAGGTACTCATCAACCCATGCAGCCACTTATTCACAAAGTGAAACACTGATACATATATTTAAATATTTAAACATTACTCGCTAATATATGTATTCACTAAGATACACTTAATAAGCCAGTTATCCAATCATTTCTTTTAAAAAAAAACATTCATTAAGACAATAATTTAAACATTTATTCTTCCCTCGACCTTTAGATATACATATATAAAACATATTTATTTTTTAGAAAGACACACATTCACTGGATGGTGTCATTAGTGATGTCACTGACCATGTCATGAGTGATGTAATATGTAATGTCATCAGCAGTGCATTACACGCGCAAGTTATAGTGAGTCCAACTAACTATAACGTGGAATTTCATTGGTTTTATGTCAGTAAAATTTCCAGCTAACTATAACTGGTGTCAAACCTATGGTTTTTTCAGTGAATTTCATAGGTTTTTTAAATGCTACTTCCTAACTATAACGTGTGTAAAACCTATGGTTTTTTCAGTGAATTTCTTAGGTTTTCTGAATGCTAGTTCCTAAGTATGAAATCACGTTCGTAACTAGATAGTGTCACCGCCTACACGTCCTAAGAAGCGCATGTAAAGTCATGTGACTTGAAAACAACACTTGCAATTGGTTCTTAGTAGTTTCTGTTCTGGAATTTACACGAAGCACTCCACCCACTTTCCTCACAATCTTTTCTACTCTCAAGAGACAACAACGTCGAGCATCTTCCGGAAAACTTTGCTGAAATGGCTGCCCTTCCGCATTCATCTTCCGAATCTGAAGGAAATGAGCGACCACCGTTAAGAAGAAAAAAGGAATCTTTCATTTGGCAATTTTTTACTTATCCTGAAGATCAAAAGAAAGTGAATGCGCCAAAAGTAACCTGCACGATATGCAATTCGGAGCTCTCAAGGGGAAATCCAGATAGAAAATATTCCTTTTCTATACACACCATGCAGCGGCATGTTAAACAAAGGCACCCTGAGCATTATGCAAAAGCATCGACAAGAGCCCTGGCCACGCTATTACCATCAGAGGTGGCCAGCACATCTTCTGATTGACGACCTGTATCTCCATCGAGTGCTGAAATGGACTTGAGACCATATCTTGCGAAGGTGCACATGAAATGCAAAGAGTGTGGAAAAATTCTTTTGTATGGAGAGCAGAGCCTCGTTCTTATTAAACTCAAAATTGAAAGTCATAAATGCCCCAAGAAAAGTTATAATTTCTTCACTTCATTTTCATAGTATTACATACTGAAAAATGTAGTAGCAACTTTAAGAAATCGAAAGCATCATAACACTTGTTTCCAAAAAAAAAAAAAAAAAAAAAAAAGTTCTTTTCAGAACTAACTCTTTCTACCAAAACGTGCTCCAAGAGCATATTATGAGATGTTTTTTCGCCGCTTTATTTTAGTGCGAGACCGGGTGTGCGCACGCTCCTATCGCGTACAGGACCTGACACTTGCATGTGAAGTCATGTGACTTCAAAACAACACTTCTAATTGGTTCTTGGTAGTTTCTATTCTGGAATTTACACGCAGCACTCCACCCACTTCCATCACTTTCTTTTCTACTCTCAAGAGAGAACAACGTCGAACATCTTCCCGAAGACTTCGCTGCAATGGCTACCGTTCCGCATTCATCTTCCGAATCTGAAGGAAATGAGCGACCACCTTTGACAAGAAAAACGGAGGCCACGCTATTACCATCAGAAGTAATCAGCACATCTTCCAGTGGACGACCTGTATCTCCATCGAGTGCTGAAATGGACTTGAAACCATATCTGGCGAACGTGCACATGAAATGCACGAACTGTGGAAAACATCTTGTATACGGAGAGCAAAGCTTTACTCTAATTAAACACAAAATTGAGAGTCATAAATGCTCCAAGAAAAGATACATTTCTTCACTTTATTTGGATAGTATGACATACTGAAAAATGTCGTAGTAACTTTAAGAAATCAAAAGCATCATAACACTTGTTTCCAAAAAAAAAAAGTTCTTTTCAGAACTAACTCTTTCTACCAAAACGTGCTCCAAGAGCATATTATGAGATGTTTTTTCGCCGCTTTCATTTAGTGCGCGACCGGGTGCGCGCACCCACATATCGCATACAGGCTTTGAGACACGCATGTGCAGTCATGTGACTTTAAAACAACACTTCCAATTGGTTCTTACTAGTTTCTATTCTGCAATTTACACGAAACACTCCACCCACTTCCCTGGAAAACCAGTTTATCAAAAAACTTTTAAAGCCTCCTCTTATGAAATATTCAACATCGTTCACATAGCAGAGTACTAAATAGCACTATATACACTCGGTCCCTTAATTATAAGAGACTTATTGCTATGTAAGAGCAACTTTTGTTTTCACGCGATAATGTGAAATGCTGAGCCTGTTACAGAATTTTCTTTCACATATATGTTACTATTCTCCTTCGAGCACTAACACCGTAGAAAATACCACCAATAGCGGTGATATTTTTTACACCGAGAACGGGCGATTTGTATCGCTTAGAGCCCTTACAATTATAAAGTTTTATTTCCTAAGTCTCTGATCTCCAACTGTGCAACGTGGCTCCCCTGTGTGTCGTAATAAGGTTCATAAACAAAAACTACAGGGCCAGCATTATACACATGCACACAACCACAAAATGGCAAGAGCCACCATGTTAATATATATCCTTAATATAACAAACCTCTGAGAATAAATACATATTTCCGTGGCACCCCATAACAAAAATTTGGCGTCCTCTGACTCTGCTTCATTACCAAACACCCTAACCCCCCGCCCCCCTCACTCTTCACTAAACTCCGCACTCCACCCCACCCGGACCCCCTATTACAAACCCCCAACCTACCCTCCCTGCCCAAGCCCACCATGAACCTCAAACCGCCCCTGGAAAACTTATAAGACACAGGATTACTAAAACTCAAAGAATAGGCAACAGGCAGATAATCTAAATAGTACATAAAGGCACATATTTTTTCCATAATACTATTGAAAAACATGTTCTATTTTTTATAAATCTATCATGCATCTGACCCTCTAGAACCGTTTTCAAAACGTGAACTATAAACCTCTACTTTTCATTTTCAAACCATACACTTTCAATTACATTATTTTTTTTCACAATTCATGTAATGTTACACACCTTTTCTAAAATACACCAGTCCCTGTTATTTATAAGGATTTATTTTCAGTCTTCATCAGTGACACTTTCTTAACATATAATGGAAATCACTGTAACTTTTTAAACGACAATGCTAACGCGGTAAAAATAACCTCTCATTTGCTTTCCTTTAAGAATGCAGACTATCTACCCCACGCATGCGTTTCTTGATCTTTGTATTTGGCAGTGAATACCGACCTTGAATCGGAAGACATGAACAAGAGCGCCATTGTCACATTTAAAACTGAACGTTGCATCTGCTCACACACATATCTTTCACTTAGCTAACATTCACAGAAAACAGCATTGATGTAAAAAAAAATTGACCTTGCTTTACAACTCCTGCAAATCACTCCCTTATTTTTTAACGCATCCTCCAGTTCAAGAAAAGCTACTTTTTTAATAACTACTAAGCAATATATAAGTGACTAGACTCCTAGAAAATTTATCAAGTCATTCTGCCCTTTACCATCTTGGGAAATTCAAAATGGATGTCCCTCCTGCCTTCGCAAACGAGCCGGACCACTTACAACTATTTCGACAGAGAATGCTTCTGTACTACGGCACCTTACCACTCTCAACTTTGAATACTTCATATCGATTATCATTTCGATATTCGTATTTCACCTGTGTGCAGCCTGTATTTCATTGCCTGAGCTGTGATTTCACGTGGGCCCTGGATTTATGTCTCTGCAATTTGGTACCTCCTGAACCGAATTACAATCACCTCATGAATCCGTTACTTGATCATGAACATCTTTGTTACAACGGAGGGTTTATGGCCTTTGCAGCGATACAAGGAGTTCTGGGTCATTGGAATATATTCGCAGCGGCGCAAGATTTCCTAACAGAGAGCTACATCGAAAACCCACCGAGCTGCCATATGATGGTAAAAGACGCTCCAATAATGACAGATCATGAATGCTCCTTTCCTCTTCTCAATTGGATGGCTGACATGTTTTCAGATGATAACAGTGATTTCCTGTTAGAAGCACTGGCTGCCTATTTTGCCTACACAATGGACGGTTAACTCTTTCCTAACAGAGAACTACATCGAAAACCCACCGAGCTGCCCTCTGATAATAAAAGAGGCTCCAATTTTAACAGATCATGAGAACTGCTTTCCTCTTTTCCTTTGGATAGCTGACATACTTTCAAAGGATAAAAGTGATTTCCTGTTAGAAGCAGAAGCTACCTATTTTGCCTAAACAATGCTTCAATAACTCTTATACAAGCCATTGACGTCCTCATTTCCTTTTGCTTCCCTATATTCTTCACGTTCTTTTCCATATTTTCTTTTCAAGAACAGACCTATTGCCTTTACTAACAGTGGACATTATGATTTCGTGCTGGTTTAATTTTCTTCTTTTATGTGGACTACATTTGTTTCTTCAGCTACTCGATTTTCAACTTTATTTTTTACAGTCTAATCTCAACAATTCTGTTGCATATCTTATCTAAGGTTATTTCAGACGTACTCGATGCAAAACTCGCTAATATATGCTACATGCACCCAAATTAATGTGTACATTTTAAACGAGTTTTTTATAACTGTAAACGCCATTTCGCATCTCAACTGCTTATTTCCGCCTCACACGCCTCTGCTCCTTTAATTTTCTATATAATTATTTTTTTAAAATACTTTACAGAAAAATATGTTCTTTCAACAAAATTTCCATTGTTACTTGTGCTGTATTTCAAATGCAATACTGCAACCTTCAAAAGATATCTCAATACAGTAGTTCTCCTCAATACTGATTTGCGCAGCATCCAACAGATTACATACATGCACCTCTCGCCATTTTGTCGCTTTTGGCACCTTTTTTTCCCCGTACACAGTAACATAACACAAACTTGATAGTGCTTCGAATGTAGACAGCTGATTGATAAAGTAATGATGTATAACCACTTGCATTTTCATATATCGTTCCTAAACTGAAAGGCCACAGACCTTCTTCCATTTATTAAAATATAATATACTTCCTTATAAGAGTGTACAATGTTTTTTTCCAACTATATTCATTTTTCTTCAACTATAGCGTTTGTATTCCATGTACTACTGACAATACCAATTACTGTGTTTTTTGCAATTTCTGTACTCATATTACATAATGATTTGCCTTTAAAACAGTACATTTCTAAATAAACATTTCAAATATTCACGGTTTCTCTTTTAATCCATAATCTCAACTGAAATAATTTCATATTGAAAAACTATTCATGGGTTCCACATAACCTTAATTGTAGTCACTGTGGACCTTATTTATGAAGGCCTTCCACCGCCGGTGCCTCATTTTTTAAAATGGGAAAAAGTGACGCACCGGTGGCGCAAGGCCTTCATAAATAAAGTCCTGAATGTTTTTTTTCTCGACCTCACTTACTGATACTAGAACCTGCAAGCCAATTACGGCCCGTGAACTCTTTCTTAGTAGGTCGCGCACCGTAAAGACAGTTATACCACTGTTAACATTTTTTTTTTACTGTTACCAAGCACCCACACAGTTCCGCTTCACTCAGAGTTAATCACTGCTCCCACGCTTCTACAGGCCAGACGCTATGTTGTATTTCTCTCCTTATCACCCTTTCATCTCCACAATAACAAACAGTTCCCCGCCTGCCACCACAGAACAGAGTCAGATGCAGAGGCACCAAAGAGTGAACCCATCACCAACTGCCATCTCCGGCTGTTTCCATGGTTACACCTCATTCTGCACCTTGCTGAAGGCACAGGTCAAAAGTTCATGTCTCAACGTTCTACAACAAACTAAGAAGACTATTTTCCCTCCAGAAACACCTGCCAATACACAGCTCTGTTACATGTCTTGTTTTCTCACACCCAATAGTACTTTTCGTTTAACATAAACATTAACATGCAACGTACTGTTCAATCTCCACTTCTTACAATCAATCAATCATTTTTATTTTTTAAACCACACCCAGCCTCTTCCTTTTTCTTTAGTTAGAATTCCAACTTCTAACTACCATTCCACTTCCAGAACCGATCGGAGGACGACTACAAATCCCTTGAAAATGAAGGTCTGGCTAATAGGACACAGTTATATTCACTGGAGTGAAAAATATGCAGTAAGCAGACGAATTTGAAACCTCGGCTTACCAAATGTACACATAACATGGATTGCCAAAAGAGGATTGAAATGTCACCAATTGATTCCATTGGTGAAAACTTTTATGCATCTCCCAGAACCAGACCTTATAATTGTGCACTGTGGTGGGAACGATCTAGGCACAATCACTGGGGTAGGTCTGGAAATGCTTCTAAAAGACACCTTTCGACAATTGATGACACTTTTTCCTCGATCTGTCTTGGTATATTCCAATATATGCCAAAGACAGAAATGGAATTGGTCCAATCAACATTGTGCACAATTTGAGAAAGCAAGGAGACATGTAAATAAATCTGTTTCTGCGTTCCTCAGAGATTATAGCATGGGTTCTATTTACCACAACAACTTGCGATACCACATGCAAGACGTCTATAGGAGAGACGGTGTTCATTTCACGAATGAGGGAAACAGAATCTTCCTCTGCAACATCAGGCTCTGCATCGGTACTTACTTATAAATGCAGAAAACCCTCAATTAACACAATGGCTCTTTTCAGAGCCACCTTATATCTAAGCACTCAAACTTCTGATTTATCTCCATTTTCACACTCTTGTAAATAGGTGTGCGCGACCGGGTGCGCGCACCCCGTATTTTTTTCGGCGAAAAATTATACCTTTTTGCGTTTAAGGGCCTTACTGCACACCCCGAGAAAAGCTACACAGCAAAACAATCTCTACCTTCTCCCCTTTCCATGTTTCAACGCTTTGAAATGAACAATATATTTACTCGCAGTGACAAAATGGCGAACAAAACTTCCTGATTTCCTTCGAATCGAACGTTAACAGACGTCACGCAGCAAAAAAGAATTCCGCTCACGCGCAGCCGCATGAGTAGATATATAGTTGAATTTAACTTTAATTTTCTCAACAACTACTGAACGGATTTACACCATTCCAAAAAAAGCGTAATCTGCGAACTGAACTCTAAAGTTTTGGCAAATTTCTTATAAATCCATTCAACCGTTCGACCTGTAGCCAAGTCTAAAGGTCCTATGGAAAATAACATGGAGAAAACACGTTTTGGGACCCCCCTTATATCTCAGCCCCCACTTGACCAATCCCCCCCAAACTTTCAGGGAAGGAGCGTAGCGGACCAAGCCATCTTCTTTGAGAAATTCGCAAAGACTCATCCACCAGGGCCAAAGTTATTCCAAATAGAATGTTGAGGATTTCCTATGGAAACTAGGTCCTAACTATAACTACCTACTAGCGACCGCCAGTAGGTAATATATATATATATATATATATACTACTATTATAAAGAGAGAACTGTGAACCTTTGAGGTGGGTAAACTCCAGAAATACACCACCAATCACAACACCCAATACAGCGTTGGAATGGGAGGTCCAGGAGATGGACATAGGCTATACGGCACCACACCATATACATTGGGGGGGAAAGAACGTTAGGGGAAAAGTAGTCCTTGGGCGTATACATACGGTGATCTGAACGTGGCGTTCGGCGTCATGGGCGCATACAACGCTTACAAGAGGCGCAAAGGCTTGTGGTTACGTAAATGCGGCGTTCGGCGTCAGGACAGGAGCGCGGGACCAACACCCGGTTCATGGCAATGTCCGCCACCATCATGGTGAAGAGAGCGGCGGCGACAATGGAGCCGTGGGGAGGAAAAGTAACACGCATTCGGCAACCCTGTCTGTGAACGTAAGTCGCACCTGACAGCTTTGCTGGAAGCCCGCATGCATGGTCGCAGCCCAAACAAATAGGCCCTGCGGCTGGACCCAGCTCCCATGTGCTGCAGGTAGGGTGGGGGCGGGGCGGGGCAGAAGCTGAGGGCTGTGGAACTGGGTGAAATGGTGGAAATGGTGTGGATGTTCTGAAGCTCTATGATGGCGCCTTGGGGAGGAAGTAAGAGGCACAGGGAAATTTGGGGTATATATTACGCATAGCGGCCGACTAGATTGCATGCAAGGGGAGTGGCCCACTTCACTCGCTCTCCCATGGAGCGTCAAGGTAGGGGGGGTAAACTGCTTCCTCAAATGAAAACAAGCTGCAGCCAGCCACATTTGTTTTCAGGACTCTCCCTCTACCCTGACTTCCCCGTGGGAGGAATGGCATGAATGTATGTGCCTGGGGCGCCTCCCGCTACAGATGATGGGGGAGGGGAGTGTGATGGGGGAGAGAGGGGGGACACTGCCTCTCTGGTGAGATCCGTCAGGTAAATAAACAGATTGACGGCAAATTGGATGGCCGGGACAGGTGAAACTGAGGCTCTCAGAACAGAGGGCCAGGTAGTTTGAGGGGAAGTGGGCAAAAAGGGGTGATTGCTAAGAGAGACAAAGGAGCTGCCCGTGTCCTGGGTGTGCAATGCTGGTGAGTACCTTTCACCTCGCAAACCCTACCCGGACAACGTCGGGACGGGCTGCTAATATATATATATATATATATATATATATATATATATATATATATATATATATATATATATATATATATATATATATATATCCATATCCTACTGGCGGTTGCCAGTAGGTAGTTATAGTTAGGACCTAGTTTCCATAGGAAATCCGCAACATTCTATTTGGAATAATTTTGGCACAGTTGGATGAATCCTTGCAAAATTCTTCAAGACGATGGCCTGCTCCGCTTCCCTGAAAGTTTGGGGATGATTGGTGAAGTGGGGGCCGACAAAAAAGGTGGGTCCCAAAACGTGTTTTCCCCATGCAATTTTCCATAGGAACCGTTAGGATGGGCTACAGCCCGAACTGCTGAACGGAATTACAACAAATATGGCGGAGAGGTAGAGTTTGGTTCGCAGATGATGCTTTTTGTTAAATGGTGTAAATCAGTGCAGCAGTTTCTAAGAAAATCAAAAGTAAAATCATAGATATATCTATAGACGAAGTACAGTCTGAGGATTATACGCATACCACTATGAGCACGAGCTGCATGCTAATTGGCTGTCAACTGTTTGTCAACACTCCAAACCAGGAAGTGTTGGCAGCCATATTGTGTCTCGGTAGACCCGAGGAACAAGAAAACTGAAAAAGAAGTACGCAAAAGAGGCAAAGGGGGTATGGTAGAAACACTGTGATGCTCTATGCCTGATCAGGGATTCCATAAGGACCCCCAAGGCCCCAAAAAATCAAATATATATATATATATATATATTTTTAAATCGCGGGATTATGAGTCGTGCATCCAGGGCGTGAAAACAGGGGTTCGCACTGTGCTGGGAGAGCAAGTTTTACTTTTTCCATTAAAAAATAGCCTCTGTCAGAAGATTCTAATATTATTGGGGATCGTATCCCCGGGTCTTATAAAAAATGTTGGGGACCATGAGGGGAGCCACTATGCCCCCACGGTCCGGCTGGCTTCTCGCGTTCTTCGGGAGCCGGTATTGCTTTTACACATGGAGAGATGCTAACTAGCATGTGGAAATGCAATCTTGTTTGGATTTTGAAAGTGAGAACAGATCTCACTGCTCTGTCTTTCAAATGCAAACTAAGTTTGCTTCCTGAGAAAATCAAAAGTAAAATCATAGATATATCTATGGACGAAGTACCGTCCGAGGATTATACGCGTACGCTTACGAGCAGGAGCTGCATGCTAATTGGCTGTCAACTGCTTGTCAACACTCCAAACCAGGAAGTGTTGGCAGCCATCTTGTGTGTTGGTAGAATCGAGCCACAAAAAACTGAAAAAAAAGTTTGCAAAAGACTCAAAGGGAGCAGGGTAGAAACACTCTGACCCCCTAGGCATGCTCAGGGTGTCACACAAGGACCCCCAAGGCCCCCCAAAAAAAGACGTTTTTTAAAAAAAATCGCTGGATTATAAGTCGTGCATCTAGGGCGTGCACAACAGGGGTCCGCACTGAGCTGGATGCACAACTTTTACTTTTTACTTTTTCTGTTAAAAAATTAGCCCCTATCAGAAGTTTCTAATATTCCTGGGGATCGTATCCTCCGGGTCTTATAAACAATGTTGGGGACCGTGAGGGGAGCCACTATGCCCCTAGGGTGCGGCGGCTTCCAGCGTTCTTCGGGAGCCGGCATTGCTTTTGCACAAGGGGAGATGCTAACTTGAATGTGGAAATGCAATCTGGTTTGGATTTTGAAAGTGAGAACAGATTTCACTGCTCTGTCTTTCAAAATGCAAACTAAGTTTGCTATGGGAGGCCGGGAGCTGCAAGACTTCCGCCTTCTCATAGCAAACAGCAGTGTCCCGGGGGTAGGCACCCCGGGACACTGCAGGAGCCGGCTGTGGGCGTGGCAGTGTCCAGTGTTCTCGAAGGCACCAGTCGAAGTGTCAAGCTGCCTGCCTCCCACAATACACAAATCTCCGGGGGTGTGGTTGTTCCCGGGATAGAGGGGCATCATTGAGGCCCACACACTTTTAATTTTGTAGGAGGGTCTTGGACGCGAAAGTGGCGCAAGGGAGTTGTAAATCTGGTACACAGTGTTTTGTTTTAGTTTGCTTTACTTTCTGTCTTGTAGAGGATCCAGGGTAAATATAACGTTTTTTGTACAGCCAGTACCTTTCAACCCTACTGCCAAACGTGTTTTTGCCTGTTACCATAGTACTTCAAATTATAAATATTATTTTGTATCGGGGACCGCTACCCTCCCCAAAAAAAGACGTATATACTTTTTTTAATTAACTTTTAATAAAACAATACATAACTGGAAACGTAACTTAAAGATAACAATACAATAAAGAACTAGAAACATAACTTTAATAAAACAATACAATAAACAAAATGTGCTGTGGACTGCAATAGATGTATGGTAGGTAATCTGCAAAACCAAAAAGTTAGAGTTTAAAATTAGATCGATGTGACTAAAAGAGGTCAAACATAAGTCAAGGTAACACTAGGATTTTACGAGTTCAGATGGAGTCGTTACTAGTTAAGTACATTCTCATAGCTCACCTTTTCCCTCTGTTGTGTGTCCAAGCACTTGCTGCTTCAGAGTACACCCTCCAGTTTAGTGATCTGAAAGATAGTATAAAAAGTTAGTAATAGTATAGTCCATACAACTGCACGTTTTTTTTCTTTATTTTTTTGTACACTCAGGATACTATATTACAACAAGTTCCACTGTAAGGAGGTGTCTGTCCGCTGTTTTTTTCTTCCAATGTAGTATATCCAATGCACTCCCACTGCATAGCGGTGAGTTCTCAATATTGCGTACTTAGACTGTTGCACCCCATTGAGTCGCAGAGTCTGGAGGTGAGTGTTTTTCTTGATAAGTCAGAGGGAGATTTACAAGCTCCTTGTGACATTTTTCTCATGTTAAAAGTGAGAAGTGGAGAAGTGTGGCTCAATGGTTAGAGTGGAGAAGTGTGCCTCAATGGTTAGAGCGGCAGACCCTGATGCAGAGGTCTAGCCCGGGACCAGGGTTCAATTCCCCGCCTCAGCAGGTCTTGGGCTAAAAATTCCACTGACCTGATATTTCTCGCCTCGGTGCCTATTCCAATCATGGAGTCCCACTCTGCAACTCTGGGCAATAGCTTGCTTAGTCTCCACAACGGCCCCCACAACACTAAGGATGCCTGGCAACCACCTTGGGGGTGCCCAGGAGTGGATGCCTCACAGGGAAAGCCAGGATGGGTTCCACAGCAGTATTCGTACAAGCCCCTTGAGACCCTTGCGGGTGAGTAGTGCGCTATACAAGTATCAATTTACAATTTTACACAAAAGTGGCGCAAGAAGCTTCTAGATGTGTTCCTCAGACTGTAACCTATCTTTTCTCACTGCTCGGAGGTAATTGTATATTTCCACGCAGACAAGCTGCTGCACACTACCCACTCTCTCCTTTCACTGATAACTTGTTGTTGTTTTGGAAACAAGTTTCTTTGCTCACCTAGTACCATTGGCGTGATTCAAGGAGGGTGCACTACTTGTCGAAGCAGGCTTCACTGTGGCCAACAGAGTTCACTACTTGAACTCAGCTAAGGTTGTACACCGCAGAGTGGGCAGCAGCGTCCATAACTTTAAAAGAGAAAGAGAAACGATGTGAGAGAGAGTGAGAAAGAGAAAGAGATAAAAAACGACATTAAAACGTGGGAGATAAAAAGTTATAGGTGGAGCCGTTAATAGTGGAGAAAATCTTCGTAGCTCACCTTTTGCCTCCGTTGTGTGTCCAAACATGTGCTGTTTATAGTCCACCCTTCAGTTTAGTGATCTGAAAGATAGTATGTAGAGTTAGTACATAGTACAGACAACTGCACACGTATTTTTTTGCTTCATTTTTTTTTTTTTACACTCAGGTAAATATATTTTATCAAGTTCCACTGTAAGGAGGTGTCTGTACGTTGTTTTTCTTCCAAAGTAGTATACCCCATGCACTCCCACTGCTAGCGGCAAGTTCTTAATATTGCGTACCTAGACTGTTGCACCCCATTGACTCGCAGAGTCTGGAGGTGAGTGTTTTTCTTGAGAAGTCAGAGGCAGATTTACAAGCTCCTTGCGCCATTTTTCCCATGTTAAAAGTGACATAAAAGTTGTGCATGAAGCTTGTAGAAATGTTCCTCAGACTGTTGTGATCTATTCTCGCTGCCGGGAGGTAATTGTATATTTCTGCGCAGTGAAGCTGCTACACACCAGGTGGGCAGCTAGAGCCAAATTTTGGGGGGGCGGTCTAAAAATATTTGGGGGGGCCAATTTTCCCATCATAGACAGAGTGGCTGGAAGAACGGGTGAACATACAACAAAAGCCTCATTTACAAGTAGATAGTCTTTTAAAGACCTGTTAAGTACTCGGCTGCGGCTGCAATTAGATGCTCGCCAGTCCGCGAAGCTGTCTCCGCCCGTGCTGACACACATGAAGGGGGGGGCTGAAGCCCTGGGAGCCCAATGGGTGTTGTGCGCCTGCTGCACACTACCTACTCTCTCCTTTCACTGATTACTTGTCGTTGTTTCAGAAACAAACTTGCTTGTTCACCTTGTGCCATTGGCTTGATTCAAAGAGGGTGCACTATGTGTCGAAGCAGTCTTTTCAGACGTTGTTACAATGGCCACGCATCAATTCAGAATACACAAATGTAGAGCTTTGTAGGTTTTTTTTAAGGGGGATTTGGGGGTGACGCCAATTTGTGAAACACAACCTGTAAGTTAAAAAGGAAGTTAACATTGTGTGCCATTTTTTAATCTAAGGAGAGAGGAAGTGAGAGATTGACTGAAAAGAATACTCACAGCTCAACTTTTTGTCACCAATGTGTTTTTCACTACGTGTCGGGTCATAATGCACCCTAAGGCTCTACATCGAAAAGATAGTAAAAGAAAGATGTTAGGATTGGTAATTTGTACTATCTTAATGTGGAGTTGAATACCATCACCCTTTTGCACGCGTTCCTTATCACATTTAAAATAACTATGTTTATAGTTTATATTCCGGACGTTTGTTCGATTATGAAAACGTTCCTGCTTTTTAAAAAAAATATATATACATGTAATTTGATACTCTATATATGGTACGCCCAGACGTGGGTCCGGTGCTCACTACGCCACTGTAGTCAAGCTATCCTGGCTGATGACGGCTGATTGCCAGAAACCGGTCCTAGGATGCTTGATTCCGGTCCAGGGAAGACATGGCTTGGCAGTTCGGGCTGGACCTTTCCCATGAGGCACAGGGTCAAGATGATTTGCATTTGGCCATGTCTGAACTGGGGTGGCGTGGTGAGCAAAATAACGATGGATTAAA